>NW_027518713.1:3427500-4635833 GCF_043159265.1 Tasmannia lanceolata | reverse complement strand
CTATTCTTCACTATTTCCGGTTGTCACAAATTACACTTGGAAAGCGTGTGACTTCTTCAATCTTGCCCGGGTATCTTAAACAACCTTCGTTTTTCCAACAAATGCTCCAATCTTTGAATACTACAGATGGAAAACAGTTATACTTTCTTTACTTCTATTAAGAAATGCTTGAAAATCTGCTAATGAGCTCTTCGATTTAAAAATATAATGTAATCTCAAGCCCAATTTATTTGTTTAATTGATTAGAAATGAAGACTCTAATCAGTATACAGACTAACTTGTGAAATCAACGAGGTACATTTAAATAGATTTGTAACCATGACACAAGATTTGAACACCTGGGTTCAACGTTCAAAGCAGGGCCCAAAGAAAAAAGAAAGATAAATAAAAAGGAAATTATATATGCATCTCTTGTTTTGATAAGAATACTACTATCTTTATTTAACATTTTTCTATCATGATGTTGATTAATACTTGAGACTTATGATGTCCTATAATAATTTTGGGAATAAGAAAGTATGAGATTTTATATGGTGTAAGCCCTTATAGTCCTATATTTTTCAAAAGAATAATGTACGGACCACATCATAGGATGATCCAAACCGTCCATGTGATCGAACACAACGTAAATAGGTTGTGCCCAAAAATCATTTCTATAGGATGATCCCAACACTCTGATCTATAGAGGAACTGCATATTATGGAAACATCTATAGATCGGATGGCTAGGATCATCCTGTGGAAACTATTTACGTTGTGTTCCATCACATGGACCGTTTGGGTCATCCTATTGAAATGGAGTAAAAATGGTGAGGCCGTTAGATCACGCCATGTGTCGCCCTCGCATCAGAGGAATCTAATTATGATTAAGAAAGGTGCTAAGACATGGCATAGCCACATGATCTCGCCATGTGTCACCTCCCCGCCACCAGAATCTTAAGCATAATTACCCATCATTATGATTATGAATAAGATGACACGACAAAGCCATGCACGCCGCCAAGCCGGGGGCGGCCCAATCCAACGAAAGAAGGCTTTTTCTCCAAAATGATGATAGATGTCCACGTGGCATCCCATGAAGGAAATTTGCATGCAAGTAAGAAGGATAAATAAGCGATTAAACTCTGGAGAAAGGGGGATCCAACAAAAGGGGTAGGGAGGGAAATTAAATTCCTAAACCAAGCGCCATTAAAGGGGAGATTTAGCCGCCATTAAGACCATTCAATTCCAAGCAAAGAGAGGGCAAAAAGGTGTTCGACGCCCGCTCCCTCCTTCCTACTCTCCACTTTCAAGCCATCCGCCCAACTTATAGAGAAAAGGCCCGCGCATTAGTTCTGGTAAACTTGATCGTCCCCCTATCATTTCTTGTTGTTCATCATACGGTTGGTCCAGAATCTAACTTGGGTGTCGAAGTGGTCGTCCGGGACCCATCCCAGACCACCCTGGCCCCTTTGTTTGTGATTGCAAATACCAACGGAGGCACTCTACCCATCGTGCGATCGCAAGCCCATATTTTGGCCCCATACACTCTACCCATCGTGCGATCGCAAGCCCATATTTTGGCCCCATCATATTGGCGCCATCTGTGGGACCCGTTTGAGCCTGAATACTTCGTGACAATGAGAAACCACACCCAACAGCAAGAAATAGGGGTAATGACCAAGAGCCAGGCCCAACATGCACAAACTCATGTCTCTAACTCCCGGGAGCAAAACTCGCATGCCTCGGGCCAGCACTTGCCTACCTCCAGCACACCACAGATGGTTCTCACCATGAAAATGTTCAACGAACTTCTTCAGGAGCTCCTTCTACTGTTGCCCCTGCAAACGAAGGCCCCCGGTTCCTGAAGTTCCCCCAGCCCCACTCGAACGGACTGAAATCTACGAAGAAGACAGTGGGGAATCATACGAGGAACGTCATCATCGATGAAAGCGGGAACCAGTCCAAGCTGCCTCTCCTTCTACAAACGGCCCTTTACCTCCCCTAGAGGGAGCTCCCCCAACTAGGGGACATCGACCAGACGCTGGAAAACCAGCCAGTCAGAGCCACGCCAACCCCACCAGGACAACTCGACTCCAGGAGTTGCCCCCAGTACAAGCAGAAGAGGTGGCTACCTCCGCACAACTATTATGTTTGGACCAACTGCTGACTTGCAAAGGCAGATCCGAGAAGTCAAACGAGAAATGAAAAAACCAAACACCAACGACATCCTAGACGAATGGGAAAGAGAAACAATGTCCCCGTTCACATCGGAGATTATAAAAACCACTGTAGAAACAGGGGTAGAGATCTTTCTCGATTTGGTAGCTATGATGGGACCACCGATTCGCTAGAGTTCCTCCAGACTTTCAGGAGAGTAATAGCGCTTCGAGTCTCGTTTGACGGATTCATGTGCAAGGCCTCCGCCTCCCTCCTAAGAAAAGCCGCCAATGACCGGTATCTGCACCTGGAGCCGGACTCCATCAGATCCTTTCACGAATTCGAAAGAAAGTTCACGGCACGATTTGCTAACAACCGCCTCCGTCATGACCCGGCGAACGCTCTCTTGGCCCTTCAACAAGGAAAAAATCAAACCTACTTCATGCAGAAATTTAATGCCAAATTGTCCCAGTTCACCAACATCGACGTCCAGATAGCGGTCGCAGCCCTAAAGCACACTACCACCGATCAAAACCTCAAGGAACACCTCACTCTCAAGCCACCGCGGGATCTACAAGAGCTTGAGTCCAAAGCCAACAAGCTCATCCGAGCAGAAGAAGCATGCATACGGGAATGGGGCCGAGCAGGCCCCGAGGAAAAGAAAAAAGAAGACACGAAGGGAGCAAGGAAATCGCAGACCAAGGAGAGGTCAGCAAATAGGAACCCTATCCCCATTTTTGAAAGGTTAGGAAATGCCCCCTTAAGAGTCCCGCTTTCCCATGTCCTGTTCGCCATCAGAGATCAGGGCCTCCTAACTCCTCCGAAGAAAATGAGCACTGATCCAAAGAAGCATCTCGCCGGAAAGTTTTGCGATTTTCACATGGACCATGGCCATCAAACTGAC
The DNA here is from genome assembly GCF_043159265.1 of Tasmannia lanceolata. Taxonomy (NCBI): domain Eukaryota; kingdom Viridiplantae; phylum Streptophyta; class Magnoliopsida; order Canellales; family Winteraceae; genus Tasmannia; species Tasmannia lanceolata. The sequence goes on along the minus strand of NW_027518713.1, from coordinate 4,632,791 downwards.
CATTGTTTCCATCTTAGACTCTAGGTGGAAAAGCTGGCCGAAGAAGGCCACTTGAATCAATATCTAACGAGCCACGTCCGGATCGAAAGCCTTCACCAACAGACGTATGCACGTCGCTCTTCTCCCCCAGGCAGATCGAGAAGCCGACACCTGTCCAACAGCCGACACCGGTCCCGCAGCAGGCACCGGTCCTGAAGCAGACATCTGTCCCAGAACCGTCACCGCCACTCCCGACATCATCGATCCTCTAAGAGAGAAGAACCCCCCGCCAAGCGCCTATCCCCGAGCAACCTACCATCGCTGGAAAGATCAACGTCATAACAGGAGGGCCCGCAGCAGGAGGACCTACAACGGCTGGCCGACGAGCGTACGCGGAGCGAGTATTCTCCCTGGAGATGCCTTCAAAAAGGGCCCAGACATACCCGCCCCAAGAAGACAAGGTCATCTCTTTCTCCAGTGAAGACTACAAGGGCCTGCAAGTCCCTCACGACGATGCGTTGGTTATCAGGCTGATCATCTCCAACTATGATGTAGGGAAGATCCTGGTGGACACAGGGAGCTCCGTCAATGTGTTGTACCTAGGGACCTTTGAAGAAATGAAGCTCGGTGAAGGAAGGCTAGGACCTGCGGAATACTTGATATATGGGTTTTCGGGAGCGTCAGTACAAGTCAATGGCAAAATCGACCTACCTGTCACCTTCGGTATGTACCCCCTCCAAAAGACCATTATGGCCACCTTCCTGGTCGTAGATATACCGTTCACCTACAGTACCATCATCAGGCGACCGGTGCTGAGAGATCTGGGGGCGGCGGTATCTACCCCTCACCTTAAAATAAAGTTCCCGACTCGGACGGGGATAGGAGAGGTGGCGGGCAGCAGATGATAGCACGCCTGTGCTACTACGCAAGCTTGAAGGGGAGCAACGCCCAACAGAAAATTTCACGATCGGGGGAGAGGACCCTCGAGAATGAGCCCGCACAGTTAGGGGTGAGCCAATCGAGGAGCTGGACTCTATTTCCGTATCCGAGGACCACCCTGAAATGGAAGTCCAGATAGGCTCCCTACTAACGGGCACCCTGCGGGACCAAATGATTAACTTTCTCAAAGCCAACGATGATGTATTCTCATGGTCTACCTCTGACATGCCCTGCATACCCTCGGAGATCGCAGTTCACAAGCTGAACGTGAACCAGGCCCTCAAGCCCGTCCAACAAAAGAAGAGGAACTTCGCGGTAGAGCGACAAACGCATATCAAAGCTGAAGTGGAAAAGTTGCTACAAGCCAGATTCATCCGGGAAATCCGGTATCCCGAATGGCTATCCAATATAGTCATGATTAAAAAAGCTAACGGTGGTTGGCGGGCCTGTATAGACTTTACGGATTTAAACCGAGCCTGTCCAAAAGACCCCTACCCTTTGCCACGCATAGATCAGCTAATCGATGCCACTTCCGGGCATGAACTTCTCGCCTTCCTAGACGCCTTTTCAGGCTATAACCAGATAAAGATGCACGAGCCAGACATCACCAAGACAGCATTTATCACCGACCAAGGCCTCTACTGTTACACGATAATGCCTTTTGGGCTAAAAAATGTTGGAGCCACCTACCAAAGGCTCATGAATAATTTGTTTCAAAAACAGATAGGCAGGAATGTAGAGGTCTATGTAGATGATATGTTGGTTAAGAGCCTTGAAGCCGGGGAACACATCTCTGATCTCATAGAGACCTTCGACGTTCTACGACGAGCCCGGATGAAACTTAACCCGACCAAATGCGCCTTTGGGGTGACATCCGGGAAATTTTTAGGCTTCATGGTCAATCAGAGAGGCATTGAAGCCAACCCAGAGAAGATTCAAGCTATTCTGAACATGGAGCCTCCGGCGATCGCGGTAGAAGTGCAGCAGCTAACAGGGTGAGTTGCCGCCCACAGTCGTTTCATGTCCAAGTCGGCCGACAAGTGCCAGCCTTTCTTTAGGCTCTTGAAGAACATCCGGGAGTTCGAATGGACCCCCGTCTGTCAAGAAGCATTCGATGCTTTGAAGCAATACCTCTAAACACCCCTGATGTTAACTAAGCCTGAGCTCGGAGAAGAGTTATTTTTGTACCTGGCAGTTAGTCCTACAGCGGTGAGCGCCGTATTGGTCCAACGAAAAGACAAGGAAGAACGTCTGGTGTACTACGTGATCAAGATCCTCCATGGCGCGGAGGTACAGTACCAGAACATAGAGAAGTTCGCCTTCGATGTTGTTACTGCTGCCCGGAAGCTCTGCCCTTACTTCCAAGCCCATACCATAGTGCTTTTAACGGATCAGCCTCTACGAAAAATTATACAAAAGATGATAACAGCTGGGAGACTAGTTAGTTAGGCAGTCGAGCTGGGAGAATTTGACATACAGGTTCGACCAAGACCAGCTATCAAGTCTCGAGTTCTCGCAGATTTCATAGTGGAATTCACTGCCCCCACCCCAGGGCCCACAACAGTGGAAGAGACCGAGACCCCCTCCGAGTCACCAACCCCTGGAAACGGACACGCCGAGCCCGAACCACCGCAGAAAGTAATGAGGCCCTCTGGGTTCTGCACGTGGATGGTTCGGCGAGCAAGGGAGGATGCGGAGCGGGAGTGGTACGGGGCCGAATGAGTTCTCAGCAAAGTTTGCCCTACGGTTAGATTTCATAGCCTCCAACAACAAGGTTGAGTATGAGGCCTTGTTAGCCGGATTAAGCCTAGCCACAGAACTAAGCGTAAGGAAGTTGAAGGTTTACAGTGATTCACAGCTAGTAGTTGAACAGGTAAATGGGACCTATGAAGCCAAAGAACTCAGGATGAAATGATACCTCGAAAAGGTGAGAGAAAAGTTGAAAGGAATAAAGGAAGTGGAAGTTCTGCAAGTGTCGCGGGGCATGAACGCCCGCGTGGACGCCCTCTCCAAAATGGCCTCTAAAGAGACTTGTGATTTCGGCTCCATATACATCGAAATATTGTGGGACCCGATCCCGCGAGAGGGGTGGGGCGTAAGCCGCCACGCTCTCTCTTGGTCTCTCGTACCCACGCGATTGGCGTGTGCATTTTTATTATTGATTTTAATTCATCTTTTATGTGAACTTGGGATCACTAAGGCAATCCGAATTCCACACAAAAGAGACTGACAGAGTCGCCACCTAGATGTGGGATCTAGGACCCATAATTAACCAGAAATCTAGACTCGATACCTGGTTACAAGAATGGAAGGTATGGGGAGTTATCCACCACATGCACCATTCATGCCCGATAATCGGTCTTCAATTCCAAAAGTTAACTTGTTTGAATTTTTTTTTAAATGGCTCATTTAACTCTATGTTAGTGTGCTAACTAGGTGACATGCATCCTATGATCTAATTTCAATGTAGATCTTAAATGTGTATCTTGATTTCTTAATTTGTTTGAATTCAATCTAAGTGAATGTTCTCCTAAAATTCTAATTTCATAGAAAGTCCTAAGTGATTTAATTAAGAATTTACAAGAAAATTAATATACAAAACCCCACAATTTGTTGTGGAGCCAACTCGTGATTGGTATGCCATCAAACATCCAACCTGCCTACGTACCCAAGCCTCACTGGGATCAGAGTCGACGTAGTTCGGTGCACCTAAGCTAAGCTACTTATGCCTAACTCAACTAAGACATCGACCTAGACTGGATTGACTATTTCAACAGTTTTAAGAGAAGTTATTTAATTCAAGTTGAGGATTTTATTATCCTAGGATTTCATCTAAGATGCTGTATGATCCTATCTAAATGCAAGTTGTCCCTTAGACTAATGCAGGTTAGCCTACATCCTAGGTAACTAGGCTTCTTCTAGGGAAAGATTGGGTGACTAGTGTAACTAGACCTATGGCACGGTTGCTATCCATAGCAAACGTCCGTGATGAGGCTGGACTCCTAACTCTAGGACTCCCTAAAACCTAAGACTCCCTAAAACCTAGGACACGACCTGACGTAAGTGGTCCTAAATTGGGCTCTAATGGTTCTTATGACAGAAACCGTAATCCAACGGTTCCGAAAGACACGAGACAAATCGATTTAAGTTCTTAAAGTTAATGAATTTCAGATTTCAAGAATTTTCGGTTTCTGAACATTTAAGGAATACCAAAGGTTCTATGGTTCACAAATTTCGGCCTAGAATAGCATCCACAGAAGGGAATCGTGCGCTCTTTCTTTGTGCAATTTAATACTTAGGTTATAGCACCTTATTGCCTGGCATATCTCAGGATTTCCGGACAGTAACCTCGGAGCCAATAACATGCTATAGCTTAAATATTCAAATTGTCTAAGATCGATTGCAATTGGGATACGATTATGGATGCACTAGCCTTTTTTCCAGGGAAATCTAAAGATCCTAAGATTTCTGTTTCAATGGATTAAGGAGTGATCATGTGATAGAAATTTAAAGTTCTTTAAGAATTTTCATAATGATTTTCAATTAATTTCAATTTTTCGATGGATTTTATCAATTTTAAACCGCATGAGTGATTTTACAAGTGAAATTATTGCAAACAAATTCGAAATGAATTGAAATTTCTACAGCAACAAGATGTGATGGAATGTAGCTTACTGAAAGAATTTTACATATTTTTACATTAAGCTCCTACTTAATTTTGATTTAACAATAATGAGACCAGATTGTAAAAATAACACAGAAACTACTAGAAATAGAAAATCTAAATTCATTGAAATTTCTACAGTAGTAAGATATGAGTAAACATAGCATGCTGTGAGATTTTCATGAATTTTAGAGACTATTCACTATCAATTTCGGATTTTTGAATTTTAAGACCAGATTATGAATTGAAAATTTTACAGCAGCAAGAAATATGGAATATAAGAATACTGTAAAAAATTTGAGAATTTTAATGGTGATTTGATGTCAGTAAAAAATCTCATAAAATCTGATAGTTTTCAAAGAAAGCATCAAATGATATACCAAATAAAATCCAAAAATTCTTAAAAATTCATGGTAGAATGTATCAGCATCATATTATTTTCCCACGAAATTTCATTAATTTTGAAATCTGTTTAGTATATATTTTATTTTTCTTCGTCAAAAAGATATTTTTGAAGAGTTTTCTATTTTTAAAACATGATTTTTGAGAAAATTACGACTCTGGAAAATGTCCTTTAATCTTGTTCTGATGTGATGAACCCAAGAAAATTTTTAAATTTCACAGGATAAATCATCCTGAGATAGCTATTTTTTTTAATTTTGTAATTTCTCAGCCATTATTTTAAATGAAATTCCGCTCTTCACTCAAAATTTCAAAATCCTTTGATTAAATGTCCGATCTGATCCGATGGTTATTTTAATCTATTTAAATAGATCAGTGTATTAAATTTCGGGACGAATCGAAATTGAAACACTCATGTAGATCATGATTTTTAGCACACACATATAATATTAAATTAAATTCAATTAAATGCTAAAAACCATGCAAAAATACATAAAAAAACCAACTAATCCTGGAAAAATCTGAGAATAGTGCACCTACCTATGATGGAGATCCTCGCCGAATCCGAGAGCCGAAGAATCTAAAAAAATCCCGCCGACGTGTACTCCAATACGCTTTCTTCCTTTCTTTTTCTTGTTTTTTTCTTCCCCACTGTGTAGGGAGAGAGAGGGAGAGATAGAGAAGGAGAGAGAGAAAGAGAGAGAGAGAGACCGAGATATGGTGTGATAGATAGATAGAGAGGTTGGGAGTGTGAGAGAAACACAAAGATGGAGAGAGTGTTACGCAGAGAGTGAGAGTGTGAGAGAAACACGGAGATGGATAGAGTAATACACAGAGAGCGTGAGCGCGAGAGAGAGCGAGATTAAGAGTGTGAGAGAGAGACACCGAGATGGACAGAGCGTGACACAGAGAGGGTGAGCGCGAGAGAGACCGAGATTGAGAGTGTAAGAGAATGAGAACAAAAAAAAAGAAAAAAACAAACGAGACTCTGTTTTTCTTTTTCTTTTTTTTGTGAAATAAACAACAAAAAACAAACCGATGGAGGGGGCGAGAGAGAGCAACACAGAGTGGTAGAGAGAGGGGAAGAGGGAAGCACAGAGGATGAGAGAGGATGGGTGAGAGTGTAAAAAAACAGAGTATGAGAAGGGAGAGGAAAAATAGAGGATGGTGTGGGAGAGCCGATGCTCTGTTTTAGAGGAGAGATGAATAAGAGATATAGAGAGATGGCTGAGGGTGTGCTCTGTTTCTTTAGAAAAACGTGAGTGTGAAACCAAGAGATGAAGAGATAGAGGGAGAGACAGAACGCGAGAAAAACAGAGTAGGGGAGGGGGAGGGAACCGGCACTCTGTTTTTGCTCTCTCTTCTTTTTTTTCTTTTTTCTTTTTACTTTAAGAGAAACATAAAGAGGGAATATGAGTGACACAGAGATGGTGAGGGATATACGGAAAAACAGAGGGTGGGTGCGGGAGATGGGAAACAAAGGGAGAGGCGATGGGGAATACGCAGAGCTAGGGAGGGCTTGAGGGAGATGCGTGTGGGGACGATGGAGAAGAAACCGAGGGCCCCTTAAAAAGGCACGGTTTTTCTTTTTTATATTGATTTTTTTTTCTCCTCTCCCGTGAGACAGAGTTTTCTTTCTTTTTTTCCATGTCCAACCTCCATTCTTCATAATAGAAATCTCCTTTTAACAGAAACTTCCCTTTTCTTTTTTATTTTTGGTTATTGCCCCATCCCACTATGGCAAATTTCCATTTCAGATCGGCCATTCCTTTTTTTCATTATAGTAAAATAGAAAACCGATTCCCATGCATTGGATTACACGCCATAAATCAAGATATTCACACATCCTTCATAATTGGAATTTCTCTTTAATAGTTACGGATGCTAATAATGAAGAATGAATTTTCATAAGATAATCCAAACCGTCCATTCGATTTGGCCGCCACGTAAATGAGTTGCACCCTCGAAATTATCTCCATAAAAATGATCTGAACTACCTAACCGATGGGTCACAACATGAATGGTCATACCCCACAAATCAACCATTGGATGATCCAATCCGCCCAATTAGTGGGCCGCAATACAAATGGGTTGGGCCCACAAATCATTTTTCATGGGATAATCCGAGCCACTATTGGATTGGGCTAAAACCAAAATGGGTTATGCCCCAAATCATTTCCTTGGTTTGATCTGAATTGTCCATTGGATCGGCCATGGCATAAATAGATTGTACGTCTAGAAATTAACACCTTGTGACGATCCAATCCATCCAACTGATGGCCCATCAAGTGAGTATCTTAGACCATCATAATGTAGGCCCCATTCCATGTCGGACGAACTTATTTTTTTTTGTAAAATTTGATCTTTGGCAACCATAATGACCTTTATAGATGACTCAGATGTTCTTTAGTTGGGCCAACTTACTCGATCCAAAGCTAATAAAAATGCACAATGCGGCCCCACCAAATGGGTCCAAATTCTCTCTAGTTTGGATTCTTCTGAATAACCCTTCTCAACACTTGGCGGAAAAAATCAGAACATTGCAGAAATGACCGGAAAGATTGAGAAAACATATGAAGCGGACACGGGAATGGAAAACACTAAAAAACCGACAGCGAAACACTAACTTCTTCTGTTGATTAAAGCGGAGCAAAATGGGGGTGTCTACAAATATTGCTTCACCCCAGCATTGATGAAAATAAAGTAATGGAAATTCCGGCCGAACCAAGCTGGATAGACCCCATAGTACAGTACCTGCGAGACGGGATACTGCCCGAGGACAAATTGGCAGCCCAGGGGCTAATCGCGAAGGCCGCCGACTATGTACTCCACATAGCTAAATTATACAAACGGTCATACACTTGGGCATGCCTTCAATGCCTAGTACCCTTTGAGTCAAAGTACGCGCTGCGAGAAGTGCACTACGGGAGATAGTGGAGATCATGGGGGCGGGAGAGCACTGGCTCAAAAAATCTTAAGGCATGGATATTTTTGGTCGACAATCCTGAGAGATGCCCAAGAGTTCGTCAAGAAATGTGGCCCATGCAAGAAATTCGCTACCATGCCTCACTAGACGACCACCCTGTACACCCCCATGTCGAGCCCTCTGCCCTTCACCATGTGGGGTATGGACCTAGTTGGCCCCTTTCCAAAAGCCCAGGGAGGACATACGATGCTATATGTCGTCGTTGATTACTTTACCAAGTGGGTCGAAGTCAAAGCCGTAGTGAAACCAAACTCTAAGGCAACAGAGAAGTTCTTCTATCACGATGTAATTTGCCGCTTTGGCATCCCGAGAATACTCGTAACCGACAATGGGCCCCAGGTCGCGAGCACTGAGTTTTGTAAGTTTTGCGACAATTTGAGTATCGAACACAGGTTCACGTCAGTGGCGCACCCTCAGGCCAACGGACAGGTGGAAGTGACTAATAGAATCCTACTTCAGAGTCTCAAGAAACGGTTGGAAGAAGCAGGGAAGTCCTGGGTGGAGGCACTCCCAATGTCCTCTGGGCCTACAAAACGACGCCCTAGACTACGACCAGAGAATCTCCTTTCAGCCTAGCATTCGGGGTCGAGGCCGTCATTCCCGTGGAGATCAGACTTCCGACTTTCTGCATGGAGAATTTCGATGAACACGAAAACTCCGAGCTCCTCCAAATCACCCTCAACCTGGTCCTCGAAAAAAGAGACCAGCCTAGGCTCCGGATTGCCTCCTACCAATAAAAAGTCGCCCGATATTACAACTCCCGTGTGAAAACACGCTCGGTACGGCCAGGGGATCTAGTGTTGTGACGATCGGAGGTCTCGGACCCCCGACACACGGGAAAACTCACCCCCAAATGGGAAGGGCCCTACAAGGTCACCCGGGCACTCCGACCCAAAGCCTACCACCTCGACGGAACCCCAGTCCCACGAAGCTGGGAAATGAACATTCTGCTAAGGTTTTATCAATGAGAGGAAAGGGTAAGTGGTGTCTTTTCTTTTTTGAAAAATTATTGTGCTTGTGTTTCTTTTGTCTTTCCTTTTTCAGAACGAAACCAATGTAACGTCTTCTGCGATTAATGAAAAGGCGTTTTCTCCATAATACGCATATCTCCACCCTCCGATCCATGCCTCGCGCTGGACCGAAAGGACACAGGAAGTGAGATAGAGGCAATATTCTGATTGATCCCCCAGAAAATGCCCTAAAACGCTTCCCATGAAATAAAAGACATGTCCTTTCTAAAGGACAGGCAGGACCTATCAACTCCGAGCTGATCACTCTCGAGGAAGGCCCTCCCACAAACAGGATACCCTAAAGCAACACCCCACGAGGGCGTGCTAAGAGTATTCCTGCCTACCAATCCGAGGATTAGGATTGTCACGACAAAAGAAAACCTACAGCGATCTCTCCAAAAAAAATGGGCCACAGCCATCATGTACTACTGCAACCAAGCCAAAAAGAAGAAGGGAAATGTTGTTCAGCAAATTATTACAGACCCAAAGTACCGGCCTCAAACAGGACCGTGGAAAAGAGCTTGATGAAAGGTTCAAGAGGCGCAAGAGCCGTACTTACCACCCTACTGATTCCCGGTGCAACCTCAGTAGGAGCGCCTCGATTGCCGAATCCTTGGTCGACTCCACTGCATTTGCCCCGTCCTGAGGAGGATCCTCCAGAGCAATCTCCTCGGACCTGTGCCTCAACTTCTCCAAAGGGAAAGATGGGTCGACCTCCCGTACACGACGCTGACATTCAATAAAAGCATCTACCTCGATGTCAATACTAAATTCGGCCGCGGACATTAAAAACTCCCGGGAGCTCCGTCATTCCTCCTTTGCCCTAGCCAACTCCTCGATGTACGTTTCCCGGGCCACCAGCAGATTATTCTCCGCCACGTCTCTCTTGTTGTAGACACCCTCATTTTGCTACACTTTAAAAGCAAAAGATTTGGTAGTTTGTCAAGTTTCGAGTCCATATTCCACCTAGGATTAGGCATCTGTGCATTTTAGCGTAGATTTCGCCTCATTGAAGGAATTCTGAAGTTGATTCGCGATCCTAATTGTTTCTAGGGTCTTCCAATGGTATCTAGAAGATGAAAGTTCGAGTTTCCAAGTAAGTGAAAAAACTACTATTTTTAGAATTTTCAGGATTTCCCTCATTTTTGCCCATTTTTGCACTACAGGAGTATTTAAGTCATTCCCGATGTATCTCGTTTGACTCCCGAGTTGTGTCTAAGAAATCTTGAGCGATTCCATGAATTTTGAAAACGCTGCTATTTTTAGAATTTCTCACGGTTTTCCCTAGTTTCACCAAATTTTGTACCTTAGGGGTAATCTGGTCATTTCCAATATGTTTCATTTGACCTCTAGAGTGTGTCTAAGGAATCTTAGATGATTTCATGAATTTTGGAAAACCTACTAAATTTAGAATTTCTCAGGGGTTTTACTTGCCTTGGAAATTTTATTTGTCAAGGGCATTTTGGGTATTTTCAGGGGATACCAAATGATCCTGTTTGATATTGCTCACCAAAAAGACCCAACTTTAAAAGTTTCTATTTTTGAAGTTTGACCACAAAGACTTTTCATTTTTAACTTTCCCCAGTAGGGGTGAACCAATTTGAAGGTATTTTGGTCGGATTTGGATGTATAATGGTCAAATAGGGGTATTTTGGTCCGAAAAGTTGTTTTCCCAAAAAATATGGTTCGATCACATGTTAGCGGTGCACTATAAATGTCATGTGGGTTGGTTCATCAATAAAAAATTTATATTTAAAGGATTTTATTGAATTTTCATTGAAAAAAATCCAAAATACATGTCATAGGCCCATTGGGCTAAGGCTAACAAGGTGGGGGTCCATGTGGACCCACTCATGTGGGTCGGCCACATAATTGGGCGCCCCACATGAGGAGGCCACATGCAAAAACGTCCAACATGGGATGAGGTGGTTGGTGACATCATATTTGTTTTGAAAAAATAATAAAGAAATGAAGAGTTATAATTAGAAAGGGGTTGTATGGTCAGTTACTAAAACAGCCATAACTTTTTAGTTTTTTATCCAAAAAAATTAAGACTATACTTGTTTCGAACATCTCGAAAAGATCTACAACTTTCTAGTTTATGACCTTTCCCGAATCAGCCTCTAAATAGGTCCAAAATGAGTTCAAAATTTGGGCAGCCATTTTTGGACGAAAATCATTCATAAAAGCTAGTTTACTATGTGAGAAGACTTCTAGATTAATCTTGAAGGATATCCATTGTGTAATTTCGCATTGGTTGGCTTGCAAGAAATCAATATTAGAAGTAAATACAATTTAGAAGGTAAGAAAAAAGCAAGTCATATGTGAGAATTAGAAACTAACTAAAGGTAGGAGTCCTCACATTGGAAACTTTCAAATCCAATATAACCCAAACTTTTTCTATAAAAATAAAGCAAGCACAACCTTTGGCCTGGCTCTAGAAAATTCTTCCCTCTCTCTCTTCCTCCTTAGAATTCATTCATCTCAGAAAGTGTGTTAATCTCTCTATCAAGTGTTCTTCACAAAAGGGGTTCTTGAACTTCTTCTTCTCCAAGGGATCATATAATCAGGGATTATTAAAGTGTTCTTTGGATCTTTTTTACCGTATAAAAAGGTTGGACAAAGTGTATATCTCGGATCACCCACCCTAAAAACAAGTATCGCGATCAACGGTAAGGATCTCTCTTCTTTGCGAATTAGAAAAAGCATGCTAGGATTTTATTTTTGAAATATCAAATCAATGAGTTTTCTTTTGAAATTCCAGTATGTTATAGTATAGATTAAAGGCTTTCAAAATCCAAAATTTCAACAAAAAATTAGTTTTCCTCCATATAAATATTAATTTTTTTTTCTTTATTCTTCAATATGAGTTTAAATAATTTTCAAGGCAACTGTTTGAAAACATAATCTTTTTTTAAAAATGAATTTTTTTTAGGTTAATAAAAATTTTAAAACTACTGAAAAGTGAAATCCTGGACTACGGTTTGACCGCCTTGATTTCCGTTTTATTTTTCGAATGATAACCCGGCAAAGTGTTATTTCTTGAAAAATAAAATGGAAAACGGGTTAAATCAAATCCCAATTTCATGAAAATTTGGTTTCAAACCGATTTTTGGATTTCCAGTTCGCCATAAAAGTTTTAGAATTTTTTAATTTTTTTTAAACCGGTTTTAATTTATTTTAATTTTGGGTTATTTTTAATAAATATCAAACGATTTTAAAAATTGATGAAACTTTTCAGAATTCATGATTAATTATAAATTGAAGTTCTTATGGAATAACATTTTGAAAAAAATGTGTTCTTTATTATTTTCTAATCGATTATTGGGTTTACGTGCCGTAATTCTTTTTCGTAATAAGTTATAAAATTTTAAAATTTTTCTTTACAAACCAGTAACTTAGGTTACTGGAATGCTAAAGAAAAAGTTTTAATTGGTTTTGCAAAGTTTTAATATGGTTTTGTAATTTATTTTAATAAACGGGTTTCAATTTCTAGGAAACAAATTTCCCTTTTCTATTTAAAAATCGATTTTATGGAGGAGATTTAATTTTTAAGTTTTTAAATTTTGATATAAAATTTTATAATCTATTATGTATCTAATGGAATTTTTTATTTGATTTTAGGATACCATTAGGTTTGCTTTTTAAGTAATTATTTGGTTTCATCCGATATTTGTGTGAATTTCAAATGGCATCAAATCATAATAAAAATCTATGAAAGTCATACAGTAGTCTAACCGCATGATTATCTTTATACTGTAAGAGTTTGAGTCAATTTGAAAATTGATCAATATATGATTTGTGACTTGCTAGCATGCTCATCATATCCCAATACAAGCATTAGAATCAATATAGGCTCAAAATAATCTAAAAAGAAAAAAAGAAAAGGCGAAATTTCCACCCAACATGCAATTTTCACCAAAAAGGGTAAACAATGCCAAACAATTCATGAAAATTATTCAATATATGATTTAAAACTTGCTACTAAGCTCAAAACATCTAAAACAATCATTAAAATTGAATAGAGGTCAAGTTGTCCATAATAAAAAAAAATAACATAATTATGACATTAGTGTGAAAAATGCCACTTCCCGTTGAATTTTGTACCTATCAAACATCAAAACCACCAAAAACCTCACTAATCAAAGTTGTAGATACCATCATGAATGAGATTTTCTCAGTTGACCACTTCATCTGGTTCCGGCTGAAAGTGACCGGAAAACGGCAGTTTCTAGCTCATCGCCATTAAAAAGCACATTAGAGTTTCAACTGAAAGTTTGCGTTCCGTTTTGACACTCAAAACATCGTTTATGAAAATTTTGCTCAAGTAAAAAATTTTAGAAAATCATTTAAGGAACAACTTTGTCTTCTACAGCTCCGGCCAGATCTGGCCAAAAGCACCCAAAAAATAGCCGACAATCTGCTGTTACCGCAAGCACAATTTTTCCGAAAAACTGAAATTTTAAAAATGATTTTTGACACACCAGACATTGTTTCTGGAAAGATTCACACATTGCAAAAGTTTTAGAAAATCTCATGACGAACAACTTTGTCTTTCATTGCTCCATCCGAATCCGGCCAGAAGCGCCCAAAAAATAGCCGACAATCTGCTGTTACAACAAACATGTTTTTCCAGAAAACTGAAATTTTAAAAATAAATTTTGACACACGAGATATATTTTCTGGAAAAATGCACACATTGACAAAGTTTTAAAAAATCTCATAATGAACAACTTTATCTTTTATGACTCCGGCCGAATCCGGCCAGAAGCTGCCCAGAATTTACTTGATGCGATAAATTTCTAAAAACTTAAAAAATCGACACATTGAATGGCTGAAACTATTCCACACCCCCATACTACCCAGACATGCCCTCAAGCAGGAATTAAAAGGGAAAACTCTTCTTTTGAGCACACACCTCTCATAATCATATACACACATGCACTCTCACAAATGCATACACAGACACTCGCATTCGTACACACGTATATACTCTCACAGCTACACACATACATACACACTCACATACATGCTCATGGATATACTCACACACATACACACTAATGTTAACATTACCACATGTTATTGGAGCAAGCTGCTCCCATTCACGCCTACGTGGCTGTAATTATCAAAGTGAAAATATGGCTACCATAATCAAAGATGTAGGGGCTGCAAATATTAAAATGAAGCGGTGGCTGCCATAATCAAGATGGTAAGGGTTGTATAACCTGATGAACTTCAAGTCGAAAACTCATTACTTTGAACATTCTAGACCATTCTCTTTGGGGCCATTCAACAAACATTACACATGCAAGCACTTGGAACCATTACCAATGACAGTCATTTTTGGGACTAAGTATCCTTCTCCCAATTAATTCATTAACACAGATCACTGGCAATATAGTTAAAGCACTAGATGAGTTAATTCTAAACAAGACATGGCTATGTGAAAGTCTCTCGAGATCAATCTCTTCCCAGACACTCACTTAAAATTCTATGAGCAAGAACTTGTTTTGAGGAACTAATCAGAATTTGACAACGGATTTCATGCAATTTTCAAAGGCTTACTAATGCTAATACCAAACATAAAAAAAAAAAGTAGAGCATTACCTGAACGTGTAGCAAGGGAAGTTACCAGATTGTTGTGATGCAGTGGATCCGTCGAACCAATCAAACTACCGATTCCATTTTCCTCTCTTCGATTGATGATGATGGCGATGGCTGATGGTAATGAGATCGACGGTGTAAATGATTAGATTTGTGAAGTAACTGTAGTTAGGTTGCGACTGCCAAATTCAATGGGTTTTGCTGAAATGGGTATGGAACTTGGGGTCTATGAAGATAATAGAGGTGAAAATGGAGAGGATTGTGGTTGAGGAGATGTGGGTTTTGGAAAGGACAGAAATGGGTTTGGGTTAGAAAATGGTGGTGAAAGGGGAAATTGGGGTTGAATATTGGTTTTGAAATGGATTTGAGATTGAGATGGAAAATCTGTTGAGGGAGATGGCTTGGGGAATCTTAGGTTATAATGATTATAAAATGGGGTTTAAAAAGAGGGTTCGGGTTATAAGAAAGAGATGAAGATGGAGATGGTGGTTCAGTCCTTGAATAGAGGTGAGGATGAGGCGGAGAAGATGAACAGGGTAGTAGTGATAATGGTGGTGGATGGGATCTGTTGATAGAGATGATGGTGAGAAGAGGCTATGATGATGGCGGTGATGGTGAAGAGAATGGAAATGGAGGTTGCGTAGGGCTTGAATGAGGTCTGATGGTGGCGGTGCCGGATTCCGATGCTCGGATGGGGATTTTGGGTTAGAAAATTATGGAAATGGATGTGAAAGATATGAAAGAAATGGAAGGAGTTGAGGGTCGGATTGGGGGTTTGATGGGGTTCGCCGGAGTGGGGTCGAGGAAGATGGTCGAATTTAGATGGGAGTAGGATTTCGATGGGATTTGTCGGAATCAATGGAAGTAGGTTTTTTAAGGAGGTTGAAGAGAGAGGGTAATGGCCAGATTTAGAGGGGAATCGGTGGCTGGTGGCGGAAGTTATGGTCGTGAGCTGAGCACCCTAACCCTCTTCCCCTTCTATTTGTACCCTCACCAACCCTAAAATCCAGACATGAAAGCAAGGAGGTGGTCATACAACGAAAAGGGTAGCCGGAGAAGGAGGTTTCCAAGATCTAAGAAAAGATTAGAGAGGGTTTTTGAGATGGGTTTTGGAATCTTGAGAAGGTGGGCTGCTACTGGTGGAGAAGAATATGCTGATGGGAGTGATGATGATTGGGGAAGTGATGGTGGTGAAGAGATGAAGCTAATGGAGATGGTGGTTGTGAGGATCGGATGGGATCTTATGTGGATTTTGGGTTAGAAAATGGTGGAAATGAAACTGAAAAAGATGAGAAAAATGGAAGGGGTGTGGCTGCTGTTGGTGTTTAGAGAATGGAGGTGGAAAAATGGAGGTGGCTATAAAGCTCTCTGAAATAAACAAGAGGGGGGTGAATTGATTTTAACAACAATTTATACCTTTTTAAATTTAAGTATTGAACCTAATTTGATTTTTCTTTTCTTGATCTTTTGGTTAGTTCAACTAAGATCAAATCAAAAGGAAATACCAAACCAAAATAAGAATGAAAGTGCAAGACAAGGAAGGAACACACTGATGTATAGTGGTTCGGGCAAAGCCCTACTCCACTCTTCTTAAGATCGTCCTTAAGGATTTCCACTATGTGAGACCTCCACGATGCCCGGCTCCGAGGCAATTACCCTTCCAAGGGGTATTAAATGAGGATGCCCTTGACACCTTTACACCGACTCTCCTTCTTCGACGAGTTCTAAGCGATACTCCCTAGGGTATTAAAATAGGATGTCCTAGCCACCTTTACAATGAATGGAAGATGAATTGCTTGGCTTCTCTTGAAAGCTTGATGCACGATGTAGTCCCCTTGAGTGCTCTCCACAATAGATTGCAAGTGAAAGCCCTAAATCCAAACTCAAAAGATTTGCAAGTTGCAAGGCAAGTTTGGTGGAGAAGAAAAAATAAATTCTCAAGCTTAAGGGGTTTGCAAATTCTTTGAGGCTTAAGGATGTTTTTCAAAATATTCAAGAGAGGAAGATAATCCTCTTGAATGAGTATTTATAGCCCTTAGAAAAGATATGACCGTTTGGGGGGTTAATATCAAAAACCAATTTTTAATTCAAAAACCAACGGCTCTTTTCTGTGCTGTTGTGACGTTCTCGGAGCTCCGAGAACCATTCTCGGAGTTCCGAGAGAACGGCCAGAATATGAAAAATACCACTGGACCATTTCTCGGAGTTCCGAGAGAATGGCCAGAAGTTGTAAAATACTACTGGACCATTTCTCGGAGTTCCGAGGGAACTCTCGGAGTTCCGAGAAGCCTAAAATCAGCATGACTTTTTTATTTTTGTTGCTATTTGATTTTGGGCTTTTGGAACTCAATTCCTATGATAATTTGGAATGTTTATGAGGGTCCCAACATATTGGTCCACCACATAACCATTCAGTTAACCATTTAAGTTCTTAAGTGGTTTTGGAAAGTATTTTGAAAACCTTGCCTTGACTTAGAAATCTAAAGAGAAAGAGATGTACAATGAAATCTAGGTAACCCTCAACGTCTCTTTAGCCTTGGTCTTCAATTGGTCTTTCGTTTTGTGTATGCTTGCTTGAGAGATAATGTGAGCTCCACTTAGCTCCTTTGACTCTTGTGTGGTACATGTTCAAGCATGACCATGTGGTGTGTTGGTTCCTTCAATGATCAACCTATCTTAACACAACACTTCAAGGCAAATTGATTAGTATTCAAGAACTTAATCAATTATGTTTAGAATCATCAAAACAAGATAGGAGAGTAGACCCTTGGGCTTATACACACTCTCTCTCTCTCTCTCTCTCTCTCTCTCTCTCTCGTGGCTGCAAATGAGGCTCCCCCTGTTGGAACGAACTCTAATCTCTTTTTATAAATGGGCAATGATAAATTTCACCCCTCACTTCCGTTGTACAGCCCCTATTTGGATACCAACACCTCCCTTTTCATGTATATCATGATTTGTATTGTCCTATAAAGGTGGTCTTAAGGGAAAAGCAAACTGAAAATTAGAAGAATAAATTGGTACCCCTTTCCTTTCCAGGTACAACCACCTTTGACATATTTTGACCACTACTTTTTCTTCAGAGGGGAGACTCGGGTAGAACAAGGGGATAACATTTGAGCCTTGTCTTTTTCTCTTTTTTTTGTATATGAGAGGTCTGGTAATGGCGCACCCTTATCACAATAATTCACACCCCTTCTAATTCTTTTCATTATGAGAAATGATATATTTGACCCCTTTTAATCCCACAAACAATCCCCTCACAGTATTTATGAGCACTCTACTATCACACAAGGGTGTAACCAAGGTAAGAAATGAGGCTAATATAGTAAGTCCTTGTTTCTACTACAAATGAAATTGGTATTGACACTCTTATGCTAGATACCTCACCCCCTTATTGCACTACACTACTCAGCACTACGAACTCAACTGGTCTTATCAAATAATTCTTGTCCGATGTTGATGAAATTTTACACACACATGCTTGGGACCCTAACCTACTCTAGGGTTTATTTTGGGACGCTAATTTTAAAAGGGTTTTTATTCAAAATAAAGGTTTGGGGTTCGAGCAAAATGGGGTGTCTACAACAGCCAATGTTCTGCGAGGGTATTTCTCCAGCTCGGCCTCGTCACCAGGACAAGCCGTCATCAGGCCCAACTCCACCCCAACCAGCGGGTTCGCAAGAATGCCCTCCTCATCTCCGATCCTCCAATCTGGCCTAAACACCTCGCCGTGCATCTTGAAATTCTGCTCAGGAATCTCCATGTCATCCAAGATCAACTTGGTCATACTAGACCCCTCCATCCTGTTGGGAACATCAGTGAAAAATGCCTACGAAGCCTTAGCCAACTGTCCGGTTTTCCCCTGTGGAGCACGGGGAGGAGCGACCTTCTTAGTAGGAGGCTCCACATCCTTGACAGGAGGAGGTCTCTACACACATTTCCCCCCTACCGAGCGACTGTAAGAGCTTGAAGGCGTAGACCCAAGAGGCACGACCGTCACCTTCTGTGCCGCCGCCATGAACTCTAAAGGGATCTTTGCTCGACCAGAGCGGCCCTTCGGCAACTCCACCATAGCCTCCTTCCCTTTGGCGGGGTCCGTGGACGAAGACATATCTGTAACCCAGAATCAAGAAAGTGATTCAGCAATACAAAAAAGGAAACTAGGGAAAAACCTAGAGAAAGCCACTAACGAGAAGGGGGGCTCACCACGAGGATTGGCACAGCTCTCTCCCACATCCTCAATTGTCCTGTAGGTCCTCCTCTCCATAGAACGGATCAGGCCATACTTCATCAAACTCTCCTCTTCCTTGAACTCAGAAACATCAATGGGTTCCCCGGTGACAAGCTTCTCCAAGTCAAACTTACTATAATCCGACTCATCGGGAAAGGACTTCCTTCTCCACTCGTGGGAACGCCTCCAAGATCTGAGGAAACCTCAATCCGCATCCAACGGAGGGGTAATGAACATGAACTCCTCCTTCCACCTCTTTATGGAGGAAGGCAGGTTTGCTGCAATCTTTCCTTGGGGACGCTGGGTCAAGTACAACCAACTGTCCTCGTCCTTTATTATAGGGCTGAGGGCTACACAACTCCTAAGAAAAGGGAGGGTGGCATGGACCATGTGCTTACTGGTCTTGGCTACAAAGGCCAAAAGGGTGCGCCAACTGTTAGGCACCAGTTGGGAAGGTGCTACCCGGTAAAACTCAAGAGCTCTGACGATGATACCGAAAAGCGGAACCTAACCCCCGCCCTAAAAGACTCCACTTAAAACGCTACCTCGCCCTCTGTAACCCACTCACACACCCCGTCATTAGAAGTTTGGATTTGAATCCCATACTCCTTAGGTATCCGGTATTCCTTCCTAATCCTGCCCACCTCCCCCTTCTTCAAGGTACTCTTGATTGACATCACATGCCCAGGGCGAATAGCCTCACCGGCCGTTATGTTCCTAATGACCGCTTCGCAGGTGGGGGAACCTGAGCGGGGAGTCCAAATTGAGTGGCCTCCGAAGACGTTGAACCAAAGGCCCCATTACTATCCTCCAGTTCTCTAGGCATATTGTCGTCTTGAGAATCACCTCATTTGCCCTTCACCAATCGCCTCCTCTTACTCCTTGGTTGATCACTCTATACTACTACCACCGACTCACTAGGTGGATTTTGAGAATCAGTCGTATCAGACATTGTCGAAAAAAATAAGAAAAAAATAAGGGGGGTACATAACCAAAGATTGATTGAAACGAAAAGTACGGCACTCACCGGGAAGAAGGCAAGGACCGGAGATAAGCCAACTGTGAAAACACCCCCTGAAAGAAAGAAATCGACCGGTGGATGAAAACTCCTTGCAGAAAAACCTATTACACCCGGAGAAGATGAAGGAACAGAAGAAAATGATCCCAAAAAAGCTTTTAAGTTAGGGTTTCCACACGTGTCAATCACCCTCCCGCCTCCCTTAAATCAGATAGGACATCCACATGTGGCGCCGTTTTGGGAATTTGAAAAACCCGTCAAAATCAAAGCGCCATGTCATCGGTGAAAAGACACTTCTACCCCCACCACCAAACTTTGGAAACAAGCTACCTTCACCGTTTTCTCACCGAAAGTGAGCGGAAGACCATTCGAAAGGATCCAGCCACCCCACTACCATTCCACTTAGATGAAAAGATAGCCTGATCGAGCAAAAAGGGTTCAAACCTCAGAGCAAGGGTCCGGCCACCCTACTACCATTCCATTTAGATGGAAAAAGAGCCTAGTTGAGCAAAAAAGGGCTCGAACCTCAGAGGAAGGGTCCGGCCACCCTACTACCATTCCACTTAGATGGAAAGAGAGCCTGATTGAGTAAAAAGGGCTCGGACCTCAGAGCAAGGGTCCGGCCACCCTACTACCATTCCACTTAGATGGAAAAAGAGCCTGGTTGAGCAAAAAGGGCTCGGACGTCAGAGCAGGGGTCCGGCCACCCCACTACCATTCCACTTAGATGGGAAGAGAGCCTGGTTGAGCAAAAAGGGCTCGGACGTCAGAGCAAGGGTCCGCCCACACCACTACCATTCCACTTAGATGGAAAGAGAGCCTGGTTGAGCAAAAAGGGTTCGGACCTCAGAGCAAGGGTCCAGCCACCCTACCACCATTCCACTTAGATGGAAGAATAGCCTAATTAAGTCAAGAAGGTTTGGAACTCGGGACAAGGACTCGGCCACACCCACGCTCAGCCTCCTCACGCGAACAAGGAAAAATGAAAAGAATATATCTATATTACACACAAGGCATACAGACGACGATAAAGATGCCAAAAAGAGCACGCCATGGGAACAAAAGATAACTATCCATTAACTGCCTTTTTGGCCAGAAGGCCTACAAAAAAAAGGAAAGGGGGAACAAGGAAAGAAGAGGCCCATAACCAACAGGGCCCTCAAAACAACTTTTTCTTTCAAAAAAGAGGAGAAGGGAAGCGCGACCCCCGAGAATCAATCTGAACGACTGTTTGGGGAATTTTCCTCAGAGGAGTCCTCCTCCTCCTCTCTCTCCTCCACAGAGCTCTCCATAAAAGGGTCTACCTCATATTCGAGCAAATGCTTGTTAAGATCAGGGACCTTCCTCTGCAACTCCTCGTTCCTCCACTTCAAGTCCTCGATTTCCTCACCCACCTTCAGGACGCGATCGCATAATTCCATCCCCTGTCGATAGACCTTGGAGAAAAAAGACCGCTTCTTCGCAATGTGAGAGGATGATGGCTTGCCCTTGTGAGGCGGAGAGGAGGAAAGCCCGGAGGAGGGCCCGAGTCCTTCCTAGCCTTCTTTTGGTAAGTCATGATATCCTCATCAGATTCAGAAAACAGGTCAAGATCGCAAGAAGATTCGGAGGTAAGGGAGGCCTTACCCTTGTCCTGCGAAGAGGAACCGTCTCTGACTTTAGACATGTTCAGCTGACTGCGAGACAATAAGATTAAAGAAAAGAAGGAAAAAGACCCTTGGAGAAGAAGACCAAAAAGAAAACTCTCTCTTATAAGCATAAAAGCGACCCTTGGATCGCGAAGCGGGGTAACTCACTACACGTGTCTTTCCCCAATTGAGTAGCCAACCAGCGCGTCATAATTACCTGGCAACCCCTCGAGAAAGAACCACCGAATGAAGCAGCACGCTCCTTCGCAATTCGAGGCTCCCATCAATGCCCTCGTCACAATATTCTTTGACTGGATAAAGGAACTTACTGCCTTGGTCCATTCGATGGACCAAAGGAGTAGGGGGGTATTATGATAGGGAGTAAAAATGGTGAGGCCGTTATATCATGCCACGTGTCACCCTTGCATCAGAGCAGTCTAATTATGATTAAGAAAGGTGCTAAGACACGGCATAGCCACATGATCTCGCCACATGTCACCCCCCCGCCACCAGAATCTTAAGTATAATTACCCATCATTACGATTATGGATAAGATGACATGACAAAGCCATGCACGCCGCCGAGCCGGGGGCAGCCCAATCCAACGAAAGAAGGCTTTCTCTCCAAAATGATGATAGATGTTGTAAGCCCAAGGGTTTCTACGGGTGATTATTCACCTTACCTTCTTGTTTTGATGCTAGCAAACCAAATTGATTAGCATTTATGGACTGATGTGTTGCTTTGAGGTGTTGTGTTGTATACAGGAATTTCATGTCATAATCGCCATTACACAACTCTTCACAACACATGGCTTGTGGATCAAGAATCAAAGGAACCAAGAGCTTGCACCTACAGTGAAGACATCCTCATTTGAAGATGTTCGAATCAAGAAGCTCATCATGAAAATCCCATAAGTTCCTAAGCAAGTGTCAAGAATGAGGTTGGAGTTGAACATGCCATTGGTAACACCTCATGTACCTCAACATGCATTGAAGATTGGAGGACTAGTCACAAGAGCCAAACAAGGTCATCACTCACAAGCCGAAGAAGTCCAAGAAAATACAAGGAGCCAAGACATTCCAAGAAGACTCAAGATTCTTATTTTTAGAATATATTTGGAGTCCTCTTGATTTTATGTGAAATGCACTTTCAAAAGGTTTTCAAATGGTTTTCATACTTAACTTTTTACATCTTTGAAAACCATACACACACCCTAAAGTGTGTTTGAAAACCTAGAACTTAAGCCCAAAGACCATAGCCCAAAAGCTCCTGGATTTTAAAGTTAAAATGGAATTTCACTCAGGGTCGGTCGACCGGGCTATGCCGGGCGACCGCGGGATGGAACTTCGAAATCCAGGCCATCTCGAATTTTATCGGGCCTGTCGACCGGGTCAAGCCGAGCGACCGCGGATGCGCTTCTATTTCAAACAGAACAATCCAATTTGGTCTAGGGCGGGCGACCATCGTGGGTCAGTCGACCGGGATAGGTTTTATGAGCTAAATTTTTTAGCAAACAGTTAGCCCTCGCCGGGTGACCTCCATTGGGCTGGTCGACCGCGACGGTAAGAAATTTGAAAATAGAATAGGGTGCCCGGTAGGGGTGAGCGACCGTCGTAGCCCGGTCGACCACCGCGGTCGAGCAATCTAGCCGCTTGGGCATTTTCTGCTTGACTTTTTCAAGCCAATAATTTACAGTTTTACGCCAAACGGTCATATTTTCAAATACTCTATATATACATGATTAAAACATATCTCTACAAGCTTTTGAACATTTTGAGAAAGATCAAATCTCATTTCTTTTTTAGCTTCAACATTTTATTTTAAAAGCTAAAAACCTCTTTGATCTTCCATTTCTACACATTATCAAGAGGCACTACATAGGGCGTTTACTTATTTACTTCTTGGAGTGATTTTGAGCTATACAAAGTTGTAATCCGTCTATTAAGAGGCATTAAGAGTTTTACTTTTTCTTTGTTCTTCATGAGACGGTCTTCTCTTCGGCCCGGAAAGAATTGTGAAGAAGAGGGTCTTCTCTTCGACCCGTGAACAAAGGTGAAGACGGCATATGAGGGTTTGTTCCCTTGCCGAAGGCTTCGGGCAGATAGGCTTCGCTTTGGGCCTTGAGAATGGAAAAGCTTATTGTAAGAGCTTCGAGATTAGGCTTGAAATCTCACCATAGTGGAGTACCCAAGGAGCCAAACTTAGAAGAGTGGAGTAGGTCAAGTTATGACCGAACCACTATAAATATTGGTGTCCTCATTGTGGTGTGCATTGTCTCTCTCTCTCTCTTACTTTCCTTCTCTTGCACGTGTGTTGATTGGTAATCTCTAACCGTACTTATGTTTATGCTTTAATTGAACAAGGATTAGTGAATGCACTTAAGATAAATGTCTAAACCCTAAATTGTATTATAATATCTATTGGAACAAGGGTTAGCTAAATGTGCATGATTAGAAAGTCTAAACCTTAGCTTCTATTGATAAATCTATTTGAACAAGGGTTAGACTAATTAGTGCTTAATTAAATGGATTAACTTTTAATCTCCCTTAATTAAGCCTAAAATTTTTAATTGACCGATTCACCCCCTCTTGGATTGTCACACCTGTATTTCATTTGGTATCAGAGCCTAGGCTCTTAAAGAGATTTTTAAATCTTAAAAATCTACAAGAGAAAAGATCTGACAATCCCTATGGATTTTGAGAAAGGCCGATCCACCCTAATTCCTCCATTCTTTTATGGAAAGAATTATGGAGCTTCGAAAGCACAAATGCTAGCCTATCTCAAATTCATAGATCATGACATTTTAGATGTCATGAAAGAGGAAAATTCTTTTTCAAGAAAATGCACTGAAGGTGATATGAAATTATTTTCCTTGAACTCAAAGGCTATGATTTTATTGTGTTGTCGTTTAACTCCAAATATTTTTAGCAATATTTCAAATTGCATCAATGCAAAATATATTTGGACTTCATTAGAAAACACTTTTGAGAAAAATATTTGTCTCTTTTCAAATGATACAATTTCTAGACAACAAGAGATTTCAGAAAAATCTTTTGCAAATGAAGTTTCTTTCAAACATTTAATTTCTGATTTCGAGATTCAAATTGAAATTTTGAAATTGAAAATAAATGAATGTTTGAAAAGAAATGAAAAATTAAGTCAATTGAGCATATTTTTTATAAATAAAAATGTTGACTTATTTCAAGATGCAATGCCTTTGAGAAAGAAATTAAAAGCCTTGAAATCACAAACATTGAACTTGTTGAAAAATATAAACATGTTTGTGACAATGAAGAACAAATAAATGTAAAACTCTCTAATAAGAATCAAAGACTTCTAGAAGAAAAAGATAAACACACTTCTAAGTCTTGTGATTCTAATTGCACCTCATCTATCAATCATAATCATTGTGGTAGATTTGGGCATCACAATTCTGAGTGTAAGCTTGGAATTGTGAAATCTAACAAGTTTGTTTGGATAAGAAAATGTACACTCCCACAAACAAACTTGGATGGAACCAAAGTGATTTGGGTTCCAAAAGATTCTCTCTAATCTAATTAGTGAATGAGTTAGTTTAGGGGCTATGCTAAATTATTTTATCATTCACATTTTTGCTAGATACTTTAATTCATTGATTATATTTTTATCTAGTTTTCATGAGATTAATGATATATCCTTTTAATTTTGAGCATTAGATACTCATTATTATTCATGTGCTTAAATGATCACATCTTTTTTTTTCTTTATTGAATATCTTTTAGAAAAAGCCTATCTAAGTGCAAATCACATCATTTGTGCACTTAGCATCTATATAGCAAATCCATAATAGAAAATTCAGATGTGAAAACCATATATGTGCTTCCATGAAAATTAACCATCTTTTTTGCCCTTGAGTTCAAATTGATCTTTCAAAGTTCATTCCTATCATTCTTGAACTCTTTGTAGGACAATTTTGGTATTTGCTAGATCTTTGTATATTCAACTTAAGAAGAATATCATTTCTAGCAAAATTGAGTGTTAAAAGCCATGTCTAAAGAAATCCACTCAAATCCTTTCTTAGACATCTCTTGCCCTAGGTGAGTAAGTATGATTATTACTATCCACCTAGTTATTCTTTAAACCCATTCTTATGTGCTTAATGATTATCATTAAATGCATAAGAAATCTTGATGGGTTAAATTGATATATTCCAAAATTGCTTAAAATGAATATCCTCTCATGACTAAGATAAAATTATCTGATCATAGTAGTTCATTTTGGAATGCATGTGTCCAAGGTGTTCATCACTTGACATTCTTTAGAAGTCCTTGGATTATTCTCTACAGTCCTGCATGAATATTTTCGTTTGTGTAGAGAATTAAAAATAAGTCTAGATTCAATGTATGAAACTCAAATGAGTAAAATTGAAAATGTCATAGGAATCTAGTACCATTATTGGGCAGTTTCTTATTGTTATGGTTATCATGTAACACATTGTGTTGGGAACACTTGTTTCCCACACATCTTGATTTTCCATGGGCCTTTTGCACTTTGTGCTTATATGCCCTATTTTTATATGGTGGTTTGTGGATATAGGCATAGTTGTTTGGACCATGATTCGTGTATCCAAACATGGTAGACTATCCATGAATGCTCTCCTTGAATGAGCCATGGATGTCTCTCTTAGACATGGGATTTTATTGATCCCTCTTATAATGTCTAAGTTCTATAGAATTGTGCTTAATTGATATTATATTTATATTCTATAGTTTTTCCCTTGTATGTTACTAGGTACATGGTAAAGATGGTAAACTTAAATTTAAAAGCTACTCAATTGGTGCTCTTAGTCCTCTTACCTAGTAAGTTGGAGAGTGTACACTCATATTTAATTAAAACATCTAATTACTTTGGCTTTTAGCTAGTATCTTAACCATAATAAGCCATATGTGCCTTGTGTGTTATATATACATATATATTATTTGCACATATTTAAGGGGAGCATGGTTTGCTAGGTTGTCACCTCTTTTGGTATCATATGACTACCTATAGCAATCATGCTTTAGTGGCCCAAGGGTGGTTTGAAAATCATTCACCTTTAAATCCCTTGTTGTCTATGTGGTTAGATAGCCCTTTGGATTCATACATTGTATGAGTCACTTGCAAAGGGAGAGCTATACATGCTCAATGTCTGTCCATCCACCTTATCATATGATATGTGATGTGCATCACATATGATAAGTACACTCATGTAAAGCAACATTGCTCCATGTGTGTTGTAGTTGGGTCTTGTCCTATTATTTAAATTTGAAATCATCTCTCATCTTTTGACAAGATCCCTTTGCCTGTGCTTCAGTGTCATATCTTCTCAGGCATTATACTAATCTTGGATAGACTTATATGTTTTTATCTCTGCCAATGATAAGTATATTGTTTTAGAGTTTGAAAAATCTCTAGAACTCATGTTCATAGAATAGTGATTGAGATGATCATCCTATCTCCTATGAAGTAATCTCTTATCATGTGCTTTTAAAGATAAGAACATCTTTAATCATGATAAGTTCCAATGGCTGTGCTTTTACATTCTTATCTATAGCCATTGTGTATTGTTAGGCCTTGCATTATAAGAATTATCAAAGGCCAATGACAATCTCTTGGAAGATCCCGATTTAAAAATATTTTTGAATTTGTAATGTCCCATCATCTCTTCTAAGATTTTAGCCTCGGAGGACCCCACTCAGATCATGTCCTTTGTAGCTAGTCTAAGGTACTTGTCTCCTTCCGTCGTGCCAGATGTAGTAAGATGATAGATGTACTCAATTTTTCTATGTCCATCTCTATATTCTTCCACAGTGAAGGATGGACAGAGACTAAGGAAATTGAAGATTCTGTCTAAAGGCTGGCATGTGTACGTCATAATCATCCTCTCAAGGATAACCCTTTGATGAAGGAGAAGAGTTAAAACAAGTACCCAATCTCTCATCCGGAATGATTTGTCAAAAGATGCTCCCTTACATGGAAGAAATGGTCAAGCATTGATCTAAACTCTTCTAAACATTCATCAATAGAAGAGTGCCGGAAAGAAAAGAAGTTCAGTTTGACTTCTTCCGAGAGATTTTCAAATACCACTTTTATCATTTCTTGAAGTGATAAAAGAAATGT
Organism: Tasmannia lanceolata; assembly: GCF_043159265.1. Lineage (NCBI taxonomy): Eukaryota > Viridiplantae > Streptophyta > Magnoliopsida > Canellales > Winteraceae > Tasmannia > Tasmannia lanceolata. The sequence continues at coordinate 4,605,186 of NW_027518713.1, read as the reverse complement.
GGTATTAATCTTCCATTTTGATCATGTATATTGAGCTTTATAGTTCCTATATATGTATACATGATCTTTTGATTGCCATGGATATGTATCTCATTGATTTCATTCTCTTATCCATGTGTTTATTAGAGCATCTTCTTAAACTCATATCCTCGGTCTAATAATCATCCATTCATATTCAAAGTATGATTGGTTAATGAATTGAGCAATCCGAATGGTTAAAGGTGATTAATTAAATCATGGGTTCTATGTGTCTTGAACTATTACATTTAAATTAGATGCACATAGTCAGGGGGAGCTTTCACTTGCAAATGTACAATCCTCTAAGGGTGAGCGACTGGAACTCAAAAGTTATTTTATAGCTCTGAGCATGTTCATGCTCAGGAAGAAACTTCTCTGCCCTATAATAAGAAAATCCCAATTCGAAGCAACTTGTGAACCTAAATGGTCATGTCATCAATCTAAGCATATTCTTGCTCAGGTAGAGACTCGTCCTCTTACAAGTTGCAAATGAAGCCCAAGTGTTTAAATCACTCACCTTTTAAACCATTTTGCCTGGTCATGCCCTATCACATAAGTTTCACCTAAGGCCAATGACAAATAAAGGAGGGAGAGCCAAATGGTTACTTTTTCATATTTATATAGACCATTGTGATATGCTCACATAGTCTAGTGCCCCCATAATTGTGCTTAACTTACATATCTTTTGAAACAAAAAAAATCTAGTTAGCATGCATTTTACTTTGTTTTATACTCTGATAAGCATTCTATGAGCTTTATTGTCAAATCATATACACTTTGAATAACTCTTATGAGTTTTTCTTCATCTTGACACCCCACTTGCACTTTCACTTGCATATCCCTACCTTTTTTATGTTGTCAAAAGGGGAGAACTTTGGGAATTGATTAGGTAGTCCAATTGTATATCCACCATATGCTTTACATTCATATATTACACTTGTGCATATAGTGAGGGGGAGCATTGCTTAATTATTTATTTTGTTTAAATGCACATTCATATTTTGTTTAATATCTTCAGCCTCCCTAATCAATTTGTTTGCCATCATAAAAAAGGGGGAGAATGTAAGCCCAAGGGTTTCCATAGGTTAATCATTCACCTTACCTTCTTGTTTTGATACTAGAAAACCAAATTGATTAGCATTTATGGACTGATGTGTTGCTTTAAGGTGTTGTGTTGTATACAGAAATTTCATGTCATAATCGTCATTACACAACTCTTCACAACACATGGCTTGTGTATCAAGAATCAAAGGAATCAAGAGCTTGCACCTACAGTGAAGACATCCTCATTTGAAGATGTTCGAATCAAGAAGCTCATCATGAAGATCCCACAAGTTCCTAAGCAAGTGTCAAGAAGGAGCTTGTAGTTGAACATGCCATTGGTGACTGATGAGCACATTTATGTGTGAATTGTAGGTAGAAAAATCATATAATTCTCTCATTTAAAGCGGTGCTACTAATGTATTTTTCTTGTTTTTGGTGTTTCAGGGTTATTTATGGATTATCGTGAAAAATGGAGCTAAAACGATGAAATTCCAAAGAAAGATTCAAAAGTGGAAACAACTATTGGATCAACACCATTGTGGATCATCATTTGAAGGGTTCGGATTATTTTACGATCCACCAATTGGTTGGTTCAAAATAGCCTTGGGAAGTCATTTTAGGAGTGCAACTAATTTAAATGCCCACAAGACGAATGCTTCGAATCATCCATTTGACGGCTCGCCAAATGGATGGTTTAGATCATCCCATGGAATGGACCACTAAGTACTCTCATTACCCATAGTAGAAGGGGTTGGCTTGGGAATATAGAAGGGTTCGAATATATCATTTCTCCATAAGTAGGGGCCCACTATTGTGCAACACCAATTCATCCATATTCGGTCAGCCCACTTTGGGTTTAGAAAGTGAGTCTATATTTATTAGAAGAAAAAAAAAAGAGTTCTTTTGAATTCATGTGGGGGCCACGATTGTTGGCAATTGGAAATTGATGGAGTTAGGTATGAAATTGGAGGGGGGTAGAAATGAAAAGTATGAAAATATAAAGTTAGTGGAATATGGTGGACGTTGCATGTGCATCTCCAATTTGGAAAGCTTTATAATAATAGGATACCATGCAAAGGTTTAAGGTTGGAAATATTACCAATGGTTGGCAGCATGCATGGAAATAGTATTGGAAAGTCAATAAGATATAGGTGGGCGTGACATCATGCAATTTCAATATAGAAGCTGCTGTTTCTTTTTATCTCATGAGAAATCCATGCAACGTCCATTTTAGATAGCAATTTGTGTATTCTAGGCATGCATATGAAATGGACGTTTGTGATTGTTTGGGTATTTTGGCACAAAAAGATTCAGCCATGGTTTGTATTTGGAAATGGGTCCCACTTGCTACTTTTCTTTTAAAAACGTGGAAAGTGAGAGAAGCAAAGTAACTTCTGTTTTTTTTTTAGTAGGCTCGGTTTTAGCATCTTGCCTATAACCGTGGGACCCACCAAGATCATGCTCATTTGCATGAAGATTCAGCAAGGTTATTTTGATTTTTTTTTAGCAACAAACCATATTCAGTGGGTAACATCCAGTGATATTTCGGTTCCATTACTTCTCATGATTTGGAAAGTTATATGTAGGGCCCACTAAATTGGATTGTTGGGAGAAAGAACGCAAGGGTTGTTAATTACTTGCTAAAGAAGAATTCAGCTATTCTTGAAGAAAATATAGTTTCGGCCAATTTTTTTGTAAGGTCTCTCTTGATTTTGGCAATCCTACCTATTGGGCAATCTCATGATTAGCAAGCTTTCTTTCTTTCTTCACTCTCTACTTTCTGTAATTTCTCATTTGTCTTCTCTATATATCTCTCTTTCTTCCAACCGGCGAAAAAAGAGGATTCTCTAATTCTCATTCTCCCATACTCTCTCTCTCTCTATGCTTTTGCTTGTTCTTTCTTTCTACTATCTCTTATTTTTTCTTGCTCTCTTTTCAAGCTCTTTTTCTTTTCTTTCTCTCAATCAAGGAACGATCCAACCGTCCGAGATCCTAATCCAAGGCGACACCAAGGTTTGAAGGAAGGCGATCAAGGATTCAACCATTGTTCGGAGGAGAAAAAGACTAAGTTTACTTTACTTTTGTTCTTTATTTTCAAGTTCAATTCCAAGTTATCATTCGATGTACTTTTGTTTTGAAGTTTAATATTAAAGAGAGTACTTTGTGTTTGATTTTTTTTTCAAGTTCTTAATGGCAATTCTCTTCTCTATTCTCTCTATTTTCTTTGTTTCTTTCCCCTTCTCCATGAATAACTAAATCCATCTACTTGGGGTTTAGATGAAGCCATGGGGAAGGAGAAAGATGATTAATTAAAACCAGTGGCTTATATAACAACTTATGTAAGGATTTGTATTTGTTGGATCCCAATCACGTATGCCACTGGCTTTCCCCAATCGTATAAGTGATTTCCGATAAATAAATATAATTTCTTATATAATATCTTTAAATTGAGTAGTATATTTGATAAAACACTCATGGGCAATGACATCAATAGATCTTATTCCCCATAGACTAAATTTATCAAATACACTATCCAATACAGAAATTGGTTTGATTAATAATATAATTCCAAACCCATGGTGGATTCTAACCCTAAGTAATCTTTTATATTGAATTAAGGTTTTTATACTATTCCAAATTACTTTTGCAATTTTCCAATTTACTTAAGCCCTTAGAATTTAGTTTTCTAATTAAATTAGATAAGTAGTTAATAGAGACCATTAAAATTTGGTACACTTTGCCTAAATTAGGATTTTAAATCAAAAAGATCTTAGTTAAATTTGATTCTTAGATTGAATAGAATATACGCTTATATATAGTGTTGGCTCCGAGGTCTAAGTCCACGGAAATCCTGAGTCAATTCCAGGCAACATTATATCATAGCTAGTATTCTAATCGGTAAAAGAATAGGATTGACAACTAGATTTCTCTTCCTTGAGTTCGACCCGTATTTACACGATCCGTGCACTTGCGGTTATTTAATTTCTCAAACAAGTTTTTGGCGCCGCTGCCGGGGAAGAGAGTTGCATTAGAATCTTAATTATTCGAAGTGTTAGATTAGTAGTTGTTTTTTAGTTTAGTTATATTTTTTTTTGGTTTCTTGGCTATCCATCTCTCTTACTTGGTTTTCCTGTGTTTATGAGTGAAGGTTGGGTGCGGAACTCGGCCAATCGACTAGAAAGAGCAAACCGGTTAGAGACGGCGGAAGACATCGCACCAAATCCAAATCAAGTAGTCATGGCGGAAGAACAAGAGCCGCCCAAGAGTTTGCGGGATCGCTTCTATCCGGCCCGAACCGCGCAACCTTCTTGCATTAGATTGCCGGTTGCACAGGGCAATAATTTTGAGCTAAAATCGCAATTTATTTCTTTGCTTCCTCGTTTTCATGGCCTCCCTTCGGAGGATGCTTATTTATTTTTGCGTGAGTTTGAAGATGTATGTGCTTTGATTAAGTTGCAACAACTTACCGATGATGCGGTAAAGTTGCGGTTTATTACGTTTTCACTCAAGGATGGAGCCAAAAAGTGGCTCTATGGCTTACCAACGAACTCCATCACCACTTGGGAGGAGTTCGCCGTCGCTTTCCTAAAAAAGTTTTTTCCATTACATAAAACTAATAAGCTTAGGAACGATATTTTACAATTCAAACAAAAGCCATTAGAGTCATTTTCTAAGTTTATGGAGAGGTTGAAAGACCTACTCCAAGAGTGTCCTCACCATGGAATTGATTTGTGGCACTTATGCCAAATTGTTTATGAGGGCATAGATTACCAAACAAAGCAACTTCTTGAATCCATGTGTCCTAACGGTTTTACATCTTTCACGGATGAGGCCGCTGCATGGAACTTCTTACTTGATTTGGCAGAAAAAACAAGAGAGTGGGAATCCACTCAAGACGGTGAGAGAGCCACTTCAAGTAAGGGATTTCTAATAGAGGGTGCCGTGGCAAAAGAGGCCCATCTTGATAGCCTAATCAAAAGGCTAGAAGCAATAGTTGTCAAAGGACCTTCACAGGTCCATCAAATTGAACATAGTGTTCCTATGTGCAATTGGTGTCAAGCCACGGACCATGTCATGGAAGAGTGCCCAACTCTTGCTAAATTTGGTAATTCTAATGAAAATGCAAGTGCCATGTTTTTAAATAATCCATACAGTAGCACTTATAATCCGGGATGGAGGAATCATCCTAACTTTTCTTGGAATCAAGGGAATTATCAAGGAGGGCCATCAAATTTCCAAGGTCAAGGCCAATTTGTCCAACCTAGGCCCACCTTCCCTTCTATGCATGTTCGACCACCCCTAACCACACCTCCACCTTTTCAAAACCCAATTTTAAATAATGTTTCAAATCAGCAACCACCGGGTTTTCAAAAACAAGGGGAGTCGGCACGCATAGCTTCCTTAGAAAAGAGCATAGAACTTCTCACTAGCACTTTCATGACAAGCCAACACAATATGGAGAAGCAAATCTCCCAACTTGCCATGGCTTTGCATGAAAGGGAAAAGGGGAAGATGCCAAGTCAACCCATTCCTAATCCAAGGAACGTGAATATGAATGTGAATCAACAGGTACCGCAAAATCAGTTGAATGTCATTCAACCAATTCTGCCGCTGCAAGAGCCCTCCAATGAATGTAATGTCGTATATGCTTTAAGGAGTGGTAAAGATTACCACAATGAGGAGGTCAGATCTGAACCTTCTATAGATCCACAAGATACATCCAAAGAGGTAGGAAAAGACTCCCCTGCAACAGGGTCGATTGTGGAACCAAAACAGGTAAGTGAAGAGCAGGCAGTTTCTCCACCTGCAAAGGAGTATGTGCCTAAAGCTCCTTTTCCAAGGAGACTTGCTAATAATAAAAAGGTGGATGCCATGGATAAAATATTAAATGTGTTTAAGCAAGTGCAAATTAACATTCCTTTATTAGATGCGATTTCCCAAGTCCCTACTTATGCCAAAGTGTTGAAAGATTTGTGCACACAAAAGCGCACAACTAATGTGCCCAAGAAGGCTTTCTTGGCCGCAAATATAAGTTCCATTTTATCTCAACAGATGGTGGCTAAGTATAAGGATCCGGGATGTCCCACTATATCTTGCACTATTGGTAACACTAAAATTGAGCATGCTCTTTTAGATTTGGGTGCTAGTGTGAACCTCTTGCCATTCTCTGTATATATGCAATTAGGACTAGGAGACCTCAAACCAACCACCGTCACTCTCCAATTGGCGGATAGATCCATAAAGACACCTAAAGGGATGGTTGAGGATGTTTTAATTAAAGTAGGAGATTTTCTTTTTCCCGTCGATTTTATCGTGTTAGATACGGAACCTGTTGCTAATATCAAGGATCAAATCCCTATCATTCTTGGGAGGCCTTTCCTTGCTACTAGCAATGCTCTCATTAACTGTAGAAATGGCCTAATGAAACTCTCCTTTGGTAATACTTCAGTAGATTTCAATGTGTTTCGCTTAGGTAAGCAACCCAATTTTCATGAAGATATTAATATGTTGCATGCCTTTCCTGAAGATGTTATGACTAATTTTGACATCAATTTTGATACAGGTTTTCAAGAATGCTTGGATGCACTAGGAGATGATGAAGGATATGATTTCTTTTCCAAAGCTTTTGCTATTCAAGACGTAGAGCCCGTGGGACCATTAGCCACATCGCTTCCAAAGCCTTCCATTGAAGAGGCCCCACAGCTAGACTTGAAGCCGCTTCCTTCTACTTTACGTTATGCTTTTCTTGGTGATAATTGTACTTTGCCTGTAATAATTGCTGCGGATCTAACCTCCACTCAAGAGGAGGAACTCATTAAATTGCTAAAAGATAACAAGGAAGCCATAGGATGGACAATGGCCGACATCAAAGGAATTAGCCCTTCGATTGTGCAACACCACATCAACCTCATTGAGGGTTCCAAACCTTCAAGGGAACCTCAAAGAAGGGCTAATCCTGTGATGAAGGAAGCCATCCAAAAAGAAATTTTAAAATGGTTAGATAACGGGATCATATATCCCATATCGGATAGCCAATGGGTGAGTCCCGTTCAAGTAGTGCCTAAGAAGTCGGGAGTCACAGTTATACAATCCGCCACCAATGAACTCATTCCTACTCGTATTCAAACGGGGTGGCGGGTTTGTATTGACTACCGAAAGCTTAATGCCGCTACTTGGAAGGATCACTTTCCTTTGCCTTTTATTGATCAAATGTTAGAAAGGTTAGCGGGTCGTGAGTATTATTGCTTTCTTGATGGATATTCCGGTTATAACCAAATTCCCATAGCTCCTGAAGATCAAGAGAAAACGACATTCACATGCCCCTTTGGAACGTTTGCTTATAGACGCATGCCTTTTGGGTTATGCAATGCTCCAGCAACTTTCCAAAGATGCATGATGAGTATCTTTTCTGACATGGTGGAGACCTTCTTAGAGGTTTTTATGGATGATTTTTCTATTCATGGCTCCACCTATGCCGAATGTTTACATCACTTAAAATTGGTCTTAGAAAGGAGTAGAGAAAAGAACCTTGTCCTCAATTGGGAAAAGTGTCATTTTATGGTAAAAGAGGGCATCGTTCTAGGACATGTGATTTCTAAAGAGGGAATTAAGGTTGATAGAGCCAAGGTGGATCTCATTGTCCATCTTCCACCGCCCAAAAGTGTGAAGGATATTCGATCATTTTTAGGCCATGCGGGCTTTTACCGGCGTTTTATAAAAGATTTTTCTAAAAATGCTAGGCCTCTAACCAACTTGTTAGCAAAAGATCAAAAATTTGAGTTTTCCAAAGAATGCTTCGATTCTTTTGAGTGTTTAAAAAATGAGTTAACTACGGCTCCCATCATTCAAGCACCAAATTGGGCCGAACCGTTTGAAATTATGTGTGATGCTTCTGACTTTGCCATAGGAGCCGTTTTGGGCCAAAGATTCAATAAATTACCGCATGTCATCTATTATGCAAGTAGGACTCTCAATGATGCACAACTCAACTACACCACTACGGAAAAAGAATTTCTAGCGGTTGTGTTTGCATTAGAAAAATTTAGGTCCTACTTGATTGGATCGCATGTGATAATTTATACCGACCATTCGGCAATCAAGTATCTCGTTGGAAAGAAGGATGCTAAAGCTCGCCTCATTCGGTGGGTTTTACTTCTTCAGGAGTTTGATTTGGAGATTAGAGATAAAAAGGGTACGGAAAACTTGGTTGCCGATCACTTGTCTAGACTTCCTAATGCAAAGAATGACGAAGGTCCAATTAATGAAAACTTCCCTGATGAGCAATTGTTTGCTATTTCTAGTGAGCCATGGTATGCAGATATTGTGAATTACTTGGTTACAGGTGCTACACCGGATCATTGGTCCAACCAAGACAAATACCGGTTTCACTCACAGGTAAAGTATTTCTTTTGGGATGATCCCTATTTGTTCAAAACTTGTTCGGATCAAATTGTCCGACGATGTGTGTCCGATCATGAGCACCAATCGATTCTATCTTTTTGCCATGATCAAGCCTGTGGTGGCCACTTTAGTGCAAAGAAAACTGCGCACAAAGTTTTACAATGTGGTTTCTATTGGCCTAGTCTTTTTAGGGATTCTTTTGATTTTTGTAAAGCTTGTAGGTCATGTCAATCCTTAGGAAGAGTTACTAAGCGAAATATGATGCCCCTCAACCCGATCTTAGTGGTAGAAATCTTCGATGTGTGGGGTATTGATTTTATGGGTCCGTTTCCCAATTCTTTTGGCAACTTGTATATTTTGTTAGGAGTAGATTATGTGTCAAAATGGATTGAAGCCATTGCTTGCAAATCCAATGACCACAAGGTGGTGGTCAAGTTTTTGAAAGAAAACATCCTCTCGCGCTTTGGTACTCCTCGTGCGATCATTAGTGATAGGGGTAAACACTTTTGTAATAGACCTTTTGAAGCTCTTATGAAGAAATATGGTATTACTCATAAGTTGTCTACACCTTATCACCCACAAACGAGTGGCCAAGTGGAGGTTTCAAATAGGCAAATTAAGCAAATTTTGGAGAAGACAGTGAATCCAAACCGCAAAGATTGGTCCATTAGATTAGTGGATGCCTTGTGGGCTCATAGGACGGCATTCAAGACTGATCTTGGTCAGTCTCCTTACCGCCTTGTGTATGGCAAAGCTTGTCACCTCCCGGTTGAATTGGAACATAAAGCTTTTTGGGCTATTAAGAAACTAAACTTTGATGTGTCTTCTGCAGGTGTTCAAAGGCGATTACAACTTTCTGAATTGGAGGAGTTGCGCAATGAAGCGTACGAGAATGCAAAGATCTATAAAGAGAAGACAAAAGCTTTTCATGACAAACATATTTTGAGAAAATCGTTTCAAGAGGGCGAAAAAGTGCTTCTCTACAATTCAAGATTGCATATCTTTCCAGGTAAGTTAAGATCCCGTTGGGATGGACCATATGTGGTTAACAAAGTTTTCTCCCATGGTGCGGTCGAGGTTCTAAATCCCAGCAATGGTGAGATTTTTAAAGTTAATGGTCAACGTTTAAAGCCGTTCATTGAGTTGTCACAGCTGAATATGGAAGAAGTCATGGATCTCCATGAACCTTCCTATTCCAATTCTACTTAAGAAAATACGGTACGTACCCTCATTTCTATTTTTAGTCCTCATATTTTTGTTTCTAATTTTAATGCCTTGAGGACAATGCATAAATCAAGTATGGGGGAGTAGTTTTTGGAAACTTTCTTTTCTAATCTTTTCTATAGTTAAAGTTAGAAATTTTCTTTTCCTTTTGTTTTTGGTAATTTTTCAAATTAGAAAGAACTTGGTATTCTTAAAAAAAAAAAAGTTGTTTTCCTATTTTAAGAAAGAAAGTTTGTGGATATTTTAATTTTGGAATTTAAAAAATTAGAAAGAATACTTTCCTTTCTTAGTTTTGTTTTCTTTTGGAATCTTTCTTTTAAAAGGATTTGAATAAGAAATAGAAATAGAAACTTGCTTTTTATATGGTATGGATAAAAAGGAAAGAGAGGTTGAAACAAAAGAAAGGAAGAATGATTTTTAGAAAGTTTGCTTCTTGATTATAGTTTTGATTTGTAGCCTTTTTGACTTGAGCTATTAAGTCTGAAGGGTTTTTATGCCTAGTTCCTTAAAGCCAACTGGCTTGAGAGCAACTGACTGAAAACTACATACATGGGTCAATTAGAAAGCTTAATAAATCAAAGCATTGCACGTAATCAAAGGTAAAGTTTGGACTCATATGCATCAATGTCTATGACATATGCAAATCAAAGATTAGTCGGACACTGCTTAGTAGCCTGGGTGTCTGGTGCATGCCCTGCATGTCATTCACGCCAAAAGCAGTAGAGGATTACAAAAAAAAAAAAAAAAAAAAAAAAATGAGTTCTATTCTTAGAAACTATGGGAAAAGTTGAAAGTATGGTGGACCATATAAATTTGTAAGTTTTCTACGAAGTTTCCGAATCAAATTTCTTTTATGGTACGATTACATCAGAGGCAAGTTTAAGGGAGCAAAGTAGGACAAATTCAAAAGAGGATTCCTTGATTAAAATATTTTTCAAATTTTTCCGACTTGGGATAGGATGCAAAGTTTAAGTATATAGGTATTCTTGTTCTTCTATTTTGAGTAATTTATCAAACAAATAAAAAGGATTAGAAATTTTTGGCTTTACTCTATAGTGGGATTTGAAAAGAAAAGTTTGTTTTCAGAATTTTGTGTGCATATTCACTGCAAACACTCACGAGACACAACTCGTCCACTAGGGTAACCTAGGGGTTTAAAGGCTTGTTGCACGTGCTAAGTGCAATCGTGATTCCTACGAAAGTGAGTTAGGATATTATTTTTATTTAGTTTTTGTGTTTGTTTTAGTTTTTCTTTTTGTTTGCTTGAGGACAAGCAAAGCTTAAGTATGGGGGAATCTGATGAGCACATTTATGTGTGAATTGTAGGTAGAAAAATCATATAATTCTCTCATTTAAAGCGGTGCTACTAATGTATTTTTCTTGTTTTTGGTGTTTCAGGGTTATTTATGGATTATCGTGAAAAATGGAGCTAAAACGATGAAATTCCAAAGAAAGATTCAAAAGTGGAAACAACTATTGGATCAACACCATTGTGGATCATCATTTGAAGGGTTCGGATTATTTTACGATCCACCAATTGGTTGGTTCAAAATAGCCTTGGGAAGTCATTTTAGGAGTGCAACTAATTTAAATGCCCACAAGACGAATGCTTCGAATCATCCATTTGACGGCTCGCCAAATGGATGGTTTAGATCATCCCATGGAATGGACCACTAAGTACTCTCATTACCCATAGTAGAAGGGGTTGGCTTGGGAATATAGAAGGGTTCGAATATATCATTTCTCCATAAGTAGGGGCCCACTATTGTGCAACACCAATTCATCCATATTCGGTCAGCCCACTTTGGGTTTAGAAAGTGAGTCTATATTTATTAGAAGAAAAAAAAAAAGAGTTCTTTTGAATTCATGTGGGGGCCACGATTGTTGGCAATTGGAAATTGATGGAGTTAGGTATGAAATTGGAGGGGGGTAGAAATGAAAAGTATGAAAATATAAAGTTAGTGGAATATGGTGGACGTTGCATGTGCATCTCCAATTTGGAAAGCTTTATAATAATAGGATACCATGCAAAGGTTTAAGGTTGGAAATATTACCAATGGTTGGCAGCATGCATGGAAATAGTATTGGAAAGTCAATAAGATATAGGTGGGCGTGACATCATGCAATTTCAATATAGAAGCTGCTGTTTCTTTTTATCTCATGAGAAATCCATGCAACGTCCATTTTAGATAGCAATTTGTGTATTCTAGGCATGCATATGAAATGGACGTTTGTGATTGTTTGGGTATTTTGGCACAAAAAGATTCAGCCATGGTTTGTATTTGGAAATGGGTCCCACTTGCTACTTTTCTTTTAAAAACGTGGAAAGTGAGAGAAGCAAAGTAACTTCTGTTTTTTTTTTAGTAGGCTCGGTTTTAGCATCTTGCCTATAACCGTGGGACCCACCAAGATCATGCTCATTTGCATGAAGATTCAGCAAGGTTATTTTGATTTTTTTTTAGCAACAAACCATATTCAGTGGGTAACATCCAGTGATATTTCGGTTCCATTACTTCTCATGATTTGGAAAGTTATATGTAGGGCCCACTAAATTGGATTGTTGGGAGAAAGAACGCAAGGGTTGTTAATTACTTGCTAAAGAAGAATTCAGCTATTCTTGAAGAAAATATAGTTTCGGCCAATTTTTTTGTAAGGTCTCTCTTGATTTTGGCAATCCTACCTATTGGGCAATCTCATGATTAGCAAGCTTTCTTTCTTTCTTCACTCTCTACTTTCTGTAATTTCTCATTTGTCTTCTCTATATATCTCTCTTTCTTCCAACCGGCGAAAAAAGAGGATTCTCTAATTCTCATTCTCCCATACTCTCTCTCTCTCTATGCTTTTGCTTGTTCTTTCTTTCTACTATCTCTTATTTTTTCTTGCTCTCTTTTCAAGCTCTTTTTCTTTTCTTTCTCTCAATCAAGGAACGATCCAACCGTCCGAGATCCTAATCCAAGGCGACACCAAGGTTTGAAGGAAGGCGATCAAGGATTCAACCATTGTTCGGAGGAGAAAAAGACTAAGTTTACTTTACTTTTGTTCTTTATTTTCAAGTTCAATTCCAAGTTATCATTCGATGTACTTTTGTTTTGAAGTTTAATATTAAAGAGAGTACTTTGTGTTTGATTTTTTTTTCAAGTTCTTAATGGCAATTCTCTTCTCTATTCTCTCTATTTTCTTTGTTTCTTTCCCCTTCTCCATGAATAACTAAATCCATCTACTTGGGGTTTAGATGAAGCCATGGGGAAGGAGAAAGATGATTAATTAAAACCAGTGGCTTATATAACAACTTATGTAAGGATTTGTATTTGTTGGATCCCAATCACGTATGCCACTGGCTTTCCCCAATCGTATAAGTGATTTCCGATAAATAAATATAATTTCTTATATAATATCTTTAAATTGAGTAGTATATTTGATAAAACACTCATGGGCAATGACATCAATAGATCTTATTCCCCATAGACTAAATTTATCAAATACACTATCCAATACAGAAATTGGTTTGATTAATAATATAATTCCAAACCCATGGTGGATTCTAACCCTAAGTAATCTTTTATATTGAATTAAGGTTTTTATACTATTCCAAATTACTTTTGCAATTTTCCAATTTACTTAAGCCCTTAGAATTTAGTTTTCTAATTAAATTAGATAAGTAGTTAATAGAGACCATTAAAATTTGGTACACTTTGCCTAAATTAGGATTTTAAATCAAAAAGATCTTAGTTAAATTTGATTCTTAGATTGAATAGAATATACGCTTATATATAGTGTTGGCTCCGAGGTCTAAGTCCACGGAAATCCTGAGTCAATTCCAGGCAACATTATATCATAGCTAGTATTCTAATCGGTAAAAGAATAGGATTGACAACTAGATTTCTCTTCCTTGAGTTCGACCCGTATTTACACGATCCGTGCACTTGCGGTTATTTAATTTCTCAAACAGTGACACCTCATGTACCTCAACATGCATTGAAGATTGGAGGACAAGTCACAAGAGCCAAACAAGGTCAAGAAGTTCACTCACAAGCCGAAGAAGTCCAAGAAAGTGCAAAGGAGCCAAGACATTCCAAGAAGACTCAAGGTTCTTATTTTTAAATGTATTTGGAGTCCTCTTGATTTTATGTAAAATGCACTTTCAAAAGGTTTTCATACTTAACTTTTTACATCTTTGAAAACCATACACACACCATAAAATGTGTTTGAAAACCTAGGACTTAAGCCCAAAGACCATAGCCCAAAAGCCCCTGGATTTTAAAGTTAAAATGGAATTTCACTCAGGGCCGGTCGACCAGGCTATGCCGGGCAACCGCGGGATGGAACCTGGAAATCCAGGCCATCTCGAATTTTATCGGGCCGGTCAATCGGGTCAAGCCGAGTGACCGCGGATGCGCTTCTGTTTCAAACAGAACAATCCAATTTGGTCTAAGGCGGGCGACCGCCGTGGGTCGGTCGACTGGGATAGGTTTTATGAGCCAAATTTTTGAGCAAACAGTTAGCCCTCGCTAGGCGACCGCCATTGGGCCGGTCGACCGTGGCGGTAAAAAAATTGAAAATAGAATAGGGCGCCCGATAGGGGCGGGCGACCGCCGCGGTCCAGCAATCTAGCCGTTGGGGCATTTTCTGCTTGACTTTTTTAAGCCAATAATTTATAGTTTTACCCCAAACGGTCACATTTTCAAATACTCTATATATACATGATTAAAACCTATCTCTACAAGCTTTTGAACATTTTGAGAAAGATCAAATCTCATTTCTCTTTGAGCTTCAATATTTTATTTCAAAAGCTAAAAACCTCTTTGATCTTCCATTTCTACACATTATCAAGAGGCACTACATAGGGCTTTTACTTGTTTATTTCTTGGAGTGATTATGAGCTATACAAAGTTGTAATCCGCCTATTAAGAGGCATTGAGAGTTTTACTTTTTCTTTGTTCTTCATGAGAGGGTCTTCTCTTCTGCCCGGAAAGAATTGTGAAGAAGAGGGTCTTATCTTCGGCCCGTTAATAAAGGTGAAGACAAGGGTCTCCTCTTCGGCCCAAGAAAGGTGAAGACGGCATATGAGGGTTTGTTCCTTTGCCGAATGTTTCGTGCAGATGGGCTTCGCTTTGGCCCTTGAGAATGGAAAAACTTATTGTAAGAGCTTCGAGATTAGGCTTGAAATCTCACCATAGTGGAGTACCCAATGAGCCAAACTTAGAAGAGTGGAGCAGGTCAAGTTGTGACCGAACCACTATAAATCTTGGTGTCCTCGTTGTGTGTGCATTGTTTCTCTCTCTCTCTCTTACTTTCTTTCTCTTGCACGTGTGGTGATTGGTAATCTCTAACCTTACTTATGTTTATACTTTAATTGAACAAGGGTTAGTGAATGCACTTAAGATAAATGTCTAAACCTTAAATTGCATTATAATATCTATTTGAACAAGGGTTAGCTAAATGTGCATGATTAGAAAGTCTAAACCTTAGCTTCTATTGATAAATCTATTTGAACAAGGGTTAGACTAATTAGTGCTTAATTAAATGGATTAACTTTTAATCTCCCTTAATTAAGCCTAAAATTTCTAATTGACCAATTCACCCCAATCTTGGATTGTCACACCTGTATTTCAGATGTCCACGTGGCGTCCCATGAAGGAAGTTTGCATGCAGGTAAGAAGGATAAATAAGCGTTAAACTCCGAAGAAAGGGGGATCCAACAAAAGGGGGACGGAGGGAAATTAAATTCCAAAACCAAGCGCTATTAAAGGGGAGCTTTAACCACCATTAAGACCATTCAATTCCAAGCAGAGAGAGGGAAAAAAGGTGCTGGACACCCGCTCCCTCCTTCCTACTCTCCACTTTCAACCCATCCGCCCAACGTATAGAGAAAAAGCCCGCGTATTAGTTCTGGTAAGCTTGATCGTCCTCCTGTCACTTTTGCTGTTCATCATACGGTTTGGTCCAGAATCTGACTTGGGTGTCGAAGTGGTCGTTCGGCACCCATCCCGGACCTCCCTGACCCCTTTGTTTGATTGCAGATGCTAACAGAGGCACTCTACCTGCCGTGCGATCGCAAGCCCGGATTTTGGCCCCATCACCTATGATGTGGTCTCTACAGTACTTTTTGTAAAATAACAGGCTATAAGGCTTACACCATACCATATAAAAACTCAAGAAATTATACTTAAAAAAACTCATAAAAAGAGTGCCCTTTATGTTTTTTGGTAGGTAGAAGAGTGCCCTTTGTTAAAATATGGGAGTGCAGATATTATATTCATATGAAAATGTGGAATGTTATCAGCACAACCTTATTTTGATATTTACACAAACCCAGCTGTCTTTTCTCCTTTAATTGGTGGATAAGAGTTTTTTGGGAAATATAATAACCTCTTGACAACTCTCTAGCACTAAATGACAAGATAGGTTAGGGAAAAATCAAAATCTGATATTATTTACCTATAAAAATTGTCTATAATGGGAATGATGATATTACTACTAACATATATTGATAATGGCACTACCCACTTTGTTTTTTGACCTTTTATATGCTTTTAACAGCTGTCAGTCTGTCACAGTATTCTAGAGGCGGCCAACTTCTAATCAAAATTGTCAAACAAAGTGAGTAGTGTCCTTAACAAAATAAGGGCATGCGGTTACTCGGAATCTAGTGGCATGTCTATAATTTTGATAAGAGTTAGGGGTGTTTGCCTAGAGAGTAGAGACTCCTCTTTTACTCACCTTTTCTCTCACTCGTGAGAGAGATGAATCTCTTTCAGTATCTGACACGGTCTGCACAAAAGCAACTCAATCTGTAGAAATTATCCGTTCATTTCGAAAGGTAGAGATTTCAATAGAAAACGACATTTTGAGATTGGGATGATCTAATCGTAGGATACTATTTATTCCATTAAAATATTGAAATCCAAGGGGCCTTCGTTGAAATTTCGGGAAAAATCGCTTGAAAACAAGTCAAAGGTAGCGATTTTGCTCTCTAGTAAAAAAAGCTCCGGGAAATCAGGGTTCTAGGTACCTGGATTTCGGCTATCCGGCAAGTTCTTGAATTTCTATTGGTCGAGACTTTTGGTTTTCAGTGATGATTAGGGTTTCTTTGGTTTTAGGGTTTTTCAGGATCTTGGTACTTTTTCCATTAATTGTACGGTTAGTGGTGATGATGATGAGGTGATGTTTTTTTTCTGGTTGTAGGGTTTCTTTGGTTTTAGGGTTTTTGTGTGTGGGTTTTGGGTCCTGTGCCATTTGTTATTATGCTTGTGATGATGATATGATCAAGATTGGTTTTTTCTTGGATTAGGGTCTTGTTCTTGTGATCTAAAGCTGGGAGAGTTGCAGGTTTGGATTAGGTATTTTTTTCGGGTTTGAGTGTTTTGGTTTCTCAGCCTTTTTGGTTGTGGAAGCTTTAGGTTTTTAGGATTAGGGTTTTGGGTTTAGGGGTTTGATTTTTTGCCTGTTTGATGATAAAAGTGGTGGTGGTGGTGATGATGGATGGGGAGTAAAAGAGGCAGGGTTGGAGCAGAAGATGTTAAAGAAGCAGAGGCCGTCATGCCGAGTTTCGTTCCTCCATCATCAGCACCTTATTCACTGTAATGACTACTTATTTATTTCATTATGTTTCAATTAGTGTTTGTTTTTTGTACTTGTGAATTATTCATTCAGCAATTTTATGTTTTTTAATTTTCCTTTTTTCGGGTTGCTTGTTTTGTGATTTCTTTTATAATTTTGTTTTCTATTGAGAAGTTTTGGAGGATTTCATTCTGTTGTTTGTTTCAATAGTCTAGGAATTTTAACCCACTTAATTCAACTTGGAATTATTTTCTCTATTTGTTGCTCTCAATTGGAAGAGATTTTGGTTATGTTAATGTGATGTTATTAGCTTGTTGAACCATTGGATTTCTTGCCATTCCATGTATTGGCTTGATATATTCATGAAGAAATTAGAGTTGTGCTTTCCTTGTATCAACATAAGATAAAAATTTATCACTTATAGAATATCATCTTTAAAGTCGAAACCCCAAATTACTTCTTTTAATCAGTGATTAACAGTGTCATGTTTTGTTCACCATGTCACACAATTTCTGTTTTTTATATCATCAGCCAGAAATGTGACTCAAGCAAGTCCATCAGTGTCTTGAACTGACACAATGCTTTGATTTGGGTGATTTAAAATTTAATATGATGTTTTTGGAGAAATCAACGAATTTACGTACAATAAAGAATTCTGAGTTAACAATTCTTTGCATAGTTAGTGCCATGAGCATAGTTTGAAATAAGAACAGTACTATAAAAAAAGATATCATTAAAAAAGAAAAAAATATAAAACAAAAATGATTGCTGAGTAAAACGAACACTTCTTTCAAATGCCAGTTTTCTGTCTCTCTAGAGAAGAAAGACAGTGTTTGTCTGTAAATTTTTCACCTTCCAGTTGTCTATCTCCCTTTAGTGAATTAAGATAACTTTTGTCTGTAAATTTCTCACCTCTTCACGATTCTCTGTATCTAATACATTATAAATTGATAGGGTTTTACTTTCTAACCAACTAGTTATATTTTATCCAATATACATTTAGAGTTCGTTTGGATGAAAGTAAAAATCTTACAGGGCAAATAAATTTCCATGGAAATCTGTTTTGCACAGTTTGGATGCGTTGAATCCCACCCCTGTTGACAAGAGGCTTACTTAAAAGTCAATTAAAGAGGTTCTCTCTCTCTCTCTCTATATATATATATATATATACACACACACACATAGAGAGAGAGAGAGAGAGAGAGAGAGAGAGAGAGAGAGAGAGAGAGAGAGAGAGAATATATATGGAGAACGGTATCCCAATAAAACTCTTTCAGCCATTATCATTTCTTCCCTCTCCCCCCTCAGAATTTTTTTTTCTTGTTAAATCGCTTAGTTGCTCAGATCGCTCTCCTATGAAAATCCCTAACCACCCCTGGATCTCTTGCCCACCTAGCAACCTCTGCTTCTCGCTCCTTGCAGTTGTCGATACCAACCAAGGACTTTCCTTTTCTCGCTCTGTTGAGAGTTTCTTCATGGACAACAATCCAATCTTCATTTCTCTATTGTTTTTCCTTTTTTCTCTTTTTTTTTTTTTTTGCAATTTTGATTTGCAGAAACCAGTCGTAATAGGAGTTAGTGGCAGAGACCAGTAGTATTAAGGTGTTCTGACAGGGCCAAAATCTCCACTCATTTTTGGGTTGGAACATCCTTGTCTGAAATCTATTTCAGTAGATTTGGAGCTTTTGAGATCCTTGGATTCATGGTTGTTTTTTTTTTTTTCCAGATATTTTGTAGTCTTCTGTTCATAGAAATTTGTAGTTTGATTTCATGAAAATGAAGTTGACAGCTTTTGAAATTTGTGCCTTCCATGCTTTTCTTTCCTCCATGAGAACCTGTTTCAGAGTTTGACAAATCAGACCTTTTCTTGAGCCGCCAATTCAGAGAACTTTAAAATTCTTGAAGTTCTGTATGCTATAATTTTTTTCTTTTTTTAATGAAAAATTACCATAGATTTACTCCCCACTTCCCTACCCAAGAGTATTTTGACTACTGCTGGTTAAGGCGATACAGAATGGTGGAAAAGTACTGCTTAAAGGTATACAAAAGCCTCAACCACCAATATCTCAAGCAGTTCAGTCTGTCAGTAATGGTGAGTGATTTACATCATAGGATAAGGTGAGGTGTGATGATTCACCTTTAGCACCAGTATCTCATCAAATGCCACAGATAGGTTGGGAGTGGATTAGCAAGTTTTTCAAGAGGAGATAGGTAATGGCTCCCTTTGGTCCTGCGTCAAGGAGTTCAGAGGGCTTCGTTAGTTAAGAGGCAAATTATGTACCTAGGCATGGAGGTGATGTAAGAATATGAATTTAGATAGGTGCACAATCCATTCGTTATATCTTTTTTTCTTCCCACGATAGAATTGGAGAGAGAGTTTGTGTATTGTAGGTGAGACAAGGGCAATGGGTCATGAGATTTGGCACCATTCCCTAACGTTAATGGCCACAGGGTTGACACAAACATAACTTCCAGTCTGCATACATCCTTACCATTAAATTTTTAAAAAAGTCAAATTTATTTAAAAGATGCATTGAAATCCTATTGTGAATTTGTAAGATGTGATCTCTCCACACTTCATTCTTACTCCCATTTTGACATAATCATTTTATCTGAAATCTACACAAGTGAACGGGTTGGGTTGAACACCTTACTTTCCTGTTTAGTTGTTAACCAGTTCGTTCTCCACTTAATGCCTTAAATACACTTTTTCAGTTTTCTTTAAACTCTATTCTTGATAAAACGGAATTGGATATTAAACTCTACTTATCTTGAGAAACATGAATTGGATAAACAACAGCACACTATAAAAACGGTGAGATTGAAATAGAAGTTGCTGACATAAAAACCAAAATGAAAGGCCAAGAAAAAATACATGCTTGTTAGACTATGATAATTCAAGGTAAAATACAGAAACAGCGAGCACAAGTTTACAACAACAAAATAAATAGAGGAACAGCCAATAGAATTTATGTTGAAGTTTGCACAGATTGACATTGTTGCTTTCTCAAATCGCAACAATGGGTTAGAACATCAGCAGAAAAATCTAGTTTATGGGTGTTGCATAGAGAAGTCCCAAAACTGGAGTACATATACAATATGATAGTAATGGTAATGAGAGATCTCAGTACAGTTTCCTTGCTATTGCTTAGAAATGTTAGCTTCTTTGTTTCTAGGCATCACACAATTTCTATTAAAATTGCATGCCATCCAAACAGTGTAAATTGATTTCAGTGGAAAACTTTGGATGTCTTCTGGTAATGAAAGATCTCAGTACAGTTTTCTAGCTATTGCTTAGAAAGTTAGCTTCTTTGTTTCTAGGCATCACAATTTTTTATTAAAATTGGATTTTCTCATAAAACTCTGGATGCCATCCAAACAGTGTCAATTGATTTCTGTGGAAAACTTTGGATGTCTTCCAAACAATGTAAATCGACTTCACTGTGAATTTATTTCAGCTACAATCTATATCAGATGAAATCACAAACGACCTATTAGGAAACAGCATTTTCCGTGTTAGAAATTCAGAGTAAGAGCAAATTTAAAATCCTGATTTTTTTTTGGATAGTTCTCAGATCCCGCATTTTAGGGAGAGATCTTTTACTGTTCTGTGCAGAATAGCAGTTCATATTTTTTATGACCTTTCTTCTGAACATGATTTGTGATGATCTCAATGATTATTTCCTAACTTCTCTACTGCAGGTCTGTCTCTGAGTTTTGGTGGCTGATTAAAATTTTATTTGGTTTCTGGGTTTGAATTTTCGTACTTTTTATTGTTTGCAAGCTTTCCAATACTTCCACTTGATTTTTTCAGTAGCGCCGAGGGCAACCACATCCATGCTTCTCGTGTTTCTGACTTTGGGTCGCTTGAACAATCTATTGGATTTCGCCTAGAGGATACTGTTGACTTTAGTAGAAGTATGTATTTGATGCCTTGTTGCTTCATGAGAGGTCAACTTGAATATAACTGACTTGTAATATTGTAAATTTCATCTTCTCCCAGTTTTGTCAATAATATTTTATGCCTTTATCGATGTCTAACCAGTTTTAGTTGTATTAACTATATTGTGCTTGTGCCCAATTAAGCCAGGACATTTAATCCTATATCTTTCTCCAGTGAAATTATATTTTCAAGTTCCTCTTAGTTGGTGCTTTTGAATAAAATTATTGTGTGATATTCATTCTGGTGCTATGACACCATCTGGATGATTTTAGCTTGTCATATTCAGTTGACTGGTTTTGAATAAAATTATTGTGTGATATTCATTCGGCAAAATGATTTTTGTTTTTTCAAAAATTAACTGTTTTTCCGAAATTTCAGAAATTTCAGCAATTTCGGCATAATAATGTAAGTCTTTCAGCTGCAATTTCGGTTTCGGCCAAGGCCGAAACCGAATTTGAAATTTAAAACCTTGGTTTTTGATATAGACATGCTGGAGTAGATTGTGATTTCATCTTTCTCTGTGTCGTGCACTGAAGATCCTGTGTTCAACTCAAAGTCAAGTGGCCAGGTTGTTACTTCTGATCCTCTCCAATTCAGCAATTTTAAGAAGGTATGTTCTGGTCTTTTCCTAAACGTAACTGTACAGTCTTGAGATTGGTAAGTTACAATGAGTGCCCTTCTTGCTACTTAAGAAGCTTGTTTATTCTCAATGGTCTTTTCTCAAGAAACAGTCACTCGCTTCCCCTGACATAGCTCATTCCGCGAAGATAGTTGGGCCACAAAGATTAACTCCACAAAAGGGTCAACAGCCTAATCTTGTTTCCCTAGCTAGTGTACAGTTTGAGAACTGGGGAGAGTCTACGATGGCGGAAACCAGTCCTAGAACAGATACGTCAACGGATGTGGACACAGACGATAAAAATCAAAGGGTGATACATCTATTTTTCCCTTTGATATGTTTGGTGCTGAACTTTTTTGAAGAAGGCATTTTTCTTCTTCTTGTGCTCATGTCTGTGGCATTGTTTTTTTTTATTTTTAAAACTGAACCTTATTAGCAGTTAATCCACTATTGTTATTTGAATCATACGGGTGTATCATATTTGTCAGTTCTTGTTTTTCGGAAATTGTTAAATGTGACTCCTCGTCCCTCTTTTATGCTTTATACATATACTAACTGCCATATAAGCAATTTCTTGTAAATGTTAACATTCCTAAAACTTGTACAATTACGATTTAGACAATGATTCTTGTGAACTTCAAAAGAAAGTAGAGTCATCGGAAAGATTGTGTTTCCCTTGGGTGAAATAGTGAAAACATGACATTTATATATTATGCAGTAGAAATAAAATAGCAATCACAAGTTTCAAACTTAAATTGACTTATAAGTTATAACACTTTCCTTCCTCTAAACAAAAATCCTCAACCTTTCTTACTCAGTTCCTAACTTCAAAACATTTCTAATATCGTCCTATAGAAGCTGTTTTAGAAATCCAAGAAGGTTCAAACAATTCAAAACAGAAATCCTAGAAAGTACAAACAATCTCACATTTTTCCAAAACATGGATTTTCATCTTTACTATTTCTTTTCTACTTTAATATTCTCTGCTGGACACCTTTTTCTCTTTCTCAATTGTTTTCTTAGCTTTCTTCAATTCCGTCTCAATCTTTCCCTTTTGTCTCCTACCAATTATACTTTTTTTCCTTTACTCTTTCAATAGTCACTGAACAGAGCTAGTCAATCCAATCAGAGCAAAGCCCCATACCAACCCGGAACCGAACTCGACCTTCGTTGCCTGCTCTACATCATCTACTCTCATTTTTTTAGCTTCTACTGCTGTTTCGACATGATGCCACATGTTTACTTCTAAGACCTCTACCAAACGTCCCACTTCACAAGCCTCCTCTCGAGACACATTTGAGGTCCTCTACCTTGCTTCCCATGGTAGCACATCCCAACTTTACGACTTTGCAAAACACTTACTCTTGGCCCATGATCAATTATTTCTTATTGCGTCAGCCTCGACGCTCGAAGTGCCACCAACTACCAGATCTGTGGCCATCATGGTCCATCAGTGTAGCTCGCTGTACCAAGCAGTTTCTCCTCTGATTCTCGCACATCATATGGGTGATCACTCCATTTCTACCTCGCCAAAGCTTCGTGAATGAGTGATACAAGTGCTGCTTGTCACATCGTCATCACCAATGACTCATGGCCCTATTATCGTCCACATATTGTAATGCGATGAATCTTCAGTTACCATAACCCAATAAGTTTTGCATTATTCCTTTTACTTTTGATTAGTATTCAGCGGGAACTATTGTTTTTCTCTTAGTTTATTTCTCAATTTGGTTGTTATTATTATTTTTTTGTACTCGAAATTTTATTCTTGTGAAGGATCTGCATACAAGGAAGCTCATCACTGGATTCATAGTTCAAGGCAGCCTATATATATCTTATTAAACTCCTTTGATTTCCCCTTCACATTGTGCATTCAATGTCTATGCCCTTTCAACATTTGTTTCTCCTTTGTCTGCATGGCATTACCCCTTGTCCCACGCTAATGCCAGTGTTTTGCACAATTTAGTCTCCGTGTCATTTATTTTATCGTCATGTAATAATGCTTCATGGTACCATTGAAAAAAAGTAATAATGCATCATAGTTCAAACTGCTATGACTATCAACGTCGGAAGCACTTACCAATTTCATTTCAATTGAATAATAAAATTAAATCCTTATTTCCTTTTTTAACTTACTCTTTGATATTTGGGGCCATACCCTAGTTGTTTCTCATTTCTGGCTCTTGTTTTCATGTAATCTTTGTGGATTTATTTTCTCGTTATGCCTATATTAACCCCCTTCTATTACAATATTAATCAAGACATCCCAAAGTCTATAAATACAAGACAAAGGAATAGAGTTTGAGAAAGCTCTTTAATAATTCCATGTGTTGGAAATTGGTAGAGACATCCCAAAGTCTTTCTCTTCTTCTTCTTCTTCAATTCTATCAGCTAGTTTTGTCTTTTCTAAGTCAAAGACAAACATCCAACAAAGCTCCATTGATCTAAATACATATTCCCACATTATAATCTGATTTAGATCAGGTTATAAACTAAACAAAGAGTTGTTTACAAGATCCTTTGTGCAAAGAAAGGAATCCATCGATTAAACTTATGGTTTCGCATCGATTAGATCGTTGGCGGATTTTCGAGGAGTAGATCACGCAGACGTTTTTCTTCTCATCAGCAAAATAAGGTATTTATATTTACGTTTATTAAATCACATTAAAATCAATTAGTCCCTAGGAATGCTCGATTAGAGCAAAAAATTTGTTCTAGACAGTCTATTCTTCCGCAACGTGTAGTGATTTTGCTCGGGGTTTTACAACCAATCTAACATAACAATGATATCCTTAGGCTATGTTTGGTTGCGCGGTGGTGGCTCGAGGAGTAGTGAAGTAGTGGAATACGAAGTCCAAGGGAGGAGACAAGCATTTTGATTTGCCTGGAATTACCACGGAGAATTGTGTAAGTAGTGTTTGGTTGCGCGGCATATACTCCAAGAGCAAGAGAGTAGGGGTGTCATTACCAATATAAGGACAGAAAAAGGCGAGAGAGAGAGAGAGATGGAAGAGAGAGAGCATCATTCCCTAGAAAATTCAACCAAAATTCTTTACTTTTGGAAGAATTTGGTTTAAAAGTCATGAGGGGACCAGGAATCAATGTCACCAGACAAGCAATTATTACATGAGAAACATCCAAGGAAGTTAAAGGGAATCCAATGCTATTTTGGCAACCAAACGTGGAATAGCATGCCAAATCCAAGCCAAATTCCGATGGCTGCTGAGCTTTTAGGCAACCAAACGAAGCTAGTGTTTACAAATAGTGGCAATGACACTATTATATAGAACCCCATGATCCAAGTAGAGAATAATCAGATACAACACCAGTAAAAAGCTGAAATGAAGACACCTAAGCGTGCACAAAGGCAACATTTACATTGCAGAAGTGCTCCATAATGAAAGAGCATCAACAAACCAGCTTCTCTAATGTAGCAATGTTTTTTCTCTTAAACTCCATTTTGAGATGGAGATTGAGGGAACGAAAATTTATGTTGTGTAGCACGAGAGAAACATTTATCCCAAAACAGTGTTTAAAAACGGAGATGAGGATCAAAATGTAGCCAAAAAAATCCTTGTTGACTCGGCACGGACGCGGCCAAGAACGCGGTTGATGCGGCTAAGTACTCAGTTGGCGTGGTCCTAACTCGGGAGAGTCAAAGGTGTTTTTATTGACTCTACAGGGTTTGATGTGGAAGGCCGAGGCAAAACGTAGAATGCAACCAAGGGAAAAGGGAGTCGACTCATGAGCCTTCACGAGGACATGGGGTAGTTTAAAAACTATGGCCAAAAGGCATGTCTAGTGTACTCTCCACCAATATCACATCACATGGTAAATATTTGATAATGCATAATGCTAAATTAACAAGCATGTTGAAGCAAGAAAGAGAAGACATTCGATTTAGAGCGGTGATACATTCACCCCATTCTATTACAATATTCACGCCATATTTTTCAAAATGGACTGTACAACCCAAACCATAAGATGATCCAAACAGCCCATTTGATGGGCCACAATGTAAATAAGGTTTTTCCCCAAAAATCGTTTCCATAGGATGATCCTAGCCATCCGATCTGTAGAGGTTGTACAGTCCATTTTGAAAATTAGGGGGTTAATATTGTAATAGAAGGGGGTGAATTTATCACCGCCCTTGATTAATATTGTAATAGAAGGGGGTTAATATACATTGTGTTGTTGGAAAAGACATACATGAAAACTTGGGTATATGAACCTATATACATTGTGTTGTTGAAAAGACATGCATGAAAACTTTGGTGTATAAACCCATATGAATAGTGCTTGTTGGCAAAGGCATACACAAAATCTTTAGTGTATAAACCTATATGCATAGTCTTGTTGGAGAAGCCATACAATAAAACTCTCGGGTATAAACCTATGTGCGTAGTGCTGTTGGAAAGAAATCATACAAGATCAAGGGTACTTAGTAGATGAGTTAAATGTTGAAGAAGTTCAAGCCACAAAAGGTCAAGCCTCATGCCCAAACCTCCACTTTTCCTCCTCTACTCATCCTCTCTTTCTTTTCTCTTTTTCTCTTTTCTTTCTATCCCTCTCTCTATTTTCCAACCTAAGGGGAGAGCTTAAGTTCAGTTATTTACAACGTCTTTCTATTTTTCTTTTCCCTTTCTCCTTTTCTCTTTCAAATCCAAGATTTCTTTCTTTCTTTTTGATACTTAATTCCCATACGTGATTTAAGTGATTTCTCATTTATTAAGCTAGCTTTCCCTTTTGGTTTTTCCTCCAAGAATTTTAACCTTTTAAGTTTAAAAAAAAAGAGCCTAAAATATGATGTGCTAGCATGGCTTACTAAAATGAGAAAAGCAAAGTCAACTCTTTAAGATTTGGAAGATATACACAATCTTACTACTTTATTTTCTAATTTAAATGACATAAAACAACTTTAAACTTGCTTGAAAAGATTCCTAAAACACAAATCCCGTATTTGACACATACCATAATGGTAAGTGGGCCATAGCTTCATCAAATCATGTCCAAATTGCTTGATCTTGGGCCCGTTGGATAGGGAATCGAAAAACCTATCTTATGAGACCAAAATCAAGTCAAATGGACAATATTTGATGTCTCAAATTTGAGCTACAAGAAAAATGACAAAAAAAAATTAAAAAGAATATCTCCCTCCTTTAATTTAGATTTTGAAAGTTGAATATCTTTCCTAATGTTTTATGTGCTATCTATGATTACCAAAAAGCGGGAAAGAAAGTCAACCATGGGAGATTTACCATTTAGGCAAATCCCATGATTGAGCACACTTTGGAAATTTGTCCAACCTATGTGGATTTGAAAAGATAGTTTCCATGAAAAGTCAATTCCATGGAAAATCTCAAGATTAAATTGAGTGATTATTTTTAAGATAATTGGATATGGTCCATAGATTTATTAACTCTTCCGATCTTATAAAATCAAAGGAGATCGATGCTCGAGTGACATGATCTGATGTCTACTCGAGTTCGATCGACGATCCTAGGGGTCTAATTGTGGATCCAACGGATTGAATGGCTCAAATCGTAGATCTAAACCGTTGATCTTCTATCGAGGAATCTACGACCAAGATTAAATTATATTTTTACCAATTTCACGGACCTTTGGTGGGGTCGAGCATTACAGAGGGTTTTGGGTTGCTGTAGGTGGGGTGTTTTGGGTTAAGGCAGCATGGAGGTGGGGCTCACGGTTGGGAGATTGGTTAAAGATCAAGTGAAAGTTGTTAATTGGTTAAGGAAAAGGGACTGAGAATTAGTTTGTTAGGGAAGTAAATAGTAAAGACTTCAAGAAGATAGAGGGCAATATGGTGGGATGAAAAGAGAGATCAATGGGGCTGTTTGCACTGGTGTCTTCTCAGGTTGGATGGGAATTGGTTAGAAGACATTGTGGAAAGGACTCTAGATAAGGTGATGGCTATTGGCTTGGTTATACAAGCATAAAGGACTGGGCTTGGGGCTTTTTGTCGAGGAGGTGGGCTTGCGAGTCAAGACAATAGGTAGGTGAGGACGATTAATGGACTCAGGGTTAAGGAATAAAAGGGGGTGCATGGCGTGAAACGTCAAGCTATGTTAGGAGAAAACTGCATGAGTTGGAGGGAGTCACGAGGGCTTCAGGCGAAAAAAAAGGAGGGAAAAAAAACTCCCTCCCTAGGTGGAACCCTAGGGAGGGAGGCTGTTTCTCCCTCTCGTCTCCCTTTCTCTCATCCCCCTCTCTCTCGCTCGTTGTCCTCTCTCTCTATTTGGAATCTCGCCCTCTCGTCTCTCTCCATTGCTGCTTTTTGGAGTCTCGCCCTCTTTTTCTCATCTCTTCCATTGTTGGCAAAAGATGAGCCGTGGAGGCTGAATCGGGAATTGTGGAGGCCATATCTGGAGCATGGCTCTTCTGTGGTGGCTAGATCTAGGGCTGTGGAGGCTGGATTGGGAGCCGTGGAGGCCAGATCTGAAGCCATGGAGGCCGTGAAGCTGGATCTGGAGCCGGGGGAAAATCGTGAAGGTTGTCGGAGGCCGTAAAAGGCCGTGGGGTGCTGGACCTGGAGCCATGGAAGGCCAGCTATAGGCGGTGCGAGGCCGTAGAGGTCGTGGATTATCGGAGTCGGAGGCCATGGGGGATCTGGGAGGCTGTGAGGCTGTGGATTGACGGACTTAGCAATGGGGTTGATGGGTTTGACCGTAGGAGGTTGTGGTCTTTAGAATCAAGATCGTGGGTGGCATGAGGACGGGTGCGATGGTCAGTGGAGGCTGGCTCGGGAACCGTGGAGGCCAGATCTGGAGCATGGCTCTTCCTTGGTGGCTAGATCTGGGGCTGTGGAGGCAGGATCTGGGACCGTGAAGGTTGGATTGGGAGCCGTGGAGGCCGGATCTGAAGCCATGGTGGCTGTGAAGCTAGATCTGGAGCTGAGGAAAACCGTGGAAGTTGCCGGAGGCCGTGAAAGGCCGTGGGGTGCTGGACCTGGAGCCGTGTAAGATCAGCTATAGCTTGATGACGATGGTGATGGCTGAGACTCCCCCGACGGAGTTGATTTTTGTGGAGGAAACGTAGAACGGTAGAAGAGATTGGAGGATGACCCGCTGGATTTTGGTGGTGGTATGAGGTGGAGGCCGCCGAAGATTCGACGGTGTTGTTGGTGGTCGGCTATCGTGCATGGTTAGGGGCGCACAATAGTCCTTGGCCTTCGAGCGGAATTTTTGAAAATTGAATTCGGAATGTGGTGGAGAAGTCTGTGTGACGTGGCAGGTCACGATCTTGACTTGGTGGGCCCAACAATATGGCATTTTTTGTTGTATTCGTTACAATGGAGGCTACTGGGTAATGTAAGGGGAGTATGAGGGGTAATGGGCTTTTCTTTTGGGCCAAGGAGAATGCTCCTGGGCAATTCATACTATGTAAATCTTGTGGGACTACTGGTCCCCATTGTAAAATTTGCTAGTATGAATATATTTGTCAATTTTAAAAAAGAATGTTAGGAGATTTATGGCCTATGAAGAAACTGGGTTTTACATGGAATACAAGGGTGTAAATTGCCTGGTTTTTGGGGAATATTGAACGTGGTTAACAGCAGGGTGTGGGGACTGTTTGCGGGGTGAGAAGAAAGGTTGCAAGGGGTTTTCGATCTAGAAGAATGAAAGGCAAAGTTGCTGGCTGGTTTTTGGTGTGAAAACCTTAAGGTGTGATGGGGTTTTGGGCGTGCATACCTGGGCTAAGACTTGGTGGTGGATGAGGTGATGAGGCAGGAAAGGCTGCTTTGATAGTGGTGTTGTCGTTGTAAACTAGTCGAGTCGAATCTTTGATGAGGAGGAAGATGAAAATAACAAAGAGTTTGTGTTTTGCTTCTTTGTTCAATGGTTGAAGATGAAGAAAAAAATTGGAGCAAATTTCCGAAACGTAAAATTCTATTCCATAAAAAGCTCAGCCCTCTAAAATTCTTTAGTTAGGAGATTTATGGCTGTGAAGAAACTGGCATTTGCATGGAACGCAAGGGTGTAAATCTCCAGGTTTTTAAGGAATACTGGACATGGTTAACAACAGGGTGTACAGACTGTTTGCGGGGTGAGAGGAAATGTTGCAAGGCTGGTTGCTAGGGATTTTCGATCTAGAAGGAAAGGCAAGGTCGCTGGCTGGTTTATGGTGTGAAAACCGTAAGGCGTGATGGGGTTTTGGGCGTGCAAGCCTGGGCTAAAACTTGGTGAAGCAAAGAAGCTGGTGGATGAGGTCATGAAGCAGGAAAGGCTGCTTCGATGGTGGTGTTGCCGTTGGAAACCCGTTGAGTCAAATCTTTGATGGGGAAGAAGAAGAAAACAATGAAGAGTTTGTGTTTTGCTTCTTTGTTCCGAGGATGAAGATGAAGGAAAAAAATAGGAACAAATTTCCTAAACTTAAAATTTTATTTCCTCTAAAATTCTGTACATGCTTGTGCTTTTATAGAGTTTTCTTGGATGAATTCTACTCAAACTAAGTTTTCCTAATTCTACTAGAATTAGAAAATAAAAAAGAAAAGAAAACTACTAAATTATCCCTAAAATTCGAAAAAATTCTCCATTAAAAATCGTCCAGCATGGAGCAATTAAAATATTAATAATTTAAAGTAATTTTACCATTAGAAAAATTCTTAATAAAATAAAAACTAAAGCAAATAAATTTACATAATTGTGAAACAAGGACCATTGATTATAGTGCCGTTCCTGTCTTATTCCTAGGCGATTTGTGGATGATCAGCCTTCAGGTAATATGATCTGGCATTCTCTCAGGCTCGATCGTCGATCCGCGTCTTATGTTTCCTAATCTGATGGTTTGAAATGGTCCGATCATGACTCGACTTCTTGGCCTTCTAATGGCATAGATGCACCTACGTCATACCCCTTCTTGAAAAAAACTCGATGACGAGTTTAGATCAAGAATTAGTATCGATCGAGGTGGTCAAATCCGATGCGTGTTTCGCTTCGACTTCAAATTGAAGTACTTTTCAGTACTACCATCGAGCAATTAGTCTGGCACGTGTGGGCACGTGGTGAGACTTGAACGACGGCGGCAAGTTTTAGCTTAAACTTTCAGTCTTAATTTCGATCGTAATTTTAAAAATGCGGAGGTAATAATGGATTGGAAGAAATCCATTGAGATTTTGTTTCGGTGGAGATGTAAATGAAAACATTTTGGTTGTTTTGTGTCGGTTTCGGTGGAAATTTAAAGCATGGGTACAAGGACCCCCACATGGAAAAAATGCTTGACTAATGCAGCTGGAGCAAATTCAATCCTCTATAATGTATTTATATGGATTTTTTTATGCTGTTGTTATTATGTTTACATGCAATGTTTTCAAAGGTGCTTCAAGTGCATGCCTCAAATCCCGCAAGGCAAAATATGCCCCACTGAAAAGGTGTTAAGTCTCTGGGGCTATGGCACAAAAAGGAGCCCGGAGTCGTGTGCCTTTCACTTAAGCATGAGCCTCATAGGCAAATGTACCTAGGGCGTCATTTTTGCGATCCGAGATACATAATTCTTTTTTATGTTTTTTCTTAAGTTAAACACTTTGATTCTTAAGTTTAGTTTTGGGGGTATTATTAAAACTTATTTCACAATCTAAAATCATTTATTTGATGATTTATGAGACTATTGAGGGTACAACGGGGCTTTACCTATAGCTTATTTTGCTGACTTCTACCCAACTGTTCAACGAAATCAAAATCCATCACTTCAGTCGATTTCTATCATTCAAACAAGCTATTCGACCATTCTACCAAAAAAAAAAAAAAACTGTTGGTCGTGGATTCATATATGATTGTGTACTCCTTCACTTGACATTTTGGGGGAAGACATTATTGCCAGTGATGAGTCCAAGTCCCTTTTTTCATATTTTTGCCTTAAGTTTATGGGTTATGTTTTGACTTCGCGTATTTATGTTTTTGATGTGGGAAATTGAGATTGCAATGTAAACTTGTTAATCTCTCCAGTCTATTTGTACTTCGTATTATTTGGTTGATAATTTGTTAATAATAGTTTAATTCTTTCTTTTTTTTAGTGTTCTGATGCCAAGGTTTTAAGTATCGGTTTTGGTTTCAGTTTTGGTTCTCGCAGAAATGGAAATGTTTTGGTTCCGGTTGGAAATTTCGTTGGAAATCCTATAAAGTCAAGGAAATATATGCAAATATAGAATTTAAAGTTGAAACTTTTTGAAATACGAGAATGATCACAAATACACACTTAAAACAATCACATAAGCAAGACAACTATCCATAATGGTTTAAAAACATTGAACACCTAGTGACATGCACCAATGCATGTCTGATAAGTTTGTATATACCAAATTTTACATGTAATTCATAAAAATATTTATACATAATATTTGGACCATATTTTGCATGTAATTCCTATAAATATAATTATTTAGTACTACATACTATACCACTATTACACTTATGATTTTAATTTATGCATTTTGTTCGTTTTGGTTTCTGTTTCGGTTGTTTCGTGTCGGTTTCGGTGGAAATTCAAAACCATACATGATGGTTGGATGATATTTGGCTGGAAATGATGCTTATGTTATTTTAAATATTTAAGTATATTTTTGATATTATTTATTTTTATCTAATTGTTTATTTAAATATTTAGAAAATTTGTTAGGAATGAAGCTCACGCCTCAAGAGGAAAAATGTCTAATTGTATGCCTTCGCCTCTGAAAACTGTGTGTACATGCTCATATGTACGTGTATATTTGTTTGAAGATGATTGATTGATTCCATGTCACTATATGCAGCCGTGCACTAGCAGTTGGATTAATTGTTCCATGCCGATCTTTTTCGAATCATTCTGAACTAATAGTTAAAATGGTTTTTCCTGAATGGCGTATTAGTTAATTTTTTGTTACTGATAAATTGGATTTTTGGTATTGAGATGAAATAATTGATATCTAATTGTTATCCTTCCCCATGCTCAGTTTGAAGCAGGTCAGTCTGCTATGGTGGTCGCTTCTGATTCCAGTGACAGATCAAAGGATAAGACAGGGGATCAGAAGGTTATGGTTCAGCTATAACTCTAACTACTTCTAGCTATCTTTTTTCTGAATGACAATTTAAGATATTTATTTATTAAACCATTAAAAAAAGATATTTATTTATATTTTTTGCAGACACTTCGTAGGCTTGCTCAAAATCGTGAAGCTGCGAGAAAAAGTCGATTGAGGAAGAAAGTGGGTTGTTTTACTATTGATATTGGTCCTTCCTGCTAATGTCTGTTTGCACCAATTATAATGTTTTTGGCATAAATTTTCAAGTATTACTCTTACTAATTGCAATTAGTGAAAAAAATGCATAGAATTGACTATAATTAGAAAATGTCGTATTGGCAATAAATCATTGAATGAGAACTACCAATATTGAATATCTCAAACAATCATTCACATATGTTATTGGGCATACCGTTTTATGTTTATTATTATATTTATAGTTCATATTTTCCCATTATGATTCATAAGTTAGGACATTATTGTGCAATTAATTAAATATTCAATAAATAACAGATTATCTAAGCAGAATAAACTGATGAGTTGATTTAATAAGGTTTTGTAATTCTCCTCATATAGTTGACCTCCCAACTTCTTAGAATTTTTTACTCCTGTTGTTTTCAGTTTAGTTGAAATCAAATAGGAATTACTTATATAAATGTCAAGATCATGGGTTCTGTGTCAATCTTTCTCGGATAAGGAAGCGTCCCCATGTTGGAAAGGATGGTCACGTGCGTCGAGGCACATCTATTAGCCACTAAAGGCGGTCTCTCTCTGTCTCTTTAAAAGAAAGCTTCAAGGCCTTCTTAAAAAAGAAGACAATATCAAGAAAGGTTTTCTCTCTGAAGTAAACCATTTCTTGAAAGACTTTGACAAACCATCCTCTCCCACCATGTCTGAATATGAAGGACCCCATACCAGGAAAAGAAAGGGTAACCAGGAATGTTCTTTCGAAGTTGGGGATCTTGAGCTGCTAAAGGAGTTGGAGTATGAAGAGCAAATGGCACTCCGAGGGAAATATCAATGGGATTTTGAAAAGGTGGTGGAAACAATTCAGAAAAGATGCAAGGGATAACATGGAAGAATTTTTAGTTTAACTGGGAAAAGAAATGTCAAGAATGCGTGCATTCCCGTCTATAAGCTCCCTCATTTCAAGGACGCCTTGGATGAGGAAAGGAATCTCTGTCGTCAGCGCTGGGAGGAGGAGAGGGCGGCCGAGATAGAAAGGCTGGAAAAAAATGTTGGTAAGTCCGGTAGTGGAATAAGGAGTCTCGTGACTCGTTGGATATGGAAGTTAGCCAGGAGGTTCGAAAGCACTTAGAAAAGGGAGAAGAAGTTAAAGATGATGGAAAAATTATCAAGGAAAGTTCAGGGGGTGCAGAGGAAAGCGGTTATTTCTCTGATGAATTTGACGAAATGATGGCAATAGGAGACATATTTTGGATAAGCTATGACAATGACTTCGAGGCGACAAAAAAGATGTTTGTGGCTATGGCGATGAGGGATTTGAAGGAAAAAAAGGGAGAAACAGAATGATAAGGATACCAGGAAGAGGATTGAGGAGGGGGGAGGGGGGGGGTCGACGACCCTGAAGTAACTGTTGTCCGGCCCCGCTCTTGTAAATAGTTAGTTTTTAGGTTTGTTGTGTTTGGGTTAGGTTTTTCTTGTTTTGTGTTCTTCAGAATAGGTGGGTTTTGGCATGCTCGGAGACAGATAGTTAGCGAAGTGGCTGAGGCCGTGGTGTTAAGACTTTATTACTACCGGTGATTAGAAGTTCGTTCTCATATTAAGGGGGTTGTAGTTTTGAAATGCGATCTTTTTGTACGAAGGAGGTTCGATAGGTGGTGGTATCTTCAGGGTGTTTCTGTATGGAGGGCGTGATGATTGTGGTCGTTGTGAGGGTGGTTGCTTAATTTACAGGGTGTTTCTTTTCTTAAGAGGATGGATTTCATTACTCTAGAGGAAGTACGTGAGCGAATGAGACGATGAAGATCTTCACCATGCTTCAATATCTTTGGCATTTTTGGGTACTGATCTTTCCTTGGAAGCTGTGAAGCATACGCTTGGAAGTTGATTCCCTTTAGCTTGATAGACTGTTTGGTCATTCGCTTCTGGTGATATCCTTCCTTAGAGCCTGTACTTGTCCTCAGGAAGTTGGGAGTGAAGAAACTCTATTGGTGGATTAGGAAGTTGGCTAGGTTTTAAACCCGTGTGTTCAAAGTTGCTGTGTTAGATCTGGCTGGATGAATTAGTGCTCCTTATCATGTTGTAATTAAGAGTACTTTCTATTTTGTTTCATCTCTAGGATCAAGAGTATGCTGTTGACCAATTATGCTATGTAAATGCAAGTTGGGACCTCTGGTCCCCAATGCAATTCTCATAGTATAAATATATACATTTTGTCAACTTTAAAAAAAGGTAATCTCTAGGGATTGTGGTGCTAAATTGGCTACCAAACATCATAAAAGTTACCAAAACAATATTTTTTCTACTTGGGACATCCTTGAGGATGCCAAGCGTGTGGCAACCAAACAGAGCCTAAGTGTCTCTGCTGGCTGTGACCCCAACTGTGGGACCTGATCCTGCGAGAGGGGCGCGACCCGCCTCTCTTTTGGTCTTTCGTACCCACGCGAATGGCGTGTGCTTTTGATTATTGATATGAATCATCTTTTCCGTGAACTTGGGATCACTAAAGCAATCCGAATTTCACGCAAAAGAGAATACCAGAGTCGCCACCTAGGTAAAGGGACCTAGGACCCACAAGTGACACTGCAATGATCTGCGATCCCAGAAGTCTAGGTCCGTTACCTGATTACGTGAATGGAAGGTATGATGGATTACCACCATATGCACCATTCTCGCCCGGTAATCCGGTCTTCAATTCCAAAAGTTAACTCTCTTAGATTTCTTTTAAAAAGCTCATTTAAATTCTTTTGATGTGCAAGCTACGGGACATACATCCTAGATGATCTAATTTCAATGTGATTCCTAGATGCATCTTTTGATTCTCTTGATTCAGTTTGGTTCAATCTATGTGAGAGTTTTCCTAAAATCTAATTTTGAGAAAATCCTAAGTGTTTTAATCAATTCAATTAAGGGTTCGAAAAATGATAAAAGAAAAAATAAAATAAAATCCTAAAACCCTACTAGAGTGTGTGTAGGGTCAACTTGAGCTAGGAATGCCATCAAAGTTGCCTACGTACCCAAGCCTCACTGGGATCAAAGTCGACGTAGTTCGGTGGCCTAAACTAAGCTACATGCCTAACTCATCTAAGACACCGATCTAGATTGGACAGACTGTTTCGACAGTTTTGAGAGAGATTAATTAGTTCAAGTTGATTATGTTTTATTATCCTAGGACTCCATCTAAGATGCTATATGATCCTATCTAAATGCAAGACACTCCCTAAACTAATGCAGGTAGGCCCTACATCCTAGGTTAACTAGGCTTGTCTTATAGGGAAAAAGGGGTTAACTAGTGAATCCTAATCTATAGCTCAGTTACTAATAATAGCAACCGGCCGTGATGAGGCTAGCTGGACTCTCAACTCTAGGACTCCCTAAGACCTAGAACTTAACGTAACGTAAGCGTTCCTAAATGGGTCTTTAAAGGCTCCTACGAGGTGGGGACCGTGATCCAACGGTTCCAGATTTGATCTGAGTTTGGGTTTGCCCAACCCAAGTTATTAAGTTGGTAATTCTCATCTTTTAAAGGGTTCCTATCACCTAGAAATCAAGGTTTTCTAAGGCTCTAAGGGTAACTTCACCAAGACTAGGATTTTGACCAATTTAGCAAGTTGTGAAGACTTTTAGTGAGTTTTAACAATTTTTATCTAAGCAACATGAGGATTATGATGTTTCTGGAATTTTTATTTATTTTAAGAATTTTATGTGATTTTTAATGATTTTTACAAATTTAAGCAATTTATTGGAGTTCTAAAGTAACTTATAGCAAAAATCATCCAAATCAATCCAAATTAACACTGGAACATGTTCATAATAATATCAAATCATAGTAGAAATTTCACACATTATTTCTGAAATTTATTATTTTTAATAGATTTATTTATGTTCCGACAGATTCAAATAAAAATCACTAAAAATATCAAAACATGCACAAAAATTCCAAAAAATTCATAATATGATTTTTCTGGGCCAATCCATCTTATTATAGAATTTTAGCTTCCAAGGAGTTCATTTGATAACATCTCCTTTATACATGTGGAAAATATTTGTTTTTCATTAAAAAATCCAAGAAAAATAATAAATAAACAATAAATCCTTTCCAAATTTTTGTATGATCTTCAAATATCAAAAGGCTACTGAGAACAAAATTTTGTCAAATTTTGAATTATTTTGACATGTAAACAAATTTTTATTCGCCAAATATCCTTTTTCTAGGTATTTTTTTAACGGATTTTTAAATCATCAAGATGAAAGAATCCTACTGAAATTTTTGGATTTCTAATGTTCTTTTAACTCAATTAAAACTCAGAAAATATAACCTTAGAAAAAATCCTTGGTTTTGAACTAGTTGCTTTGAAAATTGACTGAAAGACCAATTGAAACCCTAATTCGTTTAACATCCTATTTTCTACATGTAAAACAATTTTTCTTCCACCAAAATCAGTAATAATATGAATTGGCCCATCATAAATCATATTATGTTCATGCAAGACAATATCTCATGAATTCTCTACAAAAAATCATGGAAAAACAAGAAAAAGACACCCGTAAACATGTTACTAGTTCTACTCTAAAAAGGGTTTGAGTACTAACCTTTGATCGCTAATCCGAGGTCTCTAAGGCTTGTAATACGAGATATTCGCTTTGACATGCCTTTTGATACGCAAAGAGAAAACCCATATTGCCGAAAAGATGAGTTGCTTCGAATAATAGCCAAGATAAGATGAAGAAGATATGTTTCTTTCACTAAAATTCAAAGAGATATAGCCAATTCCTTCACAAAGAAGGGTAGATGAATTTCTTTAGGAGAGGGAATGGGCTGGATGAATTTCAAAGAGAGCCACAAAGGTTGGCTTGATCCATATTTGTAGAGAAAGCTTGGGCAAAAAAGTAAGAATAACAATTTCCCATGTGAGAGTTGCCATTTTAACTTTTTTTTTTTTTTTTTCTAATTCTCTCTATTGGCTTGCTTTTCCTTTTGTTTTCCAATTGTAATTGTTTCCAAATCCCATACGAAAGGCTATCTTAATGACCAAGGCATTCTGTTTTGCATTTCTAAATATTGTAGTTTCCAAAAAAAAAAAAAAACAATGCAAGATATCATGATGATTCCCGTTGAAAAAGCACTGGCCAACTTTAAAGTTCGTTTTTGACCTATTTAGTGGAAGAATCACGAAAAGTTGTAAACTATAAAGTTATAGCCCTTTGAGAGATCTTTCCAATGCATATTTACACTTCAAATTTGGCCAATCAGTTAAAGAGTTATGACAATTTTAGTGGGCTGAAATTTCCGTCCAAATGGCACTGCCTGATTTTAAAGGTCGTTTTTTGACTTATTTTGCTGAAGAATCACGAAAAGTTGTAAACTAGAAAGTTACGGCCCTTATCGAGATGTTTCCAACAAGTACAAGTACGAATTTTTTGGACGAGTGGCTAAAAAGTTATGGTCATTTTAGTGAGCTGAGCCTGTTAAGTCTTTCTTTATAAGTGAGGTAATTCACTTTAAACATAAAAATAGTGGTCTCCCAACCATTGTGGTCGAATTAAAGAAATGAGAGGGGGCCAGACCACATGGTGGGTCCCATATACATGGCCAAACCACTCTCCCCCTTAAGAAAAATCATTTTTGACCAAAATGACCTTGTTTGATCAACACACATAAAAAAGTGGCCAAAATGCCCTCAAACCGGAATGCCCCTCATGGGTAAAGTTAAAAATGAAATGGCAAGTAAGTGATGGGAATTTTCAAAAATAGAAAGTATTGAAACTAACTTAAAATGATGGACGACATCAAACAAGATCATTTGGAACTCCCTGGAAATACTCAAAATACCCTTCAGACACAAAATTTCCAAAAAAGATAGAAACCCTGAAAAATTCTAAAAATAACAGGTTTTCCAAAATACTTGAAATCATTCATGATCTCTCAGACAAACTTTCGGGATAATTTGGGAGACATAAGAAATGACCAAGCTACCCCTAAGATGCAGAAAATGATAAAACCGGGGAAAATCCTGAGAAATTCCAAAAATAGCAGATTTTCACACTTGATTGGAAACACAAGATATCATCATCTGGAGACTAAGGCTCTGTTCACTTGTTTTCCCGGGAAAAGAAAGGAAAGGAAAGGAAAGGAATCTGACGTGGCAAAATGGAAAGGAAAGGAAAAGAAACTGTGATTTTCCCACGCTTTCTCGCTGTTCACTTGCCCAGAAAGGGAGGGAAAATATGCAGGAAAGTTATTTTCTTGCTGTTCACTTGCCCAGAAAGCAAGGGAAAATATGGTTTCGAGGGTTTTGAGGGATTTGGGAAATGGGTTTCTCTCTGGAAAGAGGGAAGAAATGGAGTGGGATTTCAAATGTGGGCCAAGGGGGAACAGAGTCAAGAAATTGCACGAGTTTAGGTCTTAATTCATGTCTGCATTGTAGATAAGGTGCCAGCTTTTGCTCTTTTTGCCATTGGAGGTTCATTCACGTGGAAATACGGGTGGCATACTCTTTTGAAAATCTGTAATTTTTTCTACACCAAGTCAGATCCTTGAGAACCATTTGTACGAGCAAAAGTATAGTGTCTGCCAATACTATGCTCGCTCAAATGGGTGACCGTAAAACCCATTTTTCCACTAAAAAATGGGCATAAACTTTGTATTAAGCCCACTTTACGTACAAAGAAACAAAGCCCAGTGAAAAATAAAAAGGAGAAGATGAGGAGAAATTGTAATTTATATCGAGTAAATGGAAGAATATTACAAGAAGAAGATTAATGCAAGTTTAATCATGACTACTTTTGAAAAATTGCTATTAATGCTTCAGGATAGGTGATCATTGTTATTTTGTCGCTCTCGATCTTCAACCTTCATTATGTATGGTTTATTCTTCTCTGAAAACTGTTCCTGTATGCTCAAGGTCTCTCTAGAAGGGTGGATTTTGTAATAGGAGGGAGAGGAAGTGTAGAGAAGGAGTGCCTTTATCAACTATCAAGAGGTTCAACAAGAGATTTTCGTAAAAGGGTGTAAGTAAGAAATGTAGGGTGTACACAGTTTGATACAGGACTACCATCAGTAAATAAGTACTTTGATTAGAGAACTCCAATGAAGTATTTAGTGGATATAAAAAAATAAAACCAATGATAGACATTAAGAACAAAACAAGGTAAATCAGTCGATTCTTTAATCTTAGTGGAATGTTTTAATATTTCATCTCCAAGAATAAATCCGATGATCAAGATTCAGAACCAAAAAAATCAACCAGTCCATGCATACTTCAACCTTAATGGAGGACTGTGATGGTATATCTGAAACCTAAACAAATGGGCCATACCCAAAGGACCATTAAACTGGACAATATCATTAATGAATATCTTGCAAATAAAAAATATTCGAAAGAAAAAAGTATACATTCTATATCCCTTTTTGTCATTGTTAGAGGAATTGATGCAGAACTTTTGGGCATGATTCACCCATACAATCCATTATTCAAAGAATAAATCCTGATTGCGAACTAGTGGGTCTTGCTAGAACAGAGTGAGGGTGGCCTGCTGGATGTCAAGGGTACTTTGGTGGTTGAAAAGAGCACTTAAAATCCTTCCATTCATCTCTGACCTTTGGAAATTCATACAGGTAGTTCAATCATCTTCAAGCATTCTGTTCTACTCATTGAGGCATTTTAATCATTCTAGAAACTAAGAGGGTTTTAGTAATTCAACCAGATAACGATAAAAAGGGAATCCTAATATTTACAATTCCCAATTCTTCTTTTACCCAAACAACCTTGCTTTTATTCTTCTCCTTTTTCCCCACCCTTCCATTGCTGAAGCCATCTTGCTGTTGCTCACCACCACTTCAGCCATCACTGGCCCTTGTGGGGCTAAACCCCTCTGCAACAAAGGGTTCTCTCAACAGCCAAAAGCCTTTTTTCAAGAAGTCTCAGGGAAGCTTACAGTACACAAGTTATCATTCTAATCAACCATCAGACATTGCAGCTAGGTCTCCAGGTGCCTGCATTATTAGATGTCGCAGTGATGTCTTCTCGGCATCATCGTATAATATCATCACAGTCCTGGAAACTTCAACTTTTTTTAACAACCACATCATAATGGGGTGTAAAGAGACGCCAGATCTGGGCCATGTCTATCATTACCAAAGCTTCGAATTCCTTGCCCACAGACTCGTAAAGATGAACAGCTGCACTAAGAATAAACCTATCTGGTACTAGACGCCCATGAATCTGTTCAAAGAAAGAGATACCCATATCAACATGTCCATAGTCCATATAACCTCTCAGAAGACTTCGACAACATGCTAGATCAGGATTCAAACCAGCTAACTCAATTTCTCTATAAACTCTATCAGCATCACTAATTCAGTTTTTCTCTTTACATACCCAAACAACAGAGCTGGATATGCAGAACCTGCTGTAAACAT
Organism: Tasmannia lanceolata; assembly: GCF_043159265.1. Classification (NCBI taxonomy): domain Eukaryota; kingdom Viridiplantae; phylum Streptophyta; class Magnoliopsida; order Canellales; family Winteraceae; genus Tasmannia; species Tasmannia lanceolata. Next base: position 4,563,758 of record NW_027518713.1, on the reverse strand, counting down.
CAACCATCTCCTCATGCATCCAGTCCATCAAGACCTTGCATTTGGAAATCAACAATTGGAACCTTCAGATATATTATAAGAAAATCCCAAGTGTGCAAACATGCATAGATAAATCACATATACTGTTGATGAAGAGGTGCCATCCCCTCAGGCCTTCCATAGTCCACACCATGGCTTCAATCAAATGGGCTGCTCGAGAAAAAAAAAAGAGTTTAGTGCATTAGAATAGTAACATATAACATACATAAATAGAGAATCACAGGAAAATGCTTCACCTGGAAAACCGTCCCTCAAATATATCTCTAGTCACAACCTCAAACATGTCCCGGAAAAGAATCACAGCAAAACCTTTTCCTGTTACAGGCCAAAATCATCTTTAAAAAAAAAATTAAACATTAGTTGAACCCATAATCTTAAAAATTAAACCTATAATCTTAAATCACATTTAAGTTGAATCAGAAACAACAAAATTATCATAAACTAAAACTAACCAATTATAAGAATCAAATCATCCAAAAAGAAATTAAACATTAGTTATAACATTTCCACCTAACTCATACATCCAAAATATAGTTCATATATAAACGGTTCAACCAAAAATAGATAAATTTCACATAGCCAAACGGCGCATACGGCGCAGAATGCGCCTCAACATTTCCACTCGGTCCATCTCGTCGAGAGAAAGGAAGGCCCTAGCTTCCTTGTGATGCCCGTGAAGGTACACATAAGCTTCAATAAGGTCACCTCTAACGAAACCATCAATGTTCAGCACTGCATCTTTGAGGCCAGGGAGGCTGTGTACCTCACTAGTAGAACTTTTGGCATCAGCAACCATTTTAATGCCCAGTCTGCATATAAAACCATAATGTGAGTAAACATACCTCATAAACAAGTGGGAAAAAAGTCTAAAATACTACTATCATAGGTACTAACCCCACACCAATGGCAAACCCCAAAAACCAAGGAACACTGTGGATGTCCTCTTCAAGCTTGTCTTGCAAATCCTCATGGCGCTTATCATATGCATTTAAGGCTGCTTCTGCCTCCTTCCTTGTGGCATAGGAGCGATAAGATGCTCCACTATACCTGTTCACTTGAAGGTGACAATCTGCCCAACTGTCGAATATGCCCACCTGCCGTCCCTTGGAAACGACATAAAACTTATCCTTCGCCATTACCTGGTACCACATAAACAACACATAATAGTTGCAATAACAAATGATAGATAAACAACATTTACTTAGATCTCAAGCTTCTGTTTTTCATTCAGAAGCTTTATAAGATAACTTGCAACTCCGATACATAATTTAGTCCATCAAACCCATACTAATTTAGTCCATCCAACCCATACCAACAAACCCATCAAACCCATACATAAGTTAGTCCATCAAACCCATCACATGGTTAGTTCAAATATAAACGGTTCAACAAAAAGACCCAACCACCAAAAAACATCGACCGAAAAAAGGAACTCATAACTGCATAGGCAAGCGCCGCATTATGCGCCCCAACATCGAAACGCAGTCCATATTGTCCAAAGAAAGGAATGCCTCAGCTTCCTTGTGACGCCCGTGTAGGTACACATAAGCATCAAGGAGGTCATCTCTGGGGAAACCACCAATGTTCAGCACCGCATCTTTCAAGTCAGGGAGGCTGTGCACCTCACCAGTAGAAATTATGGCATCAGCAACCCTATTAATGCTGGAAGACACAACTTGCAACTCCGATAGAAGTGCAGCATTAGGACGCTTCCTTGACTTCTTCCCACCAGTAGCAGAAGTTGGGCCCCTGATAGGAGAGGAGTCACTATAGCCCATGGATGCATCTACGGCAGGTGTAGATGAAGAAGGTCTAGCACGTGGACCTCACCAGTAGAAATTATGGCATCAGCAACCCTATTAATGCTGGAAGACACAACTTGCAACTCCGATAGAAGTGCAGCATTAGGACGCTTCCTTGACTTCTTCCCACCAGTAGCAGAAGTTAGGCCCCTGATAGGAGAGGAGTCACTATAGCCCATGGATGCATCTACGGCAGGTGTAGATGAAGAAGGTCTAGCACGTGGCGGAGTGCGGAGAAAGCTGTCGTCCATATCATCGACCCCAACCGGTAGGGTCGATGAAGAAGCAGCCGGTGTTTCCTGCGTCGCCTGAGTGGGGACCGCTCTCCTATCTCTCACCTCCTCTCCACGTGCGTAATCATCATCGCATACAGCTTTTATCTCTTCGTAGAGTGGATATCGTTTCGAAAAGAACCTCTGGTTTTCTGGATGCATCTGCAAACAATAATTGTCATTGTCATGAAGAGATGATTTAAACACGTAACTTATAAATGACTCGCAGTGATATACGATAAAAATTTATTACCTTCAAGTAATCATTCTTAACTTCTTCGTCAACCGATATCTTGAGATTAATAATGGAGTTCAGAGTCCTGTAGGTTGCCTTGAGTGTCTTTAACCGATTCTTGACATTATCTTTAGTCAAGGTCTTCTTCAGGACATCAGACACTTCATGCGCAACAGCATTGTAAGCGCACTTCTTGAACCCGGCACCAGTCTTTTGCCCTTCAGCTATTTGATTCTTAAGGGCTGCTAAAAGAACCCCATCCATAGCTCCATTCCACGCGACATTCGCCTTCTTTTCCGTCGTACCTGCAGTTGTTGCCATCTCGCCTGCAACTTTCCAAAAGCATTCATATAAAAAATATTCACTCAAAGAAGTATAGATAACCAGTACTAATGCAAACATAGAAGTAACATTAACCCATGAACCAATACTAATGCAAACATAGAAATTACATAAATCTCAAGAAAGCAAGGAATATAAGCTACGGTTCCAGCAAACTACACATCGAAATTGTGAAATCCACATCCAAACACAGGTGGTGTACAACTATTGCGACCATGTCATTTCCTAACGACGACGTGCTTCGAAATCATTCCACATTTGATTCATGATTGCGGTTCGAATGTTACGACCTTCCCTTACATCCTCGGCCCTGGTCATAGGAGGAGGAGGAACAGGTCCTTCTTCCTCCTCTTCCTCCTCAGCTACAAGCGATGCCAGCTCATCGTCAACATCCTGAATGTAGGAGTCGTCAGGCATCTCCCTCCTAATGTGTTTGTGGATGCAGCAACAGGCCAACACTATGTCGATCTGCTTGGAATATGAATACATGGGTGCTGAATTTAATATGCTGAATCGCTTCTTCAAGACACCAAAAGTTCGCTCGATTACATTCCTGGCTGAAGAATGCCTTTGATTATACAACTCCTCGGCTTTCCTAGGTCTGCGCCCTCTAATCTGATTGAGATGGTAACCAATACCTCGGATTGGAGTTATAAAATAGGACAGACACGGATACCCGGCATCACCAAGGTAAAACTTTCCTACAATCAAACAAAGGATTACAATTAAATTAGCTAAGTACTACAGAAACCGCATCAATACAAACAATCTAATAAGCTAATTATTACCTGGCAAAATGGGAATCCCGTTCGGCTTTGATATAGCAGATGCTAACACCCGTGAGTCCGATGCCGACCCCTCCCACCCACAAAGGACGTAGGTAAACTTTAGGTCAAAGTCGCAACAGGCTAACACATTTTGGGATGGGAAGTGCTTACGACAAATATATCTTTTTTGAATATCCTCATACTTTTGCATGAATGTGGGTCCCGTCAATTGCACCAATACAATCCTATAATAAGGACATTCAGATGTCAACCGTAAGTATTAACATACTGCCCTCAATTACTAACAACCTTCAGTCGAAATGCGTAGCTATCGTAAACGTACCTTAAAGTAAGGCATAAAATTAGGATTATCAAGGATTGCCCGTGGTGTCTCCCTTGATGGACGTACTATGAACATGTCTTGTAGGATGAGAACAGCGTCGAGAACCTTATTAAAATACTTTGAAACAGTAGCCCCTGACCTTCTTGTGGTTGCCCTAACAGTACGATTCCTTTCATTGTGTGCAATCACACTTAAGAAAATAGCCACCTGTTCCTCAACAGTGCAGTGAATTGTGTCTTTCAACAATGTTGTGCTTCTGAAAAGGCCCACGAAGGAGCGGAAGCACCAAACATCCATTCGAAGAAGAGCAACACAATGGTTCTCTGCGTGCGTGATACGTCTAACAAAGGTCCTACGGGTTAAGTACCCGCTTTCGTAAGGGGCTCTTGTAATATTCTGCTCAAGGTATAGTCGAACCCTAAGCGTAACTGCGGCCGCCGCAGAGATTACTATAGCTGCAGCTCGAAGGATCAACATCCGCCTATCTGCTGGTTGACGAGGCATGATGGTAACCCTACCAAATACTAAAACAAATAACATTTAGGATAATAACACAACCGGCAAAGACACCATAACCACAGTCACAACCATCGAAACAAAACTCCTACAGCCACCACCAACCACCAAAGCACCCACAAGCAACCACAACCACCGTAACACCAAACAACATCATCCACAAAAATATATCCCCTAACCTGATCAGCACCTCAGATCCACCACCAAAAAAATACATCCCCAACCCACATTAGCACCTCAAATCCACCACAAAAAATGCATCCCCAACCCACATCACCTCTATAAATCAGAAACTCTCATCAAGAAAAAAATAAAAAAGATGAAGCTCTCGCATGGTGAAGAAGGAACGAAACAATACCTTCTTCGACAGAGGAGAAAGATGTGCTTCATCGGTATTTGTGTACTCGCCAAAGTATTTACCGTGACCGGAGTGCCCGAGGAAGATGAAGACGAGCGGCTAGGGTTTCATTTCTAGTTTTAAGAAAAAACAACAAACAGAAAGAAAAATGAAAAAAAACAAGAAGGTTACAGATCGGAGCCCAAACAACTGAAATAGCTTATAAAACCTAACAAAAATTCAGCACAAACCCCACAAAAATGAAAAAAACAAGAAGGCATTCGACATTTGAAGAAGAAAGAGGAAAAAAAGGAGGAAATGAGAGAGAGGGAGAGGAGATCTTACCTTTTTTTGCCTTGCCGGAGGGGAGAGGTCGCCGGAGATGATGATGGAGCCGGTGGGTTTCGTCGGGATGACTATCAAAGCCGAATTTGTTCCACAAATACAAAAAATCAGGCAATAACATGAAACCAGATTTGTTCTGTAAAAATGAGAATGGTTTAAACCACCATCGATTTAAACCCGTTAGAATCGAAACCCTAAAATGAAAAAAAATACCCTAAACCGAACCCTCAAAGTGGAATAAACCCTCAAAGGTTACAGATCGGAGCCCAAACAACTGAAATAGCTTATAAAACCTAAAAAAAATTCAGCACAAACCCCACAAAAATGAAAAAAACAAGAAGGCATTCGACATTTGAAGAAGAAAGAGGAAAAAAAGGAGTAAATGAGAGAGAGGGAGAGGAGATCTTTACCTTTTTTTGCCTTGCCGGAGGGGAGAGGTCGCCGGAGATGATGATGGAGCCGGTGGGTTTCGTCGGGGAGGGTTTGTAGCGAGAACAGTTTCGAGGAGGGGAGCCCGACGTTTTTTCCCGAGACTTTATCTCTCGCTTTTTCCCTTGTATTTCGTCGGAAAATTGCAAAGGAAATGGCGAGAAAATTTCAGTTTCCACCTCATTTTTTTTACGTTAAATACATTTTCCACATCCTCTTAACTACTTTCTCGAGAAAGCAAGCGAACACGCGAAAATGTGTTTTCCCGAGAAAATTTGGGTTACTTTCCCATCCTTTCCTTTCTCGCGATGACAAGTGAACAGAGCCTAATTGAACCCCCTGGAGACCTTCGGGATTGCGAATCAACACTGGAAAACTTGAAATGATATGCAATTTACCCTAAAACACAAGAATGCATGACCTAATGCAAGGAGACTGACTTGAGATTTAATAGACCAATCAAACCTTTTGCTTTTTAAAGCGTAGCAAAATGAGGGTGTCTACACCAACGTTCTAGTATCCCTGAGTAAGTCCAATACATATTTCCTTCGAGAAATAAAAATACCCTTCATTGACCTCGCTACTTCAATTCCAAAAAAGTAATTGACTTCACCTAGATCCTTGGTCTGAAACTCAGCTGCTAAAAAGGCCTTCAACTGACGAATTACTGGGGAATTATTTCCAACGACCACAGTATTATCACCATACACTATGAGCACTGTGGTTAGAGGATCCCTTTGAATAAACAGGGTATGGTCAACATGACTTTGTGAATAATGAAATCTTTTCACGGCCTAGCTAAATCGCTCAAACTATGCTCGGGGAGACTGCTTCAACCCGTATATGGACTTCTTTAATTTTCACCCTTTATTCTCCGCATGCCGCAACTTCAACCATAGAGGAAGAGACTGCAACTTCTTGTAAATCACCATGCAGAGTAGATTTTCTCTACATCTAGTTGATGAAGCTCCTGAGACAAATTTGTAGCAAGAGACAGAAGGACTCTAATAGAATTCTTCTTTGCAACAGGAGGAATGGTTTCGTTGTAATCTATCCCATACTTTTGTGTAAATTCTTTTACAACCAGCTGTGCCTTGTACCGTTCAACTGATCCATCAGCCTTGTGTTTGATTGTGTATACCCACTTGCTGCCCACAGACTTATTTCCTTTTGGCAAGTCTACTAATTCCCCAGTTCCACTTCTTTCTAGGATCTGCATTTCGTATCCGTTGCTTCCTGCCACTTAGGATCGCCACTGCCTCAGAAAACCTGAAGGGAAGAGACATAGAGGACACAAAAGACATAAAAGCATGATAGGAAGGAAACAAGACAACATATGTCACAAATGAGAAATTGGATGCAAGGTACGCTGATGTGTAAATTTTCGAAGAGCAATATGTATATCAAGATTATTATCAATCATTGGTGTAGCATTAAGATTACCTAGGTCCTCAGATCCCGATTGAGTTGTTAGTTCACTTTGAGGATCAACAATTAGACGTGCGTCACGTGCCGTTGTGAGTGGACCCATAATTCCTTCTCTCCATTCTCATTTGAACAAGTAGTACACCAATAGGAGGTTCAATAGGGGACACGAACAGGAACAGGACTCTTCTCGACCTGGAATTCTCCATCTCCCCTTGAAGAGAGAACTAAGAACCGGAGAAAAAGGGGTAGATTTAAAGAAGAAAACATTTATAGTGACAAATTTTCGTCCAGACACAGGATACAGATACATATACCTTTTTTGAGTGGGAGAATAACCCACAAACATACCGCGAACAGCTTTAGCATCCAGTTTATCCCTTGAAGGGCTCAACACATGAATAAAACAACACCTAAAGACACACGAAGGATGGACAAATAATGGTCTGTCAGGGCAAAGGAGATAAGGTGGAGATTTTAACTGAAATATCCTGGAAGGCATCTGATTTATGATATATAATACTATCAACATCGCATGCGATGAATACTTCTTTGGTACCGCAGAGCTCAACCACCAGCCCGTAGTTTAAAATTTCGGCCGAGATATGTCGGCTTTGATTAAGATTGAAACAAAAAGTACGAGGAATCATTTTTTACAAGTTGTCAGTGAAATTTTACCGAAATTTCTAGTTAAATTTCCGGATCACACGGGGAAACAGTAAAAATCAGCAATATAAATCACCCGGAAGCCGTTTGGTCCCAGAAATCTTCGTCTTCCATGGTTCATCATCTCCCACCATCACCATCTTCCGGAAATTTGGAAGGTCCAGCACCTCCAGCATCTTTCCCCGAATGCTTCCAAGACGCGGTAAGCCTCTTCCCGAAACAGTTTTAGGGTGTTTTTTTGCGATTTTTCTTCTATAGAACTCGAGTAGATGATGTCTGTTGGTATTTGATGAAACTACCCATGTTTATTAAAATACGAAAAACAAAGAAACCTTTTGTGTGTGAGTGTGTGTGTGTAAATTTCTTTACTTATCTTGTTTAAGCCAAAAATACCCTTTTAGTTTCTTTTTAGATTGGGTTTTGCATTTTGGTCGAAAATTCCTGGGAAATGATATATTCGCCTGCCTTTTTTACTTGGGACACCCCTCTAGTGTATTTATGACTTGTCTTTTACACTAGAGGGGGCTGTCCCAAGTATTTTCGACTTTCGAGAAAGTCCAGTCCACCAAGAGGGGCATGTTGGGGCCAAGGTTTTAAATCTCGGTTTCGGTTTCGGTACGAAATTTCGGATGAAATCTTGTAAAAATTTCACCGAAAATTTCCAAAACGTTTCACCGAAATTTCCGAAATTTCACCAAAATTTTGTACTTCACCGAAACGTTTCACCGAAATTTCCGACGAAACGAAATGTTTCGGCCGAAATTTCCGAAACGTTTCGGCGAAGTTTGGTACTTTTCCGACTCACTGTGAATTTCGTTTCGTTTTCCACCGAAACCGAAATATTTCGGCCGAAACAAAACTTTTCGGCCGAAATTTAAAACCATGGTTGGGGCACCAGAGATTAGACGATACTTGTGTTTGTCCACTACAAATTGAAGTTTTGAGAAAGGTATATTGCTTTTAATTAACATTCTCGCTTATGAAGGCACACTTTAAAGATAAATTAATTATAATTTCTAAAATTTTGTCCTGGAGATTTACTGAGGAAGCTAACAGCCTCATCATTAGCCTGCACAATCTTGATGTCTTAATGGTTTGGATAGAAGATATGATCCTCTTGTTTTCACTGCTGAAGATTTAGGTTGGCAACAAGTGGAACAACCTCTTGCTATTAGGGACAAGGGAGTGAAGGAAGGACATTGTTATTGATGATGGCGTTAGTGGAACTGTTGGCGTTGATGACGAGGGGTACCTTTCTATTGAATATGATCTAACTTACGGAAAGCCTGTAGGATATGAGAGATTTGAACAATTTTAACAATTTTAAACTTGATTTATGATGTAATATTTATAGTTGGCATTTGGTATGATAAATGGTGAGTTTTATTGCTGTTTTTCATTGAATTTTATATTAATTAGGCTCATCACGAGCCAAGTCCATGCATATGGTAGATTTTTTGAATAGTGTGTTTTCTTTTACATTTGGTTGATGTATCAGTATCTTTTATTTTTCTGAATATTTTTTCTTTTTTTTTCTTGAATTTTATAATTCAAAAAATTCAACAGTATTAGTGTCTTGTTTGAAACGAATGAAACTGGTACGTTCCATTCCGGTGTAGGCAAACAAAATACCCACCGGAATGGAATTAGTAACTAGGCATATGGTGATGTAACTTGTCTAACTTCACTAGCATCACAAATCAGTTACCCTTCATTAATATTTTTATAAATTATATAGCGATCTTCATTAGTAGTATATGAATACTACCGTTCTTTTCATTTTGGATTTTTGTTGTTACAACTTCAAGTTTAAGGGCCTGTTTTGGTGTTACAGTTTTCGAAAATGGAGCCTCATGTACTTTGTCCCATATGCGAAAGAGGAACAGCTTGCAGCTGTCCTTCATTTGCAAAAGGGCACCTTCTTTTGCCTGTGAACCTTGTGTGAAGCAGTTCCTTTTCTGTTGTCCAGATACTGTAAAACCTCTTCCAGCTCCATTTGCATTTCAACTTACCCTTGAGTTCCAAGCGTCCTCAGAATTGTTATTCATTCTGTCAGTGTTATCTACGCAAAATGCAGGTTATTCAGTTCTTTTCTGCCGGTCTTGTGCATGCTTACATGCAACAGTTGTTCTTATGGATTTCAATTCAACTTTTCATTCATTGCCTTGTATGTACTTGGGTTTTTTAGCAAGATTCTGTTCTCCTTTCTAATGTTTTTACTTGTTAGAATGCCTATTTAGATTATATTTTCATGCACTTTTCACTTTATAAATCTTAACAAACTTTTTGTGCTATGAAGATCGATATTAATGGTGTCCTTTCTTTTCTAAAGGCATATGTCCAGCAGCTCGAAAGTAGCCGGCTGAAGCTAACCCAACTTGAGCAGGAGCTCCAACGTGCTCGCCAACAGGTTTTATTCTTACATCCACTAAATCATCTTTTGTGTCACCATTTCTGTTAATATGGTCATTTGAATATGCCAATTCTATAGCGTGCGTACTGTGTCTCTTGTCTCACGCCATTGACGTCTCTATTTGTAGGGCATCTTCATTTCGAGCTCCGGAGATCAAGCTCATTCAATGAGTGGAAATGGTATTGCTAGTTTGCTACTATGTCTTATCCATGCATTTCATCATTAAAATTCAATGAGTGGAAATGGTAATTGCTGCTATGTTTTATCCATACATTTAATCATTTAAGGTCTGTGAAAATTCAATTGCCCTTCTTCAAATTCTACCAAATTCACTTCATCCTTTTCTCTAGGTTTTTTTTTATTGGGAAGTTGAATTTATTAAAAAAAATTGCTAAAGTGGCAGGGGTTGCTCATTGGTCTAAGTTAGCCTAATGACTCCCCTTTTTCTAGAATATTAGCCATTTCATTGACCCCTTCCTAAATATGAACAGACAATACATATCTTTAATCTCATCAATGGCGTCAATGGATTCTACATTTGCAGGGCTACCCTTTGTATCCTAATCATTTTTTTTCCGAGAAAGATACTATTTGATTGAGGAAAAGAGAAAAAGGGTAGAGATACAGTGCACGTGAGCAGAGAGCCCTTTTACTAATATATACTGACTAACACCATCTTTGGGCAAAGTATCAGAAGTATCATTGGCCTTCTTAAGCATGCGAAAAGAAAAGGCTGTTCCCCTTGACAGATTTACTATTTCGTTGCCGATCAGTCCCAGGTGCTAAGATCACTACTTTGTTTGGCTCCCCAATTACCATATTGGGAGTCACCCTCCACCACTAGGTCGCCATCAATCCTCGGTAAGAAAATCTGCAGACTAGTCGGTCTTTTAAGCCTTACCGACTAGTCGGTAAGGCCCTCTCTTCAGCCTCATTGGAATCTGTGTTACCGATGGGCCTCGAAAACTCCCACAAAGTCTCTCCATTATTGTCTCTGAATACACGACCTAAACCTGCAGGTCATGGGTTCCCTAGCGAGCATCCATCAAATTTGAGTTTTGCTGATCCAAGGTGAGTGGGACCGAAGAAAGAGTTCTCAGTTTTTTCCTCAATTGATGAAGAAATCAGACGTGGAGAGCCCCTTAAAGTTCTCTTGGCCTAAAGCGTAGTTAGTGAAGAACTTGATATCTCATAGCAGCCGTTGTAGAAACCAACAAATCCCGTCGAATGTTCACGGGTTTCTTCCCTTATACACAAACTAGAAAATCACACATGGTACCGCATTCCATAGGAACGAGAGTCTCTTCATTGGCTCTGAAATAAGTCCCTCAAAGTTGAGGAAATAGCCATGACACTTGAAACCAACATAGCATAGAACTGTAGGCTAGTGGGCAATGAAGAGACGTTCGACATGCTCTTTTCGTTGTCCAAAGGTAACACACATGTTTGCCAATCGGAACCCTTTTTCTGTAGCACATCTAACATTTTGATCTTGCAAATGATCGCTATCTACCCAAAGCACATTCCGAAAGGGATGGCTGACTTCAACATCTTTCTTTACAACACTTCCTTTTCTCCCTTTTCCACAAGTTTGGAAATGAAAGACCTAATTGAAGTTTGTTTTGTAGTGGACCATCTCGGTTCTTTTTCTTATTGATAAATTTTTACCATTAAGAAAAATGAAAAACCAAATTGAAAAGACTCCACTGGCTTCACCAGGCGAGACTGTTGATATCCTCTTCGCCTAAAGACGTAAAGATTCTCCCAAGAATATGTTGCAACCGGAGAAGTCCAGAGGAATTGGGTCCCTTAAATTTCTATGCCGCCCCCCACCCCCAACACACACACACACACACCAAAAAAAAAAAAAACACCCACCCACCACCACCACCAAAAAGCTGCTCGCACGCACACACACCCCACCCTTGCACATTTTTCTCCAATAAATTTTCTCCACAGGCCCTCATTCATCCCCAAATCTCCAAAGCTACTTTCTCTGTAGAGCCTTATTTCTAGTAAGCATTTCCCCCAATCATAACCCTCCTTAGGTGTGGACACCAACTTCCATATGACCTAATGCTTTATACCCACTTCATTTCCCTTTCACAGAAAAATCCCCTTGGAGTTTCTCAATCCTTTTAGCCACCAACTTTGGAATATTATTAAGGGGTGATGCTTGAAGAATCACCTTCCACCCAAACCTTCCGATCCATGTCCTAGCGAAAAATATGAAGCTCATGTTAAGATTCCAAGAATTGAAGGACATATGGACAACTTTAGTAGGAAATCACTTAAAGGCAATATGGCCAAAACTATTGAATGCTATGCGGAGATGTGACTAAAGCAATATATTGCAATGCAAAGGTTTGGGATAAAAGATGAAGAGAGTCATGTTGAACGACCTCTCCAAAACTTCTATGGAGGAAGGTTTCGTCAGCTCCAAAGCTTTTACACAATGCTCACAGGTTTACTTCATCATAGAATGATTGAAAATTACAACACATGGGGTACTTATAGGTGAGGGTGGAAGGTTCTAGACCCTTGCCAACCATGAGCCAGCTGTCATAGTAGTTAATGACAACTCATGGATAGTTACATGTTAGTTACATGCATATGAGTAGTTATATAGTAGTTAGTGCCACATGGTAGTTACATCGTAGTTGTGATGCATGTGCATCTCGTCGGATCCGTCAGATCAATGCACGGAAATTTCTTATGAACGATCGGGCTGTCAAAATTTCTTAGATCCATAATTGGCAATCACAATGGGAGATCAAGGCTTGGACAGAAGAACTCAAAATGGAAACCACTTTTGATTTGGATCAGTCAAAGGTTGGAAGGAGAGCAAGTTCTTATTTAAGGAAATTCTCGGATTAGCAAGATCAAATTCATTTGGCAACAGTTTGGGCTATGTCTTGGACGACCAAAAGAGAATATAAATACTCTGTCACATGCCATTCCAAGGATAACAAGGCTGCCATTCCAAGAATAGCAAAGCAGCAAGGCAACCATAATTTTGAACGTGGATCAAGCTGCTTTCTTTTACTGAGTGCAAGCCTCCTTCCTTTCATCCAACTATTTCCATTCCTGTATTAGCAAGGAATTCGTTGGATCCAAGCATCTTGGCATCTCCTTGCCTTCTTGCATCTATTCAAAATCATGAATTGAAGACCATACCAGAAGGTTCTGTCCTGAGAAGTGTTGCCATGTTTTTTGGACGATGCTGCCTTATTATTGAATGTGGCATTAATATTAAGATAGGGTTTAAGGGCATATGACAAGGTATACTTAAGAAAAGTTTTTCTTTGTGCTTCGGTGGAAGCTTCAAGCGTGTAAAGATGGGTTTATACAAATTTTGTTGGAAATTTATCTGTTCTACTAAAGGGGGTGAATCGTACTGATATTCGAGAGGTGCTTGAGGAACCTTGGTTCTTCGTTGCTCGTGATTTCTCTTGCCCGTTGATAGATTGCTAACGGTTGTACTGAAGGAATGAGGACTCTAATGATCTAAGGGTATGATTTGGTGATGGTATAAGTCTTCAAAGCTGCTGATAATTGAGTGTTTGGGTATTGGGGGATCCTGTAGCTCTGTGTTTCATTTCGTAGGTGCAATGTGGGGATGAAGTTAGCAAGGTTTTCCTGTCGACATTCTCTTTCTTTGTCTGTTTTTGGCCGTTTAAGAGTACTCCTCTGGCTATTCATGATGTATTTAATGTGGTGGGACTACTTATCCCCAATCTTTATACATCTTGGTATTATGAATATATTTCTCAATTTTCAAAAAAAGAAAAACAAAAACAAAATATAAAACAGCGAAAGTAGCTCGATCTCATAAAAATGACTAAAATACCTGTTACTCATGGAAAATAGCCAAGATGCCCCACTTAAAACTGAAAAAAATAGTCCTTGGTGATTGAAAATTACCAAGATAGCTCTATTTCATTTGGTACATATATTTTGGTCATTTTTAGGTATGAGCACTTTTGTTTCCTATTATCATAGGAAACAAAAGTGCCATTTTATTAAATAGGGATGTTTTTGCCATTTTTAATGAGGTCGGGGTATTAGGCCATTGTTTATGAGATAAGGGCATTTGGGCGATTTTCTATTAGATGAGGGTATTTTGGCCATTTTTTAGACATTATTTTTGTAAAATATTTTATCCTATTTTCGAACTTTTATCTTCTTTTTTTTATTTCGATTAAAAAGACCATTTATTTCAATCATAAATACTACTATAAAATGGACCACATAGTAGAGTCCACTTGTTTCTAAGATCCAAATCATTCATTTAGTGTTCTTTACCCTAGATAAGGAATGACAGGAAATCTCAGGAAAATTATCCTAGCCCTTAAGAAAAATTATACATTTACCCTATACAACATGTGGTCACTTTTGGGAATTGGACACCCAAGCAGTTCACAAAAAACAGTCTGATTTATCTCTATCATATCTATATAATCTTTGTTTTGCGTGACATCTGGCTAGCCACAGCTTAATTAGAAGCATATCCCAATTGAAACTTCTTTGATGCTTCCCGAGCACTTCCTAAACATTCGTGAATGCATTTTTTACGCAATTCCCCACCAGCCACCGCTTTCTTTTCTTTCTCCTCCTCACTTTTCCCACTTCCATTTCCCCTATTGCTTTCCACTCAGGTAACTACAGTAAGAACTCATTTAAGGGGTGTGCATATGTCTGTATTATTAAATTTTTTTCATATGTAAAATTTCTCCTTATTATCCAAATTTGCCCTGCAATACCTAACAGTCTCATGCGCAAGCTTTTGCACTGCTACGTAAATAAGTCTCTTTTAGTCACCACACACATTATGAATTTCGAATGGGTTAACATGTTTTTGGTGATTGCACTATCCATACAAGTTGCTGTAATTTTAGCTGTCAGTATTCTTCTTCTTTATTTTTATTAATTGTCCTTCCTTACAGGTGCCTTAGCGTTTGACATAGAATATGCACGATGGCTTGAAGAGCAAAATCGGCAAGTCAATGAGCTGAGGGCAGCAGTTAACTCTCATGCAAGTGACAATGAACTTCGCGTCATTGTTGATGGCATTATGGCACATTATGATGATATTTTTAGGCTCAAAGGCATTGCTGCAAAAGCCGATGTCTTCCACATGTTGTCAGGCATGTGGAAGACTCCTGCAGAGAGGTGCTTTCTGTGGTTGGGGGGCTTCCGCTCATCCGAACTCCTCAAGGTGAGTAAATTCGATGTTTGAGAGGACTTATATTTAAGTAGTTTAAAACAATGGCATAGGAAAGATGAAGTGTAACCAACTGAACTAACTGCAACTTAGTCTCCCGCAGGAAATGAAATGTCTTGTTTTCTCAATCTCATTTAAAATGTGTTTTGTTTGCGGAGTTATTCTAATAAGTTCCAGATGTTTTCGGAAACCAGAAGGGGTAATTGGTTCTGCACCAAATGTGGCTACCATAACTTCAAATGGCGGAGGAGGAACTGTTGATGTTGCAAGTATGGGCGGAGAAAAGATACATCAAGGCGGCCCCTACCGTCAGAAGATCATATCCCCACATCACCAGGATAGGGGATTGAGGGGGTTTGGCCTGATTCCGGAGACATTTCATCTGGGTTGGAGGATGGAATTTCAACCTTAACCATCTCAGGGAAGGAGGTGGAAGCTCGCAGACATCTTTTAAAATCCTGCCTGGTTGGTAGGATAAAATGGGAAAATTGGGGCCTTGCTGATATATGGAATCGGGCTAAAAATCTATGGAATCCTTCCCACGCTAAACCGGGCATTCTTGGCACTAATGAGATTCTGAAAGTGAGATTATGGCATCAAGGATTTTGAAGCTGGAAGAAAAGGTACACGGCACCTTACTCCATTCTCTACTAGTGTGGAGCCTTGAACACAGTCAAGGGGAAAGGGCAGTCTGGGTCAACTTCATTGGGATCCCCCTTCATGCATGGGCAACCTTGACAGTGGAGGCTTTGGGCAATCTTTTTGGGAAGGTTCTGGAAGTTAGAATGGAAGGAAGCCATGGTCAAGGTATGACCTTTTCATCGACGCATATTCTCACTTCTGATTGGCACCTAATCAAACCTTTTGTGCATATCCGGATACATAATATCTGTTTCAAGATAGGAGTAGAAATCCAGGCTCCTTTGCCTTCAAATCGCAGAAGAAGAGTACAAAAGCATATGCATATTTATAATCCCAAGGAATCTCCGGCTAAGGTCTTCTCTTCCTTGGTGGATCCCCTCTTGGAGCCTCGCCCGGGAACCTTCCGTAATCCATCCGGCCCGCTCTGATGTGTTAGGCCCGTGCAATTTGCACGGGCAATTTTCAAATTTCAAATTTCAAATTTCAAACTCCCCAGTCTATTTGGAACGGGTCTTCCAAGGTTATTCCATTAGAAAATGGTTGTTTTCCGGGTGACGTTGACCTGTCACTATTAAAATCCCCGCAGAAAGTCACTTACTGGATGAAAGTGGATACTATACCCAAGGACCCCGTTCCGCTTACTATAGATGTTTCTGGTGGGAAGCAGGGTCAATATGGCAGAAGAAATGTTAGGCGTCGAACCTCGGCTCATCTGAGTTGAGTAAATTTAGTCGCCAACATAAAAGTAGATAAGGTGCTTCACACCCTTAGAAGGGGTATTATTGGGCATAATCCGGCCCCAATTACAACTCGTTGAGCATTCAAGTTGTGCAAACTCTTGGAACAAATATTTGGCCAACAAGGCTGTAGGAGAATTTTAAACTCACCTCCTTCTTTGAAAGCCTAGGGTATTACGTGTATTTTGAGACATGCCGCTCTTAGGACGGAAATTATATGAAATTAGTAGTATCTAGACTTTGTATGGGGAAGCGTTTCTCTTGGATGAAACTAAGTACCTTTTTGCACGGAGACATTAAATGGGAGGCGGCGGTTTCCTCGATAATGAGACCCTCTCGTATACCTTTATCAGGAAGAAACCTAGGGTAGTATTATTGGTTTACACGTTGCATAAATCGTGGGGCCCATTTATTGGCAGTTATGGACGGTAGTGTATACAATATAGTCTCCTGGGTTTCAAAGGAAAAGGAGAGGAATCCTCATCATAAAGGATTGAAAAAATGGAGCCAAGCCTATCCACCACCATGGAAGTTCGCACCTTCGAAAGAAGGATGGAGATTATAGTTTGCTCTTTGGGGATTGAGAATCTGAAGATAATTAAACTCTGGAGGTATGATGAAAGTAACCAAAGCCCCACTCTTAGAGAGATTGTCAAACGCATCACCAAAAGACAATGGCATCAATTTAAGGAAGATTATATGCAAAATATTGAGGAGCTTTTTCCACTAACAGGCACTCGTAATGTCAAGGAAATTTGTTTGCCGATTTACAAACTTTCCTTCTTCATGACCCGTTTGGAGGATGAGAAAAGGGACCGGTGATACAGTTGGGAGGTGGACCGTCTTCTGTGCATCAGAAATGTAATGACCTGCTCCCAAAAGGATCTTATCAAGATACGAATCCTAATTAAATCTAGACCGTAGATCTTTCGATCAAAGATTAACGGCTAGATCTTCGATTTTGAGTTTTTATACCGTAGGATGTGTTAATTAAATATTGGATCGGTCCCCAATCTATAAGATTCTTGTGTATTTCCTATCCCCCATTAGATTAATCGATCTTAAAAATCAACGGTCGTAACATATTTTCGTCACTTTTAGTATAACCTATTTTTGGGGCATCAAATCTTGTCCGTTTGACATAATTTTGGTCCCGGTAGATGGGTATTTCGAATACCTATCCAATGTACCTAAGATTTAGTGATTCAGACGTGATTTGAGCAAGTTATGACATTTTTCTGATAGGGTTAGGCATAATTACGAGTTTTATCTTATTAGGCAACTTTTAGATTGTTTTATTTAAAAATAAATAAAATTAAAAGTAACCTTATATAACCTAAATACTAATAATATATTAGAATAAATTAGGAAATCCAATATTGATATTTCTATCCTGTTAAGCTAGGAAGCACAGGTACTCTTCCGAGGCTCCCGTACCCGACACGTTTTGGGTGCGGGTACGCCTTGGGTACGTCATACCCGACACGTATTGGGTGCGGGTA
This sequence comes from Tasmannia lanceolata, assembly GCF_043159265.1. Classification (NCBI taxonomy): domain Eukaryota; kingdom Viridiplantae; phylum Streptophyta; class Magnoliopsida; order Canellales; family Winteraceae; genus Tasmannia; species Tasmannia lanceolata. The sequence continues at coordinate 4,545,722 of NW_027518713.1, read as the reverse complement.
CGCCCTGGATACGTACCCACATTTTGAAAGAAAAAAAAACCCAAATTTGGTTATTGGGTGCGTTCAAGGTGCACACCCACGCGTACTCTCCTCTTCTGTACTTAGTATTTACATGTAAACTATTTACTTAAGATTTACATGTAAATAACAGAATACCCCCCATTTGGATTTATTAAAAATAGTTTCAAGACCCAAATCTAAAAGGAAAAAAAGTCAACTCTCCTGTTCTAGTACAAAATTCGAAGAAAAATGGTCAGGTCAAAATTTTAACTTTCGTAACTTCCAAACGATGGGGTATTTTTCAAATTTTAAAAATTCATAAAATCTATCATGTCCAAACATTATTAAATCCCAAAAGTCCGGTATAAAAAATCTTATAATTTGGTCTCTAAAAATTATTCATCTTGTTAGGCACTGGTCAACACACTGGTCAACACACCGGCTTCAGACTTTTTTTCTAATGAATGATGTATTGATGCCTCATGTTATGAAATATGGAATTTAATCACTAATGAAATGAAGAGTAATATTAGAATTTTTCATTTTGGTGATGTTATTGTTATTTGATTGCTGTCCAATTTGTTTTTTAATTTTTATAAATATATAATAAAATAATAAAATATATTATTATATTCGGTGTACCCGAACGTACCAGCACCCATTTTTTTGAAAAATCACGTACCTACGTACCCGTGTCGTGTCGTACCAGCACCCCGTACCCGTACCCATGCTTCATAGCTCTTAAGTTAGTATTAGATTACAATTAGGAATCTAATAATTGGAATCCTTCTTCAAATAAAACTCTAAGCTAAGTTTATAAATAAACCCATCTAGGGTTATTTTTAATCACTTAATAATTGAAGGAAAGGAAGAGGAGAAGAAAGAGAAAGGAAGAAGAAAAGCTACGGTTTTGCATCGATTTGTTTTTCTTCTTCGAGTAACTGCCCGAAAACTATGTTTTTCGTAATTTCTTGTTTAAATTCAAAGTTTTTGCTTTTGTTGATCTTGTTTCAACCTAATTTGGGTTTTTTAACAATGTTTTATTGATTTTTTTACATTCTTTTGAATCAAGAAACTTATTTTAAATTTTCTTTTTCAAAATTTTATGCCTTTGTATTTTACTTACGAAAAACGCTAATTAAAGTAATCTAGCGTATAGGAGGAATTATTTTTGGATGTTTAAACCTATACCTGTGATTTTTTAGAGAATTTGTCACTGTTTTTCTTAAAAATCAGCACTTAAAAGTGATTGTTTTTCCGAGATTTCCTCAAAAGGGAAAACAAGTGGAATAAAAAAACCAACACAACTCACAAAGTAAAGGCACTTTGCCCGACAACGCCACATGGCCAACCACTCTTTGCTCGATCCCTTTAAACTCCCATATTTTGTGTGAATGTCATCATGTCAACCTATAACCAAGAACTAAGGTAACTGAGTCAGAATGAGCTGAACAAGATCCCTTAGTGGGCTCACATAATAAAAGTGCACAATAATAAAATTGTATTATAACAATGATCCTTATGTCAATGGATAGAATAAGCAACAACTCGAATAGAGATTTGGAAATCAAAATAAGAGTATGAGTACGATTGTCAAAAGATATGAGAACAACAAAGAAGATATAAATGGATCATGGAAGAGATAAATAACGCAAGAATTAAAATCTTGTATTTGAGGAAAGGCATATATAGGTACTGTAAAAAAAATCACATCGTATACCAAAGTATACGGTCTCAAATCCGAATCTTCATATGTATATACACGGGCAACATACATCACATATCGAAGCATGTGGCTCAAAGTCATCATATATATAATATATATGGGTCAAACATCGCAATACCGAGGTAAGACGGCTCAAATTCATCGTGTATATATGCATACGGTAAAAATAAAAAGATCATAAGAAATTATTTCAAGCGAATAATATTGTAGTTCTAAACGAAAGATAATGAGCATTAACATAGGTAATCAAAACTATAATATCAAAACCATTAAAGGAACCATTATTATGAGAGTCCACTATCACTTGCCTTAGTGTTTGACTGTGGAAGGAGATGGAAGGCTCTAAGTATCAATCGAAAAGCAACCCTGTACAATGTACATATCAAGCGTGTTACAAATGGTTCAAGTATTCAATTCTTTTCTACTAAACTTGTTCGTATTTATACCAAATTTATTACTAAAACTCGGAAAGACTTCAACTTAAAATCTAACTATTGATTTCTTCGTAAACCAATTGTTGTAACATATTGTATCATTATTTATAAATCTGATTTCTTTTGAAAACCAAAATAAAATTATTATTTAACTCCTTTTAGGTGCTAATTTTAATGAAAATTAGCCCTTTAAGGCTTATATAATACATACATATACCATTTCTTTCATGCAAAACCATATAGGTATATTCTATAACAATTTTATCGAAGATGTTTATACAGAACAACCCATTTAAACACATATACTTGTTGATTTTCTTGAAAATTAGCACCATAAGACTTAGATACATTATTTATATATCGCATACATTACATAAAACACTACATGAGTTATATAATTTATATACGATAAAATCTTTATAAAACAACTCTTAAACACGCTGTTTTTGTGCTGCTTTTGTTGAAAAACTACCATAAAAATCATATATAACACACCTATGTATCATATCTTTCATTAAAAAAATCTTACATAATTTATATGAGAAGTACTAGATGAAATCTCGGAAAAACAATCACTTTTAAGTGCTGATTTTTAAGAAAAACAGTGATAAATCCTCTAGAAAATCACACATATAAGGTTAAACATCCAAAAATAATTCCTACTATACTAGAGATTACTCTAATTAGGGTTTTTCGTGAATAAAATACAATACATATATTTTTAAGGTATAAAATAAAATAAAAAAAAATTTAAAATAAGTGTCTTGATTTAAAAAAAGTAAAAAAAATCAATAAAACATTGTTAAAAATCCTAATTAAGTTAAAATAAGATCAACAAAAGCAAAAACTTTGAATTTAAACAAGAAGTTAGGAAAAACATAGTTTTTGGGCACTTACTCGAAGACGTAAAACAAATCGATGCAAAATCGTAGCTTTTCTTCTTCCTTTCTCTTTCTTCTCCTCTCTTCCTTTCCTTCAATTATTAAGTGATTAAAAATAACCCTAGATGGGTTTATTTATAAGTTTTCGTCACTTCTAGTTTAACCTATTTGTGGGGCGTCAAATCTTGTCCGTTCGATATGATATTGGTCCCGGTAGATGGGTATTTTGAATACCTATCCAACGGACCCAAGAATTAGCGATTCAAACGTGATTTAAGCAAGTTATGACATTTTTTGGATAGGGTTAGGCATAATTACGAGTTTTGTCTTATTAGGCAACTTTTTGATTGTTTTATTTAAAATAAAATAAAATTAAAAGTAACCTTATATAACCTGAATACTAATAATATAGTAGAACAAGTTAGGAAATCCAATATTGATATTTCCATCCTCTTAAGTTAGTATTAGATTACAATTCGGAATCTAATAATTGATATCCTTCTTGAAATAAAACTCTAAGTTAAGTTTATAAATAAACCCATCTAGGAATATTTTTAATCACTTAATAATTGAAGGAAAGGAAGAGAGGAGAAGAAAGAGAAAGGAAGAAGAAAAGCTACGGTTTTGCATCGATTTGTTTTTCGTCTTCGAGTAAGTGCCCGAAAATTATGTTTTTCGTAATTTCCTGTTTAAATTCAAAGTTTTTGCCTTTGTTGATCTTGTTTCAACCTAATTTGGGTTTTTTACAATGTTTTATTGATTTTTTTTACTTTATTTTGAATCAAGAAACTTATTTAAAATTTTCTTTTTTAAAATTTTATGCCTTAAAAATATATGTATTGTATTTTACTTACGAAAAATCCTATTTAGATTAATTTAGAGTATAGTAGGAATTATTTTTGGATGTTTATACATTTACGTGTGATTTTCTAAAGGATTTATCACTGTTTTCCTTAAAAATCAGCACCTAAAAGTGATTGTTTTTCTAAGATTTCATCTAGTACTTCTCATATAAATTATGTAAGATCTTTTGAATGAAAGATATGATACATAAGTGTGTTATATATGATTTTTATGGTAGTTTTTCAACAAAATCAGCACAAAAACAGTGTGTTTAAGGGTTGTTTTGTAAAGATTTTATTGTATATAAATTATATAACTCATGGAAGTGTTATATAATTTATGTGATATATAAATAATGTATCTAAGTCTTATAGTGCTGATTTTCAAGAAAATCAACAAGTATGGGTGTTTAAGTAGGTTGTTCTGTATAAACATTTTCGATAAAATTGTTATAGAATTTACCTATATGGTTTTGCATGAAAGAGATGGTATATATATGTATTATATAAGCCTTAAAGAGCTGATTTTCATTAAAATTAGCACCTAATAGGGGTTAAATAATAATTTTATTTTGGTTTTCAAAAGAAATCAGATTTATAAATATTGATACAATATGTTACAACAATTGGTTTACGAAGAAATCAACAGTTAGGCTCAAGTTGAAGCCTCTTTGAGTTTTAGTAATAAATATGGTATAAATACGAACAAATTTACTAGAAAAGAATTGAACACTTGAACAATTTGTAACACGTTTGATATCTAAATTGTACAGGGTTACTTTTCGATTGATACTTAGAGCCTTCCATCTCCTTCCACAGTCAAACACTAAGGCAAGTGATAGTGGACTGTCATACTAATGGTTCCTTTAATGATTTTGATATTATAGTTTTGTTCCCTATGTTAATGCTCATTATCTTTCGTTTAGAACTACAATATTATCCGTTTGAAATAATTTCTTATGATCTTTTTATTTTTACCGTATGCATATATACACGATGACTTTGAGCCGCCTTACCTCGGTATTGCGATGGTTAACCCATATATATTATATATATGATTTTGAGCCACATGCTTCGGTATGTGATGTATGTTGCCCGTGTATATACATATGAAGATTCGGATTTGAGACCGTATACTTTGGTATACGATGTGATTTTTTTTACAGTACCTATATATGCCTTTCCTCAAATACAAGGTTTTGATTCTTGCGTTATTTATCTCTTCCATGATCCATTTATATCTTTTTTATTGTTCTCATATCTTTTGACGATCGTACTCATGCTCTTGTTTTGATTTCCATATCTCTATTCGAATTGTTGCTTATTCTATCAATTGACATAAGGATCATTGTTATAATACAATTTTATTACCGTGCACTTTTATTATGTGAGTCCACTAAGGGTTCTTGTTAAGCTCGTTCTGACTCAGTTATTACAGTTCTTGGTTGTTGGTTGACATGATGACATTAACACAAAATAAGGGAGTTTAAATGGATCGAGGAAAGAGTGGTTGGCCATGTGGCCTTGTCGGGCAAAGTGCCTTTACTTTGTGAGTTGTGTTGGTTTTTTTTATTCCGCTTGTTTTCCCTTTCGGGGTAGTGATTCTGATTTTTGGATTTTGAAAAAAAAAATCATGTCTAAATATTTGCCCCAAATCCGGGTCGTTACAAGAAAGCTAGAAGAACTCATTGCTGTTAAGTAGGACCCATGGAGGAAGTTCCCACCCCAGAATTTGTCTTTGTTTTCTTTTCCATGGAAAAGGAATTGGAAAACGAGGTGGACTTTCTATTGAGGGAACTTAGAAAGTGTCTATAGAATATGGAGTGTTTTGAGTCAGTGTAGATATAGTTAGGTTTGGTGATCTGGTCTCTTTTTGAAGCTTGGGTATTTTGGTGTTTTGAGAAAGTAGGAGAAGAAAAGTCTCTGATGTGGGGGATTCTATTCAGGTGTTGTGGATGCAAAGTATAGAAGGTTTCGGTTCCGATTTTGCAGGTTTTTTAAAGAGTTTTGAAGAAGATCGCACACGTGGAAGTTTTGAAGGACGTTTTCAAGGAATGGTTTTCAAGATCTTCATTGAAGATCGCAAAGGTTTTGGTTGTTTTAACAGGGCCTCTTTATGAAGATCTTCTAAGAAGACAACATAAATTACACTTTTGTTTCTGATTTGTATGGTGATTTAGAGTGGATAGTAATGGGGGAAATGACTTGGATCTTTCTGTTAGGGACCGGGAGTTATCTCCTAGGCCCTCATACGATGTAATTTCATGAGGGACTCCTGGTCCCTCTCGTATGTAATTCTCGTATGATCTATCAATATATTTAGTCATCTTTAAAAAAAAATGGGTTTGTTTGTAAACTACCCGACTTCTTATTTACCACACAAAACACTAACAAGAAGCTGTAGTTTTCAACATCTTAGGGGGCCCTTCACATTCTTAGAAGCCCTTATTGGCTGGGGGTTTTGATGCACTTCTAGGTTGGCACTTTCGAAGTTTGTTGCTGATTGCCTTTAAGAAAGCTTTATGATGAAATTGGGATGAGTTAGATATGTCCTTTGGTGCTGTTTTCTTTTTCGTTTTGGATGGGTTTGGACACTGGAGTCCTGAACTGAATAATAACACAGCTATGTTTGTTAATGTTGTCCCAAGATATATGCTGTTCTAAAGTTCTAGGGTCCAATACCACCCGACTGTAATTTCATTTGGCTTTCATTACCTTTAAATCAAGAACAATTAAGTCTCTGCAATGGATCGGCATTAAACTTGCGCTCAGTTTGAATGTCCTGTTGTGTGATCTTGTGATGGGTTTGACAAATGGATTGCACTTGTCTTGGGCTTCTTTGATGGGGTTGTATGTTAAAGTAATTGCACTGGTTTTGAACATCATGCAGCTTCTTATAAGTCACCTAGAGCCTCTTGCTGAGCAGCAGTTAGTGGGCATCTGCAACCTGCAACAGTCGTCCCAACAGGCGGAGGATGCTCTCTCTCAAGGGATGGAAGCATTGCAACAGTCACTGGCAGAAACACTGGCCTCTGGATCTCTGGGTCCCTCTGGATCAACTGGAAATGTGGCAAATTATATGGGTCAGATGGCTATGGCAATGGGAAAGCTTGGAACACTCGAGGGCTTCCTTCGCCAGGTAATTTTTCTTCTCTTTTCTTTGATTGTCGCTCTTTAACTGTCTGAATATTCTATTCTGGAATTTTTAAAACTCGTTTGTATACAAGTGCACATGAGATGTATACATAGCTTGACATGACTGAATGATGCATCATTCATGTCATGGAATGTGGGCCACACATGATTCCACTGGCATACCAAAACAAAGCAAGTACAACAGATTTTCACTCACTTTCCAGTTTTTTATTGGATTGGTAATGCGATTTTGTTATGGACGCATCAGATCATTCCCCGTTTCTGACAATTTAATTAGCTTATTGTCATCACTATTTTGCATTCATTCCATTGGCATACCAAAACAAAGCTAGTACAACAGATTTTCACTCACTTTCCAGTTTTTTATTGGATTGGTAATGTAATTTTGTTATGGACGACGCATCAGATCATTCCCCGTTCCTGATAATTTAATTCGCTTATTGTAATCACTATTTTGCATTCTTATCAGGCGGACAATCTGCGGCAGCAGACACTGCAACAAATGCACCGGATATTGACAACCCGTCAAGCGGCTCGAGCGCTTCTTGCAATAAATGATTACTTCTCCCGTCTTCGTGCTCTCAGCTCTCTTTGGTTGGCTCGTCCAAGGGATTGAGGGATCCATTCACACGTAGTATTCTTCTGGGTCCTCGTGGGTCAAGCCCAAGTCACACAAACTACCTTTGGTTTCTCACTAGCAAATTGGGAAGCTTGATTTTGAGACGCTGATGGCCACTGCTGTTAGTTCTAAGGGGAGGTTTGACTTGCTGAGGAGTGGGCATTGATCTTCTCATCAGAGACACCATCTGACTTGTATCATCAAATAGTCTTCTTACATGGATTGTTGTATGTTTATCTCACAGGGTATGAAACAATTAGAGGCAATAATCTGTATCGCATGGTTAACTTATTACTGTGTTGTACCAACCCCAGTTCATTGTGGTTCTCGAATATGTGAAATATAATCATTGATAAAAGGTTATGTATTCGAATTTATGCAGGGTTGATCTGCTTCTGTCAAACTTTTTCTCTCAAAACAGATGTGACTACACAGGCAACTGGCTGGAACACACGAGACTGGTAACGAAAACCATCACAAATTTAACAGTGTCATTGGAGTTTTAACTTTTAACGTGCTGGAGGGAATTTTGGTTGAGAAACTTGAGTGAAGGGGTTTTTTTTTTTCCCCCAATAAAGACATGTATGTCGCAACTATTAGGCCCTTTCCTGGCAAACACTTTTAGGGGCTATGTCTGCCATGTGGATGTGATCAGGTCCATTGATCCGTTAACACAAGTACAACCATTGCTGTTTCCACACCTTGATCGGATGATACTGACCGCTTGATCTATTAGGCGTTGTTTAGCTTTAGGACAAGAGAAGCTAAACTTCGATTTTTGTAGTCCGAAATGTAGGTTGCCTCACTATTTTCCGTGGAATTTTATTTCGACAGAGGGTCTGTTGGTCACCCATCAACTGCGCTAGACCAAAATGCCACCGCAGCAACCACCTTACACTGTATAATTTCACTTTTATTTTTATAAGTCGAGAGATGTGTTGGGAAGCAATCGTTGGAGGATATGACAGGATAGAGTAGAAGTAGGGGAGTGATAAATCGACTCCCATATTTCTTAAATCGACCCCCATGTGTCTCTCTCCTCTTTCTCTCTCTAACCCAGAGGAGAGAGAAAGACACAGGGAGTCGATTAAAGTTATTTGGGAGTCGATTTAGCACTGCCCTAGAAGTATACACTAAATAAAATTGTATATTTTCACCGTCAACGGCTGTAATGGAAAATAATTGCAAAGCTTCGATTTCCGATTGGTAACCGTCTGTAATGGGACGATAACCCCTAGATCCATGTTTCTGTATCCCAAAAACACAATGGATGCCTAGATGTCGCAGGAATCTCAAGAGATGGAGAGAAGAAAAGATTAGATGGAGGTTTTTTCTTTATGAAGGTAACATTATTATTCCCAATAAAGTAGACACCAAGCTAAGAAGGGGGACAAGATGTTGTTAGAGTACATACCCTAAAAGACAGTACATTTGTTCTATTGAAATTAATTTATTAATAAAACTTTTATTTTAAAACATCTATTGCGTATTTACATATTAATTTATTAATTGGGCTTCACTAATCCGATTCCCTTACTGGAGGGGAATCAATCCAATTACAATTCGGAGAAAGCTTTGCGTCCACACTAGCTCCACACCTCCACTAACACTCGCCCAATTAAAAATTTTGAATAAAAAATGAAAACTATAAATCCCTTCTCAAAGGGTTACAATGGAGTAGATAAAGATATACAACGAAGCCTATGTCCAATCTTCACTTTTGAATCAAAAGGAGGCACAAAAGGGTTCAAATCTCTCTAATGATGTTCGGGTATGTTTAAGAGTGTTAGAAATGAGTTAAAATGATGATTTAAACAAGTATTTATAGACCCAAGGAAAATATAGCTATTTAAGGGCATTTTGGTCGTTTTTCAAGCCCAAGAGCAACTAGCCATTGTAAGTTCCAACTGCTAGATTTGCCGCTTGCAGCTTGCAGCACAAACATCTACCTAGACGTCTTCCAGGCAACAGAGCAGAAATCATATTCTGTTGGGGGATAGATGATGGGGTAGACGTCTACCTAGACGTCTGCTCCAAGGTTTGTCCCACACAGAGTTATATTTTGAGGTCCAAATTCGTTCCAATTTGATTTTCTTTAGGCATTTGTCTAAAGTCGTTGCAACCTATTTGGGACCTAGTAGGGTGTGTTTTGAGTGCCATGTGTGCCTCTTACAATCCTAAGTAAGATTGGACTTTTATAATCTAAGTTGAACTTGAATACTTGATCTTCTATTGACTTCAACACTTCAAGTTCCCTTCAATCTTGGATCTTCTAAGGTACTTTAGTCCTTGATTGATCATCCAAAGCATGCTCCTTGCCTTAGATCTAAGGTCTTCTTGATTGTTTGATCCAAAACAAAAAATCTACAACTTAAACAAGTAAACTCATTACAAACATAAAATCACTTGTGTTTGGAATCATCAAAACAAGATGGAAATTTGCCAATGTGTGAACCATTGGGCTTACAGAATATCATGGCCATGGATTCAATGATCTTAAGGGGCGGTGAGATATGATATTCCAGCTCTTTGTTGACCATAAAAGTTTCTAGTTGGGGGTTGAGACTGGAGATCTCTTCCTGTACACAACCAGCATCTGCCCTGCTTCCATACATGAATTGGGGTAGCTTATCTTGGCCACCGGGCTAGTGGACCCTAAGTGGCAGAATAGGTGCAGTGAATGGTTCAACACTGAACGAGGTCATACTAGAATAGCTTGTGGACAAGGAATAAAGATAAGGCTATTCTACATAGACATGGCCCTTTATATGTCCTTAGACGTGATGGGTCATATTGGTTTGTGGGCCCACCTTGTGGCTTTGGTCTACATTAGAGTGTTTCTCGATTGGGATCACTTATAGCTAGTGCTGGGTCATAAGGTAACCTACAAGATCAATAGGGATGCCCACCATAGAATCCTCCACCTCCTTAGTGAGGAAAGTCACTTTTAGTTTCAAGTCACAGCAAGGGCCTTCTAAATTACCTGGCCAGGTGGTTTAGATTAATGGTTTCTAAAATATTTGATGTTTTCAAAAGCAAATTTGCGAATGCATTTGCGAGCTGAGGCATGTGAATTGAAACGTACCTTAGTGCGGGCCATGGGGGTACTAAGTGAAATCTCGATTTGGAAAGCAAGAGGGGGCTGAATTGGTTGTCTTTATAAAATTTTACCCTTTTTGAACTATTCCAATAACACCCTAGTTTTAAGTTTTCTTAATCTAGATAGTTTAGTTAGTTAAAGCTAATGGCAATGATATATGCTCGAAACCCTAATTGATTCCCAAACTTGAGTAAGTTGACAATCTCTCAATTTAGCAAGATTTGAATGCGCAAAGTAAAGCAAATTCTAAATGATCAATTGTAAATAAAGTTGTCATGAAAGCGTAAGTCAATGTTAAACAAGAGAGAGATTAGAGTGAATCACCAAGTGAGAGAAAGAAGATTCCACACCTGATTTATAGTGGTTCGGTCCCTATTGGGGGTAAAATTGGTACCTCCCTTGATGATCAACACGTGTGTCCATCTTAAGATCAGAAATAAGAACTCGCCACTTTAAGATAGAATCTCATGAGGATCTTCTATCCCTCAGAAATAGCAACGTCTCCAAGAAGGAAAAAGCTGCCAAAGGACAGTCCCGCCTACAGACGAAAACTCTCCTGAAAGGTCGCTCGCCCAGAATAGAAGCTAGTTCCGTTAAGGAAACTTGGTACTTATCTCCTGAGGAAATATCCCAATAAGGAAAGACTCCTATTGAAGCATGTTCCCTAAACAGATGTGGATTCTTCCTCTATAAATAAGATCCCCATGCTCAAAGGTACACATTCAATAATCTTTGGTAAGGTTAATAATTCATCTTCAACCTCACGCCTTATTCACCTATTGTGTCGATTTCCGACTTGAGCGCCGGAGTGGTCCCCTAGAACCACAACTCCAGGACCCCTAACTCTTTCTTCGTGAGCGCAGGTTGATCATAGATTGGAGCTCTACCAACCGTCGATCTTAGAACCGAATTTCGGCATCATCAGATTGGCGCCATCCGTGGGATATGCAGACTTCGAAATCCAAAGCATTGAAGGGCGTGGCAAACCCCCCACAAGGGGAGAGGATGACAGCAAGGAGCCAAACCAATGCCGCAAACCCACCACCTCTGGAGGGAAATCAGCCTCCGGTGGCCGATGAAGCCTCGGTTACGATGGGAATGTTTAATGAATTGACGTGGCAATTCAGAGACTTCACCTCCGTACTCCAAGAGGTTCTTTGAAGAATCCCCCCACAACAGGTAGCCCCGATCGTAAACGCCTTCCCTCGAGTCCCCAACGTCCAAAATCCTCCATTCATTGACGAAGAAGATGAATCGCCCGAGGGATGGAACTTTAGAAACCGGAGGCAAACCTACCGTGGGGCATCCACATCAATTACCAGCCCAGAACCGAGGCCCAACCCATGAACCAATGATGAAAATCAGCACCATGGATTGGCGGAACCACATTCTCAAACCCACCACCCGCCAACCAATACCTCCGAACCAAGCTGAGGGTCGTCGAACACCCAATACGACGAATGTTAATACCGTCAGTCGTGTCGTCATCGCCGACCTTCAATGGCAACTAAGAGAGGTCCAACATATGAAAACACCATACGACACCGAGGTCCTCGCTGTGGGACCCTCGTGGGTGATGGAAACCCCTCAATCTCTATATGAGATGGAGAGATCCACAGTGGCTCTGAAAGTAGTGCCCTCACAGTATGAGTTCATGGCGTATGATACCACTTGAGTTGGAGTAGAACTCGAAACTAAGTCGTACCTGAATAAAACATCCCCACACAGATCCAAGGATCCAATGGGAAACTGAAAATAAGAGTCGCCATCCAGGATTTAAGCCTAGAACCCATAATGATCTCTGTGCAATGGATAACCAGAAAAGGGAAGGGTCCGTGTCTGGTTATAAGTGGGGAAGGTGTTAGGCACCCCACTCGCCTGAGAAAACTCGGTCTTTAATGCCATTTTTATTATTTTTAAAGAATTTTGGGCGAAAACATACAATGGAAACCTGCATTCCGGAAAAGACGACCTATCTACAACATACATAGCTCGGGGATGAGCAATCACATCCACAAAAGAAAGGAAAAAATCATCCATGACCTAAGGAGTGTTGATATCAGTATCACCTGACATTGAAATAAACACTGGAGTCCGCCGGCTCCCCCTCTTAATAAACATGCCATATACATACAGAATATAAATCCAATATCCTCACATCACTCATGGGGAGGCGAGAAAGACTAGTGCACCTCCAATATCCGATATCCCTGATACCTGTCTCTACTACAGCCTAGCACAACTCATCTAAGAAAGCTGTAAACAAGCACATGCATGCTACAACTAAGCAAATAATCAGATAAGCAGATATCAAAGGATAATGATGAAAAAGAAATAAGCAGATAATACAACAGCTAAGCATGTAAGCATGTAATCAGGAAATATAATAAACAAATAAGCATGCGATCAAAAGATAAAGTAAACAGATAGTGCTACAGCTAAGCATGTGATAAGAACAATAAAGAGATAAAGATAATGCTACAGCTAAACATGTGATCAAAATAGGAAGGAAACAGATAAGACTATAACAAAATATGAGAAAACATGTAATCAAACAATGCTATGCTAAACAAGTCAATACGACAATCAAAGAATCAAAGAATCAATAAAAAGGGGTTTGCGGAAGAAAATGGGCTTATAGGCTCGAGAGGACAATCGTCCTATTTTACACGATGACATCTACGGTTTTGGTCAGAGCAGTAGGCCTAGAAAAATACCTGACTAGGTGGATTTGATAAAATGCTTATCAAAAGAATTTCACAAAATAAGTTTTGAAATGTTTTAGTAAATGCATTTGTGGGCCAACACTGCTTGACTGAAAGGTATACCATGAGTGAGCCCAGGGGGTACTTGATGTCCACTCCCCGTAGGACTCAACTCGGTAGATGTAGACTTGGAGAACGGACTTGAGCATTTGATGTGATTAGGGGTGAAATACAAGTAGGCAACCCAAGAGGGGGGGTGTGTGAATTGGTTAATTAAATTTTTTGTCTTAATTAAATGTGATGTTAAAATTAATTTATCAATTTAAACAATTTAAATCTAACCCTTGTTAATCAAGCAACATAATAGAAATGGGGTTTAGATATTACCAAGCACTATAGGCAAGAAGAAGGGGAGAAGAAGAGACACACCATAATGAGGACACCAAGATTTATAGTGGTTCGGTCTATCAACAAGACCTACTCCACTCTTCCAAGTTTAGCTCATTGGGTACTCCATTAATGATGAAAGCTTTACAAATGCCTTCTCCACCTCTGAGGGGACAAACCCTCTTCGCTCCGGATTCTCCTTTGTTATCGGGCCAAATTGCAGACCCTCTTACAACCAAGCTTCTCCTTAAGGCCGAAGCGAAAATGCTCTTCTCAAATCTAGATTCACCTTTCTTACCAGGCCGAATCGAAGACCCTCATACAATTAAGAACAAGAAAGAAAAATACTCTTAGCCTCTTGATTAGGCTTGATACAAAGGTTATAGCTCACAATCTCTCCAAGGAAAATAAGAAATTAAAAAGCCCTATGAAGATCCTCTAGATAAATGCAAATGCACAAATTAAAGGATAGAAGAGGAGAAAACTAAAAACCTTAGATTTGAAAGTTTAAGGCTCAAATAGATTTGAAATGATTTGCCAAAAGGTTGTTTAGTTGGTCATGGATAAGGTATAAATAGCCCATACAAAGATATGACCGTTTGGGGGCAAAACCGTAATAAACGGGCTTAGAAAAATCTAGCCGTTTGAGCCCCAACGGATACTTTTCGATACCGGCGCGGTCGCCCGCCCTATCGGGCTCTCTTTTTTATTTTGAAATTTCTTACCGCCGCGGTCGACCGAGTCTATCGCGGTCGCCCGCGGAGATCAACCTCGACTTTTTTATTTTTGTCCAGACGGTCAGCCGGCCTTATGGCAGTCGACCAGCCAGACGATGCTAGATTGTTTCCGGATTTCCAAAAACACATCCGCGGTCGTCCGGGAGACCCCGATCGACCTGCCCGTTATATTTTGGCAAGTGCTGGATTTCCATCCACTTTGCCTCGGTTGCATGGGAGACCCCGGTCGACCGGCCCTACTTAAAATTTGAGTTTTAAATATGAAAATTTCAGGGACTTGGGCCATGGTTTTTGGGCTCTTGTCCAAGGTTTTCAAAGACATTTTGGGGAGTGTAGATGGTTTCCAAAGATATTAATTTTGTTTATGAAAACCATTTTAAAAACCTTTTTCAAAGTGAAAACTTTAAATCAAGAGGACTCCAATACAATCTAAAAGATATAGAACCTTGAGTCTTCTTGGAATATCTTGGCTCTTTGACACTTTCTTGGACATCCTTGACTTGTGATTGAACTCTTCAACTTTCTTTGGCTCTTGTGACTTTCTCTACTCTTTGAACATCTTCAATGTTGTGTTGAGAAGGCCACCAATTCTAGTTCAACTCCAAGCTTCTACTGGCAGTTTGCTAGGCAACTTGTGGGATCTTTGACTTGAGCTCTTGATGAACACACTTCACCCAAAAAGGTTGCAATATTAGACTCGTTGGAATTTTCTTGGAACAAGGAATCCAACGGATCTAACCGCACGTGATTCGGAGTCCAAACGGAGAAGTTACGGACCGCTAAAGTTTTCTAAGAAGAGACGAAAAATTACGCTTTTAGAAAAAACACAAAAGCTTCCAGGGATGATGCCTCCAATGTGTGTACAAGCTCTTCGGTTCCTTTGTGCATGTTGATCCTCAAGACATGTGTTGTGTTGAGTTGTGTAATGACGATATGACATGTCAAGTTCCTGTCTAAGGCACAACACTTAAAGACAACACATTAGTCCATAAAGACTAATCAATTTGGGTTTGCTAACATCAAAACAAGAAGGAAAAGGTGAATGATTGAACCCATGGGAACCCTTTGGGCTTACAAGGGGCATGATGATTTAACGGTTATCTTCAGGGTTACGTCTCGATGGAGGCCATTGACTCAATGCGTTTGTAGCATTAGCTACGGAGCAATAATCGCAGTGGAGCCTACTTGTGTGTTCTGGAGGATCTACCGTTAAATCCCTGCTACAATCCCACTCCCAACTAAACTGACCCATTTACATCTAATTGATAGGGGTCCCACATTTATTGGTTCGTACACACGAATTATTTTTTTGGCATTTGATGCAAAAGGGAAAGATTTACATAGTTCTAATGGTGCATACACACCATGGGATGCAATGAAAATACCAATTTAGTTAAATATTAACTAAAATGTATTTTGGAAATTATAGAAAAATATGGAATATCCCATTGGATGGGAGGAAATATGTTTATTTAATTAAAAAATTAAATAAACAATTGTAAGTTTAGCTTATAGACTTGTTTTACTAAAACGTCATAACTTACTTACCTCTTGGCCAAAATTAATGTGTAACTACTCGTTTCGAAGAACATTGAAAGATATACAACTTTGTAGTTTATGATTTTTTCTAATTCGACTATTTACTTGTCCAAAAATGAAGTCAAAATTTGACCTACAGCATTATAGCGGGAAAGTAGAAAAATGAGAGAGTGTAGGAAATATTTTAGGGATTATTTTTATCCAATAAAACAACCCACATTTTCTACTTGGAAAAACACCTAATTTAGGAATTTCTAAACGTCCAAGAATTTCTAAAAACATTCCCCACATTGTTTGGTTTCTATTTAAAAAAACAAACAAACTAGCTTGTTTCCAAATTGTAAGCTCCCAATTTTGACTAGTTTCCTTATTTTTTAAGAATTCTCGAGGAACTTTGGATTGTATCAAAGGCAATGCAAATCTTTATAAATATAAGACAAAGGAATAGAATTTTCTACAGCTCTTTCATAATCCATATGTTGAAAATTGAAAGAGACACATAAGAAAATTTGTCCCCTTTGTTCTCTCTATTCATCAACTAGTTTTGAGTTTTTGAACTCAAAGGCATTCATCCAACTAATCTCCATTGTTCTAAACAATAATTTTCATATTATAATCTGATTAAGATCAGATTATAAAGTAAACAAAGAGTTGTTTATAAGATTCTTTGTGCAACAAAATGAATCCATCGATTCAACTTGTGATTTTTCGTCGATCAGATTGTCGGCGAATTTTCGAAGAGTAGATCAGGCGGACGAGTTCTTCTCTACAACAACTTAAATGTATTTATATTTGTGTTTATTAAATCACAATAAAAAATTAATTTACCTTAGGAATTCTGGGTTAGAGCAAAAAATTTGTTCAACACGGTTTATTTTTTTGCTACATGTAGCAATTTTGTTTGGGATTTTCCAACCTTTCTAACAAGTGGTATCAGAGAAAAGTCGAGAATATATTAGGAGGCTAACTGAAATGCAAGTGTGACAACCCAAGAGGGGGGGGGTTGAATTGGTCAATTAGAAATTTTGGCTTAATTAGGTGTGAAGGTTAAAATCAATTTGCCAATTTTAAGCTATTTATATCAGACCTTAGTTCAAGTAATCAAAATAACACAATTAGAGTTTAGATATTTCTTATCATTTATATTTTCTAACCCTTGTTCAATAAAAATATAAACACAAGAAAGGTTCGAATTTACCAATCACCACAAAGAGGTAGGAGAGAGGAAGGAGACCACGCAAAGATTTATAGTGGTTCGGTCACTAACGGACCTACTCCACTACCCAAGCACTTGGTCTTTCCTTGGGATTTCTCCGCTAACGTTAAAAGCTTTACACATGCCTTCTCCACCTTCGAGGGGACAAACCTTCTAGCTCCGGATTCACCCTTTTTAATGGGCCGAATCAAAGACCCTCTTACAATCAAGCTACTCCTTAAGGCCGAAGCGGAAAACCCTCTCACAACTCTTAGATTCACCTTTCTTAATGGGCCGAATTGGAGACCCTCAATACAAAGAAGAACAAATAAATAAAAACTCTCTTTAGCCTCTTGATAGGCTTGATTCAAAGATAATAGCTCTCAAAACTCTCCAAAAGATAAAACAAATGAAAGCCTTATGGAGATCTTCAAAATGAAATATGCAAGTTCAAAGCTCTTTGAAGAAATTAATGGATTTGAAGGTTTAAGCTCAAGTAAGGTTTTCAATAAGTCCAAAAGTATTTTAATCCATTATAGAACAACATATTTATAGCCCACAATGATTCATGACCGTTTGGGGGTAGTTTGGGCAAGAAAAGACAAAAAAGGTAAAAAAAGCAACTAGCCGTTATGTCCCAAAGGCTAGTTTCTCGCGCCGTGGCGGTCAACCGGGGTAGGGCGGTTGACCTTCGAGGGTCATCTGAAATTTAAAAAATAGAATTTTTAATGTCCTGGTCGACCGGGGCTCAACGGTAGCCCGCCACTGGTGTGCTGTTTCAGCAAAAAATAGTTTTCAGCTGCTTCTTGTAAAACTTATATCTCCCTCGTTTCTTATCGGATTTTGATGTTCCTTATACTCTACGGTCATTAGAAAATTGAGAGCTATTTGTTAAAAATATTTTAAAAAATATTTGAAGTTTTTTGAACGATTTAAATCAGTTTTAAAGTGTTGTTTTCACAATTCAAGTGCTAATGTCATTCTTTTTTATTTGTAAACTTTGGTTGGCACTTGGGCTTTGGTTCCTTGGGCTATGGACTTTTGTTTTACTAATGTTTAGGACCTTTGAAAATGGTTTTCAATGAAATACAAATAGGTTTCAAGTTTGGTTTTGATGGATGTTTAAAAAACACTTTGAAATGCAAAACCACATGAAAAAGATCTCCAATACAATCTAGAAATGTGAAACTACTTAGTACCTTGATCGTATTGGCTTCAAAGGTCTTCCTTGGTCTTTTGGCTTGTAAGTGAATACTTGAGAATGCTTTGGTACATGTGACTTCTCTTCTTGAATGCATCTTCACTTTTTAGGCATGAGAAGGTCACCAACACTTTGTTCAACTTCAAGCTCCTCTTGGCATATGCTAGGCATGCTTGTGGGATCCTCAACTTGAGCTCTATGCTTGGAAATCTTCCAAATATGATCTCTTCCATATGTGTACAAGCTCTTTGGTCTATTGTGCATGTTGATCCACAAGCCATGTGTCGTGTTGAGTTGTTTAACGGCGATATGACATGTCAAGTTCCTGTCTAAGGCACAACACTCAAAGACAACACATTAGTCCATAAAGACTAATCAATTTGGGTTTGCTAGCATCAAAACAAGAAGGAAAAGGTGAATGATCGAACCCATGGGAACCATTGGGCCTACATTCTCCCCTTTTTTTTATGATGGCAAACAAAAATTGATTAGGAGGCAGGAGATGACAAAATGATAAATAAATAGACATCAATTGATATAACAATAGAGCTTAGCTCCCCCCACAAGTGTAATATATAAATGTAAAGCAAGTGATGCATATAAATGTCAAGATGTACAGTAAGCACTCCTCCTATCTACTTGTCATGAATATGATGTGCTCAAAGTGAATAATGCATGATAAGAATGAAGCATCATAGGTAAGTAAGATATCCACCCCCTTTTTTTGAGGTATGCAAGTATAGACAACTTAAGCACAACTAAAGGGTGTTGAGCAATATAACCATTCTAAACACAACCCTATGAAGTATATGAACACAAAAGATTTGACAGTTAAGCACTCCCCCTAAATTTTGCTATGCATGAACATAGATCAATCAAGGCATGGCATAACGAGCGAAGTGATTGAAAAGATATGACATTTGAAGGTTCTATTAAGAAACTATCATGATTATAAGGTAATCAACTTGAATATACATGATAGGAGGGATAGGGACAAGCAAAAAATATAGAGATATGATTGAAATTTGCAAGATAGTTCTATGTTTGGTCTTATGTAGAGCTATGCAAGATGGACACAAGAAAAGGGTAACAATAATGTAACCTTGTGGCCCATGAAATATAAATGATATAACATTTTGAGCTCTCCTAATGCTTATCATAAAAGATTTAGCAAGAAGCATTGAGTACAGTGCATGACAAACAATTTTTTTTTGTATTCAATCCAAAAGATTTATATTTTAGCACATCAAATGGGGCAATGGACATTGTGAGCACATCACTATGGTCCATATAAAGATGAGAATAAGACAATTTAGCTCTCCCCTTAAGTATTTGTCATTGGCCTTAAGATGAAACGTATAAGGCCCTTGACAATACACAATGGCTAAAGATATGACAATGAGGACATAGCTAAGGAAACTTATCATGAAGATTGGGTACAAATGACTTATAATGCACATGATAAGTAAGAATTCATAGGAAACAAGATAATCAATTTGAGCACAATCCTATGAAGAAGAGTTCTAGAGAGTTTTCAAACTCTAGAACAAGATACTTATTATTGGAAGTGATGATACCATATGAGTTCATCCAAGATAAGTCTAAAGCCTAAAAGGATATGACACTAAGGCTTAGGTTCTTGTCATAACTGAAAGATGATCTTAGAATGAAAGCATAAGACAAGACCCAACTACACTACAAATGGAGCAATGAGGTTCCAAATGAGTGCTCTTATCATATGGAATGTAATAACCATATCAACTCACATATGATAAGATGGAAGAAGGACATATATGACATGTAAAGCTCCCCCTTTGTTAAAGACTCATATAGTGTATGAATCTAAAGGGCTGTCCAAACTGAGTCACCAAGGGATTTGAAAGTGAATGATTGATACCAAATGAGATGACAACCTAGCAGACCATGCTCCCCCTAACTATGTTCATATATGGTATATATATATATATATATATATATATATATATATATAATACATCAAAGCACATATGGCTAATCATGGTTAAGATGTTGTCTGAAAGCCAATAAGATTAGGTGTTTTAATTAAAAGGTGAGGGTACACTCTCCAACTTACTAAGTAAGAGGACTAAGAGTACCAATTGAGTACCTTTTAACTTTAGGGTTTAACATCTTACCATGTAGCATACCACACAAGAGGAAATATATATATATATATAGAGAGAGAGAGAGAGAGGGTGCTATAAATAAGCAAATATAAGCATACCAGGGATAGCAAATGATGACAAGTGATTAAAAATCTATCATATGATAAGCGACTCTATTTTATTGTGAAGGAAACTAGTTCTTTGAGATTTCCTATAAAGGCAAACTAGTTTTCAACTATTTAGGGAATGTACATTTTCATTTTTATTTTTATGTTCCCTATTAGCTTATAACATGTGTTTTGATGGATTAAATTTAAGTAAATAATTGTGATTATCAAAACACATTTCATTTTAATTTTTCCTATCAAAGCCAATTATGCACATAATTCAATTTTAAGCATACTTTTGGCTTTTTAGGCATAATTTCATGATTTTATGATTTTCACAATTTGAAATGAGCTCATGAGATATAAATTTGAGTAACTTATGATTTCTCATATTATTGAATCACTCAAACTTTATAATGATCTATCTCAAGAATACTCAAGTGTTGATATCCATAGATCACATATAATAGACAAAACATTTATCAATTCTAATCATATGCTTTTCATTGAGTGGATTTTAATGATCATAACATTTTAATAATTCCACTTTAGTTTTGAAGCTCACAAGAATAGAATGTTTCAAGTTCAATTATTTTATGAACTCAACAATGTCATATGGATAATATATATAGATGATAAATGTCAAGCATACTCCATAATGACAATGTGATCCAATGTGCACAGTTATGTAGATTTTAACTAGATTTTTATTTTTCTAGTGTACATAAGATTGGTGTGAAGGATTTAAGATAATTAAGGTTTCTTAGTACTTCACATCCTTTAATCAAATTTCACTTGTTTGATGTTTTAACTTAATTTTGAAGTTCTTTTCAACAAGTGATTTTCTCATATGATTTGCATGTCATGGATGAATGATAAGTTAAGGTTATGGACATGCTTCATATGACTTAGTTCAATTAGAATGAATCAATATTTCTTCATTGAACTAAGTTGCATTTGCAATTTTCCTTATCAAGAATGAGACACAGTCTTAAGGGCCAAGGATTTTCATGAATAATCATGGTAGAGAGATACCTTGGGCAAACGTAATCCTTTTCACTTATGAACTCCTTAAGATTTTAACAAGATGTATGGAGATTCATTAAGTTTTATGTTTAGACCCATTTTTGTTAATTTCACAATACATTTTACTTATTTGAACCTAAGTTTCAATTATATCTAAATTTAGAGATTTTTCTTAAATCAACTAGGCTAATTTTATGGGTCACTTAAGGTACTAAGTGCATGAACATATTTCAAGTAATATACTAAACACCCAATGAGCATGATCATACCAAAATAAAAGAGTATACTCTATTGTGCACCATAACATGGGTTTATAAATATGAATATACTATATCATGTTATCAATGGTATGAACATCACTTTATAGATACATATAGATAAACCAAAATAAGTATATGTGTATCTATAATATATTTCAAAAATATGTGATCTTTAAGCACTTAACATCTAGACATATAATTTTCAATAATTACAACATGTCTAGAGTGGATTTCAAATTATTTATCATTTTAGCACAATCATGCATAGATACATGGAATCAAACAAGAATAGGCACATAATATTCACATTAAAGCACACACATAAACTAGATATCAACATGGAACATCTAGGGAGCCTTCTCCAATAGATATAAAAATCAAGCACAATTGACTAGATACAATGATTTCTTTATATCATTATTAAGATGTAGTATATAGGAAACAAGATCAAAAGATATAACTTTTAAGCACAAGCAATTTTCAAAAGATTTTCAATTTTAGCACATACTTCTAAATCTACTAAGCATATAAAATGCCTCAAGTAGGGGGTTTTGGAACCCAAACCATCTTGTGCCCATTCAAGTTTATTTTATATAAAGAATTCTTTTTGATCCATACAAACTTGGAATGTTTTACAAATCTAAACTTACATCTAGATTTGTAATGTCCAATCTACCAAAATAATCACAAGATATAAGAGAATAGGTAGATGAACATGATGAACCACAAGAATGATCACATATATGTTTTACCTCTTTCTTCTTGTAACTTGTGGTTATTTTGGGAGAGTTCTTCATTTTTAATTTTCATCTCATTAATTTCTTCTTTTAGAGCATTTAATTCATGAGATGAGATTGTTCTAAGTTCTTTGTCTTTTAATTTCCATTCCTCTATTTCTTTTCGTAATTTCTTATTATTTTCAATTAACTCATTTTCTTCATCTAATAAATCTTAATAGTCTTTTTCCGATTCTAATAATTCATTAGAAATAGAGGTAAGAGAGTGTTTTAGTTTTTCATTTTTAAAAAGTTCAACATTTAAAGCATTCTTCAATTCTTCACATTTATCAAAAGTTCTTTAATGTTTGGAGTTTCAATAGATATGGTATCATTTGAATTCTCCAAAACAATGAGACATGTTGAATCAAAATTGTTTTCAAGTTTAGACCATATTTCATTAGCATTTTTACAAGTAGAAATGCTATCAATGAAATATGCCGGTAAAACACAACATATAGCACTCATAGCTTTAGAGTTTAAGGAAAATAATTTTTTGTCATATTCATTTACTCTCTTAGATTTATATAGGGTGAATCCATTTTCAATTACTTTTAATAAATTTCCCACCTTTAAGATAGGACTTCATACGGATTGACCAAGATCCATAATCAGTTCCATCAAAGCAAGATAGTCTAGATGCCATTAGGATGCCTTAGATCTTTTCTCTTGTAGATTTTTAGATTTAAACAAATCTCTTTAAGAGCCTAAGCTTTGATACCAAATGAAATGCAAGTGTGGCAACCCAAGAGGGGGTGAATTGGTCAATTAGAAATTTTGGCTTAATTAGGTGTGAAGGTTAAAATCAATTTGCCAATTTTAAGCTATTTATATCAAACCCTAGTTCAAGTAATCAAGATAACTCAATTAAGGTTTAGATATTTCTTATCATTTATATTTTCTAACCCTTGTTCAATAAAAACATAAACACAAGAAAAGTTAGAATTTACCAATCACCACAAAGAGTTAAGAGAAGAGGAAGGAGACCACACAAAGAATTATAGTGGTTCGGTCACTAACAGACCTACTCCACTACCCAAGTACTTGGTCTTTTCTTAGGATTTCTCCACTAATGTTGAAAGCTTTACACACGCCTTCTCCACCTCCGAGGGGACAAACCATCTAGCTCCGGATTCACCTTTCTTAATGAGCTGAGTCGAAGACCCTCTTACAATCAAGCTTCTCCTTAAGGCCGAAGCGAAAAACCCTCTCACAACTCTTAGATTCACCATTCTTATCGGGCCGAATCGGAGACCCTCAATACAAAGAAGAACAAATAAAGAAAAACTCTCTTTAGCCTCTTGATAGGCTTGATACAAAGATAATAGCTCTCAAAACTCTCTAAAAGATAACACAAATGAAAGCCTTATGGAGATCTTCTTCAAAATGAAATATGCAAGTTCAAAGCTCTTTGAAGAAATTAATAGATTTGAAGGTTTAAACTCAAGTAAGGTTTTTAATAAGTCCAAAAGTATTTTAATCCATTATATAACAACATATTTATAGTCGACAATGTTTCATGACCGTTTGGGGGTAGTTTGGGCAAGAAAAGACAAAAAGGGTCAAAAAAGCAACTAGCCGTTATGCCCCAACGGCTAGTTTCTTGTGTCGTGGCGGTCAACCGGGTTAGGGCGGTTGACCTCCGAGGGTCATCTGGAATTTAAAAAACCAGAATTTTTACTGTCCCGGTCGACCGGGGCTCGGCGGTAGCCCGCCACTGGTCTGCTGTTTCAGCAAAAACAGTTTTCAGCCGCTTCTTTTAAAATTCATATCCCCCTTGTTTCTTATCGGATTTTGATGTTCTTATACTCTACGGTCATTAGAAAAATGAGAGCTATCTGTTAAAACTATTTTCAAAAATATTTGAAAATATTTTGAACCATTTAAAGCAGTTTAAAGTGTTGTTTTCACAATTCAAGTGCTAATGTCATTCTTTTTTATTTGTAAACTTTGGTTGGCACTTGGGCTTTGGTTCCTTGGGTTATGGACATTTGTTTTACTAATGTTTAGGACCTTTGAAAATGTTTTTTCATGAAATACAAATCGGTTTCAAGTTTGGTTTTGATGGATGTTTAAAAAATACTTTGAAATGCACAACCACATGAAAAAGATCTTCAATACAATCTAGAAATGTAAAAATACTTAGCACCTTGATCGTATTGGCTTCAAAGGTCTTCCTTGGTCTTTTGGCTTGTAAGTGAACACTTGCGAATGCTTTGGTACATGTGACTTCTCTTCTTGAATGAATCTTCACTTTTGAGGCATGAAAAGGTCACAAACACTTTGTTTAACTTCAAGCTCCTCTTGGCATATCTTAGGCATGCTTGTGGGATCCTCAACTTGAGCTCTATGCTTGGACATCTTCCAAATATGATCTCTTCCATGTGTGTACAAGCTCTTTGGTCCATTGTGCATGTTGATCCGCAAGCCATGTGTTGTGTTGAGTTGTGTAATGGCGATATGACATGTTAAGTTCCTGTCTAAGGCACAACACTCAAAGACGACACATTAGTCCATAAAGACTAATCAATTTGGGTTTGCTCGCATCAAAACAAGAAGGAAAAGGTGAGTGATTGAACCCATGGGAACCATTGGGCTTACACTAACAAACTAAAGATAGATAAGTCGGTGATCTGCTGTGAGCTCGGACATTTATCCCGGCTATCCAAGATTCCTAGTCTTTGTGTGTTTTAAAATACATAGGATTGTTTGTCGAAAAATAGCAACACTTAATCGGATGGTGGATTTCTAGACTGATCTATTTACATGCTTGGAAAGTAGATTCGAATATGAATCCAACGCATTAAGAATCATCAAAATCCGAAGAGCGGTTTAGGAGATATGATTTTTCAAAATTTGGTATAAGTTTTTGGAATTCAGAAAATTAATTCTGAAAATTGATTTGGGTTTTTTGTTTCTCCACCCCAAACGATTTGAAAAACTTATAACCCAGGCAAAGACTTTTCAAATAATGTCTTAGGATGTATGTAGCATGATCAGATCCTTGAGAAAGCATTCACGTAACTATATCCCACTCAAAGTTACTTGAAAGGTCATGCTATCCGGATTGTATTCCCGGTATGGAATAATTTTATTTTTCACAAATCAAACGATCTTGTTTTCACAGAAAATTTTGTACACTGATTTATTAGACTATATAAAAGTGTTTTATGATGTTTCTAATAAAAATCAGATGGTTGTGTGTTAATCAAAATTGAATTAATCCGGTTTTGTGAGAATTGATCGCTATTGGTGAAAGATGGGCAAAAGGGAGATTGGACCTCACTTCATGAATGAGATGCATGATCTTTCTATGGATGTTGTTTTATGATGGTTTGTATTATGGTTTTTAATATTAAAGTCCGCAATGTAATTTAATAATTTCACCTTTTAAAGTACTCCCTCTAGGCAGTTGGGCGGACGAGTGGTTTTCCTTGGAGATTGATGATGATGTATAGATTACCTAGGCTAGTATAGGACACTAGGGTAGTTTATATTTATTTGTCCAAAACCAATTGAGGATGAGATCATTCTCTTAAAGCTCAAAAGATGGATCGTGGATACTATGGCATAGGAATGCTCCAGATTGATTGCCAGATGGAGGCGGATTCGATCCAACCAAAGAGGGACGCACTTGGTGATGTTGCTGATGTTATTATGCTTCAGATAATGAGAAAAATCTGACTACACTCCTTTGGAAATTTTCTTTGAGGCCAGGGAAGTTCCCCTTGTGCCGTCGCACAAAGTTGCCCATAATTCACCCTCAATTTGGCAATATGATGTTGTAAGGATTTTCTTATTCAAATAAGGATAGTGGGAGAATCCCTATGATCCAAGATGCCACATCGGATTTCATGGATGGTGTGTGTTTATTTCCATGATTTGTTTGTTTGCTTTTCATGTCATGGATGGCATGGTTTGGTTTGCTATGTATGTTTATTTTTCATGCAGTGGTTGCCTAATGATAGCTATTACTCCCACATTAAATAACCCTCTTAGTAATATTAAGTTGATAAATGGGGTCTAGTCGAAAGGACAAGATCTCGTGGCCTTCCATAGCCATCTAACTGTTAGCTAGTCTAGGAAATAGGACGGTCACATGCCAAAGCAGAAGCTGATCATGTTTCTTAACTAGAGTAATCATTAGGTTCCTACTTGGATAAGGAGAATATGCATGATACATTGGTCACATGCCAAAGCAGAAGCCATTGTAGATTTGTATAGTTTTTCAAGGCGGTGGGTATAACATAACCAAGCAAAGCATATTGACGCCCAAAGGATACACATACTGCAATGCTTGGAGGCAGAACATTGATCGGATCTCATAGGATTAGATGAATCCACTTATTCAAAATTGTTGAATAAGTTTCCGATGCCCATTGGAGAAATTATACATTTCTCTTAATTCAAGAGGTTGAGGGGCTCATGAATGAGAACGTGCAATGGGCGGTTCCATTATAGATCAAAATCCCAGATCCGATGGGTATGTTATGAAATTAACTAAAATAGTAGTTTTGCTAATTATGCATCTTTCCTTTGCACATAGATACAGTAGCTTTATTCAGCCCATTAGCTAAGATCTTAGATGAAAATAAGTTAACTGATTTAAATTACCTCGACTGGAACAGGAACCTAATGCTAGTGCTCACAGCCGCTAAAGTTTATTGGGTTCTTACCACTGAGGTGTTGAATTATCTGGTCCCGATGCGCCTCAAGCAGACTACGATAGAAAGTCTAAGTGGCTTGAGGACAATAAGATGACAAGGTGTTACATCCTTGGCTCTATATCCAATGTGCTGCAGCAGCAACATATTGGAATGGCAACAGCCTCAGATATAATGCTTAAAATTAAAGAAATGTTTGGAAAGCAACATCTCACAGCTAGGCTGTTGGCGATTAGAGGCCTAATATCTCCCAAGATGGTAGAGGGAACCCCAGTTAGGGACTACATGCTAAAGATGATGGGCTATCTAAACTAGCTCAACATCTTGGGGGCCATCATGGATGCTAAAATGCAGATCGACATTGTCTTGTCTTCCCTATGTGGGTAATTCAAAGAGTTTGTTATGGCCTACCACATGCACAAAATGACAATGACCTTGACAGAACTGATGAATCAACTTCATATAGCTGAGGATCTGCAAAAGAGTAATAAGAAAAGTGTCTTCTTAGTAGAGGGTAATGGACCCTCAGCACCTAAGCTGAAAGGTAAAGGAAAAGGAAGAGTAAAAGGCCAAGGCTCTAAGAAGAACATGCTTGTGGTAAAGAACAAGAAGAACTTTAAGAAGAAGAAGTCAACCAAAGGCAACGATGGTTGCTTCCATTGTGGAAAGACTGGATATTGGAAGCAGAACTACGGGAGCTATCTAGCTACCAAGCAGGGCAACAAGCCTACCTCAGGTATGTTGCATGTTTTTGTTGCTGAAACCAATATGATTAGATCTGTATTTTTCTGGTGTATTGACATAGGTGCGATCTCACACATCTGCAATGTTTTGCAGTGGTTCAGGAAAATCAAAAGGTTGACTGAGGGCGAGCTCACCCTACAGGTTAGAACTGAAGCAATAGTTGTGATCCAAGCTGTAGGTGACTACATTTTGACGTTCTCAGGTGGTTATTTAATATTAAAGGATTGTCTGTATGTACCTTCAATAAGAAGGAATTTAATTTCAGTTTCAATAGGTTCAGACAAACGTCCGCCATTTTTGCCAGACGTTCGCCCTATGCGCGGACCCCAGTTTTTCCTGAAACGTGATTTTCACCTTTTTTTTTAAAGCATACTATAACAAGTTATGTATCAATTTCTTTCATCAATTAAGGCATCTAACGCGAAAGACTGCGAAGACCTTCGAGGGAAAATCAATTCTCCTCCACCTTAATCAATGATTCTTTAATCGAAGAACATAAGGATTGATTTAATCACTATGATTACACTATTATCTTTATTCTTAAGAGATTTGAATCTCTTAGGGAGAAAATAAACCAAAACTATAACTTACATATCTTTTGGAAGATTGATTTCCTTAGATTTTCTAATATCCTCTCCCAAAAGCTCGACAAGTTTCTCTTAGGGTTTAAAGTTCTAAAATCTGTAGCTTCATGGAGTTTTTATAGACTCTAGCTTTTAAGAGTCCTAACTTAGCAAGGCTTTTGGAAACCCTAACCCACTCCAACTAGGAAACTAACTATGCTCCTCTTTTAATTTAATTAATTAAATAAGATTATTATTTTGGGACAGAAATACCCTCACCCCCCAAACGTTCGCACGTTTTGGACGGGTTTAGGTATTTCACATAGGCCAAAACTCAGCCATATTGCATCAACACACACCCTAGGCCATTCCTAGATGCATCACTGTATACGACAAAACCTCCACTACCTGATGGTATAGGCACTGGAGCTGACACAAGTCGATCCTTCAGTTCCTGAAAATTCTTCTCGCATTTCTCTATCCATGTAAACTTGGCGCCCTTGTGAGTCAACTGCGTCAACGGAACTGCAATACTTGAAAACCCTTCCGCAAATTTCTTGTAATAGCCCGCCAATCCAAGAAAACATCGGACTTCTGATACATTGGTTGGCTGGTTCCATTCCCCTACTGCCTGGATTTTTTGAGGGTCTATGGATACACCGTCTTTGGAAATTACATGCCCAAGGAATGATACTTCTTCGAGCCAAAACTCGCATTTGTTTAACTTGGCATACAATTCCCGCTCTCTAAGGGTTTGTAGGACAATCCTCAAATGCTCTTCGTGTTCTTCCTTTCCCTTAGAGTATATCAATATGTCGTCAATGAATATGACCACAAACTCATCTAAATGAGGTTTAAAGATTCTATTCATTAAATCCATAAAAGCTGCTGGAGTGCTCGTCAACCCGAATGGCAACACCAAAAACTCATAGTGGCCATAACGAGTTCTAAACGCGGTCTTAGGGACATCCTCCGCCTAAATCTTCAATTGGTGATAACCAGATCGAAGGTCAATCTAAGAAAACACTTGTGCCCCCTGGAGCTGATCAAACAGATCATCAATCCTTGGTAATGGATATTTATTCCTAACCGTTACCTTGTTCAACTCCCTCTAGTCTATGCAAAGTCGCATGCTACCATCCTTCTTTTTCACAAATAATATCGGTGCTCCCCAAGGCGACACACTTGGCCTTATAAAACCTTTATCTAACAACTCTTGCAACTGAACACTGAGTTCCTTCAATTCAGCTGGAGCCATTCGATAGGGAGCCTTTCAAATAGGTCCTGTGCCAGGCACTAGGTCAATAGTAAACTCTATCTCCCTCTCTGGTGGCAATCCAGGCAAGTCCTCCGGAAAAACATCCGGATACTCCCTCACCACTGGAATGTCCTGTAACTTAGTATCTCCTTGACTGACATCTCTTACAGAAGCTAAGAACCATTGGCATCCATTCCACAACAGCCTTCTTGCCTGTAGGGCAGAAATGACTCGAGGAGGTACTACTGTCATACTCCCTCTAAAAATAAACTCTGGTTGATTTGGAATGCAAAATTTGACTATCTTTTTATGACAGTCAAGATTAGCGTAATTTGTTGCTAACCAATCCATCCCTAGGATGACATCAAAGTCCTTCATCTCTAGGATCACCAACTCTACAAGTATCTTCCTACCTTCGATTTCAACTGTGTAAGACCTGCAGACGTTGTTTGCCACAATAAAATCTCCCATAGGGGTGTCTACCACTAGTTCCATTTCCATAGGCTCAACTTTTAACTTGTTCTTTCTAACGAAACTAGCAGACACAAATGAATGGGACGCACCCGAATCAAATACAACATGTGCATATGCATAAGAAATTATTAAGGTACATGTCACCACAACATTTGAGGCCCGAGCATCCTGCTCGTTGATGTTATACACTCTTGCTTGCCCTCGAGGTCCTTGGTTAACTTGTCGGTTCTGGTTTGCAGGTACTTGCTGTGCAGGTGTCGCTCAACTAGGTTCTTGAGCCTGTTCTTCTTTCTTCTGAGGGCAATCAGCTTTCCTGTGCCCGAGCTACCCATAGACAAAACAACCGCCAGTCACAAAAGGGCATCCCTTCTCGTCATGGTTTCTCTTACATGTTTGGCACCATGTACCTTTGTCCCCACCTTTCTGACCTCCTTAATTCTGAGGTGGACCTCCTCTACCTTGATTTGGCTTATGCTTCTTGTATTGATTTCCTAAATTTTGGCCACTTTGAGATTCAGAGTTGTTAAACTTTTTCTTCTTTTGAAGTTCTCTAGCTTGTTGGGCTTTCACTACACCCTCTTCAACAGCTAAGGCCTTTCCCACGGACTCAGCATATGTTCAAATTTGAAAATCCTTAACTCTTTGCTTAATGGGCTCCCTAAGACCTTATTGGAATTGACGAGCTAAGGCTTTGTCATTCCCCATAAGTCCTGAAGGTGCAAATTTCCCGAACTTGCTAAATTTGGCCTCATATTCGGTTACTGTCATACTCCCTTGTTTCAGATTAAAGAATTCATTCTCCTTTAAAATCTTAATGCCCTCAGGGGAAAACTTATCATTGAAGGCTACCTGAAATTCCTTCCAAGTACACTGTTTGTTCTTCCACGTGGTAGGCCTTTTCATCTTCCACCAAGCTTTCGCGTCACCACGGAGCATAAAAGTAGCTGCATCCAGCCTCTCCTGATCTGTAAACTCCAGATAATCATTAATTTTTATTGTATCATCCAACCACTCCTCAGCCTCAAGTGGATCTAAACTCCCTTTGAAAGGAATTGCCAGTTTCTGGATTTGGTTGAGGTTGTGGCTGGGGTTGATTCTGCTTTGCTTGCATAGTCACTACCCCCACCAAGGTTTTCATCATATCCCTCGGACTCGGAGATCCAGGTTGTTCCTCTTCCTTTCCATTATGAGTCCCGGTCGGAGGGTTCGTGGAACTTGCTTTTGATCATTAATTGGAGCTTCCTTATACTGGTTTTCCTGTGAGTTCACATATGCTCAAATTATTGCATATGTATCCATGGAACGTCCGTCTGACTCCTGGGACTCTTCTTGCACTGTCCCCTGTGGAACAGGCAACAATCTCTGATTGGCTATTTTCCTTTTGAACTATTTAGGAGGCATCTTGACCTATGTCAGTAAATAAATGTCCATAAGTATATGTTTGGGTTTCTTATGTATAAAACTTATATATAAAGAAAATGAGATATTAGATACACATATACTTATATACATATATCATTTCCCATGTGATCCCCACTCTCACGTCAAGTATGTGTTCTAGGTATTTAAGGTCTCTAGATTTTCAACCTGGCTCTGATACCACAAAACTGTCACGCCCCAAACCGAGTTTTCGGTCTAGGCACTTAACAGCGCCACATATTCATCAAACCATGAATATGTAAGGCATTCATACTGGAACTATGCAATAAACAGAGCTACTAAGCAAAACTAATTTATTAATTCATCATCAGAGTTATCTGTGCGGAAACTAAATATTTTGTCCAATGGACTACATCAAATAAACCAAATTAAATATCTCAATGTTTATTGCAACTAATGCTACTGTCTAAAATATTATAATAGTAAATCCTAAACTGTCGCCCATGCTCACTCCCAAGCTCACGAATCATGCACCCTACTGTCCATCACTTGCAACATAGAATGAGTGGAATGAGCTAATGCCCAGTGAAATAAACATGTCTACTCTTTATAACATAATACCAATTAAACAAACGTAATAATTGGCAATATATGTAAAGCTGTAACTGGCATAACAATCCACCTAGCAAACTGTATAACTGGCATAACCATGCATAACTGTATCTGTAACTGTAACTGTAACTTTAACTGTAACTGCAGCTTCGCCTGATGCCTAGTGTAGTGAGACTAGTACTGCTGTAGACACCCTCATTTTGCTTCGCTTTAATCAACAAAGAAGTTAATGTTTTCTTATCGGTTTTTCAGTATTTTTCCTTTCCGTGTCCGCCTCTCATATTTTCTCGATCTTTTTTGTTATTTCCAATGTTTTGAATTTTCTTGCTAAGTGTTGAGAAGGGTTATAAAATCCAAACAAAAAGGGAGATTTGGACCCATTTGGTAGGCTTGCTTTGAATATTTTTATTTGATTTGATCAAGCAAGTGTATCCCGTATTGTTTTAATAAAAAGCATGAGTTTTGAACTTATTTGGACCCAATAAATAAAAGTTGCTTTCCATGAGGGGTCCATGTGTGTGTCGGTCAATATGTAATAGGGCCTACCAAGTGGTAATTTTAGAAAGCAATGAAAATGATTTACGGGGTGGAGCTAGTTTGTACTGATGACTCGCAACTTGAACGGTTGAATCACCCTATGAAAATGGCTTTTAGGGTATAACATATTCACGTTGGGATCCATCATTTGTGCGGTTCGGATGATCCTATTGAAAACCATTGAGGAGGCGCACCCAAATTTACATTGTGGCTGAACAAATGAAAGGCTCATATCACCATATGAGACTAACTTTTGGACACATTCTACTTGCATCACATAAATAGTAATATGGTATATAGAGATGATTTTTGATGTACAAGTTTGACCACTCTATGGAACTGATTTTGGAGATGAATGGAGGGCACAACCTGTTTAAGCCATGGCCCATCAAAGTGAACGGTTCATATCAGTCTATGGGAATAGTTCAAGGGGGAGCAACCTAATTCACATTGTAGCCCATCAGTCAATGGTTCAGATCATCCTATGGAAATTTGTGTCGTGGCCTGTCTAATGAACGGTTTGGATCATTTTAATGAAAGCTAATTTGGATGCCATAATATGCTCCTTGTATAGTGGGGCCTCTCATGCTATTTATATGATTCGGTCATTATTTAGAAATCCATATAGAAACCAATTGCCCAAGAATGAAGGCTCACATCACTCGTTTGGATTGTAGTGGACAAAGTGCCTTATATTCTTAAACATTATACATATGGTGTTCTTGATTTAAGAAAGCACAAACCGATCTATAATTTTTGGAAGTGGTGAGATCATTACTAAATTGCTTGGAATGTAAAGTATAAATGGATATCAATCATTAAATAGGAGAAGTAGCCATACAATATAGGATTCTAAATTGAGAAAATTGTTTATGGGCTGAAATAGAAAGCTAGAATATAATGTGTGCAACCCATGTGAATTGAAGCTTGCTGATTTGGAGACATAACCCATTTGAATCATGGTCGATTGATTGGACAGTTTGGATCATCAGATGGAAAGGTGGCAAACCTATGGGAATTACCAACGAGTCTTTTGGCAAACCACTTGCCTAAAAGGCCACATTCCATGATTGCCTTCTTTCTTTTATAAGATCATACTATTTTTGTAAAGCTACTGAGTGAAAGGAACGGTAGACAATTTAGCCATTCCCGCTTTTACATATGTGTGAAAATCGATTGGGAATGTTTTCAACTAAAATGGCATGATATTGAAATAAAAGGGTTGGATGATCTTCTTTGGTATGATAGAAATAGTAACACCCTACCTGTGT
This sequence comes from Tasmannia lanceolata, assembly GCF_043159265.1. Taxonomy (NCBI): domain Eukaryota; kingdom Viridiplantae; phylum Streptophyta; class Magnoliopsida; order Canellales; family Winteraceae; genus Tasmannia; species Tasmannia lanceolata. The sequence goes on along the minus strand of NW_027518713.1, from coordinate 4,511,405 downwards.
GGTGTCAACTGCCGTTTTCTTCCTCAACTTTTTTGAGAAGGTTGCTGCCATAAGTAAGTTCCTATGTGGGGTTAATAAAAAATGAAGAAGGGGGCGTTGGCTGGAGAAAAAATTTTTCTATCCTAGAAGGAACTCGAGTTCTATTCCTCTTCTCTCACGGTTATCTCTGTGTTGGCAAATTCTCTCGGACGCGGATCGGATCGTCACCAAAGCGTTTTATCTCTTCCGGCGATTCGGATTTTCTATAGCGTATAAAAGGGTGCGACAAAGCTTATACCTCAGATTTACGCACCCTAGAGACAAGGAGCGCGATCAACGGTAGGTTCCTCTATTTTTATAATACCAAAGGTAGAAAAGCATGCTTATGGCCGTTTCTTCTTTGTTTTCTTCATGATTTTCGTAAAAGCTACCATGCATTATCTAATATGATTTTGGTGGGTAAGTTTATTTTATTATCGATTTTGGTAAAAAAAAGAATCGTTATAAAATTGGGTGTTTAACCGATTGGGATATCTAGTGGCTTTTGAATCGTGTTACAAAGTGAGTGTCTTAAAACCAAGGGTTTTTCGTGAATCTATGTTTTCTGAGTCTTAATAAGGTTAAAAGAACACCCAAAATCTAAAAATTTTGGTAGATTTCAATTGCTTTGATGGCTCAAAAATTCGTTCAAAAAATACCCGGAAATAGGATTTTGATGGTTCTAAAAATCGTTCGTATAACAAAACAATTCAAAACTAATTGAAATTTGGTCTTCAGAAGATTTTTAATGTTTGAATATCATGTAAAATTTTTCAAAAGATTTAGAGTTTATTTATTATTTTTACTGGAATTATTTTCATAAAATCATTGATTTTCATATATACGAAGGACATATCATTAAACAAACTCCTTAAAAGCTGAAATTTGATAGCAAGATGCACTGACTAGTCAGAATCATATTGTGAATTTCTCAGGAATTATGGGCATATTTTAATGTTTGAATATCATCTAAATTTTTTTAAAAGATTTGGAGTTTATTTATTATTTTTACTAGAATTGTTTACATAAAATTATTGATTTTCATGTATCTGAAGGACATATCATTAAACAAACTCTTTAAAAGCTGAAATTCGATAGCAAGATTCACTGACCAGTCAGAATCATATTGTGAATTTCTTAGGAATTATGGGCATATTTTAATATTATTTATTGATTTTTAATTGCTCTGACCATAACATAAATATATCTGTTAAAAATAGCAAATTATTTAAATAATGTCTGAAAAGTTTCTCCTATTTTTCTAGTTGTCCGAGAATGTTCTAGTAAAAATTTGGTTGAATTTGGAATTCGTTTGCTGTATATTTTAGTGTAATGTCATCAATCTGACCCGAAAGTGGAAAATCAATTACAAATCGAATTTCAATCTTTAAAATCATGAAAAATTCAAGCAGAATATATTTTTCAAGAACACATCATATTTTAAAGTTTCTGGGACAGATAACTTAATTAGCTATAGGATGCTTTGTAAAATCATTAATCTGATCCAATTGTGATAAATTCATTTAAAAATCCAAATTAATTCAAAGCACCTTGAATTTTTTTAGAGAACTCTAAATTTTCATCATATATTCCATAATTAAGCAATTTGAAACAAAAATCTTAGGAGTGATGGATTTCCTTTCTAAAATGGCCATGCTAGGATAATTTAGATGCCGAGACTGTATCCATAATCGTATCCCATTTGTAATTGATCCTTGACAATTTGAGTATTTAAATTATAGTATGTTATTGGCTCCGAGGTCCACTGTCCACGGAAATCCTGAGAAACATGCCAGGGAATAACATACTATAACTTAAGTATTAAATTACGCAAGGGAAGAGCTCACGATTCCCTTCCATGGATGCAACTCAAGGCTGAAACTTGCTAATATTAGAGCCTTTGGTATTCCTTAGATTTTAGAAGTTGGAAACCTTTAAAAATCTGAAATCATTATCTTCAACAAATTGAATCGATTTACCCCATGTCTTTCTGAACCGTTGGATTGTGTTCTCCATCGTAGGAACCTTTAGAGCCCCTTTAGGAATACTTATGTCACGTTGTGTCCTAGGTTTTAGGGAGTTCTAGAGTTAGGATTCCAGCCTTATCACGGCCGTTTGCTATGGATAGCAACCGTGTCATAGATCTAATTACACTAGTCACTCAATTTTCCCCTAGGACAAACCTAGTTACCTAGGATGTAGGTTAACCTGCATTAGTCTAAGGGACGTCTTGCACTTAGATAGGACCATATAGCATCTTAGATGAAGTCCTAGGATAATAAAATCTTCAACTTGAATTAAATAATTTTTCTTAAACTGTTAAAACAGTCAATCCAGTCTAGGTCGGTGTCCTAGATGAGTTAGGCATAAGTAGCTTAGTTGAGGTGCACCGAACTACATCGACTCTGATCCCAGTGAGGCTTGGGTACGTAGGCAGCTTGGATTCTTGATGGCACACCAATCACGAGTCGGCCCCACACACAAATGGTGGGGTTTTGTATATTATTTTTTTCAAAATTCTTAACTAAATTAATTAAAATATATAGGATTTCCCTCAAATTAGAATTTTAGGAGAACTTTCACTTAGATTGAATTCAAACAAATTAAGAAAATCAAGATACACATTTAGGAATTACATTGAAATTAGATTTTAGGATGCATGTCACGTAATTCGCATATTAAGATAGAGTTAAATGAGCCATTTAAAGGAAATTCAAAAGAGTTAACTTTTGGAATTGAAGACCGGTTATCGGGCAGGAATGGTGCATGTGGTGGTAACTCCCCATACCTTCTATTCTCGTAACCAAGTAACGAGTCTAGATTTCTGGTTAATTATGGGTCCTAGATCCCTCATCTAGGTGGCGACTCTGTCACTCTCTTTTGCGTGGAATTCGGATTGCCTTAGTGATCCCAAGTTCACGGAAAAGATGAATTAAATCACACCTTGCTAGGCTCGGCGGCTTACCCTTGCCCTTATGGGTACTGGGTTGCACGTTTGTTTGTACCCTATGGCTTGGTTGCTGCCTGCTTGGTTGGGTAATTAAAATCAATAATAAAAAGCACACGCCATTCGCGTGGGTACGAGAGACCAAGAGAGAGGAAGGCGGCTCGTGGGCCATTCCCCTCTCGTGGGATCGGGTCCCACAGTTTGGCGACTCTATTGGGGACCACCTAACTTCATTAAAATTTCAAAAGATAATTCATTTGAATTTATTTTAATTGCCTCATGAAAACTCTATGCTTGCTAGGTAGTTTGTTTACTTTATTTTCTCATTACATAATATTCCAACTTAATCTAACAAACCCTGAAGGCATCATAGATTGCGCAAACATATTTTACACACTTACATCACTTGCATCTAAACCCTTGCATCTCACATGCACATACATCCTATTTTAGGAATTCGGAGTGTTATCTAGCATGGTTGACTGGGATTTCATCACCTGGTGCCTCTATGCTAGAGAAGCATTCCACTCTTAGCCTAGTACCTTTATGGTGCGTAAACGGATCTCTTGTTCACGTACTGATACGCCGGACACTAGTACAGTATATTGAGCAAAGATTCGCGCTAAGGGAACTCTTGGCCTTACCCCTTGATTAACCCACACATGCATGTAGTATACGAACACACGTGCATCACGTGTGTGAGCCTAGCTTAGGATATCCTACCCATTTGTGTCTAGATTAGGCCGTAGTCCATCTTCCAATGGCTACGATCGGTCCTTAGGTACACAAACAAAGTCATGAGTCGAGATCCTCTCTCCACTCCGCTAGATTAGGATTGGGGTTTGATGCCTTCAGGTAACACTGTTAAAATGTACGAAGATTAAAAAACTTTCCCTTTGGGGTTAGGATATAAATCCCATCTTTCCTAAGATCTCATAGGATTAGTCATTCTTGATCTACCCATTGAAAGTAATCTTATGTAATCTCATCTAATCTTTTGATCAGGTGTCTTTCATTCATACGATTCAATCGTGTCTTCATACTTTCTTTAAACTGGCAGGAACTTGTCACATTCTCATGCTTATGTAATCTTGATCCTTCTTGTATCCCTTCTCTTGGCTTACAGGCACCATGTCTACTCGTAAAATTCTTGATTGGATCCGTGGTACATTAAAGGAATCACACATCTATGCCATAAGTGAGCAAGAGAAAAATCTCTTCGGCTACATGACAACTATTAAGCTCGATTGGGGATTACTCTATGCCGCATCAAAGTGTTGGGATCCCGATCATCATGTCTTTCATTTTGGCAACCAAGAAATGTGTCCCACTTTTGAAGAATGGTGTGCCTTGTTGAAATATCCTGTGGATGGCCTTCTGGTGAAGCCATCCTGTGTGCCGGATTATCGTCCTTTGTTCCTTCGCTTAATGAATAATCCAGATGAATCCATGGACTCTTTCATAATACCTCGACAAGTGATATTGTGGCTTGATCCATGACCAATACGTTGACGGCCTAGAAACTGTCTCATACACCAGTAATCATGCAAAACACCTGTCACACCGACATTAACCATTGCATCCTTACTTGGAGAACATCATGTCCCAATGCAAGAACTACGACTATCAAGTCAAGACTGGCACATGCGTGCGTATGATAGATCCGCACCAGGAGTCAATACCACACCATGACTATTAAGTCTAACCGGCACACATAAGTGCATATGGTAAATCCGCACCAGGAGTTAATACCATACCATGATTATTGACTCTCATGTACACCAACACAGTCAATAACAATCGTAAACATTCATAACTTCTCATAAGAAATCATATTCATTATATAGAATAACTGTGGTAGAACAAGTCTACTCACCTGTGGTACTTGTTTGAATTGTCTCCCACGAAGTAACTCTTCGATCACTGTGTGGTATCCCCTACAATCCATATTAACCCGTAATTAATACTTTGGACTAATTCTAAGTGTTGGGGGGAAATTCTAAGTGTTGAGGGCATTTTTGGTATTTTCAGGGGATACCAAATGATCCTGTTTAATATTGCTCACCGAAAGGACTCAATTTTAAAAGTTTCTATTTTTGAAGTTTGACCACAAAGACTTTCCATTTTTTATTTTTTCCCTTTAGGGGTGAACCAATCTGAGGGTATTTTGGTCGCATTTGGATGTCTAACAGTCAAATAGGGGCATTTGGGTCCGAAAAGTTATTTTCCAAAAAAGATGGTCTGATCATGTGTGAGGGATGCACCATAAATGTCAAATGGGTTGGGTCCATATATAGAATGTTGAATTTAGAAAGATTTTATTAATTTTTTACGGAAAAACCCGAAACCCGTGTGAAATGGCCCATTGGGCTAAAGCCCGCAAAGATGGAGCTCATGTGGGTTCACCCATATGGGTCAACCACCATGGTGGGCTGCCCACATGGTTGACCCACATGAGTTGAGCACCCAACCTTGATGATATCACAATGGTGACATCATATTTGTTAAAAGAAAAATAAAAAGGATAAAAAATGAAAAGAAGGAAAGAAGGAAAAGATGAATGATTGCTTAAAAAAGTTTTCTTCCAAAGAAGCAAGGTGAAATGAGAATAGCATGTCTTGATTGACAAGAAATTAAGATTGGAATCAAATCCAATTTGGAAACAAGAAAGAAAGAAAGCAAGAGGGAAAAATTGGAAACAAGCCAAAAATGAAGCTCTCACATTGGAAATTACTATCTCTCTTAACCCTAGCTTTTTTTGTATAAAAATCAAAGCAAACAATCCTAGAAAAGATGAAAAAAAATCCAAATTCGTGCTTTTTCTCTCTCTTCCCAAGAAAAAAAAAACCACTTCTCTCTTGAAGTGTGTTCATATCTCTCAAGGGTTCTTCACAAAAGGGATTCTTAAAATCCCTTTTCTTCTTCAACAAATCACACATCAAGGATCTTTGAGGTGTTCTTTGGGACTTCTTCATCATATAAAAGGGTGTGACAAAGCGTATATCTCGGATCTACACACCCTAGAGACAAGGAGCGCGATCAACGGTAGGATCTTTATCTTTGTAATATCAAAAGTAAAAAAGCATCCTACGATTTTACTTTTGATAGATCAAATCAATGAATTTTTTCTTAAAATTCCAGTATATTATAATATAGATTATAAGTTTTCAAAATTCAAAATTTCACCAAAAAATTAAATTTCCTCAATTTAATAATGATTTTCTTTCGTTTTTTATTCAATATGGATTTAAATCGGATTATCAAAGCAAGTGTTAGAAAACGTGGGTTTCTTTAAAAACTAATATTTTTTGGGATTTCTATAAAATAAAATACAACTGGAAACTTAATTTCCAATCGCGGTTTGGCCGTTTTAATTTTCATTCTATTTTTCAAACAATAACCCGAAAGGGGTTATTTCTTGATGAACGAATCCAAAAGTTTATCAAACCATGTCCAAAATTTGTGAAATCTTGTTTCCAAACCAATGTTTTGATTTTCAGAACACCCAAAAAGTTTCGATTTTTTTAATTTGTTTAATCCGGTTTTAAATTATTTTAAATTTCGGCCATTTTTAATAAATATCAGAATATTTTACAAATTGATGAAACTCTCCAGAATTAATTTTCAATAATAAATTGAATTTCTCATGAAATTTTTTTTTCGAAATTTTTTTTTTTATTTGTTTTCTAATCGCTTCTTCGTTTTATGTGTCGTAATTCGTTTTCGTATTAAATTACTAAATTTTTGAAATTTTTCTTTACAAACCAGTAACTTTGGTTACTAGAATGTTAGATAAAAATTTTCAATTGGTTTTACAAGTTTTAATATGGTTTTGTAATTTATTTTAATAAATGGGTTTCAATTCCTAGGAAACTAATTTCCCTTTTCTATTTAAAAATTGCATTTATGTAGGAGATTTAATTTTTAAGTTTTAAAATTTTGATAGAAAATTTTATAATCTATTATATATCTACTGGAATTTTTTATTTGATTTTAGGATACTATTAGGTTTGCTTTTTAATTAATTCTTTGGTTTCATCCGATTTTTGTGTGAATTTCAATTGACATAAAAAAATCGTAATAAAAGTCCATGAAAGTCATACCGTAGTCTAATCTCATGATTATCTTTATTCTGTGAAAGTTTGGATTAATTTGAAATTGATATGCTATAAGTTACTGCGTTAATCTATGAACTGATTTGAATTTTGAGAAATTAGAAATTGATATCAAATCTTAATGACAATTCATATAAGTTTTCCAATGAGCTATAATAATCTAGATCTCTATTCTGTGAAAGTTTGGATTAATTTGAAATTGATGTAGGTTGTTGTGTTAATCTATAATCTGATTTGAATTTTGAAAAATCAGAAATCGATATCAAATCTTAATGATAATTCATGAAATTTTTCCAGTAAGCCACAATCATCCATATCTTGTTATTGAAAACGTTTCAACTAATTTGGAGTTTGATTGCTTAGGGTTACAGTGTAATCCTAGCAATCTGGTCTTAATGATATTAAATCACAATTTAATAAAAGAGATTTCTTTCCTCCGAAAGAGAATATGAAGACCTCCGAGTGGTAGAAATTTCACCACTTTTGGATTTAAAATGAGCGAGTTACAGAGGTTTTAATTTTTGGTGACGTTACTTACACTCTTGGTAAAACAGACCAGAACTCTTTCATCCCACCTAATTTTGAAACCAGATTTGTTTCCCCCGAAAGAGCATCTGAAGACCTCCGAGTGGTAAAAATTTCACCACTTTTGGACTTAAAGTGAGAATTACGGAGGTTTGAATTTTGGGTAACATTTCCCAGTCTCTTTGTAACACTAACTTGAACTCTCTCATCCCACCAAATTTTGAATCGAGATTTCTTCCCCCTAAAATAGAGTTTGTATATCTCTGATTCGTAGAAATTTCACCACTTTAGGGTTTAAAGTGAGAGGGTTACGGAGATTTCTCTTTTGGGTGACGTTTCGCACACTATTCACGAAACGGACCGGAACACAATCATCCCACCGAATTTTGAAATGAGATTACTTTCCTCTGAAAGAGAATTTGAAGACCTCCGAGTGATAGAAATTTCACGACTTTTGGACTTAAAATGAGAGAGTTACAAAGGTTTTAATTTTGGGAGACGTTTCACACACTCTTTATGAAACGAACCAGAACTCTCTCATCCCATCAAATTTTGAAACGAGATTTCTTTCCCCTTAAAGAGAATTTGAAGACCTCCGATTGGGAGTAATTTCACCACTTTCGAACTTAAAATGAGAGAGTTACGGAGCTTTTCATTTTGGGTGACGGTGCGCACACTCTTTATAAAACGGACCAGAACTCTTTCATCCCACCGAATTTTGAAACGGGATTTCTTTCCCCTTAAAGAGCATTTGAAGACCTCCGACTGGTAGCAATTTCACCACTTTTTGATTTAAAATGAGAGAGTTACGGAGGTTCTAATTTTGGGTGACGTTGCGCACTTCCTTTAGAAAATAGACCATAACTCTCTCATCAAAACCAATTTTGAAACGAAATTTCTTTCCCCTGAAAGAGAATTTGAAGAGCCACGATTGGTAGAAATTTTACTACTTTTGGACTTAAAATGAGAAAGTTACGGAGGTTTTAATTTTGGGTGACGTTACGCACACACTTTATATAACGGACCAGAACTCTCTCATGCCACCAAATTTTAAAACGAGATTTCTTTCCCCTTAAAGAGAATTTGAAGACCTCCGTCTCGTAGAAATCTCACCACTTCTAGATTTAAAATGAGAGAGTTATGGAGGATTTAATTTTGGGTGACGTTTCGCGTACTCTTTATAAAACGGACCAGAACTCTCATCCCACCGAATTTTGAAACAATATTTCTTTCCCCTTAAAGAGAATTTGAATACCTCCGATTGGTAGAAATTTCACCACTTTTGGACTTAAAATGAGAGAGTTTTCTGGAGGTTGTAATTTTGGATGACGTTTCGCACACTCTTTATAAAACAAACCAGAACTCTCCCATACTATAGAATTTTTAAACGATATTTCTTTCCCCTGAAAGAGAATTTGAAGACCAACGATTGGTAGATATTTCACTACTTTTGGATTTAAAATGAGAGAGTTATGGAGGTTTTAATTTTGGCCGACGTTTCTCTCATTCTTTATAAAACGGACCAGAACTCACTCATCCCACCGAATTTTGAAACGAGATTTCATTCTCCTGAAAGAAAATTGGAAGACCTCCAAGTGGTAGAAATTTCACCACTTTTGGATTTAAAATGAGGGAGTTACTGAGGTTTTAATTTTGTGTGACATTACGCACACTCTTTACAAAACGGACTAGAACTCTCTCATCCCCCCAAATTTTGAAATTAGATTTCTTTCCCCTGAAAGAGAATTTGAAGACCTACGATTGGTAGAAATTTAACTACTTTTGGACTTAAAACGTGAGAGTTATGGAGGTTTTAATTTTGGCCTACGTTTCGCTCACCCTTTACAAGACGGGCTTAAAATGAGAGAGTTATTGAGGTATTAATTTCGGGTGACCTTTCACACACTCTTTATGAAACGGACTTGAACTCTCTCATCCCACCGAATTTCGAAATCAGATTTCTTTCCCCTGAAATAAAATGACGTTTCACTTACTCTATATAAAACGGACCAGAACCTTCTCATCCCATCGAATTTTTAAATGAGATTTCTTTCCCCTGAAGGAGAATTTGAAGACCTCCAATTGGTAGAAATTTCACCACCTTCGGACTTAAAATGAGAGAGTTCTTGAGGTTTTAATTTTGGGTGACGTTGCGCACACAAATAAAGGGACCAGAACTCTCACATCCCACCGAATTTTGAAACGAGCTTTCTTTCCCCTTAAAGAGAATTTGAAGACCTCCGATTGGTAGAAATTGCACCACTTTTGGATTTAAAATGTGAGAGTTACGGAGGTTTTAATTTTGGGTGACGTTACACACTCTTTATAAAACGGACCGGAACTCTCTCATCCAACCAAATTTTCAAACAAGATTTCGTTCCACTGATAGAGAATTTGATGGGTTACGATTGGTGAAAATTTCACGACTTTTGCACTTAAAATGAGAGAGTTACAGAGGCTTTAATTTTGGGTGGCATTCCGCACACTCTTTAAGAAACGCACTAGAAATCTCTCATCCCACCGAATTTTGAAATTAGATTTCTTTCCCCTGAAATAGAATTTGAGTACCTCCGATTGGTAAAAATTTCACTACTTTTGGACTTAAAATGAGAGAGTTATGGGGCTTTTAATTTTCGCTGACGTTTCGCTCACCCTTTATAAAATAGACTAGAAATGATAGAGTTATGGATGTTTTAATTTTCGATGACATTTCACAAACTTTTTATAAAACGGACCTATATTTCGAAATCAGATTTCTTTCCCCTGAAATAAAATGACGTTTCACTTACTCTATATAAAACGGACCAGAACCTTCTCATCCCATCAAATTTTTAAATGAGATTTCTTTCCCCTGAAGGAGAATTTGAAGACCTCCAATTGGTAGAAATTTCACCACCTTCGGACTTAAAATGAGAGAGTTCTTGAGGTTTTAATTTTGGGTGACGTTGCGCACACAAATAAAGGGACCAGAACTCTCACATCCCACCGAATTTTGAAACGAGCTTTCTTTCCCCTTAAAGAGAATTTGAAGACCTCCGATTGGTAGAAATTGCACCACTTTTGGATTTAAAATGTGAGAGTTACGGAGGTTTTAATTTTGGGTGACGTTACACACTCTTTATAAAACGGACCGGAACTCTCTCATCCAACCAAATTTTCAAACAAGATTTCGTTCCACTGATAGAGAATTTGATGGGTTACGATTGGTGAAAATTTCACGACTTTTGCACTTAAAATGAGAGAGTTACAGAGGCTTTAATTTTGGGTGGCATTCCGCACACTCTTTAAGAAACGCACTAGAAATCTCTCATCCCACCGAATTTTGAAATTAGATTTCTTTCCCCTGAAATAGAATTTGAGTACCTCCGATTGGTAAAAATTTCACTACTTTTGGACTTAAAATGAGAGAGTTATGGGGCTTTTAATTTTCGCTGACGTTTCGCTCACCCTTTATAAAATAGACTAGAAATGATAGAGTTATGGATGTTTTAATTTTCGATGACATTTCACAAACTTTTTATGAAACGGACGAGATTTCTTTCCCATGAAATAGATTTTGAAGACCTTAGATTGGTAGAAAATTCACCACTTTTGGACTAAAAATGAGAGAGTTATGGACGTTTTAATTATTGGTGACGTTTCGCACACACTTTATGAAACGGACCAAAACTCTCTCATCCCACCGTATTTGAAACGAGATTTGTTTTCCCTGAAAGAGCATTTGAAGACCTCCGAGTGGAGAAGAAATTTCATCACTTTCGGACTTCAAATGAGAGAGTTACAGAAGTTTTAATTTTGGGTGACGTTGCGCACACTCTTTATAAAACGGACCAGAACTCTTTCATCCCACTGAATTTTGAAACGAGATTTCAATCCCCTTAAAGAGAATTTGAAGACCTCTGATTGGTAGAAATCTCACCACTCTTCGATTTAAAATGTGAGAGTTACGGAGGTTTTAATTTTGAGTGATGTTGTGCACACCCTTTATAAACCGGACCAAAACTCTCTCATCCCACCGAATTTTAAAACGAGATTTCTTTCCCCTGAAAGTGAATCTGAAAACCTACGATTGGTAGAATTTTCACTACTTTTGGACTTAAAATGAGAGAGTTCTGGAGGTTCTAATTTTGGCTGACGTTTCACTCACCCTTTATAAAACAGACTTAAAATGAGATAGTTATGGAGATTTTAATTTTGGGTGACGTTTCACACACTATTAATGACACAGACCAGAACTCTCTTATCCCACTGAATTTTGAAACGAGATTTCTTTCCTCTGAAAGAGAATTTTAAGACCTTCGAGTGATGGACATTTCACCACTTTTGGACTTAAATTGAGAGAGTTACGAAGGTTTTAATTTTGGGTGACGTTTCACACAACCTTTATGAAACGGACCAGAACTCTCACATACCACCGAATTTCGAAACGAATTTCTTTCCCCTAAAATTGAATTTGAAGACCTCCGAGTGGTAGAAATTTCACAACTTTTGGAGTTAAAATGAGAGAGTTTCAGAGGTTTTAATTTTGGGTGACGTTTCGCACACTCTTTATAAAAATGACCAGAACTCTCCCATCCCATTGGTAGACCTCCGATTGGTAGAAATTTCACCACTTTTGGGTGACGTTGCGCACACTCTTTATAAAACGGACCAGAACTCTTTCATCCCACTGAATTTTGAAACGAAATTTCTTTCCCCTTAAAGAGAATTTGAAGACCTCCGATTGGTAGAAATTTCACCACTTTTGGACTTAAAAAGAGAGATTTATGAAGGTTTTAATTTTGGCTGACATTTTGCACACTCTTTATAAAACAGACCAGAACTCTCTCTTCCCATCGAATTTTTAAAAGAGATTTCTTTCCTCCGAAAGAGAATTTGAAGACCTCTGAGTGGTAGAAATTTCACCACTTTTTGAATTAAAATGAGCGAGTTACGGAGGTTTTAATTTTCGGCGACGTTACGCACACTCTCTGTAAAACGGTCCAGAACTCTCACATCCCACCTAATTTTGAAACCAAATTTGTTTCCACTGAAAGACCATCTGAAGACCTCCGAGTGGTAAAAATTTCACCACTTTCGGACTTAAAATGAGAGAGCTACGGAGGTTTGAATTTTGGGTAACATTTCGCACTCTCTTTGTAACACTGACTTGAACTCTCTCATCCCACCGAATTTGGAACGAGATTTATTTCCCCTAAAATAGAATTTGAAGAGCTCCGATTGGTAGAAATTTCACCACTTTAGGATTTAAAATGAGAGGGTTACGGAGGTTTCTTTTTTGGGTGACGTTTCGCACACTATTAACGAAACGGACCGGAATACAATCTTCCCATCGAATTTTGAAACAAGATTTCTTTCCCCTGAAATAGAATTTGATGACCTCCGAGTGATAGAAATTTCACGACTTTTGGACTTAAAATGGGAGAGTTACAAAGGTTTTAATTTTGGGAGACATTTCACACACTCTTCATGAAACGGACCAGAACTCTCTCATCCCACCAAATTTTGAAACAAGATTTTTTTCCCTTTAAAGAGAATTTGAAGACCTCCGATTGGTAAAAATTTCACCACTTTCAAACTTAAAATGAGAGAGTTACGGAGGTTTTAATTTTTGGTGACAGTGCGCACACTCTTTATAAAACGGACTAGAACTCTTTCATCCCACCGAATTTTGAAACGAGATTTCTTTCCCCTTAAAGAGAATTTGAAGACCTCCGATTGGTAGCAATTTCACCACTTTTGGATTTAAAATGAGAGAGTTACGGAGGTTCTAATTTTGGGTGACGTTGCGCACTCCCTTTATAAAATGGACCAGAACTTTCTCATCCAAACCAATTTTGAAACGAGATTTCTTTCCCTGGACGAGAATTTGAAGAGCCACGATTGGTAGAAATTTCACTACTTTTGGACTTAAAATGATAGAGTTCTAAAGGTTTTAATTTTGGCTGACGTTTCGCTCACCCTTTATAAAACGGACTTAAAATGAGAGAGTTATGGAGGTTTTAATTTTGGGTGACGTTTCGTACTCTTTATGAAATGGACCAGAAATCTCTCATCCCACCGAATTTTGAAATGAGATTACTTTCCCCTAAAAAGAATATGAAGACCTCTGATTGGTAGAAATTACACTACTTTAGGATTTGAAATGAGAGAGTTACGGACGTTTTAATTTTGGGTGACGTTTCGCACTCTCTTTATAAAATGGACCAGAACTCTCTCATCCCACCGAATTTTGAAACAAGATTTCTTTCCCCTTAAAGAGAAATTAAAGACCTACGATTGGTAGGAATTTCAGCACTTTTTCGCTTAAGAAGAGAGAGTTATGGAGGTTTTTAATTTTGGCTGATGTTTCACACACACACTATAAAACGGACCAGAACTCTATCATCCATCGAATTTTTAAACTAGATTTATTTCCCCTGAAAGAGAATTTGAAGACCTATGATTGGTAGAAATTTCTACTTTTAGATTTAAAATGAGAGAGTTATGGAGGTTTTAATCTTGGCTGACGTTTAGCTCACTCCTTATAAAACGGACCAGAACTCCCTCATCCCACTGAATTTTGAAACGAGAATTCATTCGCCTGAAATTGAATTTGAAGACCTCCGAGTGTTAGAAATTTCACCACTTTTGGATTTAGAATGAGGGAGTTACGGAGGTTTTAATTTTTGGTGACGTTACGCACACTCTTTATATAACGGACCAGAACTCTCTCATCCCACCGAATTTTGAAACGAGATTTCTTTCCCAGTAAACAGAATTTGAAGACCTCCGTTTGGATGAAATTTCACCACTTTCGGATTTATAATGAGGGAGTTAAGGAGGTTTTAATTTTGGCTGACGTTACTCACACTCTTTACAAAATGGAGAAGAACTCTCTCATCCCACCAAATTTTGAAACGAGATTTCTTTCCCCTGAAAGAGAATTTGAAGACCTACGATTGGTAGAAATTTCACTAGTTTTGGACATAAAATAAGGGTGTTATGGAGGTTTTTATTTTGGCTGATGCTTCGCATACCCTTTATAAAACGGACTTAAAATGAGAGAGTTATGGAGGTTTTAATTCCGGGTAACGTTTCACACACTCTTTTTGAAATGGAACAGAACTCTCTCATCCCACCGAATTTCGAAACGAGATTTCTTTCCCTAGATATAGAATTTGAAGACCTCATATTGGTAGAAATTTCTCCACTTTGGAATTTAAATTGTGAGAGTTATGGAGGTTTTACTTTTGGCTGACATTTTGCTATCCCTTTATAAAACAGACTTAAAATGAGAGAGTTATGGAGGTTTTAATTTTGGGTGACGTTTCGTACACTCTTTATGAAACGGACCAGAAATCTCTCATCCCACTGAATTTTGAAACGAGATTTCTTTCCCCTTAAAGAGAATATGAAGACCTCTGATTGGTAGAAATTTCACTACTTTTGGATTTAAAATGAGAGAGTTACGGAGGTTTTAATTTTGGGTGATGTTTCGCACACTCTTTATAAAACGGACCAAAACTCTCTCATCCCACCAAATTTGGAAACAAGATTTCTTCCCCCTGAAAGAGAATTTGAAGACCTCCGAGTGGTATAAATTTCACCACTTTTGGGTTTAAATTCAGGGAGTCACAGAGGTTTTAATTTTGGGTGACATTATGCACACTCTTTATATAATGGACCAGAACTCTCTCATCCCACCGAATTTTGAAATTAGATTTCTTTCCCCTGAAAGAGAATTTGAAGAACTACGATTGGTAGAAATTTAACTACTTTTAGACTTAAAATGTGGGAGTTATGGAGGTTTTAATTTTGGATGATGTTTTGCACACTCTTTATAAAACAGGCCATAACTCTCTCATGCCATCGAATTTTTAAACGAGATTCCTTTCCCCTGAAAGAGAATTTGAAGACCAACGATTGGTAGAAATTTCACTACTTTTGGATTTAAAATGAGAGATTTATGGAGGTTTTAATTTTGGCTAACGTTTCGCTTGTTCTTTATAACACGGACCAGAACTCACATATCCCACCGAATTTTGAAACAAGATTTCATTCCCCTGAAAGAGAATTTGAAGAGCTCCGAGTGGTAGTAATTTCACAACTTTTAAATTTAAAATGAGGGAGTTCCGGAGGTTTTAATTTAGGGTGACGTTACCCACACTCTTTATATAATGAACCAGAACTCTCTCATCCCACTGAATTTGGAAACGAGATTTCTTTCCCCTTAAAGAGAATTTGAAGACCATCTATTGGTAGAAAGTTCACCACTTTTGGACTTAAAATGAGAGAGTTACGGAGGTTTTCATTTTGGCTGACGTTTCACTCACCCTTTATAAAAAAGACTTAAAATGAGAGAGTTATGAAGGATTTAATTTTGGGTGACGTTTCGCACACTTTTTATGAAATGGACCCGACATCTCTCATCCCACCAAATTTTGAAACGACATTTTTTTCCCCTTATAAAGAATTTGAAGACCTCCGATTGGTAGATATTTTACCACTTTTGGATTTAAAATAAGAGAGTTACGAAGGTTTTATTTTTGGGTGATGTTACGGACAAACTTTATATAACGGACTAGAACTCTCTCATCTCACCGAATTTTGAAACAAGATTTCTTTCCCCTTAAAGAGAATTTGAATACCTCCGATTGGTAGAAATTTCACCACTTTTGGACTTAAAATGAGAGAGTTATGGAGGTTGTAATTTTGGATGACGTTTCGCACACTCTTTATAAAACAGACCAGAACTCTCCCATCCCGTCAAAATTTTAAACAATATTTCTTTCCCCTGAAAGAGAATTTGAAGACCAAAGATTGGTAGAAATGTCACTACTTTTGGATTTAAAATGAGAGAGTTATTGAGGTTTTAATTTTGGACGAAGTTTCGCTCATTCTTTATAAAATGGACCAGAACTCACTCATCCCACCGAATTTTGAAACGAGATTTCATTCCCCTGAAAGAGAATTGAAAGACCTCCGAGTGGTAGAAATTTCACCACTTTTGGATTTAAAATGAGGGAGTTACTGAGGTTTTAATTTTGTGTGACATTACGAACACTCTTTACAAAACGGACCAGAACTCTCTCATCCCCCCGAATTTTGAAATTAGATTTCTTTCCCCTGAAAGAGAATTTGAAGACCTACGATTGGTAGAAAATTAACTATTTTTGGACTTAAAATGTGAGAGTTATGGAGGTTTTAATTTTGGCCTATGTTTCGCTCACCCTTTACAAAACAGGCTTAAAATGAGAAAGTTATTGAGGTATTAATTTTGGGCGAGCTTTCACACACTCTTTATTAAACAGACTAGAACTCTCTCATCCCACCGAATTTCGAAATCAGATTTCTTTCCCCTGAAATAAAATGACGTTTCACTTACTCTATATAAAACGGCACAGAACTCTCTCTTCCCATCGAATTTTTAAAAGAGATTTCTTTCCCCTGAAGGAGAATTTGAAGACCTCCAATTGGTAGAAATTTCACCACCTTCGGACTTAAAATGAGAGAGTTCTGGAGGTTTTAATTTTGGGTGACGTTGCGCACACTCTTTATAAAGGGACCAGAACTCTCACATCCCACCGAATTTTGAAACGAGTTTTCTTTCCCCTTAAAAGAGAATTTGAAGACCTCCGATTGGTAGAAATTGCACCACTTTTGGATTTAAAATCAGAGAGTTACGGAGGTTTTAATTTTGGGTGACGTTACGCACTCTTTATAAAACGGACCAGAACTCTCTCATCAAACCAAATTTTCAAATAAGATTTCATTCCACTGAAACAGAATTTGAAGACTTACGATTGGTGGAAATTTCACGACTTTTCGACTTAAAATGAGAGAGTTACGGAGGTTTTAATTTTGGGTGACGTTCCCCACACTCTTTATGAAACGGACCAAAAATCTCTCATCCCACCGAATTTTGAAATTAGATTTCTTTTCCCTGAAATAGAATTTGAATACCTCCGATTGGTAAAAATTTCACAACTTTTGGACTTAAAATGAGAGAGTTATGAGGCTTTTAATTTTGGTTGATGTTTCGCTCACCCTTTATAAAACAGACTAGAAATGAGAGAGTTATGGATGCTTTAATTTTGGGTGACGTTTCACAAACTCTTTATGAAACGGATCAGAACTCTCTCATCCCACCGAATTTCAAGACGGGATTTGTTTCCCACGAAATAGATTTTGAAGACCTCAGATTGGTAGAAAATTCACCACTTTTGGACTAAAAATTAGAGAGTTATGGAGGTTTTATTTTTTGGTGACCTTTCGTACACTCTTTATGAAACCGACCAAAACTCTCTCATCCCACTGTATTTTGAAACGAGATTTGTTTTCCCAGAAAGTGCATTTGAAGACCTCCGAGGGGAAGAAATTTCATCACTTTCGGACTTAAAATGAGAGAGTTACAGAGGTTTTAATTTTGGGTGACGTTGCACACTCTTTATAAAACGGACCAAAATACTTTCATCCCACTGAATTTTGAAACGAGATTTCATTCCCCTTAAAGAGAATTTAAAGACCTCCGATTGGTAGAAATTTCACCACTATTTGATTTAAAATGAGAGAGTTACGGAGGTTTTAATTTTGAATGACGTTGCACACACCCTTTATAAAATGGACCAAAACTCCCTCATCCCACCGAATTTTGAAATGAGATTTCTTTCCCCTGGAAGAGAATCTGAAGACCTACGATTGGTAGAAATTTCACTACTTTTGGACTTAAAATGAGAGAGTTCTGGAGGTTCTAATTTTTGCTGACGTTTCGCCCACCCTTTATAAAACAGACTTAAAATGAGATAGTTACGGAGGTTTTAATTTTGGGTGACGTTTCACACACTCTTTATTAAACGGACCAGAACTCTCTCATCCCACCGAATTTCGAAATGAGATTTCTTTCCCTTGAAATAGAATTTGAAGACCTCAGATTGGTAGAAAATTCACCACTTTTAGACTTAAAATGAGAGGGTTATGGAGGTTTTAATTTTGGGTGACGTTTCCCACACTCTTTATGAAACAGACCAGAACTCTCTCATCACACCGAATTTCGAAACGTGATTTGTTTCCCCTGAAAGAGCATTCGAAGACCTCCGAGTAGTAGAAATTTCACCACTTTTGGACTTAAAATAAGAGAGTTACGGAGGTTTCGATTTTGGGTGACGTTTGGCACACTCTTTATGAAACAAACCAGAACTCTCTCATCCCAAGGAATTTTGAAACGAGATTTTTTCCCCAGAAAGAGCATTTGACGACCTCCGAGTGGTAAAAATTTCACCACTTTTGGACTTAAAATGAGAGAGTTACGGAAGTTTTAATTTTCGGTGACGTTTCTAACACTCTTTACGGTACGGATCAAAACACTCTCATGCCATCGAATTTTGAAACGAGATTTGTTTCCCCTGAAAGAGCATTTCAAGACCTCCGAGTGGGAGAAATTTTACCACTTTTTTTCTTAAAATGAGAGAATTACAGAGGTTTTAATTTTGGGTGACGTTTCGCACACTCTTTATGAAACGGACCAGAAATCTCTCATCCCACCGAATTTTTAAACCAGATTTCTTTTCCCTTAAAGAGAATTTGATGACCTCCGATTGGTGGAAATTTCACCACTTTTGGATTTAAAATGAGAGTTACGGAGGATTTAATTTTGGGTGAAATTTCGCTCAATTTTTAAAAAACGGACCAGAACTCTCTCGTCCTACCGAATTTTGAAACAAGATTTCTTTCCCCTGAAAGAGAATTGAAAGACCTCCAATTGGTAAAAATTTTACCACTTTCGGACATAAAATGAGAGAGTTACGGAGGCTTTGATTTTGGGTGACATTGCGCACACTCTTTATAATAGGGACCATAACTCTCTCATCCCCGAATTTTGAAACGAGATTTCTTTCCCCTTAAAGAGAATTTGAAGACCTCCAATTGGTAGAAATTTCATCACTTTTTGATTTAAAATGAGAGAGTTACGGAGGTTTTAATTTTGCGTGACGTTGTGCACACCCTTTATAAAATGGACCAGAACTCTCTCATCCCACCGACTTTTGAAACGAGATTTCTATCCCCTAAAACTGAATTTGAAGACCTACGATTGGTAGAAATTCAATACTTTTAGACTTGAAATGAGAGAGTTCTGGAGGTTTTAATTTTGGCTGACGTTTCGCTCACCCTTTGTAAAACAGACTTAAAATGACAGAGTTATGGAGATTTTAATTTTGGGTGACGTTTCTCACACTCTTTATGAAACGGACCAGAATCTCTCATCCCACTGAATTTTGAAACGAGATTTCTTTCCCTTGAAATAGAATTTGAAGACCTCAGATTGGTTGAAAATTCACCACTTTTGGTCTTAAAATGAGACAGTTATGGAGGTTTCAATTTTGGGTGACGTTTCGCACTCTTTATGAAACGGACCAGAACTTTCTCATCCCACCAAATTTTGAAACGAGATTTGTTTCCCCTAAAAGAGCATTTGAAGACCTCCGAATGGTAGAAATTTCACCACTTTCGAACTTAAAATGAGAGAGTTTCGGAGGTCTTTATTTTGGGTGATGTTGCGCACACACTTTATAAAACGGACAAGAACTCTCTCATCCCACCGAATTTTGAAACGTGATTTCTTTCCCCTTCAGGAGAATGTGAATACCTCCGATTGGTAGAAATTTCACCACTTTTGGATATAAAATGAGTGAGTGATGGAGGTTTTCATTTTGGGTGACGTTGCGCACACCCTTTACAAAATGGACAAAACCACTCTCATCCCACCGAATTGTGAAACGAGATTTCTTTCTCTTGAAAGAGAATTTGAAGACCGGCGATTGGTAGAAATTTCCCAACTTTTGGACTTAAAATGAGAGAGTTCTGGAGGTTTTAATTTTGGCTGACATTTCGCTCACCCTTTATAAAACAGACTTAAAATGAGAGAGTTATGGAGGTTTTAATTTTGGGTGACGTTTCACACACTCTTTACGAAATGGATCAGAATTCTCTTATCCCCTGAATTTCGAAACAAGATTTGTTTCCCTAGAAATAGAATTTGAAGACCTCAGATTGGTTGAAAATTCACTACTTTTAGACTTAAATTGAGAGAGTTATGGAGGTTTTAATTTTAGGTGACGTTTCGCACACTCTTTATGAAACGGACTAGAACTCTCTCATCCCACCGAATTTTGAAACGAGATTAGTTTCCCCTGAAAGAGCGTTTGAAGACCTCCGAGTGGTAGAAATTTCACCACTTTTGGACTTAAGATGAGAGAGTACGGAGGTTTTAATTTTGGGTGGCGTTTCAAACACTCTTTATGAAACGGATCAGACCTCTCTAATCCCACCGAATTTTGAAACGAGATTTGTTTCCCCTGAAAGTGCATTTTAAGACCCCCGAGTGGTAGAAATTTCACCACTTTTGGACTTAAAATGAGAGAGTTATGGGGGTTTTAATTTTGGAAAACGTTTCACACTCTCTTTAGAACACGGACTTGAACTCTCTCATCCCACTGTATTTTGAAACTAGATTTCTTTCCCCTGAAATAGAATTTGATGAACTCCGATTGGCAGAAATTTCTCCACTTTATGATTGAAGATGAGAGGGTTACAGAGGTTTCTATTTTGGGTAACATTTCGCACACTATTAATGAAATGGACCAGAACACTCTCACCCCACCGAATTTTGAAACGAGATTTCTTTCCCCCGAAAGAGAATTTGAAGACCTTCGAGTGATAAAAAAATATCACCACTTTTGGAGCGGAAATGAGAGAGTTATGAACTTTTAACTTTGGGTGACGTTTCACACACTCTTTATGAAACGGACTAGAACTCTCACATACCTCCGAACTTCGAAACGTAATTTCTTTCCCCTAAAATAGAATGTGAAGACCTCCGAGTGGTAAAAATTTCACGACTTTTAGACTTAAAAGGAGAGAGTTTCGGAGGTTTTAATTTTGGGTCACGTTTCGCATATTAATTATAAAACGGACCAGAACTCTCTCATCCTACCAAAATTTGAAACAAGATTTCTTTCCCCTTACAGAGAATTTGAAGACCCCCGATTGGTAAAAATTTCACCACTTTTGGAATTAAAATGAGAGAGTTATGGAGGTTTTAATTTTGGCTGACGTTTCACACACTCGTTATAAAACGCACCCGAACTCTCTCATCCCATCGGATTTTTAAACGTGATTTCTTTCCCCCAAAAGAGAATTTGAAGACCTACGATTGGCAGACATTTCACTACCTTTGTACTTAAAATGAGAGAGTTATGGAGGTTTTAATTTTGGCTGACGTTTCGCTCACCCTTTATAAAACGGACTTAAAATGAGAGAGTTATGGACGTTTTAATTTTGGGTGACGTTTCACACACTCTTTACGAAATGGACCAGAACTCTCTCATCCCCTCGAATTTCGAAACCAGATTTGTTTCCCTTGATATAGAATTTGAAGACCTCAGATTGGTTGAAAATTCACTACTTTTAGACTTAAAATGAGACTTATGGAAGTTTTAGTTTTAGGTGACGTTTCGCACACTCTTTATGAAAAGGACCAGAACTCTCTCATCCCACCGAATTTTGAAACGAGATTAGTTTCCCCTGAAAGAGCGTTTGAAGATCTCCGAGTGGGAGAAATTTCACCACTTTTGGACTTAAGATGAGAGAGTTATGGAGGTTTTAATTTTGGGTGACATTTCAAACACTCTTTATGAAACGGATCAGAACTCTCTAATCCCACTGAATTTTGAAACGTGATTTGTTTCACCTGAAAGTGCATTTTAAGACCCCCGAGTGGTAGAAATTTAACCACTTTTGGACTTAAAATGAGAGAGTTACGGAGGTTTTAATTTTGGGTAACGTTTCACACTCTCTTTACAACACGGACTTGAACTCTCTCAGCCCACCGTATTTTTAAACTAGATTTCTTTCCCCTGAAATAGAATTTGAAGAACTCTGATTGGTAGAAATTTCTCCACTTTAGGATTTAAAATGAGAGGGTTACAGAGGTTTCTATTTTGGGTGACGTTTCGCACACTATTAACGAAACGGACCAGAACACTCTCACCCCATCGAATTTTGAAACGAGATTTCTATCCCCTGAAAGAGAATTTGAAGACCTCCGAGTGATAAAAAAATTACACCACTTTCGGACCTGAAATGAGAGAGTTATGAAGGTTTTAACTTTGGGTGACGTTTCGCACACTCTTTATGAAACGGACCAGAACTCTCACATACCACCGAACTTCGAAACGAAATTTCTTTCCCCTAAAATAGAATGTGAAGACCTCCGAGTGGTAAAAATTTCATGACTTTTAGACTTAAAAGGAGAGAGTTTCGAAGGTTTTAATTTTGGGGTGACGTTTCCAATATTAATTATAAAACGGACCAGAACTCTCTCATCTTACCGAATTTTGAAACAAGATTTCTTTCCCCTTAGGGAGAATTTCAAGACCCCCGATTGGTAAAAATTTCACCACTTTTGGAATTAAAATGAGAGAGTTACTGAGGTTTTAATTTTGGCTGTTCACACACTCGTTATAAAACGCACCCGAACTCTCTCATCCCATCAGATTTTTAAACGTGATTTATTTCCCCCGAAAGAGAATTTGAAGACCTACGATTGGCAGAAATTTCACTACTTTTGTACTTAAAATGAGAGAGTTATGGAGGTTTTAATTTTGGCTGATGTTTCGCTCACGCTTTCTAAAACGGACTTAAAATGAGAGAGTTATGGACGTTTTAATTTTGGGTGACGTTTCACACACTCTTTACGAAATGGACCAGAACTCTCTCATCCCCTCGAATTTCGAAACCAAATTTGTTTCCCTTGATATAGAATTTGAAGACCTCAGATTGGTTGAAAATTCACTACTTTTACACTTAAAATGAGAGAGTTATGGAAGTTTTAATTTTAGGTGACGTTTCGCACAGTCTTTATGAAACAGGCCAGAACTCTCTCATCCCATCGAATTTTGAAACGAGATTAGTTTCCCCTGAAAGAGCGTTTGAAGACCTCCGAGTGGTAGAAATTTCACCACTTTTGGACCTAAGATGAGAGAGTTACGGAGGTTTTAATTTTGGGTGACGTTTCAAACACTCTTTATGAAACGGATCAGAACTCTCTAATCCCACCGAATTTTGAAACGTGATTTGTTTCACCTGAAAGTGCATTTTAAGACCCCCGAGCGGTAGAAATTTAACCACTTTTGGACTTAAAATGAGAGAGTTACGGATGTTTTAATTTTGGATAACGTTTCACACTCTCTTTAAAACACGGACTTGAACTCTTTCATCCCACCGTATTTTTATACTAGATTTCTTTCCCCTGAAATAGAATTTGAAGAACTCTGATTGGTAGAAATTTCTCCACTATAGGATTTAAAATGAGAGGGTTACAGAGGTTTCTATTTTGGGTGACGTTTCGCACACTATTAATGAAACGGACCAGAACACTCTCACCCCATCGAATTTTGATACGAGATTTCTATCCCCCGAAAGAGAATTTGAAGACCTTAGAGTGATAAAGAAATTACACCACTTTTGGACCTGAAATGAGAGAGTTATGAAGGTTTTAACTTTTGGGTGACGTTTCGCACACTCTTTATGAAACGGACCAGAACTCTCACATACCACCGAACTTCGAGACGATATTTCTTTCCCCAAAAATAGAATTTGAAGACCTCCGAGTGGTAGAAATTTCATGTCTTTTAGACTTAAAAGGAGAGAGTTTCGGAGGTTTTAATTTTGGGTGACGTTTCGCATAGTAATTATAAAATAGACCATAACTCTCTCATCCTACCAAATTTTGAAACAAGATTTCTTTCCCTTTACAGAGAATTTGAAGACCTCCGATTGGTAGAAATTTCACCACTTTTGGAATTAAAATGAGAGAGTTATGGAGGTTTTAATTTTGGCTGACGTTTCACACACTTGTTATAAAACGCACCCGAACTCTCTCATCCCATCAATTTTTAAATGTGATTTGTTTCCCCCGAAAGAGAATTTGAAGACCTACGATTGGCAGAAATTTCACTACTTTTGTACTTAAAATGAGAGAGTTATGGAGGTTTTAATTTTTGCTGACGTTTCGCTCACCCTTTATAAAACGGACTTAAAATGAGAGAGTTATGGATGTTTTAATTTTGGGTGATGTTTAACACACTCTTTGTAAAATGGACCAGAGCTCTCTCTTCCCACCGAATTTCAAAACGAGATTTTTCCCCCTATAATTTGAATTTGAAGACCTCAGATTGGTAAAAATTTCCCCACTTTTGGATTTAAATGAGAGAGTTATGGAGGTTTTAATTTTGGCCGACGTTACGCACACTCTATATAAAATGGACCAGAACGCTCTCATACCATCGAATTTTTTAAACGAGAATTCTTTCCCCTGAAAGAGAATTTGAAGACCTCCAATTGGTTTTCACCACTTTTGAACTTAAAATGAGAGAGTTACAGAGGTTTTAATTTTGGGTGACGTTGCGCACACTCTTTATAAAACGGACCAGAACTCTCTCATCCCACTGAATTTTCAAACGAGATTTCTTTCCCCTTAAAGAGAATTTGAAGACCTCCGATTGGTAGAAATTTCACCACTTTTGATTTAAAATGAGAGAGTTACGGAGGTTTTAATTTTTGGTGACGTTGCGCACACTCTTTATAAAAAGGACCAAAACTCTCTCATCCCACCGAATTTTGAAACGAAATTTCTTTCCCTTGAAAGAGAATTTTAAGACCTACGATTGGTAAAAATATCACTACTTTTGGACTTAAAATGAGAGAGTTATGGAGGTTATAATTTTTGCTGACCTTTCGCTCACCCTTTATGACATAAAATGAGAGAGTTATGGAGATTTCAATTTTGGGTGACGTTTTGCACACTCATTATGAAACGGACCAAAACACTCTCATCCTACCAAATATCGAAACGAGATTTGTTTCCCTTGAAATTGAATTTGAAGACCTCATATTGGTAGAAATTTCACCAATTTTGGACATAAAATGAGAGAGTTATGGAGGTTTTAATTTTGGCTGACGTTTCGCACACTCTTTATAAAACGGACCAGAACTCTCTCATCCCATTGAATTTCTTAAACAAGATTTCTTTCCCCTGAAAGAGAATTTGAAGACCTCCAATTGGTAGAAATTTCACCACTTTATGGAGGTTAAAATGAGAGAGTTATGGAGGTTATAATTGTGCATGACGTTTCGCACACTCTTTATAAAGCAGACCAGAACTCTCTCTTCCAATCGAATTTTTAAACGAAATTTATTTCCCCTGAAAGAGAATTTGAATACCTACGATTGGTAGAAATTTCATGACTTTCGGACTTAAAATGAGAAAGTTATGGAGGTTTTAATTTTTGCTGACGTTTCGCTCACCCTTTATAATACGGACTTAAAATGAGAGAGTTATGGAGGTTTTAATTTTGGGTGACGTTTCACACTTTTTATGAAATGGATCAGAACTCTCTCATCCCAGCGAATTTTGGAACGAGATTTCTTTACCTAGAAAGAGAGTTTTAAGAACTACGAATGGTAGAAATTACACTACTTTTGTACTCAAAATGGGAGACTTATGGAGGTTTTAATTTTGGCTGATGTTTCGCTCACCCTTTATAAAACGGACTTAAAATGAGATAGTTATGGAGGTTTTAATTTTGGGTGACGTTTTACTCACTCTTTATGTAAAGGACCAGAACACTCTCATCCCACCGAATTTCAAAACTAGATTTCCTTCCCCTGAAAAAGAATTTGAAGACCTCATATTGGTAGAAATTTTAAGAACTACGATTGGTTGAAATTACACTACTTTTGGACATAAAATGAGGGAGTTATAGAGGTTTTAATTTTGGCTGACGTTTCGCACACCCTATATAAAACGAAGCAGAACTCTCTCATCCCTTCAATTTTTTTAAATGAGATTTCTTTCCCTAGAAAGAGAATTTGAAAACCTCCAATTCGTAGAAATTTCACCACTTTCGGGCTTAAAATGAGAGAGTTATGGAGGTTTTAATTTTAGGTGACGTTACGCACACTCTTTATAAAACGGACCAGAACTCTCTCATCCCATCGAATTTTAAAACAAGATTTCCTTCCCCGTAAAGAGAATTTGAAGATCTCCGATCAGTAGAAATTTCACCACTTTAGGACTAAAAATGAGAGAGTTATGGAGGTTTTAATTTTGGCTGACGTTTCGCACACTCTTTATAAAACGGACCAGAACTCACTCATACCATCGAATTTTTAAACGAGATTTCTTTCTCCTGAAAGAGAATTTGAATACCTACGTCTGGTAGAAATTTCACTACTTTTGGACTTAGAATGAGAGAGTTCTGGAGGTTTTAATTTTGGCTGATGTTTCGCTCACCCATTATAAAATGGACTTAAAATGAGAGACTTATTGAGGTTTTAATTTTGGGTGCCGTTTCACACACTCTTTATGAAACCAGAACTCTCTCATCCCACCGAATTTTAAAATGAGAGTTCATTCCCCTGAAATAGAATTTGAAGACCTCAGACTAGACGAAATTTCACCACTTTTGGACTTAAAATGAGAGAGTTATGGAGGTTTTAATTTTGGCCGACGTTTCGCACACTATATATAAAACGGACCAAAACTCTCTCATCCCCTTGAATTGTTTAAACGAGATTTCTTTCCCCTGAAAGTGAATTTGAAGACCTCCAATTAGTAGAAATTTCGCCACTTTCGGACTTAAAATGAGAGTTATGGAGGTTTTAATTTTGGGTGACGTTGCGCACACTCCTTATAAAACGAACCAGAACTCTCTCATCCCACCGAATTTTGAAACGAGATTTATTTCCCCTGAAAGGGAATTTGAAGACATAAGATTTGTAGAAATTTCACTACTTTTCGACTTAAAATGAGAAAGTTATGGAGGTTTTAATTTTGGCTGACGTTTCGCTCACCCTTTATAAAACAGACTTAAAATGAGAGTGTTTTGGAGGTTTTAATTTTCTGTGACGTTTCACACACTCTCTATGAAACAGACTAGAACTCTCACATCCCAGCGAATTTCGAAAGGATATTTCTTTCCCCTGAAATAGAATTTGAAGACCTCTGACTGGTAGAAAATTCACCACTTTTTGACTTAAAACGAGAGAATTATGGAGGTTTTAATTTTGGGTGACGTTTCACACACTCTTTATGAAACGGACCAGAACTCTCTCATGGCACCGAATTTTGAAATGAGATTTGTTTTCCCTGAAAGAGCATTTGAAGACCTCCGAGTGGTAAAAATTTCACCACTTTCGGACTTAAAAAGACAGAGTTACAGAGGTTTTAATTTTGGGTGACGTTTCGTATACTCTTTATAAAACGGACCAGAACTCCCTCATCCGATCGAATTTTGAAACGAGATTTCTCTACCCTTAAAGAGAATTTGAAGACCTCTGATTGGCAGAAATTTCACCACTTTTGGACTTAAAATGAGGGAGTTATAGAGGTTTTAATTTTGGCTGACGTTTCGCACACCCTCTATAAAACGAAGCAGAACTCTCTCATCCCTTCAATTTTTTTAAATGAGATTTCTTTCCCTAGAAAGAGAATTTGAAAACCTCCAATTCGTAGAAATTTCACCACTTTCGGGCTTAAAATGAGAGAGTTATGGAGGTTTTAATTTTAGGTGACGTTACGCACACTCTTTATAAAACGGACCAGAACTCTCTCATCCCATTGAATTTTAAAACAAGATTTCCTTCCCCGTAAAGAGAATTTGAAGATCTCCGATCAGTAGAAATTTCACCACTTTAGGACTAAAAATGAGAGAGTTATGGAGGTTTTAATTTTGGCTGACGTTTCGCACACTCTTTATAAAACGGACCAGAACTCACTCATACCATCAAATTTTTAAACGAGATTTCTTTCTCCTGAAAGAGAATTTGAATACCTACGTCTGGTAGAAATTTCACTACTTTTGGACTTAGAATGAGAGAGTTCTGGAGGTTTTAATTTTGGCTGATGTTTCGCTCACCCATTATAAAATGGACTTAAAATGAGAGACTTATTGAGGTTTTAATTTTGGGTGCCGTTTCACACACTCCTTATGAAACCAGAACTCTCTCATCCCACCGAATTTTAAAATGAGAGTTCATTCCCCTGAAATAGAATTTGAAGACCTCAGACTAGACGAAATTTCACCACTTTTGGACTTAAAATGAGAGAGTTATGGAGGTTTTAATTTTGGCCGACGTTTCGCACACTATATATAAAACGGACCAAAACTCTCTCATCCCCTTGAATTGTTTAAACGAGATTTCTTTCCCCTGAAAGTGAATTTGAAGACCTCCAATTAGTAGAAATTTCGCCACTTTCGGACTTAAAATGAGAGTTATGGAGGTTTTAATTTTGGGTGACGTTGCGCACACTCCTTATAAAACGAACCAGAACTCTCTCATCCCACCGAATTTTGAAACGAGATTTATTTCCCCTGAAAGGGAATTTGAAGACATAAGATTTGTAGAAATTTCACTACTTTTCGACTTAAAATGAGAAAGTTATGGAGGTTTTAATTTTGGCTGACGTTTCGCTCACCCTTTATAAAATAGACTTAAAATGAGAGTGTTTTGGAGGTTTTAATTTTCGGTGACGTTTCACACACTCTCTATGAAACGGACTAGAACTCTCACATCCCAGCGAATTTCGAAAGGATATTTCTTTCCCCTGAAATAGAATTTGAAGACCTCTGACTGGTAGAAAATTCACCACTTTTTGACTTAAAACGAGAGAATTATGGAGGTTTTAATTTTGGGTGACGTTTCACACACTCTTTATGAAACGGACCAGAACTCTCTCATGCCACCGAATTTTAAAATGAGATTTGTTTTCCCTGAAAGAGCATTTGAAGACCTCCGAGTGGTAAAAATTTCACCACTTTCGGACTTAAAAAGACAGAGTTACAGAGGTTTTAATTTTGGGTGACGTTTCGTATACTCTTTATAAAACGGACCAGAACTCCCTCATCCGATCGAATTTTGAAACGAGATTTCTCTACCCTTAAAGAGAATTTGAAGACCTCTGATTGGCAGAAATTTCACCACTTTTGGACTTAAAATGACCGAGTTACGGACGTTTTAATTTTGGGTGACGTTTCGTACACTCTTTATGAAACGAATCAGAACTCTCTCATCCCATCGAATTTTGAAACAAGATTTGCTTCCCCTGAAAGAGCAATTGAAGACCTCCTAGTGGTAGAAATTATGCACTTTTGGATTTAAAATGAGAGAGTTACAAAGCTTTTAATATTGGGGGACATTTCGCACACTCTATATAAAATGGACCAGAACTCTCTCTTCCCATCGAATTTTGTCAATGAGATTTCTTTTCCCTGAAAGAAAATTTGAAGACCTCCAATTAGTAGAAATTTCACCACTTTCGGGCTTAAAATGAGAGAGTTATGGAGGTTTTAATTTTGGGTGACGTTGCGCACAGTCTTTATAAAACGGACCAGAACTCTCTCATCCCACCGAATTTTGAAACGAGATTTCTTTCCCCTTAAAGAGAATTTGAAAACCTCCGATTGGTAGAAATTTCACCACTTTTGGACTTAAAATGAGAGAGTTATTGAGGTTTTAATTTTGGGTGATGTTTCGCACACTCTTTATAAAACTGACCAGAACTCTCTCATCCCATCGAATTTTTAAACGAGATTTCTTTCCCTTGAAAGAGATTTTGAATACCTATGATTGGTAGAAATTTCACTACTTTTGGACTTAAAATGAGTGAGTTATGGAGTTTTTACTTTTGGCTGACGTTTCGTTCACCCTTTATAAAACGGACTTAAAATGAGAGAGTTATTGAGGTTTTAATTTTGGGTGACGTTTCACACACTCTTTATGAAACGGACCAGAACTCTCTCATCCTACCGAATTTCGAAACGAGATTTCTTTCCCCTGAAATAGAATTTGAAGACCTCAGATTGGTAGAAATTTCATCAGTTTTGGACTTAAAATGAGAGAGTTACGGAGGTTTTAATTTTGGGTGACGTCACGCACAATCTTTATAAAACGGACCAGAACTCTCTCATCTCACCGAATTTTGAAACGGGATTTCTTTCCCCTGAAAGAGAATCTGAAGACCTATTCACTAGTTTTGGACTTAAAATGAGAGAGTTATGGAGATTTAATTTTGGCTGACGTTTTCGATCACCCTTTATAAAACGGACTTAAAATGAGAGAGTTATGGAGGTTTTAATTTTGGGTGACGTTTCACACACTCTTTTTGAAACGGACCAGAACACTCTCATCCCACCACATTTCGAAATGAGATTTCTTTCCCTGAAATAGAATTTGAAGACCTCTGATTGGTAGAAATTTCACCACTTTTGGACTTTAAATGAGAGTTATGGAGGTTTTAATTTTGGGTGATGTTTCACACATTCTTTATGAAACGGACCAGAACTCTCTCATCCCACCGAATTTTGGAACAAGATTTGTTTCCCTCAATGAGCATTTGAAGACGTCTGAGTTACAGAGGTTTTAATTTTCGGTAACGTTTCGTACACTCTTTATAACACGGATTTGAACTCACTCATCTCATTGAATTTTGAAACAAGATTTCTTCCCCCGAAAATAGAATTTGAAGACCTCCGGTTGGCAGAAGTTTCAACACTTTTGGACTTAAAGTGAAAGAGTTACGGGGGTTTTAACTTTGGGTGACGTTGCGCACACTCTTTATAAAACGGACCAGAACTCTCTCATCCCACCGAATTTCGAAATGACGTTTCTTTTCCCGTAAAGAGAATGAAGACCTCCGATTGGTAGAAATTTCACCACTTTTGGATTTAAAATGAGAGAGCTACGGAGGTTTTAAATTTGGGTGGCATTACGCACTCTTTACAAAATGGACCAGAACTCTCTCATCCCACCAAATTTTGAAATGAGATTTCTTTCCTGTGAAAGAGAATTTGAAGACCTCCAATCTTTAGAAATTTCACCACTTTCGGAATTAAAATGAGATTGTTACG
Source organism: Tasmannia lanceolata (assembly GCF_043159265.1). Classification (NCBI taxonomy): domain Eukaryota; kingdom Viridiplantae; phylum Streptophyta; class Magnoliopsida; order Canellales; family Winteraceae; genus Tasmannia; species Tasmannia lanceolata. The sequence goes on along the minus strand of NW_027518713.1, from coordinate 4,479,852 downwards.
GAGGTTTTAATTTTGGGTGACTTTTCGCATTCTCTTTATAAAACGGACCAGAACTCTCTCATCCCACCGAATTTTGAAACAAGATATCGTTTCCCTTAAAGAGAATTTGAAAACCTCCGATTGGTAGAAATTTCACCACTTTTGGACTTAAAATGAGAGAGTTACGGAGGTTTTAATTTTGGCCGACGTGTTACACACTCTATATAAAAGGGACCAGAACTCTCTCATCCCATTGAATTTTTAAACAAGATTTTTTCCCTTGAAAGAGAATTTGAAGACCTCCAATTGGTAGAAATTTCACCACTTTCGGACTTGAAATTAGAGAGTTACAGAGGTTTTAATTTTGGGTGACGTTGCGCAAACTCTTTATAAAACGTACCAGAACTGTCTCATCCCTCCAAATTTTGAAACAAGATTTCTTTCCCCATAAAAAGAATTTGAAGATCTCCGATTGGTAGAAATGTCACAACTTTTGGATTTAAAATGAGAGAGTTACGGTGGTTACAATTTTGGGTTTCGTTACGCACACACTTTATATAACGGACCAGTACTCTCTCATCCCCCCAAATTTTGAAACAAGGTTTCTTTCCCCTAAAAAAGAATTTGAAGACATACGATTGGTAGAAATTTCACTCCTTTTGGACTTCAAATAAGAGAGTTAAGGAGGTTTTAATTTTTGCTGACGTTTCGCTCACCCTTTATAAAACAGACTTAGAGAGAGTTATGGAGGTTTTAATTTTCGGTGACGCTTCACACACTCTTTATGAAATGGACCAGAACTCTCTCATCCCACCGAATTTCGAAACCAGATTTCATTCCCCTGAAATAGAATTTGAAGACCTCGGATTGGTAGAAAATTCACCACTTTTGGACTTAAAATTAGAGAGTTATGGAGGTTTTAATTTTGGGTGTCGTTTCACACACTCTTTATGAAACGCACCAGAACTCTCTCATGCCACCGAATTTTGAAACGATATTTGTTTTCCCTGAAAGAGTACTTGAAGAGCTCCGAGTGGTAAAAATCTCACCACTTTCGAGCTTAAAAAGAGTGATTTACGGAGGTTTTAATTTTGGGTGACGTTTCGCACACTCTTTATAAAACGGACCAGAACTCCCTCATCCGACCGAATTTCGAAACAAGAATTCTCTACCCTTAAAGAATTTGAAGACCTCTGATTGGCAGAAATTTCACCACCTTTGGACTTAAAATGAGAGAGTTACGAAGGTTTTAATTTTGGGTGACGTTTCGCAAACTCTTTATGAAATGGATCAGAACTCTCCCATCCCACCGAATTTTGAAACGAAATTTGTTTCCCCGGAAAGTGCATTTGAAAACCTCCAAGTGGTAGAAATTTTAGCACTTTTGGACTTAAAATGAGAGAGTTACGGAGGTTTTAATTTTGGGTGACGTTTCAAACACTCTTTATGAAACGAGAGTTCTTTCACCTGAGAGACCATTTGAAGACCTCCGATTGGTAGAAATTTCACCACTTTTGGACTTAAAATGAGAGAGTTACGGAGTTTTTAATTTTGAGTAACGTTTCGTACTCTCTTTATAACACGGACTTGAACTCTCTCATCCCACCGTATTTTGAAACGATATTTCTTTCCCCTGAAATAGAATTTGAAGTCCTCTGATTGGTAGAAATTTCACCACTTTAGGATTTAAATGAGTGCGTAATGGAGGTTTCTGTTTTGGGTGACTTTTAGCACACTATTAATGAAACGGACCAGAACTCTCTCATCCCACCCGATTTTCAAACGAGATTTCTTTCTCCTGGATGAGAATTTGAAGACCTCCGAGTGATAGAAATTTCACCACTTTTGGACATAAAATGAGGGAGTTACGAAGTTTTTAATTTTGGGTGACGTTGCGCACACTGTTTATGAAACGGACCAGAACTCTCACATACCACCGAATTTCGAAACGAAATTTCTTTCCCCTAAAATAGAATTTGAAGACCTCCGAGTATTAGAAATTTCACGACATTTAGACTTAAAATGAGAGAGTTTCGGTGGTTTTAATTTTGGGTGACGTTTCGCACACTAATTATAAAACGGACCAGAACTATCTCATCCCACCGAATTTTGAAACAAGATTTCTTTCCCCTTAAAGAGAATTTGAAGACCTCCGATTGGTAGAAATTTCACCACTTTTGGACTTAAAATGAGAGAGTTATGGAGGTTTTAATTTTGGCTGACGTTTCGCACATTCTTTATGAAACAGACTTAAAATGAGAGAGTTATGGAGGTTTTACTTTTGGGTGACGTTTCACACACTCTTTATGAAATGGACCAGAACTCTCTCATCCCGCTGAATTTCAAAACGGGATTTCTTTCCCCTGTAATTTGAATTTGAAGACCTCAGATTGATTGAAATTTCACCACTATTGGACTTAAAATGAGAGAGTTATGGAGGTTTTAATTTTGGCTGACGTTTCGCACAATCTATATAAAACGGACCAGAACTCTCTCATCCCATCGACTTTTTTAAACGAGATTTCTTCCCCTGAAAGAGAATTTGAAGACCTCCAATTGGTAGAATTTTCACCACTTTCGGACTTAAAATGAGAGAGTTACGGAAGTTTTAATTTTGGGTGATGTTGCGCACACTCTTATAAAACGGACCAAAACTCTCTGATCCCACTGAATTTTGAAACGAGATTTATTTCCCCTTAAAGAGAATTTGAAGACCTCCGATTGGTAGAAATTTCACCATTTTTGGATTTAAAATGAGAGTTACAGAAGCTCTAATTTTTTGTGACATTACGCACACATTTTATAAAATGGACCAGAACTCTCTCATCCCACCGAATTTTGAAACGAGATTTCTTTCCCTTGAAAGAGAATTGTAAGACTTACGATTCGTAGAAATTTCACAACATTTGGACTTAAAATGAGAGAGTTATGGAGGTTTTAATTTTAGCTGACGTTTCGCTCACCCTTTATAAAACGGGCTTAAAATGAGAGAGTTATGGAGGTTTTAATTTTTGGTGACGTTTCTCACACTCTTTACGAAACGGACCAGAACTCTCTAATACCCCCGAATTTCGAAATGAGATTTCTTTCCCCTGAAATGGAATTTGAAGACCTCAGATTGGTAGAAATTTCACCACTTTTGGACTTAAAATGAGAGAGTTAAGGAGGTTGTAATTTTTGCCGACATTTTGCACCCTCTATATAAAAAGGACCAAAACTCTCTCATCCCATCGAATTTTTTAAACGAGATTTGTTTCCCCTCGAAAGGGAATTTGAAGACCTCCAATTGGTAGAAATTTCACCACTTTCGGACTTAAAATGAGAGAGTTACGGAGGTTTTAATTTTGGGTGACGTTGCGCTGGAGACACCCTCATTTTGCTACACTTTAACCAACAATAGCCTAATATATTGACCCGTGAAATTTCACTGATAAAATATGCATCCTCCCATTCCCTGGAAACCAAATTGATAAGGAGATGTACCTGGTAAGATGATTTGAGCCGAAAGATTGGAAAAATACCTTGATTGGTGTGTTAAATGCATGTGAGAGTCCCTCTATCATGGATTTATATGTTTTAGTGTATTAATATCTCGATCTGACTTTACAGATCATCAATCGAGACAAAATAAGCTTGGGTTACTTCACAACCCGGGCCCTGATTCCATTCAGAGACCTGATTTCCGTAAATCTTCAGATCGAGGGCAGATCTTGACCTGGGTGTCTTTCTTTACCAAGGATTTGTGATCATTTAGTCAAAATAATATCAATCAAGGTTAATCTCAAATCTGGATTAAACATTGGGTTACTTAACTAAACAAAAAACTACTGAAAAGTCACGGATCAAGGCAGGATAAGCGAGATCCGTCGAAATCTTCCCATTAAATCATTGATAACAGAACTTTTTGATGTCTCAATCATTGTCAATATCATGGTTTAATGGTTTTAACTGTTGACCCAAAGTCGATCGAATCGGTTGGTTCGTTTAGATCGTCGATTTCCTCGATCTTTGGAAAAACGATCTACAGGTGGAGATCGGGAGCCCTCACTGGTCGCAAATTTGAAAATCAGTATTTCTATGGCAACATTGAGCTTAAAAGAAAGAGGGGAAATCAACGATTCCAACGGTGAAAGAATTATAGAAATCAGACTTCAAAATCTCCTGAAAACCTCATTTTTCGATTTTCACATTCAAAATATTTGAAAAATCTTTCACAAAGATTCTAGGAGATTTGGAGGCATCATCTCATCCATTCTTTTAATCCCCTAAGGATTGCAATTGATCTCAACCACCCAATCTTAGTCCATATCTTTGCAAAGATTTCAGGATATTTGGAGACCCCATCTCGCCCGTTCTTTCGATCACATGGAGATTGCAGTTAATCGCAGCCATCCAAATCGTTACCGTTCTCTACAAAGGCAACCAAATTGGACATTTTCCTTGTCCCAAAATTTGCTTCCATATTCAAAAAAAGATTCCAAGGATAAATGGCATTATCCTGGACCTTGAATTGATTAGGAATCTTTAGTGCTCAATCCTGGCCGCACAAATGCTTGCCATGTTGAACATGGTCATGGCTTAAATGGAAGATGCCAAAGAAGAGGGAGAATATTCTAAAAAAAATTGATCTTGGCCATTCTTTCCCCTTCCTTTTTCCATCACTCAATCTCCACCCTACACCTTTAGGCTCCTAAAAAGGCAACCTAGCTCACCCATTCCCCTATAAATACCCCTTCATTGCTCCATCCCAAGACAATTCAAGACTCCAAGAGAGCCCACAACACAAAATTCCTCTCAATCCCAACCCAATAGCTCCTAGCTCTACCCTCTCTTCCTCTTCCCCAAGATCAAGGTTCGAGTGGATGACCACTAAACCATATCTACTTTGAATGACCACTAAACCATGAGTGCCCAGGCTCTTTGACTAAACTACATGTGTCGTTCATACAAATGAGTGTTTAAATGTGCTATGCATATAAATGGATGGCTTAACCCACTTGTGCTGTGTGCATCTACAAAAATAATTTTGTGTGTTGGCCACATTCACCTCACCCAGATCAATTCAACGGATTAGATCCAAACAATCCCAAACCCAAACCCGCAACCCGAACCCGACCCCGCTTCAGCCCCACAAACCCAAACCCGCAACCCGACCCCAACTCCACATCAGCCCCACAAACCCAAACCGGCAACCCGACCCCGACTCCGCATCAGCCCACAAACCCGAACCCCGCTACCTGATCCTGACCCCGTATCAACCCCACAAACCCGATCCCGACCCCGAATCCTAAACCGGAACTTGAGCCCTCCTTGAACTTGCAATCTGGGTCCGCAACTCAATACAACCCAACCGGACCCGTGCCACCCAACCGAACCCGAACACGACCCAAACCCCACCTGAGCCTTACCCAAATACGCGGCTACCCTCAGCCAGCTTATTCGGTCTTGACCAGGACCCAACCCAACACATCTATCATACTCTTGGTTATTGTCCACATGTCCATCCTATAACCCAACATACCCCATCTTATCTAAGTCATCCTAGCTGAACATGCCCAATACCTCCTCAGTCTCACCTTTCCCTTAAGATCTAACAAACTATTCCATCACCATTGAATCTAAAGTCCCCATTCCCATCATCCCTTAGTCATCATTCCCCGAAGATCCTATGTCTTCAGACCTAATCTATCTCACCCATATCTCCAAACATATCTTAATAGAACCAACTACAAGGCCCCCAATTAAACCTCATCAGTACGCATATCTCATCTTACACCATCAGACCCCATCCATTTATCTAATAAACATCAGCTCCACTTATCAATATCCCATAGCTATCAGACCCCACAATTTGCACCCACCGGTAACACCCATTCTTTTCGACCCAAATCTCAAACCCTGACCTGACCTCAATTCCGACCCCGAATTGTGAACCCGAACCCCTATCTCGAGCTCGAACCCGAACATAACCGGAGCCCAACCAAGTCCAACTCGGACGCGAACCGTAACCCGAGTCCAACTCGGGCTCGAGTCCAACCTGAACCCAAACCTCAACCCGACCCCAACCCGGTTCAACCCCAACTCGGCTCAGCCTAACCCAACCCGGTTCAGCCCAACCCAACTCAGACCTTCAATCCGGACCCATTCGATCCAACTTGACTCAACCCCGTTCAACTTGAAACCGTACCCAACCCAAGCCTCACCCCAATCTTACCCAAACCCCCCAAACAGACCCACTGGGTCCAACCCAAAAGAATTCAACTTGTTCTAGCCAAACCCAACCTCTCCCTTAATCCCCTTGTTGATACAAAATCCAAACAGTAAAGTACTCTTGTCATCATGGCATATCCCCATCAGCATGTCATAAACCCATCCTATAACAGCACATACCCATACTCCATGCCATCCAACATATCCCAATTACCCTATTAACCTATAGCCCGCGATTCACCCGGCCTTGACCCAAACTCCACCGTCCACTCGGCCTTAACCCCAAGCATCATTCGACCATGTCATGGCCTACGCCCATTCGGTCCAACCCCCATGGCCCAAGGCCTATTCGGCCTCAACCCACACCCTAAGCCGCACAGCCAATGTCTAAGACGCAGGCACTCAGTGCCTAAAATGTAGGCACTTAGTGCCCAGGATGTTCATCCGGTGCCTGAGACGCAGGCACTCAGCGCCTAAATTGCAGGCACCTAGTGCCTGAGACGTTCATCCAGTGCCTAAATCGCAGGCACCAGTGCCTAAGATGTGCGTCCAGTGCCTAAATCTCATGCACCCAATGCCTAAGATGTGCACCCCGTGCCTAATAGGGTCTGCACCCGATATGCACTTAGCTCAAATTAGATGCCTAAGATGACATATTTCATACCCCAACCCGAGTTGAACCGAACCAAGCCCAAGTCAACCAACCCAACCCAGATTGGAAACAACACTACCCAACCCAAGGCTGGACCCTAATCCAACACATACCCTAACCCAGCCCTAGTTGCACCCCAACCGTCAAACTCAAACATAGCCTTAGTCACACCCCAACCCGAGCCCAACCCAAACCGTAACCCGAGTCTAATCCGAACCACAACTTGCAGCTCCGATCGAACCGAATGGACCCCACCCTTACCCAACCAAGTTAAACCCTTTTACACCTAATGGGTTCCAGCCCTTCAACCGAGTCTCCCTCTTTTACGCAACCCGAGTTACACTCCCATCAAGTTGCACCTCACCACAGCCCAAACCCCATTCACTCAGCTAAATTCCAAAAGCTCATCCGTTGAATCCTAAGAACCAATTCCTTAAATGCAGATGATTCCTTGAAACCCATTCCAAAACTCCAATTTCCATGTCCGAGTTTCCAATCCAAACACCAATTCCATCTTCAATGGAACTACGTGTGGCTTGATCCCCCACCATGGGGTACGTAGGCAACTTGGCACTCCCAAGTTCAGTCGCACTCTTCCCCATCCTTCTCGTTCCCCTACACCATTCCTCATCTTTTTCATTCCCCTTTTCACCCTTTCCTTTTTCCTAAACCTTTTTGCATGCTAGATGTTTCTTTTTATATTCTAGTCGCATGAGTAATTGCATGTTTAGATTTCTTTGTTTGATAATTATTCTCATCCTATGTTAGAAATAATATGTTGCTTGCTTGTTATGCTTAGAATTTGCATGCTAGGTTAATTGTTTCTGTTAGAATAACTGTTTGTATGCTTAGTTATTTATGCTGTTGAAACTCTAAAAGAAATCTAAAATCTAAAAGAACCTAAGAACTCACATCATTGGAAAATCACTACTCCAAAATCTTAAATTCCAAGAACATAAATACCTTAGGTTCTAACACTTAGAAATTTCACTCTAGGTTTCACAATAGAACTTTTAGAACCCAAACTTCACAAGAATACTAAAAATGCAACTTAGGTTCATTGCATTATATCTAGGTTCGTATAGCGTAGGTCACTTCACCTCAAATTAATTAATCAAATTAAACTCAAGTCAAACCTCATCAATCTCAAAACAATCACATAGGCACATAGGCATGTAGTCGCATGTAGGATGCACTCTTGGCCCGCATGAGTCTAAACTGTGAACGGCTAAACAATTAGAATGCACTTAGGTTAATAAAATTCACATTCACCCCCTTTGTTAAACCTAAATAATTAAAGCTTTTAAAAGTTAGGCAAGGTTGGTGCTGTACACTTCTTGCGGCACACCTTCAGACCTCGTAACCAGGTAACTTACCCAGAACTCAAAACGTAGACCAAATTAACAAAGTTAATTATGGGTCTTAGATCCCTAATCTAGGTGGCGACTCTGGTCATGGCTTCTCTTGTAAATTAGGATTTTTATCCCAAATTAATGAGAAAAGCAATCATTTACAAAATCAATGAACAAATGAGCTATCATCATCGCAACACACACCCACGTGAGCCACCTCCTCCAGGACGGGATCCACAAGCACACACTCTTTATAAAAAAGACCAGAACTCTCTCGTCACACCCAATTTTGAAACGAGATTTCTTTCCCCTTAAAGTGAATTTGAAGACCTCCGATTGGTAGAAATTTCACCACTTTTGGATTTAAAATGAGAGAGTTACGGTGGTTTTAATTTTGGGTTTCGTTACGCACACTCTTCATAAAATGGACCAGAACTCTCTCATCCCTCCGAATTTTGAAACGAGATTTCTTTCCCCTTAAAGAGAATTTAAAGACCTACGATTGGTAGAAATTTCACTACTTTTGGACTTAAAATGAGGGAGTTATGGACATTTTAATTTTGGCTGACGTTTCGCTCCCCGTTTATAAAACAGACTTAAAATGAGAGAGTTATGGAGGTTTTAATTTTCGGTGACGTTTCACACACTCTTTATGAAATGAACCAGAACTCTCTCATCCCACCGAATTTCGAAACGAGATTTCTTTTCCCTAAAATAGAATTTGAAAACCTCAGATTGGTAGAAAATTCACCACTTTTGACTTAAAATGAGAGAGTTATGGAGGTTTTAATTTTGGGTTACGTTCTACGCACTCTTTAAGAAATGGACCAGAAGTCTCTCATGCCACCGAATTTTGAAACGAGATTTGTTTCCATTGAAAGAGCATTTGAAGACCTCTGAGTGGTAGAAATTTCACCACTTTCGGACTTAAAATGAGAGAGTTACGGAGGTTTTAATTTTTGGTGGCGTTTCACACACTCTTTATGAAACGGATCAGAACTCTCACATCCCACCGAATTTTGAAACGAGATTTGTTTCCCCTGAAAGAGCATTTGAAGACCTCCGAGTGGAAGAAATTTCACCACTTTTGGACTTAAAATGAGAGAGTTACGGATGTTTTAATTTTGGGTAATGTTTCGCACTCTTCTTATAACACGGCAGTATTTTGAAACGAGATTTCTTTCCCCTAAAATAGAATTTGAAGACCTCCGATAGGTTGAAATTTCACCACTTTAGGATTAAAAATGAAAGGGTTATGGAGGTTTCTATTTTGGGTGACATTTCGCACACTATTAATGGAACGGACCAGAACTCTCTCATCCCACCGAATTTTGAAACGAGATTTCTTTCCCCTGAAAGAGAATTTGAAGACCTCCGAGTGATAGAAATTTCACCACTTTTGGACTTAAAATGAGGGAGTTACGAAGGTTTTAATTTTCGGTGACGTTTCGCACACTCTTTATGAAACGGACCAGAACTCTTACATACACTGAATTTCGAAACGAAATTTCTTTCACCTAAAATAGAATTTGAAGACCTCTGAGTGGTAGAAATTTCACGACTTTTGGACCTAAATTGAGAAAGTTTCGGAGGTTTTAGTTTTGGGTAACGTGTCGCACACTCTTTATAAAATGGAACTCTCTCATCCCACCGAATTTTGAAACAAGATTTCTTTCCCCATAAAGAGAATTTGAAGACCTCCGATTGGTAGAAATTTCACCACTTTTGGACTTAAAATGAGAGAGTTAAGGAGGTTTTAATTTTAGCTGACGTTTCGCACACTCTTTATAAAACGGACCAGAACTCTCTCATCCCATCGAATTTTTAAACGAGATTTCTTTCCCCTGAAAGAGAATTTGAAGGCCTACGATTTGTAGAAATTTCACTACTTTTGGATTTAAAATTATGGAGTTATGGAGGTTTTAATTTTAGGTGACGTTTCGTACACTATTAATGGAACGGACCAGAGCTCACTCATCCCATAGAATTTTGAAACGAGATTTCATTCCCCTGAAAGAGAATTTGAAGCCCTCCGAGTGGTAGAAGTTTCACCACTTTTCCCACTTTTAATTTTGGGTTGGCTAAGCTAATTTCAGTTCATCAGGGCCAACATCATCTGTAGATATGGAGTCCCTCAGGAGTTGATATCAGACAATGGTTCTCATTTCAAGAAAGAAGTAGCATCGTTGTGTGAAGATTTCATAAATAGGCATCATAAGTCGTCTCCGTACCGACCTCAGACTAATGGCGCTGTCGAAGCAGCTAATAGGAATATCAAAACTATTCTTCAAAAAATGACTCGATCCTACAAAGATTGGTCAAACAAACTCCCGTTCGCACTTTGGGCAAACAGAACGTCTGTCGGAACATCCACCGGAGCCACTCCGTATTCACTCACTTATGGCATGGAAGTGTAGACACCCCCATTTTGCTAAACTTTAAAAAATCAAAAGATTCGGTAGTTTGTCAAGTTTCGAGTCCGTATTCCACCTAGGATTAGGCATCTGTGCATTTTAGGGTAGATATTGCCTCGTTGAAGGAATTCTGAAGTTGATTCGTGATCCTAAGGGTTTCTAGGGTGTTCCAATGGTATTTAGAAGATGAAAATTAAAGTTTCCGAGCAAGTGAAAAAACCTACTATTTTTAAAATTTTGGGGGTTTCCCTCATTTTTGCCCATTTTTACACTACAGGGGTATTTTGGTCATTCCCGATGTGTCTCGTCTGACCCCCCGAGTTACATTTGAGAAATCTTGAGTGATTTTTGAAATTCTGATGATAGGCCCAAGTGGCAACCTAAAAGGAGATTAGGTTTGTAAAAATAAAATTTACGATTTGAAATTATTTAAACTCTCCAATAAAGGATTAAGAGATAAAAAAATAAAACAATTTAAGCAAGTGAGTTAAATCTAAAGTGCAATGCCAGAAAGAAGCAAGAGACAAGAAAGAGTGCACCCGAGATTTAAAGTGGTTCGGTCCTCAAACACACAAGGCCTACTCCACTCCACCAACCAAACCCGTTGATGGCTTCACTATTTGATCTTCTTAACTTCGGCGAAGATCAGTGCCGATTACAATTGCTTTAACCTTAGTGGCAATCCTCACCACGGAGAGAGGGCTCCGCTTCTCTGAACACTTGCCCAAATACAATGAAAGAAAATGGAAAAATACAACTTCCCTCTTCAAGGGTAGATAGCTCTCAAGCTCACACAAATTCCACTCTTTGAAATGATGTACAAATTCAAGTCTAGGTCTAATCCCTTTAGATATCCCAAATTGAGGCACAAGGGTGATTACCACTCTCTAATATGTTTAGAATATGTTTAGGAATAAGAGAGTTATGTTCTAAGGCATAGAGAACACACATATATATATATATAAAGAAACCCAAATATGACCGTTACAGGGGCATAGTCGTAATTCTGTGAATTTTCTCAACAGTCATAATTTTGTTCCCGACATAGTGGTGTAGACACCCCCATTTTGCTACACTTTAAAAAGCAAAAGATTTGGTAGTATCATCGAGTTTTGAATCCGTATTCAGCATTAGATTAGGCCTCCCTGCATTTTAGGGTAGATTTCATTTCATATGAGAGTTTTGAAGTTGATTCGCGATCCTGAAGGTCTCTGGGGGTTTCTTTGGCCTCTGGAAGATGAAAGTTCAAGTTTCTAAGCAAATGAAAAAACCTGTTATTTTTAGAATTTTCAGGCTTTCCCTCATTTTTGCCTATTTTGCACTGCAGGGGTATTTTGGTCACTCCCGATGTGTCTCGTTTGACCCCCGAGTTATATTTGAGAAATCTTGAGTGATTTTACAAATTTTGAAAAAGCTGCTATTTTTAGAAACTCATGGGGCTTCCACATTTTCATCATCTTATGGATATTTCAATCATTTCTCATATGTCCAAAACCATCTCGAAGGTACGGCTGATGGATTAGGAGTAATTTCGTAAGATTTGGGAAACCTGCTAAATTTAGATCTCTCAAGATTTTCTCTTAGTCTTGCACTTCGGGGGTATTTTAGATATTTCCAAACATATCATATTTGGTCCCTAAGTTGTGTCTAAGAAATCTTGAGTCCGTTCATAAATTTTAGAAAAAAATCTGCTATTTTTAGAATTTCTCAGGGTTTTCCCTAGTCTCGCCAAATTCTAGCACCTCGGGGTAATTTGGTCTTTTCCTGTGTAATTCTTTTGATCCCCGAAATATGTCTGAGAGATTATGAATGATTTCCTGAATTTTGGAAAACCTGCTAAATTTAGAATTTCTCAGGAGTTTCGCTTAATTTGGAAATTCTAAGTGTTGAGGGCATTTTGAGTATTTTCAGGGGATACCAAATGATCCTGTTTAATATTGCTCACCGAAATGACCAAATTTTAAAAGTTTCTATTTTTGAAGTTTGACCACAAAGACTTTCCATTTTTAATTTTTCCCTTTAGGGGTGAACCAATCTGAGGGTATTTTGGTCACATTTGGATGTCTAACAGTCAAATAGGGGCATTTTGGTCCGAAAAGTTATTTTCCAAAAAAGATGGTCTGATCATGTGTGAGGGATGCACCATAAATGTCAAATGGGTTGGGTCCATATATAGAATGTTGAATTTAGAAAGATTTTATTAATTTTTTACGGAAAAACTCGAAACCCGTGTGAAATGGCCCATTGGGGTAAAGCCCGCAAAGATGGAGCTCATGTGGGTTCACCCATATGGGTCAACCACCATGGTGGGCAGCCCACATGGTTGACCCACATGAGTTGAGCACCCAACCTTGATGATGTCACAATGGTGACATCATATTTGTTAAAAGAAAAATCAAAAGAATAAAAAATGAAAAGAAGGAAAGAAGGAAAAGATGAATGATTGCTTAAAAAGGTTTTCTTCCAAAGAAGCAAGGTGAAATGAGAATAGCATGTCTTGATTGACAAGAAATTAAGATTGGAATCAAATCCAATTTGGAAACAAGAAAGAAAGAAAGCAAGAGGGGAAAATTGGAAACAAGCCAAAAAGGGAGGTCTCACATTGGAAATTACTATTTCTCTCTTAACCCTAGCTTTTTTGTATAAAAATCAAAGCAAACAATCCTAGAAAAGATTGAAAAAAATCCAAATTCGTCCTTTTTCTCTCTCGTCCCAAGAAAAAAAAAACCTCCTCTCTTGAAGTGTGTTCATATCTCTCAAGGGTTCTTCACAAAAGGGATTCTTAAAATTCCTTTACTTCTTCAACAAATCACAGATCAAGGATCTTTGGGGTCTTCTTCATCATATAAAAGGGTGCGACAAAGCGTATACCTCGGATCTACGCACCCTAGAGACAAGGAGCGCGATCAACGGTAGGATCTTTATCTTTGTAATATCAAAAGTAGAAAAGCATGCTAGGGTTTTACTTTTGATAGATCAAATCAATGATTTTTTCCTTGAAATTCCAGTATGTTATAATATAGATTATAAGTTTTCAAAAATCAAATTTTCACCAAAAAAAAAAATCTTCCATTTAATAATGATTTTCTTTCATTTTTTATTCAATATGGATTTAAATCGAATTATCAAAGCAAGTGTTAGAAAACGTGGATTTCTTTAAAAACTGATATTTTTTGGGATTTCTATAAAATAAAATACTACTGGCAACTTAATTTCCAATCGCGGTTTGGCTGTTTTAATTTTCATTCTATTTTTCAAACAATAACCCCGAAAGGGGTTATTTCTTGATGAACGAATCCAAAAGTAAATTAAACCATGTCCAAAATTTGTGAAATCTTGTTTCCAAACCAATGTTTTGATTTCCAGAACACCCAAAAAATTTTGAATTTTTTTGAATTTGTTTAATCCGGTTTTAAATTATTTTAAATTTCGGCCATTTTTAATAAATATCAAAATGTTTTACAAATTGATGAAACTCTCCAGAATTAATTTTCAATAATAAATTGAATTTCTCATGAAATTTTGTTTTCAAAAAAAAGTTTTTTTATTTGTTTTCTAATCGCTTCTTCGTTTTACGTGCCGTAATTCGTTTTCGTATTAAATTAGTAAATTTTTTAAATTTTTATTTACAAACCAGTAACTTTGGTTACTGGAGTGTTAGATAAAAAATTTCAATTGGTTTTGCAAATTTTTAATATGGTTTTGTAATTTATTTTAATAAATGGGTTTCAATTCCTAGGAAACAAATTCCCCTTTTCTATTTAAAAATTGATTTTATGGAGGAGATTTAATTTTTAAGTTTTAAAATTTTAGGTAGAAAATTTTATAATCTATTATATATCTACTGGAATTTTTTATTTGATTTTAGGATACTATTAGGTTTGTTTTTTAAGTAATTCATTGGTTTCATCTGATTTTTGTGTGAATTTCAATTGACATCAAGTAATAATAAAAATCCATGAAAGTCATACCGTGGTCTAATCTCATGATTATCTTTATTCTGTGAAAGTTTGGATTAATGTGAAATTGATATGCTATAAGTTACTGTGCTAATCTATGAACTGATTTGAATTTTGAGAAATTAGAAATTGATATCAAATCTTAATGACAATTTATATAAGTTTTCCAATGAGCTATAATAATCAAGATCTCTATTCTGGGAAAGTTTGGATTAATTTGAAATTGATATACTATAAGTTGCTGTGTTAATCTATAATCTGATTTAAATTTTGGAAAATCAGAAATTGATATCAAATCTTAATGATAATTCATAAAATATTTCCAGTAAGCCACAATCGTCCATGTCTTGTTACTGGAAAAGTTTCAACTGATTTGGGGTTTGATTGCTTAGGGTTTCTGTGTAATCCTAGCAATCTGGTCTTAATGTTAATAAATCATAATTTAATAGCAAATCAACACAAAAGTCAGTAAAAACCTCCAAAAAATCTTAACTTTACATCATAAATTTAATCGCAAACTTGTTTGAAATAGAAACCTTAGGGTTCATAGATCTCCATTGTAAATTCGCTATACCATGATAGTCTAACTGCCGAGATCGCAACCGTAATCGTATACTAATTGCGATTAATCCTGCATAATTAGAGTGTGTAAATTATAGTATGATATTGGCTCCGAGGTCCACTGTCCACGAAAATCCTGAGAAATATGCCAGGCAATAAGATACTATAATTTACGTGCTAAATTATACAAGTGTTGAGAGCACGATTCCCTTCCATGGTTGCGATTCGAGGCCGAAACTTGCGAACCATAGAGCCTTTGGTATTCCTTAGATGTTTAGGAATTGAAAATCCTCAAAAATTGAAAATCATTAAGTTTAACAAATCGAATTAACTCGATCCGCATCTTGGGAGCCGTTGGATTATGGTCTCCTATCGTAGGAACCTTTAGGGCCCCTTAGGAACACTTACGTCTCGTTGTGTCCTAGGTTTTAGGGAGTCCTAGAGCTAGAAGTCTAGCCTCATCACAGTCGTTTGCTATGGATAGCAACCGTGCCAATAGATCTAGTTACACTAGTAACCCCTTTTTCCCATAAGACAAACCTAGTTACCTAGGATGTAGGTTCACCTACATTAGTCAAAGGGATGTCTTGCACTTACATAGGACCATATAGCATCTTAGATGAAGTCCTAGGATAGTAAAATCTACTCAACTTGAACTAAAAATTTCTCTTAAACTGTAAAACAGTCAATCCAGTCTAGATCGGTGTCTTAGATGAGTTAGGCATAAGTAGCTTAGTTCAGGTGCACCGAACTACGATTGACTCTGATTCCAGTGAGGCTGGGATACGTAGGCAACTTGGATACTTGAGTGGCATACCAAGCCCAAGTCGGCTCCACACATAAGTGGTGGGGTTTTGTACATTAATCCTTAAATTAAAAGTAATTAAATCACTTAGGATTTTCCATGAAATTAGAATTTTATGAGAACTTTCACTTAGATTGAATTCAAACAAATTAAGAAAATCAAGATACACATTTAGGAATTACACTGAAATTAAATCTTAGGATGCATGTCATGTAGTTCACACATTAATATAGAGTTAAATGAGCCATTTAAAAGAAATTCAAAAGAGTTAAGTTTTGGAATTGAAGACCGATTATCGGGCAGGAATGGTGCATGTGGTGGTAACTCCCCATACCTTCCATTCTCGTAACCAGGTAAATCTGAGTTAACCTGTTATGGCACGTTAGCTCTCCAGGGCAAGTCCGTTTGAACACGGCAGCCCTTTCAGACCAGAATAAACCCGTTCCCGCACGGTATCTAATCTGAAGCTAACCCATTGCGACGCATTAGCTCTCCAGGGTAAGGCCGTCTGTACACGGTAGCCCTTTCAATTAAGATTAAACTCATTTCCACACGGTATCCAATCTAAGCGAACCTGTTACGACACGTTAGCTCTCCCGGGTAAACCCATTATCACGTGGTAGCCCTCCAACCCAGTGTCAACCCGTTTTCACACCATATCCAATCTGTTCTGATGTGTTGCTCTCCCTTGTCAACCCGTTATCATGTGGTAGCGGTCCAACCCAGTGTAGACCCATTTCTACATGGTATCCAATCCGAGCCAACCCCTTATAGCACGGTAGCTCTCTAGGAAGCGTTTGTTGTTTTTACACAAATCACTTTCCGAACCAAAAGCGTTCTCTCCTACAATGATCCTGCAAATCAAATCAAAGCCCGAATAAGTCTGTTATAAACGGTAGCTCATCAAAATCAGACACCGTTTAAAACACAGTGTTGTATCAAAAATCTTATGTACGTTCCATCGTATCAGCCAACAGGTGTCACTTTGACATTTCTGTTATCAGTGTCCGCACTAGATGTCAAAATGACATCCTCAGAGGTCCCTCCCCGAGTCAGGTATCTTTAACCTGATTCCCAATGTCCCTCCCAGCTGTTAGTAATGACGTCCATATCAGGATTCGTTCTAATGGTCGCATCTTCAAAACCCTAAAACTATCGGCGAGAGGTTTCCACTCAATGACTTGACAGCATGACTCCCCGGTGAAGGTTGTACACCTGAGGACCCGAAGTGAATCTTACAAGCTTATCATTAGTCTCCATTGACAAAATTTTGCTATCTCCTTGTTTTGGCATTCAGGTGCCTTGCACCCTCTACCAAAGAGGGGCATCTGTAGACACCCAATTTTGTCAAGGAAGTATTAGTGATAGGTGATGCGAGGAAGAACCTTATGACGAGTTCTAGAGCACCAATTGTGTTTCTCTCAATCTCTCTTTAAGGTCCAAATGATTTCTGAATGCCGTTTTAAACCACCAAAAGCCTGTTTTGACACAGCACCCGCCTTTTTTTGGCAAACCTAAAGACTGTTTACACAACACCCGCCTTTACGGCATAAACTGGCAAGCCCATCCGCACACGGCATTCCAACCGATAGGTCAACCTAGGGTTTGAAACTCTCTTTTAGCACCCAAAGGACATCCAGTCTCCTGAAAGCACCTGATATCTTGTTCAATGGAAAGCCCTAAACACAATGAATCCAACGGACTTGAACGCGTGCAAATCGGAGTCCAATCGGAAGAGATATGGACGATCGAAGTCACCGATAAGAGATGAAAATCATCGCCACCAGAAAGCCTGTTTTAACATAGCAAACGCCTTTTTCGGCGAACCAAAAGCCTGTCTACACAGCACCCGCCTTTTACGGCATAAACCGGCAAGGCCGTCTGCACACGGCATTCCCAATCGGTAGGTTAAATTTGGGTCTGAAACTCTCTTTTGGCGCCCAAAGGACACCCTGTCTCTCGGAAGCACCCGATATCTGGGTCATTGGAAATCCCTGAACACAAGCAATCCAACGGACCTGACCGCGTGTGAATCGAAATCCAATCTGAAGAGATATGGACAATCGAAGTTACCGATAAAAGACGAAAACACTACAAGACAAAATAGAGAAGAGACAAACTATAGTGAGAACCGGGGATGACAACATCCCCATTATGGGGATGATATCATCTCAAAATTCGTCTGGGACGAATTCCAATTCGTCCCAGACGAATTCTGGTCGGTTCCAGATTTTTTACGCCTCCCCTATAAATAGGGGAGGGGGTAAGACCGGACCCTAAATCTCTGTAATTTAGGTCTAGGGAACCAAGAGGGGGGTGAGTTGGTTTTCTTAAAAATATAGTCTTTTTGAAATCAAATTTTTAAACCTAATTCTAATTTTCTTTCCTTGCTTAGTTTCTGGTTAGCTCAAATAATATCAAAATAAAAAAGAATGCTCAACCAAACACAAAGTGCAAAAGTAAGAAAAGAACACACCGATGTATAGTGGTTCGGGCAAAGCCCTACTCCACTCTTCTTCATATCGTCCTCAAGGATTTCCACTATTTGGGACCTCCACGATGCCCGGCTCCGAAGCGATTACAATCCCAAGGGAATTAAATGAGGATGCCCTTGCCACCTTTACACCGACTCTCCTACTCCACCGAGTTCTAAGCACTTCTCCCTAGGGTATTAAGAATAGGATGCCCTAGCCACCTTTACAATAAAGAAGAGAAGATTGATATGCCTTCCTTTAAGGATTGATGCACAATATTGTCCCCTTGAATACTCTCCAATATAATACAAGTTTAAATCCTAAATCCAAACTCAAAAGATTTGCAAGTGCAAGGCAAGTTTGGTGAAGAAAGTACAAGCTTAAGCCAAATAGGTTTACAAGTATTTATGGATGCTTAGGATGGTTGGTAAATCATTCAAGAGGGTTAATGTATATGGAAAATGTGTATATATAGACCCAACAACTCAAACTAGCCATTAGGGGCATTTATGTAATAAACTGCACAAGAAAAAGTCAAGCAGTTCGGGCCCCAACGGCTATTTTTCCAGACCGTCGCGGTAGACCTGGGTGTCGCGGTCGCCCCCGCCGTCATAGAGCACTTTTATTTTTGTCCAGATTCCTTTCCGCGGTCAACCGACCCTTTGGCGATCAACCATGCTGGATTCTTTCTGAAAATCCAGAAACACATCTGCGGTCGACCATGAGATCCCGGTCGACTTGACCGCTATGTTCCGGTAGGTGCTGGACTTCCAGTCACCTTACCGCAGTCAACCGTGAAACCCCGGTCGACCGGCCCTGTTTGAAAATTTATTTTAACATTAAAAATTTAGGGACTTGGGCCATGGTGTTGGGTCTTATTTTCCTTAATATTTTGGAGTGTTATGACCCAAAAATATTTGGGCCACCACATGGACACCCACTAATCCATTTCAGTTCTTTTAGTGGGGGGTTTTGAAAAACCCTTGACTTGGAAAAACTAAAGAGAATGATGTACAAAAAGTCTAAGTATAGCTACTCTTCTCTTCGATCTTGGTCTCATTGATCTTCCATTTGTGTTTGGTTGAGTGTGTTGAAATGAGCTCCACCTTGATTGATCTCTAATTTTAGTTCCAACTTCTTTGTCTCTTGAATGGTACACCTTCAAGCTTGACCATGTAGTGTGTTGGTTCCTTCCATGATTAACCTATCTTAACACAATACTTCAAGGCAAATTGATTAGTATCCAAAAACATAATCAATTTAGTTTGTGAATCATCAAAACAGGTAAGAGGATAGACCCTTGGGCTTATAATCTCCCCATTTTTTATGATGACAAACAAAATTGATTATGAGGTATGTGGAGTGACATGATAAGCAAGTGAATGCAAATACTCCCCCTCAATATATGCACACATTTTAAAATAACATTATAAGGCATGAAGTGCATAAAAACATGGATAGATAATCAATTTCTAGAATTCTCCCTCTTTTGGCATCGGCAAAAAGGAAGAATATCAAGTTGAAGCACACACATAAGAGCAAGCATTACCTAATTTGTATGCTCATGCAATTAGTTAACTTCCCCTTAGGCATTATCATGAAGTAAATGTGTACTTCTAGCAAGTTATAGCATGATAACCCCTAAGAACACCCTTTTTTTTTAAGAATCATAGCATGAGATAGGGTATGAGTGTGTAACTATCATGATAAGCAAGAGTAAATGATGATCGAGTTAGGTACTCCTCCTGAATCAATGCTTATGGTACAAAGTAAATATATATTCAAGTAATGCACATATACCTGTCCATGATTGAGATGCTGGCACTAGGCCAAATTATTATGTATTTTAATTAAGGTGAAAGTACCGTCTCCCTCTTAAAAACTAAGAAGGCTAAGGGTACTAATTGAGTGACTTGTAAGGATTAATGTTTAACATCTCAAACATGTAGATACTACCAAACAGAGGTGATAAGGTAGTAGGTAGTAGACGCATAGACTTATATAGATAATCATGTAATGCACACTTACAGAGAATAGCAAATGACGTCCATTATATCACACGCAAATTCATGAGGAGAAATATAAAGCAACTTCTAAGCTAAATGACCCAGGTTATCATTTGGCAATTTCTTTGACCTGTTCTGCACTCCAAATATTCAAGGCACTTATGATATAACACATTCTATCGTCACTAAGAGGCTTTGTGAAGATGTCATCCAATTGATCCTCAGTTTTGATGAACTTTAAGCATATATCCCCCTTTTGTGAGTGATCTCTAATGAAGTGGTGTCTAGTCTCATTATGTTTTGTTATAGAGTGTTATATGGGGTTCTTTGTCAAGTTTATGGCACTAGTATTGTCACATTGGATAGAAATATTTTCCAATTTAACTCCATAATCCATCAATGTGCTTTTCATCCATAGAACTTGTGCACAGCAAGCCCCAGCTGCCACATATTCTGCTTCTGTTGTGGACAGGGCTACTGAATTTTATTTCTTACTAAACCATGAGACAAATCATTTTCCCAAGAATTGACAAGTCTCACTACTGCTTTTTCTATCTGTGGAACCCAATCCCGCGAGAGGGTGGCGCGAGCCGCCACGCTATCCTCTCTTGCTCTCTCGTACCCACGCGGTTGACATGTGCCGTTTATTATTATTGATTACCCAAAAAAGCCAGCAACAACCAAGCCATAGGGTGAAAACAAACATGCAACACAGTACCCACAAGGGCAGGAGTAAGCCGCCGAGCCTAGCAAGGTGTAATTTAATTCATCCTTTCCGTGAACTTGAGATCACTAAAAGAATCCGAATTTCACACAAAGGAGATGAGGGATCTAGGACCCATAAATAACCAGAAATCTAGACTCGTTACCTGGTTACGAGAATGGACTGTATGGGGAGTTACCACCACATGCACCACCCTCGCCTGATAATCCGGTCTTTGATTCCAAAAGTTAACTCTCTTGAATTTCTTTTAAATGGCTCATTTAACTCTATTGAAGTGCGAACTACGTGACATGCATCCTAAAATCTAATTTTAATGTAATTCCTAAATGTGAATCTTGATTTTCTTAATTTGTTTGAATTCAATCTAAGTGAAAGTTCTCCTAAAATTCTAATTTTATGGAAAGTTCTAAGTGATTTAATTACTTTTAATTTAAGATTAATATACAAAACCCCACCACTTATGTGTGGAGTCAACTCGGGCTTGGTATGCCACTCAAGTATCTAAGTGCAAGTCGTCCCTTAGACTAATGCAGGTTAACCTACATCCTAGGTAACTAGGTTTGTCCAAAGGAAAATTTGGGCGACTAGTGTAACTAGATCTATGGCACGGTTGCTATCCATAGCAAACGGCCGTGATGAGGCTGGACTCCTAACTCTAGAACTCCCTAAACCTAGGACACAACGTGACGTAAGTGTTCCTAAGGGGCCCTAAAAGGTTCCTACGATAGGAGACCGCAATCCAATGGCTCCTAAGACTTTGATTAAGTTAATTTCATTTGTTGATATTGGTGATTTTTAGATTGACTGATTTTTTATTTTCAAGGATTTTCGATTCCTAAATATCTAAAAGATACCAAAGGTTCTATGGTTTGCCAGTTTCAGCCTCGAATCGAAACCATGGATGGGAATCGTACTCTCAACCCTTGTATAATTTAGCACGTAAGATATAGTATCTTATTGCCTGGCATGTTTCTCAGGATTTCAGTGGACAGTGGACCTCGGAGCCAATATCATACTATAATTTACGCACTCCAATTATGCATGATTAATCGCAATTAGTATACGATTGTGGTTGCAATCTCGGCAGTTAGACTATCGCGGTATAGCGAATTTACATGGGAGATCTATGAATCATAAGGTTTCTGTTTCAAACAAGTTGGGGATTAAATTCATGATGTAAAGTTAAGATGTTTTGGAGGTTTTTACTGACTTTTGTGTTGATTTGCTATTAAATTATGATTTATTAACATTAAGACCAGATTGCTAGGATTACACAGAAACCCTAAGCAATCGAACTCCAAATCAGTTGAAACTTTTCCAGTAACAAGATATGGATGATTGTGGCTTGAAGATCAATCTTTTCAATGTGGCTTGAAGATCAATCCTTATATCTAGTGGTGGAAAATGCCTGGAAAAAGGAGGTTGATGGTACACCCCTTTACAGAGTTACCCAAAAACTCAAAGAAGTAAAAGCTTGTATCAGAATATGGAATCAAAATGTCTTTGGGAGGATCAATATCCAAGCCCCTCTGATGAGGCAGAAACTAGCTTCTATTCAATCCCTTATTGCAGCCTCACCTATGGATTTATCTCTCAGAAATGCAGAACATCTCCTGAAAGATGAATATGTCAAGACTGCTAACAAAGAGGAGCAATTTTACAGGCAGAAATCCAGAAATAGCTGGCTAAATTTGGGTGACTCCAATACTGCCTACTTTCATTCCGCAGTAAAAGCTAGATTCAATAAGCTTAGTATCCAAGGTTCTACCTATCCTGATGGGAGTACCACCACCAATCCGGATGAAGTTGCTCATTTCATGACTGCATTCTTTGATAATCTGCTCAATAATCAAAATTGCTCGAGAATCACTGATCCTGACCAGATTCCCAATCCTCTCAGAGTTCTTTCCCAAGATGAAGCTTCTTCCTTAACCAGAGAGTGTTCCCCTGAGGAAATTTGGCAGACTATCAATAAAGCTGATGGCAATAAGGCCCCTGGCCCTGATGGATTTAATGGAGACTTCTTCAAAGCTTTCTGGTACTTAGTAGGTAATGATGTTACATCTGCAATCCAATCTTTTTCCCATAAAGGTAAAATTCTTCCGGAGCTCAACACCACCTTCATATCTCTAATACTGAAATGCCCCGAAGCCTCCTCCCGGAAAATTACAGGCCCATAGCCCTCTGCAATTTTCTTTATAAAACCATCACCAAGATCATGGCTAATAGACTTAAACCCCTTATGAACTCTCTCATTTCCCCTTTCCAATCAGCCTTCATCTCTGGTAGGAGCATTCAAGATAACATTCTCATAGCTCATGACTTATGACTCATGCCACAATTTCCATAGGAAGAATCCATTAATAGCAATGTGCATCAAAATGGATTTGAAAAAAGCTTTTGATAGTGTAAACCATTCCTCCCTTCTCCTCTTTATGGAAAAAATGGGCTTTCCTAGTAAATGGTGTAAATGGGTCCATCAGTGCATCTCTACTGCATTTTTTTCTGTCATCTTAAATGGCTCTCCCCATGGCTTCTTTAGATCCACTAATGGTCTCCGACAAGGAGACCCCCTTTCTCCCCTTCTGCTCTGTTTTGTCATGGATATGCTCTCCTCTCTCATTCAATCCCATCTTGCCCAAGGCTCTATTTCCTCTCCTTTCTCTAAGGAAGACTCATCCATCACTCACACTTTCTTCGCTGACGATGTCATGATATATGCTAACCCAAACCCTAGCTCTGCCTCAGGTATTTTGAAGTGTCTGGAGACATTCAAACTATGTTCGGGGCTGGAATTCAACCCAACCAAAAGTGAAGTGTTCTTTGCAAGGGTTCAGAATAGTGTGAGAAGAGCCATCTGCAACATCTTACATATTGAAGAAGGAATCCTCCCTATCAAATATTTGGGCCTCCCTTTGATTACAACAAGGCTTAATTCTCATGATTGTCAGCCAATCATAGACAAAATAAAAAAGAGGATGTCCAGCTAGACCAATCGTAATCTATCCAGAGTGGGAAGAGTAGAATTAGTAAAAACAGTTCTTTCAACTTATCAAGTTTACTGGTCTGCTGCCTTCAATCTGCCCTCTGCTATTCTCCTCTCCATTGAAAAAGTGTTTACAGATTTCATCTGGTCAGGTCAAAACTTGGAAAGAAAGCATCATCCTATCTCCTGGGATAGTATTTGCAAGCCTATATCTGAAGGGGGGCTTGGAATTCGAAGACTTAAAGACCTCAACATTGCTGCTCAAATCAAACAACTTTGGAAAATTGTGTCTGATCAGAACAACCCTTGGGTCACCTGGTTCCACCGAAAGTATCTACGAAACAGAAGCTTTTGGTACTCTCCTATGCCTAACAATCCTTCTTGGGCCGTTAGAAGCATTTTCAAGGCTAGAGAGGTTGCGAAGAATCACATTTGCTACATTGTTGGTCCGGATTCTTCTCTTCTGTTTTGGAAGGACCCTTGGCATCCCAAGGGCCCTCTAGAATACCAATCCTCCCTGGGATCCATTTCCAACTTCATCCCCCCGCTTGCCTCTATTCGAGGCTCCATCCAAGATGGAGGTTGGGATGAAATCCTTGAGCTCCCTCTCTTCCAGGAGTTGAAACCAATCTTAAATTCCGGGCATTTTTCATCTTTATCTCCTTCGTATCCCATTTGGAAACCTCAACCAGATGGTATTTGCTCGTTTAAAAGTGTTTGGAATGCTGTTAGAGTAAAAGATTCGTCCCCCTGTTGGGTCTCCTCCATTTGGTTCCCGGGCCATATCCCAAAATTTAGTTTCTCTGCTTGGCTGGCCATTTAAAACCATCTTCCCACCAAAGATAACCTCCATTTCCTTGGTCCCTTGGTTGATAAATCTTGCCTTCTTTGTAACTGCTAGACTGAGAGTGTAAACCATCTCTTCTTCTCCTGTTCCTTCTCGGCTTGGATCTGGAGGACGATTCTCAAGAATATCTCAGATAGAAAAAAGCAGAAGAATTTAGTGGGGGAGGAGGAGCTATGGATTCGTCGAAAATTTAATCTCAAAGGTCAGTCGAGCATCCTCGCAAGACTCCTTTTCACTGCTGCTATCTTCTTCATCTGGTCCGAACGAAATAGCAGACTTCATGACCAGGTAAAAACCCATAAAAGAATTAGTCTTAACAGAATTATTTGTGCTGCAAGAAACCGAGTTATATTCCTGAAGCTGGAAGATGATCATAATGAAGATAATGCCCGGATAGCCCAGATATGGAACCTTTCTCTATTTCGTTCTACTCCAGCGCTTAAATATTGTGCCTGGATTCCCCCGCAGCCCAACGAAGTCAAGCTTAATACTGATGCCTCGCTGTCCAGTGATTCCGCTTCCATCGGAGGCATTCTCAGAGGCATCTGTGGAGATGCCCGTTCTATGTTTTCCATTGATGGCAATCGTGGGCCTATTTCAGACCTTGAATTAGAAGCAATCATCCAAGGAGTCCATTTGCTTGACAAAGCCGCCAATCCAAAGCTATGGATTGAATCTGATTCCCTCCAGGCAGTGAATATAATTAGAAAAGAATGGCCTTGCCCTTGGAAAAAAATTCCAGCATTAGAGAACCTTCTAATCGTTCTCAATAGATTGGAATCTTGGAAAATTTCTCTCGGAGGATTTTTCGGGAAAATCCTACCTTCGGTTGTAATCTTCCTTTTCTTTAATATATTCTAGTTGGGGTCTGCCTAACCCCAACTTACTTACCAAAAAAAAAAAGATATGGATGATTGTGGCTTACTGGAAAATTCCTGAATTTTTATTAAGATTTGATATCAATCTCCGATTTTTTAAAATTCAAATGAGTTCATAGGTTAACACAGTAACCTATAGCATACCAATTTCAAATTAATCCAAAATTTTACAGAATAGAGATGTAGATGATTATAGCTTACTGGAAAAATTTCATGAATTGTCATTAAGATTTGATATCAATTTCTGATTTCTCAAAATTCAAATCAGTTCATTGATTAACACAGTGACTTATAGCATATCAATTTCAATTTAATTCACACTTTCACAGAATAAAGATATAGATGAGTATAGCTTACTAAAAAAATTTCATGAATTATCATTAAGGTTTGATATCAATTTTTGATTTGTCTAAATTCAAATCAGATTATATATTAACACAGCAACCTATAGCATATCAATTTCAAATCGACTCAAACTCTTACAGCATAAAGATAATCATGAGATCTTACTGTATGACTTTCATAGATTGTTATTACGATTTGATGATAATTGAAATTCACACAGAAATCGGATGAAACCAAAGAATTACTTAAAAAGCAAACCTAATGGTATCCTAAAATCAAATCAAATATTTCAGTAGATATAAAATAGATTATAAAATTTTCTATCAAAATTGCAAAACATAAAAATTAAAGCTCCTCCATAAAATCGATTTTTAAATAGAAAAGAGGAATTTGTTTCCTAGGAATTGAAACCCGTTTATTAAAATAAATTACAAAATCATATTAAAACTTTGCAAAACCAATTAGAAATTTTTCTCTAACATTCCAGTAACCTAAGTTACTGGTTTGTAAAGAAAATTTTTGAAAATTTACTAATTTAATACGAAAAAGAATTACGGCACGTAAACCGAATAATAAATTAGAAAACAGTAAAGAAAACATGTTTTTCAAAATTTTATTCTGTGAAA
Source organism: Tasmannia lanceolata (assembly GCF_043159265.1). Lineage (NCBI taxonomy): Eukaryota > Viridiplantae > Streptophyta > Magnoliopsida > Canellales > Winteraceae > Tasmannia > Tasmannia lanceolata. The sequence continues at coordinate 4,453,034 of NW_027518713.1, read as the reverse complement.
ACTTCAATTTATAATTAAACATGAGTTCTGGAAAGTTTCATCAATTTTTAAATCCTTTGATATTTATTAAAAATAACCCAAAATTAACATAAATTAAAACCGGAATAAAAATATCAAAAAATTCCAAACATTTTATGGTGAACTGGAAATCCAAATATCGGTTTGGAACCAAATTTTCATAAAATTTGAACTTGATTTGACCCATTTTTCATTTTATTCTTCAAGAAATAACCCTTTGCCGGGTTATCTTTCGAAAAATAAAACGGAAATCGAGGCGGTCAAACCGTTGTCCAAGATTCCACTTTCCAGTAGTTTTGAAATTTTTATTAACCTAAAAAAAATTCTTTTTTTGAAAAAGATGATGTTTTCAAACACTTGCCTTGAAAATTGAATTTAAACTCATATTGAAGAATAAAGAAAGAAAATTAATATTTATATGGAGGAAAACTAATTTTTTGTTGAAATTTTAGATTTTGAAAGCCTTTAATCTATACTATAATATACTAGAATTTCAAAAGAAAACTCATTGATTTGATATTTCAAAAATAAAACCCTAGCATGCTTTTTCTACTTCGCAAGGATGAGGAATCCTTACCGTTGATCGCGATTCTTACCATTGTGACATCATCAAGGTTGGGTGCCCAACTCATGTGGGTCAGTCATGTGAGGCGTCCACAATGGTGGTCGACCCACATGGGTGAACCCACATGAGCTCCATCTTTGCGGGCTTTAGCCCAATGGGCCATTTCACACGGGTTTCGGGTTTTTCCGTAAAAATTCAATAAAATCTTTCTAAATTCAACATTCTATATATAGACCCAACCCATTTGACATTTATGGTGCATCCCTAACACATGATCGAATCATCCTTTTTTTTGAAAAATAATTTTTTAGACCAAAATGCCCCTATTTGACCGTTAGACATCCAAATGCGACCAAAATACCCTCAAATTGGTACCCTTAAAGGGAAAAATTAAAAATGAAAAGTCTTTGTGGTCAAACTTCAAAAATAGAAACTTTTTAAAGTTGGGTCCTTTCGGTGAGCAATATCCAACAGGATCATTTGGTATCCTCTGAAAATACCCAAATTGCCCTCAACACTTAGAATTTCCAAATTAAGCGAAACCCCTGAGAAATTCTAAATTTAGCAGATTTTCCAAAATTCAGAAAATCATTCATAATCTCTCAGACACACTTCGGGGATCAAAAGAATTACACTGGAAAACACCAAATTACTCCGAGGTGCAAGAATTTGGTGAGACTCGGGAAAACTCTGAGAAATTCTAAAAATAGCAGATTTTCAAAAATTTATGAACGGACTCAAGATTTCTTAGACACAACTTAGGAAACAAATATGACATGTTGGAAATGTCTAAAATACCCCCGAAGTGCAAGACTAAGAGAAAACCTTGAGAGATCTAAATTTAGCAGGTTTCCCAAATCTTACGAAATTACTCTTAATTCATCAGCCGTACCCTCCAGATGATTTTGGATACATGAGAAATTATTGAAATATTCATAAGATGATGAAAATGTGGAAGCCCCATGAGTTTCTAAAAATAGCAGGTTCCCTAAAACACTTGAGATTTTCGAGGATTCTTCAGTCATACTTTAGAGATAGTCTCATGCACACTAGAAATGACTAACACAACCCCCAATATACCCAAATTCGAAAAAACCCAGAGAGTTTCTAAAAATAGCAGCTTTTTCAAAATTCGTAAAATCACTCAAGATTTTTCAAGTATAACTCGGAGGTCAAACGGGACTCATCGGGAATGACCAAAATCCCCCTGTAGCGTAAAAATGGGCAAAAATGAGGGAAACCCTGAAAATTCTAAAAATAGCAGATTTTTTCACTTATTTGGAAACTTGAACTTTCATCTTCCAGATACCATTGGAATACTCTAGAGACTTTAGGATTGCAAATCAACTTCAGAATTCCTTCAATGAGGCAAAATCTACCCTAAAATGCACAGGTGCTTAATCCTAGGTGGAATACGGACTTGAAACTTGACAAACTACCGAATCTTTTGCGTTTTAAAGTGTAGCAAAATGGGAGTGTCTACAGATGCCCCTCTTTAGTAAAGATGACGTAGTCATCAAATGTCAAAGCAAAAGTTATAGAACCATTTTGCGTAGCTTTAATCAATAAAAATATTCACTACTCGCGATGCAACCTAAATGCTTCCTAATGCAAGACCCTAGATGAAGTCCTAGAATTAAAAAGTTAAAAGAATCATTTACTTTGAACACCTTGAGTTTGGTGGCTCAGAATAAATGGAGAAATGAATTCAATCTAAGAGCAAAAATCACGCAACTTAGAAAATTAATAATCCTGATGCGGTGCCGTTTACAAACGGGCAATGAGAGAATGAGATATCATTTTCGAATGGATTCTGAAGAGAAGGAACAAAGATCGTTCTCAAACGGTTTCTAGAAGAAAATGAGACACTGTTCACAAGCGGGCTCAAGGAGGATAAGAGACCATTCACAAATGGACTTGGAAAACGAGACACCGTTCACAAACGGACTCAAAGAGGATTCTACAAATGGACTCAAAAAATGAGACACCGTTCACAAACGGCCTCAAGGAGGATATGAGACCATTCGCAAATGGACTTCGACAATGAGACACCGTTCACAAACGGCCTCAAGGAGGATATGAGACAATTCGCAAATGGACTTCGACAATGAGACACCGTTCACAAACGGGCTCAAAGAGGATAAGAGATCATTCACAAATGGACTCGGACAATGAAGCACCGTTCACAAACGGCCTCAAGGAGGATAGGCGACCATTCACAAATGGACTCAGAAAATGAGATACCATTCACAAACGGGCTCAAGGAGGATATGAGGTCATTCACAAATGGACTCAGAAAATTTGACACCGTTCACAAACGGGCTTAAAGAAGATATGAGGCCATTCACAAATGGACTCGGAAAAATGAGACACCGTTCACAAACGGGCTCAAGGATGATATGACACCATTCACAAATGGACTCAGAAAATGAGACACTGTTCACAAACGGGCTCAAAGAGGATATGAGGCCATTCACAAATGGACTCGGAAAATGAGACACCGTTCACAAACGAGCTCAAGGAGGATATGAGATCATTCAAAAATGGACTCAGAAAATGAGATATCATTTACAGACGGGCTCAAGGAGGATATGAGACCATTCACAAATGGACTCAAAAAAATGAGACACCGTTCACAAATGGGCTTAAAGAAGGATATGAGGCCATTCACAAATGGACTCAGAAAATGAGACACCGTTCACAAACGGGCTCAAGGAGGATATGAGACCATTCACAAATGGATTCGGTTTTAACAGTTTAAGAGAAATTATTTAATTCAAGTTGAAGATTTTATTATCCTAGGACTTCATCGAAGATGCTATATGGTCATATCTAAGTGCTAGTCGTCCCTTAGACTAATGCAGGTTAACCTACATCCTAAGTAACAAGGTTTGTCCTAGGAAAAAATTGGATGACTAGTGCAACTAGATCTATGGCACGGCTGCTATCCATAGCAAACGGCCGTGATGAGGCTGGACTCCTAACTCTAGGACTCCCTAAAACCTAGGACACAACATGACGTAAGTGTTCCAATGGGCCCTAAAAGGTTCCTACAATAGGAGACTGCAATCCAACGGCTCCTAAGACTTTAATTAAGTTAATTCCATTTGTTGATATTGGTGATTTTTAGATTGACTGATTTTTTATTTTTAAGGATTTTTTATTCCTAAATATCTAAGGGATACCAAAGGTTCTATGGTTTGCCAGTTTCGGCCTCGAATCGCAACCATGGATGGGAATCATGCTCTCAACCCTTGCATAATTTAGCACGTAAGTTATAGTATCTTATTGCCTGGCATGTTTCTCAGGATTTTTGTGGACAGTTGACCTCGGAGCCAATATCAAACTATAATTTATGCACTCCAATTATGCAGGATTAATCGCAGTTAGTATATGATTGTGGTTGCGATCTCTACAGTTAGACTATCGCGGTATAGCGAATTTACATGGGAGATCTATGAACCCTACGGTTTCTGTTTCAAACAAGTTGGGGATTAAATTCATGATGTAAATTTAAGATGTTTTGGAGGTTTTTACTGACTTTAGTGTTGATTTGCTATTAAATTATGATTTATTAACATTAAGACCAGATTGCTAAGATTACACAGAAATCCTAAGAAATCGAACTCCAAATCAGTTGAAACTTTTCCAGTAACAAGATATGGATGATTGTGGCTTACTGGAAAAATTCATGAATTTTCATTAAGATTTGATATCAATCTTTGATTTTTTAAAATTCAAATAAGTTCATAGGTTAACACAGTAACCTATAGCATATCAATTTCAAATTAATCGAAACTTTCACAAAATAGAGATATAGATGATTATAGCTTACTGGAATATTTTCATAAATTGTCATTAAGATTTGATATCAATTCTCGATTTCTCAAAATTCAAATTAGTTCATAGATTAACACAGTGAATTATAGCATATCAATTTCAAAATTATTCCAAACTTTCACAGAATAAAGACATAGATGACTATAGCTTACTCAAAAATGTTCATGTATTATCATTAAGGTTTGATATCAATTTCTGATTTGTCAAAATTCAAATCAGATTATAGATTAACACAGCAATCTATAGCATATCAATTTTAAATCAACTCAAACTCTTACAGTATAAAGATAATTATGAGATTAGACTACTGTATGACTTTCATAGATTTTTATTACTATTTAATGACAATTGAAATTCACACAAAAATCGGATGAAACCAAAGAATTAGTTAAAAAGCAAACCTAATGGTATCCTAAAATCAAATAAAAAACTTCACTAGATACATAATAGATTATTAAATTTTCTATCAAAATTTTAAAACTTAAAAATTAAAGCTCCTCCAAAAAATCGATTTTTAAATAGAAAAGGGGAATTTGTTTCCTAGGAATTTAAACCCGTTTATTAAAATAAATTACAAAACCATATTAAAACTTTGCAAAACAAATTAAAAAATTTTCTCTAACATTTTAGTAACCTAAGTTACTGGTTTGTAAAGAAAAATTTAAAAAATTTACTAATTTAATACGAAAAAGAATTACGGAACATAAACCGAAGAATCGATTAGAAAACAGTAAAGAAAATATTTTTTCAAAATTTTATTTCATGAAAACTTCAATTTATAATTAAACATGAGTTCTGAAAAGTTTCATCAATTTTTAAAATCATTTGATATTTATTAAATAACCCAAAATTAAAATAAATTAAAACCGGATTAAAAAAATTCAAGAAATTCCAAACATTTTATGGTGAACTGGAAATCCAAATATCGGTTTGGAAACAAATTTTCATAAAATTTGAACTTCCTTTTATTCTTCAAGAAATAACCCTTTGCTCGGTTATTTTTCAAAAAATAAAACAAAAATCGAGGCGGTCAAACCGTGGTCCAAGATTTCACTTTCCAATAGTTTTGAAATTTTTATTAACCTTCGTTTTTTGAAAAAGATTATGTTTTCAAACACTTGCCTTGAAAATTGAATTTAAACTCATATTGAAGAATAAAGAAAGAAAATTAATATTTATATGGAGGAAAACTAATTGTTTGTTGAAATTTTAGATTTTGAAAGCCTTTAATCTATACTATAACATACTAGAATTTTAAAAGAAAACTCATTGATTTGATATTTCGAAAATAAAACCCTAGCATGCTTTTCTACTTCGCAAAGATGAGGAATCTTTACCGTTGATCGTGATCCTTGTCTATAGGGTTGGTGATCCGAGATATACGCTTTGTCCAACCCTTATATACGCTCAAGAAGACCCAAAGAGTACTCCAATATTCCTTGATTATATGATGCCTTGTAGAAAAAGAAGAAGTTCAAGAATTCCTTTTGTAAAGAACACTTGAGAGAGAGATGAACACACTTGAAGAGAGACGATGGTTTTTCTTTGTTTTTGGAGAGTGGAGAGAGTGGAGGACGAATTTTGATGATAGGAGAACACCCTTGGACGTGGACGTTTTTTTTATCTCTTTTACTCTATGTGGTGTCTTGGTTTAAATAGAAAAGGCTAGGGTCAAGAGAGAAGTAGTAGTTTCCAATGTCAGAGCTCTCATCTTTGGCGTGTTTCCAATTTTCCCCTCTTGCTTTCTTTCTTACTTGTTTCCAAATTGGATTTGATTCGAATCTTAATTTCTTGTCAATCAAGACAGGCTATTCTCATTCCACATTGCTTCTTTGGAAGAAAATATTTTTAAGCAATCATTCATCTTTTCCTTCTTTCCTTCTTTTCTTTTTATTCTTTTTATTTTTCTTTTAACAAATATGATGTTACCATTGTTATATCATCAAGGTTGGGCGCCCAATTCATGTGGGTCAGCCATGTGGGACACCCACAACGGTGGTCGACCCACATGGGTGAACCCACATGAGCTCCATCTTTGCGGGCTTTAGCCCCAATGGGTCATTTCACACCGGTTTCGGGTTTTTCCGTAAAAATTCAATAAAATCTTTCTAAATTCAACATTCTATATATGGACCCAACCCATTTGACATTTATGGTGCATCCCTAACACATGATCGAATCATCTTTTTTTTTTGGAAAATAACTTTTCGGACCAAAATGCCCCTATTTGACAGTTAGACATCCAAATGCGACCAAAATACCCTCAAATTGGTTCACCCCTAAAGGAAAAAATTAAAAATGGAAAGTCTTTGTGGTCAAACTTTAAAAATAGAAACTTTTTAAAGTTGAGTCCTTTCGGTGAGCAATATCCAACAGGATCATTAGGTATCCCCTGAAAATACCCAAAATGCCATCAACACTCAGAATTTCCAAATTAAGCGAAACTCCTGAGAAATTCTAAATTTAGCAAGTTTTTCAAAATTCAGGAAATCATTCATAATCTCTCAGACATATTTCGGGAATCAAAAGAATTACACAGGAAAAGACCAAATTACCCCAAGGTGCAAGAATTTGGTGAGACTAGGGAAAATCCTGAGAAATTCCAAAAATAGCAGATTTTAAAAATTTATGAACGGACTCAAGATTTCTTAGACACAACTTAGGAACCAAATATGACATGTTGGAAATGTCTAAAATACCCCCAAAGTGCAAGACTAAGAGAAAACCTTGAGAGATCTAAATTTAGCAGGTTTCCCAAATCTTACGAAATTACTCCTAATTCATCAGTCGTACTCTCAAGATGATTTTGGATACATGAGAAATGATTGAAATATTCATAAGATGATGAAAATGTGGAAGCCCCATGAGTTTCTAAAAATAGCAGGTTCCCTAAAACACTTGAAATTTTTGAGGATTCTTCAGTCATACTTTAGAGATGGTCTCAAGCACACTAGAAATGACCAATACAACCCCAAATATACCAAAATTGGAAAAAACCCAAAGAGTTTCTAAAAATAGCAGCTTTTTCAAAATTCGTAAAATCACTCAAGATTTCTCAAGTATAACTCGGGGGGTCAAACGGGACTCATCGGGAATGAGCAAAATCCTCCTGTAGCGTAAAAATGGGTAAAAATAAGGGGAACCCTGAAAATTCTAAAAATAGCAGGTTTTTCACTTGTTTGGAAACTTAAATTTTCATCTTCCAGATACCATTGGAACACGCTAGAGACTTTAGGATTGCGAATCAACTTCAGAATTCCTTCAACGAGACGAAATTTACCCTAAAATGCACAGGTGCCTAATCCTAGGTGGAATACGGACTCGAAACTTGACAAACTACCGAATCTTTTGCTTTTTTAAAGTGTAGCAAAATGGGGGTGTCTACACTATCCACTCTACATCCAGCAAAGTCTGCATCTGAATATCCAGTGAGAGTGAAGTCACTAGATCTTTCATACCATAGTCCCAGACTTTGGGTTCCTCTTAAGTACTTAAAGATCTTTTTGACTGCAGATTGATTAGACTCTTTTCGATCCGATTAAAACCGAGTACAGAGGCAGACAGTAAATATAATGTCTGGTCTACTGGCTGTCAAATAAATGAGACTACCTATCATACCCCTATACATCTTTTGGTCCACTGATTTGCCAAATTTATCTTTTCCTAACTAGCAGCTGTACTCATTGGAATTCTTGATGTCTTGTTGTTGTCCATCCCATACTTCTTCATTAACTCCTTTGTATACTTTTCTTGATTTATAAATATCCCATTTTGGTATTATTTGATTTGGAGTCCTAAGAAGTAAGTTAACTCACCCATCATACTCATTTCAAATTCATTTTTCATTAAATTTGCAAATTCATCACACGTCCTTTGATTAGTTGAGCCACAAATGGTGTCATCTACATAAATCTGGACAAGGAGGATATCTTGATTTTTCCTTTTGATAAACAATGTTTTATCCACTTTGTCCATCTCAAATCCCTTTTCTAAAAGGTATTAACCCTTTCTTGGAATTTGCCATGTGATACTTGGCCAATATCTTATCTATGTAAGCTTCCTGTGATAATCTAAGTGTCCTATTCCTACGGTCTCTAAACAATTTAAGGCCAAGGATATAAGACGCTTCACCCAAATCCTTCATAGCAAAGGTACTAGATAGCCATACTTTTGTATTAGACAACATTCCAGCATTATTCCCATTAAGTAGAATGTCATCTACATACAAAACATGAAATGTCACAGTACTCCCACTGACCTTTTTTGTAAACACAAGCTTCATCTACGTTTTGTGTATAGCCAAATTCTTTGACTGCTTGATCAAAACGAAGATTCCAACTGCGGGATGCTTCCTTTAATCCATAAATAGATCTTTGCAACTTGCACACTTTCTGACTTTCTTTTCTGACAGCTTCAAAACCTTCTGGCTGGATCATATAGATATCCTCTTGAATGTTTTCATTCAAGAAAGCAGTTTTGACATCCATCTGTCATATCTCGTAATCATAGTGTGCTGAGATAGCTAATAGAATCATAATAGACTTTAGCATGGCTACTGGTGAGAAGGTTTCCTCATAGTCAATTCCAGCCTTTTGACTATATCCCTTCGCCACTAACCGTGCTTTGTAAGTATCTACCTTACCGTCAGGGCCTTTCTTCCTCTTGAAGATCCATTTGCATCCAATGGGCTTAATGCCCTCTGGTGGATCAACTAAAGTCCAGACCCCGTTAGTGTACATGGAGTCCATTTCGAATTTTATAGCTTCCATCCATTTTCCCGCATCGATGTCTAACATCGCTTCTTTGTAGTTAAGGGGATCATTATCATTTTTATCTGAAATCATATCATATTTTTCACCCAAGTATACTAATCTATCAGGTTGTGTGATCACCCTTCTACTACGTCGGAGTGTTTGTATAGGTATAGTGGGCTCTTGCTCAGTATTTTCTCTTTCCATTAGAGTTTCAGGTTGCTCTTCCAAGGCAATCATGTCCCTCTTGACAGTATCTTGGATGAACTCTTCTTCCAAAAATACCGCATTCCTGCTTACAAAACAGTTTTACTCGCTTGGGTTATAGAATATATATAACCCTTTGTTTTCTTAGGATATCCAATGAAAATACACCTTTCAGTTCTTGTCTCTAACTTATCAGCACTTATCTTTTTAACATGTGCGGAACACCCCCATATCCTCATATGATTCAATGAGGGTTTTCTACCTGTCAATATCTCATATGGAGTAGATGATACTGATTTAGTTGGCACACAATTTAAGACATAGAGCGCCGTTTCTAGGGCATATCCCCATAGAAACAGAGGTGCTTCTGCGAAACTCATCATAGACCAGACCATGTCCAACAAAGTCCTATTTCTAAGTTCTGAAACACCATTCAATTCTGGTGTTGCAGGTGGGGTCCATTGAGAGATGATTCCATTTTCCTTTAAGTAATCCCTAAAACTCATCTGAGAGATACTCTCCACGTCCATCAGAGCGAAGAGTCTTTATTCTTTTATTTAACTGATTCTCTACTTCATTCTTGAACTCTTTGAACTTTTCAAAGGTCTCAGACTTACGTCGCATAAGGTAAAAATCCGTACCTTGAGTGGTCATCCATAAAAGTCACAAAGTATATCAGCCTTCCTCTTGCCGGATGTGAAATGGGACCGCATACATCACTGTGTATAATCTCCAATAAATCTTCGGATCTTCCACTCTTGCCCTTGAAGGGAATTTTGGTCATTTTACCTTGAATACATGGGTCACAAGTTGGAAAAGGTTCCACTTGGATAGAATCCAATGGACCGTCTTTTACCAATCTTGTAATCCTATCTAGGTTAATATGGCCTAATCGAAGATGACGTAGATGTGTAGGATTGGTCGTATTCCTTGCCCTTTTGAGGTTTGGAATATTCTGAATAGGAATATCCTCAATGTTACTTATATTTTCTAAAGCATTTACTATAAATAATCAATCAACTAATGTACCTTCTATGATTAAGGAATTACCATTTTTGATAAAAAAAAAAACTACTTTTATTAAAACTTGCAGAATAAACATCAATCAATAGTTTAGAAACTGAAATCAAATTCCTTCTAATGGAAGGTACATAAAGATAATTATTTAAACATGAATATCCTCCTGAAAATGCTAGTAGTAGATCACCCACAGCTTGGACTGCAACCGTTGCATCCGTTCCAACCTGTAGGTAGAGTTCGCACTCAGTCAACCTTTCCACAATGAAAGTATACATCATTGGTCTTGGTTAACTTCTTCTTGAAAGTTTTCATGTTCTTGACTTTGGAAATATTTTTCTTAGAACCTTGGCCTTTATCCTTTATTTTTCCCTTGCCTTTCGGTTTGGGAGTTGAGACTACATTAGCTTCAACTAAGAAAGATGATTTTTTATTCTTTTCTGAAGATCCTCAGTAGATTGAAGATGATTCAAAAATTATGTCAACGTCATTGACGGTTTGTTCATATGGTAATTCATGACAAAGTTATTGAATGATGGTGGTAGGGATGCTAACACCATGTCGACTTGCGACTCAGCATCTAACATCTCTCCCAAAACTTCGAGCTCATTTAGATAGCCCATCATCTTCAACAAATGATCTCTAGCTGGGGTTCCTTCCACCATTTTTGTGGAAACCAGGCCCTTAATCGCTATTTGTCTGGCATTACGATTTTGTTGTCCAAACATCTCCTTAGGATTGTACATAATATCCATGGATGAAGCCATTCCAACATGCTGTTGTTACAACATGTTCAACATTGACCCAAGGATATAGCACTTAGCCATTTGGTCATCTTCATGCCATTTTGTGGGTCTGTCCCTAACATCCTGGGGAGCATCGGGACCAGGTAACTCAGGTGCCTCAGTAGTCAAGACCAAATGAACTTTCGTTGCTGTGAGCACTTGGGTTAAGTTCCTCTTCCAGCCTATGTAATTTGGACCAGTAAGTTTGTTGTCCTCAAGAATCCTAACTAATGGATTGAAGGATGCCATATCTTTTGCAAATGAAAGAGGCATAAAATTAGCAAGACTAACCATTTTAGATTTATCATAACATGTAACCATTAGATCTGGGTATTTGATCTGTAACGGTACTGCTCATATCTTGTCTCATTTATGTGCCCCCCAAATACATAAATCAAGAGAAATAGCATGATTTCTCCAATGGGCATCGGATGCTCATTAACAACAACTTTGTTAAGTACGAGTGAATTCATCTAATCCATCATATTATTAATATAATATCCGATTTGATTTTGGCCTCCAAGCATCGCACTGTATCTATCCTTTGGGCATCAACACTCTTTGCTTGGTTAAGTTAACACCCACTGCCTCAGAACCATTTTACAAAACATACTAGATTCTGCTTTGGCATATGACTAATGTATTTTGTAAATATCACTTATCCTTATAGGAATCTATTAGTTACTCTTGATAGAAAATTAAGATCGGTTTCTGCTTTGGCATATGACCGTCTTGTTCTCTAAACTAGCCAACCAATAGATGGCTATGAAAGGCCATGGAGATTAATCCTTTTGATTTAAATCCTCATTTACAACTTAATATTTTATAAAGAGGGTTTCTTTTAAGTGAGAAAAACTTATTCCTATGCATGCATCTAAAACAAACCATCCAATGAAAAAACATACATAAGGAAAGGAAAATGCAATCATCCATAACACATCCAAACCACAGAAAAGTAAAACAACCACATCTATAAGCTTAATTTTGGCATCTTGGATTTATAGGGATTCTCCCACTAACCTTTTTATAATTATCTAACCAATTTAGAGTTAGTTAATCCCCATAATTTCATATTACCAAAATTAAGGGTGAAATTTGGGCAACTATTCGCTATTCGCAATAAAAAAAATCCGCCGACCTCAAGGTGATTTTTGAAAGGTATTAGTACTAATATACTTCATCATATGAAGTATCTTAGATCAGTAAAAATCATGAAGAATCCGTTCGCCCTCCATTGAATAGACAGCATCGAGGTTCGCCATCATCTATAGCCTTCTTGAAGCATCACCATGTCCAAGTCCTTCTTTGATTCATCGATTGACCATGTCAAGAGCAATTTTTTTTCTTCATTACTTCTGATGTGATAAGAAAATAAACTACCCTAGTGTCCTATACTAGCCTAAATAATATGTACATCAAAAGAAATTCTCCATGGAAAACCAGTTGTCCGCACAACTGCCCAGAGGGAGTACATAAACCAATAAAATCATTAATTATTACATTGCGGACTTTTAATTGCTACATTCCAGCAATATCAAACTATAAAAATAAATAACAAATATCCACAAATATTATCCATATGCATCTCATGCATGGATAGAGGTCGAGTAATCCTTTTTGCCTAATTTTTCACCAATAGAGATCAACTCATGCTGAAATTAAATCAAATAATTTTTAATTCAGCCATAAAAAATAGTAACATCTAAAGAAACTTAATATAATCATTCCTTATGATGTCAGAAGTCACCACAGATTTTTTTGCTTAAAAACGAAATCGTTTGAGCAAGAAAAGCTCAAAATAGTGGTTTTCAGGAACCCTTTCAGAATAGCATAATTTCCAAATATTTTAAGTGGGAGAAAAATATTCGGACTACCATATTAGCTATTGATTATGCTTAGAATATACGTAAATAATGTTTGAAAATTTTAATCATAGGCTATTAATTTTTCTCACAACTTTGGGGCCATTCCGAAATAAAACATGCAATTCTCGAAATAAAAATCAGCAAAAGGCTGCACTTTTGCCCTAACTTGTAAAAATCATATCTCCCAATCCGCTCATCGGATTTTAATGATTCTTGATGCGTTGGACTCATATTCAAGTCTAATTTTTAACCATCAAGGTTGATCAAAGCAAAAATCACAATGAGTAGATCACAATTATAGATCTTTACACAACAGTCCATATGTTGATTAATTAACACTACGGACTAAAGGAGGCCTTCCGATGTTCAGGTTTGGAGTTGATCTAGGTTGATAAATTCTGTTTGTTATTTTTTTTTTGCTTTTTTTTTCATAGAGTTTGACGGCATTTCCAGGTAAGAGATAATGGGTCTTCTTCTTTCAAGATTCTGATATATGCTTTTTGACTTTGATGGAGCGAACTCTTTCTCTGTCAACCTTCATCCATGAATCGGTAACTCTTGATATTTGACGATCGTTTTCAATACTTGCTCTGAACTTGTAAGCCCAAGGGTCTACTCTCCTATCTTGTTTTGATGATTCTAAACATAATTGATTATGTTATTGAATACTAATCAATTTGCCTTGAAGCGTTGTGTTTAAGATAGGATTGATCATTGAAACCAACACACTACATGGTCATGCTTGAAGATGTACCACACAAGAGTCAAAGGAGCTAAGTGGAGCTCACATCATCTCTCAAGCAAGCATACACAAGATGGAAGACCAATTGAAGACCAAGGCTAAAGAGAAGTTGAGGTTTACCTAGAATTCAATGTACATCTTTTCTCTTTAGATTTCTAAGTCAATGCAAAGTGTTTTAAAAATAGTTTTCAAAAACACTTAAGAACTTAAATGGTTTAGTTAATGGTTATGTGGTGGACCAACATGTTGAAATTATCATAGGGATTGAGTTCCAAAAGCCCAAAATCAAATAAGCAATAAAAACACAAAATCTGGTGATTTTAGGCTTCTCGGAACTCCGAGATTTTTCTCGGAGCTCCGAGCTCAGAACTCCGAGAAATGGTCCAGTAGTATTTTTCACTTCTGGTCATTCTCTTGGAACTCCGAGAAATGGTCCAGTAGAATTTTTCTTCTTTTGGCCGTTCTCCGAGAACGTCGTGACAACCAAGAAAAGAGCTGTTGGTTTTGAATTAAAAATTGGTTTTTTGATTTCTTACTTCCAAACGGTCATATTTTCTTGAGAGGCTATATATACACATTCAAGAGGATTATTTTCCTCTCTTGAATATTTGGAAAAACCTCCTTAAGCCTTCAAACAACTTGCAACTCATTTGTGCTTAAGAATTTATTTTTCTCCCCAAACTTGCCTTGCACTTGCAAATCTATTGAGTTTGGATTTAGAGCCTTCACTTGCAACCACTATTGAAGAGCAATCAAAGGGACAACATTGTGCATCAAGCTTTCAAGAGAAGCCAAACAAATCTTCATCTTCTATTATTGTAAAGGTGGCTAGGGCATCCTATCTTAATACCCTACGGAGTATCGCTTAGAACTCTGCGAAGAAGGAGAGTCGGTGTAAAGGTGTAAGGGCATCCTTATTTAATATCCCTTGGAAGTGTAATCGCCTCGGAGCCGGGCATCGTTGAGGTCTGTGAGACCCGATCCCGCGAGAGGGTGAGGCGCGGCGTCACGCTCTCTCTTGGTCTCTCGTACCCACGCGAATGGCGTGTGTTTTTTATTAATGATTTTAATTACCCAACTAAGCAGGCAGCAACCAAGCCATAGGGTGCAAACAAACGTGCAACCCAGTACCCATAAGGGCAAGGGTAAGCCGCCGAGCCTAGCAATGTGTGATTTAATTCATCTTTTCCGTGAACTTGCGATCACTAAGGCAATCCGAATTCCACGCAAAAGAGAGTGACAGAGTCGCCACCTAGATGAGGGATCTAGGACCCATAATTGACCAGAAATCTAGACTCGTTACCTGGTTACGAGAGTGGAAGGTATGGGGAGTTACCACCACATGCACCATTCCTGCCCGATAATCGGTCTTCAATTCCAAAAGTTAACTCTTTTGAATTTCTTTTAAATGGCTCATTTAACTCTATATTAATGTGCGAACTATGTGACATGCATCCTAAGATCTAATTTCAATATAATTCCTAAATGTGTATCTTGATTTTCTTAATTTGTTTGAATTCAATCTAAGTGAAAGTTCTCCTAAAATTCTAATTTCATGGAAAGTCCTAAGTGATTTAGTTACTTTTAATTTAAGGATTAATGTACAAAACCCCACCACTTATGTGTGGAGCCGACTCGGGCTTGGTATGCCACTCAAGTATCCAAGTTGCCTACGTATCCCAGCCTCACTGGAATCAGAGTCGACGTAGTTCGGTGCACCTGAACTAAGCTACTTATGCCTAACTCATCTAGGACACCGATCTAGACTGGATTGACTGTTTCAACAGTTTTAAGAGAAATTATGTAATTCAAGTTGAAGATTTTATTATCCTAGGACTTCATCTAAGATGTTATATGGTCCTATCTAAGGGCAAGACGTCCCTTAGACTAATGCAGGTTAACCTACATCCTAGGTAACTAGGTTTGTCCTAGGGAAAAAGTGAAGTGACTAGTGTAACTAGATCTATGGCACGGCTGCTATCCATAGCAAACTCCTGTGATGAGGCTGGACTCCTAGCTCTAGGACTCCCTAAAACTTAGGACACAACATGACACAAGTGTTCCTAAATGGGGCTCTAATGGTTCCTACGATGGAAACCGCAATCCAACGGTTCCGAAAGACATGGAGTGAGTTAGTTCAATTTGTTGAATTTGATGATTTTTGATTTTTGAAGATTTTCGATTCCTAAACATCTAAGGAATACCAAAGGCTCTATGGTTCGCAAGTTTCGGCCTCGAATCACAACCATGGAAGGGAATCGTGCTCTCAACCCTTGTATAATTTAGCACGTAAATTATAGTATCATATTGCCTGGCATATTTCTCAGGATTTCCGTGGACAGTAGACCTCGGAGCCAATATCATACTATAATTTACGCACTCCAATTATGCTGGATCGATCGCAATTAGTATACGATTATGGTTCCGATCTCGGCAGTTAAATTGTCACAGCATAGCCAATTTACAAAGGCAATCTATGAACCCTACGGTTTCTGTTTCAAAAAGTTAGGGATTGAATTTATGATGAAAAGTTAAGGTTTTTTGGAGATTTTTACTGACTTTTGTATTGATTTACTATTAAATTCTGATTTAATATCATTAATACAAGATTACTAGGAATACACAGTAACCCTAAGCAATCAAACTCCAAATCAGTTCAAACGTTTCCAGTAACAAGATATGGATGATTGTGGCTTACTGAAAACATTTCATGAATTATCATTAAGATTTGATATCAATTCCCGATTTTTCAAAATCTAAATCAGATTATAGAATAACACAGCAACCTATATCATATCACTTTTAAATTACTGCAAAATTTTATAGAATAAAGATATAAAGTATTAAAGCTTACTGAAAAATTTGCATGAATTATCATTAAGATTAGATATTAATATCCAATTTTTTAAAATTCAAATCAGATTATAGATTAACACAGTAACCTATAGCATATCAATTTCAAAGCAACTTAAACTCTTACAGTATAAAGATAATCATGATATTAGACTACTGTATGACTTTCATGGATTTTTATGACGATTGGATACCCATTTAAATTCACACAAAAATCAGATGAAACTAAAGAATTACTTAAAAAGCAAACCTAATGATATCCTAAAATCAAATGAAAAATTCCAGTAGATATATAATAGATTATAGAATTTATTATTAAAATTTCAAAACTTAAAACTTAAATCTCCTCTGTAAAATTGGTTTTTAAATATAAGAGATCACTTTGTTTCCTAGGCGTTAAAACCCGTTTAATAAAATAAATTGTAAAACCTTATCAAATCTTTGCAAAATTAATTGAAAATATTTCTCTAACATTGCAGTAACCAAAGTTACTTGTTTGTATAGAAAAAGTTTGGAAATATATTAATTTAATAAGAAAAAGAATTATGGCACGTAAAACGGGGAAGCGATTAGAAAACAGTAAAAACCATATTTTTAAAAAAATATTTTTTAATGGAAACTTCCATTTATTATTAGGCTTTAATTCTGAAAATTTTTATAAATTTTTAAAATGATTTGGTATTTATTAAAAATAGCCGAAATTTAAAATAATTAATAATCTGATTAAATAAACTTTAAAAAATATGAAAATTTTTGGGTGATCTAAAAACCTTGTAAAACTACTGGAAACAAAATTTCACTAAATTTGAACATTATTTGATATACTTTTGGCTCCATTCATCAAGAAATAACCCTTTTCGGGGTTATTCTTTGA
Source organism: Tasmannia lanceolata (assembly GCF_043159265.1). Classification (NCBI taxonomy): domain Eukaryota; kingdom Viridiplantae; phylum Streptophyta; class Magnoliopsida; order Canellales; family Winteraceae; genus Tasmannia; species Tasmannia lanceolata. The sequence goes on along the minus strand of NW_027518713.1, from coordinate 4,435,517 downwards.
AAAATAGAATGAAAAATAAAACAGCTGAACCGCGGTTGGAAAATAAGTTTCCAGTAGTTTTGTATTTTATATAAAACCCAAAAAATAGCAGTTTTTAAAAGGAACCATGTTTTCAAACACTTGCTTTGATAATCTAATTTAAATCCATATTGAATAAAAATAAAAGAAAACCATTTTTAAATGGAGGAAAATTAATTTTTGGATCAAATTTTGGATTTTGAAAACTCATAATCTATATTACAACATACTGGAATTTCAAAGAAAAACTCGTTAATTTGATCCATCAAAATTAAAACCCTAGCATGTTTTTTCTACTTCACAAAGATGAGGAATCCTTACCGTTGATCGCGATCCTTGTCTCTAGGGTTGGTGATCCAAGATATACGCTTTGTCCAACCCTTTTATATGCTAAAAAATGATCCAAAGAACCCTCCAATAATCTTTGATTGTGTGATGCCTTGGAGAAGAAGGAATTCAAGAATTCCTTTTGTGAAGAACACTTGAGAGAGAGATCACACCTCAAGAGAGAAGAGGTTTTTTTTTTCTTCTTCTTGGGAGGAGAGAGAAAAAGGACGAATTTGGATTTTTTTCAATCTTTCTATGATTGTTTGCTTTGATTTTTATAAAAAAAAAAAGTTAGGGTTAAGAGAGAAATAGTAATTTCCAATGTGAGAGCTCCTTTTTGGCTTGTTTCCAATTTTCCCCTCTTGCTTTCTTTTTGGCTTGTTTCCAAATTGGCTTTGATTCCAATCTTAATTTATTGTCAATCAAGACATGCTATTCTCATTCCATATTGCTTCTTTGGAAGAAAACATTTTTAAGCAATCATTCCTCTTTTCCTTCTTTCCTTCTTTTCATTTTTTATTCCTTTTTATTTTTCTTTTAACAAATATGATGTCACCATTGTGACATCATCAAGGTTAGGTGCTCAACTCATATGGGTCAACCATATGGGCCGCCCACCATGGTGGTTGACCCATATGGGTGAACTCACATGAGCTCCATCTTTGCGGGCTTTAGCCCAATGGGCCATTTCACACGGGTTTTGGGTTTTTCCGTAAAAAATCAATAAAATCTTTCTAAATTCAACATTCTATATATGGACCCAACCCATTTGACATTTATGGTGCATCCCTCACACATGATCGGACCATCTTTTTTGGAAAGTAACTTTTCGGACCAAAATGCCCCTATTCGACCGTTAGACATCCAAATGCGACCAAAATACCCTCAGATTGATTCACCCCTAAAGGGAAAAATTAAAAATGGAAAGTCTTTGTCATCAAACTTCAAAAATAGAAACTTTTAAAATTGGGTCCTTTCGGTGAGCAATAATAATAAACATGATCATTTGGTATCCCCTGAAAATACTCAAAATGCCCTCAACACTTAGAATTTCCAAATTAAGCGAAACTCCTGAGAAATTCTAAATTTAGCAGGTTTTCCAAAAGTCAAGAAATCATTCATAATCTCTCGGACATATTTTGGGGATCAAAAGAATTACACAGGAAAAGACCAAATTACCCCGAGGTGCTAGAATTTGGCGAGACTAGGGAAAATCCTGAGAAATTCTAAAAATAACAGATTTTTGAAAATTTATGAACAGACTCAAGATTTCTTAGACATAACTTAGGGACCAAATATTATATGTTTGAAAATGTCTAAAATACCCCCGAAGTGTAAGACTAAGAGAAAATCTTAAGAGATCTAAATTTAGCAGGTTTCCCAAATCTTACGAAATTACTCTTAATCCATCAGTCGTACCCTCGAGATGGTTTTGGACATATAAGAAATGATTGAAATATCCATAAGATGATGAAAATGTGGAAGCCTCAAGAGTTTCTAAAAATAGCAGCTTTTCAAAATTTGTAAAATCGCTCAAGATTTCTCAAATATAACTCGGGGGTCAAATGTGACACATCGAGAATGACCAAAATACTCATGCAGTTCAAAATAGGCAAAAATGAGGGAAACCCTGAAAATTCTAAAAATAGCAGGTTTTTTTCATTTGCTTGAAAACTTGAACTTTCATCTTCCAGAGGCCAATGGAACCCCCTAGAGACCTTCAGGATCGCGAATCAACTTCAAAACTCCCATAATGAAATGAAATCTACCCTAAAATGCATGGATGCCTAATCTAATGCTGAATACGGATTCTAGACTTGATGATACTACCGAATCTTTTACTTTTTAAAGCGTAGCAAAATGGGGGTGTCTACAAGGTTTCGCATAGTGGAAAACCTTAAGGACGATCTTAAGATGAGTGGAGTAGGGCTTTGCCCGAACCACTATATATCGATGTGTTCTTTCTTTTTCTTGCACTTTCATTCTTGATTTTGGTTTGGTATTTCTATTTGTTTTTTATCTCATTTGAACTAACCAAAATCTAATCAAGAGAAGAAAATTCAAATTAGGTTTAATACTTAAATTTTCAAAAGGCATAATTTAGTGTTAAAATCAATTCACCCCCCCTCTTGTTTATTTCAGAACTTTTCTATCTTAAATTTGTTGGATTCATATTCTAAATTTGGGAACCAAGGTCATTGATTGGAGATATGAAGGTTGTTTCCAATCCATGCCCCTTGTAGAGCATATGTCTCTCACTTCCTTCATTCTCTTTAGCTTTCTATCAATGTCTTGCACCTGGTATCGATTATAGCACTTCTAGACAATCCTCTTATCTTCGAAATGATTTTATTAATTCTTTGTGCTCTTTTGGAGGGTAATGCATTTCCTGATATCTCATTTCCTTGGAATCCGTAAAAATACGGTATTTCATTCTATCTGAGTCCATTTAAAAATGGCCTCTTGTTCCTCTTTGGAATCCATATAAATATGATGTATTATTTCCTTGGAATCTGTATAAATACGGCATTTCATTCTCTGTGAGTCCATTCAAAAATGATTTATCTCTCCTTTCCCTTTAGCCTGAATAATTACAGTGCCTCATTTTTGTTGAGCCTGCTTGAAAGCGGTATCTATTCGAAAATGATCTCTCATTTTCTTATTGCCCGTTTGAAAACAGCGCTGCCTCATAATTATCTTTCATTCTGAGTTGCGTAATTTTTGCAAATCAGATTTGATCCATTTCTCCATTATTCTGAACCACCAAGTCACGGTATTTAAAGTAATCTTCATTGTGTTCTCGGACTTCATCTAGGGTCTTGCATTAAGTTAGGTTGCATTGTCTAGTGAATCCTTTGTTGATTAACGCTACGCAAAATGGTTCTGTCACTTTTGCTTTGATATTCGATGACTACGTCATCTTTACCAAAGAGGGGCATCTGTAGACACCCCATTTTGCTACGCCTTAAGAAGCAAAAGATTTAGTTGGTATGTCGAGTCTTGAGTCGATATTCTGCAATAGATTAGGCATCTATGCATTCTAGGGTAGATTTCATCTCATTTTAGGTATTTTCGCAATCTTAAAGGTTTCTAGGGTGTTCCAATAGTATCTGGAAGATGAAAGTTCAAGTTTCCAAACAAGTGAAAAAACCTGCTACTTATAGAATTTTCAGGGTTTACCTCATTTTTGCCCATTTTTGCACTATAGGGGTATTTTAGTCATTCCCGATGTGTCCTGTTTGACCCCTGAGTTGTGTCTGAGAAATCTTGAGTGATTCCATGAATTTTGAAAAAAGCTGCTATTTTTAGAATCTCTTAAAGATTTTTCCCATTTTGTGTAACTTGGGGTTGTATTGGTCATTTCTAGTGTGCCTGAGACTATCTCTAAGGTATGACTGAAGAATCCTCGAAAATCTCAAGTGTTTTAAGGAACCTGCTATTTTTAGAAACTCATGGGGCTTCCACATTTTCATCATCTTATGGATATTTCAATCATTTCTCATATATCCAAAATCATCTTGAGGGTATGGCTGATAATTAGGAGTAATTTCGTAAGATTTGGGAAACCTACTAAATTTAGATCTCTCAAGGTTTTCTCTTAATCTTACACTTCGGGGGTAGTTTAGTCATTTCCAATTTGTCATATTTGATCCCTAAGTTATATCTAAGAAATCTTGAGTCTGTTCATAAATTTTCGTAAACCTATTATTTTTGAAATTTCTCTGGATTTTCCCTAGTCTCACCAAATTCTTGCACCTAAGGGTAATTTGGTCTTTTCCTGTGTTGTTTTTTTATCCCCGAAATCTGTCTGAGAGATTGTGAATGATTTCTTGAATTTTAGAAAACCTACTAAATTTAGAATTTCTAAGGGGTTTCGCTTAATTTGGAAATTCTGAGTGTTGATGGCATTTTGGGCATTTTCAAGGAATACCGAATGGTCTTGTTTGATGTCGTCCACCGAATGAAGTGATCTTCAAAATTTTCTATTTTTAAATGTTTCCTTAAGATTTTCTATGTTTAACTTTTCTTTTTCGAAGGCAATCCAATTTGAGGGTATTTTAGTCGCATTTGGATGTGTAATGGTCGAATAAGGGTATTTTGGTTCGAAAAATTATTTTTTCTAAAGGGGATGGTTCGACCATATGTCGATGGTGCATCATAAATGTCGTATGCGTTGGGTTCATCAATAAAAATTTTAAATTTAAAAGATTTTTATTGAATTTTTATTAAAAAAAACCCAAAATACATGTCATAAGGCCTATTGGGCTAAAGCCCACAAGCTGGGGGTCCATGTGGACCCACCCATGTGGGTCGGCCACATAAGTGGGCACCCCACATGAGGAGGCCACATGCAAAAATGTCCAATAGGGGATGAGGTGGTTGGTGACATCATATTTGTTTTGAAAAAATAATAAAGAAATGAAGAGCTATAATTAGAAAGGGCTTGTATGATCAGGTTATTAAAACGGCCATAACATTTTACCTTCTCGTTCAACAAATTTGTAACTATATTTGTTTCAAACGTCTCGAAAAGATCTAAACTTTTCTAGTTTATGACTTTTCATGAATCAGCCTATAAATTAGTCAAAAATGAGCTCAAACTTCGAGCCGCCCTTTTTGGACAAAAATCATTCATAAAAGCTAGTTTCCTATGTGAGAATGCTTCTAGATTGATCTTGAAGGATCTCCATTGTGTAATTTAGCATTGCTTGGCTTGCAAGAAATCAATATTAGAAGTAAATCCAATTTAGAAGGTAAGAGAAAAGCAAGCCATAAGTGAGAATTGGAAACTAACTATAGGTAGGAGTCCTCACATTGGAAACTTCCAAATCCAATCTAACCGTAACTTTTTCTATAAAAACAAAGCAAGCACAACCTTTGGCTTTTCACTAGAAAATTCATCCCTCTCTCTCTCTCTTCCTCCGTGGAATTCATTCCTCTCTTTTGTTGCTTTCGTGTTCATCTCTGCCACTTGGTTCTTCACAAAGTACTTTCACATATTCAATACATTCAACATATTGGAAGCTAGTTCATGATTCTTTGAGGTTTCTTTTGCAATTAAAAGGGTAAGTCAAAGCGTATATCCAAGGATTACTTACCCTAAGACAAGGAGAGCTAGCAAGGTTGGTCTTCCAAAACCCTCTTTCATGTAGTTTAAACTAGAATCATGCTACGATTGAATTTGTGATTTTCTTTGAAAATCTATGAAGATGAAATTGTTTGCATGTGAAATTTTGAGGAGATGAAATCAGGTTTAGGTTATTTCATAATCTAAAATTTTTCTTGAAAAATCTATTCTTTAATATTAAAATCCAATTTTTGAAATTAAGAGGGTTTAAATCCACTTTACAAAGCAACTTTAATAAACCTTTAACATTTCTTGAATTTTTCAATCTCTGAGTCTTTTGTTTATTAAAGAGCATAGAAATCTGGAATTTTCAGAAATTTTGACTTCATTTTGACCATGATTTGACCTTTTAAACTTTACCCTTCAAGGCGTAAAATTCCAAAGATCGAATTTAAAAAGATGTCAAAACAGATCCCAAATCAATGAAAATTTAACCATAACAGACCCTTAAGGTTTTGAAACAATAAGAATTTTTTGAAGAATTTTGGATTTAATTTAAGGGGCTTAAAATTTTATTTAATCTTAGGGGTATTTTTAGAAAAAAAACTAATTGTCGAAAAATATATAGAGTTTCCATAGATGAAATTTCGATGAGAAGTAACTAAGACTTAATCTAATCTCCTGTGAATTTTTTAAGATTTTTGGTTGCTGTTAGATACTTGTTTATGATTTTTTATGTCAAATCAAGCATGTCATATTAAATCGAAAAAAATAGTAAATAGCAACGAAAAATTCTGAAAATATTTTATGAGGAGTTACTACTGGAATTACATGTTTTCATGAAGTTTAGATTGATTTTGATCAGATTTACTATGTGTTGTTCTGTAAATTCAAAATCTGGACAGATACTTTTAAAATCCAAAATTGATAGTAAATCATCTTTAAAATTCATAAAACTTTTATAGTAATCCTCTCTAGTCCAAAAAAATCTACTGTAAACATTTCATCTTATTTTGATTAGATTTTCTATGAGTTTATGTGGAAATTTATAATCTGGACAAAAATCTTCAACATGGGAAAATTGATAGTAAATCACATTTACAATTCATGGAAATTGTACAAAAACCTTCTATGGTCAAGATCCAGTTACTGTAACTTATTTATATTAGATTTGCTATGAGTTACTGTGTAAATCTATAATCTGGACAGAACTCTTCAACATAGAAAAACTGATAGCAAAACATATTTATAATTCATGACAATTTTACAGTAATCTTCTCTCGTCAAGAGAAAGCTACTGTAAAAATATTCAGCTTAATCCGAATAGATTTGATATAAGTTTGTGTAAATCTCTAATCTGAACTGAATTTCTTTAAAATACTTCAGAAAATCAAAATAAATTCGAATTGTTATAAAAAATTCCCAAAAAAATTCTAATGCTCTATCATGTATTCAATTTTTAAACTATTGAAATAGAAACTTTAGGAGTCATTGATTTCCTTTGCTGATTTGCAATGCTATAAGATTGCGTTCATAATCGTATCTTAATTGCGATCAATCCTTAATAATTTGAGCATTTAAATTATAGTATGTTGTTGGCTCCGATTTCCGCTGTCCACAGAAATCCTGAGAAATATGCCAGGCAGTAACATACTATAACTTACGTGTCAAATTATGCAAGGGTGGAAAGCACGATTCCCTTTCATGAATGCAACTCAAGGCTGAAATTCGTCAAGCCCTAGAGCCTTTGGTATTCCTTAGATGTTAGGAATCGAAAATCTTTGAAAAATTAAAAATCATTAACTTAATAAATTAAGATCATTTGATCCATGCTTTTGGAACCGTTGGATAACAGTATCTCTTCGTAAGGACCTTTAGAACCAATTTGGAACACTTATGTCGCGTTGTGTTCTAGGTTTTAGGGTGTTTCTAGAGTTAGGGAGTTCAGCCTCATCACGACCGGTTGCTATTATTAGCAATTGAGTCACAGATCTAGTTACACTAGTTATCCCTTTTTTCCCATAGGACAAGCCTAGTTACCTAGGATATAGGTTCACATGCATTAGTCTAGGGGATGTCTTGCACTTAGATATGATCATATAGCATCTTAGATTGAGTCCTAGGATAGTAAAATCTACTCAATTTGAACTAAATAATCTCTCTTAAACTGTTGAAACAGTCCTTCCAGTCTAGATTGGTGTCTAGGCATATAACTTAGTTTAGGCATATAACTTAGTTTATGCACCAAACTACGATCGACTTTGATTCCAATGAGGCTTGGATAAGTAGGTAGCTTTGGATGCTTTGAATGGCATACCGAGCACGAGTTGGCCCACCACAAATGGTGGGGTTTTGAATATTAGTTTTTTTTCTCTAAATTCTTAACTAAATTAATTAAAATATATATGATTTCCCTCAAATTAGAATTTTAGGAGAACATTCACTTAGATTGAATCCAACCAAATCAAGATACACATTAGAGAATACATTAAAATTAAATTTTATGATGCATGTCACATAACCCGTACTTTAATATAGAGTTAAATGAGTCATTTAAAAGAAATTCAAGAGAGTTAACTTTCGAAATCGAAGACCGGATTACCGGGCAAGAATAGTGCATGTGGTGGTAATTCCCCATACCTTCCATTCTCGTAATCAGGTAATGAGTCTAGATTTCTGGTCATTTATGGGTCCTAGATCTCTCATCTAGGTGGCGACTCTGTCATTATTTTTTGTGTGAAATTCGGATTGCTTTAGTGATCCCAAGTTCACGAAAATGATGAATTAAATCAATAATAAAAAGCAAACGCCAACCATGTGGGTACGAGAGACCAAGAGAGAGGGGGCGGCTCGCGGGCCATTCCCCTCTCTCGGGATCGGGTCCCACAGAAATGGGTGAAGAGTTATCTGAGTTCTCTGCCATTAGTGGGGATGGGAAAGAAGGGGATGGGAAGAGTTATCTGAGTTCTCTGCCATCACAGAGGATGGTGGAGAAACAGAACTCCTCTCCAGCCATGAAGAAATTCGAACCCAAGAAGTGGGTTTATTTATGGTGTCAACTTCCTGAAATAGAAACAATGAACACGAGGTGTAAGCTTGACATTCAAGGAGTGATTTCTATTCATTGACTGAAAGATGATTATGGGCTAAACAAGCAATTGGGATGATAGAATGAAACCCTAATGATCGAGACAGAATAATGATGGCACAACCGCGCAGGGGAATGCTCCTAGTTTAAGGATCATGAGAATGAACTCTAAGGGGCTTAGCAAAGTAATCTTGAAAAAGGTTACCCCTAAAGTAAGAAGAGACCAAGAATTCAAGTATGATCAGATCATTAGGATCAAGTATGATCAGATCATCAGGATTACATAATCAAAGGATTGAGACTCTGTTCTTACCAATTAAGAGAAGGAAGGAAGACATGATTGAATCACAAAAGGAGAAAACGATAGACACATGATCAAAAGATTAGGCGGAATCGCATAAGATTGCTTTTGAATGATAGATCAAAAAGAGACTAACCTATGGGATCTTGGGAATGATGGGATTTATATCCTAATCCCAAAAGGAAAGCTTTTAATCTTCTTACATCTTTTCTAGTGTTACCTGAAGGCATCAAACCCTAGTCCTAATCTAGCGGAGTGGAGAGAGGATCTCGACTCATGACTTTATTTGTGTACCTAGAACCGATCGTAGCCATTGGAAGATGGACTACAGCCTAATCTAGACACAAATAGGTAAGATATCCTAATATAGGCTCACACACGTGACGCACACGTGTTCGTACTATATGCAAGTGAGGGGGTAATCTAGGGGTAAGGCCAAAAGTTCTCTTAGTGCGAATCTGTGTTCGATATACTGTACCAGTGTCCAGCGTATCAGTACGTGAACAAGCAGATCCGTTTACGCACCATAAAGGTATTAGGCTATGAGTGGAATGCTTCTCTAACACAGAGGCACCAGGTGATGAAATCCTAGTCAACCATGCTAGATAACACTCCGGGTTCCTAAATAGGATGTGTGTGTATGTGAGATGCATGGTTTGGATGTGGGTGATGTAAGTGTGTGCAATAAGTTTGTGCAATCTAAGCTGCCTTCAGGTTCTGTTAGATTAAGTTTGCAGTATAATGTGATGAGAAAATAAAGCAAAACAGACAAACAAATCTATCAAGCATATAAGATATAAGATAGAGTTTTCATGAGCCAATTAAAATAAATTCAAATGAGTTATCCTTTGGAATTTTAATGAAGTTAGGTGGTCCTCAGCAGAGTCGTCAGTCTTTGGGACCCGATCCCGCGAGGGGGCGCGAGCTGCCTCCCCCTCTTGGTCTCTTGTACCCACGTGAATGGCGTGTGCTTTTTATTAATGATATAAATCATTGCCAACTGCGTGGGTACAAGAGACCAAGAGGGGGAGGCGGGTCACGCCCCCTCTCGTGAGATCGGGTCCCACAGACTGGCGACTAAAAATATTTTCAAATTGGATTACCCCTAAAGAGGAAAGTTAAAAATAGAAACTTTTCAAGAAAAACCTTAAAAATAGTTACTTTTAAAGATTGCTCCTTTGATGGGTGATATCAAACATGATTACTTGGGATTCCCTAAAAATGCTCAAATGCCCTCGTTTCACAAAATTTCCAATTCAAGTAAGTTTCTAAATTTAGCAACTTTTTTCAAAGTTCATGGATTCACTCAAGATTTCTCAGACACAACTTGAGCGTCAAATGGGACACATTAGAAATGACCAAAATACCCCTGAGGTGCAAAAATAGGCAAAAATGAGGGAAACCTTGAGAAACCCAAAAATAACATTTTTCTACTTGATTATAAACTTGATTTTTCATCTTCTAGAGTCCAATGGAACCCCCTAGAGACTTTACGGATTGCGAATCAACTTTAAAACTCCTTAAAATGCAAGAATACCTAATCTAATGCGGAAGACCGACTCAAGACTCGATGAAACTTTCGAATCTCTTGCTTTTCAAAGCGTAGCAAAATGGGGTGTCTACAACTGAAAATTGCAGAAAGTAAAAGAAAGGCAGAGGGGTTTATATCATAATTTGCTCAGTCGAGCCACTAAGATTTTATGACGTCACCACCTCGTACTATATTTGTAAAGGAAATTACAGAAAGCTGTAAGTTGCAGAAAGTAAAAGAAAGGCGGAGGGGTTTATATCATAATTTGCTCAGCCGAGCGACCAAGATTTTATGACGTCACCACCTCGTACAATACTTGTAAAGTAAATTACATTAAGCTTGTATAGAATGTAATTTTACCGGTGGAGAATTGGGCGGCGTAACTACGCTGTATTTGGAGAGGAGACTTCGAGTTTGGCGAGATTTCGGCAGGACAACGGTGCTATTTCAGTAATAGGGCGTTGGGTTCTCTGAAATTCGGCAGCAAAATGGCACTGTGTTGATGAAGGAGGCTCCGGAGTTGCGAAGAAATTGATGGCGTAACGGCGTTGTATAGCCGAAAAAGCCTCCAAGTTCGTCGATATTTCGACAGAACGGCATTGCTATTGAAAAGCAGCTCGTAGTCCTGCGAAATTCGGCAGAACAACGGCGTAAAATAGAAAAAGACGCTCCGAACCTTCGGAATTTCGGCGGAATGCCGACACTCGATTGAAGCTACATAGGGTTTCTCTACTTTCTCTCTTCTAAAGCAAGTTAACTAGGGTTTTTTTTAATTTCTGCAGGCTAGAAACACACAGAAGGAGGGTGTATGCACCAAAAAAAGGGGAGAGAGAGGGAGAGAAGATGTTAAAAACTTTACCCCCCACCTATTTATAGGTGGGGAGGGTAAAACATATCTAGTTCGAACCAGAATTTGCCCCAGGCAAATTTGGGATGACGTCATCTGGTCTTATCCATATGACGTCGTCCCCGGTTAACGCAATTTTTCGTCTTTTCTCCGGTTCTTGAAAATTGCAATTTTCCATCTTTTATCGGTTTTGTTCCAAACGTTCGTATCTTTTCCGATTGAACTCCGATTCGAACGCGATCAAATTCGTTGGATTCCTTGTTCCAAGGGCTTTCCAATGAATCTAATATCGAATGCTTTAGGGAAACAAAGTGTCCTTTGGGTGCAAACAGAAGTTTTTGACCCAAACTTAACTTATCGATTGGAATGCCGTGTGCAAATGGGCTTACCGGTTTGTGCCGTAAAAGCCAGGTGCTGTGTAAAACAGGGTTTTGGTTTGCCAAAAAAGCCGGGTGATGTGTTAAAACAGGCTTTTCGGTTGTTAAAATGGCTTTCGAAATGGTTTTGTTACCCTAAAAAGAGATTGAGAGAAACACTACTGGTGCTCTGGGACTCGTCATAAGGTTCTTCCTCGCGACACCTATCATTAGTACTACCTTGATAAAATTGGGTGTCTACAGTCCTACACCTGAATCTCCAAGATATCCCCAGCTAAAGAAATTCCCAAATCGCTATAAATTTGGGACACCCTTTGTTCTGTCAAGCTAAAGAGCATAAGGGATTCAGCTGGATCAAACCCACTTCTGGATAGACGAAACTCAACTCTAATCCACTGCTCATTCTTCGGACATCCATCCACACCGCCACTATGGTCAGGCTCAGCTCCCTCAACACTGAGAATAAAACTCTAAGGGTGAATGCTGAGCATGCGCGTAAAAAGATGGTCGTGGATGATACGATGTTGATCGAGAAGAGTGAGGAGATAGTCCGATTGTAGGAGAAGCTGGACAAGAGGGGAGAGGACTTCGGCAGAGGTGAAGGCAACATTTGACATGTGGGTGGTCATCAGGAGTGACTTTGGAGGGAGTCCTTGCTGAAGCAGAATACATGGCTGCTTGCATGGAGGTCGTGGAGTACAGGGGCTCTACCCAATTTGTGGATGGTGCGACAGACTATAGCGTGGGGCCATGCTGGACTGTTTTTACAGTGTCTAGATCGAATCCTCCAGCACCCCCTCCTTTGACGTCGCCATTGGTTCCATAGTCCCCGTAAAACGAGGAAGAAGCTCGGGACAGTCTGCCCAGTGACCGAGTAGATGGGGGAGGTGTAGGACGATCCCCGACGACGCTTTACAATTGGATAGGCACCTGTGTTTTGTACAAACTTTAGAACTGCTCTCTAACCATGCACATTGGGTGATGTTTTCTTGAGCTGCCCTTGCCATCGTCTCTCCTCATCTGATACTGGTTTGAATAGAGAATTGACCATTTTCGATCTTCGTTTGATCTGGCTTCCTTTTTCCCGAGCTCACATAAAAGTCTAACAATAGCTCCTGGATTATGCCTTTATCCTCCTCATCATTGAATGCTCATCCAGCTCCCGGATTAGCCCCAATTATGCATTTGGCCGGCTCACTGGCTGTGAGGGTTATGGTCTCGACCGAGCTATTCATTTTTCTATGCTCTTCCTTCTACGCTTCCTTGTGCGTTGGCCTGTCTACGTCAGATGGATATAGTTGGAGGCGATTGGCCCCCTTCTGGCCAAGGTGTCTGGTTGAGGTCGGAAGGTTTTGAGGTGATGGTTACCGATTGATCAAATCTGGCTTCAGCACCTCCTTCCGAGCCCAGGTAGATGGGACTTGTGCGGATTCTAATATTCATTATAATCAAGGTCCTACCTGGTCAGCTTTAGAGGTTATAATACTGTGCAGTACATTTTAAACCTCCACAATCTAAGGGTTAAGAACATCTTATGGATAAGATTTTCTGGGCACACCCTATCTATATGCGCCCAACAAAAAAATGGTTTAGACAACCAAAAAAATGTGGCCCACTGTTTTTTGGGCTGCACGTGTATGCACGGCCGTCCACCGATTAATTTCTCATTTTTTTCCTTTTATGCTCCAAATTTTCTTTTAGGGAAAATTAATAAAAAATGCAAAGTTTTGTCTAAATTGTGGGTAGTGATTTGAAATTTATTAAAAAGGTGTTGTTAGGCGAGAGAAGATGGCTTTTAGGACAAATATGCCATTCCTACCTCTTTTTCCCCTCCACCTTTTTACACCTATCCCTATGCACTTATTACCTTCTCACCTACCACCTTCTTCCTCAAGGCTTTTCTAATGTGGAAAACTCCATGGAAGGGTTTTGAAGGTTGCCATTTACAACAGGGTTTCGTATTCACGAGGGTTTATTCATGATAAACTTATCGAAGCAGTGTTACAAAATGCAAAGAAAATGGATTTTGAGCTTAAAACTGAATTTTGTTGTTTTTTCCATTTTCAAGATAAATCCATTTTCTTTGCATTTTTGGATTCTAAAACATCAAAACCAAGCTTCAATTTATGGTTGCCTGCATGACACTAAGATCACAACGTTGTAGACACCCCATTTTGCTCTACCTTAATCGATAAAGAAATTAGGGTTTGTTTTCCGTCGGTTTTCCATTGTCTTTCTTTCCCGCATCCGTTTGTTACATTTCTAAATATTTTTGGTCGTTTCCGTCGTGTTTCGCATTTTCCCGCTAAATGTTGAGAAGGATTAGGAGAATTTGTACCCGTTTGGTGGGCCCGCATTGAACATTTGTTTAAAATCGAATCAACCGGGGGCCCACATTGTGGGGCCCGCGTTGTGGGGCCTCAGTGGGGCCTCAGTGGGGCCTCTTGTGAGGCCTCTTATGAAGAGCAATGATGGTAGCTCTCCACTAAGACAACATGATGGGCCCTCCACTAAGAGCAATAATGATGGACTCTCCACTAAGAAACATGATGGGCCCTCCACTAAGAGCAATAATGATGGACTCTCCACTAAGACAACATGATGGGCCCTCCACTAAGAGCAATAATGATGGACTCTCCACTAAGAAACATGATGGGCCCTCCACTAAGAGCAATAATGATGGACTCTCCACTAAGAAACATGATGGGCCCTCCACTAAGAACAATAATGATGGATTCTCCACTAAGAGGGACAACATGATGAGCTCTCCACCAACATATCTCTCTCTCTCTCTTTCTCTCCCTATATATATCTCCCTTCCCATCCATAAGAAGAGGAAAAAAAAAAGAAATTTATCTTCCATTATCTCTTTCTCTTCCATTATCTCTTCTAATCACTCCCTCCAATCCCTTTCCTCAATATATTCTTCCATCCCTCTCCCTAATATTCTTCTTCCATTATCTCTTCACTCCCTCAATCACTCCCTCTAAACACTCCAGAGAAAGCGAAAGACGGCGGAGCGGATCGGCGGCAGCAGGATTTTTTATATTTTTTTGGATTGGGCGGAGATCTTCACCACAGGTAGGTGCATTGTTCTCAAAATATTTCTGTATTTTTCCGAATTTTTCTGATTTTTTCCGCAAATTGTGTTTTAAAAATGGAAAACTCTTCAAAAAACATCTTTTGACGAAGAAAAATTAAATTATATACCAAACAGATTCTAAAATTAATGAAATTTCGTGGGAAAATAATATGTTACTGATTCATTTTACCATGAATTTATAAAGATTTTTGGAGTTTATTTGGTATATTATTTAATATTTTCTTTGAAACTTATCAGATTTTAGGAGAATTTTTACTAACATCAGATCATCATTAAAATTCATAAAATTTTTACAGTAGTCTTATCTTCCATATTACTTGTTACTGTAAAATTTTCGTGTTATTTGGATCTGTTTTAATATGGGATGTAGTGTTAATTTATAATCTGGTCTGGAAATTGTAAAATCCGAAATTGGTAGTAAATAATTTCTAAAATTCATGAAAATCTCACTGCATGCTATTTTGATTCATATAGTATTTCTGTAGAAATTTCATAGAATTTAGAGTTATATTTCTACTAGTTTATGTGTTAATTGTGCAATCTGGACATTTAATGGTTTAATCAAGATTAAATGTGAATTTAATGTAAAAATATGCAAAACTCATCCTGTAAGCTACATACATTTTCATCTTGCTGCTGTAGAAATTTCAAATCATTTCGAATTTATTTGCAACAATTTCACTTGTAAAACCGCTCATATGCTTAAAATTGATAAAATCCATGGAAAATTCGAAATTAATTGAAAATCATATAAAAATTCCTAAAGAACTTTAAAATTCTGTCACATGTTCACTCCTTAATCCATTGAAACAGAAATTTTAGGATCTTTAGATTTTCCTGGAAAAATGGCCCGTGCATCCATAATCGTATCCCAATTGCAACTTGATCTTTGACAATTTGAATATTTAAGTTATAGCATGTTGTTGGCTCCGAGGTTAGTGTCCACGGAAATCCTGAGATTCTGCCAGGCAATAAGATGCTATAACCTAAGTATTAAATTGCACAAGGAAAGAGCGCACGATTCCCTCCTTTGGATGCCATTCAAGGCCGAAATTGGTGAACCCTAGAACCATTGGTAATCCTTAAATGTCTAGAAACTGAAAATCTTCGAAATCTGAAACTCATTAACCTCGAGAACTTAAATCGATTTATCTTGTGTCTTTCGGAACCATTGGATTATGGTTTCCAATCTAAGAACCATTAGAGCCCAATTTAGGAACACTGGTGTCGTGCCGTGTCCTAGGTTTTAGGGAGTCCTAGAGTTAGGAGTCCAGCCTCATCACGGACGCTTGCTATGAATAGCAACCGTACCATAGGTCTAGTTACACTAGTCACCCAATCTTTCCTTAAGACAAGCCTAGTAAACTAGGATGTAGGCAAACCTGCATTAGTCTAAGGAACAACTTGCATTTAGATAAGAATCATACAGCATCTTAGATGAAATCCTAAGATAATAAAATCCTCAACTTGAATTAAAGAACTACTTTTAAAACTGTTGAAACAGTCAAATCCGTCTAAGTCGGTGTCCTAGTTGAGTTAGGCATAAGTAGCTTGGCTTAGGTGCACCGAACTACGTCGACTCTGATCCCAGTGAGGCTTGGGTACGTAGGCAGCTTGGATGTCTGACGGCATACCACCCGCGAGTCGGCACCACAACAAATTGTGGTGTTTTGTATATTAATTTTCTTGTAAATGCTTAATCAAATCACTTAGGACTTTCCATGAAATTAGAATTCTAGGAGAACTTTCACTTAGATTGAATCCAGACAAATTAATAAATCAAGATACACATCTAGGATTCACATTGAAATTAGATCGTAGGATGCATGTCACTTAGTTCGCACATTAACATAGAGTTGAATGAGCCATTTAAAAGAAATTCAAAAGAGTTAACTTTTGGAATCGAAGACCGATTATCGGACAGGAATGGTGCATGTGGTGGATAACTCCCCATACCTTCCATTCTCGTAACCAGGTAGCGAGTCTAGATTTCTGGTTAATTACGGGTCCTAGATCCCACATCTAGGTGGCGACTCTGTCAGTCTCTTTTGTGTGGAATTCGGATTGCCTCAGTGATCCTAAGTTCACATAAAAGATGAATTAAAATCAATAATAAAAGAGCACACGCCAATCGCGTGGGTACGAGAGACCAAGAGAAGGCGTGGCGGCTCGCGCCCCACGCCCCTCTCGCGGGATCATGTCCCACAGTCTGGCGACTCTGCTGGGGACCACCTAACTTCATTAAAATTTCAAAAGATAATTCATTTGAATTTAATTTAACTGGCTCATAAAAACTCTATACTTGTTAGATTAGTTTGTCTCGTTTTATTTTCTCATCACATTTTACTTGAACTTAATTTAACAAAACCTGAAGGCATCATAGATTGCGCGAACTTATTGCACACACTTACATCACTTGCATCTAAACCCTTGCATTTCACATGCACACACGTCCTATTTTAGGAACCCGGAGTGTTATCTAGCATGGTTGACTGGGATTTCATCACCTGGTGCCTCTGTGCTAGAGAAGCATTCCACCCTTAGCCTAGTACCTTTATGGTGCGTAAACGGATCTCTTGTTCACGTACTGATACGCCGGACACTGGTACAGTATATCGAACATGGATTCGCGCTAAGGGGACTCTTGGCCTTACCCCTAGATTAACCCACACATGCATGCAGTATACGAACACATGTGCACCACATGTGTGAGCCTAGTTTAGGATATCTTACCCATTTGTGTCTAGATTAGGCCGTAGTCCATCTTCCAATGGCTACGATCGGTCCTAGGTACACAAACAAAGTCATGAGTCGAGATCCTCTCTCCACTCCGCTAGATTAGGATTAGGGTTGATGCCTTCAGGTAACACTGTTAAAATGTGCGAAGACTAAAAACTTTTCCTTTGGGGTTAGGATATAAATCCCATCATTTCCAAAGATCTCATAGGATTAGTTATTCTTGATCTACCCGTTGAAAGTAATCCTATGCAATCTCACATTTTGATCATGTGTCTATCATTCGTCTCTTGTGGGATTCGATTGTGTCTTCATTGGCGGAAATTGTGTCTCAATCATTTGATCGTGCAATCTTGATGATCCAATCTTGCCTGTACCCTTGATCTCTTCCTCCTCTAGGGGCTACCTTTTTCAAGAATATTTCTGCTAAATCCTTCAGAGTTTACTCTCATAATCCTTGAACTAAGGGCATTCCCCTCATCATTTGGATTCATTCTATTGTCCCAATTACTTGCTTAAATGTGTAATATTTTTCAGTCATTGAGAAGAAACACTCCATGAATGCCAAGCTCATATACCTCGTGTTCATTATTTCCATGACAGGGCACTAAACACCATAGCTAACCCTACTATTCCTTGGGTTCGGATCTCTTCTCGATTGCAGAGGAAATCTGTCTCCCCGCCACCTTCTCTGAGGACCCCAGCATCTCCTTCTTTCCCATCCTCATCCTCCCCAATGGCAGAAAACCAGAACAGTAGTCTTCCACCCGCTGCTATTACCGATACTCTCACCTTGATTCTCCGGCAGCTTCAAGAACTCAAAGAAGAGAACCAAGTTATCAAGGCCCAGCTTTCTGAAAAGTTGGGGCCATCGTTGTCCAAAGATAAAGGGTCCATGCACCATACAGTTACTTCAGCCGCACCTGCCCAGCCAGTGTTCATTCCTATCCCTGACAAAACTGAAGAAGATTTTGAAAAAGAGCAGTACAGCGAAGATCGCAGCAGGCCTTCTCAGTCCATGGTTGATAAAGTAGTTATGGAGAAATTAGAAAGTCTTACCAGGAAGGTTCAGGACATTCAGTTTCAGGACCAGGGTGGTTTCAATCCAAGTGACCTCACACTGTTCCCAGAAATCCGTCTCCCAGCCAATTTTCAAATGCCGGACTTTGATAAATATGATGGTGTGGGTTGTCCAATCACACATTTGCAAATGTTCACCATCATGTGTCAACCTCAAGGCTTATCTTCTGAGCAAATGGCTCAATTGTTCCCGGTTTCCCTAACCAAGGTTGCCAGGAGGTGGTTCATGGTCTTGGACAAGACTCGTTACAGGACATGGAAGGATATCGGCGAGCAGTTCATCAGGCAATTCAAATATGATGACGGGACAGAAATCACCAGAAAGGATTTGGAAAGGACAAAGCAAGACTTGAGGGAATCCTTTCTGACCTTTGTGAAAAGATGGAGGAGAATAGCAGCTCAGATGATGGAGCGCCCTTCTGAGGAAGAGCAGGTCCAAATAATCATGAAAAATATTTCCCCCCAGCTCCAGTATCACATGTCGTTGCAGTATTATCCGGACTTCAAACACTTTATCGTGGCAGGCACCCAAATAGAGGAGGCTATGGCTCAAGGTGTGTTCAACCAAAGTAACCCGAATACCAAAGAATTCAAGAAGCCTCCATCAGCTGAAATTAATAACCTTTCCCGCTCCAAGCCTCAGCCTTCAAAACCTCAGAACCCCATGGTGATGGATTATACCCAACCTGCTGTCGCACCTCGGCCACAGGCCCAGACAGAATTTACCCCTCTCCCTCTTCCACCATCTGTGATACTCAAGGAGTGTCTAGCCTCAGGTCGCATAATCCTGCCCGACATTAGGGCTCTTCCTAATCCTTTACCAGCAAATTGGCGAACAGATCAACACTGCGAATACCATAGAAATTCTGGCCATCTCACTGATAATTGCATTGCCCTAAAATTCAGAATCCAGAGGTTGCTCGACAATAAAAGCCTTGTGTTTGAGCCAAGTCCCGTTGCTACCAATAACCCATTACCGAATCATGCAGTACTGCCGCCAGCCGTTCGCAATGCTTAAATAACTGAAGGTTCAAAGGGGCACAGGTCCGGTTGCAATGAAAAGAATCAGAAGTTGAAAGTACCATTTATGAGCCAGCTTTCGCCGAGCCTCCGAAGCTAGACAGTTGCGGCAGTTAAAGTTTTAGTCGTTTATTATTTTATTTTGAGTCAGCCATCATGGTCAGTACAATTGTTGAGTCCGGTCCTACAGTTCAAGGTTAATGCCTAGTCCAGGCAAGTTATCTTTTGCTTTTCTTTTAGAGTTGTGAATCCTGAACATGTTCAGGATAGGTTGTGAGATGTAGTATTTTTTTTTCTTTAAATAAAATTTCAGTTCCAATAGTTCACTTGTGTCTATTTCTTAAGTGTGCTTCTGATCTTAAAATAAGACTCCCTCCTCAAATGAGGACAAAATTGACGAAACTCCACTTGAGTCACAACGATTACTTGAACAAGAGGAGGAGCGCCAATCTCAGCCTTTCAAAGATGAAATTAAAGTGGTAAACACTGGCACTGAAACCTTGATCCAGTAAATGCCGATTGAAAATACATTACCCTCTGAAGAGTGTGAAGAATTGGTAAACCCATTTTGAGGATAAAAAGATGGTCCAGTAAGCGTTACCTTTAATGCCAAGAGAAAGACCCAGATAGAAGGTTCAAGAAAGAATAAAGTGAGAAAATATATGCTATACAAGGGGCATAGAGTGGAAACAACTTTCATATTTCCAATCAATGACCTTGGTTCTCAAATTTATAACATAAAGCCAACAAATTCAAGATAAGAAGTTCAAGAGCAAGCATTGAAAAGTGATCATCAGATATCAAGAGTTACAAATCCATAGATGGAGGATGTCAAAGAACAAGTTTCGCTTTATGAAAGTCGAAAGTACGCATTGGAATCTTGGAAGAAGAAGATATATTATCTCTTACCTGGAAATGCCGTCAAACTCCATGAAAAAAAAAAAGAAAAATAAATAAATAATCAGTACCAGAGAGACTCTAGTAACCTAGATCGATTCTCATTCTGAACATCGGAAGGCCTCCTTTGGCCGAATAAATCCCAAAATCAGAACCCAACGTCAAAAGAATACCGGTTTGCAAACCCTCCGAGCCTGAATCAAATTTTCTTGAAAACCCATCAAACTCGGGGCATTCGCCCCGAACTACGCGAGACCTGATCCCTACACTGGGGTACGCAGGCAGCTCGGTTAAACTGAGTTCGGTCAATTCAAAAAAGAAAAGCAATTCAATCAATCCAAAAAAAAAAGAAATTCAATCCTTTCAGAAAAAAAAGGGGACAAGTTCCTAAAGAAGAGAAGTCAATTATTCCAGAAAGAAGAAAAAAAAGAAAAATCAATAAACTTTCGAACAATTTATCTTCAAACTAGGGGCATTCGCCCTGAACTATACACGACCTGATTCCTACCTTGGGATATGTAGGCAACCTATTCACAGGTTCGGTCGAAATCTTTGTTGAACCTTAAGCCATTCTTTGAAAAGCCCTATCCTACCTATAAAGTCCTTCCGGTGTTCAGAACTAATGATCTAGGTCCCGAAACAAAAAAAAATGATGATGAATAAAAAAAAATGGAGTTTGAAGATCTGCTAGACTGAAAACCTGAAAGGGCGGTTTAGGCAAAATTTAAGATCATTCCCCTGTTAAGTTGAAAACCCGAAAGGGCGGCTTAGGCAAAAGCTAAGGGGATAGCCTGCTGAATCGAAAACCTAGAAAGACGGTTCAGGCAAAAGTTAAGGCTACCACGGTCCGCCAAGTTAAAAACCCTGAAGAGGTGACTTGGTCACGGTAAGAGAATCATTATAAGAAGGCTACAGCCAGTATCAAGACTGAAGATCAACTGAAGTTCAAGCAAATTTATAAGAAGGTTACAGCCGGTATCAGGACTGAAGATCAATTGAAGTTCAAACAAATTCAAGCGACATCCTCAAAACTGGGGGCATTGGAGCTAAGCAATCCTAGGAGTTGTAATTAAATCATTGAGGCATTACTGTTTTAAGGAAAAAGTCCAGTGTTTACCAATTGAAAAAAATATTCCTTGAAAGGATAGACTTACCAAATAAAATGTTAACTAAGTCAGAAGCATTACTGTGTCTGTCAGTGTAGTTAATCAATCGTTGTTATTCTATGTTCACTCCTTTAGAGCTCCTCAATCCTTTGAGTAGTGCCTTTTATCTAAGTTTTCTATTTAAAAAGAGTCAATCGTCATCCATATGTCCAAATGATGCAACTGTCTCGGTGAAGGAGGCCCGGCCTCGTCAGCTCCCTGCGATTGTACCTGAAAAAGTTCGAGAATCTAGTCAAACAGCTATATTTCAAAGATGATCAACCCAGAAGAATTCAGAAGTAGAAACATCAGAAAGCCCAGCTTCCGTAAAAAGATCATACCCCAGGAAGGCATCTTAAGCTTGGAAGAGCCTCAGATGCAATGATGGTCGAGCCAATTTCTCAGAAAGATGAACCGTTAAAATTCAGAATTTCCTTCCAGTTAGTTAAATACTTTCCTGGTCAAGAAATGTTTATCTAAACACCTATCAAGAGGCAAGTCCCACTTTTCCATGATTATATCCAAGAGAGCCGTTGTTCTAGATTACCAATTTCAAGTGTCTTGTTCAAGGTTTCAGTCATCCAAATCCCCAAAGACAAGACCAACAGTCTCATTGAGAAAAATCTTGTTGAAGTTTCATAAAAGTGTTCCTAATCCATTCTTGTTACTAATGGTTCTTCGTTCATAAGGTTGGTCGTCTCATCATTCGTCAAAGTCTTGGTTTCCAATATCTTTACTGGGCACGATCTATAATGTCCCCGATTTCATTAAGTTCAAATCCAAAATTCATCAAATCCAATTCTACGTCAAATTCAAATTCATGAAAACCTCTAAATTCCTTGAGCCCGTTTGTGAACGGTGTCTCATTCTCTGAGTCCATTTGTGAATGGTCTCATCTTCTCCTTGAGCCCGTTTGTGAACGGTGCCTCATTTTCTGAGTCCATTTGTGAATGGTCTCGTGTCCTCTTTGAGCCCGTTTGTGAAGGGTGCCTCATTTCTCGAGTCCATTTGTGAATGGTCTCATCTTCTTCTTGAGCCCGTTTGCGGACGGTACCTCATTTTCCAAAAATAAAAAATTTATCAAATCCAAACCCTTAATTAAAAAAAAAAAAATCCAATCCTACGTCAAATTCAAGTTCATAAAAAATATCTAAATTCTTCGAGCCCGTTTGTGAACGGGGCCTCATTTCTCGAGTCCATTTGTGAATGGTCTCGTCTTCTCCTTGAACCCGTTTGTGAACGGTGTCTCATTCTCTGAGTCCATTTGTGAATGGTCTCATCTTCTCCTTGAGCCCGTTTGTGAACGGTGCCTCATTTTCTGAGTCCATTTGTGAATGGTCTCGTGTCCTCTTTGAGCCCGTTTGTGAACGGTGCCTCATTTCTCGAGTCCATTTGTGAATGGTCTTGTCTTCTCCTTGAGCCCGTTTGTGAACGGTGCCTCATTTCTCGAATCCATTTGTGAATGGTCTCGTCTTCTCCTTGAGCCCGTTTGTGAACGGTGCCTCTTTTCTTCGAGTCCATACAACTATGGTCTCTTATCCTCTTTGAACATCATACATCTATGATGTCTCATTTCCTTGGAATCCGTACAAATACGGTATTTCATTCTCTTCGAGTCCATACAACTATGGTCTCTTATACTCTCTGAACATCATACAACTATGATGTCTCATTCCCTTGGAATCCGTACAAATACGGTATTTCATTCTCTTCGAGTCCATACAACTATGGTCTCTTATCCCCTTTTGAACATCATACAACTATGATGTCCCATTCCCTTGGAATCCGTACAAATACGGTATTTCATTCTCTCCGAGTTCATACAACTATGGTCTCTTATCCCCTTTGAACATCATACAACTATGATGTCTCATTTCCTTGGAATCCGTACAAATATGGTATTTCATTCTCTTCGAGTCCATACAACTATGGTCTCTTATCCCCTTTGAACATCATACAACTATGATGTTTCATTTCCCAAAAATAAAATTAAAAAAAATAAATTAAAAAAAAAATTCATCAAATCCAATCCCCGATTCAAAAAAAATAATAATAAATCCAATCCTATGAAAAATCTCTAAATTCTTCGAGCCCGTTTGAGAACGGTGCCTCTTTTCTTCGAGACCATACAACTATGGTCTCTTATCCTCTTTGAACATCATACATCTATGATGTCTCATTTCCTTGGAATCCTTACAAATATGGTATTTCATTCTCTTCGAGTCCATACAACTATGGTCTCTTATACCCTTTGAACATCATACAACTATGATGTCTCATTTCCTTGGAATCCGTACAAATACGGTATTTCATTCTCTTCGAGTCCATACAACTATGGTCTCTTATCCCCTTTGAACATCATACAACTATGATGTCTCATTTCCTTGGAATCCGTACAAATACGGTATTTCATTCTCTTCAAGTCCATACAACTATGGTCTCTTATCCTCTTTGAACATCATACAACTATGATGTCTCATTTCCTTGGAATCCGTACAAATACGGTATTTCATTTTCTTCAAGTCCATACAACTATGATCTCTTATCCTCTTTGAACATCATACATCTATGATGTCTCATTTCCTTGGAATCCGTACAAATACGGTATTTCATTCTCTTCAAGTCCATACAACTATGGTCTCTTATCCCCTTTGAACATCATACAACTATGATGTCTCATTTCCTTGGAATCCGTACAAATACGGTATTTCATTCTCTTCGAGTCCATACAACTATAGTCTCTTATCCTCTTTGAACATCATACAACTATGATGTCTCATTTCCTTGGAATCCGTACAAATACGGTATTTCATTCTCTTCGAGTCCATACAACTATGGTCTCTTATCCCCTTTGAACATCATACAACTATGATGTCTCATTTCCTTGGAATCCTTACAAATATGGTATTTCATTCTCTTCGAGTCTATACAACTATGGTCTCTTATCCCCTTTGAACATCATACAACTATGATGTCTCATTTCCTTGGAATCCGTACAAATACGGTATTTCATTCTCTTCAAGTCCATACAACTATGGTCTCTTATCCTCTTTGAACATCATACAACTATGATGTCTCATTTCCTTGGAATCCGTACAAATACGGTATTTCATTTTCTTCAAGTCCATACAACTATGATCTCTTATCCCCTTTGAACATCATACAACTATGATGTCTCATTTCCTTGGAATCCGTACAAATACGCTATTTCATTCTCTTCGAGTCCATACAACTATGGTCTCTTATACCCTTTGAACATCATACAACTATGATGTCTCATTTCCTTCGAATCCGTATAAATACGGTATTTCATCTTGCCCAAGCCCATTCAAAAATGATGCTGTGTTTTCATTAAGAATCTTTCAAAAGTCATCCATTATTCTCTCTGAGACCATTTGAAAATGACGTCTCATTTCCTCTGAAGCTGTTCAAAAGCGATATTCCTTTCCCTCCGAAAATCCATTTGAAAATGGTATCCCATTTCTCTCGTTGCCAGCGGCACCGCAGCGGGTTTGTTTTATTGCATTCCAATTCTAGGATTTCATCTAAGGTCTTGCATTATATTAGGTTGCATTGTGTTTAGGGGGTTCTTTGTCGATTAAAGCTACGCAAAATGGTTCTGTCATTTTGACTTTGGTATTCGATGACTACGTCATCTCTACCAAAGAGGGGCATCTGTAGACACCCCATTTTGCTCTACCTTAATCGATAAAGAAATTAGGGTTTGTTTTCCGTCGGTTTTCCATTGTCTTTCTTTCCCGCATCCGTTTGTTACATTTCTAAATATTTTTGGTCGTTTCCGTCGTGTTTCGCATTTTCCCGCTAAATGTTGAGAAGGATTAGGAGAATTTGTACCCGTTTGGTGGGCCCGCATTGAACATTTGTTTAAAATCGAATCAACCGGGGGCCCACATTGTGGGGCCCGCGTTGTGGGGCCTCAGTGGGGCCTCAGTGGGGCCTCTTGTGAGGCCTCTTATGAAGAGCAATGATGGTAGCTCTCCACTAAGACAACATGATGGGCCCTCCACTAAGAGCAATAATGATGGACTCTCCACTAAGAAACATGATGGGCCCTCCACTAAGAGCAATAATGATGGACTCTCCACTAAGACAACATGATGGGCCCTCCACTAAGAGCAATAATGATGGACTCTCCACTAAGAAACATGATGGGCCCTCCACTAAGAGCAATAATGATGGACTCTCCACTAAGAAACATGATGGGCCCTCCACTAAGAACAATAATGATGGATTCTCCACTAAGAGGGACAACATGATGAGCTCTCCACCAACATATCTCTCTCTCTCTCTTTCTCTCCCTATATATATCTCCCTTCCCATCCATAAGAAGAGGAAAAAAAAAAGAAATTTATCTTCCATTATCTCTTTCTCTTCCATTATCTCTTCTAATCACTCCCTCCAATCCCTTTCCTCAATATATTCTTCCATCCCTCTCCCTAATATTCTTCTTCCATTATCTCTTCACTCCCTCAATCACTCCCTCTAAACACTCCAGAGAAAGCGAAAGACGGCGGAGCGGATCGGCGGCAGCAGGATTTTTTATATTTTTTTGGATTGGGCGGAGATCTTCACCACAGGTAGGTGCATTGTTCTCAAAATATTTCTGTATTTTTCCGAATTTTTCTGATTTTTTCCGCAAATTGTGTTTTAAAAATGGAAAACTCTTCAAAAAACATCTTTTGACGAAGAAAAATTAAATTATATACCAAACAGATTCTAAAATTAATGAAATTTCGTGGGAAAATAATATGTTACTGATTCATTTTACCATGAATTTATAAAGATTTTTGGAGTTTATTTGGTATATTATTTAATATTTTCTTTGAAACTTATCAGATTTTAGGAGAATTTTTACTAACATCAGATCATCATTAAAATTCATAAAATTTTTACAGTAGTCTTATCTTCCATATTACTTGTTACTGTAAAATTTTCGTGTTATTTGGATCTGTTTTAATATGGGATGTAGTGTTAATTTATAATCTGGTCTGGAAATTGTAAAATCCGAAATTGGTAGTAAATAATTTCTAAAATTCATGAAAATCTCACTGCATGCTATTTTGATTCATATAGTATTTCTGTAGAAATTTCATAGAATTTAGAGTTATATTTCTACTAGTTTATGTGTTAATTGTGCAATCTGGACATTTAATGGTTTAATCAAGATTAAATGTGAATTTAATGTAAAAATATGCAAAACTCATCCTGTAAGCTACATACATTTTCATCTTGCTGCTGTAGAAATTTCAAATCATTTCGAATTTATTTGCAACAATTTCACTTGTAAAACCGCTCATATGCTTAAAATTGATAAAATCCATGGAAAATTCGAAATTAATTGAAAATCATATAAAAATTCCTAAAGAACTTTAAAATTCTGTCACATGTTCACTCCTTAATCCATTGAAACAGAAATTTTAGGATCTTTAGATTTTCCTGGAAAAATGGCCCGTGCATCCATAATCGTATCCCAATTGCAACTTGATCTTTGACAATTTGAATATTTAAGTTATAGCATGTTGTTGGCTCCGAGGTTAGTGTCCACGGAAATCCTGAGATTCTGCCAGGCAATAAGATGCTATAACCTAAGTATTAAATTGCACAAGGAAAGAGCGCACGATTCCCTCCTTTGGATGCCATTCAAGGCCGAAATTGGTGAACCCTAGAACCATTGGTAATCCTTAAATGTCTAGAAACTGAAAATCTTCGAAATCTGAAACTCATTAACCTCGAGAACTTAAATCGATTTATCTTGTGTCTTTCGGAACCATTGGATTATGGTTTCCAATCTAAGAACCATTAGAGCCCAATTTAGGAACACTGGTGTCGTGCCGTGTCCTAGGTTTTAGGGAGTCCTAGAGTTAGGAGTCCAGCCTCATCACGGACGCTTGCTATGAATAGCAACCGTACCATAGGTCTAGTTACACTAGTCACCCAATCTTTCCTTAAGACAAGCCTAGTAAACTAGGATGTAGGCAAACCTGCATTAGTCTAAGGAACAACTTGCATTTAGATAAGAATCATACAGCATCTTAGATGAAATCCTAAGATAATAAAATCCTCAACTTGAATTAAAGAACTACTTTTAAAACTGTTGAAACAGTCAAATCCGTCTAAGTCGGTGTCCTAGTTGAGTTAGGCATAAGTAGCTTGGCTTAGGTGCACCGAACTACGTCGACTCTGATCCCAGTGAGGCTTGGGTACGTAGGCAGCTTGGATGTCTGACGGCATACCACCCGCGAGTCGGCACCACAACAAATTGTGGTGTTTTGTATATTAATTTTCTTGTAAATGCTTAATCAAATCACTTAGGACTTTCCATGAAATTAGAATTCTAGGAGAACTTTCACTTAGATTGAATCCAGACAAATTAATAAATCAAGATACACATCTAGGATTCACATTGAAATTAGATCGTAGGATGCATGTCACTTAGTTCGCACATTAACATAGAGTTGAATGAGCCATTTAAAAGAAATTCAAAAGAGTTAACTTTTGGAATCGAAGACCGATTATCGGACAGGAATGGTGCATGTGGTGGATAACTCCCCATACCTTCCATTCTCGTAACCAGGTAGCGAGTCTAGATTTCTGGTTAATTACGGGTCCTAGATCCCACATCTAGGTGGCGACTCTGTCAGTCTCTTTTGTGTGGAATTCGGATTGCCTCAGTGATCCTAAGTTCACATAAAAGATGAATTAAAATCAATAATAAAAGAGCACACGCCAATCGCGTGGGTACGAGAGACCAAGAGAAGGCGTGGCGGCTCGCGCCCCACCCCTCTCGCGGGATCATGTCCCACAAACGTATATCCTTATTATCATTGGAATTATTACTCAATTTGAAGATAAAAATCCTTAGAATTATCCCTATTCTGCTGGCTTCCGTCGGAAGTCCGAACAAAACTTTGAATTTCCGAATGGAAGCCAGTATACATAACCAAATTACTGGTTCCATTCGGAAGTCTGAAGGCTTGTTCGGACTTCCGACGGAAGGCAGTAGATTTGGTTCCCTAGTGGTTTCGAGGTATAAGATGCGGTTCCTTAGTGGTTCGGGGGTATAAAATGTGGTTCCCCTAGTGGTTCTGGGTTATAAAATGTGGTTCCCCTAGAGGTTCCGGGGTATAAGATGTGGTTCCCTAGTGGTTCCAGGGTATAACATGTGGTTCCCTATTGGTTCCGAGGTATAACATGTGGTTCCTTAGTGGTTCCGGGTATAAAATGTGGTTTCCTAGTGGTTCCGAGGTATAAAATGTGGTTCCCGAGTGGTTCCGGGGTAGAAAATGTGGTTCCCCAATGGTTCCGGGGTAGAAAATGTGGTTCCTAAGTTGTTCCGGGGTATAAAATGTGGTTCCCTAGTGGTTGTGGGGTATAAAATGTGGTTCCCTAGTGGTTCCGGCGTATAAAATGTGGTTCCCTAGTAGTTCCGGGGTATAAATGTGGTTCCCTAGTGGTTCCGCGGTATAAAATGTGGTTTCCTAGTGGTTCCGGAGTATAAAATGTGGTTTCCTAGTGGTTCCGGGGTTGAAAATGTGGTTCCCTGGTGGTTCTGAGGTATAAAATGTGGTTCCCTAGTGGTTCCGGGGTAGAAAATGTGGTTCCCTAGTGGTTCCGAACGTAAAAAATGTGGTTTTCTAGTGGTTCCGGGGTAGAAAATGTGGTTCCCTAGTGGGTCCGGGGTAGAAAATGTGGTTCCCTAGTGGTTCCATGGTAGAAAATGAGGCTCCCAGTGGTTCCGGGGTATAAAATGTGGTTCCCTGGTGGTTCTGGGGTATAAAATGTGGTTCCCCAGTGGTTCCAAGGTATAAAATGTGGTTCCCCAGTGGTTCCAAGGTATAAAATGTGGTTCCCTAGTGGTTCCAGGGTAGAAAATGTGGTTCCCTAATGGTTCCGGGGTAGAAAATGTGGTTCCCTAGTGGTTTGGGGGTATAAAATGTGATTCCCTAGTGATTCCGGGGTATAAAATGTGGTTCCTTAGTGGTTCCGAGGTATAAAATGTGGTTATCTAGTGGTTCAAGGGTAGAAAATGTGGTTCCCTAGTGGTTCCGGGGTAGAAAATGTGGTTCCCTAGTGATTCCGGGGTAGAAAATGTGGTTCTCTAGTGGTTCCGGGGTAGAAAATGTGGTTAGACTGAATGGATCCCATAGGATGATCTTAACCATTATGATGATATGAACCATTAGGATTATAGAAGGTTAGAATGAATGGATCCCATAAAAACAGCCTTAACAAATCAGAGGGTTATGATCATCCCGTAGAGAAGATTTTGTGGCACTACATGAAAGGGCCCAGCAAGTAAATGGGTTAGATCACTCAAATAAGCAGGCCCCACTATATTTTTTTCCCTCAGATCCTCCACCGTCTGTCTAACTATAATATGGGATTTGGTAGGGACTTTCGCATGAACTGACTCATACAATTGAAGAAGCTATTCTCAAAAAGCATCATCGCCATTGCTAGGTCATCATCATTTCGAATGTCGTACAACAAGATTTGATATGGATTCTTGGAACCACTATTTAACCTCCTCGGAACCACTAAATTGTGGTTCCGAGGCCTACGTAATGGTTCCAATAGGTTTAAAACACCAATGATACATCCATGATGACTTTTAAAACCACTAAAATACTATTATAATGTACCAAACACAAGTTGGACTCTTGGAACCACAATTTAGAGTGTTGGAACCACTATGTAACCTCTCGGAACCACTAAATTGTGGTTCCGAGGCCTACGTAATGATTCCAATATGTTCCAAACACCAATGATACAGTTATTATCCCTTTGAAGATCAATAAAGTAGTATTACAATGTACCAACCACTTGGGAACCATAATTTATAGTCTTGAAACCACTATTTAACCACTAAATAGTGGTTCCGATGCCAACTTAATGGTTCCAATAGGTTTAAACACCAATGATAAAGCCATGATGACTTTTAAAACCACTAAAATACTATTATAATTTACCAAACACAAGTTGGACTCTTGGAACCACAATTTAGAGTGTTGGAACCACTATGTAACCTCTCGGAACCACAAAATTGTGGTTCCAAGGCCTACGTAATGGTTCCAATATGTTCCAAACACCAATGATACAATCATTATCCCTTCGAAAACCAATAAAGTAGTATTATAATGTACCAACCACTTGGGAACCATAATTTACAGTCTTGGAACCACTATTTAACCACTAAATAGTGGTTCCGATGCATACTTAATGGTTCCAATAGGTTTAAACACCAATGATAGAGCCATGATGACTTTTAAAATCACTAAAATACTATCTTGAACCTATTGGAAACATAATATAGTGGCTCTGAGTTGTTATACTCCTGAACCACATTGATGGGTACCACACCCTATACCCCAAAACCACTAAGGAACCACATCTTATACCCCGAAACCATTAGGGAACCACATCTTATACCCCAGAACCACTAGGGAACCACATCTTATACCCCGAAACCCACTAGGGAACCACATCTTACACCCCGGAACCACTAGGGAACCACATTTTATACCTCGGAACCACTAGGAAACTACATCTTATACCCTGAAACCACTAGGGAACCACATCTTATGCCCTGGAACCACTAGGAAACCACATTTTATACCTTGGAACAACTAGGGAACCACATCTTATACCCCAGAACCACTAGGGAACCACATTTTATACCCTGGAACCACTAGGAGACCACATCTTATACCCCGGAACCACTAAGGAACCACAACTCATACCCCGGAACCACTAGGGAACCACAGCTTATACCTCAGAACCACTAGGGAACCACATTTTATACCTCGGAACCACCAGGGAACCACAGCTTATACCCCGGAACCACTAGGGAACCACATTTTATACCTCAGAATCACTAGGGAACCACATTTTATACCTCGGAACCACTAGGGAACCACATTTTATACCTCGGAACCACTAGGGAACCACATCTTATACCTTAGAACCACTAGGGAACCACAACTTATACCTCGGAACCACTAGGGAATCACAGCTTATACCCCGGAACCACTAGGGAACCACAGTTTATACCCTGGAACCACTAGGGAACCACAACTTATACGTCGGAACCACTAGGGATCCACATTTTATACCTCGGAACCACTAGGGAACCACATCTTATACCCCGAAACCACTAGGGAACCACAACTTATACTCCGGAACCACTAGGGAACCACATCTTATACCCCGGGCCCACTAGGGAACCACAGCTTATACCTCGGAACCACTAGGGAACTACATTTTATACCTCGAACCACTAGAGAACCACAACTTATACCCCGAAATCACTAGGGAACCACATTTTATACCTCAGAACCATTTGGA
The DNA here is from genome assembly GCF_043159265.1 of Tasmannia lanceolata. Classification (NCBI taxonomy): domain Eukaryota; kingdom Viridiplantae; phylum Streptophyta; class Magnoliopsida; order Canellales; family Winteraceae; genus Tasmannia; species Tasmannia lanceolata. The sequence continues at coordinate 4,403,614 of NW_027518713.1, read as the reverse complement.
AACCACATTTTATACCTCAGAACCACTAGGGAACCACATTTTATACCCCGGAACTACTAGGGAACCACATCTTATACCCCATAACCACTAGGGAACCACATTTTATACCCCATAACCATTAGGGAACCACACCTTATACCCCGAAACCACTATGCTCTGTTTGGTTACCTTTTTTTTGAGAAAAATACCAGGGAATGTTATTCTACTGATTTGCTTAAACCTGTTTGGTTTTGAATTTAGCAAAAATGGGGAGTTTGACCACTGGGGTGTTCGGGCCCTTGTCTGCTGACATGGAACCCTCTAAACTCTATCAACATATTTCTCCAAAATGAAGAAAAGATTGGAGAAATTCTTGGGCAAATCTTATCTTTTGAGTTTTATTTAGACCTGGCAATTACGGGTCACTGAGCCTGGACCCGCGAGTCATTCAGATTTTTGCCGTATTTTTTAAGATTTTTTTTGTATAGGAATTTGCTAGCCACCTTCGCTGAGGCCACTTGTCGGCTTGTGGCCCATCATTTGATGCAAAGATTGGGAGAAGTAACATGTGTGCAAAGGTGGCTAGCAAAAACATAATAGCAAAAAATAGTAATCATTACGGATTTGTGGCAGAAGTTCTAAGTTTTAAATGAAAAATTATGAAAAAATGGAAGCAAAGTAGTAAAATTACAAAAAAATACCGAAAGGATGTACTAACATATGACAATTACCGAAAAAACTACAAAGTCTGACTGCCTTCCGTCGGAAGTCCGAACGTTTGTTCAGAAGTCCGACTCGGAAGTCCGAAGGTTTTCGGACTTCCGAATGGAACAAGTAATTTGGTTATTTATACTGGGTTCCATTCGGAAGTCCGAAGTGTTTTGTTCGGACTTCCGACCGAAGCCAGTAGAATAGGGATAATTTCAATGATTTTTATCTTCAAATTGAGTAATAATTCCAAGGATAATAGGGATATACGTTGTGATCTTAGTGTCATGCAGGCAACCATAAATTGAAGCTTGGTTTTGATGTTTTAGAATCCAAAAATGTAAAGAAAATGGATTTATCTTGAAAATGGAAAAAAACAACAAAATTCAGTTTTAAGCTCAAAATCCATTTTCTTTGCATTTTGTAACACTGCTTCGATAAGTTTATCATGAATAAACCCTCGTGAATACGAAACCCTGTTGTAAATGTTGTAAATGACAACATTCAAAACACTTCCATGGAGTTTTCCACGTTAGAAAAGACTTGAGGAAGAAGAAGGTGGTAGGTGAGAAGGTAATAAGTGCGTAGGGATAGGTGCAAAAAGGTGGAGAGAAAAAAGAGGTAGGAGGGGTATATTTATCCTAAAAGCCATCTTGTCTCACATGATAACACATTTTTTATAAATTTTAAATCACTACTCTTTATTCGGACAAAACTTTGCTTTTTTTTTAATAATTTTCCCTTTCTTCTAACTCCGGAAAAAAAATAAAAAATAAAAAAATGCAAACTAGCCTACAGGCCTTCGTCTCTATCCCTTTATCTTAATTTTATTCCCTTCGTTAGAACTTTATCACAAACGGAAACGAGATTTCATTATCCTCCAGGGTCTAATTACGAATCTAGAATCCGATTCAGGCCCACGTTGATTCTCTAAAAAATCTATCGATGGAGCCCCATCCCAAAAGGTCCCGTTCCGAAAACGGCGGGTTCGGGCTAAACCCTAGGGTTTCCGAGCAGCAAGAATGGGGTTTCTTCCAGCAGAGTAATGGAGGCGGGGATCTCGAGTGCAGGCGTTTTAATACTTCTGAAGGCTGCCCCTATGGCCCCAACTGCCGATTCCGACATGTTTCAACTGGTAAATCTCTTTCACTTCAAATTCTCTGAGGCCCTGTTTGTATTGCAGGAATTTTCTGGACAAGTTTGGAAAGGGAAATCTTTCTAAAATTTGTTACTTCTTTTACATATGAAAATAGATAACTTGAATCGATTTTATTCAATTTTTACTTAGAGAAAACATGAGGGTAGCTCCCTATCAGTAATATTTTTCAATCTATGATCCGGGCGTTCATTTATCTTCTCATTTCGTTCCCCTCCAGAACTAGGACCCCAAATTGACGGGCAAGTTATCAACTTTTTGAGTCAATCGAAACTATTATCATGTGGGATTATTTGAGCAACTCTAATCCTCTTCTATCTTGGTTTCCTTTTGCCAGTGTTTTGTTTCATATGTCAAAAGTAAAATTGAAGAAACGCTTATTACCTGGATACGAGTCATGGACTTTGGCTTAAGATGATGCTGAAATACTAGTCATTTAGATATTCGTTCCATATTCTTCCTTGCAATTCTCCTCATAGCAACCCATGGATCTCACCCTGAACGAACTCATCCTTTTGGTCCCAAAGATTTTGTTGAGAGAATCTTCAATGTCAATTTTTTACTACAAGTGGTAGGAAGTGATAGTTTTTTTGAATGGCAGATCTTTTATTAATTAGTAAAGATAATTAATAACCCGACCGAGGGGGTCGGGGATGCAAAGTAAGGAGTTCAGCGACTGCGGAGATAGCGATCAAGGGAGAAGGTGGTGGAATAGCTACAAGGTAGCCTTATTGACCCGGCTTGAGCTACCGGACTCACTATTGGCTGAACTCCTTATGTGCCAGACTTTAAATAAGGCACCTGCTAGTCGATCCTGGATCTCATCAAAGTATGCCGCGAACTTCCATGGGTGTGTGTGTGTGTGTGCCGTCCATCCATATGATAACATTAAGGTACTCCCCCTCAACCATAAGATGTCCTATGTTAGACCTATCTACAATCCTGATAGCTTGCAATAGCTCTCTTACATCTGCCTCTTTGGAATCCTTGAAACCAATGTGGCCTGAGAAAGCCCTTCTGATTCCACCTGCCTCATCTCTAAGGAGCCTTCCAATTCTAGCTGAACTGGGATGCCCAAGCTAGAGCCTTCAAAGTTATTCTTTAACCACGCTGGATCAAGAGGAATCCAGCTTGGAGTGACTTGCTCCTTCTTTTCCTTGATTGCACATATTTATTTCCAGCATCGTCTTATTTCTGAGCTCGAGTACAAGCTGAAACACAAGATGCATCTCACCCATGATACTGTAAGGGAGACAATCTTCCAGTAGACCACTATTGGGGTTTTGGACACACTCTTGAATAGCTGGCCATTTCTTTCCTTCCATATTGCCTATATGGTTGCTAACATCGCAACACTCCATAGTATTCTCCCTTTCTTGGGCCACAGTACAGCGAACCACATCTTTAGGTGGCAGTAGGGGATCACCCATGTCATGTCAATTGTGGCAAGAATTGTGCTCTAAATTTCTCTAGCGAACATGCAATGTATAAACAAATGGTCTTCTGATTCTCCTACTTCGAAACACAGGGCACAACTCAACTCAACTCAACTAAGCCTTTATTCCAAACTAGTTGGGGTCGGCTAATGAATCCTTTAGAAAATTTTCATGAAGAAAACACAGGGCACAATGATCAATAATAAAAAATAGGAAACTTCTTTGGATCTTCTCTATGCGCTTAATCACCCCCATGGGGCACGAAAACATGTGGTAGATTGGGATATTAGCAAGAACAACCTTTATCAATATTATTCTGCCTTCAGAGATATTAAGTTCGTCTTCCATGTTCCGCTTCCATGTGGATAATCTTCGCTCCACCCTTTCCACTATTGGATCCTAGGCTTTCTTCAGAGGCCTCCCAACTCCTAAAGGTAGTCCTAGGTATGAGGATGGTAGCGGTTCAACAGTGCATCCAAGAAGACTTGCCAGTCTTCCTTTTTTCAAGTCTTCTATATGAATGCCCATCAACTTTGACTTCCTGATATTGGTCCTCTAGCCTGTCACTACATTGTAGCATTTAACAATCGCTTTAAGATTTAGCACCTTTTGCTGTTCTGCTTCACTAAACATGAGTGAGTCATCCATAAACTGGAGGTGTGATACTTCCGCCCTCTACTCCCCAACATTGAATCCTTCAATAAGCCCACACTTTCTCCTCCGTTTTCAACATCTACTGAGCATCTTGGCCACTATGATGAATAGGAAAGGAGAGAGGGGGTCAACCTGTCTTTGGCCCCGAGTAGATTTCCAAATCAGCTACAACAGTGAAAAATAAAATAAAATCTGATTTTCAAATATGTTGTGCAGAACAGTATTTGGAAATCCATATATGAGACAATTTTCTTCACTCTTTTTGCTCCTTGACCCCTCCCCTCCGTTAGCAAGTGCGTCTCTCTCTCTCTCTCTCTCGTACAACAGCAGCACGAGGATGATCGATTTATTTTGTATCCAGAACTCAAATCCAAATACAAATACAAAAAATTAGGTATCTAAATGGGCCCTTAAGTCCAAGAAAACCTCAGCAAGAAGCTTCTCCTTGCAAGAGAAAATTTCCCTCCAAAATACCTTGCTAGACCTAAGATATACCTTTCAATTTCAAAATCAAATTCAAAGCTAGCTACATAATAGATAGGGAAGGGCTTTTTATAGGCATCCATTACGAGTGAAATGACCTGACTACCTTTACTAATGAATATGACACTTAAGGGCATGCAACAATCATAAAATGACTAAACTATCACAAGGGCTAAATCTAATGAAACAAAAAAAAAATGCTACACTAAAGAGCTTCTAGGTTGATGTAGACATTGCTAAGGGGATGCTCCTACATCAATCTACTAAGAGTAAGGTATTGGTGGGAAGGCCTAGAAGCTACAATTGCAGTGTGTGCGTGCGTGTGTTCGTCCGTGCTGGCGGGCTCGTGGGTGTGTGTTAGGGGGGTGTCCTTTTTCTAGCTCTGTATGAATTCTTGTTTGTAATATTTGTGGATTCAGCTTTCTAACTAAAAATTCCCATCTGAAAGATGTCTTACTGAAAAATAAACCCGCCATTTTCTCCTTGTAGGAGATGAAAATTGAAGGGATTTCAATGTCGGATCTTAGTTGTTGTGGGTGTTCCCCTAACTTCTGCGTTTTGTCTCTTGACTTGGTTGGAGTGCCGGGAAGTATCCTTGTTGTCTAGCCGGGAAGTATCCTTGTTGTCTAGGATGGGGCAAAGCTAGCCTTAGAGGAAGCATCCATTGTTTCTTACACTTTTCCTGTAAATTGAGAAGGATTGAGGCTAGCCTTAGAGGAAGCATCCATTGTTTCTTACACTGTTCCTGTAAGATTGAGAAGGATTGAGGATAACTCACACTGGGCCTTCTCTGCTGTGTATTGGCCTACCACTGGATCCCTCTGGGATTCTCTGTGGGTTCCTGTAAGATTGAGAGGGATCTAGGATAACTCACACTGGGCCTTCTCTTCTGTGTATTGGCCTACCATTGGATCCCTCTAGGATTCTCTGTGGGATGATGGGATTTCCATGTCAGATCTTAGGTGTCTTGGGTATTCCCATAGCTTCTTTTAGTCTCTCGACTAAGTTGGAGTGGTGGGAGTTATCTTGGTAGCTGGGGATGTGTGACAACTAGCATTAGAGGAAGAAACCATCGATTCTTACACTGTGCTTTTGAGATTGAGAAGGATCAAGGATATCTCACAATGGGCCTTCTATGTTGTGTATGGGCGTACCATCTGATCCCTCCATAATTCTTTGTGGGATGAACCCAACTCCATGCCGATTCCGCTGTGCATTTTGGGCGTGGGGCGGGGCGGGGGGGGGGGGGGGGGGGTGATTCTTTGAGAGTTTAACTCAACTTGATTTGGGATAGATGGTCGATTGTGTGGTGCATTGGGGGTGGGGCTTAGGTACTTCAATGTCACTTGCTTTTTGGGGGAAAGACCTGGGAGCACTAGAATTTCCCTTGTATGTTAGCATTTCCTTTTTTCCTATTCACTTTCCGTTAATCAGCGTATGGTTTACTTTGGTTAGGAAGCAAAGTAAACGTAGGTTTGATCAATTTCTTGTCTGTTCTCAGCAGAGTACCACTTTTGCGGATGTTGTTCATATTTCTCTTCCCAAACCAGGCTCGGATTATCACACTCATTGACCCCTTCTCGATCATAGGCTGGGCTCGTGGGGTCCCTTCCCCTTCCGTTTTGAGCTAGCCTGGTTGGAGGCCCTTCCCCTTTCCGTTTTGAGCTAGCCTGGTTGGAGGACCTCTCTTTGAAAGACGGGTCAAGAGATTGGTGGGTAGAAGCTGGGAGGATTGGGATGACTGATGGGAGACTGAGTTTTAAGCTTCGATTGTTAAAGCTAAATTCGAAGTTTGGGGTAGGGAAGTGATGGGAGAAGTGGAATGAGGAAAGACAACTAAGTACTAAAGAGACCCCGAAAAGGATCCAACTTTAGGAAGATTATAATTTGATTATTATTCAAGATGATTTGAAATGGAATTAGAGATCCAGATCATAGTGGTTGATAGAGGGAGAGAAAAGGACTTATCTCCGTAATATAGCTAGTGCCAGGAAAAGAGGAAACAAAATTCATTCCCTTGTCATTGATAGGGTCCGGGTCACGTATTAGTCTACTATTTCCTTGGAAATAGGTTTTTTCTTTGAAAAGTTGTACACCTCCGAGAAGTGGATCCTTCCTAAGTCTAATGATATTTTGTTTGAGCATCTGGATAAGGATTCTAGGGAGGGGCTTGAAAGATCTTTCTCAGAGGAAGAAGTTAAAATAGCCTTCATTTCTATGAATAGAGATAAAGAGATAAAGCCATTGGGATTGACGGCTTCTGTATGGCCTTCTTACAGGAACATTGGAATTGGATCAAAGGGGATATCTTGGACTTGTTTGTTAAATTTCATGCAGGTTGTAACTTGTGTAGAGGCATGAGAGCCGCCTTCATCTTTCTTATTCCTACAAAAGATAGAGCGAAAAGTCTGAGATTGACTTTTGTCCTATGAGTCTAGTGGGAAGCGTCTATAAGATTTTGGCCAAAGTGCTGGCTTATAGGCTTCGCCGGGTGCTTGGAGGTATTATATTCAAAGCTTAGACTGCTTCATTCAGGGCCAACAAATTCCTGATGGAGTTCTTGGTAACAAGTCTATTGAATTCTATCACCAAAATGATAAGCATGATGTCCTCTGCAAAATTGATATGGAAAAAGCTTATGATAGAGTGGAGCGGAGCTGCCTTATATACCTTTTGGAGTGAATGAGATTTGAAATTAAGTGGAGACCTCGATATCGAGTTTTGTCATTGACGTGGTATCCGATTCTGGTTAATGGATTGCCTGGAGCTTTTTTCCATGACGACCAAAGTTTTACATCAGGGAAATGCATTGTCTTCTTTTCTGTTTATTATCTTGGCGGATGCTTTCAACAGAATGATGGATAAAGCCAGATCTAGAGGGCTGATTGAAGGATTTATTGTGGGTTAATCCGGGGTGAAAATTTCTCATCTTCAATATATACATTGCTCTTCAACAACCTTGATACTTGAAAGATTGTTGATGCACTAGCACCCCTTGGATAGACATTGGCCCACACATAGCTCCCTAAGATATATATATATATTTTTTCATTAGTGCTACTTTTCTATGTGTAGGCTAGTTTGGGTATTTTGAAGCTATTGATGTACTTTTTTGTCATTTTGCTCCACTTAGGGGTGGCTAGGTAATTTTTCATATAAGAGGTCTATAAAAGGGTTTTACCCCATTTGTAATCAGCTTGGTTTGAATCTGAAATGAAATCTCAGATCTTGATCTGAAAATTGGGGTTTTGGTGGTAAAATTTCATCTCGGATTGGAATTTCTACTAGAATTCCTCATGTTTCTTCTTGGAGACTAAGGAGTTGTAGGCCTGGAATTGTCGAATTGATCCTTTCTCCTCTACTTCTCATCTACTTTCCTTGTGATTTGCAAGGTTTTGAAGATCTTGTATCTCTTGCAATATTCCAGCATTTTGCTTGAAGAAAATCCAAAGAAGCTACAAGGATCAAGAAGCAATAGATCCATTATTGCTGCCATAATCCAATGAAATTTCCGCTGCATCAAATGATATCAGAGCCTGGGAAGCAAGGATTTCTCAATTCATGCACTTCTTGGAACCAAAAGAACATGATCAGATCGAGATTTAGGTGTAATTTGGTGAACATCAAGAATCTTTAAGTAGCATCAAGTCTGTTATGAAACTGTGCATTTCTGCTGCAATATTTCGATTCCATGAAGAATTCAATATGATCTCCTCATGAAATACTTTCTGTTGTAAGTGCCTTTCAAATCCTACACCACTGTCTCAAATTTGTAGAAGGATTATCTAGAAACCATCAAGAGTAGCATCACACAGTTCCGATCTGTAGCTTGTCATTGTTGCAAAGTTGCTGGAATGATAGGGATCTCATGAAGTTTTGTGACGAAATTCTTTGAGAATTTTGACCCCTGTATGTAGAGCCTGCTCTCCTCAATTCACCTCTGATATGTGGCCAAGTTCTAAGGACATGTATTAAAATTTAACATCAATCTAAAGATCTCAATATGTCTCATCAAGCTCAGGAACCTACGGGAATTGTAGCCCTTTATCCCTGTTCTGAGTTATTTCCACTGGTTGTTAAAGCTACTGAACTGAATTATACCTATCCAATCCCAGACCTAACAAGAAATACAAAGTTGAGCACTGAAATCCATTTCGTGGCTGTTTCCATTGGACTAAGTTACAAATCTGGAGCTCTTCGCATCCAATTTTATGGATGGACATAAAATCAACAGATCAGTTGCCATTCTGATCTGAAACCAGTCTGGTCTGTAGCATCACAAATGAATGCAAGTTCGAAGTTCAAATATTAGAAAAAATCTGGGAAACCTATTGTTTTTGCTAGACTGGTCTTGAGTTTCATGTGAATTGGTTATTTCTCATTGGAGCTGGAGTTTGATGAACATGAATTAAGAACTGAAGCAGATTTGGTCGTTTGTAAATGCCTGAAGAAATGTAATGATGACAAGCTGCTACCAAAATTACTTTGTTGGTCTGGAACTAATCTCTTAGGCTTCATTACAGCCTCCATTAAACCGACTATCAGACTTGAGGACTAGCAAAGAAGAACTTAGTTTGGATTCAATATCACTAAGCAAAAGGAAAACTCGGTCTTTTTTGAATCATCAGGCTTGCAGGTTGCTGGATCCGAGTCTGCATGTGAATCATTACGTGGATCTGTAAATTCCTCAACTTATCTGAAAATCAGTCATTTGACTTGAGATTCCATTGTTCTACTTCTGATTTGATGAACATCAGCATGCTTCTTTGAATTTTTTGGGATAAATCCCAACTGGGAAGTAAAAAAAAAAAAAACCCAACTGGAAAGTCAAACCTTCGTGAAATTCCTCACTGTTTTGCACAGGTTTCAACCCATTGCTCTTACTGTTTTGAACCTGCAGGTCACCTTACATTGTGCTCCTCGGTGCTATCTCAACTCACATACGGAGGTTGGAACAGCAGATCCCTTTAAAGTTTTCGATTTCTATATGGAGAATTCAAACCAGTGAACACATGTAGCAGAAATCTGCCATGTATTGCATGAAAAAAAATTGAAGGTTGATTATTTTTCTGGCGTGAAATTTGGAAAAGAGAGTTCGGTTATCAGTTATCTTTGGCTCCCTAAGCTCTGATCTTCCCTCATATCCCTTTTCAGTACAGATCATCGGCGCAGGAAGGATTCGATTTTCTCGCTTGCCACTACTTTGAGTTTCGATGAAGAGGAACTTACGGTGGTGAAGGAGTTATCAGCCCAAGACCAAAGGAATACTGAAGTGGAGATGATCATAGAAGGAGATTGCTCAATTAGAAGGATGAATCTTCAACCGAGCATAAATTGGGGGGAGATGTTCAACTTCGCGGATCCTCAAGCGAATATGTTACCTTCGATAGGAAAGGCGCTCCTCGCTGATCATGTGGTCAAGGCTATCCAAGGTACCATGTCTAATAATTCTCTTGGTTCTATGCTATATATGTTGCCACTTTTTGATGCTTTGCAGGAGTCGGGGCAAGATCCACTGGTCACTGCTAGTCCCCATCTAACTGTATTCCCAGACCCACCCATCTATTAGTCTCAGTGATCCTCTTAATGATGAGCTTTTGAAAGACATGAAGCATTGAGTTTGTTAAGTCTTGGGGAAGAAGGTGAAGTGGAGGGAAGATTGATGTTATCTATCAGAGAGATAGATGAGGCGGCTCCAATTGATTGGCAGAGCCAGGAAAGTGATATGATAAATTCTTTTGTTAGCCATGATATGGAAACTTGTATGGTTTTGGTGCTGTCTTATTCCAGATTAACGGCAAGGCTGAGGAAGCGATTCGGTGAAGATGAGGAAAGGGAGATGAAACTAAGACTTTAAGCGGATGCCAATATGATGGAGTTCTCAAGGAAAATGATGAGGGAACTGGCGAGGTTAAAATCTGATATTAATTACGAGGGGGCTGCTCAGGTTTGTCCGGGTGGTAAGCAGAGGGACAGGAGTAGAAGGAGTAGTCCTAAGGGGAAGGCGGAATGTATAAAATGATATTGATGAAGATCCTTTTGTGGAATGGGTTGGGCTCCCTAAATAAGTTTGTCCAAGTAAAGGAGGCGGTTCAAAAATATGTCCAAGATATTCTGTGTATTCAAGAAATTAAATGGCCATCGTCTAATAGGGCAGTGGTGAAGGGTCTGGGTATGCGAAGTAATTGGGACTTTGTCTCTTTGGATTCGATTGGGGCTTCAGGAGGAATTCTGGTAGTTTGGGATGTGTCTAAATGGGAGCTTGTTGATTCTTGGTGTGGATCTTTTTTCCTATCTATAGCAGTAAAGAAACTGTATGACAACTCTCAATGGACTTTCACCGGAGTCTATGGACCAGTATTAAGGGAGTAAAGAAGTTTATTTTTGGCGGAATTGGAGAACGTCAGTGACGGATGATCTTTTCCATGGTGCATCGAGGGGACTTTAATGAGATCAGACTTGTGGAAGAAAAGGTGGGCTGTAACCATTATAGTCAAAATATGGAAGCTTTTGGAGACTTCATTGCCGCTAAGGAACTCATAGACATCCCTCTAATGGGGGCTCAATTCACATGGGCTAGGAATGAAAGTATAAGTAGACTCGATATATTCTTATTTTGTCCTAGATGGTTGGAGGGTTTTCCGGAAGTGTGTCAAATGGCCCTAGCTCATTCTGTCTCTGATCATTGCCCTATCCTTTTGGATCCTAGAATGGAGTCGTGGGGCCCTATTCCATTCAGATTCAACCTGGTTCAACCTAGCCTGGTTGGGGTATCCAAAGATGGACGAAAAACTGGGGGCGTGATGGGGAGAGCATACGACAGCTGGTACATCGGATATGATCATTGGTAGCAAGTTCCGGTATGTCAAAAATAAATTAAGAAAGTGGAAGTTGGAAGGGGAAAATGAAGCGGCTTCCAGAAAAGAATAGTTGTTAGCACGAATTAAAGAAATACGGGAAAAGGAGAAGTCAGTGAAGCTATCTCAGAAGAGCTAGAGGAAGTTGGTAAACTGAAGGAAGAGCATGATCGGTTTGTGCTTCAGGAGGAGATATCATGGAGACAGAATTCCAGAGTTAAATGGTTGAAAGAGGGGGACAAAAAACTGCATATTTCCATGCGATGACGAATGTTAGAAGAGGCAACCGAATCGAAGCCTTGCAGATCGATGGGGAAATAGTGGAAAGCAAGGAGAGAATCATAAAAGAAATCATTGACTTCTTCAAGGACTGTACTCTTCATAAAAGGAATGACTGGTTGATTCCTGACTGAGTATCCTTCGGAAGTCTTTCTGAAGAGGATTGCATCTCTCTAGAAAGGCCATCCATTGAGGAGGAAGTTGAAAGATGGGTCTTTGTGCTGGGCAGAGATAAGGCCCCATGCCCAGGTGGTTTCCGTAAAGTTTTTTTTCCAGGAATGCTGGGGATATGTGAAAGAAGATATCAGGAAGTTTTTCCAGGATTTCCATCAAGGAATGGAGCTAGAACAGGGGACAGGTGCTACATTCATTGCTTTAGTGCCAAAAGTTAAAGGGGCAGGACTGCAGACCAATTAACCTTGTGGGAGGTTTATATAAGGTGTTAGCTAAGGTCTTAAGAGAGAGAATAAGGGAAGTACTCCTGAATATCATCTCTCCTAGTCAGTGTGCCTTTATCCATAAGAGGCAGATTGTGGACTGTTCTCTTATAGCAAATGACACAATTGATTACCACTCAAAAATGGGAAATGAAGGGATTGTTTATAAGTTAGACATGGAGAAAGCGTACGATAGGGTGGAATGGGGCTGCCTGGATTATTGACGAGGCGAATGGGGTTCGGTTACAAGTGGAGGTCACGAATAAGGATTTGCATATATCCTCGGCTTGGTTCTCAATATTAATAAATGGTTCTCCTAAAGGATTCTTTAAGTCCTCCAGGGGGTTGAGAAAAGGAGATCCTCTCTCTCCATTCCTATTCATTTTGGTTGCAGAAACACTAAGCAGATTGATAGACAAAGGAAAAGAAGGTCTGATACAGGGTTTTGAGCTGAGTGAAAGACAACTCGAGGTTTCCTATCTCCAATTTGCAGATGACATGCTCTTATTCAGTTCGCCAGATCTCCTTAAAGTGGTGAATCTAAAAGCTATAATTAGATGCTATGATATGATCACGGGTCAAAGAACCAATTTTCACAAATCACGGGTGTTTGGCATTAATCTTCAACTAGAAAGAGTAAGAGAATTGGCAGGGGTGATGGGATGTTCGATAGGCTCTTTGCCTTCCTTCTATTTGGGTTACCTCTTGGAATTGGCAAACCAAAAAAGAAAACTTGGGAACCTATCATAGAGAGACTGGAGAGGAGACTTGAGATTTGGAAAAGGAATTTGGTCGCAAAAGGGGGGAGGCTTACTCTGATAAAGGCTGTTCTGGCTAACATCCCTATCTACCAATTATCAGTTTTCAAATGCCTTATGAGTATCATCCAAAGGATAGAGAAGATTCAGAGACGATTCCTTTGGGAAGGAGCTAATGATGAGAAAGGTATTCCCCTTTTTCAGCTGGGTGGATGTCTGCAAACCCCTCAAAGCTGGCGGATTGGGTATCAGAAGAGCAAAATAAGACCAATCAAGCACTTCTAGGAAACTGGCTATGGCGATTCGAGGAAGAGGGCTCTCAGCTATGGGCGAAAGTGATTGAAACGGAATACGGTTCTTGCCAGGGTCATTAGGAGACAGAGGATAAGTTCAGGAAGCCAGGTAGGACGCTATGGAGGGATGTGATGTGCCTTAAGGTGAAGTCCATGGAAGGCGTGTGATTCAGAGTGTATGCAGGGGATAAAGTTAGATTTTGGTGGGATAAGTGGTGCTTTGACACTCCTCTGAAGGAAGCCTTTCCACAGTTGCTTGCTATAACTTTGGCTAAGGACGTTATGGTAAAAGAGTGCTTCTCTCGTATAGAAAATGGGGTTGTGTGGTCTCCGCCTTTTCACAGAAATTTCCTTGACAGGGAAATGGAATTGGTGGGAAGATTGTTGCTGGTGGGGACTTCTCAGTTAAATCATTCTATCATCATCTTCTACTTTGCCCCATCTCCTCCAAAGTGGCCAAAGTGTGGGACATTAAAGCTCCACCAAGGGTCTGCTTATTCGGATGGACTGCCTTGCTTGAAAGGATCCAAACCATTGATTTCCTCAGAGACAGGAACATCTTGATTATCGATCATTGCGTCATACGTATCGAGGCAGGTGAAACAACGGATCATCTTCTTATTCATTGCAAAATGGCTAGGGAAGTATAGGGTAAACTATTAAGTAGATTTGGCATCTCATGGGTATTTCTAGCTAACATTCTGGATGCCTTGGAGAGTTGGGTGTTGGCTCCATGGAAAGGAAAAGGGAAAACACTGTGGCGACTCTCTTTCTTAGCTACGATGTGGGTGCTTTGGAAAGAAAGAAATGCTATGATTTTCAAGGGATTTTCCAAGGGAGCTCATTTCATCTTCAATAAAGTGATTCCCTTAACTATCTCATGGGTGAAATCTCTGCCAGAGTTTAGATTTATGTCAGCTTATGATTTATGGCACGCGTGGAGAGTAATATGTGAAGGAGTCAGCATCGGTACCAAAGTAGTACAAGCATGGTCGCCTCCCTCCCAAGGGGTACTAAAAGTGAATTTTGATGGCTCAAGTTTAGGGAATCCAGAGCCCTCCGGTATTGGAGGCCTTTAGAGAAATGAAGGGAGGAGGGGGTGTGGCGGTGTTGATTTGGGCATTTAGGGGACCCATCGGGGTGGCAGATGCAAATGTGGTAGAAGTGAGAGCTGAGCTGTGTACCATGGAATGAAGCTTCTGAGAAATGTGGACCTTGATAAAGTGGCATTGGAAGGAGATTCTCTCAATGTCATTAGATGTTTAAGAGGTTCAAAAGGGGTACCTTGGAGGTTTGCATCCATATTTGATGAAATCCACGATAGAATAGGTGGGGCATCCATATCGTTTTTTCTTATAAGACGATCAACAAATGGTGAGGCAGATAGGTTAGCTAGAGAAGGGGTTTTGAAAGAGTCGAGAGCTCATTTCATCCCTCCCTTGTTAGTTGCTTGTTATATTCTAGCTGATGTTTTCTTGTCTTTGCTTTGCGTTGTAATGTCAGGGACCCCCTCGGTCTCTGTTTCTCTTTCAATAAAATTCGTTTGCCATTAAAAAAAAAAAAACGCAAGCTCTGATAGCAATTTGGTGCAAACCCGGTGGTTCGCGGGTAATTATGGAGAACCCTAGGAGCTTAATGTATTATCCTCCAATTTAAAGTAGCATGAACTGTTTCCCAAATTCAGATTTGAGTGTTCGAAAGGTTAATCAAATCAAATTTGGGTGTTCACTTTTGAGTTAACCTTTAAGAAAATTCTTCAACAAACGTAAATAAGCACAGGCATGCTTTGCAATAATAATTCACGCCAAAAGATATTGGAAGCAACCAATATACGTCTGTCTGATTACAGTAAGAAAGTGGAGAAAATGAAAGCTCGAGGGCACACTAACAACCATCAATATAAGGAAAAGTCTCAGGGATAAAGCTAAGAGTACGGGTGCCTGGCCAAGGGTGTTATGAAAAAATCCGGTCTAATAATGGCTAAAATAGTAGAGGTAAGATCTCACCCGATAAAGTACGTGCATCGCCCTCGGATCTCTAGCGTTGGATGCCAATACGGTAGTGGAGAAGCCGTAAAGTTCGATTTGCCCAAAATAACCGCAATCGGACCAATCAGTTGAGGCCTAGGGATGATATGATGGGAATTAGACCATTCAAAAAAAAAAATATTGCGTGGACCCCCCCGAAGAGCGAGGTCACAAACATGGTTTTAAATTTTGGCTGAAACGTTACGTTTCGGTAAAATTTCAGAAATTTCAGAAATTTCAGTGAAACGGTTCGGAAATTTCCGAAATTTCGGTGGTGAAATTTTTACAAGATTTCGTCCGAAATTTTGTACCGAAACCGAAACGTTTCAGTTTCGCTGATGACCGAAACCGAAACCGAAACCGAGATTTAAAACCTTGGTCACAAAAAAGGAATAGCAAGACTGGCAAGGCAAAGAAAGGATTCCCATGATGAAGGGGAAAATCAGCGAGGTGTAGACCAACAAGAAGCGAATAAAAAAAAGCGGAGGGGACTGTTCGATGTAAACAACCCCTTCTAAAATGTCAGACACTTAAGGACTGTGCAATCGGCGAAGGGGTAGAAATAAGAAGGAAAGAATGGGAAAATAGAAAAGGGAAAAGAGATGAAGTGAAGGTAGGGTTCCGAGGGCTGTTGCGATAATGGAAGAAAGGGTTCCCACAGTGAAGGGGAAAATCAGCGAGGAGTAGACCAACAAGAAGTGAATAAAAAAAGTGAGTGGGACTGTTCGATGTAAACAACCCCTACATAAATATAAGACAGTCCTAAGGACTGTGCAATCGGCGAAGAAGGGGTAGAAACAAGAAGGAAAGGATGGGAGAATTAAAAAGGGGAAAGAGACCGAGTGAAGGTAGGACTCCGGGGGCTCTTGCGATAATGGACAACAACATGCACAAGGAGAAGAAAAGAAAGCCGTGACAAGGGAAAGAAATAAGGCTAGGAGACAAGAAGATGAAGAAATAGAGAAGAAGTTGAGGAGAGAGGAAGCTTAAAAGATGCCTATCTAGATATCCTTGGAGCGGGTTACTCTGTACTCGAAGCCCTCCAATTGCGGGAAATCCATCGCGATTGCTGTAGAAAAAGCCTAATCCTTCTTGGTAACTGCAAAAGTTTAAGTAATTCTCCTAGGTCCTTGCCAAGAAGTTTCCGAGGGTATGATTACGGATTGGGAAATGAAGAAAATTTCAGGCAGGAACCTCAATGGAGTTGACAACCCCAGTACAAAAAATACCCTGGGAGAGGCCTTGATTACGGATCGGGAAATCAAGAGAATTTCAGGCAGGAACCTCATTGGAGTCCACAACCACATAACAAAAGAATTCTTGGAAGAGTCTCTGGACTGCAGTTCTATCCCTAAGCTGTGGATTGGAAATGCATAGCTTGCGGATACCATAATTTTGGCAGACGAAATAAATGTAGAAAATGCCAACAGAATAGAGAAGAAATTGGAGGACCAGAGACTAATCGAGAATCTAGGAGGGATGAAAATAACTCAAAAAGTACATGTGAAAGGAACTAAACGGAAATCACTATTATCGGAACAGAGGTCGAAGAGCGTATCGACTACACTGTCTGGTGGGGATCATGAAGGATAATTCATGGCACCTTGTGAAGCTATGGTATTGGGCTAGAAGAGCTTGGAATCTCCCTCAGCTCCCAAAACCTCATGTAATCAGTTCAACAAAAGTTCTATTTACATTCCAATCAGAGAAACAAGCGGTAGAGGTACTTAGACAAGGAGGCGATGCATTAGGAGGGAATATTGAATCCGTCCAAACATGGAACCCAGCCATGCACAATGGAGCTAAGACTATATATTTAAGATTTCACTACATTCCATTACATGCATGGACCCTATCTACGGTGGAAGCGCTGGGTAAATTATTCGGGCAGGTTCTGCAAGTCCAATTATTAGGTAGCCATGAACACTGCATGGCCTCTGCCTCTGCCAAGGTTCTCTCAGCTCAATGGAAGTCTTTATTGCCTTTTATTAAAATGAGAGTGAAAAACAAAATCTTCTTAATTCGTATGACAGTTGTATCCACTGAGGAAAACATTACTGGAGGAAACCTTAATGATCAATTGCAGTTGGGGCAAACAGCTAATGCCCAAGAAGTGGAAAACTTTAATTGGAGGCTGCCGGAGGAAGAATTGGCCGCGGATATGGATAGAAAAGGAAGAAAAAAGGACTTCTCAACCGGAGGGGATTGAACCGTTGGATACCGATTTCAAATTTGTAAACAAAGAAGATGGACCTTTGGATATCGATTTCAAGTTTGAAAATAGAAGAGATGATGTAGAAACATCGTTGGCAGGCATGTTGCGCCCAAGGCAGGCGATGACCAATGAACGTCGAGTACCTGTAGCGACGTCTAATGGAGAATTAAATTCAGGGAAAATGGCAATAAGACGTATTTCGCTGGAAGGATGAGAAGAAAAAGATCATAAAAAAAAGATAATTATCATAGTCCCGAGGAATGATATCGTCACCCAGCACAAGACCCAACAAAATCATCATAAAGATTTTTTGGGTAGCTGGGAAAGACCTTTTTTTAATCGCGTAACACCTGGTGGACGTAGCAGGCCCACAATGAGGTATATGAAAAGCTTTCGTATAAAAAATGCTTTGAACAGGCGGGCATGCAAAAGGGCGTGATAAATACTCAAAGAGAGAGGAATACCTTTATATAAACAAAGAAGGGAGAGACGTGGAGGTAGAGAAGAGAGACTCACCTCTGCAATTCTTAATCTCTTACGGAGCTATAAGATGGCAGAGGATTCCTCATCTTCGGACAAGGAATTTAGGGAAAGAGATTTTAAAAGAAAAAATAAGATGGATATGGAAGAAGAGTCGAGGGTTGTGAGTGGAAAAAAGGCCAAGCACAATGGGAGGAAAAAGAAGATGAAAAAGGAAAGGTCACCATCAAAAGGAGAAATAGCAGAGGCTTACCTACACCTTCAGGGGAAATATTTTTTGGAGGCAAGGGTAAAGAGGACGAACTAGAAGCCCTGACAGGTAAAAGAAACATAACAGAAATATGCGTTCCGATGCACCATCTTCCATTCTTCAAAAAGCAACTAGAGGAGGAAAATAAAGTTTTGGAGGAGGAATCTGAGTCGACATAGGGGGACGAGGAGGGCATGGTTGAACCCAGCGAGGGTCCTTCACGAGAATCGGTTTTTTCTCGTTACTCCATGGTTGTTGAACTCAACGGAAATATTAAAGGGTTCGTGGAAAGGGCTGCTGGCAAAGAACCTATCGTGGGGGAGGAAGAGGCTTCTGTGGAGGATTATAGGGTTTTTTCGGAGGAATTTGAAAGGATGTCAAAGCTAGGGACTGCTTTCGGGATTGGTTTTGAGGAAAATGTGGAAAAGACAAAGGAAATACTGATGAAAATTGAGAGGCAGGATAGGGCGGGGAAGGTGAAAACTCCAGGCAGGGGTCTTAGAGAGCTCAAAGCTCTACAAAAATGATGAGGGGTTCCTCATTCTGGAAAAAGTTTTTGGTAAAAAGTTCTTTTGGGTATGGGATCGGGTGTAGGTTTTTTGGAATTCCTCGACACATGAGTTGTCGTAGGAAAATGATGAGGGTTTTTGCTTTGACCCTGTGTAATGGAGATAGATGTTGAGAATCTGGATGGGAAGGTGCTTCTTCAAGATCTTCGAGGAAGATCGCAAAAGGCTGTTGGAAGTTATTTAAGCTTTGAAGGTGTTTTCTTCAAGATCTTCGAGGAAGATCGCAAAAGTTCTTTTGGGACTTCTCTTATGGGTCTTCTAATCAAGATCTTTGAGGAAGATTGCAAAAGTTTGTTAGAAAGTTTTATGTTTTTTTTTTTTTTTTTTTGGATGGGGAATGTAAATGGGGGTAGTTTTTGGATAGCTTTTATCTTTTAGGGCTTTGGAGTTCTCTCCTTGGCCGTCATACGATGTATTCATGGGGGACTCCTGGTCCCTTCTTCATGTACCTTTCGTATGAATTATCAATATATATTTGTCAACTTTCAAAAAAAAAGATGGAGATTTGGCGTTCTCGTGAAGGTGGTTTATGGAAAAAAACCAGAAAAAGAAAAAAGAAGAAGAATAAACATGAAAGAGATAGATAGGAAGGTTGGACTCTCACCGATCAAAACCTAAGGCATCGCACCAAGGGGTTCCTAAGCATCACACCTTAGGGAAAGTAGACTTCACATCTATGATTTGCAAGAAGGAATGAGAAAACTGGTTTCATACATTTATCCATAGCGTAACATAGAGTAAGAGAAAAGTGCCATAGGAATTACAATAAAAAAGGTGGCCAGGTGCACGAGGCTCCCGCCATTGCGGGGTCTGGGGAGGGCTAGATGTACGTAGCCTTACCCCTGCTTTGCAGAGAGGCTGTTTCCATAATATAATATATAAGAAAAAAAAGAGAACTAGAAAGTTCTAAAACCCTAAAAAACCTAACACTTTTGGACCAAAATATCCTCTACTGACTTAAAGACTTGCTTCCTTCTTCAAATTCTCGTAATACATGTGTGGGGCTTATTTGAAACACATATAACACATATAACACAAATTCTCTAAGACCCTCCTAAGACTTAAATAGCACTCTAAAAACTATATAAAACCCTTTTAACATTAATAATGCTCCACGTCTTCTTAATTCCTTGATTCTTCACTGGCATCTTGGATGGTCCCCCATCAGTTTGGGTTGGAAAAACGAACCCAACGTAACATCGGGCTGGGTTCGTATTGGATATCGTCTCTCCCACTATTCTCTCTAACCCTAAATCCATGAAAAAGAAATGAATAAGAATACCTTTATTCTGTCTCTCCCGAGTCTCCCCAACTCTAAACTTAGGAAGAAGAAATGAAGAAGAACACTATTTCGTTTCTCCCGATTCTCTCCCTAACCCTAAGCCCAGAAAGAAGAAAAGAAGACGACCTTGGTTTGAAGTTCAATTTCCTCTTCCCTGGGAGGTTGATCTTCTATGTTCTATCTTGTCGGAGTAGTGGTGGTGGTCGAAGGAGATCGGAGGAGTGGGGATCATCGAAGAAACAAGCAACAATCGGAGGTCAAGGTTTTGGAAGATTTTCTTTCTCTTTCAGTATCGTTCTCTCCTTTACATTTAGGATTTGCTAGGGTTCTGTGGTGGGCTTTGCTACAAATTTGATGGTTTCTTCTGTATTGGATTCTCTCTTCTATTTGGAATATGTTTTTGCTAGTTCTGTCTTGAATTTGATGCTTGAATTTTCTGTTGGATTCTCTCTTCGATTAGGGTCCTGTTTTTAATTTTATGTTGGCTGCATCATGTGCATTTAGGAAATAAGGTTGGGTTCAGGTTGGGATAATCATATGCGGGTTGGGTCGGGTTGACAATGCTTGGACCGAGTGTCTGGTCTGATCGGGTTAGGGTTGGGCAATTGCTCCTTCAGGTTGGGTTTGAGTTGGCCTCAACCCAACCCAACCCGATCCGAGTTGCACTGCTAATAGTAGTGGGATTTATATGGACCTTGGCGAGCAGAAAAATCAACACTTGTGATCGTCTCAAAAAGAGAAAGAAAGAAAGAAAGAACGATTCTTCTTGCAAGATGGTGTGTTTTCTACTTGGAGTTTGTTAGAGTATAAAAGATAAATAACGCCTTTCTCCAACAGCTTAAGCTTTTGGAGAAGTTGGTAAGTTAACATGGTATCAGAGCCACACGGTCTCGAGTTCAAATCTCCCGGATAGCAAAAATCCACATGCGATGGTCAGGCCCAAAGTGGGACCACATGTGCCACGTGTTTGCCAAGTGGGCCACACGTGCGGGGGAGTGTTAAAGTGTAAAAGATAAATAACGCCTTTCTCCTAAATCTTAAGCTTTTGGAGAAGTTGGTAAGTTAACATGGTATCAGAGCCAAAGGTCTTGAGTTCAAACCTCCCGGATAGCAAAAATCCACATGCGATGGTCGGCCCAAAGTGGGACCACATGTGCCACGTGTTTGCCAAGTGGGCCACACGTGCGGGGGAGTGTTAAAGTATAAAAGATAAATAAGACTTTCTCCAACAGCTCAAGCTTTTGGAGAAGTTGGTAAGTTAACAGAGTTGTTGGACCACTCGATGGTGCGATGTCCTGTACTCTTATCGTCTCTGGCAGATGATCATCAAAAGCTTTGGCCTTGTGTGAGTCTTCCAAAGATCATTCAGGGGTGCACTACGAAGCTGGAGTGGCGGTCTGTTTGGGGAATTGGGGCATGCTATATGGCTTTTAGTTCCATATGCTGTAGCATGACACATCTGGAGAGAGGAATAATCACATCTTTAAAGAAAAAAGAAGAGCTAGGGCAAAATTATGACATCAAAATTGATCAAATATTATTGTGTAGAAATGACAAGGATGGTACTTGCTAGAGTGTAGAAGATGTTCTCAGAGAGTGACACACGGTTGTGAATGAAAAGAAAATGAAGCACGAATTAAAACATGGATGCCTCCACCTGATGGTTGTCTGAAATTCAATTTCGATGGTAGATCTAAAGGAAACCCTGGTGGGGCAGGGATTGGAGGCATTACTTATGGAGTAAACAGATGGGCGAGTCTCAGGAGCATAAAATAGTGATTTGTTTCATCTAAAAGTCTATGTTTCTGCTGCAGCAGCTTCATCCGAGCTAGATATTCTCGAAGTCTTTACCGGAGGTGGGGAATATCACGGGCAAAGGTCATGAGCTTCAAGGCATATCTTGTGGGCTGATTGTTCAATTGTAATATCCTAATTAGTTTTGGGTTGTCGTGGATTGCATGAGTGGGATGCCTCGTCCCCGTGTTTGTAAACCACATTTTCACTTATTTATAAGCTCTGCTACCTTTCAGAAAAAAGTGTGGGTTTTCAACACACCCAACTGGCAACTACTAAATCCAATGAGCTTGCCCAAATGGGTGTCACGCAGGATTAGCTACTTATGAATGACACATCTCCACCTTGAGCGCTTGGGTTCAAGATCTTTTTTTTTGAATGACAGTGTTCAAGATCTTCTCATATCATGTTATTA
Organism: Tasmannia lanceolata; assembly: GCF_043159265.1. NCBI lineage: Eukaryota > Viridiplantae > Streptophyta > Magnoliopsida > Canellales > Winteraceae > Tasmannia > Tasmannia lanceolata. Next base: position 4,381,542 of record NW_027518713.1, on the reverse strand, counting down.
TTTTGGATTTCTGTCTTTGTTTTCCTATTCACGGCCTGATGCAGATTATAACAAAAATAGGAACCACAAATTGATGGAATTTACTGATTACAGCTAACAATAATATTCCTTTAATCTGTAATGAACTAGTTAGTACAGAAAAAAGTCACCACAACTGACCTTTTGATTGAAAACAGATCCAAAAAATGAAAAACTGTGGCAAAACTTGATCTAATGCATGCTAGCTGAATTTTCCTTTTCTTTGGTGTGTCTTGTGACATCACAGTTGTAGTTTAGCCTCACTAGGGACAATAGATCGTGTTGGATCCATGTTGAATGACCAGGTCTTTGTCCATGTAAACACCTGTGGGCAGCCCCACAAGCCATAACCAAAAATGGAAAAAAAGATGCTTGAGGTTATTCATATTTGGGAAGTCTAGTTTGTCAGATGACGAAACTCTATTTCTTACTGTATTAGACTATTAGGCAAGTTCAATAATTTTTGACAGATTAGGAAGTTGTTATCCCTTTTTATATTAATAAATCATTTGATTAGAATGTGGAACACAACAATTCTTTTAGGGGCTGTTTGGATACCTGGATTTAGAATCCAGGTTTTAGCTCGAAACTCAACTCGACTCAACTAAGCCTTTGTCCCTAACTAGTTGGATACCTGGATTTTAGAATCTTGGTTTTAGTTTGAAAGCGGTTTAAAATTCTGGCTTTTACAATCCATTATCCTGGATTTTAAGTAAGAAATCCAGATTTTAGAAATCTCTACCCCATCCAGAGATTTCTAAAACCTGGAAACACGGGACGATCTCTCGCTTGAGTGAGAAATCAGAGAACAACGGATGGTCTCCTTCTCTCGTAGCCCATCCGGGAATTTTAGGAAATCCAAGATTCTAAATTCTGCGTATCCAAACTGCCCCCGAGTTTTAGCTAGCGCAGCACTTGAGGAGTTCTTCATCTGTGACTCGCGACCTGATAGTTTTTTAGGTTCATCTTTGTTCTTTCTATTTTTTCAACATGTTATCACAGCCTTCTGTCTCATATTTTTGACCGTTTCTGCTTGCCAAAAATATTTTCGGTTGTCTGCTCTGGTTTAAAGGTTTTTATTTTTTTAGCTTGGAGCAAGGCTTTGAATCATCTGCTTGGATAACAGGCTTTACCCATTTGGCTCTGCTTGGATAACATGTCTGATCGTGCTTTGTTTTGGTTGGGTCACAAGTTTGAGCTGGATTATTGCTGCTACTTCTCCCAACCATTGGTGAATCTGCTTGTCACATCCTGCCAGCATTCTCTGTAACCATTCACTACTGTCTAATAGTGTGACTTAATCACTGTTGTTGTTTGCCTGGTTCTTTAATTCCATTGCCACTTGTTTTTTTTTTTTTTTTTGAATGCTGCTGTTGCCACTTGTTTTTGCCGAACAATAGGCTTGTCGGTCGTCCTGCTTGCATTTGTCTTCATTGGGAAGATTCCTCCACTTGAAGAGCAGGGGGGGGGGGGGGTGTTCTGATGGCTCTATGTCCATTATCATTTGTTATCATTGATCAGAGAGTCTCATGCACTGATATCCTCCACTGGATTGACATGCCATCAACATCATGGGGTTTCTTGAAGCACAAGGACCTGCAGCACCATCACCAAATGACTGACTATACTTCCATTGGAGGTCCTTTTATTCACCTCTGGTTAGTTACTAGTCACGATTTCTCTGTGTCAATCAGTTGCACAAGAACCTTGAAACCTTCCCTTTGAAGGGTTTTCTTCACGTGGAACAACTCCCAGATTATTTTCACTGCCAGGCCTATCAATTCCTGCCGGGGACCTTTTCCCACCCTCCATTATGATTGGTTGATGGAATCCTTGTCAGCTTTTGTGTGGTCTTGAGCCTTGTTCAAAGACCCCCAAAAGACAAGAACTCCCCCCCCCCTCTCTCTCTCTCTCTTATGCGCATACAACTTTCTTCTCACCACCTCTAAAAGTCATCTCTCCCCTTCGGCTGCCATCCCATCTCGGCTGTCACAAATATCTCCGATATTTTCAAAATATAGTGTTCTTATCGCGAGATTTTGATAAAACGACAAAATCCCGAACTAATCCCGTGATTTTATAAATATAGCGATATTTTCGTTTTTATCATAAAATATCCTGTTAATATTGTGATATTATCCCGATATTTTTACAATATTTTTATTTTATATTTTTTTCTTAAATTTAATAATTTAATATATTTTTAAAATAATTTTAATTTTACCGTTTATTTCCCGATATAAACCTACAAAAATTAATATATCCTGAGATTTTCCCTTGCCGAGAAATTCCCGAGAACGACATTTGTGACACAGCATCTCGGTGACCAAATCTGTGTTGATTCTGATGGGATCTGGTGCTTCAATTTCTGTCCCTGAAAACCCTCAAACCTTGTCTCCTCTTCACATGACAATGAAATTGAATAGCATTCACATTTCATCATTGGTTATACAAGCCTTTTCGAGTGCCTTTGTGGGCAAACCATGCATATGATAGGTCCATCTTATTTGCCCTTGACAATAGGGATAATGTATGGGCCTATTCTTTCCAGCCAAATCTCATCGCTTGATCATTGACTGATGGGCACATCATCACAGTCCAAACTGCCCATCCATTTACAAAATTTGTGAGCCTACTCGTGGAGACTCTAAATTATGATACTGAACATCACCGATGCCACAAGCTTACACCCTCCTACCTAACAAAAACCTGATACATGAACTTATTTTATTGTACTAAGCAATTTTGAGGACACAAATTCAAAATGTTTTTTACTCTTTCCATATAATAGTGACCATATTACTCCAATCCCCACCCTCTCTGTTTCACTACAATCCCCTAGAACCATCCCCTACATGACATGATGTAAGCCCAATGGTTTCCACCTTGGCATTCTCATCTTATTTTGATGATTCCAATACACAAGTGATTTATGATCACTAATGTGTTTAATTGTCTAAGTTGTAGATCACATTGGTGCTAAGACGACATTGCTTGGATTGAGGCCAAGAAGATCTCATTGGACCACATCATGAAGGCCAAAGACATCGAAGTCCAAGACAAATGAAGACTTGAAGAATCCATTGAAGACCAAAGTCATATTTAGTTTGTAAAAGATCCAATCTTAGTTTTAGATTTTAGAGGCATAATTAAGTAAATAAACACACACCCTAAATATATAAGTGATTGTCTTTGTGGAGATCCAACACCTTGGAACCCTCATAGCAATCCCAACTTGGTGTTAAGTTGGAAGCCTAAAAACAAGAAATGAAAATCTGATTGAAATAGGCTTCTCGGAACTCCGAGAGAAATTCTCGGAACTCCGAGATTTTTTCTCGGAACTCCGAGAATTCTCGGAACTCCGAGAACACTACAACGGTCGGATTTTTAGCCGTTGCGATTTTTCCTGGAATTACAACAATGCCATTGAACGGTCATATTTGGTTTTTCTTATATATATGGTCATTCCAAACATTACAACCATCAATCCTAACACTCTTAAACTCCATTTGAACATCCAAAGAGTGAATCAAACTTGATTATGCCTCTCATCCTCTAAAGATTAGGATTTGGATCATAGGCAAAATTTGTACATCTTCTGCAAACTTTGTAAACCCTTGTGAGGGATTTTTTGTTCTTTCTTTCTTATCAAGAACGTTGTATCGGGCGAGTGTTCGGAGAAGCGTAGCCCACTCTCCGTGGTGAAGATTGCCACCAAGGTTAAAGGTAATCAGAATTTGTAATCGGCACCGATCTTCGCCGAAGTTAAGAAGATCACATAGTGAAGCCATCAACGGATTTGGTTGGTGTAGTGGAGTAGGTCTCACGTTTTGAGGACCGAACCACTTTAAATCTCGGGTGCAATCTCTCTTACTCTTGCTCTTTATTTGCATTTGCACTTTAGATTTAACTAGTGTAATTGAATTTTATTGTTGATCTCTTAATTTCCAAAATTGGGTTTGAGTTTTCAAAAGAATTAAAACTTGTTAGTAACCTAATTTCTCTCTCCTCATAAGTTGCCGTACTCGGGACCACCCTTGGAATTTAACTTGGTATCAGAGCAAAGGCTCTTAAAAGATTTTCTTTTCTATAAATCTTTGGAAAATTTTTCTTTAAAAATTTCAACAAGGGAAAGATCATAAGATCTTTGGCAACTTTCTAATTGTGAAATGGCGGATAGAAATGGAACCGGACTTCCGGAGGGCCATTCCACAACTAGACCTCCCTTCTTTAATAGGTCCAACTATGGACATTAGAAGACAAGGATGCGCATCTATCTTCTTTCGATAGATGTGGAACTTTGGCACATTGTTGAAAATGGATACATGTTGCCTTCCAAACCATTTGAAGAATGGAATGTCGTAGAAAAAAGGCATGCAAATTTAAATTACAAAGCCATAAATTCTTTGTTTTGCGTCCTATCTACGGAGGAGTTTAATCGAGTTGCTCTTTTTGATTCCGCCAAGGTTATTTGGGATACACTTGCCGTTACCCATGAGGGAACATCTCAAGTTAAGGATTCCAAAATAAACTTGTTAAAGAGCAAATATGAAATGTTTAGAATGGATCAAAACGAAAGCATTTCCGAAATGTATACACGTTTTTCTAAAATTTCTAATGAACTAGCTAATCTTGGTAAATCTTATCCTACTAATGAGCTTGTGAGTAAATTGCTTAGGTCTCTTCCTCCATATTGGGATCCAAAGGTAACCGCCATACAAGAATCAAAGAATCTCAAGACACTAACCATGGAGGAGCTTGTAGGATCTCTCATCACCCATGAGATGCTCTTCACTAGCCGACAAGAGGAGAAGAAGCCGAAAGAGAAAGAAAAAGAGAATCGATCTCTAGCTCTAAAAGCCTCCAAAGCGAACTCATCATCCTCTAGCGAGGCGGATAGCGATGAAGAAGAAGCATTGAGGAAATTTAAAAGCTTATGGAGAAAGAAGCATAAAAAGGATAAAAAGAAGAAGAAAGAAGAAAGTGATGTTGAGGGAGCCTTAAGATGCTTCAATTGCAAGAAGATTGGACACAAAAGACCGGATTGTCCACTTCTCAAGTCATCTTCCTCAAAATACAAGGGAAAGAAGGAATGGAAGAAGCACAAGGCACTTGCCGCCAGTTGGGATGCTTTGAGCACCTCGGGAAAGAGTTCAATCGAAGGGGAAGAAAAGAAAGATGATCTTTGCTTCATGGCACTCACCCATGAAGATGAGGTAAACTCTAACCCCTCGTGTTATTCATCTAGTAGTGATAGTGAAAAAATATCATATGATGAATTGTGCTCAACCTTGCACTCTCAAATTTCTAAAAATAAAGTTCAAAAGAAATCCATTTCAAAATTAGAAAATGAACTTAATTTTTTGAAAAATGAATCTTCTTCCAAATCTCAAGCACAACTTGAAAATTTTAAACTTGAGATTGAAACCCTTAAGGGTTGTTTGGATGAGAAAACTTGCCAAATTGCAAGACTCAAAGATGTGGCAAGCTCTTCCAAATCTTATGAAGATGAATTTAATAATTTTCTAAATCAAATAACCCATCGTCATAATGAAAATGAAAGGTTAAGATTATGTCTCCATGGATTCTTAAATGGTGACAAAATTATTGACATAATCTTAAAGAAGACTAGTCAAAGATCTAAACATGCATATGATAGGACTAGCATATCTAACCCTCATGTTAGATGCCATTATTGTGGAATAAATAGTCATTACCAATTCCAATGTGCATCTAAGATTAGGGATAGTGTTGGAACCAAGAAATCTTGGGTTCCCAAAGCCCCCATATGATTTTCATCATATGTGCTTAGATTAGGGGCTTGGTCTAAATTTGAACATCTTTCTATGGATAATTAAAATATCCCCTCTTATGTTGAATAAAAATTCTAAATAGGGGGAGTTCTAGGTTTGTCTTTTTCCTTGAAAAAGGGGAGCTTTAAATTGAATATTTCATCCATTTGTTTCTCTTTTACCCCAATCTTTTTGATTGATGCCAAAGGGGGAGAGAATTCTAGTTTAAGGAAAATATGAATGCTTTTATTGGAAAATCTCTTGTGCGCGTCATCATAAAAAAGGGGGAGATTGTAAGCCCAATAGTTTCCACCTTGGCATTCCCATCTTATTTTGATGATTCCAATACACAAGTGATTTATGATCACTAATGTGTTTAATTGTCTAAGTTGTAGATCACATTGGTGCTAAGACAACGTTGCTTGGATTGAGGCCAAGAAGATCTCATTGGACCACATCATGAAGGCCAAAGACATCGAAGTCCAAGACAAATGAAGACTTGAAGAATCCATTGAAGACCAAAGTCATATTTAGTTTGTAAAAGATCCAATCTTAGTTTTAGATTTTAGAGGCATAATTAAGTAAATAAACACACACCCTAAATATATAAGTGATTGTCTTTGTGGAGTTCCAACACCTTGGAACCCTCATAGCAATCCCAACTTGGTGTTAAGTTGGAAGCCTAAAAACAAGAAATGAAAATCTGCATGAAATAGGCTTCTCGGAACTCCGAGAATTCTTGGAACTCCGAGAAATGGTCCAGTAGACTCTTTTCCAACTTCTGTTTGTATTCCTGGAACTCCAAGATTTTTTCTCGGAACTCCGAGAAATATTCTCGGAACTCCGAGAACACTACAACGGTCGGATTTTTAGCTGTTGCGATTTTTTCTGGAATTACAACAATGCCATTGAACGGTCATATTTGGTTTTTCTTATATATATGGTCATTCCAAACATTACAACCATCAATCCTAACACTCTTAAACTCCATTTGAACATCCAAAGAGTGAATCAAACTTGATTATGCATTAGGATTTGGATCATAGGCAAAATTTGTACATCTTCTGCAAACTTTGTAAACCCTTGTGAGGGATTTTTTGTTCTTTCTTTCTTATCAAGAACGTTGTATCGGGCGAGTGTTCGGAGAAGCGTAGCCCACTCTCTGTGGTGAAGATTGCCACCAAGGTTAAAGGTAATCAGAATTTGTAATCGGCACCGATCTTCGCCGAAGTTAAGAAGATCACATAGTGAAGCCATCAACGGGTTTGGTTGGTGGAGTGGAGTAGGTCTCGCGTTTTGAGGACCGAACCATTTTAAATCTCGGGTGCAATCTCTCTTACTCTTGCTCTTTATTTGCATTTGCACTTTAGATTTAACTTGTGTAATTGAATTTTATTGTTGATCTCTTAATTTCCAAAATTGGGTTTGAGTTTTCAAAAGAATTAAAACTTGTTAGTAACCTAATTTCTCTCTCCTCATAAGTTGCCGTACTCGGGACCACCCTTGGAATTTCACATGACTAACCCATAGAGGCTTGAGCACGCAACACAAACCAAGTATTCTACATATAGTTATTTCCCTTAGTAAAACCCTTGTCCCTGGAAATGCCTTGACCTATACTTGCATGAAACAACTGCTTCCTTGCAAGCAATGGGAAAAGCCATATTGCTATGTGGTTTGGATACATCTTTATAAGCATGGTTTTAAATTTCAACCGAATCCGAAATTTCGGATTTCGGTGGAGACCGACATCGAAATCACGAAAACCCGAAACGGTATTTTATTTTGGCCGAAATTTCGATTTTTCCTAAATTTCACCCAAAAAACCTGTTTTTTTAATTAATTTAATATTTCACCAAAATTTCGGCTGAAATTTAATATTGAATAAAATATTATTTTCTTTGTTTCGCCAGATTTCGGCCAAAATTTTGACATGTCAGGGGTCCGAAAGGACCGAAACCGGTACCGAAGCCGAAATTTTAAACCATGTTTAGAACTTGCTAACTTCCAAAAATTCTGTTAGGGGCACTATGTTTGAAATGCATGACACCATCATTCCTTATTGTGTTCCTTTGTATGTTAGTATGGCCACTTGAACTTGCAATGAGAGCATTTCTTTGAGAGCTAATAAAAAGGTAAGAGGTACAAAAAAAGGAGGGCGAGATAAATCAAGTCCTTTCAAATTCAAATCAAGTGTTGATTTTTCAGCTATTTCACTCATTGAGGCCAAGGGGCCAACTGTCAGGCCCAGCTATCGAGGGTGGGCAAATTTCAAATTTCAAATTTTAATCCCGTGATCATAACAGGAAAGAAGATGGGAGAAGCAACGGGTGCTAGTGGGTCATCTCAATCAAGGGAGTTCGAGGATCATAAGCAATCCCGAGGTCAAGGTAGAGCCTTGGGTAAGCAGATGCGGACTCTTAGTGACACAGAGGCTGTCTGGGCCCCTTGGAGCGCGTAATCTGCTTAGCTCGCTCATCGCCCGAGGTGATAAAGCAGAGCAAACTTTCTAAACAACTATTACGGAAGCATGGTTCAAGTGGGTCCCACATCTGGAGACTCAAGGGTATGGCCGTACGGGACTTAAAGCTAAATTCGGTAATTTTCTGGGATTCTTTAAAGATGGACCACCTAAAGGCGGGTGTGGACTCAAAATTAGGGCCCATTCCCTTGGAAGGTCCATAAAATTTAAGTCTAGAATAAACCATATGAGAAATGTGGAAAGGGACCCTAGTGAAGAAAAGTTCCAGCCAGTCAAGGTGACTTCAGAGTCAGGTGTAGAATTCTCGAATCAATATGGGCAAATCCAAGGAAAGTCTGTTAAAAAGCGAGAACAAAAGAGATTGGGATCCGTGGTGTTGGGATCCCATGGGGGGGAACTTCTTGGGCCAGCAGTGAGGAAGGTTGGTGTTGGAGGGGAGAGCAAAAATAATTCTTACAATGAAGTTGGGATTCTGGAATATAAGAGGATTGTGAGAGGAAAAGGAGCAGGCGATCAAAGACTTAGTTCACTTCCGAAAGTTGGACTTAGTGGCGATAATGGAATAAAAAATAATGGGAGTAACAGATAACCTTATCAACAAACTATGGGGTCGTAATCACAGGGAATGGGTTTCAAAAGAAGCGGTGGGAACAACAGGGGGAATAATTGTAATCTGGACGGAAGGATTATTTGTAAGAGAAGACTTATTTATCGACAGATTCACAATCTCCATCCTATTTGGCACAGCTACTTGGGGGGAAAAATGGGTGCTAACGGTGGTCTATGGCCCTGTTTGAGCGAGGGAAAGAAAAGATCTATGGGGGAGCTAAAATTAATTCGCAACCAGTGGCAAGGAGCTTGGATAGTTGGGGGAGATGTCAACATAGTTCGTTTCCCTGGAGAAAAGAACCGACAGGGAAGAATCACGAAAAGCATGAGGAACTAATCCAATTTCATCCTTGATAGTGAGCTGATTGACCTACCTCTATAAGGAGCGAAGTTCACTTGCTCTAATAAGAAAACCCGTATGATCATGAGTCGCCTGGATAGAATATTGATCACTCAAGAATGGGAGGAGTATTTCCCAAGGATATGCCAGCGAGCCTTCCCCAAACCTTTATCTGATCATAATCCCATTCTTTTAGAAATGTCACACTATTCAGGAGGGCCCCACCCTTTCAAATTTGCGATGGATCTATGCCAGACTCCTGAATTCGAGGAGAAATTAAAGCTATGGTGGGAAGAAATTCAAGTTGAAGGTTGGAAAGGATTTGTGCTATGCAAAAAACTAAAAGGAGTGAAATCAAAGATCAAAGAGTGACAAAAATCTCATGATGAAGAAATCAGGAAAAAGAAGGAAGAAGTTTTGACCAATCTGAAGGCAATCGAAGCAAAGGAGGAGATCAATGATCTCACTATCGAAGGAAAACTTGTTCGTATAAGATTAATGACAGAACATGAGGAAATCCTCCGAAGAGAAGAAATAAGGTTTAGACAGAAATCACTGGCAGTTTGGCTAAAAGGTGATAACAATTCAAAGTTCTTCCATTGCATGGCGAATATCAGAAGGAGGACCAATTCAATCAATTGTATACAAGATGGGGATCGTCTGGTGGAAAATGCGGAGGAAATCAAAGAGAAAATATTAGAATACTATACCACTCTGTACTCAAAGAAGGTAAGTTGGCGCCCAAAGATAAATAGCCTCCAATTCCGGAGTATCAATTTGATCCAGCAATCTGCGTTGGACAGAGATTTTTCGGAGGAGGTGGAGAATGCAATTTTCCCGATGCAAAAAGATAAAGCCCCAGGCCCTGATGGGTTCCCTATGGCATTCTTCCAGAAGTATTGGGACATAATGAAAGATGATATTATGGAATCCATTGTGGAATTCCAAGATAGAGGTATAATCAACGAAGCAACTAAATCAACTTTCATAGCCCTCATCCCAAAGAAAGAAGGTATCATTGGAATTAAAGACTTCCACCCGATTAGTCTTATTCAATGCTTGGCGAAAATAGTGTCGAAAATATTGACAAGAAGACTAAAAATGATTATGGGTGAAGTCATATCTCAATTCTAAGGGGCCTTCGTTGATTCAAGACAAATCCTAGACGGAGTGTTGGTAGCCAACAAAGTGATTGACTTTGTCAAGTGCGAAAAAAGGAGGGTCTTATTCTCAAAGTTGACATAGAGAAAGCTTACGATCATGTGGATTGGGATGTCTTAAATGAAATTTAAGGCCACATGGGCTTTGGGGTGCGATGGAGAAAATGATCTAGGGCAGTGGTATCAGCGAACAACTTCTCTATCCTAATTAATGGTTATGTGGAAGGTCATTTCAGGAGCTCAAGGGGCCTTTGTCAAGGCCGCCTCTTATTTATTTATAATGGTGGTAGAAACCCTGAGCTTGATGATCTCTAAGGCAAGGGACTTGGGTCTCATCCGAGGTTTGCGAGTGGGGTCTAATGGCAAAGAAATCACCCACCTTCATTTTGAAGCTGACGTTTTTCCTGTTACATACCTCGGACTGTCCCTTGGTTTTGGGATCCCCTCTGTAGCTCAATGGGATCTGGTGATAGTAAGAATAGAGCGGAAACTTGCATCATGGAAGAGAAAATACATTTCGATGGGCGGTCGGATAACGTTGATAAAAGTAGCCCTCGCCAATATGCCAATATACTTTGTCTCTTTTCAAAATTCCAGTAAAAGTGGTTCAAAGAATTGAAAAGTTATAGCGTGACTTCCTCTGGGAAGGGGATGGTCAAAGTAAGAAGCTAAAACACTTACTGAACTGGAAGAGTGTATCCAAGCTAAAAAAGAATGGAGGGCTGGGAATTGGGAAGATAAAAGGTCGCAATCAGTCACTTTTAGGCAAATGGTTATGGAGGTTTGGAAACGAAAAATCAGCTTTGTGGCAAAAAGTGGTGGTGGAAAAATATGGGATGGACTGGGGGGAATGGCGAGCTAAAGCACCACGGGCAGGCAAGGGTTCATGGGCCTGGAAATCAATTTGCTCGGTAAGAGAGATCTTTGGGCCTCTGGTTTGTTACAAAGTTAGTAAAGGGGATAAGGTTAGATTTTGGCTGGACTAATGGATTGGGGAAAAACCACTCAGAGAAATCTACCCAAGATTATTTTGTGTGGCCTCGAATCCAGAAGCAACAGTGGCAGAGTATCTAGAAAGATTAAACTCTTTTGGTCGAGGGTTTTGGGAACTCAGACTGAGAAGGGAAATAAAAGACGTGGAATTAGTAGACCTGCAGGAGCTCTTGAGTAGCCTACAGTAAGCATACTCCTCAATTTTTTAAAAAAAAATGAAAAAGTATGGACGCAGGAACCGGACGGAAGTTTTTCGGCGAAGTCTTTCTTTGCTGAAATTAAGAAAGGTAGAAAGTCCTCGGTCGGTAGAATCTGGAGCTCTTTGGCATCACTGAGGGTAGTGGCCTTTTCCTTGACAGTAGCCCATAGGCGAATCAATACCTGCGACCGGCTGCAACAATGGAGGAGTCAGATGGCCAGTATGTGTCATGTGTTTGGGAGCTGAAGAATCGCTAGACCATTTAATGTTACACTGCCCCTTCTCCTCGCAACTGTGGGGTAAGGCAATGCAAGCCTTTGGAATGTCTTGGGTTTTCCCTCGCTCTATTAAGTAGGTGCTTCTTCATTAGAAGAATCACCTTTTTGGAGAGATAGGCAGACTGTTGTGGAAAGCAATGTACAATATAATCTGGAACATTTGGAGAGAAAGGAATAGGCATATCTTCGAAGAGGAAAGTAGGAACCTCAATCGGGTGGTATCTGACATCAAAATAGAAATCATCTCTTGGGCGAAGTCAAAAAGGAAAATTCCATTCACTACAAGTGACATCTTGCAAAACTGACGGTCAATCCTATGGGTTAGGGCAGTCACAGCAGAGGTTTTAAATTTCGACCGAAATCCAAAATTTTTGACCGAAATTTCGGGTTTCGGTCGAGAACGAAACTGAAAAGAAATTTTCGACTTGAAATTTCATTTCCCCGAAATTTCGGCCGAACTTTTAGGGATTTAACGTAAAAGGAAGATTTTTTTTGATTAAATAATAATTTCTTGAAATTTCAGCCGAAATTATCGAAATTTCGTGGGATTTCGTCCGAAATTTTCTCACAATTAAAAAGTTGTTTTGTTTCATTTCGTAAATTTCACCCGAAATTTCGGGATTTCGGCCGAAAATTTCGGTTTGGGTGAGGACCGAAATCACTCCTTTAACCGAAATTTAAAACCTTGGTCACAGCTAAGGTCACAGCTAAACCTCAACCTAAATAGAAACCACCACCGCTGGGTTTTTTTTTTTGAAAGGTAATCAGAGAAAAAATATATTAAAACGGGAAGACCAAGGAGGTCACCCAGGATAAAACAACAAGAAAAAGAAAAATACAAGAGCCTCAAGGAGGCAAGAAATCAAAAAATTCCACCGCTGGGTTTGTTCAAGCTAAATTTTGATGGGAGTTCGATCGGCAACCCCGGTAGGGCTGGGATTAGAGGACTTATAAGGGATGACAAAGGATCAACAATTATGACTTATTCTGGCCTGCTAGGAGATGTGATGCGAATGAAGCTGAAGTAAGGGCGCTCCTCTTTGGTCTTCGGTGGGCCCATGAGCATGCATTGGGTCTTTTAATAGTAGAAGGAGATTCAACCAACGTAAATTAGCTGGGCATCGAGTAAGTCGAAAGGGCCATTGCGATTTCAGGAAATAATTGCGGAAATTTTGAACCTGGTATCAGTGCTAAAGCTGCGAAGAGAGCATAGAAGGAGATCGGCAAACGAAGTAGCAGACTCTTTAGCAAAGGAAGGGGTGTTGAGAGAATCAATGTCTGTAATTTCATCTTTATCCTAAGATTAATGTACTTGATGTAATATCAGTGGGGGACAACTTGTTCTTATCTGATTCCTTTACAATTTATACAAAGTCAATTTTCAAAAAAACAAGGGGCCAAATGTCTGGCGATAATAATTATCCATTAAATTCATCAATTTTTATCTTCGGAAGTAATCATAAAGATAAGGAAAGATATCATGGATCCTATGTGTATAAGCCCAAGAAAGGAAACCATGAAAAACTGGCTGAAACAACAATTTACGAACTTAGAGGGAGCTCACTGCCTATACAGAACCCAATCCCGTCAATGCCTCTCCTAGCACTTTGCGAGATATGCTTAATTATAATGGGGGCATTTCTTTTATCATGGTGTAATCAAATCACTTGAAAATTTTAACTCGGAATTGTATCCCCATGCAAAGAATGTTAAAAAACCCAAGTAAAAGCTTTTATCTTTTACAAGAGATCTATAAAATGATTGCACGTTCCATGATTTAGATCTATACTAACTAGCATTGAAAATAAACAGTTTGCATTCGAGGGCTTCTTTTAGAGGAAAATAGTATTCTGATTGAAGGTCCTTCTAGTTGTTTTGGTCAGTTAATTTTTTTTATTGATATATATGGCACTGTGTAAATTTCAGATGGCAGGGACGTCGGATGTCAGGGCTTATCTTCTGGTGGCAAGCCAAAACCCTGCATGAAATTCTTCAGGTTTGCTCTTTCATCTTCATTAGTCTCTTTCCTCTAGGAAACATACTAGCCAAGTGATCCAATTGGACATCCTCCTCATACATAATGGGCTGAAGGAAATGATTGCCGAGCTTGAAAGTTCTTGAACCAGTCAAGTATTTTGTCTTTCAGGTATAGCATTCGTATCAAGGCAGCAGTTTCACTCTAAGATCAACTTTCGATGAACTGAAATGAAAAATTGCTGTTACTGTTGAGTCCTCAGGTATACCTTAAAGTGGAAAGCAAACCCCAACAAACATTTTAAGACACTGGAATATACTTCTAAATTGTTGAAAGGGCTAATTGGTGTTTAGTTTTGTCTCTACCTCTTAGTTAAAACCTGAAGTCAAATAACGACCTTTTAATTATCAAAAGTCTGAAGATAGCAGCATGTACCAGTGTGTTTTTTCCCCTTTTGTGCTGTTTTATTATACTATATTTTATGCTGATGTTCTGCCTGTTTACTCTTTCGGTCTTTTGGGCAGTACATCGGGTTGCCCCTTCGGAGAATCTTGCCATTTCTCGCATTATATACCTGGGGGCCTCAGTTCTTTGGGTCTAGCCCCTATTGTTTCACTCTCTGCAGCTTCCGCTGCTGCCGCTCAGAGGAAGGCACCTGCACCAGTCGGGGATCCAAGTGTTACAGTTAATGGCTATAAAACAAAGCTTTGCAACCGGTTCAACACTGCCGAGGGCTGCCGATTTGGTGATAAGTGTCATTTTGCTCATGGAGAAAGTGATCTGCGGGCACCTAATAATATGTCTCGAGGCAGCAACATGAGAACTATGTCCGAAGGACCAAGTGGTACAGGTTCGCCAGGGTTCAGCAATGTGGACTCTCAGTTCTCAGACTCATCATATGGAAACGTCTCCAATTTTAATTCCCAAAGTTGCAGTGAGCCGAACCCACCAGGTGTTGCAGGTAGTGATGCCCCTGCTAGTTATTCATCTGGCCCTACTGCAGATAATGTCCAGGTGTATTAACAAAATGGCGGAAGTCCAGTGTTCTCTGCAGTGGTTTGCCTGCATTATGGACCGACACTAAATCAAACAGGATGCATTTCTGAAGAATCCATGGATGGCCCTGTTATGGTAAAATTATGTTCTTAAGAGTCGATGGTTATTGTTTTTTTTTTTTGGTTTCTTTAGGATCTGATCTGTTTTTATATTCTAGTGGATCCTACAAATATAAGGCTCCAAGAGTTAAAAAGAATTTAATTCCTGATCAGTTCAGATTGAAAATGAGCGTAGTGAAAGCAGCACGCACAATTGGACAAAGTTTAGGGCTCAAACAGTTTATACAAGACAATTGTTCCTTTAGAGTGGATTTGAAGTACTGGAGTCATTTCAAAAGATTGGCAATTATTCCTTGCTTGGTAATAAAATATATAATGTAATGTGACTGGCATTAGGGAGTCACCGGACATGTTTCTTTCACGCTGTCATTGTGTTATGTGATCCTTCTTTGATTCAAATTTTGATGTTCCTTACCATCAGAAGTTCCTTTGACGATGTTTAGCAGATAATTCTATTATCAAAATTCGAGTTTGAGTCTACTATTCATACTTGCTATCTAACATTGATATATTCTAAGAGCACATTGTCCTTACTGAACTTGTGGGGTTTCAACTTTCAAGGCTTATATCCGATTCTTATGGCCATTATTTATGAGGAAGCCTTTCCCACCATCTTCTTGAGAAAGTAGTGGTGAGACCTCATTTCCCAAGCGCTTTACCATTGAAGCTAAAGATCCACATCTTGCCGGCATATTAATCAAATGTAATCCAATATGATAGCAAGTAAATATGGATATAATCATGGTTTTAAATTTCGACCGAAATCCGAAATTTTGGATTTCAGTGGGGACTGAAACCGAAATTTTCTGAAATTTGATATTTCGTGAAATACCAAATTTCGGCTAAAATTTCTGAATTTCAGTCCGAAATTTCAGAAATTTCAGTAATTTCAGTCCGAAATTTAGAGAAAATGGCATTTTTTTTAGAAAAAATAAATGTTAACAAAATTTCAGCCGAAATTTCGGAATTTCGGTCCGAAATTTCTTCCCGAAATTTCGAAGCTTAATACCAAATTTTGGACTGATATTTTGGATTTCGGTGGGGTCCGAAATAGGTACCGAACCGAAATTTAAAACCTTGGATATAATACATCATAGAGTAAGCATATCACCCCACAAAAATCACATTCAAGAGGCAAATAAAAAAGATTCTTTGCCATCCATCTCGAAAAGGTCTAATGGATGAACTAAACAACAAATTTTAATAGTTTAAAAGTTCTCTAAAGTGTGACCACAACAAATTAAGCATTACCAATCAATACTCAAGACCAATCTAAGGATGAGGGTTAAGTTTTATTTCATGATTTGAAAACCCGAGTTCTAAATGCAAGATATAAATTGTCCCTAAATATTCAACTGTAGCCCAAGACTCCAACCACCAACCGCCAACCAGTTGGAAGGATATAAATCCTCCGGCAAAAATGCTACGCGTAGAACAAGAATTTTAATCTGTTTTTGCCTTTACAACTAGGAATTTTAGGATCTAGATTACAATTCGGTTATGAAAGTAAATAAACAAGAGATCATGTACCTTTGTTTATAAAGCCGCGAAGAAGATCGTCTGCTTGATCTACTCCTTAAATCGTCACGGACGAACTCTTCCTCGCGAACGTCGCAAGTTGATCCGATGGGATCCTTTGATTTTGCACAAGGGATAGAACAAACTTTTGTTCTACTCTACGATCAGATCTAAATCAGATCTTAATAGGATTTCAAGATTGATCTAAGATAGAGCTTTGTTGATTCTAAAAGCTCTTTTTTATGAATTTTGGCACTAGGGGAGATAGAAAAATTCAAGTTTGGGAGCTGATCCAAAATCACCTACTCGATTGACAGGCATAGCTTTTGTAGCTGCTCTGCTCTGAACCGTTCATAAAGTCAAAGCTACACTCTTCTTTTTGTTTTTCTTGGATTTCTTTGGTGAAGGGTTTATTATGGGTGACAGATCAGAAACTCTTGTCTACAGGGCATACTTCCTTCTTCAGTTGATTAGTGAAAACGAATATGAATTGGATGGTTTAGCCCTCCCTGGGCCTTGACGAATGACCGGCCACCTTTGACGTTACAAGAGCAAAAGGCCCCGGGCGAGGTGCAAGATACCAGGCCGATAAACCCGGGCAACCACTCCCCTATGTGCCGATCGCTAGCGCATCCAGGGCCCGACGCCTGTTCAATCGGCCTCTCCCTTCCAGGAATTCAACTGTTTTCAATTCCAAAAGCCCTTTAGCCCAGTCGCCAAAATGACAACCATTAGAACCATCCTTGCAGTAGTAGAATTTCCAAGTTCCAAAAAGAGAGAGAAAAGAGATAGGTTGGACGTTATTTCAAGAGGAGAGAGAGAGAGAGAGAGAGAATTTTTGCACACAACAATTACTCGCACACACCCAAAACGTCCACCCTCTTTCCTATATATAAAAAAGTTTTTTCCAACTTTTGAAATCCTACAATATCTCAAAGTTGTTGTTATCCAAAATTGTGTGCAACAATTCTAATTTGAAAAAGCAAGATCCCAACTCTTGTTGGACGTTTTGCATGCCCAAGTTGGGCGTGCGTGCTGCCCAACACAAGCTTGTGTATATAAAATTCCTATAAAGTCTCCTACAAAGTCTCCAACAATCTTTTTCAAATAAAACTCTTGTAATTCAAATATTCTGAATTAAAATGGGACACCCCCCTATGCATGTTTTTTTAAGAGAGTGGGCCCATGAAAAAAGCCGTCCCATAGGGTTGGTCGAAATTTCATTGTTTAGGGCACTAACTCAAACAATCTCCCACTTGCCCACAACATGTAATTTTGTCTAATAGGTTTAAATTCAAATACTTATTTAATTCTTGTACTTAAATAAATAATTCCCATCCAATGGGAAGAAAGCTCCATCCAATCAATATATATTACCTATAATACTCCTTTGGTTAACACTTAAACCAATTTTGTATTCCAATGTGTCTCATAGTGTACATACACTATGATATTTGTTCCCTTTCATGAATGCGATGAAACAAGTTTGTTTGTGCAATCAAATAAATGTGGGACCATATCTAATAGATACATAATTGTCATTCGAGTTATGAGTGGGATCATTGCAGGGATCCAACGGTAGATCCTGTAGAGCCCAATGGTGGCCCCCACTGTGATCTTGCTCCATAGTTCAACCGCAATCGAGTCAGTGGCCTCCATCGAGACGTAACCCTGAAGATAACCGTTGAATCTTCCTTCCCCTAACCACATTTGACATGTACAAATTCCTTCTCGAATCTTCATCTACTGAGTGGTCCTACGGAGGGTGGACTTCGTTTACCTCCTGGGCCACTCATGGTAAACCTTTTAGTCAAACAGTTTAGGCCCGCAAATACATTTGCAAAACCATTTTAAACAATTATTTTGAAAAAACCTTTTGATAAACCTTTTATCAAAACCACTTGGCTAGGTATTTTAATAGGCCTACTGATCTGACCAAATCTCCCAGCTGACTGCGTAGGAAATACCTTGTCGAGTATCCCTATTGATCTCGAAGGTTTGTCCAATGCTCTAATACTACCCATTAATGATACCTAATGGCACCATTGTCGGATAGATCAAGAAAGATGGACGCCTCCACAAACCAATATGATCCCTCAGGTCAAAGGACATGTAAAGAGTTTTGTTTGGTAGAATAGCCTTTAAATTTTCTTGTCCACAGGCTAGTCTAAAATGTGATCCTGTTCAGTACTCGATCCCATCGTTGCACCCACTCTTCTCACTTAGGGTCCACTACCCGAGTGCTCAAGATAAATCACCCCATGACACGTGCATGTACGTGAGATTGGTGCTTGTTGTGTACAGGAAGAGATGTCCAATCTTAACGCCAACTAGGAACCTTTAATGCTTGCAAAGAACCGGATACCCATATCTCCTTGCTCCCTAGGATCTGTGAATCCCAGCATGATTTCCTATTTTGCTACAAAAGGACCAATATGTGCAATATCAAACACATGTCACATATTGAAGAATAAAATACCCAATAAATGTCATGACAATAAGCTTTATTAATGAATAACGAAAAATACACTGATTTATAGGGCACTATTTCTATCAATCTCCTAATTGCCCTCAAAGCCAGTCATGCATATATCTGAGACCCATTCTCTCAACATGCTTGTCAAACACCTTCAGACTAAGGGACTTAGTGAAAGGATCCACCACATTATCCTCTGAAGCTACATTTGCTATGGCAACATCTCCTCTGTCAATAATCTTCTGTATCACATGATACTTTCGAAGGATGTGCTTGGACTTTTGATGAGACCATGGTTCCTTTGCTTGAGCAATCGCACCGCTGTTATCACAATACAGAGTAATAGGTCTCTCAACAAAGGGAATGACCCCAAGGTCATCGATAAATTTCTGTAGCCATACCGCCTCTTTAGCCGCATCACTAGCAGCGATGTAATCTGCCTCAGTGGTAGAATCTGCTGTAGTTTCCTGCTTACAACTCCTCCAAGACACTGCTCCACTAGCCAAAGTAAACACAAAGCCCGATGACGACTTCATGTCATCAACGCCATACTGGAAGTCTGCTTCAATAAAACCAGAAATGACTAACTCGCCTGCTCCATAAACCAAACAATAATGCTTAGTTCTCATTAGATACTTAAAAATATGTTTAACTGCTGTCCAATGTTCAGGACCAGGGTCTGACTGATATCTGCTAACCATACTTATAGAATGACAGATATTGGGCTTCGTACATAACATGCCATACATAAGACTTCCCACTGCCGAAGCATAGGGAGCATTGTTCAACATTTGCTTCTCCTCAGATGTAGTTTCCCACTGCCGAAGCATAGGAATCATTTCCTTCTTGGAATCCGCCATTGTAGACTTTGCTAATATCTTATCAATGTAAGCTTCTTGTGATAGCCCAAGCTTCCTATTTTTCCGGTCCATAAAAGAAGCTTCACCTAAGTCCTTCATTACAAATATACTGGAAAGCCATAACTTTGTGTTAGATAACAGTCCTACATCATTCCCAATGAGTAGAATGTTATCCACGTATAAAACCAAAAATGTTATAGTCCTCCCACTAACCTTCTTGTAAACACAAGCTTCATCAATGTTTTGAGAGAAGCCAAACTCTTTGACCGCTTGATCAAAATGAATATTTCAACTGCGAGAAGCTTGCTTCAATCCATAAATGGAGCTCTGCAACTTGCACACTTTCTTACCACTCACTCCAGCAGCCTCAAAATCTTCTAGTTGAACCATATACATGTCTTTTTCAATGTTTCCACTTAAGAAGGCAGTTTTGACATCCATCTATCAGATCTCGTATTCGTAGTGTGCAGCGACGACCAATAAAATCCTGATGGACTTTAACATAGCTACAGGCAAAAAAGTTTTCTCGTAGTCAATTCTAAGCTTTTGAGTATAACCCTTTGCCACAAGCCATGCTTTGTAGGTCTCCCGATAGGAGTAGTTGACAATTGAATCCAAATTTTCCATTATTTTACTATCCGTACTTACGATAAGGGCCTTTCTTCATCTTAAAGATCCATTTACATCCAATGAGCTTAATACCCTCTAATAGATCAACTAGAGTCCAGACCTTGTTGACATACATAGAGTCCATTTTGGATTGCACAACATCCATCCATTTGCTCGCATCGATGTCTAACATCGCATCCTTATAGTTAAGAGGATCATTTTTTTCTAAACCAGGATTATTTTCCTCACCCAGATAGAGATATCTATAGGGTCTTCTTATCTCCCTAATATTATGTCGGAGTGTTGGAGTAGGTTTAGTTGGTTGTGGGACCCGATCCCGCGAGGGGGCACGACCCAC
This sequence comes from Tasmannia lanceolata, assembly GCF_043159265.1. Classification (NCBI taxonomy): domain Eukaryota; kingdom Viridiplantae; phylum Streptophyta; class Magnoliopsida; order Canellales; family Winteraceae; genus Tasmannia; species Tasmannia lanceolata. The sequence goes on along the minus strand of NW_027518713.1, from coordinate 4,360,760 downwards.
CTCCCTCTTGGTCTCTCGTACCCACGCGAATGACGTGTGCTTTTTATTATTAATATAAATAATCTTTTCCGTGAACTTGTGATCACAAAAGAAATATGAATTTCACGCAAAAGAGAATGACTAGAGTCACCACCTAGGTAAGAGACCTATAATCTATAAGTGACACTGCAAGGATCTGCGATCCCAGAAGTCTAGATTCGTTACCTGATTACAAGAATGGAAGGTATGGTGGATTGCCACCATATGCACCATTCTTGCCCGATAATCCGGTTTTCAATTCCAAAGATTAACTCATTTAAATTTCTTTTTAAAACTCATTTAAACTCTATTGATGTGCGAACTAAGGGACATGCATCCTAAATAATCTAATTTCAATGTGATTCCTAGATGTATCTTTCGATTATCCAAATTCGGTTTGGTTCAATTTATGTGAGAGTTCTCCTAAAATCTAATTTGGGAAAAATCCTAAGTGATTTAATCAATTTAATTTAAGGTTTGAAAATGATTAAGAAATAAATAAAATAAAATCCTAAAACCCTACTGAAGTGTGTGTAGGGTCGACTCGTGCTTGGAATGCCTTCCAAACATCCAAGTTGCCTACGTACCCAAGCCTCACTAGGATCAGAGTCGACGTAGTTCGATGGCTTAAACTAAGCTACATGCCTAATTCATCTAGGACACCGATCTAGACTAGACAGACTGTTTTAACAGTTTTAGACAGATTATTTAATTCAAGTTAATTATGATTTATTATCCTAGGACTTCATCTAAGATGATATATGGTCCTATCTAAATGCAAAATGCTCTCTAGACTAATGCAGGTGGGCCCTACATCCTAGGTTAACTAGGCTTGTCCTATAAGGAAAAATAATTAATTAGTGAACCTAATCTATGACTCAGTTGCTAATAATAGCAACCATCCGTGATGAGGCTGAACTCGTAACTCTAGGACACCCTAAGACCTAGAACGTGACATAAGTGTTCTTAAAGGGGCTCTAAGGGCTCCTATGATGTGGGACCGTGATCCAATAGTTCCAGAAATGTCTTGAACATGGGTTAGACTAACCCAAATTATTAAGTTAATGATTTTTTGTCTTTTAAGGGTTCATAACACCTAAAATTCAGGAAAAATCTAAGGCTCTAAGGGTTGATTATTACCATCCTTGGGTTGGATTCATGGAAGGGAATCGTGCTTTCTACCCTTACACGATTTGACACATAAGTTATGATATATTGTTGCTTGGTATTTTCTCAGGATTTCCGTGGACAATGACCTCAGAGCCAACAATATATTATCATTTAGATGCTAAAATGTCCACGGTTGATCACAATGAGTAAACGATTATGAATACAATCCTTACATCTAAAATGACCTAGAATAGCAAGTTATAAAGGAAATTAATAATTTTTAAGGTTTTTGTTCAATTGACTTAAGGATTACATGCATTCTGAAAAGTTATGATATTCTAGAATTCTTCACGATTTTTAGAACTAAAATAGATTTTTAATGAATTTAACAAAATCAGGCCAAGTTGATGGTGTTAGAAAGCTATATATAGCAAAAATGCTCCAATTCGACTCAAAATTTTATAGCAACACAATCACATCAGTAGAAAGTTACTGTAAAAATTTCAACAATTTTTACTGCAATTTGCTACCTATTTTAAACCTAACAAAATCTGGCTGATTTGGAAGCAAAATCCTAAACAAATATCTACTGCTATCCTAAAATCATGAAAAATAGATCAAATATGAACCATATTATTTTATCTCCAAATTTCAGCACTTGAAAATCAGTAGATGTTCGAAAACTCAATTTTCATTGAAAAATCAGCGGTTTCCTTGAAATTTTAAGCCAAATCATCATAAAAATTCGAAATACATATCAAAACTTTATGAAAATTAATAAAAAAAATTTTAAATCATTCAAGTAACGTAAGTGACTGGTTTGAAACAAAAATTTTGGAAAAATCTCAGTTTTAACATGAAAAACCATTGTCGCGCGCAAAACGATGCTTTGAGTACAAAATAATGAAGGAAACTGATTTTTCAAATTTTGTACCACAAAAACCTTTAAATATATAATATAATAATTTGGAAAGTTTCGTAGCTTTTCGAATTCGTTTGATATTTATTATGATTAAATCAGATGTTAAAATAATTAAAAATAGCATTAAAAAATCCAAAAATTCAAGAAATTTCTTACATGATCTAATAATCTGGAAAAACTACTGGACACAAATTTTCATCCGCTTTTAACTTATTTTGATATATATATTTGGATTTATTCTTCGAAAAAGATCCATTTTCTCGGCTATCTTCGAAGAATGAAACCAACATCAAAATAAATCAAACAAGGCTGGAAATTTTGTTTTCCAATAGTTTTTTAATATGAATGGTGTAGACTACTTGCTTTGAAAAACTTAAAGGTTTGAAAAACTTGCTTTGAAAAACTTCGAAAAAACTTAAAGGTTTAGACTACTTGCTTTAAAAACTTGATTTTAGCCCAAATCTTAAGAAAATTAATTTTTAATTAAATAAAACTAATTTTAAAGCAAAAATTTAGATTATAAACTAATTTGGTTCATACCATATCATATCAAAATTTCATGCAAAAACACATCCATATGCATCATATATTCAAAGAAAACTCAAAATCTAACCTACGCATGCTTTTCTAGTTCCTAGATTACATGGAAGATGAATACTAACCGTTGATCGTTTTCCTTGTCTCTAAGGTGTGTAAATCCAAGATATACACTTTGTCACACCTTGTATACGCAAAAGAAAATCCAAAGATCGCCCAATATAATATAATTCTTCATATGTTGAAGAAGAGGTGAAGAAATCCAATGGTACTTTAATGAAGAACAAATATGAAAGATAAACCAAAGCACACAAAGAGAGGGAGACGGAATTTTTTTTTGCAGAGCCAGCAAGGGTTGGGCATTTTTTCCAAGAGTAAGCCAAAGGTTGATTTGCTTTGTTTTATAAAAAAGCTTAGGGCAAAGCAAAGAGTAGAAACTTCATATCTTGTGTATTCCCTAATTTGAACACTTACTATTTCTCCTCCTTCTCTAGCTCTTACATGAGTTACTTAATATATTGGTTTCCCTCTTTTTAAAGCATTGGCTTTCTTGGAGATTAAGACATGCCATTATGCTCAAGAGAGATTTTTTCAAGATCCTTCTAGAAGCTCTCCCATATGGTAAACACACACTTTTATGAAAGATTCCCGTCCAAAAAGGACTGCCCAACGTTTGACCTCATTTTTTACCTATTTAGGGACAGAATTAGGAAACGTCGTAAACTAGAAAGTTGTAGATCTTTTCGAGATTTTTCCAACAAGTACAACTGCAAAATTTTTAGACAAGTATGTAAAAGGGTATGGCCATTTTACTAAACTGACCATATTAGCCATTTATTTTATTTTTAGCAACCAAATTCAATCAAATCTCCTCCAAATTTTGGACTCCCAACATGTGTGGACCACATGTTTGGATGCCCAACCCATGTGGCAGAACCACAAATGTGGTTCTCACATGGGCTTTTAGTCCATGGGCTTTTTGGTTCATGGGCTCTTTAGGTTGATGGGCTTTTTAGGGTATATTTTATGGACTTTTTAAATAGAATCAACCATCTTTTCAATCAAATTCGAATTTTTTATTATTGGGCCTAGCCCATATGACATCCAAGGTGGGTCCCATGCACATGGCCGAACAACCCTCTCTTTGGAAAAATTATTTTTGGACTAAGATACCCCTATTTGATCAACACATACCAAAAATGACCAAAATGCCCTCAAACCGGATCGCCTTCAAAGGGAAAGTTAAAAATGTAAAGTCTTCAAGGAAAATCTTCAAAAAATAGCAAGTTTTGAAGTTCACTTCTTTTCGTGGATGATCTCAAACATGATCACTTGGTACCCCCTGAAAATACCCAAAATGCCCTTGACACACAAACATCTCAAGAAAAGTAAAACCCCTGAGAAATTCTAAATTTAGCAAGTTTCCCAAAATTTATGAAATTACTCATGATTTCTCAGACATATTTCGGAGATCAAATGAGACACACTGGAAATGAACCAAATACCCCTGAAGTGCAAAAATAAATGAAATTAGGGAAAACCCTGAGAAACTCCAAAAATAGTAGGTTTCCTAAAATACATGAAATGACTCATGATTTCTTAGACACACTCTGGGGATCAACTCAGACACACTGGAAATGACCAAAATACCCTTAGGTACAAAAATAAAGGAAACCCTGAGAAATTCCAAAAATAGCAGGTTTTCTCACTTGATTGGAAACTTGAATTCTCATATTCCGGAGATTAATTGAACCCCCTAGAGACCTTTAGGATTGCGAATCAAATTTAAAACGCCTAAAATGAGGTGAAATTCACCCTAAAATGCAAGAATACTTAATCTAATGCGGAAGACTGACTTGGGGACTTAACTGACCAACCAAACCTTTCGCCTTTTAAAGCGTAGCAAAATGGGGGTGTTTACATTGGTTCTCGCTCAATTTCCTCATGTATCTCTATTGGAATTTCAGGTTGCTTCTCTAAGCCAAGTGTCACGGACCTTTGGTTTGGGATTGAGGTCCATGCGGCACTTGCGTTGCCTCACAACAAGCAAGTAAGCCTAGCAAGGTTATGAGAATCAAATCTACAAAACAAACACAAATGGAGTGCTAAGTTTCCAAACATACACAAAGCAATAGGGCACGCAAGTAGGCAAATGGTAAGCTTTATTGATGATTCCAAAACAAGTTACAATAGGATCATGCCAAAAGGTCTACAACTCCTAAGGGTCCCCGATCACCCGTTGACTAGAATGGAATCCCTGCTAGGATATGCACTAGCAATGCACCACTCGATGGCCAACCAAGATCTCAGGGTAAAGAGCTTTAGCTACCAACCCCCTTAACCACCAGTGGCGACCAAAGGTGCTATAAACAACGACTTTTGAAGACGCAACGAGACAAGCACGTTTTGGATTTCAATACCAACCACGTCCTCACTACAACATGTACATAGGCATGAGTCTTACATATTACATTGATAGACCAAGTCACGGGCCATAGGCCATGCGAACAGCGCTGGACGAAATGGCCACGTGACACTCCCCCACCCAATCATGTCGACGCCCTCGTCGACATTGCGTCCGTGTAGGTACGTATTTCATCTTCAGTGAGGTGGAGCTTTTCCCTTGGTTCCCAGCTAGCTTCTGAGTCTGGTAGGCCTTTCCACTTGATGAGGTATTCTAGTGTTGGTCTTCGAGAAATTCCTCGCGGCTTGGTGCGTTCAGCCATGATACCCTCAACTTCAGGTGTGAAGGAAGTTGCGTGCGGTTCCTCTCGAACTGATGTGTTTATGGTGTTGTCTTCCTTATCGGCTCGATAGGGCTTCAAACAACTGGCATGAAAGACAGGATGGATTCTGAGCCATGAAGGGAGTTGGACCCGGAAGGAGACGTTACCAACACGCTCAAGGATGGGAAGGGGTCCTTCATATTTTCGAACCAAGCCTTTATGTACTTTGCGGGTAAACTTGAGCTGGCTAGAGTTCAATTTGACTAACACCAAGTCACCAACTTTGAAGTCATCTGGTCTTCTATCCTGATCCGCCCACTTCTTCATCCTCTTTGAAGCTTTCTCCAAATACGCTCTGGCGATGTTTACATTTGTGTGCCACTCTTTTGTCATATGATAAGCAGGGGGCTATTGCCGATATAACCAGCAGCGATGGAATGGGGGGTGGAAGGTTGCCGGCCAGTCGCTAGCTCGAAGGGGCTTTGATTAGATGCAGAGCTCTTTTGTAAGTTGTAGCAAAACTGCGCTACATCGAGTAGGTGAACCCAATTTTGTTGGTTGGCGCTGACAAAGTGTCTCAAGTATTCTTCAAGTAGGGCATTGACCCTTTCTGTCTGTCCGTCGGCTTAGGGGTGTAGGCTGGAGGAGAAGTTTAACTTTGTGCCCAACAACTTAAACAATTCGGTCCACAGGCGGCCTGTGAATCTTGGGTCCCTGTCACTGACAATATTCTGAGGAACGCCCCAATACTTCACAACATGGCGGAAGAATAGTCTAGCTGCCTCCTCTGCACTGCAATATAATGGCGCTGGTATGAAGGTTGCATACTTTGAAAACCTGTCCACGACCACTATGATAGAGCCAAACTCCCCAACTTTGGGTAAGCTCACAATAAAGTCTAGGGAGATACTCTCCCAAGGTCCTTTTGGCACTGGCAACGGGTCTAAGAGTCCCAAGGGCTTGTCCCTTTCCACCTTATCTTGCTGGCAAGTGAGGCACGTCCGAACATACTCTTCCACATCATCGCTCATTCGGGGCCAGTAGTAATTACGTTCGACCAAGGCGAGAGTGCGATGAATCCCAGGGTGCCCTGCCCACAGAGTATCATGGCATTCTCTCAAAAGTTCCTTCCTTAAGTCACCTGATCGCGGAATGTATATTCGACTCCGCTTGGTCAGTAGGAGGCCGTTTTGGGCCCAAAAACGCCGTGATTTCCCCGCCTTCACAAGCTGCATGATAGTTTGGGCAAATGGATCTTTCTCAAGCCCTTCACGAATACGGTCTTGTAGGTTGCTCTTTATTTGACACATGGAGGCATGTTCATCCAATTTCAAGGTGGCCAACTCAGCCTTTCGACTAAGTGCATCGGCTACATGGTTCGATCGGCCCGGCTTGTATTCTAGAACCATGTCAAATTCTGCAAGGAAATCTTGCCATCAAGCTTGTTTTGGTGACAACTTCCTCTGGGTTTGGAAATAGCTTGTGGCTACATTATCGGTCTTGACAACAAACCTGGAGCCAAGAAGGTAATGTCTCCAAACTCGCAAGCAGTGTACTATTGCGGTCATCTCCTTTTCTTGCACGGTGTACTTTCGTTCAGTGTCATTGAGTTTGCGGCTCTCATAAGCAATCGGGTGCCCTTCTTGCATAAGCACACCACCAATAGCATAGTCTGAGGCATCAGTCTGAACTTCAAATGGCAGCGAATGGTTTGGCAGCTGTAGCACTGGCTCCATCTGTAGACACCCCATTTTGACCGTACCTTAAACCTCCCATGTTTGATTGAAACCCCTTCAAATGAATGATTTAGGGTCCCAAACTTCGCCCTAAGCTAGGTTAGAGTTTCGTCTAGGTCCTTACAAAATTTCGTTGGAATCCGAGCTCGTTTGATCAGCAAACGGATTGAATCAATGTCGTAGTTTAAAGCTGTAAGGGGGGGTGGATTATCTGCAGAGGGGGTGCGCCTTTGAGGTGCAAAATTTCGAATTTGCCTTCTGCCAATAGGACAAAGCGGCGGGAGTGCGCTTAGCGAACCGCGCGCTTTATCCATAATTGGAGTGCCAATATCAAAATTTTTTTTTTATATATATAAAAATTTGAGGTTACTGTTAAGAAAAAAAAAATAAAAATCTGAGAAGAGAGAAATCGCAGAGAGAAGAAAAGAGAAGAAGAGAAAGAAGAAATTTGGGTTTTCCATTTTCGCTCAGATTTTCCGATCGAATCTCCCGCAGATCCGGTCATAACCTCCACCATTCCGATCACGTTCGGATCGCCACCTCCTTCTTCTTCTCCGATCTTGCCCCGGTCAAAATCCGGCAAGAATCCGATCGGATCTGTCTGAGATCCACCTTTTCTCCGATCCTCTTCTCCGGCAGCTTGCTGGTTTTGATTTCTTGCAGATCCGGTCATTCCTCTTCTCCTCCGATCAATCCTTCATCTCCGGCCCGGACTCCGGTGAAATTCCATCTTCTCTGGCGAGTTATGCCGGAATCTGGTCAAAAGCTTGGACAAGCTCACCTTCTCCGGCCTTAGCTCCGGTCGTTCCTTTAAACTCCAAGAGAGATCTGAGATCTGAAGAAAGAGTAAGAGATCGGAAAAGATTTAATTTCCAGATCTGAAAAATTCGCAGAGAGAGAGAGGAAGAAAGTTTGTGTTTCACATTTCTGATCATCTTCTCCGATGATATTGCCGTGCTCCGATCATCTCAGATCAATCTTAAGTTTGCAATTGTTTTTGTCTGTTTCTTCTCTTCCTTTTCTTCACCTAGTCTATTTTCATCAATACTCTCTTCTAGCTTTTGAAACCCTAACTCATTTTATGAGATTTATATCTTGATGCCTTAGATCTAAACCCTAGTTTCATTCTTGTAGCTCAAAATCTAATAGATCTGATTTTTCTGGTCAATTTGACCAATCCGAGAGAATCTCATTTTCTAAAAGCAGAGGGAGAGAGATTTGAGAGGGTTTAGAGAAGAAGAATTTGAGAAAAACTAAAAAGAAGAAAGAAATATCTAGAAAAGTAAAGAGAAAGATAGTCGTCTTCTCCTGAGAATCTCACCTAAATCCGGTAGCCATACTTCAAACCTTATCATCATCTACACCGTTCTAGATCTGAAGATCACAAGTAATTCTTGCAACTTGTCGTGCTAGGCTGAATACGAAGACAAGGTAAGTCATTTTATTCCTCTTTCTAGTTTCTTCATTTTGTTCCTTTCATTGCTTAAATTCTAGATTCCTTGTTATTTCCTAAAATTTCATATTTTATTTCTATTTCTCTTTTCATTAATTTCCTTGAGCTTTTCATGATTTCTGCTGTTTCTAATGTTGATATCCTCACTCTCCCTTCGTTTGATTTTTATTTTATTTTTCTCCTTTGATTTTTTTTTTTTTATATATATGATGATTTGTGTAGAATTATCAAGACATTGTTGTACAAGGACATGTTTATGTCATTTAGACAACCTAAGGAATTTGTTTATGATAGGATCTGTGATTTCCCTTTCATAATGAAGATTTTAAATGATGTTGTTCTTTAAGGTTTAAACCAAAATGCAAAAGTTTTATATTGTGGGTGTGATCCAAATCATTTGCTTTATCATTACAGAGTTATGAGAGAATTTTGTCTTAAAATTATTCATGATGCCCTAGTAGACATGAGCTATTGGCTGCTTTTGATCAAGTATATTCAAAATTTGTATTTTACATTGTGTTAGTTTATAAAGAATACTACTTGTTCATTTATTTACTTTAGCTTAATAGAAGCTTTTATTCAGGTTTAATTAGTTACACTAGTTTAACTTGTCTTTTCTTTTGGTCTACATATTTCACAAGGGTTATTTAAATTTTGCCAATTTGTACAACACTAAAGGATAAAATACGCCATGAAATGGTTTTTCATGAAGTTACCTAACAAATCTCATTTCCATCCTTTTTGCTGGAATTCTTTTACCATTCGGTATTCATTAGAATGAATTCTTCTTTGTCTTTTGAAACTCAAATTGTCCTCCTCTAAGGCAAAATTTACGAGCAAGTAAAAACAAAAATATGACAAATGAGAGCCTGTCTTTACATTTGGTAGAGAATTCTAGCAAAGTCTTAATAATTGCATTTCGATTGTAAATCCTTGAATTGTCATGTTTTGATGTCATAGAAACTGAATTTTTTTGGATGCCTATCTGTATGTGTATGGGATGAAGAAATACACTTATATTTCTATTCCAATTTTTCTAAATTATCTGCATTGACATGTTTTAATACTTGCATGAGCTGATCCTTCAATCCCTAAATTGCACGTAGAACCTTAAATTAGTATGGTATAGAAAGAGCTCATTGAAGGTGTTAGTTTATAAGAAAAGATTTTTAATTTGATTCATATTTGGATCTATATGAAGTTTATTTGTTCTATTTTCTGTGGATACATGTGAAGAAACATTAGTATGATCATTTTAAATGTCCTCAAGCCTGTATAATTTGTTTGGGAGTCATTTTATCTGGCTTATTTTTGGTTAGTATACATGGAATAGTTCCAGAACATCTACACTTTAATATGCATAGGGCTCATTTCATACATATTAAGGGACTTTAGCTTTAGTGTGACGTTTGTAGTAAACTATTTTCCTCTTAGTTGATATATGAGAAATGATATGCTGTTTTGTTCCTTCCCTAATAAAACTGTGATGAATTCTTGATAATCATATGGGAAATATATGATAAATTTGAGATGGCTGTAGTAAGATTATCTCTTGGTTAATTTGTAATGTTAATTCAAACAAACCTATTTAACTGCATGGCTTTACTTTATTTCTTTCTTTCTTTCATTGAATTCTCTGATTTCTTGGGGATTGTAATAGTCTTTAGAGCAGTTATTTGTTTCACATTTATAAAAACTAGAGGAATTGCACATGGGGTAATGTTGTTGTAGTACTAACCCAAATATTTTAAGTTTGCTTTATGTCATTTTATTATGCCAGTATAAATGGGAGTGATGTCTGAATGTGCAGAGATTGTATGAGCCGGATTTCCTTGATTTTGGCATTTGGTTGGAATTGTGTAGTTGTAGTTGATACTCTTGTAGGGTGTCTTATTAGCTGTAATTTGTAGAGATATGTAACAATTTTTATTTTTATTTTGCATTACAACTAGAATTTGTATGTCTAAAAATGCATAGATGCTGTCCATGTTGCTACCCCAGGTTTGCATCCAATCCTGCCCTGTTTTAGCGTAGATGCTGCCCCTGTTTGAGCCCAGCTTTTAGCCCCAAATCTGTCCCATGTTTTAGACCTGCTACTAACATTTCAGCTCAAAAATCTGTCTTTGTTCAGCGCAGTTCATGCATAAATCTGCCTTGTTTTGGCTCATGTTTGGTCAATTTTCTGTACAGATTTCATCTATAAATCTGTCCTCTGTTTAAGCACAGTTTTCCCCTACTTGAGCCCTTTTTGCTTGAGCACAGTTTTTCACCTCATTGCTACCCCTGTTTCAGGGCAAATTCTGTCCCCAGTTCAGTCCATGTGGCTGCCCAGTTTCGCACATATATTCATCCTTGTTGCAGCCCCTATGTTTAGCATAGATTTAGCCCTGTTGATTTCCCCAGTTTTCAACACAGTGTTTACCCACAAATCAGCTTTTATTGAGCCCAGTTTTCACCCATAGTTAGTCCCTGTTATAATCCCCCCTCAGTCAGTCAAGTTATCCCCTAATTCATCACTCTAGTATATGGCTATTCTCTCATGTAACAGGGCAGCAGCATGGTAAGTATGTTTATGTTTGTTTAGGTGTGCTTGATGTTGTTTAAATTGGATCTTTAGATTGAGCATGTTGTAATTATACATAGAGATGTCTTCGTATCTCTCGTTAATCTCATATGAATATATGTAAATCTATTGGCATAAATTATGGAATCCATGAGAAGTTGCTTCAATAGAAAAATTATCTTGAGAATTTAACTTTAAATCAAGGTTTAATTTGTTGCTTTAAGATCTAGAAGTTTATTATATTCGTTTCTCTTTTATTTAAATGAATTATTTAATTGAAGAAGGAAATCATATGACTACTCTATTCGATGTTATCGATATGAGTACTGTTTGATTTCAAGGCGGGATATAGAAATATTATCATGTGTATATGATATCAGATGATTACTTTGGCATCATCTGATTCCATTGGAGTCCCCTTATTGGGGTTTGTGGTTGGCATTGAAGTGTTTGATATTGTTTTTACTTTATTAGGCTATCCAGCGGCTGGTTTGGACTAATTAATGTTGTTTATCATTTTATGATTGCTATTCTTACAGATTGGGCACTCTTTAGTTGTAAATCATACTTTGCTAATACTTGATTTGTTTTTATAATAATTGAATGGAAATTTGAGATTACCTGGTAGCCTTTTTTTTCTCTCTTTGATAGACTAACACAGTCTTATAGATTTCTGTTAAATTTCTTTAGATATTAGGATCCCCCCTCATCGCCAGGGCGATGAAGGCGCTAGCCCAAGCCTATCCTTAGGGGACTTGCTCAGTCCGAGTAGCATACCCCTCCTTTGTATATAGGAGACTTGCCCAGTCTCATTCTCTTGCTAAACCTCCTCTTTGTGCGTCGTTTGGTTTTGGGAGAACACCCTACTCGGCTTGGCAGCATACCCCTACCCTTATGGGTATTGGGTTGCACATTTGTTGCACCCTAGGGCTAGGCAGCTGTCCGGCCCGGCTGGGTATTTTACCTTTGCCAAATATGCACAGGGTCTCTTATTCCTTTTTACGTCATTTGTGTTTCGGAGACAAGCCTTGTCTCATGTAAAGAGTTTCCCCTTTAGGAGGCTTACCTAGCCTCATATTAGAGTGGCCTCCTCTTTTAGAGTGAGTCTTTGACTCGGTAGTGTTATTAGAGAGTCTCTGACTCATTTATTCCCCCCCTTTAGTGTTAGTTCGGAGTTTCTCCTTTAAAGTTGTTGATTACTTCGCTTTGATTAGAGGCTAACTCAGTCTTATTAGAGCTTTGCTTGCTTGGGATCTTGGATCGTTTTCTCTCTTCTTGGGACGCTATCTTTCTTGTTGTGGTTCGTCTCTTTGAGACGCTAGTTGCTTATTCGGGGTTTCCCCTTTTGCTTTAGGGCTTTGCTCTAGTTTGTGGTTGTTCTTGCGTATTCCCTTTAAGATTGAAAACATTTAAAGGTTCAGAGCATTGGAAAAGCTTTAAAATCCAAAAACATTAGTAATTTGAAACTCAAAAATATTTGAAAAAACTCTAAAAATATCAAAAACATTTAAAAAAAAACATTAAAACCTTTAAATCATTTGGAGTGTTTAGTTTTATAGCATATTAGGAGAGTTCGATATTCGAACTACGTTGGCTTGATCCTCTTCCACGAGGTACGTAGTGCAGCTTGGGATCCATATCCCAAGTCCAGCCAAACTTTGTAAATAAATGTTTTACCCATTTTTCTTCAAAACCTTGTTTTCAACAAGATCTTCCTCTAGAGTTAGGACCTTGTCTTAGATGGAGGGTTTTAGAGTTAGGGTTTGTCTTTGATTTGTTGTGTGCTTGTTGTGTGTTTGTATTAGAGTTAGGAGTTTGTCCTAGCTAGGAGCGCCTCCGTCCGGTCAGTTGGCGATTCACATCGCCGACTGATGACTAGGTCTAGGATGTGTTAGTGATCCGATTGTTTTCCTTAGGATGCACAGCCTAGTTACACATAGGTTGTAGGAACCACCTGCATTAGCTTAGGGCTAACTAGCATTTAGTTAGGGCATATAGGGAGTCCTAAAATCTACAATTCACTGGAATTTAAATAATCGTTCAAGAAGCTTTAATAACTAGTCCGGTCTTTTAGATCGAGTCTAAGATAGAGGTCTAGGTGTCTTAGGCATCCTACCTTAGAATAGGCGCGAAGAACTACGTTGCCTTGATTCTCGTGGAGGCGGGGATACGTAGGCTTCTTTGGATGAACATCAGACCATCCGAAGACTCGGGCTAAATCGTTTAGAGTCTTAGGATTTGTTGTGTTGTGTTATATTGTATATTTTGTTGTGTTTTCTTACTTTCTTGTGCAGACCTATACCTTTAGCTGTAGCATGCATGTGTTCGTCCACCAGAACTTAGACCCCCTTTAGGCATGTCACTCATAACCTAGCTATGCTTAGGCAACACATCTTTCATTTTATTTTATGGGTGTTTATTATCTTTGTCCTCAGGAAATGCATGCTTAGGTAGACGACTCCTGAGGATTGTTCCCATTTCACATGATTTTTGCCCAAAACTCTTCGAGGTTAATAATAAATGGCATAAGAGACCAAGTGTTCGCACTCGGGCGAATTGGAGGCGCTCTTCGGACCTTCTCCATTCATCATCAGGCACGGACCTTCTGTATCTCTGGTTATCCATTGCAAACAGAGCATTTGTTTTGGTTCCATGGCGTGTCCATGGATGGCGACTCTGAGTTATTTTTAGGTACATCTTGGTTTCGAGCCCTGGCTCCTGATCAGGATGTATCTCATTCGTTTTGTATCGCCACTCATGCTATGCTGCGAGGGTGGCACCTGTTTCGAGAGTTCCTTGGCAGAGCTCTCCTTCACTTTGTGGAGATCCAGAGGGTGTTAGGGACCTGTTCCCTCACCGTCCTCGGATCGGGGTCCACAGGCTGGCGACTCTGCTGGGGACCTTTTGGAACATTGCCTAACTCTGTTAAAATGCCATTTATTACTAACTTTGAAGAATTTTGGGCTAAAATCATTATAAATGGGAATTTAATCGATTAGAATCCAGGGGTGCCAATTAAATGCGTAAATAAAACAAGGGTTCACACACCACTTTCATCCATGCATATATTATCTGTTTTGTGGTTATTTTCTGCTATGGTTTGCTTTGGATATACTATCAGATGACCTATTCGAGATACTATGAGTAGGAGCCGTGAGGGCTATACCCGCCTTCTAGTGCCACCGCACCAGTAGTATACTCAGCACCTGGACACTTCGTGTGTAAAACGGACATAGTTCGTACACTGGACTCTATGTCACAGTGTACAACTAACTATGCACCCGGCCAGGTGGACCTCGCATCGGTACCTCTTCTATATATTGCATTGTCCTCTTGTTTGCATATAAGGACGAACATGTGTTACTTACACTTGTAGAGCCTAGAGTTAGGGGCCTTATCCTATCTATAGATTAGGGTAGCTCACTTCATGTGGCTACAGACGCAGTTGTAGTACACTCATCAGTCTGTCAAGGGTCAAGATTTTCTTGACTCTGCTAAATTAGACTAGTGATGGTGCCCCTGGTTAGGGTGTATGCATGTATATATATTTATATTTATTGATTATTAGATTAGGGCCTACTTATTTAGTGAGGTTCCTTATTTAATCCAATCAATCATATCAATCATTTTTTTCAGATTTAGACCTAGCCATGTGGTTCTTTCTTTGTCGCCCTTATGACTATGGTCTATCTTTTGATTCTTTCATGGTAAAGTCGATCCTATTAGACTCGAGCCTACTCTTCTTGTGAGGTTTCCTTGTCTAAGTTTATCATTAGTATCAGTTCATCTTTCGGATTTGGACCTGGTCAGTGGATTCTATTTTGACACTATTATGGCCATGGCCTCCATCTTGTTTCGTTGATGATAAATTCAATCTTGGTATTTCTTGATTCTTAGACCAGGACCTACTTCTTAGTAAGAGCTTCTTATCTAAGTTGATCAAATATATCCATCCATCACGCAGATTTTAGATCTGGTCATTGACCTTACTTTGTCATTCTTATGACCATGATCTATCATCCAGTGACTATCCGTTTGATCCATATTTTACCCTTGGATCCTATCGAGATCATTGATGGAAAAGTTTGATCCTGTTTGTATCCTACCTGTATCCTTTGAGCATGTGATTTTTTGTCAATACCTTTCCTTTTGTATCTCAATATTTAGAGTCGACCTCATTCTCATTTTATTTACCTTCCTTGATTATCAGGTGATTTATCATGTCTAATGAAGTGTTGAAAGAGTGGATTTCTGATCGTAGAGGTGGTCGCCTTAGCTTCTCTGGTCATGACTTTTCCCATTTCTACCGTCTTGCTACCCATAAGATTGACTGGAACCTCCTTAAGGCAGCCGCCACTTTTTGGCAGCCGGATGTCCATGTGTTTCGATTCGGCATGCAAGAGGTCTGCCCCATTTTTGACGAGTGGTGTTATCTGATGGACCGTGATCGCTCTGGCCCCTTGGTCAAAATTGATACCAAGTTAGGTTATAATCATGTCTTTGAGCAGCTTATCTCCTCTCAGGTTGTTCCAGTTAAATCCATCTTAGGGGAGAAAGGTGTGTCCATTAAGCAATTGGTCAAATTTTTTGCTCAGCCTGGTAAGCTAACCAAGGAATTCCAAACCAGCCGTAGTCATGCCCTGGTTTTGTGTGTTTATGCCAAATGGTTACTTTCCCAAGATATCCATTATGCTTCCCCTAAACTTTTAGACTTTGTACATCAAATTTCCAAAGGGAGTAATCCGATCCCCACCATGCTTGCAGAAACCCTAAATGGATTGGATGACATTGTCAATGGAGTCCGTACCACTTTTGCTGGATCCCCAGTCCTTCTGTACATTTGGCTCTGTTTAAAACTCCAAATTTATGTACCTTTGCAAAACAAGGACTTTACCTTGTCCAAGTTTGACCAATGGGAACAGAAATTTTTTTCCTATTCTAAGGCTGAATGGATTGAGTGGTTAGCTTCCCGCCAAGCTGATCAAATTGCTTGGTGGTTCCCTGTTTATCATCAGTTCGTGACCCAGACCCGAGCTAGTAGAATTGTTCAATTTCTTGGTCTGGAGAAAACCTCATTCTATATCCCAGACCGTATCTTCCGTCAGTTCGGAGGATTTCAAACTGAATGTTCGCATGGGGATTTTCGAACTGAGTTTTATATCCCAGCACCTGATCGTCCTCTTGTACAATTCAATTGTCATATTGCCGAGGAAATCTGTAGAGATTGGGATCATAAAGTAATGCGATTATCGTGGGGCTTGCGAGGCAAGACTTATTGTGGAGTATCCGAGGGGTATTATCAGTGGTTATTGGAGAACATCGAAAATCGTAAACCTAAGAGGGCTAGGTTGGAAGAAAAAGACGATTGAGAATCTTCATCTATCTTGTCCTGAGCATCCTATTGTTCAGAATTTCACTGTTTTGGCCATGCTATCCTTTCTTTTACCAGTTCAACTGTTGTAATCGCAGTTCAAATTTTATCAATAAAAGTGTGTTTGTTTTCTCTTATCTTTATTTGCTCAAAATGTCTTATTTCACTCATCACTCATTTAATCTAATATGTTAATTTCCATTCAGGATTCTAAAAGAGAGCAACCATCGCTCCATCAAAAGAAAACCAGTCCAAACCTACCTGGTCTAGATCTTCCTCTGTTTCTAGACTTGTCCGTCATTTTGACTCACCTATATCATCCAGAGAATCTTTATCCCCTACCTTTGAGTTATCTAACTCATCTGAGTCTGACCAAATGGCTGATATAACTGATCCCATGATGGTCATTCAAGAAATGTTGAGAAACATGTCTCGAGATATCTCGGGATTGAAAGAAGAAATGGCCGTGCTGAAATCTCAGAATACTGACAAGACCTCTACTTCTAGAGCGCCTGTCATCCAGCCTACTCCTTCTGCATTTCCTGCTCCCAATAGACCTCATGTGCTTGCTGAGGAGATTGACCTCGACGAGGGCCAATATGCTGAAGAGTATTGTGCTCCGCAGACAAATAGGGAGAGTGAGTTATTCAATATGTGTCAGAAGATGGCCAAGGACATTGAAAACATGAAGTTTCAAGGGCCGAAAAGATTCGACATTTCCGAGTACTTTGAGACTCCTACTGTTACTTTGCCGCCGAAGTTCAAAGCGCCGGATTATGATAGGTACGATGGCACTGGATGCCCCAGAAACCATGTCAGATGGTTCATAACCCTCTCTCAGCAGCACGGGTTGAGCCGTGAACAAATGGCTCAGCTATTTCCCATGTCTTTCATAGGAATAGCTAAGAAGTGGTTTATGAGGTTAAAGCCGGAAGAAACAAGATCTTTGGATGATATATCGAACTTGTTTGTTGAACAATTTTCGATGGAGGAGGGGATCGAGATAACAAAGAGAGACCTGAAGCAGCTAAAGCAAGGTCCTCAGGAAACTTTCACGTTGTTTATCAGGCGCTGGAGGCGCAAGTCTGCTCAGTTGAGTCAGAGGATGCCAGAAGAAGATCAGATCAAATTGGTGATCAAAAGTCTGTCTCCACAATACTTCCATTTCATTGCACCCCAGCATTATCCCAGTTTTGATCATTTGATTAAAACTGGCACCCAGACGGAGGATGCTATAGCCAAGGGGCTTAGAGCAAAGGCACTGTCTGATGTGCGGGAAGGCAAGAGGCCTATGGCCCCTCCTAAAGAAGTTCATACAATGAACTATTTCAAGCCGGCTTTCAGACCAGAGGTCAAGGCTGTCGCTGAGGTGGCTAGACCAGTAAGAAAAAATGTTTTCAGACAATTCGATCCCCTCCCTTACCCTTTACCAATGATATTGAAAAAGCTGGTAAGAGACAAAAAGATAAAACTTCCGGATCTGAAACCTGTGCCGAATCCATTACCACCATACTGGAGACTGGATCAGCATTGTGAATATCACAGGAATTCTGGTCATCTAACTGAAAATTGCCTCGCCTTGAAGCATGCAATTCAAAATCTGATTGATAAAGATGAGCTCTCAGTTAAAGGGCGAATATTACTCAGAATCCTCTCCCGAATCATCGTGCTGCTCCTCCTCCTACAGCAAATGCCATCTTTCGTGATGAGCCCATTCTTGATCCATCTACCCTTATATGTGCTATCATGACAGATAACACATATGTTTTGGAGTTTGACGAGGAAGAACTTCAGGATGTGAAAGGGAAGCAGCCCTATATATTGTCATTCAGTGACATAGAAATTGCTGAGTCCTCTTCGTCTCAGTCGTGTACCTCTCATTATGGTGATATGGGGAAAGAAGGGAAAACTCCATATGTTTTGGAAATGGATGATTTCCAGCAAGAAGATGTCAGAATTCCTTACGTTTTGAGTATGGATGACGATGAGCTGTTGCTGCTGGATGATCAATGTGACGAGATGCGTCACATGACCAGAGGAGGGCGAGTCTTTAAACCTCCTGAGTTGAGCGCTGACAATCCGGCAGAGATTGCAAGAGCTGCTGATGGCCAGAGGCAGAATCGGTTCGTGGTGAATGAAGAAGATGATAATCTTCTGAAGCAGTTGAAGAAAACCCAAGCAAATATCTCTGTTTGGGGTCTATTGATGTCATCTTCGAAACACCGGAAAGTGGTGTTGAAAGAGTTGAATTCTGCCCAGGTGTCTGTTGAGATAACTCCTGACGAGCTTGTCAGCGTAGTTTCCGTGGCCAGAACAGCGAAGACTCTTTCGTTCACAGACAGTGATTTGCCCCCAGAAGGGAAGGACCATACAAAGCCGCTCCGAATTTCTGTTGTTTGCAACAAAAAGAAGGTGCCTGAAGTCCTTATCGATAATGGGTCTGCCCTGAACGTATGCCCATTAAGTACAGCAACTACTTTGGGTTTTGGACCTGAGAGCTTCATTCCTTCAGATCAGGGTATTTTGGCCTATGATGGGACTAGGCGTGATGTGATAGGGACCTTAATAACTGAAGTGCAAATAGGTGGAGAGGAATTCGATATTGAGTTCCAAGTTCTTGATATTAAGGCCTCCTTTCTGTTGTTGATCGGTCGCCCATGGTTACATAAGGTTGGAGCTGTCCCATCCACCTTACATCAGAAATTAAAATTCATTTTGAACCATAAGGTGATTACTGTTAAAGGAGACCTGGATTTTGAGGTGGGTCAGATTTCGCAGGAATTGATCCTGGGAAAAGAGGGAGATATTAGTTTGACTGGTTTCTCCTTGGAGGTGGCGACTATAACCGTTAAAGAAGCGATGAATGAAGAAATCTTTTTCTTAAGCAGTACAAATTCCAATGTTGTCAGAATGATCCGTCTGCAAGGTTATATCCCGGGTGCAGGACTGGGCAGATACCATCAGGGTATGACTGAATGCCCAGTATTCAAGACCTTTAATGGTTTGTTTGGGCTTGGGTATGAACCAACCAAGGCAGAGGTCAAAGAAATGAAGCGTTACATGATGAAATGGGCAGAATGTCGCCGCAGAGGTATGGACTTACCGATGGGACCATTTGATCTAAGAATGAATGGGCGTTTCCGTAAGGAAGGAGCAAATTTTCCTTTCTGTGGCTTTACTGAAACCTGGATAGACGAGTCTACTGGGCAGAGACTTCCTGGGTTAGAAATTTTCTTTGATTGTGATTTGGATGATGAGCCGATAAGTTTGTAGACCGCTGAATTAGACTGGGAAGATGCAGTGGGGCCAGATGCACTAAACTCCCTTTTCCATGAGAGTTCGCAGATTGTAGCCGTGATCAGCAAGAACCCTCTCATACTGAATCCCACTCATCTTATTACCCCGGCTGAGAGACCTTTGACTAATTGGACCTCTCAGGTTTTACCTCAGGTTACTTTCCAGTCCTGTCATTCTCCCTCAAAAGAGTCAGTTGTTTATAAGTATGTGTCTTTCTCTGAGTCTAATTCAGGGTCTTCCATTTCTAATGATTCTTTTAATGCAGGTACTGTAGAAGTCAAGTCTATTTCTGAAGTCGGTGATGAGTCCATTTCACCTAGTGAAGTCGAGTTGGAGGCTGTTTCTGCTGATGAGCCTGGCGTTTCTTCTTTACATTTGTTTGAATCGGTTGATACTGATGTCAACCTATCATTTGAGTCTGTAAATACATTTCATGAGTCCATTGTAAAGCCTGATGTGGGCCATTCGTCATTGGATGTATTCAATTCTACTTTCAATGAAATAAAGGAGTTTTCTTCTATGTATATTCCTGTTTCTGTTTCATCTACTGAATCTGCTTTAAAATCTGATAATAATAATGATAATCAAGATTCCCCCTCTGATGAGGATGCCGACGAAACTTCCCCTGAAATCAAACACATGATTCAACAGGAGGAGAGTCGCCGAGCAAAACCACTTGAAGAGGAGATTGAAATTGTGAATATTGGTGATGAAACCTTAATTCGGGAAATAAGGATTGGAAAAACTTTATCTCCTGAAGAGCGCAAAGAATTAATCTCTTTACTTAAAGAGTTCAAGGAGGTCTTTGCTTGGTCTTATGATGACATGCCGGGATTAAGTGAGGAGATTGTTCAGCACAAATTACCCTTAATCCCTGGCATTAATCCAAAGAAGCAAAAACTCCGAAAACTCAAAACTGAATGGGAGTTAAAAGTTTATGAAGAAGTCAAGAAGCTTCTAGAGGTGAAATTCATCCAAGTGGTTGAATACCCTGAATGGCTCGCTAATGTAGTACCAGTGCCCAAGAAGGATGGGAAGGTTCGAATGTGTGTTGATTTTCGAGACCTGAACAAAGCAAGTCCAAAGGACGATTTTCCATTGCCAAACATTGATCTCCTGGTGGATAATACGGCTGGACATGCACTCTTATCCTTTATGGATGGATTCTCCGGGTATAATCAGATTAAGATGGCACCCGAAGACATGATGAAAACAACGTTTATCACTCAGTGGGGTACTTACTGCTACAGAGTAATGCCATTTGGTTTAAAGAATGCTGGTGCGACTTATCAGAGGGCTGCAACTACTCTTCTTCATGATATGATTCACAAAGAAGTCGAAGTCTATGTAGATGATATGATTGTTAAAGCAAAGACTAGACCGGAGCATACAGTTGCCTTGAGAAAATTCTTTGAGAGAATCAAGAAATATCAGCTTCGTTTGAATCCTAACAAATGTGTATTTGGAGTTACATCAGGGAAACTCCTTGGATTTATGGTCAGTGAAAGAGGAATTGAGGTGGATCCTCAAAAGATCAAGGCAATCCAGGAAATGGAACCGCCAAGAATAGAAAGGCAGATCAGAGGTTTCCTTGGGAAAGTTCAATACTTGAGAAGGTTCATATCTCATTTAACTATGAAATGTGAACCAATTTTCAAGCTTTTAAAGAAGAGCTCCTCGAAGAAGTGGAATGATGAATGCCAGGAAGCGTTTGAAAAAGTTAAGCAATGTTTATCTTTGCCTCCTGTCTTATCACCCGTCATTCATGGCCAACCCTTGTTGATGTATTTGTCGATTACAAGTACTGCGATGGGTTGTATGCTTGCTCAGAAAGATCCAGAGTCTAAGCGAGAAAAGCCTATCTATTATATCAGTAAGAAGATGCTAGAATATGAGTTAAAGTACACTATTTTGGAAAAGACTTGTCTAGCATTAGTTTGGGCTACCCAAAGGCTTAGGCACTATCTGTTATCGAACAAGGTATTTTTATTATCACGGATGGATCCGTTAAAGTACTTGTTTGAAAAACCTGCCCTTACAGGAAGAACTGCAAGGTGGTTATTGTTATTGTCTGAGTTTGACATCACTTATGTCACTCAGAAGTCCATCAAAGGACGGGTTATAGCAGAGCAATTGGCTGATGCTCCTGTTGAGGAGAATGCTTTCTGAAGGCTGAGTTTCCTGATGAAGAGATCATGGATATTGAAGAAGAAACTCCGAGTACCAGATGGTCGATGTATTTTGATGGAGCGGTCAATAACCGAGGTCAAGGAGTGGGTGCTGTTTTGATATCTCCAAAGAAAGAGTATATCCCTATATCCATTAAACTGCAGTTTGAGTGCACAAACAACATGGCAGAGTATGAAGCTTGTATTGCAGGGCTTGAGGCAGCTTTAGCTCTTCAAATTCAGGACATAGATGTGTTTGGGGACTCAATGCTCATTATTTGTCAGATCAATGGGAAATGGAAAACTCGAGAGGATAAATTGATTCCTTATAATACATATTTGGAATTTCTGGTTAAAAAATTTAAGAATATCATTTTTACTCACCTGTCGAGAACCAGGAACCACTTTGCTGATGCTTTGGCTACTTTGGCTTCGATGCTTGACATCTCTGCAACTATGGAAGTTCAACCCTTAGCTGTGAGATTACAGTGGGCTCCTGCGCATGTGAATGCGATTGAAATATCAGCCAGGTGTCCAGATGGGAAGCCGTGGTTTATTGATATCAAGAATCTCATTTCTGGTAAAGGACATCCTCCTGAAGCTTCGAGCAAAGAGAGGAAGACTCTTCAAAGATTAGCTGCCAACTTCATCATTTGTGGTGAAGAGCTGTACCGGCGATCTTTTGATGGTATACAACTCCTGTGTGTGGATGAGGACAAAGCTGCAGAGCTTATTGAGCAGACCCATGAAGGAGTCTGTGGCCCTTATATGAATGGGAAGATGTTATCTAGAAAGATTTTGAGACTTGGTTTTTATTGGCCCACAATGGAAGCAGACTGCTTTGCCTTTGTGAAGAAATGTCACAAGTGCCAGGTCTATGCAAATCTCATTCATATTCCTCCTTCAGAGTTGCATTCTTTGTCTTCGCCATGGCCATTCTCAATATGGGGAATAGACATAATTGGGAAGATTTATCCGAAGTCCTCGAGCGGGCATGAGTACATTTTGGTAGCTATCGATTATTTTACAAAGTGGATCGAGGCTGCATCCTATGCTTCCATAACTTCGAACACAGTTGCGAAGTTCATTCGTGCGAATATTATCTGTAGATACGGAGTACCTCATGAGCTGATTTCAGATAATGGATCGCATTTCAAAAAGGAGGTTTTGCACCTGTGTGAAGAGTTCAAAATAAGACATCATAAGTCATCTCCTTACAGACCTCAAACAAACGGGGCTGTAGAGGCAGCGAATAAGAATATCAAAGTCATTATCAGTAAGATGACTGAGACTTATAAAGACTGGTCGAACAAACTTCCATATGCTTTGTGGGCTTATCGGACATCGATCAGATCTTCGACAGGTATGACTCCGTATTCTTTGGTGTACGGAATGGAAGCGGTTTTGCCGGTTGAGCTGAGAATTCCCTCTTTAAGAGTAATGATAGAGGCTAGCTTACCAGAGTCTGAGTGGGCAAGAGCCAGACATGATGAGCTGCAGATGATAGATGAGAAGAGGCTGAGAGCCTTATATCACATTCAGGGATATCAAAGGCGGATTGAGAGAGCTTTCAACAAGAAAGTTCGAGTCCGTGATCTGAAGCCAGGAGATTTGGTTTTGAAGTCCAATAGGGCACCGATATTTGATCCGAGGGGGAAATTCAGGCCAAACTGGTCTGGTCCTTACATTATTGATGAAGTCCTGCCTGGAAAAGCCGTAAGACTCCTAAATGAAAGCGGAGGAAAATTAAATGAACCTACAAACCTGGATCAACTAAAAAAATATTATGCCTGATACACCAGGAGGCCATTTTGATTGATTTGAGCTTTGAGCCAACAACCTATATGTTTAAAACCATTTGCAAACCCTTTGAGCCAATAAAAAATATATTTCCTTTCTTTGACAAACTCAAAACCAGGGGCATCTTTTATGAGTTGCGTCATAAAAGATATTGAACCTGAACTACGTTATGACCTGATCCCTTTTTACGGTACGTAGGTAGCCTGATTAATTCAGGTTTGGTCACATCTTTCGTAATATTTTGAAAATAGAAATTCTTGAAACCCCAAATGGGCGAACTACGCAGACCTGATTCCCATTTTCTTCAGGGATACGTAGGCAGTCTGGAAGGTCCAGATTCGGTTTAAAAACATTCAAACACACCAATGTTTACCCTGCTTGAACCTAAGCCTACCTGAAAGTCCTTCTGGTGTATTTTAGGCCCAGGTTTGTAGAGAAACAGAAAGAAAAAAAAATGATGGAGTCTTAGACCCGCTAGACCGGAAACCCGCAAGGGCGGTCTAGTCAAAAGTTAGGGTCATTCACCCGCTAAGCTGAAAACCCGAAGGGGCGGCTTAGGCAAAAATTAGGGTGCAGAGCCTGCTGGATGGAAAATCTGCAAGGGCAGACAGTCCAGTCAAAAATTAAGGCATGCGGTCCGCTAAATCGAAAACCTGAAAAGGCGATTTGGTCTTGGCAATGACTTCATGCAGAAAGGGCAATTTCCAAGAGCCAGCTAAACTTTCTTTTTCTTTGGCATTACTTCAATGTCTGAATAAGCGCCAGCAAGGTTTTCTTTGATACTCTCTGAATTAAGGAGATTGAGACTAAGCAATCCAAAGGGATAATAACCATAACTGAAATACTGAAAAGAGGAATGAAACACCTTTAAACGCGGTATTCAAAAGATTCTAAGAGTGTTTGGCTTTTACCATTTTAAAACATTTATCAGTCTAAGAAGCGGATTCAGTTTCTCTTAGTGTAAAAGTCATGTATTGTTAAAGTCTTCGTTTGTTACTTGTCAAAGTCTTTCCTTTGTCGGGTCGAGTTCAAGTTCTGAGGTCTTGTTAGTCAAAGTTCTCCCAAAGCTGGGGTGATAAAAAACCCTCAGAGAAGTAAAGAATTCATGGTTCCCGTGGATAATGTGAGACTGAGCAAAGTTCAGAAAGTGGCAGACTCTTAAACTCTTTTGCAGTATCAGCAGGTGGCGGAAATAAAGAGAATTTTGAGCAGAACAAATTTCTTGTACCCTGTGAAAAGCCTTGTAAATTCAAGTGTTCATGAGAAGAATCTTTTGTAAAACCCAAGTGTTTGATAATGAAAAGCCTTTGGCCTGTTTTTCTTGTTTTGCTTTATAATGAATCTTGTTATGGAAATAATCATACTAGGGGCATCTTTTATAACTTACGTCATAAAAGATGTCAAGCAAGCGATGATGCTTGAGATGGATATTTTCGTCAGATATCGACTAGAGAAGTTCGAGCATGCTCTTTTGAGTCGAGCTCCTCAGTCTAGTTGATCTCCTTTGGAGTCAGGTCTTTTGGAAATTCTTTACCCCAATGGAGTCTAAAATTTATTCTAGCAATTTTCAAACTTCTGTTGAATATTTTTCATTTTTGATAAAGGATTGATACCTGAAAATTTCTTCAAGTTACTTGAGTTCGGTCTTTGATCAGAATCATGCTTTTTAGTCACTCTTTGTGAAAGATGACTAGTCCATCAATAAGAGTTGATCTTTTCCTTCAATTGTTTTTGAGTTTTGACTAGTAAGGAAGAAAGTTATCTGAATCTATGTTTCGTGGCCTGATCATTTTCTTTCATCAATTTGAAAGTTTATAATGTCTTCTCCTTCAATCATCTATTGTTTTGAGTTTCTAATAAGATTAGGCATTGATTGCTCCGTGTTTCACGGGCTGATTTAATTTCATCTTATTGAGGAGTTTCCAATAAAGTTGGAAATTACTGGAGTCTATACTGCGTGGTTTGATTTTTTTCTTTAGTGTTGAAATAAGATTTTTTTGGTTTTATACTCGTTTTGATGAAGTTCTTCATACAAGGATAAAAAAAAAAAAAAAAATCTTTGAGTGTTTGGTTTTGTATCTATATGGAGCTGGTTTATGCGGCAACATATAAATCAAGGTTGATCCGCAATGTGTCGCTACCTAACGAAGTTGGGAGTCAGGCATATCTGCGAAGAGATTCTTGTAGAGCTGGTTTATGCAGCGCTATATAAATCTTAGGTGATTCGCTACCTTGAAAGAGAGGAGTCAGAGTTACCTTGATAGCTAAACAGATGGATTTTCAGCAATGGTCTGTATAGCTATCGCCCCGTTTTTAAACTCTTTGAGTGTTTGGTTTTATGTTTAAGATTCGCATTGGAGCTGGTTTATGCAGCACCACATTTGTTTTGAAAAGTCACATGGAGTTGGTTTATGCAGCACCACATTTGTTTTGAAAAATCATATAGGGCTGGTTTATGCAGTACCGCATTTGTTTTGAAAAATCACATAGGGCTGGTTTATGCAGCACCACATTTGTTTTGAAAAATCATGGAGCTGGTTTATGCAGCACCGCATTTATTTTGAAAAATTGCATGGAGCTGGTTTATGCAACACCATGTTTTTGAAAAAGAAATCTTCGGATGTTTGGTTTTGAAATATCTGTAAAGGATTCATATGGATCTAGTTTTTGAAGAACCGTACGAATCTGGATTTTTATGAAGCTGGTTTATGCAGCATCCCATTTAAAAAAAAAAAAAAAAACTCTTTTAATGTTTGGTTTTATGCTTGTTTTTTAATATCTATGAAAGGTTCATATGGATCTGGTTTGTCCAGAACCATACGAATTTAGATTTTCATGTAGCTGGTTTATGCGACACCATATAAAGAAAAAAAATTCTTTTGTTTAGATTTTATATTTGTTTTGAGAAGGTTTTGATATAAAAATCTTAGAGTGTTTATGATTTGTGTTTGTTTGTTTAGTTGAGTCATGAGCGTTGGAGAGAGGCTATCTCTTTGAGATGTCATGGTTATTTTTTTGTTATAGGGTTAGCGAGAGATCACTTCCCTATTTGCTTTGAATCTTATAGTCTCTTTTTGTTGTTTTACTTTTGTGGATATCATCTTTGAACCGAAAAACTCAAAATTTACTTTGTTTTGTTTTCGGGTCGATCAAAATGAGTTGTCAGTTCGGCTTTGGCATTCACGCGACAAGCACGCTCTGCCAAAGAGGGGCATCTGTAGACACCCCATTTTGACCGTACCTTAAACCTCCCATGTTTGATTGAAACCCCTTCAAATGAATGATTTAGGGTCCCAAACTTCGCCCTAAGCTAGGTTAGAGTTTCGTCTAGGTCCTTACAAAATTTCGTTGGAATCCGAGCTCGTTTGATCAGCAAACGGATTGAATCAATGTCGTAGTTTAAAGCTGTAAGGGGGGGTGGATTATCTGCAGAGGGGGTGCGCCTTTGAGGTGCAAAATTTCGAATTTGCCTTCTGCCAATAGGACAAAGCGGCGGGAGTGCGCTTAGCGAACCGCGCGCTTTATCCATAATTGGAGTGCCAATATCAAAATTTTTTTTTTATATATATAAAAATTTGAGGTTACTGTTAAGAAAAAAAAAATAAAAATCTGAGAAGAGAGAAATCGCAGAGAGAAGAAAAGAGAAGAAGAGAAAGAAGAAATTTGGGTTTTCCATTTTCGCTCAGATTTTCCGATCGAATCTCCCGCAGATCCGGTCATAACCTCCACCATTCCGATCACGTTCGGATCGCCACCTCCTTCTTCTTCTCCGATCTTGCCCCGGTCAAAATCCGGCAAGAATCCGATCGGATCTGTCTGAGATCCACCTTTTCTCCGATCCTCTTCTCCGGCAGCTTGCTGGTTTTGATTTCTTGCAGATCCGGTCATTCCTCTTCTCCTCCGATCAATCCTTCATCTCCGGCCCGGACTCCGGTGAAATTCCATCTTCTCTGGCGAGTTATGCCGGAATCTGGTCAAAAGCTTGGACAAGCTCACCTTCTCCGGCCTTAGCTCCGGTCGTTCCTTTAAACTCCAAGAGAGATCTGAGATCTGAAGAAAGAGTAAGAGATCGGAAAAGATTTAATTTCCAGATCTGAAAAATTCGCAGAGAGAGAGAGGAAGAAAGTTTGTGTTTCACATTTCTGATCATCTTCTCCGATGATATTGCCGTGCTCCGATCATCTCAGATCAATCTTAAGTTTGCAATTGTTTTTGTCTGTTTCTTCTCTTCCTTTTCTTCACCTAGTCTATTTTCATCAATACTCTCTTCTAGCTTTTGAAACCCTAACTCATTTTATGAGATTTATATCTTGATGCCTTAGATCTAAACCCTAGTTTCATTCTTGTAGCTCAAAATCTAATAGATCTGATTTTTCTGGTCAATTTGACCAATCCGAGAGAATCTCATTTTCTAAAAGCAGAGGGAGAGAGATTTGAGAGGGTTTAGAGAAGAAGAATTTGAGAAAAACTAAAAAGAAGAAAGAAATATCTAGAAAAGTAAAGAGAAAGATAGTCGTCTTCTCCTGAGAATCTCACCTAAATCCGGTAGCCATACTTCAAACCTTATCATCATCTACACCGTTCTAGATCTGAAGATCACAAGTAATTCTTGCAACTTGTCGTGCTAGGCTGAATACGAAGACAAGGTAAGTCATTTTATTCCTCTTTCTAGTTTCTTCATTTTGTTCCTTTCATTGCTTAAATTCTAGATTCCTTGTTATTTCCTAAAATTTCATATTTTATTTCTATTTCTCTTTTCATTAATTTCCTTGAGCTTTTCATGATTTCTGCTGTTTCTAATGTTGATATCCTCACTCTCCCTTCGTTTGATTTTTATTTTATTTTTCTCCTTTGATTTTTTTTTTTTTATATATATGATGATTTGTGTAGAATTATCAAGACATTGTTGTACAAGGACATGTTTATGTCATTTAGACAACCTAAGGAATTTGTTTATGATAGGATCTGTGATTTCCCTTTCATAATGAAGATTTTAAATGATGTTGTTCTTTAAGGTTTAAACCAAAATGCAAAAGTTTTATATTGTGGGTGTGATCCAAATCATTTGCTTTATCATTACAGAGTTATGAGAGAATTTTGTCTTAAAATTATTCATGATGCCCTAGTAGACATGAGCTATTGGCTGCTTTTGATCAAGTATATTCAAAATTTGTATTTTACATTGTGTTAGTTTATAAAGAATACTACTTGTTCATTTATTTACTTTAGCTTAATAGAAGCTTTTATTCAGGTTTAATTAGTTACACTAGTTTAACTTGTCTTTTCTTTTGGTCTACATATTTCACAAGGGTTATTTAAATTTTGCCAATTTGTACAACACTAAAGGATAAAATACGCCATGAAATGGTTTTTCATGAAGTTACCTAACAAATCTCATTTCCATCCTTTTTGCTGGAATTCTTTTACCATTCGGTATTCATTAGAATGAATTCTTCTTTGTCTTTTGAAACTCAAATTGTCCTCCTCTAAGGCAAAATTTACGAGCAAGTAAAAACAAAAATATGACAAATGAGAGCCTGTCTTTACATTTGGTAGAGAATTCTAGCAAAGTCTTAATAATTGCATTTCGATTGTAAATCCTTGAATTGTCATGTTTTGATGTCATAGAAACTGAATTTTTTTGGATGCCTATCTGTATGTGTATGGGATGAAGAAATACACTTATATTTCTATTCCAATTTTTCTAAATTATCTGCATTGACATGTTTTAATACTTGCATGAGCTGATCCTTCAATCCCTAAATTGCACGTAGAACCTTAAATTAGTATGGTATAGAAAGAGCTCATTGAAGGTGTTAGTTTATAAGAAAAGATTTTTAATTTGATTCATATTTGGATCTATATGAAGTTTATTTGTTCTATTTTCTGTGGATACATGTGAAGAAACATTAGTATGATCATTTTAAATGTCCTCAAGCCTGTATAATTTGTTTGGGAGTCATTTTATCTGGCTTATTTTTGGTTAGTATACATGGAATAGTTCCAGAACATCTACACTTTAATATGCATAGGGCTCATTTCATACATATTAAGGGACTTTAGCTTTAGTGTGACGTTTGTAGTAAACTATTTTCCTCTTAGTTGATATATGAGAAATGATATGCTGTTTTGTTCCTTCCCTAATAAAACTGTGATGAATTCTTGATAATCATATGGGAAATATATGATAAATTTGAGATGGCTGTAGTAAGATTATCTCTTGGTTAATTTGTAATGTTAATTCAAACAAACCTATTTAACTGCATGGCTTTACTTTATTTCTTTCTTTCTTTCATTGAATTCTCTGATTTCTTGGGGATTGTAATAGTCTTTAGAGCAGTTATTTGTTTCACATTTATAAAAACTAGAGGAATTGCACATGGGGTAATGTTGTTGTAGTACTAACCCAAATATTTTAAGTTTGCTTTATGTCATTTTATTATGCCAGTATAAATGGGAGTGATGTCTGAATGTGCAGAGATTGTATGAGCCGGATTTCCTTGATTTTGGCATTTGGTTGGAATTGTGTAGTTGTAGTTGATACTCTTGTAGGGTGTCTTATTAGCTGTAATTTGTAGAGATATGTAACAATTTTTATTTTTATTTTGCATTACAACTAGAATTTGTATGTCTAAAAATGCATAGATGCTGTCCATGTTGCTACCCCAGGTTTGCATCCAATCCTGCCCTGTTTTAGCGTAGATGCTGCCCCTGTTTGAGCCCAGCTTTTAGCCCCAAATCTGTCCCATGTTTTAGACCTGCTACTAACATTTCAGCTCAAAAATCTGTCTTTGTTCAGCGCAGTTCATGCATAAATCTGCCTTGTTTTGGCTCATGTTTGGTCAATTTTCTGTACAGATTTCATCTATAAATCTGTCCTCTGTTTAAGCACAGTTTTCCCCTACTTGAGCCCTTTTTGCTTGAGCACAGTTTTTCACCTCATTGCTACCCCTGTTTCAGGGCAAATTCTGTCCCCAGTTCAGTCCATGTGGCTGCCCAGTTTCGCACATATATTCATCCTTGTTGCAGCCCCTATGTTTAGCATAGATTTAGCCCTGTTGATTTCCCCAGTTTTCAACACAGTGTTTACCCACAAATCAGCTTTTATTGAGCCCAGTTTTCACCCATAGTTAGTCCCTGTTATAATCCCCCCTCAGTCAGTCAAGTTATCCCCTAATTCATCACTCTAGTATATGGCTATTCTCTCATGTAACAGGGCAGCAGCATGGTAAGTATGTTTATGTTTGTTTAGGTGTGCTTGATGTTGTTTAAATTGGATCTTTAGATTGAGCATGTTGTAATTATACATAGAGATGTCTTCGTATCTCTCGTTAATCTCATATGAATATATGTAAATCTATTGGCATAAATTATGGAATCCATGAGAAGTTGCTTCAATAGAAAAATTATCTTGAGAATTTAACTTTAAATCAAGGTTTAATTTGTTGCTTTAAGATCTAGAAGTTTATTATATTCGTTTCTCTTTTATTTAAATGAATTATTTAATTGAAGAAGGAAATCATATGACTACTCTATTCGATGTTATCGATATGAGTACTGTTTGATTTCAAGGCGGGATATAGAAATATTATCATGTGTATATGATATCAGATGATTACTTTGGCATCATCTGATTCCATTGGAGTCCCCTTATTGGGGTTTGTGGTTGGCATTGAAGTGTTTGATATTGTTTTTACTTTATTAGGCTATCCAGCGGCTGGTTTGGACTAATTAATGTTGTTTATCATTTTATGATTGCTATTCTTACAGATTGGGCACTCTTTAGTTGTAAATCATACTTTGCTAATACTTGATTTGTTTTTATAATAATTGAATGGAAATTTGAGATTACCTGGTAGCCTTTTTTTTCTCTCTTTGATAGACTAACACAGTCTTATAGATTTCTGTTAAATTTCTTTAGATATTAGGATCCCCCCTCATCGCCAGGGCGATGAAGGCGCTAGCCCAAGCCTATCCTTAGGGGACTTGCTCAGTCCGAGTAGCATACCCCTCCTTTGTATATAGGAGACTTGCCCAGTCTCATTCTCTTGCTAAACCTCCTCTTTGTGCGTCGTTTGGTTTTGGGAGAACACCCTACTCGGCTTGGCAGCATACCCCTACCCTTATGGGTATTGGGTTGCACATTTGTTGCACCCTAGGGCTAGGCAGCTGTCCGGCCCGGCTGGGTATTTTACCTTTGCCAAATATGCACAGGGTCTCTTATTCCTTTTTACGTCATTTGTGTTTCGGAGACAAGCCTTGTCTCATGTAAAGAGTTTCCCCTTTAGGAGGCTTACCTAGCCTCATATTAGAGTGGCCTCCTCTTTTAGAGTGAGTCTTTGACTCGGTAGTGTTATTAGAGAGTCTCTGACTCATTTATTCCCCCCCTTTAGTGTTAGTTCGGAGTTTCTCCTTTAAAGTTGTTGATTACTTCGCTTTGATTAGAGGCTAACTCAGTCTTATTAGAGCTTTGCTTGCTTGGGATCTTGGATCGTTTTCTCTCTTCTTGGGACGCTATCTTTCTTGTTGTGGTTCGTCTCTTTGAGACGCTAGTTGCTTATTCGGGGTTTCCCCTTTTGCTTTAGGGCTTTGCCCTAGTTTGTGGTTGTTCTTGCGTATTCCCTTTAAGATTGAAAACATTTAAAGGTTCAGAGCATTGGAAAAACTTTAAAATCCAAAAACATTAGTAATTTGAAACTCAAAAATATTTGAAAAAACTCTAAAAATATCAAAAACATTTAAAAAAAAACATTAAAACCTTTAAATCATTTGGAGTGTTTAGTTTTATAGCATATTAGGAGAGTTCGATATTCGAACTACGTTGGCTTGATCCTCTTCCACGAGGTACGTAGTGCAGCTTGGGATCCATATCCCAAGTCCAGCCAAACTTTGTAAATAAATGTTTTACCCATTTTTCTTCAAAACCTTGTTTTCAACAAGATCTTCCTCTAGAGTTAGGACCTTGTCTTAGATGGAGGGTTTTAGAGTTAGGGTTTGTCTTTGATTTGTTGTGTGCTTGTTGTGTGTTTGTATTAGAGTTAGGAGTTTGTCCTAGCTAGGAGCGCCTCCGTCCGGTCAGTTGGCGATTCACATCGCCGACTGATGACTAGGTCTAGGATGTGTTAGTGATCCGATTGTTTTCCTTAGGATGCACAGCCTAGTTACACATAGGTTGTAGGAACCACCTGCATTAGCTTAGGGCTAACTAGCATTTAGTTAGGGCATATAGGGAGTCCTAAAATCTACAATTCACTGGAATTTAAATAATCGTTCAAGAAGCTTTAATAACTAGTCCGGTCTTTTAGATCGAGTCTAAGATAGAGGTCTAGGTGTCTTAGGCATCCTAGCTTAGAATAGGCGAGAAGAACTACGTTGCCTTGATTCTCGTGGAGGCGGGGATACGTAGGCTTCTTTGGATGAACATCAGACCATCCAAAGACTCGGGCTAAATCGTTTAGAGTCTTAGGATTTGTTGTGTTGTGTTATATTGTATATTTTGTTGTGTTTTCTTACTTTCTTGTGCAGACCTATACCTTTAGCTGTAGCATGCATGTGTTCGTCCACCAGAACTTAGACCCCCTTTAGGCATGTCACTCATAACCTAGCTATGCTTAGGCAACACATCTTTCATTTTATTTTATGGGTGTTTATTATCTTTGTCCTCAGGAAATGCATGCTTAGGTAGACGACTCCTGAGGATTGTTCCCATTTCACATGATTTTTGCCCAAAACTCTTCGAGGTTAATAATAAATGGCATAAGAGACCAAGTGTTCGCACTCGGGCGAATTGGAGGCGCTCTTCGGACCTTCTCCATTCGTCATCAGGCACGGACGTTCTGTATCTCTGGTTATCCATTGCAAACAGAGCATTTGTTTTGGTTCCATGGCGTGTCCATGGATGGCGACTCTGAGTTATTTTTAGGTACATCTTGGTTTCGAGCCCTGGGTCCTGATCAGGATGTATCTCATTCGTTTTGTATCGCCACTCATGCTATGCTGCGAGGGTGGCACCTGTTTCGAGAGTTCCTTGGCAGAGCTCTCCTTCACTTTGTGGAGATCCAGAGGGTGTTAGGGACCTGTTCCCTCACCGTCCTCGGATCGGGGTCCACACCATCATAACAATATCCTTGAGATTCTGAAAGGCAGTATTACATTTTTCGGACCATGACCACGGGCGATCTTTCTTCAACAAGTCTATCAAGGGAGCCGCTCGATTTGAGTATCCTGATATGAACCGCCAATAGTAGTTAACAAGCCCGAGGAATGACCGGAGTTCTCCCACCTTGGTTGGAATTTGCCACTCTTGGATGGCACGGACCTTCTCATTGTCCATGCGGATTTCTCCTCCACCCACTTCGTGACCCAAGAACATAATACGCTCCTGAGCAAAAGAGCACTTCTCTAGCTTCACATAGAGTTGGTTGTTTCTGAGTACCCCAAGGACCTTCTTTAAATGGTCGCCGTGCTCTTCGAGAGTGTTGCTATATACTACAATGTCATCGAGGTAGACCACTACAAACTTATCTAGAAACTCATGAAACAAACCATTCATCAAAGTACAAAAGGTTGCAGGGGCATTAGTAAGGCCAAATGGCATCACCAAGAATTCAAAGGCACCATACCTTGTTACACAGGTTGTCTTGGCCTCATCTCCTTCTGCAATTCGCACTTGGTAATAGCCTGATCGCAAATCCAGCTTGGAGAAGTATCTGGCTCCTCCCAGTTGGTCAAACAAGTCGGCAATTAGGGGGATAGGATACTTATTCTTCACAGTCAGCTTGTTGAGGGCCCTGTAGTCAATACACAATCGTAGACTCCCATCATGCTTCTTTTGGAATAGAACTGGGGCACCAAAGGGGGCCTTTGAAGGCCTAAGAAATCCTGCTTCTAGTACCTCGTTGAGTTGTCTCCTAAGCTCTGCTAACTCTGGAGGGGCCATTCTGTAGGGGGCACGGGCTGGGGGTATGCTGCCAGGCTCTAGCTCAATTTTATGGTCCACTGCCCTCCTTGGCGGCAGCTTCTTGGGTAGCTTCTCAGGCATGACATCTTTAAATTCTTCTATAACATCTTTGATGCTCGGGGGAATGAGGATCTCCCCCACCAGTGCCTCTCCCATTTTTAAGGTTGCCACGAAGGTGGGTTCCCCTTTCTTTAAACCCTTCTTCAGCTGAAGGGCCGTTAAGTGTTCGACGTCTTTCCTCTCTTGTCTAGTGGCAGGAATCATACAAGGTGCTTTTTCTCCAAATATGCATAAGGAGTTTAAGTAGGGCATTGGGACAGCTTTGGCTTGGTTCAAGAATTCTATCCCCAAGATGATATGAAAATCATCTAAGGGTACTGCCATGAGATTGGTTGTTCCAGACCATGCCCCAATCTTGATTGGTACACTCCTTGCTTTTCCAGTGACGGGGCGGGCCTCTGAGTTTACTGCCTTCATTTTCCAGTCATCTTTTTCGAGCTTCAACGCCAAACGTTTTGCCTCTTGTTCCGAGACAAAGTTGTGTGTAGCACCTGTATCGATCATAGCTCGAGTCATCTTTCCATTGATGCATGCTTCAATGTACATCAAGCCTTTGGATGGGACTCCTTTAGAAAGAATTTTCTTGGCACCTTGCCCCTTGATAGCACTGCACAGGCTTAGAGCTGTCATCTTTGGTTCCTCCTCATCTTCTTCCTCTTCGCTCTGAGC
This sequence comes from Tasmannia lanceolata, assembly GCF_043159265.1. Taxonomy (NCBI): domain Eukaryota; kingdom Viridiplantae; phylum Streptophyta; class Magnoliopsida; order Canellales; family Winteraceae; genus Tasmannia; species Tasmannia lanceolata. Next base: position 4,325,370 of record NW_027518713.1, on the reverse strand, counting down.
GTGGGGTGAGGAAGTTGAACCTAGCAAAGCATTGACAGTCCCTTTTTTTGGGCAAAACCGAGTATAATGTGGACCGGTGCATAGGAAGCACGACCCCTGTGATGCAGAAGTTGGTGCCTCATTGTATTGTCTGGACCCCTCTCTGTGATAGGTTCTCCTATCGCCCCCTGAACCCTAGATTCTTCCTCTTGTGCTACTAAAAGACCGACTAGAGGTATTCATGTTGCTGGGAGGCCTGTTGAAGCTGCTAGATGGCTTGTTGTTGAAGTCTTTCTTCCTGTTTGTTGCGTCATCCCCCACATGATCAAATAACTTTTCTGCTTCGATCATTGCCGTGGCAAGGTTCCGAACTCCTCTTCTTCGGAGCTCTGTCTGAGACCAAGGCTTTAGTCCCTCCATAAATTGAAATAGCTTGTCCTCCTCTGACATGCTCTTTATATCAAGCATGAGAGTCGAAAATTTCTTCACATATTCTCGAATCGACCCGGTTTGTTGAAGGCACCGTAGGTTCTTTCGAGCAATAAACTCTACATTCTCAGGCATGAATTGTGCCTTAAGTTCTCGCTTCATGTCTTCCCAACTATCAATAATACATCGTCCCGCTTCAATCTCTTCATAACGGGTTCGCCACCACAATTTGGCATAATCACTGAGGTACATGCTGGCCGTAGTGACTTTGGCCTCCTCATTAAGATGTGTTGCACGGAAAAATTGTTCTATATCGAACAAGAAGTTTTGTAACTCCTTAGCATCACGGGCACTGGCGTAGCATCGTGGTTCAGGCACTCGAACCCTGCTACCCTGTCCATCTCCGTGACCACCTATGCCATTACCGATGGTCCTCATGAGTAAATTCACCTGGCCAGTGAGGGTCTCAACTTGCTTTCGAAGATCCTCCATCGCGGCCTGATTCAACAACTCAGCAAGAGCATGGACTCGCTCTTCTACCTCTTCTATCATGCCCTTGGTCTCCACACCAAGGCCTTCTGTCAATTCGGCAAGATTGAACTGTGGTTGCTCTACCGCTGTCACCCTTTCCTCAACACCAGCAATCCGTTCTCTTGTACTTCGCACCGGTATTGGGTCTTGCTCATCATGGACCTGACTAGACTCCGGAGGAAGTGTTTGGGTAGCATTCTTCTTCGCCATTTCTGAATGTAGGTAGGAACTTCTGCTCTGATACCAGCTGTCACGGACCTTTGGTTTGGGATTGAGGTCGGTGCGGCACTTGCGTTGCCTCACAACAAGCAAGTAAGCCTAGCAAGGTTATGAGAATCAAACCTACAAAACAAACACAAATAGAGTGCTAAGTTTCCAAACACACACAAAGCAATAGGGCACGCAAGTAGGCAAATGGTAAGCTTTATTGATGATTCCAAAACAAGTTACAATAGGATCATGCCAAAAGGTCTACAACTCCTAAGGGTCCCCGATCACCCGTTAACTAGAATGGAATTCTTGCTAGGATATGCACTAGCAATGCACCACTCGATGGCCAACCAAGATCTCAGGGTAAAGAGCTTTAGCTACCAACCCCCTTAACCACCAGTGGCGACCAAAGGTGCTATAAACAACGACTTTTGAAGACGCAACGAGACAAGCACGTTTTGGATTTTAATACCAACCACGTCCTCACTACAACATGTACATAGGCATGAGTCTTACATATTACATTGATAGACCAAGTCACGGGCCATAGGCCATGCGAACAGCGCTGGACGAAATGGCCACGTGACACAAGCCTCTCCTTGTCACTTGCATTTTGGATGAACTCTTCTTCAGAAAATACGGCATTCCGGCTTTCAAAAACAATTTTGTTCGCCAGGGTTGTAAAACCATTAACCCTTCGTTTCCTTAGGATACCCAATAAAGAGACACCTTTTGGTTCGTTTCTCCAACTTATCAGCACTTATCTTTTTAACATGGGTAGGACAACCCCATATCCCCATGTGATTCGATGAGGGTTTTCTGCTCATCCATAAATCATATGGAGTCCTTGGTACTGACTTTGTTGGGACTCTTTTAAGGATACAAAACGTTGTTTCTAAGGCATACCCCCAAAGAAACAGTGACGCTTGGGCAAAACTCATCATAGATCGAATCATATCTAACATAGTTCGATTTCTCATTTCTGACACACCATTCAACTCTAGCGCGGCAGGTGGAGTCCATTGAGACGTTATTCCATGTTCTTTTAAGTAGTCCTTAAACTCATCCGAGAGATACTCTCCTCCCCTATCTGAGCGAAGAGTTTTAATTTTATTATTCAACTGGTTTTCTACTTCATTCATGAACTCTTTAAACTTTTCAAAAGTCTTAGACTTATGTCGCATTAGGTACATGTAACCGTACCTTGAATGGTCATATGTAAAAGTCACGAAGTAGACAAACCCTCCTCTCGCAGGATGAGAAAGAGGTCCACAAACATCTGTATGTATCAATTCCAATACATTTTCGCTTCTTACACTCTTGCTCTTAAAGGGAATTTTAGTCATTTTTGCCTTGGAGACATGGTTCACAAGTTGGAAAAGGCTCCACATGGATAGAATCCAATAGACCATCTTTCACTAACCTTGTAATCCTCTCTTGGCCAATATGAGTATATGACCTAATCAAAGATGCTAAAGGTGTGTTGGAATTACCGTGTCTCTTGCCCTTTTGAGGTTTGGAACATCAACACTTGGAACACTCTCAATATTACTTACATTCTCTTTGGTGTTAATTAGATACAAACCATTTATCAATGCACCTTCCACAATCAAAGAATTTCCCTTTTTAATAAAAACTGATCTTTTATTGAATTCTACCAAATATCCATTAGAAATAAGTTTGGAAACTGAAATCAAATTCCTTCTTATAGAAGGTACATAGAGACATTCTTTTAAATGCAAGTATCACCTAGAATTGTAATCACCCACAGCTTGGACTACAACAGTTGCATCAGTTTACACTTGTAGGCAGAGCTCACCCACAGTCACCCTTCTGCTTATCCTGAACCCATGCAAAACATTGCAGATATGTGAAGTCACACCAGTATCAACACACCAGGAAAAAGCATGACCAATCATATTGGTTTCGGCAACAAACACTTGCAACATACCTTGAGAAGGCTTGTCGCCCTGCTTGCTAGCTAAGTAGTCCTGTAGTTCCGCTTCCAATGTCCAGGCTTGCACAATAGAAGCATGCATCATTGCTTTTGGTTGACTGTTTCTTGAAGGCTTTCTTGTTCTTAACCTCTGGAGCCTTTTTCTTGGAGACTTGGCCTTATCCATTTCTTTTTCCCTTGGCTTTAGGTTTAGAGTTTGAAGGTACATTAATACCTTCTACTAAGAAAGCACTTTTCTTATTTGTTTTTTGTAAATCGTCTGTTGACTAAATTGGTTTAACAACTCAGTTAACGTCATCGATAACTTGTTCATATGATAGGTCATCACAAATTCTTTGAATGACCCAGGGAGGGAAGATAGAACAATGTCAATTTGCGTCTCTGCATCTATGATGTCCCCCAAGATATCAAGTTCATTTAGAAAATCCATCATCTTTAGCATATGGTCCCTGACCGGGGTTCCTTCAATCATCTTAGTAGATACAAGGCCCTTAATCGCAATCAGTCTAGCTGTGCGATTATTCTCTTCAAATAATTCTTTTAAATTCAGCATTATTTCCGCAGCTGTCACCATTCCAATATGTTGTTGCAGCACATTGGACATAGAGCGAAGGATATAACACCTAGCCACTTCATTATCCTCAGTTCAGTTCTGCCTTCTGTCCCTTTCAGCCTGTGGGGCATTGGTAGCAGGCTCTTTAGCTTAATTTGTGGTTAGAACCCAATAAACTTTCACAGCCGTCAGAACCAGTATCAAGTTTCTTTTTCAGTATATGTATTTGGGCCAGTTAACTTATTATCATCTAGGAGTCTAGCTAGTGAGTTGAAAGAAGCCATTAATCTACATGAAATGAGAAAAAAGAAAACATTAGCAACATTAACCATATTAATTTTATGACATATGTCCATCAGATTCGGGTTTTCGATCTACGATGGTCTCACCCATTGTACGTCTCATTCACGGGTCCCTTTACCTCGTGAATCAAGAGAAATCAATGATTCTCCAATGGGTATCAGAAACTTATCCAAAAATAATAAGTGAATTCTTCTAATCCATCATATCTAACATACTTTTTGATTTGCTTTTTGGCTTCCAAGCATCGTGGTATATTTATCCCTTGGGCATCAATACGCTTTGCTTGGTTAAGTTAGACCCATTGCCTGAGAAACTTATGCAAATCTACAAAGGCTTCTGCTTTGGCATGTGACCTTTGCATTTTTACACATGACTCTTATCCTCATGGGAATCTAACGGTTACTCTAATCAAGAAAATAGAGTAGGCTTTTGCTTTGGCATGTGACCTTTCTATTCTCTTAACTAGCCAACCACTAGATGGCTATGGAAGGCCTTGAAGTTCAAGTTCTTTCAACTGGAACTCCAATTAACAAATTAATATTATTAAGAGGGAATTTACATTATGGGAGTATCCAATTATAGCTAGCATGTTTTACATCAGGATCCATAACATGGGACAAAAAGATACATAAAAGCTATATTAAGATGCATCCATCACATGAGCACATTCAACCAAAACATGGAAATAAACCATACACATATCCATAGACTCAATTTGATATCTTGGATTGTAGGAATCCTCCGACTAACTTTATTTAAATAAGGGATCCTCACAACACCATATTATCAAATCGAGGGTGAATTTTGGGAAACTTTGTGTTTTCGTGCTAGCTAAAACACAAAGTTTTGATGCTAGCAAAGGGTTCCCATGGGTTCAATCATTCACCTTTACCTTCTTGTTTTGATGCTAGCAAAGCTAAATTGATTAGTTTTTATGGATTAATGTGTTGTCTTTGAGTGTTGTGTCTTAGACAGGAAAGTCATATGTCATATCGCCATTACACAACTCATCACAACACATGGCTTGAGGATCAACATGCACAATGGACTAAAGAGCTTGCACCTACATTGGAGACATCATCCTTGGAAGATGTTCAAGTCGAAGAGCTCAAGTTGAAGATCCCACAAGTTGCCTAGCAAGTGCCAGTAGAAGCTCGGAGTTGAACAAGCATTGGTAACACCTCATGTACCTCAACATGATTTGAAGAATGGAGGAAGTCACATGACCTGAAGCAAGTTGAAGCGTTCACTCACAAGTCAGAGTTGTCCAAGAAAGTGAGGAGGAGCCAAGCAATCCAAGAAGACTCAAGGGTATACATTTTTAGATTGTATTTGGAGTTCTCTTGTTATTTGTATATGCACTTTCAAAAAGGTTTTCAAATAGTTTTTATAAATAAATTTGACATCTTTAAAAAACCATCCACACTCCCCAAAATATCCTTGAAAACCTTGGACAAAAGCCCAAAGACCATGGCCCAAGTCCCTGAATTTTATTAGTTATGAAATTTGAAGCAGGGCCTGTCGACCGGGGTTCCTCGAAAAACCGCGGTAAGGTGGCTGGAAATCCAGTAGCTACCGGATTTTAGCGGCCCGGTAAACTTGGGATTCCCGGGCGACCGCGGATGTGTTTCTGAAAACTCAGAATCCAGCATGGTTGGGCCGGTTGACCGCCATAGGGCCGGGCGACCACGGATAGGGAACTGGACAAAAATATAAAAGTCCAGGTTGCTCATGCCGGGCGACCGCGCCGGTTTGAAATTTGAAAATAAAAAGAGAGCGCCTGATAGGGTGGGCGACCGCGACGGTATCGAAAAGTAGCGGTTGGGGCTTGCGCAGTTTAACTTTTTCAACTCCGTTTTTTACGGTTTTGCCCTCAAATGGTCATATTTCCTCATAGGCTATTTAAGCCCTATCCTAGACCAACTAATCAACCTTTTTGGAGCATAACTTTCAAATCTCTTTGAACTTACACCTTCAAATCTAAGGTTTTTAGTTTTCCTCTTCATGCTTTGATTTGTGAATCTACATTCAACAAGAGGATCTCCATAGGGTTTTTATTTACATTATCTTTTGGAGAGATTGTAAGCTTCTATTATTGTAATATGCCTATCAAGAGGCTTGCGAGTTCTTCATTTTACTTCTTTATTGTAAAGAGGGTTCTATGCTTCAACCCTATAGAAGAAGAAGCTTGATTGGGGAGAGGGATTTTCGCTTCGGCCTTAAGGAGAAGCTTGATTGTAGAGGGTCTCCGATTCAGCCCGTTAAGAAAGGAGAATCCGGAGCAAAGAGGGTTTGTTCCCTCGGAGGTGGAGAAGGCGTTTGTAACCGAGGGCTCATTGATCCGGCCGGTTAAGAGTGGATGATCGCTTAGTGAAGCTTCAAAAAGGTCTTGAAGAGTGGACGTAGGGCTTAGTCCCGAACCACTATAAAATTATTGTGTACCTTCTATTGTCTCTTCCTCACTCTATCTCTCTCTCCATTGGTGCTTGGTAAATTCTAACCCTCTTGTGAGTTTGCGTTTAATTGAACAAGGGTTAGTAAATACATGATAGTAATATCCAAACCCTAAATTGATTGTCTTACTTATTTAAACAATGGTTAGATTAATTAGTGTTTAATTAATAAATTGATTTTTAATAATCCACCTAATTAAGCCAAAAGTTTTAATTGATCAATTCATGCCCCCTCTTGGGTTGCCACACTTGAATTTCAATTCGAACCATCTGTCGGTCTCCAAGTGAGCGATCTCATCCTCAATTTGTCTTGTACAAATATGAAATAAACTACCCTGGTGTCCTACACTAGCCTAGGTAATTTATATATCATGATAAAATCTCCATGGGAAACCAGTTGTTTGCCCAACTGCTTGGAGGGAGTACAACCATCAAATGAATTTTTAAAAAATACACTGTGGACATTAAGTGGGAAAAATCATGTATGATAAAATTAGTAACATACATATCAGCCCATCCACATAAAAATTAACCGATGCTTTAATTGCACAAGTTGAGGTCCAATATCCCTTTTTGCCTAATATTCACCAACAACGATTATTTTGCACAAATAATGAGTTGATTAATTTTTTATTTAACCAACCAAGGATCTGATATCTTTGAAAACATGTTAGAAAATATTTTTAGCATAAGAGAAATCACCACAAAAAATTTCGTGTGAAACAGATTTCGTTTGGTTGAGAAAATCATAAAACAGTCCTTATCCGGGAACATTGTCCAGGAAGCATGACCTTACGAGCGAATTTGAGTGGGATTTGACCGCTCGGATGAACTTTGAAAGTTCTGATCATCCTGAGATCTACCCAAAACAATGTTTGAAAGATCTACACCTGGGTTATAGACTTTCCTAACTTGTTTGGGTCTCACAGGAAAAACCCGTTTCAATTTTCGTACTGAAAAATCAGCAACTCAGCATTAACTTCAAAAAATCATATCTCTCAATCCGTCAATCAGATTTTGATGACTCTTGATGTGTTGGATTCATATTCGAGTCTACTTTCCAACGATATATAGAAACCATCATAAAAAATCCAGCAAGCAGATCGATTCTGCTGATCTTTACACAAAGGTATCTATGTCTATTAAACATGCAAATAGCTAGGAAGATAGCCGAGATGAACATCCGGACTCACCGCGGGTAACCGATGTTGGAATGGTTTTCACCACAAGGTGAAATCGCTATGCCAACGGAACTAGAAATGGCATAAAACAAAAATTTGCTCATCGATTTCGCCTGCTAACCCAGGCACCTAGAGACTAGATGATTTGATGGTGATTCAAATAAAAATATAAGACATGAAAATACCTTTGTGACTGACTGTAATATCAGCCTCTGCTTGATCTACTCCTCGAACGATGTAGACACCCCAATTTTTCTATGCCTTAATTGATAATATTACAAGAATTATTCGTGTAAAATTCATTAGTTTTACTCAAGAAATGACGAAAAATGACGTTTGATAACTCAAGTGTACTAAATCGTGTGAGAGATCCTCGAACATGATTTTGTACACTTATTGTGGTCAAAACACTAATCCAACTGCACCAATCTTCAATCGGGTCAAAATTAGCTAGGGTTGCTTTTCGGTCGAACATCCGAAAACCTACGAAATTCTGTTTTCGAAAGGACCTTAAATCAAACGCTAAAATAATTGAGAAATTTCCATCGGTTTCCAAGGTTGTTAGGTTAGTACCAAGGACACTAGAATCATGGTTGGGACTCAATTAAAGGCTAGTCCGATCGAATCGGATGTTCATTGCATGGATTGATCAAGGCCACTCAAAAGAGATCAAATCATGGTGGCTTGATCTAAGCCATTCAATTCAAACAAAAAAGGTGTTGTGTGGCAAGCTCATCCAAAGAGCGCCAACCACAAAGCAACACCACCTCCTTGATCGAATCTTCTCCTCAACCACCCAAGATCAACCCTTGGATCATAACCAAATCAATCATAGCCCTATAACCCAACCCTTTTAGCTTATCCCAAAAATCCCTCTCCTAAGCCTATAAAAAGCCACCCTTGCCTCTCATTTAAACACAAAAACAAAAAAAAGCTACAGCCCCTCACTAAAATTCGTCCCCCTAGCTCCTTTCCCAAGCCACACGGCCAATAAGGCTCAACCATTAGCTCTCCTTCTCCTATTTGCAGCCCACACACCCACTACCTCCACCAAACAGCAACATTCCATCAACTTTCCAGCTTTTCTGCAACCAAACAACATCTTTTCATCCCTTTTCCAGGCTCCCTACAACTAAACAGTACCTTCCTAGGTTTCCCTACGACCAAACAGTACCTTCCGAGGCTTCTCAGTAACCAAACAACAACTTTCCATCATTTTCCTAGGCTCTCTGCAACCAAACATCACCTTTCCAGCAACTTCCGGAGCTTCCCTGCAACCAATCAAACTTATTTTTTGGGGATTTCAGCAGCCAAACACCCTTTTCAGGCCTTGTAAAAGGTTGCATCATATTAGATCTCGCAATTGGGAGAATTCAATGGGTAGTCGAATATGGGTTTCTTGGAGTTTTTTATAATTTTGCATAAACCTGTTCCAAAGTTGAACAAAAGAATAGCCATAGCAACTCTAATGTTGGTTTGCCTTCCAAACTAAAATCATAGACGGGCATCTCATTGAATGTCAAAAATGGCAAGTACACTTGGCCAACTACTGAGTTATTTCCTATGGAAATTAAGCTACCTCACAACATGATGTCATGCCCATCTAAGCACACATGCAACATATCAATATTAATGTAATTAATTGGGCCTTTGTCTCCTCTAGTAGACCCCACAAATGGTGAACGAATTTGGGAGTTTTCTTCAAGTGACCGAAACGTCATACCATCTGATGAGGCATAAATACGGCGCCACTCCCAAATCTCGCCACGTGTCGCCCATGCACCAATAAAGCCCCATCATCATGTAGGAAGGCGCGGGGAAACGGCAAGGCCGTGCGATTACGACACGTATCACCTTCTCGCCGTCCAAACCTCATCATCACGAATTATGGAAGGGATTATCCGGCGAAACTACGCGCGCTGTCCAGGCAGAGGGACGGCCCAATCCCGCCAAGGAAGATTTTCTCTGGCGAAACCACGCGCGCCGTCTAGACAGAGGGACGGCCCAATCCCGCCAAGGAAGATTTTCTCTCCATAATGATGAAAAGGTCCGCGCGCCATCCTTTAAAAAGGAGGAGAGGGGAAGAAGAAGAGGATCGATCCTTTTTCTCAGCTCCCGCAAAGCAACCGGAAAAAGAGGCAAGACAGCAACAGAGGAGACTAGGAGCTTAATCCCACTCTCCCTGTTAGTCCCTTCCGACCTATCCACCCACACGCTCAGAAAAGAATCTGCGCCTTGGTCCTGGTAAACTTGATCGAACCATCTCCTCTTCTCGCTGTCCTTTATATTGATTGGTCGAAGGATCTGACTTGGGTATCGAAGTGGTCGTCCGGGACCCACCCTGGACCCCCTGACTCCCTGATCTCCTTCTGTTTATGATTGCAGACCCCGCGGAGGCCCTCTACCGACCGCGCGATCGCAGACCCGGATTCAGACGCCATCATATTGGCGCCATCCGCGGGACTCGTCGAGTACTGAACGCCTCATGGTGATGAGAAACCACACCCAACAGCAAGAAATAGGAAAACTTTCACTTAGATTGAATTCAAACAAATTAAGAAAATCAAGATACACATTTAGGAATTACACTGAAATTAGATCTTAGGATGCATGTCATGTAGTTCGCACATTAATATAGAGTTAAATGAGCCATTTAAAATAAATTCAAAAGAGTTAAGTTTTGGAATTGAAGACCGATTATCGGGCAGGAATGGTGCATGTGGTGGTAACTCCCCATACCTTCCATTCTCGCAACCAGGTAACGAGTCTAGATTTCTGGTCAATTATGGGTCCTAGATCCCTCATCTAGGTGGCGACTCTGTCACTCTCTTTTGTGTGGAATTCGGATTGCCTTAGTGATCCCAAGTTCACGGAAAAGATGAATTAAATCACACCTTACTAGGCTCGGCGGCTTACCCCTGCCGTTATGGGTACTGGGTTGCACGTTTATTTGCACCCTATGGCTTGGTTGGGTAATTAAAATCAATAATAAAAAGTACATGCCATTCGCGTGGGTACGAGAGACTAAGAGAGAGTGTAGAGCCTCGCGCGCTCGCGACCCTATCGCGGGATCGGGTCCCACAAAATCCAATGGCATGAATAATTGGGAATCCAATATTATAAAGCCCTATATATGATGTTATTTCATACCATTGATTTTAATCAACAATCTTTCTCCTTCCCCATGGTTTCATTTAAACCCTAACTAAATAGGATTTAGTTACTCATGGAGAAAGGAAAAGAAACAAAGAAAATAAAGAAAAACAAGGCCATCTAAAAACTTAAAAAGGGAAAAGAAACAAAAATAACTCTTCTTTAATTGGAATTATAACAAAAGTACATCGAATTGGAATTGAAATAAAGAGCAAAATAAGAAAAACATAGTCTTTTTCTCCTCCGTCAATGGTTGAATCCTTGTCCTTCAAATCTTGATGTCACCTTGGATTGAATCTTAGACTGTCGGATCAAGCCTCTTGATGGAAGATGAGAGCGGGTACGATGAGATGATGAGATGAGATTAAAGATTGAATAAGAAATAGTGTAAGAAAAGTATGTAGGTGTAGTAAGAGAACAAATGATAAAATTTTGCACGAAAATTAGGGAAGAGAAGAGTGTTGGACGAAAATTAGGGAAGAGAAAGAGAGAAAAAAAAAACTTAACCCTAAAGACGCGACGAGATGAGATGAACACTTTCGAAAATTCAAGAAAGATAAAGAGTTATATAGGATTTAGGTGAGAAGGGTTGCTAAATTTCTTAATGTTAAAAATATGTAGGGTGGAGATTGTTTGAATAGATTAGGTAATAAAGGGATGGATGAGATTAAAGCTTGAATGAGCTTTCTTCTAAAAAGAACGTGGGTTACTTTCCCTATTTATTCTCTTTCCAAAGTTGTGTACAAAACCTTCCAATTATATCCTCAAGCAACTTTCTCAATGTTAGAAAGAAAATAATAGAAAGTTTCCAAGTTAAGGGATATGTGCATGTGATTGCATCTCAACCATTCAAAATAAGAAATTAATTTCCAACGAAAAGAGGAAGAGAGGGACGAATTAGGGTGTGAGAGAAAATTAGAAATATTGCTATTTTGGTGGGAAAGGGGAGACGAAATAGGGAGTGGAAAGAGAGAGAGAGGCTTTTTATACGTGGGCCCACTATTAAAAAACGTGTAATAAAATAACGTCCAAGGGAGAGAGAGCTAAAACGTTTGGGTTTTTCTCTTCCTTGCATTATGAAACGACTAAGTTATCCCTACCCTTTGAATGAATTGCAATCATGCCACAATTATTTGCAAATGGCTAATCTACCCCTCCATGTATTATACATAAACAATTATATTTGCCTCTCTTTTATATCATTTTCGTGAAACCATCCGAGCCATCCAATTGACGGTCCATCATGTAAATTAATTGCACCCTGAACTATTCCAATCAGATGATCTGAACCGTTCAATTAATTGACTGATGTGAATATTTGGGCTTTACCAATGATCACACCCCTTGAATCAATTTTGTGGGCTGATCTTAACCATTCAATCAATGGGCCAAAATACAAATTGGTTGCACTCCGTAAAAATTATTTCCCAAGGCTTATCTGAGCCAACCAATTGGTGGACCATAAGATGATCTAACCGTCCAATTGATGGAAAATTCTTTAGTCTTCAACCTTCTTAGCTCCATTTTTCATGAAAATTCAAGAATAACCCTGAAACACAAAAAACAAACAAAATACCTTAGTAGTACCGCTCTAGACATAAAATATGCATGCTTTTCCTACCTACAATTCACACATAAATGTGCTCATTACTGGGAAATAAATGTAAATTTACCAGAAGAGCGCTTGTCGGGAAACTGACGGCGTAACGACGCTGATTGGACGGAAGGGCTTTTGGTTTACTGAGATTTCGGCAGAACAATGGCGCTATGTGGACAATAGAGCCTTGTGTTCCTTGAAAATTTGGTAGAGTAACGGCGTTGTTTGGACGAAGGGGCTTCGAGTTTGCCAAGATTTTGGCAGAACAATGTTGCTATTATTGAAAAATAACCAAATAGTTCTCCGAAATTCGGCAGAACAACGACGCTATTTGGAGGATGTTGCTCTGAGTCTTCGAAAATTCGATAGAGTGCAGACGCCTGATGAGCACATTTATGTGTGAATTGTAGGTAGGAAAAGCATTCATTTTTCTCATTTAAAGCGGTACTACTAAGGTATTTTGTGTTTTTTGTGTTTCAGGGTTCTAATTAGAGTTTTGAAGGAATTGAAGCTAAAAGATGAAGTATTGAAGAGAAACAACCAATTTTTAATGTTGGCCGAATTTCATAACAGACCAAGAGGGTGGAAATTTTGAATATATATGATGATCCAGACCATTCGTTCGGTAACCCAAACGTTGGATTTGTTGTTATATCCGGACAAGGAAAGCTCCCACTAATATTTTTGCACTGCTCATTGTGGCTTATCAATTGTAGAGTTTGGATTGTCTCACAGCTGTGATGTTGTCATATGGAAGCAATGTTTTAGGCTACGACCAATTTACATTGCCACTCATCAATTGGATGATTCAGATCATATTATTGGAATTGTTCAAAGGGTGCAATCAACATTTATATTGTGGCCCATTGAAGTGAACGGTTTGGATCGGCCTTGGGAGATGATTTGAGGGGCATTATTAATTTACATTCATCAAAAATAGAACGTCGGATAGTGTAATGGAGATGAATTAGAAGGGCAACTCATTTATGTTGATAGTCCATCATTTGAATGGTTTGGATTACTCTATGGAGGAGTACAATTAATTTAATTGTGGCCCATTGAATGGATGGTTGGGATTACAGCAAGGTGCCAACTCTCTCTTGTTAAAAATGCATTAACGTCCAACCATTTTTTTTTTTCAATGGAAACAAAATACTATTTTTTTATACTATTGCTTTGGATGGATCTGATTATAAAAAGGCATACATCCATGTGCATGGGAAGGTGACAACAAGGACTTTTGTTTTGATAGAAACTTGCCTTTTATGGTAGCTTGATGGGGCCTACTATATATATACATGCCAAGTGACAGCAAACAATATTGGCATCTCATTATTCACGCCCACATGCATGCCTCCCTCTCGTCGGTTTAAATTGTAATATGTAAATGATTGAAATATAAAATAACCGCAAGTGCACGGATCGTGTAAATACGGGTCAAACTCAGGGAAGAGAAATCTGGTTGTCAATCCTATTCTTGTACCGATTAGAATACTAGCTATGATATAATGTTGCCTAGCAAAATCTCAGGATTTCAATGGACTTGACCTCGGAGCCAACACTATATATAAGCGTATATTCTATTCAATCTAAGAATCGAATTCAACTAAGATCTTTTCGATTTAAAATCCTAATTTAGGCAAAGTGTACCAAATTTTAAGAGAATTGATTAATTATCTAAAATCTAAAATCTAATTAGAAAAGCTAAACTAAACTAACTTGCAAAAGAAAATTGATTAGAAAGGGACTTGATTCAAATTGGAAAACTACTTGGGATCAAGAATCCACCATGGGTTGTGGGTTAGATTGTTGATTAAATTTGAAAATATTGCTTTGGCTTGTTATATAACCAATAAACATGGTCTATGGAGGATAAGATGCAAAGATGTCATTATCCATGAGAGTTCATCGATTATATAATCAAGTTGTATCTTATATATATATGATATATAATTTACCCATCAACAATCAATCATACGAAAGGGGAAAGCCGATGGCATGATTGATTGGGACCGAGCAAATATATATATATATATATATATATATATATATATATATATATATATATATATATAGAGGAAACTGTTGGTGAGCTTAAGCTCACCAAACTTATGGTGAGCTAGCTTGCCCAATCACATGGGGGCCCACTTTGTTAGGATGACCCAAAGCATTCATTTGAAAGTCCCTTACATAGATGGGGGGTGTACCAAAAATCAGCTCCATAGGATCATCCTAACCCCTCCATTTGTGGAGGACAAAAATGGACAGACACAAATCTGCCCCATTTTTGTCCTCCACAAATGGAGGGGTTAGGATGATCCTACGGAGCTGATTTTTGGTACACCCCCTATCTATGATAAAGCCTTGCAAATGAATGGTTTGGATCACTCCCCAAAATGTGGGACCCATGTGATTGGGCAAGCTAGCTCACCAACAGTTTCCTCATATGTATATATATAACAAGCCAAAGCAATATTTTCAATGTACATTATATTTGCGAAAAAATATTTTTTAATCAATATCCTTCCCCTTTCCCATGGGTTCATCTAAACCCTAAGTAATTAGAATTTAGTTATGCATAGAAAATGAGAGAAAAAAAAAAAAGAGGGGAAAAGAAAGGCTATATAGAATTTGAACAACCAAAAGAAAAAATATTCTCTTTAATATTGAAATTGAAAATAAGAGTACATCAAATTTTAACTTAGAATTAAATTGAAAATAAAGAACAAAAATAAAATAAACTTATTCTTTTTCTCCTCCGAATAATGGTTGAATCCTTGATTGCCCTCCTTCTTTCCTTGGTGTCGCCTTGGATTAGGATCTCGGACGGTTGGATCGTTCCTTGATTGCCCGCCTTCTTTCCTTGGTGTCGCCTTGGATTAGGATCTCGGACGGTTGGATCGGTTCTTGATTGAGAGAAAGAAAAGAAAAAGAGCTTGAAAAGAGAGCAAGAAAGAATAAGAAAGAGTAGAAAAAAAGAGAGAACAAGCAAAATCATAGAGAGAGAGCAAGAGTTTGGTAGAGAAGTAGAGAGAGGAGAGAATGGGAGAGAAAAGAACTTTTAGAGAGAAGAGGGCATAGGGAGAGAGTGAGAGAGAGTAAGGTAGTAAAAAGAGAGAGTAGAGAGTATATCACAAAAAGCTTATAAAAGAAAAACAAAGGGACGAATTTTCCAAGAAGAAGCCAATTGCCGATTTTCTCTTCCATTTAAATTGTTTTTTTTTTTTTTTTGTGTTGCCCAAAAACGTGACCTGCTTACCTTGGATTTCCAACCATCATATTAAGAAACCTCTTATTCCAATTAAGATT
Organism: Tasmannia lanceolata; assembly: GCF_043159265.1. Taxonomy (NCBI): domain Eukaryota; kingdom Viridiplantae; phylum Streptophyta; class Magnoliopsida; order Canellales; family Winteraceae; genus Tasmannia; species Tasmannia lanceolata. The sequence goes on along the minus strand of NW_027518713.1, from coordinate 4,309,715 downwards.
ATTGCCGTTGTCACAAATTGGAACATGGCTCAATGGCAACTACGCCGTGGTCAATCAAAGATAGAATTTCCATACTGGAAATAAGCCAACACCATATTGAATAAACTCCAAAATCATCAAGGTTTCTATTCATATGGGCACTTGCAAATGTCCATTTAAAACCTTCTATTTCTGCCATTATATGCTTCAAAACAACAAGTTCAAATCTCCGTATGGCAATTTCCAATTGAGCTTAAGTTGACCGAACCAACTTTTGGAAAGAGAACTCAAAATTCCTAATAAAATCATGGGTCCCACTTGCATGTGCCGAGTAGGTATTTTTTTCCCAAACTAATAGCTTGTACTGAATATATATCTTTTCACCTCAAGTTGGTAACTCCACCCTCACGTGAGAATAACTGCTGTAAATATAATGTTATTGCATTGATTGGTAGTCCAAGTGGGTCCCACATTCATTGCATGTGTTTGCAATACATTTAAGTAGAAATTACTATTTCCAGGAGAAAGCATGCATGCTTTGACGTGAATAGGCAAGATGCAAAAGCTTCCAAAAGTAATGCAAATGGGTCCCACGTTTTGCTCCTTGTTGCCACCTTTACGTTTATGCATGCCGTTTCCTGTAGGTGATCAAAACCGTTCATTTGAAAACCCATTGTGTAAGTTAAAGCATGAGCATATGATTTTGTAATATTGCCAACTTCCTAGTTTCATTTCGTAAGAGCCCAAATTGCCAATTCAATAAAAAACGATACTTGCCTCTCTCTTTTTTTTCTTTTTCTTTTTCTTTTTTATTTATTTTTATTTTTATGGCAACTCCACACTTGACTTGGTCAATTTTCCAAATAAATATGCCCACATCCAATAAATTCCAAAAAAAAAACACTAAGGCAGCCCTCTACTTTAGCAATGACCGAACCAAATTTTGGAATAGGCGTCATAATGTTTTAAACATGGGGCCCGCATTTGTTGGACACATAGTGATGCAAAATTTTGGATTATCCCAGCCGTCCAATTAATAGCCCATTATGTAAATTGAGTGCACTCCAAAACTATTTCAATAATATGATCTGGACCATTGAAATTGTGGATCTCAATGTGACTTGGTCGTGGCCCCGATCATTTCCATGGTCTGATCTGAACTACCCAATTAGTGGGCTGCAATATAGATAATATGCGTCTTCTTATTAACTCCATGGAATATTCCAAACTATTCAAATGATGGGCCCACCAATGTAAATTAATTGTGTCTCCAAATCATTCAATGAGATGATCTGAACCTTTCAAAATTATGAGCCTTGATGGAATTGGATGTACCCCTCGAATAATTTTCCAAGGTTATTCCGAGCCAACCAATTAGTGAACCATAGATGATCTAAACCCAATGATGGGCTACAAAGGTGGTGTTCTTGTATTTAATATTTTCTTCGGAATTTCATCTCTTTAGCTTCATTTTCCATGAAAACCCATAAATAACCCTGAAACACCAAAAACAAGGAAAATACATTAGTAGCACCACTTTAAATGAGAGAATTACATGATTTTCCTACCTACAATTCACACATAAATGTGCTCATCAGTAAACATGTGGGATCCACTTGGACATGGGAGAAAAATAGCATGCAAGCAGCCACGTTTTTGGATATGTAAAACGATAGCAATTTCCTATATGCAATGGTGGGACCCACTTGGAATTATAAACTTTATGCCTGATTCTATAATCAGCAACTATTCCCACATATTTTTTAGGAAAGATATATATATATATATATATATATATATATATATATATATATATATATAGCTTAAAATAGAGTGGGGGCCCACATTGTTTGGGTGATCCAAACCATTCATTTGAATGGTCCTCACATAGATAGGGTGTCCACAAAAAATCAGATCCATAGGATCATCCTAACCATTCAAACTATGGAGGCAAAAAATGGACTAATTTGTGAAGGTTTATACACGTCCATTTTACCTCCACAAATCGTAGGGTTGGGATGATCCTATGGATCCGATTTTTTGTGGACACCCTATCTCTGTGAGGACCATTCAAATGAATGGTTTGGATCACCCAAACAATGTGGGCCCCCACTGTATTTTAAGCTAGTGTGTAGGTAACTTATCTACACAAGTGTGTAGGAAACCTTTTCTCTCTCACTGTGTGTAGGTAACTTATCTACACAAGTGTGTAGGAAACCTTTTCTCTCTCACTATATATATATATATATATATATATATATATATATATATATATAGAGAGAGAGAGAGAGAGAGAGAGAGAGAGAGAGAACGGTTCCTACACACATGTGTAGATAAGTTATCTACACACTAGCCTAAAATACAGTGGGGGCCACATTATTTGGGTGATCCAAACCATTCATTTTTAAGGCCCTCACATAGATAGGGTGTTCACAAAAAATCAGATCCAGAGGATGATTGTAACCATTCGAACTGTGGAGGCAAAAATTGGACTAATTTGTGAAGGTTTAAAGACATCCATTTTACCTCCACAAATGATAGGGTTGGGATGATCCTATGGATCTGATTTTTTGTAGACACCCTATCTATGTGAGGACCTTTAAAATGGATGGCTTGGATCACCCAAACAATGTGGGCCCCACTGTATTTTAAGCTAGTGTGTAAAGAACTCTCTACACATGTGTATGAACCGTTTTCTCATATATATATATATATATATATATATATGTATATATTAACATATTTTTTGTCTTGTTGCCAAATCAAATTCATGCCCACATAAGGACGAGAAGAAAAGGTTATCCGAAAGTGAGTCAAAGTTACCAACAAAAGGTTTAAAGTTGGTGAAATTGTGAGAAAAGAAAGGACGAAGTTTGCCAAACCAACAAGTACTGGAAGTTCATAAATTGCCAACTACAGGTGCTGGTTTCCAAAAATACAAGACACTTGCCAAGTTTGTGTCTTTTCTTGGGTTTTAAAAATAGAAGGGGATGTCTTCTATAGATTGAAGTGAAGAATATGATTCAAGGCTCTCACTCTCTAGTCTTTACATGCTCTCTTTTCTCTCTACCACTATCTTTTCTCTCTACCACTCTCTCAAGCTCTCTCACTCTCTCTGGGTAATTTCGGTCCTCTCTCTTCTCTTGCTTTTGTTTGTTCTCTTTTGATCTCTCTAAAAATTTTTAGTTTTTATTTGCAGCCCATTGTTTTGCTATTTCTTCACTTTCTTACAAATTCTATGCTCTCTTGCTTTTATCTTTCAACTCTCTTGTTCTCTTTTTCTTTACCAATTGTGTGAGGTGTTTGGTGCACTCTTTCCTTCAAGCTAATAGTCAAGGTTCAAACCAAGGGTGAAAAGCAAAGCATTAAAGAAGGGGACCAAGATAATCAACAGTAGGAAGGAGAGCGATCAAAGCTTCAACCATTGTTTGAAGGAGAAGAAAAAGAATAAGTTTTCATTTTATTTTGTTATATTTTCTAGTTCCAAAGTGATGTATTTTTGGTTTAATTTAAACTAGTGGAGAGTTTATTTTTCTTTTAGTTTTTCTTTTCAAGTAATTATATGGCATCTCCTTTATTTTCTATCCCTTTTATGTTTTCCTTCGTCATGAACAACTAAACCCACTTACTTGGGGTTTAGATGAAACCATGGGGAAGGGGAAAGAATTCTGATTAAAATTCTTTTATGTTGCAAATATAACGTACGTATATATAGGTTGTATAAGTGCTCTATCCCAATCATTCATGCCATCGGATTTCCTCGTTCGTATGATTGATTGTTTGAGTCTTCTCGAACGTTCTCTACCCGTCTTGTATTCCGGTATTGATAGTTTGGGTCTTCTCAAACATTCTCTACCCGTCTTGTATTCCGGTATTGATAGTTTGAGTCTTCTCAAACCTTCTCTACCCGTCTTGTATTCCGGTATTGATAGTTTGAGTCTCCTCAAACGTTCTCTACCCGTCCTGTATTCCGGTATTGATAGTTTGAGTCTCCTCAAACGTTCTCTACCCGTCTTGTATTCCGTATTGATAATTTGAGTCTTTTCAAATATTTTCCACCCGTCTTGTATTCCGGTATTGATAGTTTGAGTTTTCTCAAACGTTCTTTGCCCGTCTTGTAGTCCGGTATTGAAAGTGTGAGTTTTCTCAAATACTTCTTTACCCGTTTTGGTAATTTCATAATCCGGTTTTGAGTATTCTCAAGTATTCTTTACTCGTTGTAGCACCCGATGATTAGCCAAGTGATTCTTGGTTTAAATTGTCAATCAAAATCTTCATTCTTCACTGCAAGCACCGAGTTAAGAGTCGGTGAGAGGTTATCTCCCTTTTGTTTTCAGTCTTTGAGTCTCGTAGTGTTATTCTGTTGTTTCACCCTTGTGAATACCATTTTAAAATCAAAACCCAAAAATTTGCTTTTTCTTATTTTCGGGCCGGCCAAAATGTGTTGTCTTGTCAGCTTTGCCATTCGTGTGACAAGCACACTCTGCCAAAGAGGGGCATCTGTAGACACCCCATTTTGACCGTGCCCTGCACCTCCTTGTTTTGTGCATAACCTTTTTCAAATCAGTGTGTATGGACCCCAAATTACACCCTAGGCTAGCTTAGGGTCTCACCAAGGTCCCTACGAAATTTCATCAAGGTTCGTACACGTCTGCCTAGCGAACGAGTTAGGGCAGTGTCATGGTGCAAGTTCAGAGGGGCAGAGGTGAAATATGTCATTTCCCGTATACAAGAGGGCATTCTTGGAAATTCCTATTGCTTCCTCTACAAGCAATGAGTGAGGGCCATTAGATCAAATTAGAGGCCTAGGATTAGAGGAGAAAAAGAAATATTTGCCCCCTGTTTTCTGTTTGCCCCCCTGCTTGTATGAAAAATTATTGAAATCCATTAGAAGAGGGGCTGTCCTTTGGAAAAGAGGGGGGTCGAATTTATCTTTCCCCTTATAAAAAAAAAAGCTGATCGATTAGGGCTAGAGGGGGGAGGGGATTTCGGGATTTTTTCTTCGCTCAGCAAGAGGAGCCGGATTGAGGGCAGCCACCAAGGGAGACAACAGAGGGGAGGAGGTTGGGAGGGCTGCAACTTCTCCAGCCATCACCCTCCACCTTCGACCCATCTTCCCCATCACCGGCCCCACCTCGCCGCCACCATCTGCACCTTGGCACCACCACCTCCATTAACAGCCACCTCCGTCCATCACCATCAGTTTTCATCTCCACCTCCACCTCAAAACCCCTACCCATTAAACCCCTGAATCACCTCCATCTACCCCATCCACCATCTCATCTTCTTCTCTCCTCATCCGCTGATCCGCTGGCCATCTCCATTGCCGCTCGACCCCCACCTTGTCTCCGGCCTCTATAACCTATCATCTCCGGTAACCCCATCGGAAATCCCTCCACCATCCAACTCCTTTCGTTTGCAGAGAGAGGATTAGAAGAAGAAGAAGAAATTAGAAGAGGGTTTGGTGTCTTCATCCCCATTTGCGGCTTGCGGCTCCCAACAGGGAGAGCGGAAGGAAAAGAGAAAGAGAGGAGGTAGGGATCCGATCGAATCCTTCCCACCGGTTGACCCCACCACCGCCATCAGCCTCCATTTTCGTCCCTTTCATAAACCCAAACCCACCTCCATCTCCTCTGCCATCTCTTTCTCAGCCCAAACCCATTTTCATTTTCATCTTCCCCAATCACCACCACCATGCTCCGGCCGATACCCCATTAACTCCGGCCGGCCATCTCCATTCAAACCCACTCTCCCATCCTCTCTACTTGCCTCAATCTCAGCCATTGTTTCCACCTTCTACCTCCATCTCCACCGTAAGCCACCACCATCTCTATCAAACCCACTTCAAAATCCATCAAACCCACTTCGATTTTTCTCCCATTTACAGCCATCACCACCTCTACACCATATTTGCCCCTCATCTTCTCTAACAATTGCCATCGCCTCCACCGTTTCCCACCATCACATACCCTAGAACATATCCCCTGTTGTGTTCTAAAATCTAAACTCCATCTCTACAGCCATCCCTGAAATTTCCGACCATTACCCCAATCATCTTCATCAGCTAGCTATCATGGAAGCTCTCCATATCTTAAGGGTTTGGTAGAAAAAGGCAAAGATCAGAGAATCCTCTTGGGGTCGGTAGGTTGTGAAGAGTAGAAAGAAGGAAAAAGATAAGGGTTTGAATAGTCCGACCACAAGCGTCATCGTCGGCAAATTCACCGGTAGCCCCGTCAAATCCCTGCCCCATCTACTATGAATTTCAGAAATTCCAAAATCCGAAAGAGAGAAGTAGAAATCAGAAATTGACTTGGGTCTTCTCTCATTTGGAGCTAAATTGAAGGAATAGGGGAGGAGATAAGTTGTTGGATTAGTGTGGAGAAGGAGCTGGAGATTTATTAAATTTTGGATTCGGAGATAAAAGAAGGAATTCAACCTGAAGTGCTGTTATAGGAGACTCGCAAGGTTGGTCGTCCTCTCTTCAAATGCAACTCGATAGTAAGCCTGCTCTTTTATGCTTGATTTGAATGATTCTAGATTTCCAGAGCTATTTCTTTCGCTTTTATTTTTGATGTTTTGGCGATGCTTGCATTTTACTTGGATTAGTGTCAATGTGACTATAGTGGTTAGCATGATCAATGTGAGACAAGCTGAGCTTGTTCATTTTCTAAGGATTAGGGAGCCCCCTGTTGCTATTCCCTTTGTATCATTTTTACATGGCATGGTTCCAATAATACATTAGATCAGTTCTATTAGGTTGATCATTTCTTATCACTTTGGGTCTGTTCTTTAAGTTTTGTGGATGGCATTGAGATACCCATATATGTTTTTAGGCTTAGAAGTTCATGAAGTTTAAGTTGGTTTTGTTTAGCCGGTCCCCTGGTCTCCACTCCTTGGTTCATCGATTTCGGATTATTGAGGTTCATTCCCTGCTTTCTTTCTCTATTCACATCTTTTCCCCAACATTTATAATGTGATTGTGATTGTGATTTTCATTTTAGCGCCTGGGTTCAAGCCATTGGGGTATTTTGAAAATTAAATGAAGCTTTCTATTTGGAAATTGTCTGAGATTCTTCCTTTTGTGTTCTCGGGTAGATAGCTTAGGGAGTATTTCTTCCTGGTGTTTGACAAGTTCAAGTGGCTCAGAACTCTTACAAGGTTGCCATATTGTTGTTGTCAAAAAAATAAAATTAAAAAAAAAATATATACTCGGGTTGTGCCAATACCCCTTGCCCTTTTCCCCCTTCATTTCGAGTCCTCTAGAGGGTTAAGGGCTTCCTTTTATGATCGAGGTTTCCTTTCATTTCAAGTTTTCTTTCGAAATTCCATCGATTTTTTGGAGCTTTCTGTCAGGTTGGGCGATGAAGGCGCTAGCCCAAGCCCATCCTTAGGGGACTTGCTCAGTCCAAGTAGCATACCCCTCCTTTGTATATAGGAGACTTGCCCAGTCTCATCAGATGTTTACATCATTTGCGTCTCGGAGACAAGCATTGTCTCATATAGAGAATTTCCCCTTTAGGAGGCTTACCTAGCCTCATGTTAGAGCGGCCTCCTCTTTTAGAGCGAGTCCGCCTTTAGAGTTGTTGTCATTCATCCTCGTTCAAGACTAAATCAGTCATATAGAGCCTTCCCTGCTTAGGATCTTAGATTGTTTTCTCTGTTCTTGGGGCACTATCTTTCTTGTTGTGGTTTGTCTCTTTGAGACGCCAGTTTCCTGTTGTGGATCGTCTCTTTGAGACCTTTGTTGCTTGTTTGGGGTTTCCCCTTTTTACTTTAAGGCTTTGCCCTAGTTTGTGGTCTTACTTGCGTGTTCCCTTTAAGATTGAAAACATTTAAAGGTTCAGAGCATTGGAAAAACTTTAAAATCCAAAAACATTAGAAATTTGAAACTCAAAAACATTTGAAAACTTTAAAAATATCAAAAACATTTGAAAAACATTAAAAAACCTTAAAAAAATCTAAAGTGTTGAGTGTTTTTAGTAGCGTAGTTGGAAAGTTCGTTTCGAACTACGTTGGCTTGATCCTCTCTCACGAGGTACGTAGTGCAGCTTGGGATTCTTATCCCAGGTCCAACCAAACCTTTGTAAATAAATCATTCAAACTCTTTAGAAAAGTACAGCAATATTTCATAAACCTGTTTTCGAAAAATCTTCCTCTAGAGTTAGGACTTTGTCATAGAAGGAAAGTTTTAGAGTTAGGGGTTTGTGTTTGTTTTAGTATTTGATTTGTTATGTGCTTGTTTACGTTTGTTTTAGGGTTAAGAGTTTCGTCCTTGGTGTGTTGTTTGATTGTTGTGTGTTTTGTTTGTGTTTGTGTCATAGTTAGGAGTCTGTTACGCCTCCGTCCGGTCAGTTGGCGATTCACATCGCCGACTGATGACTAGGTCTTGGATACGTTAGCAATCCTATTGTTTTCCTTAGGGCACAGCCTAGTTACACATAGGTTGTAGGAACCACCTGCATTAGCTTAGGGCTAACCTGCATTTAGTTAGGGCATATAGGGTGTCCTAAAATCTACAATTCACTGGAATTTAAATAATCGTTCAAGAAGCTTTAATAATTAGTCCGGTCTTTTAGATCGAGTCTAAGACAGAGGTCTAGGTGTCTTAGGCATCCTAGCTTAGAATAGGTGCGAAGAACTACGTTGCCTTGATTCTCGTGGAGGCGGGGATACGTAGGCTTCTTTGGATGAATACCAGACCATCCGAGGACTCGGGCTTAATCATTTAGAGTCTTAGGATTTGTTGTGTTATATTGTATATTTTGTTGTGTTTTCTTACTTTCTTGTGCAGACCTATACCTTTAGCTGTAGCATGCATGTGTTCGTCCATCAGAACTTAGGCACCAGTTAGGTATGTCACTCATAACCTAGTTGTCATTAGGTGACACATCTTTCATTTTATTTTATGGGTGTTTATTGTCTTTATCCTCAGGAAATGCATGCTTAGGTAGACGACTCCTGAGGATTGTTCCCATTTCACATGATTTTTGCCCAAAATTCTTCGAAGTTAATAAATAAATGGCATAAGAGACCAAGTGTTCGCACTCGGGCGAATTGGGGGCGCTCTTCGGACCTTCTCCATTCGTCATCAGGCACGGACCTTTTGTATCTCTGGTTATCCATTGCAAACAGAGCATTTGTTTTTGGTTCCATGGCGTGTCCATGGATGGCGACTCTGAGTTATTTTCAGATATATCTCGGTTTCGAGCCCTGGCTCCGGATCAGGATGTATCTCTTTCTTTTTATATCGCCACTCATGCTATGCTGTGAGGGTGGCATCCGTTTCGAGAGTTCCTTGGCAGAGCTCTCCTTCACGTTGTGGAGATCTTTGAGGATTGCAGGTGGGATCTCGCGTCCCTCGGCACCGTCCTCGGATCGGGTTCCACAGACCCCTATAACTTTCTGGTTTTTCCAATTTTGGTCTCGAAAAATGTGATTTCCGTCTCTTTTTACGGATTTTCGATGAGTTTTGGCGAACCGTAACTCCTCTGTTTGGACTCCGAATCACACGCGGTCAAAGCTATTGGATTCCTCGTTCTGAGGAGATTCCAACGAACCTAATATCGATGGTTTTTGGAACACGAAGTGTTTTTGGGTAAAAACAAATGTTTTTTACTCAAAGCTAACTTCTTGGTTGAAACACCGTGTGAAAAAGGGTTTTTTGGTTGTACCGTAAAAGGCAGGATGCCGTGTAAAGACAGGCTTTTGTTACAACTTTGTGGTAAAGTTCATTTTTGAGGAATTCCATTAGTTTCATAACCTAGAGAGAGACTAAGAGAAAGCCAACAGGTGCTTTGGGACTCATCATGAGACTCTTCCTCGCGACAACTTATCATTCGTTCCACCTTGACAAAATTGGGTGTCTTCAGATGCCCCACTTTAGTAGAGGGTGCAAAGTGCCTGAATCCCAAAGTAAGGAGACAATAAAATTTTGTCATTGGGGACTAATGATAGGTTTGCAAGATTCACATCTGGTCCTTAGGTGTATAGTCTTTACCAAGGAATCGTGTTGTCACATCCTTGAGTGGAAACCTCTCGCTGATGGTTTTTGAGTTTTGAAAAATACGACTGTTGGAACAAGTCTTGGGTGAACGTCGTTTCCAATAGCCAGGTGGGTCATCTAAAGTCAGGTCTGGCACCTGACTTGGGGAGGGACCTCGAGGGACGTCTTTCTGACATCCAGTGTTGACACTGATAAAGGAGATGCCGAAGTGGCATCTGGTGATTGGTACAACAGATTGTACGCAAGATTTGATTTGAGTAGAGCAGATGCATGACTGTCATTTGTTCTTTGGTTTGGTTAAGTGATTTCATGTGATGTAATACTGTATTTAAATAGTCTTGATCTTGAGAAGATGCTTCTTTGACATCTAGAGTTGATTTGTCTTAAGAGTTGGCCAATAGACTAGCGCTGGTACGGATATGAACACTTACAAGGGTGAGACATTTTTATAACACCTCATCCATGGTTTTTGAAGGGTTATTAATTTTAGGGAGCTACCGCGTAGAAACGGATTTACTCTGGAAGAGCTACTGTGTGGTAACGGGTTTACTCTGAGGTGCTACCGTGTCGTAATGGTTTTGCCATGATTTGGAGGGTTACCACATAGTAACGGACTTACCATGAAGAGCTACCATGTGGTAATGGATTTGCTCTGATTTGGAGGGCTACCGTGTAGAAACTGACTAACCCTGAAGAGCTACCGTGTGATAATGGTTTCACTCTGATTTGGAGGGTTACAGCGTAGAAAAAGACTTACCCTGAAGAGCTACCGCGTGGTGACACGTTTGCTCTAATTTGGAGGGCTACCTCATAGAAAGAAACTTACCCTGAAAGCTACCGCGTGGTGACAGGTTTGCTCTGATTTGGAGGGTTACCGCGTAGAAACGGACTTACCCTGAAGAGCTACCGCGTGGTGATGGGTTTGTTCTACTTTGGAGGGTTGCCTCGTAGAAACAGACTTACCCTGAAGAGCTACCGTGTGGTCACGGGTTTTGCTTTGATTTGGATTGCTTAAGTGAGCTTCCATAGTTTGAAAGACTCTGGGCAGATGCTCTCATGGAGACTTTTGGGTGTTTGCTCAAGGCAGGTGCTCTGAGGGAGACTTTGGTTGTTTAGAATGCCTCAGGGAACTCACATTGAATTAGATAATTCAAGGGATTCACACTGGTCGGATGCCTCGAGGGACTCACACCAATTTAGATGCCTCAGAGGACTCACACTGGTTTAGATACCACAGGGGACTCACACTGGTTGGATGCCTCAGGGGACTCACACAGATTTAGATGCCTCATGGGACTCACACTGGTTGGATGCCTCAGGGGACTCATACTGGTTTAGATGCCTAAGGGAACTCACACTAGTTGGAGGCCTCAGGGGACTCACACCGATTTAGATGCCTCAAGGGACTCACACTGGTTGGATGCCTCAGGGGACTCACACCGATATAGATGCCTCAGGGGACACACTGGATGGATGCCTCAGGGGACTCACACTAATTGGATGCCTCAGGGGACTAACACCGACTTAGATGTTATGAAAGTAATTTCTGAATGACTCCACCGGGGATTGGTTATACTATGTTAGAGGTTTTGGGAGCGCGCATTCTCTGGTGAGAATTGGACGCGGACGACTCTCTGAAAACATGAATATTTGAAATGATGGGATCTGTGATGTCATGTCCTGGTTTGTTGATGGAAGATGGATCCTTGACATGGGATCCGAGGGATTTCCTGATTTGATTGACGAGGTATCTTTGCTGGCGATCTGGTCTTGATGACCAGGCTCTCAACAAAGTATTTAGGAAGTGGGGGCGAGTCCCCTGACTCTCTTCGAGAGATACTCGGTTGTCTGGCAACCTTTTGGAGACATCATGTTGTCTTGACTCTCGTGGGGAAGACCGTAAGAGCTAACACAGCTGGTAGGGTCCTTTGACTGCCTCAAATCCGCTTAGAGCCAATCAGAGTTGATTCTGTTAGAGGGGGTCCGACAATGCCTGGGAGTCGATGTTCTATCGATAGTGTGGAGAATTGACTTTGAAGGGGATAGTGGACGTCCGCCTATTGGTTTGAGCAATTATTAGAATGATAAGTTTGTTGACTGCAGGATTGTACAGACAAGGGTCCTTATCAAGGAATGATTGAGAGGAATTTGCCCACCTTGACTCTACTGGGGAGAAAAGATCAACCATTTGATTTTGCGAAACATAAAATGGAGTTTACCAATCTTTTGGGTGCATGTTATGATGACAAGGACTCTTTCGAGAGTCTCGGAGTAACTTTGGAGACTATTTTTGGGCTCTGCTGGAGAGGCTTAAGGTGGCACTAAGTTGCCTTGAAGTAGACCCATTGGTGAGTGAATGCTGATACACTCAGCTGGGGAAATGTTGAGGCGATCATGTGCCTTGGGTTAACTTTCCCATGATAGGAGACTCCTTTGGAGTAATTGAGCTTTACCGGGGATGACTGACAAGGCCTTGTGTTACCCCAAAGATCCTATTGGAAAAGCTTCATTGAAAGGCATTGGCTTCCTTTGATGTTGGTAAGGATAAACAATCCTTGACAATCCTTGACTTTGAAGAGTTTTGACTTTGCAGAGAGGGGACCAAAGAGTTGCGCAGGGAAGCTTTGGGAAGTGCCCAAAGAGCCACTTGATCCAATGTTTGAAGATTTCGAGAATCCGCGGAAGGAATGACGGTGAAACGGGACAAAAATAGCGAGAAAATGACGGCAATGAGGTTGAAAGCCCAAAATTTCGCGGTCTGCAAAATTTTCGAACGGATATATATATCCGCACGACATTATTTTTATTCATTCTCATCTTTCTTCGTCCGTTTTTGCTCTGAGATTTTGAGTTCTTATTTGCGCCTTTTCCGCTTTTTTCAGTTTTCTTCTACTCTTAGTCATTATGGTACAACCCCACCTACGAAAGGAGGAGGGATGCTGGGCGGGAGTCCTCTGGGGACGAGGGGCATGATCGCGCCCCTTGGTATCGAGGGACGCTTCTCACGCGTACCACGGTACATATCTCGTAGCACTTCCGCAACAGAGAGGTATGTCCTTTGGACTTCGTTTATGATTCTTAGATTTTAGGATTGCTTTTAGTTTTGAATTTTTCTCCCATTCGGAAAATGTTTTGATTGTTTTCTTGGATGTTTTTTGCACAGGGTCTTCCTGCTATGACCACGAGAGGGTCACTGAGAGATCTTCAGGCGAGGTGGAGGACTTTGCCTGCAAGAGTGAATCCCAATAAGGGCAACCAAGAGAAGGGGGGGGGGTGAATTGGTTGGCTATTAAAAAATTTATCCTTTTAAAAACTTTTGCAAGATTAGTTTTCAAAAGTTTAAATGAATATCCTCTCTTAGACCTTTTGACAAACACTTATTAAGTGACTTTTGAATACCCTAGTTGATTATTTCCTTTTAATCTTTTTATCAAAACACTTAGTGGATGATTGAAGATTACAAATAATGGCCGGCCGGAGTTTGGCTAGATTCCGATGAGATCTCACCGGAGAAGATGAACAACAACCCTCTTTTATCTCTCTAGCTCTCTCTCTCTCTCTAAAAGAGATTAAAAACCCTTATCTTCCATAAAATGAGCTCAAATCATCTATTTATAGAGTTTCTTGGAATAATTTTTAGCCCCTGACACCCCTCATAGATGTATTGAAGCTATTGTTTTGTATAAAAGGGTGGTCCCGAAAAAACAAATAAGTGAATACTTAAAAAGAACTTTGCTTTTCTTTAATTCCACATTACACCTCCTATTGTTCTAATTCATCCCTCTTTTCCCTTTTCAAGCAACCATTTTTCCTCCTGGGCCACCTCTTATCGGATAATTTGCTCCCCTTCTACCTAATGCAAAGATATGACAATGGGGCAAACTTGGCTCGTCTTATTAGGTAATTTTTATCCGATTTTTCTGAAATTTTGCAGGGACCTACTTGAGATCTTAAACTATCATAGGATTTATTTTAAGACTCTAATTCACTAATTTGAGGGATTTGTATTCACACAAGCTCATTTAGGGTTCGGTCAAAATGGGGTGTCTACATCTTCGAAATTGAAAAATTCAATTGACATGACAATGACATGTCAGTGTCAGGTAGGCAACATTTTGAAAAATGTGATTTTTCATCTTTTTTGGTCTCGAAAAAATGTGATCTTTCGTCTCTTTTGACGGGTTTTTGGGAATTTTGGCAGACCGTAACTCCTCTGTTTGGATTCCGAATCGCACGCGGTTGGATCCGTTGGATTCCTCGTTCCGAGGAGATTCTAGCGAACCTAATATCGATGGGTTTTGGAACATGAAGTGTCTTTGGGTAAAAACGAATGTTTTTTACTCAAAGCTAACTTCTCGGTTGAAACACCGTGTGAAAATGAGTTTTTTAGTTGTGCCGTACAAGGAAGGATGCTGTGTAAAGACAGGCTTTTGTTACACCTTTGGGGTAAAGTTCATTTTTGAGAAATTCCCTTAGTTTCATAACCTAGAGAGATTGAGAGAAAGACAACAGGTGCTCTGGCACTCGTCATGAGACTCTTTCTCGCGACAACCTACCATTAGTTCCACCTTGATAAAATTAGGTGTCTACAAAAGTACACATGTCCGACCTACATGATTGTGTGGGGTAACGCACTGGATAAGGCTAAAGGTTCCCTTAGCACGAATCTACGACATACTCCACCAGTGCCTGGGTAGAAGTACATCAACAGATCCGTTTTGCACCACAAAGGTACTAGGCTAAGAGTGGGATGTTTCTCCGACACAGTACGACTGGCCCTACTATGGCCCAGAAAATACGTACCCCTAGGACAAATAGGTATGTGTGTGCAAGTGACATGCAATGGTATAGTTGCAAGTGATGTAAGTGTGTGCAATTTGGGAATCCGCATCTATTGCCCTCAAGTCCTTTAATTACTCTTTTAATAATTTGGGTGATTACATTTTATGAGCATGCATTATTGTTTCCACTTTGCCATTTTTTTCTCATGCAGTCAAACATTTGTCCTTTAGCAAGCAACATCTTTTGGTCCTTTACATCTTATGGATATGCAAGATTGATTCTTTTGATTATCTTCAAATTTAGTTCAAGCAAGCAAAATATTCTTGTTATTTAAGTTTCAACCTTAGAGTTATGTGTTTTAAGATTTGCAATAATATTAAGAATAAACTGCATAAAAGTAAATCATCAAGCAAGAGCATTCACAAGAAGAGAATCCAACTAGCAAGTAAATCATGAACCAAATTTTACAATCCTTTTGATTAATATATAAATAAATAAGACCATTGAAATTTAATAAAGCTAGGTGGTCCCCAGCAGAGTCGCCAAACTGTGATACAGTATCAGGAGGGTATCCCTACGAGCCCACGACTAGTGGTGTCGGGTTTGATATTTCTGAGAGTAAGCCTTCTTTTCCGTGAACTTGGGACTACGGAATAATCTGAATTTCACGCAAAAGAACGATGACCAGAGTCGCCACCTAGGTAAGGGACCTAGGACCCATAAATGACATTGTAAAGTAATCTATGATCCCAGAGAGTTAGGTCCGTTACCTGATTACGAGAAGGGATAGTGTTAGGCGCCCTTCTCGCCCGGTAAAACTGGTCTTTAATTCCAAGAGTCTTCTTTATTTAAATTTAATCAAAAGGATTAGGAAATTCTTTGAGAGGTGTGATCTACGAGATATGCAACCTAAATGATATAATTAGATGCAAGGCCTAGTATTTTGTTTGGTTTATTTTATTTACACAAAAGAAAGCAATCAATAATATATGCAAACGAGCAAGAAACTAGAGGGGACAAAAAAGAAAAGAAATGAGTGCGTCTGAACTTAGAGGCCACCCAAGTTGCCTACGTACCCGAACCACTGAGGATCAAGTCGCTCGTAGTTCAACGTCCTATGGTGTCTAAACTACATGCTTAAATGCCTAACTTATGGGTCTGGGACTGTGATTGGTGATTGACTTTGTGTGCTTAAGGGTTCCATCTAGGATCTCTACATGCAACTAATGCAAAGGACCTAACCTTCTATGTGCGACTAGGCTTGACCTGAGGAATTGAAGGTTCACTAAGGTTCAACTAGCTTAATGACTAAGATTTTCTAAGAGGCTCTAAGGGTTCCTAAAGGGATTTCGAATCCAAGAGCTCTTAGGAATTTCGGATTTCTTTTGGGTTTGTTGAGTCTTTATTGTTTTCTTGAAGTTTTTAATTATCTTGGAGTATTTAATGTGTTTGGTATTTTTTAATTGTTTTGACCTTTTTTTTATTCATGAAATTTTCTCAGAGCCTTTTGCTGATTTTGTTATTATAGGCTTTTGAATTATTTTAGTCTTTTCGGTTAGTTTCAAAATTTTGATTATTGGGAGTTTTTAGTTAATCGGTAATTTTATTTGTTGTTGTTGTCCTTTACTTATTATTTTATTTGCTATTTTATTTATTGTTTTGTTTATCCATTGTTTCTACCTTTTATTTTGTTAGTTTTTGTTTAGGGTTAGGTGTTTTATACAATCAGAATTGGTATTGAATTTATACCATCAGAACGCACATTTTGTACATGTGGGTTTGTAAGTGCCCTGAATTTGGGATTCTTGAAATTTGAGTAACTTGTATTGTTTCCAACAATCGAGTGCCCTGTGTAGTGGAGGCATCAAATGGTATATCGAGGTAGGTTTTGTTGGAAAATTTGTTGAGGGTACTGTTGATGATAGAAAACAGAAACTTGTTGCTTCAAGGCGTGATATCACTTTCCTTAAGACAAGATTCGCCCCCACTAGTAGTGTGCAAAGGGGATCCGCGAATTGCCTCCAAGATACAATGAAGCCTAGTAGGGAAGCCCTACTAATGTTTGATGACGCGTAGCACTAGCGGAATCAAACCCGAAATGCCCTTCCGAAATTTCAAGCCTTAGAGAAATCTCTAGATTCTGTTTCTGCAGAAAAACAGTATCTAGAACAGTAAATAAAAGAAAAAACAGTATGTAGAAATACTTGGGGATTTTTGTAGGAGTGTAGAAGAGAGTGTAAAATCAGTCAGAATTGCCAATTCGATTTCTGTCTGAAATGACTGAAGTTTGCACAATTTTTATAGACCATCTGGTGTCTTTTCAGTGTGAAAAACACCTCTACAGGGCACCTTTCCAGAATGTTTGAAATCTGACCGTTAGATCGCACCCATTGATATTGAACGGTCTTGATCGATCCTAGATGTGACTGTTGGCTTGAGTAAAACCTCTCTCCAACCCAGTCATCGTTAGATCAACCATCTATGGTGTGGATCGCACCCCCTTGGCACATGACCGTTGGGGAAAGGGACACAACCCATTTGATCACACCCTTTGACCGTTGGAGTCATGGGCCCGTTGGGCCGACCGTTAGGCCCGAACCGAAGCCCAACCCAACTGAACCATTCGGCTTGATGGGCCTGCGAACCATTTGACCCACCCATCCGACCGGTCCACCTTCATCTTGATCCAACGGTGCAGATCAAATCTGGAAAAATTAAAGGCTCCAATCGCTCCTCGCGACGTTGCGTACGTGCGAAGTGCACTCCCCCCTAAAAAAGCGCCAATAAAGCGCCACTATGCGCCCTATAGCCCATTGCCCACGCCGCGCGCGCGTGCGCGTGCGCGTGTGCGAACGGTGCGTTGCACCGTCCCGCGGGTCCAACCATGGGTTCAACCCAATGTGCAATCAACAAGAGTTAGAAAAGGTAGTGCTTTATAAGCCCTTCTCTTTCTTTTCTCTCATCCTATGTGGAACTATCTTTTCAACTACACTTCTACATCCTTTTGTAAAAGCAAATATTTCCAAGAAAATATTTTCTTTTTCCCAAACGCTTTTGATAAAACATTTTCCAAAACACTAAAACATGTAATATACATGATTTTGAAAATGCAAAATCACTAACAGGTTTGATGAATATGTGCGAAGATGAAGTGGGTTTGAAAAATCCGAGTGAAGTGTGTTTTGGTAATTAAAGTGGGCTATGTTTCTCTTTTTTTTATGATTCAAATCATTAATACTTCTATCCTCGACAATTTCTTCAATGAAAACTTGTCTTTTATGATTCTCATATATCAAGAACACCCATTCTTCACAACAATTTTCACCATTAAAATAAGTTTTCAATGGTTTTAAAAGATCAAAATCATTTGTTTTTATGTTAACCCAGCAGGAAACAACTACTCTTGACGCTTTCACTCAAATAAATTTTTTTGATGTTTTTCAAATATTAAAACATCTTCCTTCATTGATTCTTTAAACAATTAATACTTTATTATAATAAGAATTCAGCTTTTAGGATTTTTTATTTATATTAGGATTTTTTTTTTACCAAAAGAATCCAAAGTTTCCATAAGGACTAGCATCCGAAACCCCAAAGAAGAACCTATACCTAAATTTTAACTAGTTGAACGAAATTATAAACATGATATATGAAATTAACATTATTACTAGAACAATAAAACTGTGCAAAGCCAGAATTAAAAAAACGACAAACATACCCTATAGAGGAACCCAACCAAACTTAAATCAAAAGACATTCAGCGCTAAAAAAGTCCAGCGATAAGGAAAACCCCTCCAAGGAGTCTTAGTTTTGTATGCGGGGAAAAGACGGCCAAATTGTGAAAGATCCCAGTTGAAAGAATGGATCAAAATCCAATATCAGATAGAGAGGGAGTGTTGTTTTTGTTAGCAGTGGAATGAAAGAGATTGCCAAACAGTGTAGTGAGAAAAATTGTCGAAACCGAAGCCGCAACCCGAGAGAGAGAAATATCAAATCTTTATTAAAAAGATAATAAGAGGGTGGTTCTAATGAAAGAGAGAGGGGGGCTTGGTTTCTTTCCTCGGGAGTGGTGAGAGAGGGTGATGAAAACCAAAGTTGATAGAGAATGGGCTGCACGAGTGAAAGGATGATATCTTGAAGTGTGGTGAAGCAGTTGTCGATCCATCTAGTGAGGAGTCTTATGGAGAGGCTTACATGGGTTTAAATAAAGAACTCTCACGGCAATTCTTGGGAAGGAGAGAGAAAAAGAGTAGCAAGTTTCATCAAATAGGAAGCCTTGCTTTTCTTTTTTACCAAACGTGATGATAGGGTCCGGACTCAGCACTGAGGGAATCCGGACTCAGCAATCCGGACTCAGCACTGAGGGGTCCGAACTCAGCATCCAATTAGCTTCTGGCACGTGGCCCTCACAAGGACCGTTGGAAGGCCAACACCTGTCTCCACTAGGTGTGACACCTGGACCAATCAGGGACCTCCACCTGCCCTCCTTAGGTATGAAACCTGGTCCATACAGAGGCCACCACCTGGCTCAAAACTACCACCTGTCCTAGACAGGTGGCTCAGAATCACTATAAATAGCCTTCACTTGTGCTAAGGTGAGGGTCCTGAAAATCTGAGAACCAAAACTCTAAGCTTTTTGCTCTGACATTGCTCTACACTCCTGCTCATACTGACTTGAGTGTCGAAGCGCCCGTCCGGAGTATCACTCCGGGTTGGTCCTCTGACCCTTTTCTTTCTTGTCTGTACTCTGTGCAGCGCAGGACTCAACCAGCCATTCAGCCGTGGCTCGTTAGCCCGGACCACCCAGCCCTACCATAACCTGTTACCGATTTTTGGCCTAACAGATTTGGCGCCATCCGTGGGACCGCGCAACAAAAAGCTGTTCGAAATCTCACCCAGATAAAAATGGTAGGACAGACCGGCAAGCGAGCACCTCCGACTTCTCGGGCTACTCGGGCTACAGCCCCCCGTGAAGGACGAAGTGAGCGTCTGGCCTCACAGGTGGAGGTCGGGGCGGCCGTGGAGCGGACTTCGCCCCACTCGGACCGTTCAGATCCCACCCCGACCCCGAGGGAAATGAGGGCTCTCTTTCAGGAAATGACCGCGGTAGTTGCGCAGTTCAGGAATGCGGCTCCCGCACTCCAGCACCACCCCGTCGAGGTTTCTCGACCTGTTCAGAGGGGAGAAAGCTCCCGCAGAGAACGCGCGTCTCCACCCCGCGACCAAACTCGTCACTCCACCCGAAGAGACCACCAGTCGCGGGACAGGAGCGTGCGTCCTGAGCCTCGTCGACAGCATCACCGGTCACGATCTCCCTCCGTGCAGAAGCGGGGCAGCAAGAGAGACCCTATGCACGGAGAGGGATCGCGGCACCGGCGAAGGAGTCCCCTCAGCCAGTCCGGATCCGCAAGGAGCCCATCAGCCGTAAGGAGTAGACCTGCCCGCCTGGCCGAACAGAGGGATGATCCGATGTTGCTAAGAATCCAGAAGATCGATAACAGAATCGAGGAGCTGGCTAGAGATCATGGCCGCCCTGCTTCAAGGATCTTTAGTAGCAATCCCCCTTTCACAGATCGGGTACTCGGTGCGGCAGTCCCCTTGGGCTTCAAGATGCCGCAGATCCCGCAGTATGATGGGACCACCGATCCCGTGGATCATCTGCAGACCTTCAGGACCACGATGCTTCTCCACGGGGCGTCGGACGGGTTCCTTTGCAGGGCACTCCCCACCACATTAACCGGAGCCGCAAGAGACTGGTACTCACGGCTCAAGCCCAAGTCCGTTGACAATTTCGACGACTTCGGGGACGACTTGGCCCGGCATTTCATGAGCAGCAGAAGGCCTCGAAAGACGACGGCTTCACTGATGGCCCTGAGGCAGGAAGACGGTGAGGCCTTAAAAGCGTTCGTTGGCCGGTTCAATAGGGAGGCCCTTCAGGTACCCAACCTGGATCCCTCCGCGGCAACGAATGCTCTTCTGGCCGGAGCTCGGTCCACCGACTTCCGAAGAGCAGTCGCCCGGCGAAATCCGCAGTCCTTGGCAGATCTGATGACCGGGGCGGAAGAGTACATCTCCGTCGAGGAGACTCTCGCTGCCCTGGATTCCGTCAGCAAGAGAAGACCAGAGGAGAAGAACCCCGCCAAGCAGCGTAGGGATGACAGACCTCAGAGGAAGGAGAGCAGTCCGTCCCGGAAGGAAAGGAGCTCCCCCCGGCCTCGAAAGGAGAGTAGCCCCCCGACGAGGGAGCGCTACACGCCCCTCACCGCGTCTAGGGCTCAAATTTTGGCAGCCATCCGGAAAGAAGACTTCATCCGGTGGCCGAAGAAGCAGACGTCGGAGGCAGGCACCCAAGACATGTCCAGGTATTGCCGGTTCCATAAGAGCCACGGCCACGACACCAACGCCTGCATTCATCTCAAGGAGGAAATCGAGCAGCTGATAAGCAGAGGGTACCTCGGGAGGTACTTAAAAAATAACGACAACAGAAGGGAGCGCCAGGACAACCCGAGACCCAGAGACAGAAGTCCTCGAGACGCCCAACCCCTGGGCGACCGCATCCAGGCTCCAGCCCCGGCCGTTCTCCCTCCTCAGGTACCTCAACCTCAACTCCAACCTCATGGTGTTATTGGTACCATTTCAGGAGGGCCGACCGCGGGAGGGACCTCTTCATCGGCCCGCAGAACCTATGCCCGGCAGGTCAACGCCGTCCATGCCTGCAGCAAGAGGGCCGAGCCAGAAAATGAGATATCCTTTTCGGAGGCAGATCTGGACGGTCTGATCCTCCCGCACGATGATGCCCTGGTCGTCACAATGCTAGTGGCGAACTGGGAAATGAAGAAGATCCTGGTCGACAACGGGAGCTCCGCCGACATCCTCTACTACCACGCCTTCGAACAGATGATGATCGGAGCTGACCGTCTGAAGCCGGCCAACTCAGATCTGTTCGGATTCTCGGGAGAAGTTGTCAAGGTCGAAGGGCAGATTGAGCTTCCAGTTCTGATCGGGGAGCCGCCCTGCCAGTCCTTCGCAATGGTGACCTTCCTGGTGGTTAAGGCCAAGTCGGCCTATAACGCCATTCTAGGACGCCCCGGCCAGAACCTCCTCCGAGCGATTCCCTCCGCTTATCACCAGAAGATGAAGTTCATTACGCCAGGAGGCGTAGGTGAAGTCAGAGGGGATCAGCCCCAATCAAGACAATGCTATGCGGCAGCACTGAGAGGGAAGAATGCGTCTGAGTCTCTTCCAATCGAGCTGTACGATCTGAGAGACGAAGCGCAGGTCACAGTCCACCAGCCCGCGGAGGACCTCATCTCTATTCAATTGAACATCGATGATGAATAGAGGGTTGTCCAGATCGGCTCTGCCCTGCCAGAGGCCGCGCAGCAGGATCTCGCTCAGTTCCTCAGGGCCAATGCAGATGTCTTTGCCTGGACCCCTTCAGACATGCCCGGCATTGACCCGTCGATTAGCACCCACGAGCTCGGTGTCGATCAGACCTGCAAGCCCGTGAAGCAGAAGCGTAGACACTTTGCACCGGAGAGACGGAGAGCCATCAGAGAAGAGGTGGAGAGGCTTTTGAAGGCCGATTTCATTCGTGAGATCCAGTATCCGGACTGGCTCGCGAATGTGGTAATGGTAAAAAAGTCCAACGGGAAGTGGAGGACCTGTATAGACTTCACAGACCTGAACAAGGCTTGCCCAAAAGACAGCTACCCACTTCCAAAAATAGACCAGCTCATTGACGCTACAGCAGGTCACGAGCTGCTCAGTTTCATGGATGCCTTCTCGGGATACAATCAAATCAGAATGTACGAGTCAGACATCCCGAAGACATCATTCGTTACCGACCAGGGGACTTATTGCTATCGGGTGATGCCTTTCGGACTGAAGAATGCGGGAGCCACTTACCAGCGTCTCGTCAACAAGCTGTTCAGAAATCAGATCGGCCGGAACATGGAGGTCTACGTTGATGATATGCTAGTGAAGAGTAGAAGCGCTTCCAACCACGTCTCCGACCTCGAAGAGGCCTTCCAAGTCTTGAGGGAACACAACATGAAGCTTAATCCGACCAAATGTACGTTTGGTGTCGGAGCAGGCAAGTTCCTGGGCTTCATGGTAAGCCAGAGAGGAATAGAGGCGAATCCGGAGAAGATCAAGGCGGTAATGGAGCTGACTCCTCCCAGCACTATCAGAGAAGTACAGCGACTGACCGGACTGGTGGCAGCTCTGGGGCGGTTTATTTCTAAATCCGCCGAGAGATGCCTCCCGTTCTTCAATGCAATCAAAGGTATAAAAACCGCGCCCTGGACTCCCGAATGTCAAGCAGCGTTCGAGGAGCTGAAGCAGTACTTGTCCTCCCCTCCCTTGTTGTCCACGCCGGAGCCAGGAGAAGAGCTGATTCTATACCTCTCAGCGGGACCCTTGGCAGTTGCAGCAGTACTGATCAAAGAAGAGTCTAACCAGCAAAAGCCGA
This sequence comes from Tasmannia lanceolata, assembly GCF_043159265.1. Lineage (NCBI taxonomy): Eukaryota > Viridiplantae > Streptophyta > Magnoliopsida > Canellales > Winteraceae > Tasmannia > Tasmannia lanceolata. The sequence goes on along the minus strand of NW_027518713.1, from coordinate 4,286,478 downwards.
TCTACTATGTGAGCAAGGTCCTCCATGATGCAGAGACCAGATATCAGCGAGTAGAGAAGCTCGTGTGCGCCCTCATTATGGCGGCCCGGAAGCTAAGGCCGTACTTCCAGGCGCACACAATCAAGGTCTTGACAGGGCAGCCCCTCAGACAGATCCTCCACCGGCCAGACACTTCGGGCCGACTTGTCAAGTGGGCCGTGGAGCTCAGTGACGACCCCTGCGGGAGTGAGGGCTGCGAGCTCGCCACCCTCCACCGAGGAGACGGCGGCCACAGTCACCTCCGCATCCCCCTCAATAGGCCGGGAGGAGTCCGGTTCGTCTTCCTCCTCATCTTCCTCATCCTCTGGAGGTGCATACGGGACGGATAGCCCGTCCAAGGAGATGTCGGGGTGAATCTTCTTCACCTGCTCGGAGCAGAGAAGGAAACCCGCCCTGTAGGCCTGGAGGCCTAAGTCGAAGTGCTGGGCCTCCTTCCTCTCCTCAGTTTCCTTCACGGCCTTCTCCACGGCCGCCTTCTCCTTCCTTCCGGCCCTCTCTGCCGCACTTAGGAGATCCTGCACGGCCTGGTTTTTGACCCTCTGCAGTTCGTCCTGTAAACTGTTGAGTTCGGCCTCTTTGATCTGGACGGCTTCAGTGAGCTCGCCGTTCTCCTTCTGGAGCTGGGCCTTTTCGGACTCGATCCTTGTGATCGTCTCAGAGAAGAGATATCGCTTCTTGGCCATATCCCTTGAGTACACCTGGAGTTGATAGAGGGCGGAGCTGATTGCCGCTTCGCAGGTCTCCGGCACCTCTTTTTCGACTGCTAGCCGGTCGCGTGAGAGGACGCCCTTATACATCAACTCTGTAGCCACCCGGGTATCCCCCAGGCCGGTGTCCGTTTTCTGCACGGCCCAGTTCGGTCGGAAGACGTTGTCGCCTCCAACCGATGCTGTGGCCGGCATACCCAGTACTGCCCCGCCGTGCTTTGACCCCGTCGCCGCTCCGGACTTGGAGCTCTGACCCGTGGTGTCTGCCCGGCTCGATAGGGCAAGCTTATGCGTCGCCCGGCTGCTTTTAAGAGGCTTAGCCAGCGCGACCATCGGCGGGGTCGACTCCGGCACCTTCCTCTTCTTGCCCTTTGTTTGGGGCTGCTCCTGCGCTGGGGACGCGCCAGAGGACTGCTTGATTCTGTCCAAGAGGGACATCTGCTTCACCATTTCTGCAAAAGAGAACGGAGCGCAGTCAGCAATATGAAAGTTGGAAAATACTTCAGAAAAATAAATGCTATCCTATAGTATCTACGTACGTGCCGGCGTCGCACGACCAGCTCGGCCTCTTCTTCGAACTCTGAGCAGTGAACTGGACCTCGCTTGAGCTCTTCTTTGATCAGAGCGAAGGTCATATGATCATAGTCCTCGAGGGCTGGTTTCTTACTAAGGCGGCGAGTGTCCGGCGTTCTCCATTGTAATGAGAACGGCCACTGCGAGCCCGGCGCGGTGTCCCTGACATAGAAGAACCTGTTCTTCCATGTGTGAATGGAAGAAGGTATCCCAGTGATCATTTTCATTTCAGGCCTCTGGCTAATGTAGATCCAGCCGCCGTCCTTATGTCTCTTCAGGTGCGCACACATCCTGAAGACGGGCACGGTGGGGTTCCTACGGAGCCGGACTTCAAGAAGGTACAAGAAGCCGATCAGTGTCCTCCAAGAGTTCGGGACGACCTGTGTAACTGCCAGCCCGTAGTAATTCAGTGCATCCGCAAAGAAGGGGTGGAAGGGGAGCCTAAGCCCGGCCCGGAAGGCCTCCTCATACACGCAGAGGTCTGCGCTATCGTTGCTGGCCCGATCCCCTTCGACAGCCGCCCTCAGAATGTACCGGCTAGGAATACAGTATTTGTCCCTGACGATCTGAAGCCTGTTCGGCCACAGATGGTTCACCTCGTATAGGGCCCCGATGTTATACTGCGGGTTGGCTTCCATCTGTGCCTCCGCTATCACCTCGACTGGCATGCGCGACGATTGAGGGACTGCCGTTTCGACGTCCTCATCATCGTCGCTGGTTTCTACCCGATCCGGTCCGTCCCCACAGGCCGGGATTGTGTCTAAGTCCACACTCATTTCCTCACCGCTCTCCTCGTCTATTATGATCACTAGCTCTTCGCCCTCAACACCGGCCTCCTCTATAGGTGAGGCCGGAACCGCCCTCTCCGATGCCTCGGACCCCGATGCGGTACTAGTCGAACTGGACTCCTTTGAACTGGAGTCCGTCTCCGAACTAGTGCTAGACATAAAAAGAAAAAAAAGAAAAGAAAGGCTAAAAGCTAAAAAAGATTACCGAACTGGAGTGTTGGACTAGGAACTCCGGGCTCACTGATCCGAAGCGGGCAGAAAACTTGAGCAGCCGAACAGAAGAGGAGGAGAGTAAAAGATGAAAAGTAAGAAATGAAGAGTAAACTCCTGTATTTATAGAGAAGCTGGGAAGAGCGGGAAAAATCCCGCCCATTTCCGCCAGCCGGAGTGCGCCACGTCGCCTTCCGCATTAAATGCGCCGCTCGCATTAAATGCGCCGCTCGCATTAAATGCGCCGCCTGCATTAAATACAAGGCACAGGTCCCAAAGCGCTAGGCGATAAAAGACCTGTCCGGCTGTCCGGACAGGATAATTCAAAAGACAAAGACCTGTCCGGCTGTCCGGACAGGATAATTCAAAAGACAAAGACCTGTCCGGCTGTCCGGACAGGATATGGCGCGTTCGCTAGACGACAAAAGCGCTAGGCGACAAAAGACCTGTCCGGCTGTCCGGACAGGATAATTCAAAAGACAGAGACCTGTCCGGCTGTCCGGACAGGATATGGCGCGTTCGCTAGACGACAAAAGCGCTAGGCGACAAAAGACCTGTCCGGCTGTCCGGACAGGATAATTCAAAAGCTCAGGGGGACAAAAGACCTGTCCGGCTGTCCGGACAGGATAATTCAAAAGACAAAGACCTGTCCGGCTGTCCGGACAGGATATGGCGCGTTCGCTAGACGACAAAAGCGCTAGGCGACAAAAGACCTGTCCGGCTGTCCGGACAGGATAATTCAAAAGACAACGACCTGTCCGGCTGTCCGGACAGGATATGGCGCGTTCGCTAGACGACAAAAGCGCTAGGCGACAAAAGACCTGTCCGGCTGTCCGGACAGGATAATTCAAAAGACAAAGACCTGTCCGGCTGTCCGGACAGGATATGGCGCGTTCGCTAGACGACAAAAGCGCTAGGCGACAAAAGACCTGTCCGGCTGTCCGGACAGGATAATTCAAAAGCTCAGGGGGACAAAAGACCTGTCCGGCTGTCCGGACAGGATAATTCAAAAGACAAAGACCTGTCCGGCTGTCCGGACAGGATATGGCGCGTTCGCTAGACGACAAAAGCGCTAGGCGACAAAAGGTTTCACCAGCAAAGACCTGCCCGGCTGGCCGTTCACAACCTTAGCCGAGCAGGACCACATGACTTCCTGAACCAAGGACGTCCAGGACCCCTGGCCGCCCAGGCCTCTGGTCAAAAAAACAGATTTGCTGGATAGTCGAATGCCTTCTGCCCGGCCGTACTCCTTCAGGCCAAGCGCCAAGGCCAGGCCAGGGCGCCAGGAGTCTCCTGTCCAGCCACTATTTCTCCTAGCTGAGTCTGAGCCCGGCCTTAGCTGCCTGGAGGTCTTAAGGCCGGCCTGACGCTGTCTTTACCTTCTCTTTGCTTCTTCTAGCCACTTTCATGGCTTGAAGAACCAGGGGGCAACTGATAGGGTCCGGACTCAGCACTGAGGGAATCCGGACTCAGCAATCCGGACTCAGCACTGAGGGGTCCGAACTCAGCATCCAATTAGCTTCTGGCACGTGGCCCTCACAAGGACCGTTGGAAGGCCAACACCTGTCTCCACTAGGTGTGACACCTGGACCAATCAGGGACCTCCACCTGCCCTCCTTAGGTATGAAACCTGGTCCATACAGAGGCCACCACCTGGCTCAAAACTACCACCTGTCCTAGACAGGTGGCTCAGAATCACTATAAATAGCCTTCACTTGTGCTAAGGTGAGGGTCCTGAAAATCTGAGAACCAAAACTCTAAGCTTTTTGCTCTGACATTGCTCTACACTCCTGCTCATACTGACTTGAGTGTCGAAGCGCCCGTCCGGAGTATCACTCCGGGTTGGTCCTCTGACCCTTTTCTTTCTTGTCTGTACTCTGTGCAGCGCAGGACTCAACCAGCCATTCAGCCGTGGCTCGTTAGCCCGGACCACCCAGCCCTACCATAACCTGTTACCGATTTTTGGCCTAACACGTGATATCCTCTTTCCTCTATTAGAAGAGAGAGAGAGAGAGAGAGAGCGCTTGCCCAAAAAAAAAGTGCTTGCCTTCTTCTTTCTGGGAATCGAAAGTTGCTGCGCATTATTGGGAATATGAGGATGCTCTGAAAATAACCCTCTTTACATAAATATGAGAGAGAAATCGTATGAATCCCCAAAACGTGACCACCAATGAGAGAAATTAAAAAACAAGGGGATATAGAATCGATTTTTCAATGTTTGAGGGGAGAGAAATTGCTGAAATCTTCTAATTATGAGAGAAGGTCTGATTAACAAAATCACCTAATAAAAGAAAGTGAGTTTCGATTTTTTCGAAGAGAATATATCAAAATCTCGAAAAGGTTGCATCATATCAGATCTCGCAATTGGGAGAATTCAATGGGTAGTCGAATATGGATCTCTTGGAGTTTTTTATAATTTTGCATAAAGCTGTTCCAAAGTTGAACAAAAGAATAGCAACAGCAGCTCTATATGTTGGTTTGCCTTCCAAACTAAAACCATAGCTGGACATCTAATTGAATGTCAAAAATGGCAACTACACGAGTTATTCCCTATGGAAATTCAGCCACCTCACAACATGATGTCATGCCCATCTCAGCACACATGCTACATAACAATATTATTTGTAATTAATTGGGCCTTTGTCTCCTCTAGTGGACCCAACAAATGGTCAACGAATTTGGGAGTTTTCTTCAAGTGACCGAATCATGGTCGTAGCATCCAACTCATTTCAATTTTCCAGTTCTAATTGAAGTCTAAATCAGCAAGGACTCTTACTCATCCAACAGCTATCTATCATTTAGATAAGAACAACTTTTGTGGGGACCACTAGCTAGAACAATTTGCAGGAGAGAGGGTGATGGCTAGAAAAATCCAAAAGTGAGATTGGGGATCCAAATAAAAGTCCACCAAATGGTGACAAATGGGTTTTATAAATTCCATATTGCATTGAGTCCTCTCCCAAATTGGCCGGATATCCATGGAAATTCAAAATTTCAATAGCGGGCCACTCTTCAATTTGGCCAAACATCAATTGATTAAAATTATGCAATTTTCGAAATACAAATTGTGGGCCCCGCTTTAAGTTGCCGAAGTTCCAACCATTGTTTAATTAAAATTTTTGAAAATGGTAGGCCCCCACCTCTTGACCGAAATTTATTAGTAATGAAATAATATTTTCTCGAAAAAATATGGTGGGCTCCGAAAGTCAAACTTCTTCAAATTTTCCATGGAAAATGAACTCCTAAGAGAAGGAGAAGAGAAATGAGATAGAAAGTGATGGAAATGGAGGAAAAAGGAACGCTACAGAGAGAATGACCTGGAATTGGAGAAAACATAGGGAATGGCTTGGGGAGTGGGAAAATGGTTCTAAAATGAAAAATACTAACGAAAGCGTTTTTGTCTACAGATATATTCTTTTTTTATTTTAAAAATAGCGGAAGATTGTTGAAATTTTTTAATATTTGTGTCTTTGAATTTTTTTTTTTGAAAAAACGGTTTTTCAAAATGTGTTGTAGAAAACATAGGACTAAAAGTTTAATCCAACATGAAAAAGTTAAAAGATTGGAGAGAGCTCTATAAGTATCCCTCCACTCAAGTCATATGCCTTTTAAATCTCATGTGCTTTGTAATTGATGAGCTATAGGAGGTTGCATCGCATTTTCACACGAGTGCAAAGCGGGGCAATGCGTTGTAGGGTACTAGAGGCACATGGTTGCACAAATGCTTTCTACAACAAAACATTCTTTTTATTTCCCTCTTGTATTGTGTATGTTGTTGAAAATAGAAATCAGTCTCATAAACTTGTAAAATCTGAAGGTGTTCGTTTGGGTTTGTTTTTGTTTGTGCATAACATCTACAAACATTATTTCATAAAATAGGGTTAATTGTATGTTTGTAAGCCCAAGGGTTCCCATGGGTTAATCATTCACCTTACCTTCTTGTCTTGATGCTAGCAAATTAAATTGATTAGCATTTATGGACTGATGTGTTGCTTTGAGGTGTTGTGTTGTATACAAGATTTTCATATCATAATCGCCATTACACAACTCTTCACAACACATGGCTTGTGGATCAAGAATTAAAGGAACCAAGAGCTTGCACCTACAGTGAAGACATCCTCATTTGAAGATGTTCAAGTAAAGAAGCTCAACATGAAGCCCACAAGTTCCTAAGCAAGTGGTTAAGAAGGAGCTTGGAGTTGAACATGCCATGGTGACACCTCATGTACCTCAACATGCATTGAAGATTGGAGGACATGTCACAAGAGCTAAGACAAAGTTCAAGATGTTCACTTAACCCGAAGAAGTCCAAGAAAGTGCAAAGGAGCCAAGGCATTCCAAGAAGACTCAAGGTTCTTATTTTTAGAATGTATTTGGAGTCCTCTTGATTTTATGTAAAATGCACTGTCAAAAGGTTTTCAAATAGTTTTCATACTTAACTTTTTACACCTTTGAAAACCATTAACACACCCCAAAATGTGTTTGAAAACCTAGGACTTAAGCCCAAAGACCATAGCCCAAAAGCCCCTGAATTTTAAAGTTAAAATGGAATTTCACTCACAGCCGGTCGACCGAGCTATGCCGGGCGACCACAGGATGGAACCTGGAAATCCAAGCCATCTCGAATTTTATCGGGCCGATCGACCGGGTCAAGCCGGGAGATCGTGAATATGTGTCTGTTTCAAACGGAATAATCTGTCATGGGTTTGGGCGGGCAACCGCCATGGGTTGGTCGACCGAGATAGGTTTTTGAGCCAAATTTCTTGAACAAACAGTTAGCCCTCGCCGGACGACTGCCATGTGGCTTGTCGACCGTGACAGTAAGAAATTTGAAAATAGAATAGGGCAGCCGATAGGGGCGGACGACAGCTGTAGCCCGGTCGACCACCGCGGTCAAGCAAATTAGCCGTTAGGGCATTTTCTGCTTGACTTTTTCAAGCCAATTTTTTACGGTTTTACCCCCAAACGGTCATATTTTCAAATACACTATATATACATCATTAAAACCTATCTCTACAAGCTTTTGAACATTTGAGAAAGATCAAATCTCATTTCTCTTTGAGTTTCAACATTTTATTTCAAAAGCTAAAAACCTCTTTGATCTTCCATTTCTACACATTATCAAGAGGCACACCATAGAGCTTTTATTTGTTTATTTCTTGAAGTGAATGTGAGCTTACAAAGTTGTAATCCGTCTATTAAGAGGCATTAAAAGTTTTACATTTTTCTTTATTCTTCATGTGAGGGTCTTCTCTTCGGCCCGGAAAGAATTGTGAAGAAGAGGGTCTTCTCTTCGGTCCGTAAAGAAAGGGAAGACGAGGGTCTCATCTTCGGCCCAAGAAAGGTGAAGAAGGCTTCGTGCGAGGGGCTTCGCTTTGGCCCTTGAGAATGGAAACGCTTATTGTAAGAGCTTCGAGATTAGGCTTGAAATCTCACCATAGTGGAGTACCCAAGGAGCCAAACTTGGAAGAGTGGAGTAGGTCAAGTTATGAGCGAACCACTATAAATCTTGGTTTCCTCATTGTGGTGTGCATTGTCTCTCTCTCTTCCTTTCCTTCACTTTCACGTGTGGTGATTGGTAATCTCTAACCTTAATTCTGTTTATGTTTTAATTGAACAAGGGTTAGTAAATGCACTTGTGTTAAATGTTATAAACCCTAATCGCATTATGATATCCATTTGAACAAGGATTAGCTAAATGTGCATGATTAGAATGTCTAAACCTTAGCTTCTATTGATAAATGTATTTGAACAAGGGTTAGATTAATTAGTGCTTAATTAAATAGATTAATTTTTAATCTCCCTTAATTAAGCCTAAAATTTCTAATTAACCAATTCAGCCCCCCTCTTGGATTGTCACACCTGTATTTCAATGTTGGAGAAAGATTCATGAAAACCCTATGCACGTCGATTCATCAATTGGTAGGGGCAAATATTCTTTACCTACCACTAGTCTTTGGCCAGAGGGATAAGCATGCAACTCGGGTTGGGTTGGGTCGGGTTGAGGCCAACCCTAACCCAACCCAAGATTGCATTCTCCCAACCCTAACTCAACCCAACCCAAGCCTCGGGTTGAGGATGGTCAACCCTATCCCAACCCGTCTCCGAATCGGGTCGGATTGGGTTTGGGTTCATCTCAGGCCACATAGAAAAATACAAGGAAAAAAAGCATGATCCTAGAAAAACATGAGTAAACTAACGGACAGAGGTTGGGTTCGGGTCAGGTCGGGTTGCCAAGGCCTCAACCCTAACGCAACCTGAAATTAAATTAGGTTGGCTTTTCCTAACCCCAACCCAACCCAACCCGAGAAAATGCGAACCCAACACGAGCCAAAATAGGGTTGAACCCGTCGGGTTCGGGTTGAGCCCTACCCAAGTTGCACCCCTACAGAGGGATCAGTTTGACACATAACATAAATATATGAAGAGATAAGAAGAGATTCGTCCACCCCCTAGATATTTGACCCCCTCTCCTACCCCTCCTTCATATTTCTATCGATCTCTATGATCTATGATCATAGAAGGGTCCCCTTTACCATTTTGTATAAATGGTTTTTGGAGTTAGCTCACCCTCGCAGGGTCGCAAGCCTTTGTTCCTCTTTTTTACCGGAAGGATCCAAACTAAACAAATTATGTCTCACTCGATCATTAGTCACTGAGAGGTCAGAACTCTCTCTCAAAGAATAAGCCAAATGAGTTTGACTTTACCTTTTTTACTCCCGAAGTAACTCTCATCAACTAGCACTATTATGATGTGAACCCTTAATAGTAATTCTCAAAATCTCAATCAAAAGATGCTGAGTTGGAATCCCATTCTAAGAATTCTTGCGGTTCCGGAGGATGAAGCTACAGGAGAACCAGAAACGGGGAGCTCTGAGTCACTTCTCTTTTTGTCTAAGTTACATCCTTTTTTCTTTGCGAGTATTGGGAAACGAACATGTCCTAATTAATAAATGATTGCTTAGCGAAGAAATGGAATTGAAGTTCTATTTATATGTCCATATATCTAATGAATTTTGATTTTCTTTTTTATTATTTTCTTAGTTTAGTATTGTTTTCTATTTTACTATTTACTTTTTATTATTTCATTTATTAGTAGTCACTAGCAATAGAATTTTTTGGGATTACCATCAATCGCATTGTTTTCATTGGGATTCCACCAACAAAAAGAGGCATGAATGTGATGTACCAAAAAATCTGCGGTTCCTAATGGAATAGGTAAAAAAGCGACTTTGCCGCCGCGGCTTTGAAAGGGTTGGCTTTTAAACAGGGAAGCTCAGTGACTTAGTTGAATTCTGTTCCGTCAGGGGTTGTGCTACCTGATCAATTCGATCAAGCACTTGCCATCTATTTTCATCTGTAAAAGCAACAGGAAGAATTGCTCAGTTACTAGTGAGTGAGGCGGAGCGAAAAAGGATTTTCTATGAGATGGGAAAGAAGAACTATTAGCCCCACACGAGGTTTGTGATGGATCTCATTGTGAAAAGACCTATTACTAGATAATTCATGGGTAGAGCCAAAGAGAATTCTTTGGATTTGAAGAAAAAATGAAAAATTCATAAAACAAAAATGAAAATAATAATAATAAAAATAAAATAAAAAACTTTGTTGATACAATTCATCTTATTCCTCTTTGTAGTACTTCAGTGGATTTCGCTTCCTTGATCGTTTAGTTCAGTATTAATTTAGGTTTATTCTGTAAAATGAAATTTCAATAAAATTAGGTTCTAGCGAAGATCAAACAAAAAACTTGCTCTTCTTCCGTAAGGAATTCTTGGAAGAATTCCGAACCTAATCTTTTCAAAATCCTAGTGTTTCATTGCTATGTATAGTTATGGTTTTTTCGGCCGATCTGTCTGTTCAACAAATAGATGGCAGTTCCATCTATCACTTTTTACTCAACTATACTCTATCTACTATAATGTCAACTAAGTATTGTAAGCAAATTGATCCCGGTTACGATTCTTGATTGGATCAGGAATCCTATTTTTTATTCGGTATGGTTCGATATTAGTCACTTCAACGATCTTCGATGGTCGCACGTTGCTTTCTACCACATCGTTTGAAACGAAGTTTTACCATAACATTCCTCTAATTTTGATGAAGAAGCAACCGCAGTAACACACCTTGAAGTTGAAGGAACCTTTCTCTTATTTTCTAAACCAAATTCTACTATCTACCTTTTCCTCAACAAGCCTATCAAACTTGAGGGAAAGAAAAGATAAGCTGCTTTCAGTTACCCATACAAAATGTTGGGTCATTTGTTCAGTTATGTATTAGTTAATTCGATAGTTGAAAATGATGAATCTAGAGATCTTCATCGTGACCAACTGTGGCAAAAAACTTTGAACTCTAACCATGATTTAGTATCTTGTGAGCAAGCAACTTGGATCTATTTTCTTTAGAAAGGAAAGAGAGAAGTATAGTAAAATATCCATGAATCCTAAGCATTAATAGGATTTTTTGTTTTTTCTTTCTTTTTTCTTGAGCTCAATGATCAGAAAGGTGAAACCCCCACAACCCTCAAACCCCATGAAAGGTTATTGTAATCCTCCCCCAGCCCCAGCCCCTCCTTAATTCCAACAGATAGTATACATGAGTTTCTCCCAGGGTCATTGATACAGGATCATGGATACTGTTAACACACCAAAAGAACCCAAACAAATTATCGTATCACAAAATCAATTCCAATTTACATGAACACATCACGCCGCTTTTTGGGGTTTGCTTCTCGATTTCCTTTTCTCATCATTGCCACGAACTCATCATAGTTGATCCTCCCATCCTGCATGAAGGGAACCGGAGCAAAAATTATTGCCTTCGAAAGAGGGTAGTGATGATCTGGACTTGGAATTCAATGGTTGCTTGTTCCTCAGTTGGGCCATCATGTGCACTCCTTAACAGATTCCATGTAATTGCATACTTGAACGGTTAAACCAGATGCTGCTAAAAGTTATTTTGGGGCTTCTGACTGAAATACCCAAGGAAAAGATTATGTGGTTTGCAGTAAGTTTGATCTAAATAGCCCAGCGTTCATTCTATTCCCAGTGAATAGGGAAGAAAATGGCGTAAAGTGGCTAATTAGTTTGATAATCTTAGTTCCCAGTATTTTTGGGTGCAGCACACGTGGAAGTTAAGGAGCAGATCACTGTAGAAAACAGGGCAATTTGGACTTCTCCCAACTGATTACCAATGACCCAAATCTTAGGTTTGTATTGGCAAAAAAATAAATAAAACAGAAAATATGTGGGTTTTAATAATGATTAGAATCATCTTCCAGGTCAGTGTTAGCCAAAGAAAAGAAAATATGTGGGTTTTAAGCAAGGTTTTAAATTTCAGTTTCGGTACCTATTTCGGAACCCACCGAAATCGTTAAGCTTCGAAATTTGGGACTGAAATTCCGAATTTCAGACCGAAATTTCGACCGAAATTCCAAAATTTCAACCGAAATTTTGTAACATTTATTTATTTATTTTAAAAATGCCATTTTCTCCGAAATTTGGTATTTCGCGAAATATCAAATTTCGGGAAATTTCGGTTTCGGTCCCACCGATATCCGAAATTTCGTCGAAATTTAAAACCATGGTTTTTAAGAATGCTTTAGAATCATCTTTCAGGTCTGCGTTAGCTAAAGAACAAAAAATATGTGGGTTTTAAGAATGCATTATAATCATCATTCATTTGAAGGATGGAAATTCATAATAACGAAGGTTACTTATTAGTGGTATTAGCCTTTCCATGAGTTGAAATCATAGACTATGCATGAAAGAGTTGATGATGGGTGAATGTTGTCACCATCTGAGTAATTATGCCAGTTTCGGACCGTTTTCTAAAATTTAAGTTTTAAGAAAAATAAGAATATTTGCTAATACTGGAAGAACTATTAACATTTTTTTTGTTCCTTACGTTATCACCGTCGACTTCTGAAATAATTTCCTTTATGTCCCTTCCATCATGCATGCCAAACTCTTTAAGAGCTTGCTCTACCTCTTCCATCGTAATGAACCTGACAATAAAAGCAGTTGAAATAACTTCAATTATCGTGAAACAGATCATCCAAATTATAGTAACTGGAGAATTTGAAATTTGAGTTTAACAGTATAGCAAAATCTTTCAAGCACAATGTCTATCGAAGTATGCTCTTGAAACAGATTATATTTTACCAGTCGTTGATTTCATAAATGCAATTATTAATTGACTGCCACATACCCACTGTTGTCTTTATCAAAGTATTGGAATGCGGTGTATATATGCTCTTCCCTATCCATTCTGTTCATGTGCATTGTTGCTGTGATGAACTCGTCATAGTCGATGGTTCCATTACCGTCGGCGTCAGCCTGTTCAAAAATAAAATATCAAAGAATGCAAGAAGCATATAAAAGAAAAAGGAAAGCATGATCAAGTTTCAATAAATGCATGATGCTTCTCTGATTTTTTATTTAATTTTAATTTCTACTAAACCTTTACATGTCCTTAATGATTTTTGAACCGGAAATTTGAAGCACTTCAAGAAGAAAAATGATCCAATAGCCTGTTAACTGATTTTGGCGTTTAATAATGTTTTTGAGAACTTACAGCCTCCATAAGCTGTTTAACTTCGTACTCTGATAGCTTCGTTCCTTGCTTGGAGAGTCCTTGTTTAAGTTCTTCAAGTGTTATGGTCCCACTGTTATCGGTATCCATGTTCTTGAACATTGTCTTCAAACCCATGATTTCTTCCTCTGACAAACACCCTGCTATTACCTTCCCAATTGAAGAAAGAAACAGAGAGTGATAATCTCAATAATTCAGAGTTCATTACCAGAATAAATGCTTATGGGTCAGAAGAGTTCTAATGTTAGATCTAAACATGTATACGTAGTACTTAATAAATAAAAGAGGAAACTACAATTGGCAATCTGGGTTGTAATTTGGGTTTCTTATTCTTAGGCAGATCATAATTAGAAAAGTACATGCTTAGAGCTAATGACAGAAAGTACCAAACGAGTTTTAAGAGAAATCAACTTTTTCAGTTTTCAATTTTGCATTGTGGTGTCACATATGGAAATCCCCTCCAAGGTCTATTTTTCAGGGGATCAGTTAGGATGCTGTGGCATGGTAGTTTCCATGGGTGGGACCACCTTGAGAAGAATTTGTCAACTGCTCAAGAGGTTATAAGCACGGGTTTTATTATGCGACTTGGTTTTAGGAGAATTAACAGATTACTCGTAAGCGGCAAATGAGTTTGGCTTAATCAAAGAGAAGAGTATATGATTTTCTTGTTTAAGATCATGTCATCATAAATGGAGTAGCATAATGCCCCCCCCCCCCCGTCCTTTTAACTTGAATTGTGAGCAGCCTTTAACGCTTTTTGATGTCAAATCACGTTAAATGGGGGCACATTATCAACAGGGGGGTGGTGAAAAAATCATCCCCCTAATTAAAAATAATGATCTCGCTTACCCATGAGCACAATTTTCTTCAAGTTGTTCATTGCTCACATAATTAAAAAGATGATCTCTGCCACAATTAGCACCATGAAATGTGAAAGGCAGGCATGATTGCTTACCCTGAGAGCAACTTTCTTGAACTTGTTCATCGCTCTGAACTGTTTAAGCCTGTTTAGCACAGCATTGTCAAGAGGTGTATCAGGTGCTTCTCCATCCTCCTTGATCCATGGATGATCTGAAAACTCACATGCATTCATCAGTAAAAATATACCATTAAATACCATATTAATTAGAAATTTAAAAGAACAAATGAGAAAAAAAAGGATATTAAGTTTTCACATCTTTAGCAAATATTTACAATTTATTATTTTAAAAATAAATTTAAGGAAGTACATGACTTGGAATAAACTTATAAAACATTCTAAAACAGATCATCCATAATAAGTTCATGGAATGTTTTACATAAATGCATCCTACTTGATATAATAGAAAATATAAACCTCAATTTACCTATTGGAGAAAACAATTATTCTTAACCTTGTCCGATGATCCTATTGCACACCCTTTAATACAATAACAATAAAAAAACAAAGGCTCTGTTTATTTTGTATTTCTAAAACCTATCGTGAGTCCAAAACTGATTATTGGGCTCAAAAGTAAACTTGAATTTCAGTCCAATAATCTGTTTTGGACTCACAACCGATTCTCAAAATCCAAAACAAAGATGGCCTAATTTTTCATGATAATTTTATCTTAGTCAAATGATTCAATATCATGATAATAGAAATGTGAGTGCACCCAAACACCATATTATCTGCTAAAAAATGCACCTTCCCAGAAATTGCATGCTGATTCTTTCTCTTTTGGCAGGTAAGTGTCAAGCTTGAGCCTGTGGCCACAGTGTTACGCACTTAAGGCCATCTTCATGTGGGAAAAAGGCACAGTTATAGCAAATTCATACCATTTAATATAATAAAAATGCAAACTAATAAAGTCTAATAATTTGGAAATCTAGGTTAGTTATAAATTTCTGGATGTTTTCTCTTATTTTGCCTCTAACGTTGACGTCAATGTATATAATGTATATATCATAAGCATAAATTACTGAGGATCAAAATTATACTTACTGAGAACTTGGAATGCTGTGAGCCTCTGCTTGGGATCTGAATTAAGCATCTTTTTGACCAGATCCTTTGCACCTACTGAAATGGATGGCCATGGATCACTTGTGAAATCGACATGCCCACGCAAGATTGCATTGAAAATTCCATGCTCTGACTCTGTGAACCCAAATTTTGTATGTTTTAGTCAATGCTCATATTCTCTATAGCTTGGTTATTAGTCATGGTTAAATCAGTGTGAAATCTCAAAAGGGATAAAAATAAAAAAAATGTGAGAGAAGAGGAGATATTACCAGCCCAAAAAGGAGGTACTCCACAAAGAAGAATATATAGCATTACTCCAATACTCCAGATATCAACTTCTGGCCCATACCTTCGCTTCAGGACTTCGGGTGCAATGTAATATGCGCTGCCAACGATGTCTCTGAACACTTCACCTGCTCATTTAATAACTGATTTTGTTAGCAAAATCTGTCTAACATATAAATCGTCCATAAGAAACTCTGTAATTACACTAGGTACAGCAGATATTAAACCATATCAGCCACATCTATTTAGATTGAACTTGGGCTAAAAGTGGAAGGTGTTGAAGGGATGATCCTCCACGCTAGAAATTCAGACCAACAAACTTTTTTTCTGAACCTTGATGCTAAAAGAACTCTTAATTTCTCATGCAATTAAATAAGGAACCTAAAGTTCTTTTTTTTTTTTTGAAATTTACAGGTCTAATGATTCAGCACAATCAGAGAATAACTCCTTGATTTTTTTTATTGAATGACAGTTGTAATTGGTAGCTATCACAATTTAATTCTTTACAGTTTCACAACTTGATGTACTTCATATAACCACTCTCTTTAAATTACGGTTTTAAGTCATAATTGTGTGTGACATGGCATAGTTCCCAAGCACAGAGTTTTCATCCAGACAATTTTTAGTATGCATTTCTCCTGATGGAAGGAGCCTATTTGTTGAAAAAAAAACTGCAGGAGCAATATACATTCCATTCTATATTTTATGGCTTGAAAATTTGAATTCCCAATTTTGGAAAATGTTAAAAAGGAAAACGAGAGCTAAACTAAGAAGACAGTCATCTAAATCTTTAGGTGATGGTCTGCCAACCATATGCTTGGTGATTGGGACTGTTGATCAAAGAAGCCCATCACCAGGCGACACAGTTGATCTCATTGCTGAACAGAGATCCCTTCCCAACGTCAAGGCCTGAAAACAATAATGGTTAAAGTTTTTCATGGGTATACCTAATAGACCTCCTATTTTGTTAATACTTGATCAAGAAATTAAGATCATTTGCTCCGATCACAGGAGGACACACCAGATCAACGAGCCCAATCATCATACGATCAGGTGAGCGAAGACCATCCATTTTATTGAGGATAATGATGTCCCCAATATCATTTTTTCCAGGGAAAATAAAAATTAGTCTAATGAATTGTTAGAAAACCGATTTCTTCACCTTAAGATAGAACACCTAACAACTATAATCATCTTAAGATACCGATAATAATATAAATACTAGTGACTCAAAATTCCATTACAAATTTTACTTACAGCAGGACTATCAACTGAAAATGATAGTAGGAATGGAAAAAATAACACATTTGATTATGTGTAGCCAGCTGAAAGAGGAAACAGTCCAAGGGTCCATCCACACTAATTTTTTTAATGGTACTCCAACATACAGTAGTCTAACATATCTAATGGGCAAATGACACGGGCCCACATTATGATTTTCGTGAAAAAGACTAAAATTTCTTTTCTCTGTATTATTTGCAAGGAACAACCAAATTGTTCATAAATTATTTGAAATAAATACTAAATATATGCAACCCATTCCATGAAGGAACATATGAAGTTTTTTTCCCGCATATCATTCTGAAAAGCAAAATTTAATCATTTACAAACCATGAAAAGAAAGCCAAACCCACAAAAGAAAGAATAACACATAAATACCAACCAAATAATAAGATAAAATCAACACTTGAACCTTGCTTGAAGAACACAGAAAGACCGAAATCTGTAGCCTTGAGGGGTGCATTCTCATCCTTGCTCAACAAAAGGAAGTTCTCTGGCTTGAGATCCCTATGAACAACACCCATCGAATGACACGTGTGAACAATCTGTACAATTGTTCTCAACAGCGACGCAGCCGCTCGTTCTGTATAATGCCCCTTGGCAATAATCCTATCAAATAGCTCTCCTCCGGCGCACAACTCCATAACCAAATGTACAGATTGTTTATCCTCATAAGCTCCTTTTAATTCAACAATATTCGGTTGTCCTGTTAGATGGTGCATGATCTGTACTTCCCTCTTAACATCTTCAATATCTTCCCTGTTTACAAGTTTGCGTTTCGCAATGGTTTTACACGCGAATTGCTCGCCCGTGGCCTTGAGAGTGCACAAATGGGTGACACCGAATTGCCCGCGTCCGAGCTCTTTGCCAATTGTGTAGATTGATCGGACGTCTTCCATGGGTCGGCCTAAGACGGGTCCGATTGCAGCGGGATTCGCCGGTGGGCGCGAGGCTGCAGAGACAGCCGCGGGAGGGTCTGAATGTGGAGTTTGGGCATTGGTAGAAATAGGGTTCTGGGTGCCCGGATTTTCATTGGTAGTGATATCGAGGTTCTGGGTTTTTTTGGTTTTGTTGCCATGTGAAAGGCAATTACCCATGGTAGAAATGGGAGATTAAGGAGGTGATGATGGTGGGGGAGGGAGAAATGGGGGTTTGGGGTGGAAGACAGGGATGGTTGGGAAAGGAAATGCATGTATAGAGAGAAGGATTTAGGGGGAAGAAAGAGAGATGAAAAACAAAAAACAGTTTGGATTACTGAGGGAGGATCGATGGGGAGGGATTTTAGGAATGGGTGAGTGTAAGTGGCTGAAATAGTCGACGGTAGAGAGGTGGGGAGGAATTGGCGGGAAGCAACGGTTTTGCTCTTGTTTGTTTTTTAAGGGGTGAGTTTCCACTTAAAGGCATGTTTGGCAATATTGGAAATTAGGCCAGTCGTGAGAGAAGAGCGGAAAGGGAGACTTGAGAGGGTGAGCTTGAGATGAGCATTAAAAAGCATCCCCTTCCCCAATTTGAAGCAGCGCAAATTTTTTCATTATCTTTTTTAAAGAATTTCTCATTTCCTCTGCCATCTCCACTGCTGCCCTCTCTAGGCTCTCCCCTTACCTCATTCCCGGGTACTCTCTCACAACCTGCCCCAATAATATTCCATGGAATATTTTTTTCGTGGTTTTGAAACATGCCCTAAAATGATCGATTTTGATTAGGATTGTTAATTTGTAATATCTAAGTCGTAATTTCTATATCAACCGATTTGATAAGCCCAACCTAAGTGGCTAAAGTCATGATTTACACATTTAATCACAATTTTCTGTTATGTGGTACACGACTAAAAATGTTTATTTTAAGAGTAATGGTTCTCTCCTACTCTCAAACCAAACTCAACACCTCAATGACTGACCCCAATCTCAATTTTAAAAAACAGACGAAAATCAACCCTCTAATTTTGTGGGGTTCATCTTGTTGATGCCGAGATCTGAGCAAATGCACGGAGGTGCAGGGGGGTTGTGATGCAGGGGGCGGATTGCAGAATCTCTAATACAACTAGCACGCGGAAGTGACAGTGTGGAAGCTTAGGTGTGAGGGGTAAAATCAGTATACACGGTACTGACCCTCAAATCCATCCTTCACCGATCTACTAGATCATGTCAACCTCCACAAGCAACACTCATTAACGAATCACGCCCATAAGATTACACCTTCATACGGTAACGAACTTCAGAAGAAGTAAAACACAATCACGGGAATCTTGCCATTGTGCGACCAATCCGGACTACTGTTGCACGCAAGGCATGATATTCAAATTCAAATATCCCGCCTAGGCCACCGTCTAAGATCTCCACCCAGAATCGTCGGAAATCATATCTCCACAATCTTATTTTCCATCCATCACGCTCCACGTAGGCTAAATTAAAGGCCTAATTGATATCTCCAAGATCGTGGGTCTCCTCCCCTATAAAGAGGGGTCTACACACTCAAGCAAAGGCATTAAGTCAATTCTCCTTCTCCTTCACCTTTTTCCTCTTTGGTCTGGTAACTTGGCTTGGCCCTCCCCCCTTTCATCGTCCATTGTCTGTGATTGCCTGTTTTTGACTTGAGTGTCGAAGTGGCCTCCCGGAGCTACAACTCCGGGTCCACTGACGCTTTTTCTGTGAGCGTAGGATTTCAGGTTCTGCCAAGCTAGTTCGTGCAGTTAGATTTTGGGCGTTATCAGATTGGCGCATTCGTGGGACCCGTCTATGCCAAAGTCGAAAGCTACCTCCCAACCTAACAGTGGAATGGTTACGAGAAGCCAAGCCAGTCAACGAAACCGGGAACAGCCGGAGGAGACGGGAAAAATGGTTGTCTCCGGCAATGCTCCAGTTACTATGACCACCTTCAAGCAGTTCACACAACAACTTGGAGACATCGCAACTGCCCTCCATTAAATACTTCAGAGAATCCCTCCTCAACCAGTGGCACCACCCCTGCCTGTAAACCCACCGGGCGAGAGAATCCCACCGGCCGAAATTTCAGAGGAGCAAGAATCCTCAAAAGAACGAAATCCTCGAAATCAAAGACCCCGCCAACATCAACAAGGATCTGCATCAATCACCAGCCTGCCATCCGACCATCGTCGTGATAATCGCCATCGAAGACGCAATGACCCAATGGCGGAACCCACAAATTTGGCTCATCAAATTGATGATCAGATACCTCCACACAGAGAGAGCCTGACGAGAAACGACCAAGCGGAAGAAAACCCCACTATCATGGCTGATCTCCAACGCCAGATAAGAGAACTCCAGCAGCAAATGAAGGCACCCTGTGAGCCGAACCTCCTGGTAGAATGGGATAGCGAGATTGCTTCTTCGTTCATCCCAAGAATCGCCAATGCTGTCGTTGCTACGAATTCTGACATGCCTCGATTAGACCTCTATGACGGGTCATCCGACTCTCTTGAGTTCCTTCGAGCTTACCACCGTGTGATGGTGATCAGGAACGCTTCTGATGCCACAATGTGCAAGGCCTTCTCTGCTTACCCAAAGAAAGATACCAGTTACTAGTACAGCCGATTGAGGCCTAACTCCATCGAGTCATGTAGACACCCCATTTTGACCGGGCCCTAAAACTCCTTGTTTGAGCAAAACACTTTCAAATCAATGATTCAGAGCCCCAAACTTCACCCTATAGTAGGTTAGGGTCCTAGATAGATTTCCGCAAATTTTCAAAAAAATCCGTTGAGAAATGCCCTATAAAATGAATTGAGTTAGAGTAGTAGTGCAGAGGGGGGGTGCATTAGACAGTTACCATGTTAGCCAGGGCAGAAGGGGAGTGATTTATCCTGTACGGGAGTGGCCCAGTTAGTGTGTTTCACGAAATTTACCCTATCCTTTCTTACTTGTACCACCCATTGCTAGTAAAACAAAAGCTGAATACATCATAAAGGGGAGGTGTCCCATGGAAACTTAAGGGGATAAAATAAAACAAATTTTCGAGTTTAAAAAGGTTCTAAAATGGTATTTACAAAGGTAAAGCCACAAAATGACCATCAACTAGACTCTAAGAATGCAAGCAATAGGGAGATACCCTCTCACTGACTCTTAACATGACAACTATTACATCTCAAAGAGATAGCCTCTCTCTAACGATCACAACTCAACTATCTAAACTACTTCACAAGGACTTTTATTAAAGCAAACAAATACAAAAGACAAACATCAAAACAAAAACACATCCTTTTATTTCTAAACCAAGACCTTACAAGAGCAAACACAAGACCAACATGTAAAGAGTACATGCCAATTCACTCACACAAGTACAAACCAATCACACAAACAGGTACAAATCAATCACTCAAAGAATTTTTTCTTCTTTTTTTTTACTGAGACTTCACCAAAACAAGTACAAACCAAAATACTCAGTACATTTTTTTTTTATCATTACTGTACGAAACGTTAACACTTTAATAAAACTAGTCCAAACCGAAACACTGAAAGAGTTTTTTTTACGTATCATTGTATTAAAAACTCTGCCAAAGCAAACAAAAACCAAACACTCAAAGAGTTTTTTTTTATCATTGTATGAAAAACTTCACCAAAACAACTACAAAACCAAACACTCAAAGATTTTTTTTTCTTATGAGATGTTAAAACTTTTTTCCAAAACAAATATGGTGCCGCATAAACTAGCTCCATGTAAATCCAGATTCGTATGGTTCCGCATAAACCAGCTTCATATGAACCTTTTGCAGATATACCAAAACAAGCACAAAACCAAACACTTAAAGAGTTTTTTTTTATATATGAGATATCAAAACTTTTTCCAAAACAAATACTTTTTTTGGAGGTGCTGCATAAACCAGCTCCATATATCGTATGGTTCTGCATAAACCAGATCCATATGAACAAGCATAAAACCAAACACTCAAAGAGTTTTCTTTTTATATATGAGATAACCAAACTTTTTCCAAAATAAATATGGCGCCGCACAAACTAGCTCTATGTAATTCCATGTAAATCCAGATTCGTATGGTTCTGCATAAACCAGATCCATATGAACAAGCATAAAATCGAAACTCAAAGAGTTCATTTTTTATATATGAGATAACCAAACTTTTTTCAAAACAAATATGGCGCCACACAAACCAGCTCCATGTAAATCCATATAAATTCAGATTCTTATGGTTCTGCATAAACCAGATCCATATGAATAAGCATAAAACCAAACACTCGAAGAGTTTTATATATATATATATATATATATATATATATATATATATATATATATATATATATATATATATGAGATAACCAAACTTTTCCCAAAACAAATATGGCGCCGCCCAAACCAGCTCCATGTAACTCCATATAAATCCAGATTCGTATGGTTCTGTATAAACCAGATCCATATGAACAAGCATAAAACTAAACACTCAGAGAGTTTTTTTTTTTTTTTTTTTATATATGAGATAACCAAACTTTTTTCAAAACAAATATGGCGCCGCACAAACCAGCTCCATTTAAATCCATGTAAATCCAGATTCGTATGGTTCTGCATAAACCAGATCCATATGAACAAGCATAAAACCAAACACTCAAAGAGTTTATATATATATATATATATATATATATATATATATATATATATGAGATAATCATTTTTTTTCCAAAGCAAATACGGTACCGCACAAACGAGCTCCATGTAAATCCAGATTCGTATAATACCAGGGCGATAGCTATACAGACCATTGTTGAAAATCCATCTGTTTAGCTATCTGGGTAACTCTGACTCCTCTCTTTCAGGGTAGCGAATCACCCTAGATTTATATGGTGCAGCATAAACCAGCTCCATGTAAACCCAGATTCATATGATTCTGCACAAACCAGTTTCATATGAACCTCTTCGCAGATATGCCTGACTCCTAAGCAGTTAGGTAGCGACAGATTGCATATCATCCTTGATTTATATGGCGCCGCATAAACCAGCTCCATACAAGTACAAAATCAAACACTCAAAGAGTTTTTTTTTATCGTTGTATGAAAAACTTCACCAAAACAAGTATAAAACCAAACACTCAAAGAGTTTTTATTTTTTGAAATTTTGCCAAAACACGTATATACCAAACACTCAAAGAGTCCTTTTATTATTATATCAAGACTTTGCCAAAACAAGTATAAAACCAAACACTCAAAGAGTTTTTTTTTTTTTGAAAACTGAAGGAAAACACCAAACCGCGCAACACAGACTCTGGTAATTTGCCACTTTATTAAAACTTTCCAAAAATGATAGAAGAAAAAGCTAGACTCCGAAACACAGAGCTGTCCGTTTCTATCATTGTTAAAAACTCAAAAGATGGAAGAAAAGGCAAACTCGGAAGCGCGGAGCTGTCAATTTTTATCCTTATTAAAACTCCAAAAGATGGAAGAAAATGCAAACTCCGAAGCACGGAGCTGTAAATTTCTATCCTTATTAATAAAAAAAAATTGTTAAAAGATTAAAGAAAAAACTACCAACTTTGATTGATTTCACAATTGGATTAGTTATCTCTCGCCGAGAGTAACTAGGAGTGCATGATCTTTGCTGAAAGCAAAACTCAAGTAGATTGATGAGATTTTTGTATATTGACTCTTTTTAACAGGTGAGAAGCATTTTGCTGAGGTTTGAAGACTGTAGGAGTAGATTCTAGACTCCGGTGGGAATTGAAGTTTCTGAAACTTTGACTCCAAAAGAGACAATTTGATTAAGGATTCAACTCAAAGAGTATGTTCAAGCTTCTCTGGTTACCATTTGCTAAGAATAGATATCCCAGTTATCATTGTGTTTGATATCTTTTATGACGTAAGTCATAAAAGATGCCCCTAGTGTGATGTGCTTCCATGACAAAAGTCTTAAGAAAGCAAAATCGGGATAATGAATGGAAATTTGAATTTGCGTGGGTTCTTTCTTTGGTATAATGGGTAAAACAATCTCCACAAAGGCTGAATTTGAGAATTCTTTCTTTTATTGTTCATTGTTTGAGGCTTTGATAACTCAAGCAGGTCTGAATAAGAAGTTTCTTACCCTTCTTTGATTCCTAAATCAGGATCTATTCTGGATTTTTCTTCACATTTTAGAGGGTGTGCACCCATTCTCTCCGGTGCCAAACACTTTGGATTCTAAAAGAAAACAAGAATGAACAAGGAACAGACTCCTAATGACTCTTTCAAGGAAGACTTACAATATTCAAAGGACTTGACTAAATTTTGATTCACTCTTAGATCAAATGTGTTATTATTTTTTTATGGTAAGGCTAACCACCCTCGGAGTAATCTCGAAAACCATGTCAAGAGGTTCTAATTTTCTCCATCAGGATTCCGTCATGGTTACTAACCCCTTCGGATTGCTCAGTCTTAATGCCCCTAGTTTAGAAAGGTGTCAAAGTAAGTCTCACTGACACTACCCGGATTCCAGAATCTTGCCCTATGTAATGATTGTTTCTTCTTCTCTTCGAGTCTCCTCTGATGAGAACCCATAGCTATTGTATTTTCAGGTTTTCTGTCTTGCAGATCACTCGTCTCAACTTTCTCCTGAATTACTTGCACTACTTGAATTTTTGAGTTCTTCATAACTGAGGAACTCCTTCTGCATCTCATCAATTCACTCTTTATGTGAAATTCTTTGCCTCTGACTGGATTGCCTCTTCAATTTTTTAACCCGTCAGACCGCTACCCTCATTTTGCATAAGCTGACTCATTTGGTTATCGACTTAGTAAGTACATGACTTTATCTAGGCCGCCTTTTCAGGTTTTCAACCTAGTGGGCCTTCAGACTCTCGTTCTTTTCTTTTCTTTATGTTTTTGTTCTAATTTGCCTTGAACCTTTACTTGTTTCACCAGAAGGACTTTCTAGGTGGGCTTGGGTTCAAAAGGGCAGGAAGTTTATCTGGTTCAAACGATTTGGACCAAATCTGGTCTAGCCAGATTGCCTACGTACCTAAAAAATGGAGGATCAGATCCACATAGTTCACTTTGGGGTTTAACAGAGAAGGCTTTGGCTTTTAGCTTCAAAATTTTGAAAGGGGATAATTGACCAAATCTGAATTAATCAGACTGCCTATGTACCCCTGAAGAATTGGGCATCAGGTCATAACATAGTTCAAACTTCTTAAAAAAAATGCCCATGGTTTATAATTTGGTTAGAAGGAAATAGTTTAATTTGATTTTTTGGCCCAAAGGGTTCACAAAAGGATTTTAAAAGGTTAGGATTTTGTCTAAAAAAGCTCAAACGTCCAAGGATGGCCTCTTGGTATATTTGGCGTACAAGCTCTATTGCGTAAGGTTCAAAACTTTGAATGTTGGTCCAGGAGTCTGGCGGTATTTGCAAGTAAGACTTCAATCACGATACTCCACTTTCGAATCTTGGAGATCTTGAATTGGTACTCAAGATTCTACAACTCTTATGAGTTTCCAAATGCCGAATACAATTCCCATATTCATTCTACTCATTGATTCCATCATCTGGGTCTTCGATACTCCTAAGGAGTTGTCTTTGGGACACATTCCATTCTCTTATTTTTTTTGGATACTCTCTTTCTTTCTTTCAAATGTTCTGTTTCTTTTGGACAATGAGAATGCCCTCAATCTTGCAATATTCCACCTAGGAATTACTTTGAAAATATGCAGCCCAAGTGTTTTTTTTAAAACTCAAATCTGTGACTACATTTTTTGAAAGTCTTCTCTCAACTTCTCATCAGCTCCACTGGATGTCTGATGCTCACTCTTTAGAATTTTTGCTTTTTTACTTGAGGTCTAAAGCTGATATAGTCTTGCCTTGCACCACACAGGGCATTCCCCTGGTTTATCCTTATAGGATCAAGCATAAACCCCTCCAAATAGGTTTATCAATTCCTCGCGCTCATCGGGAGATAAATTTTTGCCAATTCATCTTTCCCGAGTTTTGAATTTTGATACCACTATCTATAGCTTCAATTTCTTCTTCAAGTGCCTATTCTCGACGCTCCTCCTCTCGTTTGACCATTTTTTAGATCTCGAGGAGAATTTCGTCTGCATTCTCATCCAAGAAAGGTGTCTTTAGTTATTTAAACAATAGATCTAAGAGTGAATCTTAGAGTATCATTGATACGAAACCAAATGCTTTATTGAATTGAAAATTGTAGGTACATTGATGATTTTTGACGCGCCTCAATGGGCTCTACATTGAATTTTAACAAAGAGCTAAACACTGACTCCAAACGAGAAAGACTGATTAACATGACATTTTTTTAATAAGCCTCAAAAGGACTAAACATTGACTCAATGAAAAGGACTAACGGACTCAATACACACAAGACTAATATTGACACAACTTGACTTGCCAACTTCGAAATGAGAATTGGCACTTATTCATCAAAAGACAGACTTTAAGAAAATGACTCTCTTTTATAAGCAAAAAATTGGCACTGAAAATTCATGAGTAGCAGGCCTTCCTCTATGATAATTATAATTATAGAGTTCGATCCCGAAGTAGGAATCTCAGAAAAGGCAACTCCATATGGTCTAGGTTGAATGAGACAACAAAAGGCTATGTTGACAGTGCGGGTGAAGCAATAGACTGTCTGGATCGAATAAGTTTGGAAATGGTTAGTTTTATGGACAGATATTCATTTGTTGAACTCAGACTTTTGAATTGGAAGCACACACACTAGATCTATGATCATGGGATAAAAATTCCGAACAAATGGAGATGAAAGGAATCTCAATCCACTCCTTTAGGTCTTCTTTGGATAAGGCTGTTCTCTTTTTGGGCACAAAAGAGTTAGGAACGATAAACACCCCTAATAAAAATAAGTTTCAATCTTAGCAATGATCATGCACTCATGGGATAGATGGGCAAGATATAACCAATCCATTAATGATCACAATATAAGAAAGGTAAATCCATGATAAAAAATATAGATCAATTCTATATTCAATAAAATCAAGGAATAGATTATGGACAAAGAACCCATAATCTAATTGTAATCCACAAAATAGATGGATGAGAATAATTGATTAGATTAGGAGAGAGAAATTAACTAAGAAGTTAACCCTAATCTAATAATGTAGAATATGGATCAATGATACAGGATATGAGTCAAATGTATCATCAAAGGATCAAAGAATAGACTATGGCCATAATGATGTTGAATAGAAGTCACTGACCAGATCTAAATCTGAAATAATGGATAGATTTGATTGGATTAGATAAATAAAACTCACTAAGGAGTAAGCCCTAATATAATAATCAATATATATATATATATATATATATATATACAAATATATATCCTAACCAGATGCACCAACCCTAGTCTAATCTAGCGGAGTCAAGGAGGTCTTGATTCATGACAGACTGATGAGTGTACTAGGACCGTGTTGTAGCCACACGAGGTGAACTACCCTAATCGATAAATAGGACAAGGCCCCTAACTCTAGGCTCCACATGAGTAAGCAACACATGTTCGTCCCTATATGCAAACAAATGGACAATGTAATATATAGAGGGGGTAAGGCTGAGGTCCACCTGGCCGGGTGCATAGTTACTTGTACACTGTGACTATCGTCCAGTATACGAACTATGTCCATTTTACACACGTAGTGTCCAGGCGCTGAGTGTACTATGGGTGCGGTGATGCCTGAGTGAGAGCGGATATAGCTCTCGTGGCTCCTACTAATAGTACCCCACCAAAATAGGTAAACTGATAGCACATCCACAACAAACCATAGCAGAAAATAACCACAAAACATGATAATATATGCAGGGATGAGAGTGGTGTGTGAGCCCTTATTTTATTATGCACCTATTTAGTGCCCCTGAATTCTAACAAAAAGGTTCCCATTTAACTTGATTTTGGCCTAAATTTATTGAAAATTAATTAAAATGGCATTTTATCAGAGTTAGGCAATATTTCAAGAATTCCCCAGCAGAGTCGCCAGCTGTGGACCCTGATCTTGAGGTGGCGGCGAGGAACGGGTCCCCGTCAGTCCTTTGGATCTCCACGTGAAGGAGAGCTCTACCAAGGAACTCTCAAAACAAAACACCATATGGCGATACAAACGGGATACCTTTTGATCCGGAGCCAAGGCTTGAAACCAAGACGTACCTAAAATAAGAAAAAGTCGCCATCCATGGATAGGCCATGGAACCCAAAAAATAAATCATTTGTGCAATGGATAACCAGAAATATATATGGTCCATGCCTGATTACGAATAAGGAAGGTCCGAAGAGCACCCCATCCGCCCAAGTGCAAGCACTCGGTCTCTTATGCCGTATTTTATTAGTTTTGAAGAGTTTTGGGCAAAAATCATGTGAAATGGCACGAATATCCCCGAGAAAACGTCTACCTAAACATGCATGACCCGGAGATAGGTAAAAGAAAAATAAAACATCCAAATCCTAAAGAGAATTGATATCAAAATCATCTGACATTAGAATAAACACTAGAGTCCAGTGTCTCTCAAAGAGGCATAGAAAACTAGAGCTAATCCAATATCAGATAATCCTGCTACCTATCTCCACACATCACATCTAACATTCATGCCTAAAGAGAGCTAGAACCAGTATCATCTATCATTAGAATGAACACTAGAATCCGTCGTCTCTCAAAGAAGCGGAGAAAGCTAGAGTCAATCTGATAGCAGATAACCCTGCTTCCGGTCTCTATACATCCCATCTAGTCCTAACTCATCACATCTAGGAAAGTAGTAAACATACACATGCACATCTATAGCTAAAGAGATAAACCTGCACAGTGAGCAAATGTCAGTAGATGAAAGCAAAAATAATAATCATCAATAGTAAAGAGCTACAGCTAAGCATATGATCAGGAGATAATGAACAAATAAGCAGTAAAGAACTATAGCTAAACATGTGAACAAGCAAAGTGATATAGACATAAACACTCTACAACTAAGCATGTGAATAATCAAATAAAGAAATAACCTCAATTTGAAAGAAAACACACTAGAAAAAATGATAACCACAAACACAAACTCTAAAAACACTAACAACAAACCCTAAGACTCTAAACGTTATCGCCCGAATCTTTGGATGGTCCGATGTTCATCCAAAGCCGCCTACGTATCCCTGCTTCACAGGAATCAAGGCAACGTAGTTCTTACGTTCCTATTATTGTGGGACACGATCCCGCGAGAGGGGCGTGGGGCGCGAGCCGCCGCGCGCTCTCCTTTGGTCTCTCGTACCCACGCGATTGGCGTGTGCTTCTTAGTGTTGATTTTAATTCGTCTTTTATGTGAACTTGGGATCGCTAAGGCAATCCGAATTCCACACAAAAGATACTGACAGAGTCGCCACCTAGATGTGGGATCTAGGACCCGTGATTAACCAGAAATCTAGACTCGCTACCTGGTTACAAGAATGGAAGGTATGGGGATTTATCCACCACATGCACCATTCCTGCCCGATAATCGGTCTTCGGTTCCAAAAGCTAACTCTTTTGAATTTATTTTAAATGGCTCATTCAACTCTATGTTAATGTGCGAACTATGTGACATGCATCCTATGATCTAATTTCAATATGAATCCTAAATGTGTATTTTGATTTCTTAATTTGTCTGGATTCAATCTAAGTGCAAGTTCTCCTAAGATTCTAATCTCATGGAAGATCCTAAATGATTTAATTAAGAATTTACAATAAAATTAATATACAAAACACCACAATTTGTTGTAGTGCCGACTCGCGGATGGTATGCCATCTGACATCCAAGCTGCCTACGTACCCAAGCCTCACTGGGATCAGAGTCGACGTAGTTCGGTGCACCTAAGCTAAGCTACATATGCCTAACTCAACTAAGACACCGACCTAGACGGGATTGACTGTTTCAACAGTTTTAAGAGAAGTTGTTTAATTCAAGTTGAGGATTTTATTATCTTAGGATTTCATCGAAGATGCTATATGATTCTTATCTAAATGCAAGTTGTCCCTTAGACTAATGCAGGTTAGCCTACATCCTAGTCTACTAGGCATGTCTTAGGGAAAGATGAGGTGACTAGTGTAACTAGACCTATGGTACGGTTGCTATACATAGCAAGCGTCCGTGATGAGGCTGGACTCCTAACTCTAGGACTCCCTAAAACTTAGGACACGACACAACACTAGTGTTCCTAAATTGGGCTCTAATGGTTCTTAGATTGGAAACCATAATCCAATGGTTCCGGAAGACTCGAGACAAATCAATTCAAATTCTTGAAGTTAATTAATTTCAGATTTCATGGATTTTCGATTTATGGACACTTGAGGATTACCAATGGTTCTAGGGTTCACCAATTTCGGCCCAGAATAGCATCCAAGGAAGGGAATCGTGCGTTCTTTCCTTGCGCAATTTAATACTTAGGTTATAACATCTTATTGCCTGGCATATCTCAGGATTTCCGTGGACAGTAACCTCGGAGCCAACAACATGCTATAGCTTAAGTATTCAAATTGTCAAAGATCGGTTGCAATTGGGATACGATTATGGATGCACTGACCATTTTTCCAGGGAATTCTAATGATCCTAAGATTTCTGTTTCAATGGATTAAGGAGTTAATGTGTGACAGAGATTTAAGGTTCTTTAGAAATATTCAGATGATTTTCAATTAATTTCGGATTTTCAATGAATTTTATCAATTTTAAACATATGAGTGATTTTACAAGTGAAATTGTAGCAAACGAATTCGAAATGAGTTGAAATTTATACAGCAGCAAGATATGATGAAATGTAGCTTACGGAAAGAGTTTTACAGATTTTTACATTAAGCTCATATTTAATTTCGATTTAACAATTGATTGACCAGATTGCACAAATAACACAGAAACCACTAGAAATATGAATCTAAATTCAATGAAATTTCTACATTAATAAGATATAAGTAAAAATAACATACTGAGAAATTTTCATGAATTTTGGAAACCATTTACTATCAGTTTCAGATTTTTTAATTTTCAGACCAGATTATGAATTAACCCTACATCCCATATGAAAACAGATCCAAATCACTTGAAACTTTTACAGTAACTAGAAATGTGAGATTGAAGACTACTGTAAAAATTTTAAGAATTTTAGTTGTGATCTGATGTCAGTAACAATTCCTCCAAAAGCTGGTAAATTTCAAAGAAAGCATAAAATAATATACCAAACAAATTCTCAAAATTCTCAAAATTTCATGGTAGAATGTACTGGTATCATATTAGTTTCCCACGAAATTTCATTAATTTTGGAATTCATTTAGTATATATTTTATTTTCGAAACACTCATGGAGATCATGATTTTGAGCATACATATTTAATTTTCAACTAAATCCAATTAAATTCTAAAAATCATGCAAATATACCAAATAATTCTAGAAAAATCTAAAAATTAAGTACCTACCTGTGATCGAAAT
Source organism: Tasmannia lanceolata (assembly GCF_043159265.1). Classification (NCBI taxonomy): domain Eukaryota; kingdom Viridiplantae; phylum Streptophyta; class Magnoliopsida; order Canellales; family Winteraceae; genus Tasmannia; species Tasmannia lanceolata. The sequence continues at coordinate 4,255,639 of NW_027518713.1, read as the reverse complement.
CCTCGCCGAATCCGAGAGCCGAAAAATTCGAAAATCGCACCGCCGCTTGATCCGCTTCCGCTTTCTTTCTCTTTTTCTTTGTTTTATTTTCTTTTATATTTTTTTTTATATGGAACAAGGGAGAGAGATGGGGAGAAACAAATAAGGAGAGAAAGTAGATAATGATAGTGTGAGAGTGAGAGAGTGAGAGATATTGAGGGAGAGAAAGAGAAAACTATCCAAAAACAATGTGTTCTTCTTTTTTTTTTTTTCTTCCTCTCATCACCTCTCTTTATATAGTGAAAAACTTAGTGGAGAGGTGGAAATAAACAATGAGAATGGTGGGTGTGGTGGAGAATAATGGAAATAAACAATGAGAATGGTGGGTGTGGTGGAGAATAATGGAATATATAATGGTAATGGTGGGAATTGTGGTGGGGAATAATGGAATATATAATGTGAATGGTGGGTGTGGTGGAGAATAATGGAAATAAACAATGGTAATTGTGGGAATGGTGGTGGGAATAATGGAATATATAATGGTAATGGTGGGAATGGTGGTGGGAATAATGGAATATATAATGGTAATGGTGGGAATGGTGGTGGGAATAATGGAATATATAATGGTAATGGTGGGAATGGTGGTGGGGATAATGGAATATATAATGGTAATGGTGGGAATGGTGGTGGGGATAATGGAATATATAATGGTAATGGAGATAATGGTGTTATTTTAAAGGGAAAAATGAAGTTAGTGGAAATGGTAGAGAAAGTTAAGTCATGCTAATGGTGAGTCCCACATCAGCGGGTTCCGCACAAGCGGGTCCCACATCAGCGGGCCCTACACAAGCGGGTCCCACATCAGCGGGTCCCACACAAACGGGTCCCACATCAGCGGGTCCCACACAAACGGGTCCCACACTAGCAGGTCCCACACTAGCAGGTCCCACACCAGCGGGTCCCACACAAACGGGTCCCACACTAGCAGGTCCCACACTAGCAGGTCCCACACCAGCGGGTCCCACACAAACGGGTCCCACACTAGCAGGTCCCACACTAGCAGGTCCCACACCAGCGGGTACAAATTCTCCCTAGTTTAGATTTTTCTGAATAATCCTTCTCAACATTTAGCGGGAAAATGCGAAACACGACGGAAATGACCAAAAATATTTAGAAATGTAACAAACGGATGCGGGAAAGAAAGACATTGGAAAACCGACGGAAAACAAACCCTAATTTCTTTATCGATTAAGGTAGAGCAAAATGGGGTGTCTACAGATGCCCCTCTTTGGTAGAGATGACGTAGTCATCGAATACCAAAGTCAAAATGACAGAGCCATTTTGCGTAGCTTTAATCGACAAAAGACTCTACACAAAACGGAACTTAGACGCAAACATTTACTACCTAATGCAAGGCCCTAAATGAAATCCTAGAATTAGAACATAATAAGAAATCCTGATGCGGTGCCGTTTACAAACGAGCAACGAGAGAATGAGATACCACTTTCGAATGGATTCCGAAGAGAAAGAACAAAGATCGTTCTCAAGCGGTTTTTTTTTTTTTTTTTTTTTTTAAAGAAAATGAGACATCTTTCACAAGCGGGCTCAAGGAGGATAAGAGACCATGGACTCAGAAAATGAGGCACCGTTCACAAACGGGCTCAAGGAGAACATGAGACCATTCATAAATGGACTCGAGAAATGAGGCACCGTTCACAAACGGGTTCAAAGAAACAAGATAGCTTCAACAACGAAGAATTTAGAGATTTTTCATAAACTTGAATTTGACGTAGGATTGGATTTGATGAATTTTTGATTTTTCAGAAATAAGGCACCGTCCACAAACGGGCTCAAGGAGGACATGAGATCATTAACAAATGGACTCAGAAAATGAGGCACCGTTCACAAACGGGCTTGAAGAGGATATGAGACAATTTACAAATGAACTTCAGAAAATGAGACACCGTTCACAAACGGGATGAAGGGGAACATGAGACCATTTACAAATGAACTTCAGAAATGAGGCGCCGTTCACAAACGGGCTCAAGGAGAACACGAGACCATTCACAAATGGACTCGAGAAATGAGGCACCGTTCACAAACGGGCTCAAGGAGAATAAGAGACCATTCACAAATGGACTCAGAAAATGAGGCACCGTTCACAAACGGGTTCAAAGAAACAAGATAGCTTCAACAACGAAGAATTTAGAGATTTTTCATAAACTTGAATTTGACGTAGGATTGGATTTGATGAATTTTTGATTTTTCAGAAATAAGGCACCGTCCACAAACGGGCTCAAGGAGGACATGAGATCATTAACAAATGGACTCAGAAAATGAGGCACCGTTCATAAACGGGCTTGAAGAGGATATGAGACAATTTACAAATGAACTTCAGAAAATGAGACACCGTTCACAAACGGGATGAAGGGGAACATGAGACCATTTACAAATGAACTTCAGAAATGAGGCGCCGTTCACAAACGGGCTTAAGGAGAAGACGAGACCATTCACAAATGGACTCGAGAAATGAGGCACCGTTCACAAACGGGCTCAAGGAGAATAAGAGACCATTCACAAATGGACTCAGAAAATGAGGCACCGTTCACAAACGGGCTCAAGGAGAAGATGAGACCATTCACAAATGGACTCAGAGAATGAGACACCGTTCACAAACGGGTTCAAGGAGAAGACGAGACCATTCACAAATGGACTCGAGAAATGAGGCCCCGTTCACAAACGGGCTCGAAGAATTTAGATATTTTTTATGAACTTGAATTTGACGTAGAATTGGATTTGATGAATTTTGGATTTGAACTTAATGAAATCGGGGACATTATAGATCGTGCCCAGTAAAGATATTGGAAACCAAGACTTTGACGAATGATGAGACGACCAACCTTATGAACGAAGAACCATTAGTAACCAGAATGGATTAGAAACACTTTTATTAAACTTCAACAAGATTTTTCTCAAAGAGACTGCTGGTCTTGTCTTTGGGGATTTGGATAACTGAAACCTTGAACAAGACACTTAAAATTGGTAATCTAGAACAACGGCTCTCTTGGATATAATCATGGAAAAGTGGGACTTGCCTCCTGATAGGTGTTTAGATAAACACTTCTTGACCAGGATAGTATTTAACTAACTGGAAGGAAATTCTGAATTTTAACGGTTCATCTTTCTGAGAAATTGGCTCGACCATCATTGCATCTGAGGCTCTTCCAAGCTTAAGATGCCTTTTTGAGGTATGATCTTTTTACGGAAGCTGGGCTTTCTGATGTTTTCACTTCTGAATTTTTCTGAGCTGATCTTTTTTGAAATGAAGTTGTTTGACTAAATTCTCGAGCTCTTTCAGGTACAATTGAAGGGAGCTGCCTAGGCCGGGCCTCCTTCACCAAGACAGTTACATCATTTGGACATAGGAACGACGATTGACTCTTTCTAAAGAGAAAACTTAGATAAAAGACACTACTCAAAGGATTGAGGAGCTCTGAAGGAATGAACATAGAATAACAACGATTGATTAACTACACTGACAGACACAGTAATGCTTCTGACTTAGTTAACGTTTTATTTGGTAAGTCTATCCTTTCAAGGAATATTTTTTTTTTAATTGGTAAACACTGGACTTTTTCCTTAAAATAGTAATGCCTCAATGATTTAATTACAACTCCTAGGATTGCTTAGCTCCAATGCCCCCAGTTTTGAGGATGTCACTTGAATTTGCTTGAACTTCAGTTGATCTTCAGTCCTGATACCGGCTGTAGCCTTCTTACAATGATTCTCTTACCATGACCAAGTCACCTCTTCAGGGTTTTTAACTTGGCGGACCGTGGTGGCCTTAACTTTTGCCTGAACCGCCCTTCTAGGTTTTCGATTCAGCAGGCTATCCCCTTAGCTTTTGCCTAAGCCGCCCTTTCGGGTTTTCAACTTAGCAGGGGAACGATCTTAAATTTTGCCTAGACCGCCCTTTCAGGTTTTCAGTCTAGCAGATCTTCAAACTCCGTTCCTTTTTTTTTTCACTTTTTGTGTTTTCGGTACCTAGATCAATAATTCTGAACACTGGAAGGACTTTATAGGTAGGATAGGGTTTTTCAAAGAATGGCTTAAGGCTCGACAAAGATTTCGACCGAACCTATGAATAGGTTGCATACATATCCCAAGATAGGAATCAGGTCGTGTGTAGTTCAGGGCGAATGCCCCTAGTTTGAAGATAAATTGTTTGAAGGTTAATTGATTTTTTCCTTTTTTTCTTTCTTTCTGGAATGATTGACCTCTCTTCTTTTGGAACTGGTCCCTCTTTTTTTTTCTTTTTTTTTTGGAACGATTACATTTCTTTTCCTTTTTTCTTTTTTTTTGAATCGACCGAACTCGGTTTAACCGAGCTGCCTACGTACCCCAGTGTAGGGATCAGGTCTCGCGTAGTTCGGGGCGAATGCCCCTAGTTTGATGGGTTTTCAAGAAAATTTCATTTAGGCTCGAAGGGTTTGCAAACCAGTATTCTTTTGACGTTGGGTTCTGATTTTGGGATTTATTCAGTCAAATGAGGCCTTCCGATGTTCAGATTGGGAATCGATCTAGGTTACTAGAGTCCCTCTGGTACTGATTATTATTATTTTTTTATTTTTTTTTCATTTTTTTTTTTCGGAGTTTGACGGCATTTCCAGGTAAGAGATAATGGATCTTCTTCTTTCAAGATTCTAATACGTGCTTTCGACTTTTATAGAGCGAAACTTGTTCTTTGACATCGTCCATTTATGGATTTGTAACTCTTGATATCTGATGACCACTTTTCAATACTTGCTCTTGAACTTCTTATCTTGAATTTGTTAGCTTCATGTTATGAATTTGAGAACCAAGGTCATTGATTGGAAATATGAAAGTTGTTTCCACTCCATGCCCTTTGCATAGCATATGATATTCACTTCATTCTTTCTTGAACCTTCTATCTGGGTCTTTCTCTTGGCATTAATGGTAACGCTTACCGGACCATCTTTTTATCCTCAAAATGGGTTTACCAATTCTTCACACTCTTCAGAGGGTAATGTATTTTCAATCGGCATTTACTGGATCAAGGTTTCAGTGCCAGTGTTTACCACTTTAATTTCATCTTTGAAAGGCTGAGATTGGCGCTCCTCCTCTTGTTCAAGTAATCGTTGTGACTCAAGTGGAGTTTCGTCAATTTTGTCCTCATTTGAGGAGGGAGTCTTATTTTAAGATCAGAAGCACACTTAAGAAATAGACACAAGTGAACTATTGGAACTGAAATTTTATTTAAAGAAAAAAATACTACATCTCACAACCTATCCTGAACATGTTCAGGATTCACAACTCTAAAAGAAAAGCAAAAGATAACTTGCCTGGACTAGGCATTAACCTTGAACTGTAGAACCGGACTCAACAATTGTACTGACCATGATGGCTGACTCAAAATAAAATAATAAACGACTAAAACTTTAACTGCCGCAACTGTCTAGCTTCGGAGGCTCGGCGAAAGCTGGCTCATAAATGGTACTTTCAACTTCTGATTCTTTTCATTGCAACCGGACCTGTGCCCCTTTGAACCTTCAGTTATTTAAGCATTGCGAACGGCTGGCGGCAGTACTGCATGATTTGATAATGGGTTATTGGTAGCAACGGGACTTGGCTCAAACACAAGGCTTTTATTGTCGAGCAACCTCTGGATTCTGAATTTTAGGGCAATGCAATTATCAGTGAGATGGCCAGAATTTCTATGGTATTCGCAGTGTTGATCTGTTCGCCAATTTGCTGGTAAAGGATTAGGAAGAGCCCTAATGTCGGGCAGGATTATGCGACCTGAGGCTAGACACTCCTTGAGTATCACAGATGGTGGAAGAGGGAGAGGGGTAAATTCTGTCTGGGCCTGTGACCGAGGTGCGACAGCAGGTTGGGTATAATCCATCACCATGGGGTTCTGAGGTTTTGAAGGCTGAGGCTTGGAGCGGGAAAGGTTATTAATTTCAGCTGATGGAGGCTTCCTGAATTCTTTGGTATTCGGGTTACTTCGGTTGAACACACCTTGAGCCATAGCCTCCTCTATTTGGGTGCCTGCCACGATAAAGTGTTTGAAGTCCGGATAATACTGCAACGACATGTGATACTGGAGCTGGGGGGAAATATTTTTCATGATTATTTGGACCTGCTCTTCCTCAGAAGGGCGCTCCATCATCTGAGCTGCTATTCTCCTCCATCTTTTCACAAAGGTCAGAAAGGATTCCCTCAAGTCTTGCTTTGTCCTTTCCAAATCCTTTCTGGTGATTTCTGTCCCGTCATCATATTTGAATTGCCTGATGAACTGCTCGCCGATATCCTTCCATGTCCTGTAACGAGTCTTGTCCAAGACCATGAACCACCTCCTGGCAACCTTGGTTAGGGAAACCGGGAACAATTGAGCCATTTGCTCAGAAGATAAGCCTTGAGGCTGACACATGATGGTGAACATTTGCAAATGTGTGATTGGACAACCCACACCATCATATTTATCAAAGTCCGGCATTTGAAAATTGGCTGGGAGACGGATTTCTGGGAACAGTGTGAGGTCACTTGGATTGAAACCACCCTGGTCCTGAAACTGAATGTCCTGAACCTTCCTGGTAAGACTTTCTAATTTCTCCATAACTACTTTATCAACCATGGACTGAGAAGGCCTGCTGCGATCTTCGCTGTATTGCTCTTTTTCAAAATCTTCTTCAGTTTTGTCAGGGATAGGAATGAACACTGGCTGGGCAGGTGCGGCTGAAGTAACTGTATGGTGCATGGACCCTTTATCTTTGGACAACGATGGCCCCAACTTTTCAGAAAGCTGGGCCTTGATAACTTGGTTCTCTTCTTTGAGTTCTTGAAGCTGCCGGAGAATCAAGGTGAGAGTATCGGTAATAGCAGCGGGTGGAAGACTACTGTTCTGGTTTTCTGCCATTGGGGAGGATGAGGATGGGAAAGAAGGAGATGCTGGGGTCCTCAGAGAAGGTGGCGAGGAGACAGATTTCCTCTGCAATCGAGAAGAGATCCGAACCCAAGGAATAGTAGGGTTAGCTATGGTGTTTAGTGCCCTGTCATGGAAATAATGAACACGAGGTATATGAGCTTGACATTCATGGAGTGTTTCTTCTCAATGACTGAAAAATATTACACATTTAAGCAAGTAATTGGGACAATAGAATGAATCCAAATGATGAGGGGAATGCCCTTAGTTCAAGGATTATGAGAGTAAACTCTGAAGGATTTAGCAGAAATATTCTTGAAAAAGGTAGCCCCTAGAGGAGGAAGAGATCAAGGGTACAGGCAAGATTGGATCATCAAGATTGCACGATCAAATGATTGAGACACAATTTCCGCCAATGAAGACACAATCGAATCCCACAAGAGACGAATGATAGACACATGATCAAAATGTGAGATTGCATAGGATTACTTTCAACGGGTAGATCAAGAATAACTAATCCTATGAGATCTTTGGAAATGATGGGATTTATATCCTAACCCCAAAGGAAAAGTTTTTAGTCTTCGCACATTTTAACAGTGTTACCTGAAGGCATCAACCCTAATTCTAATCTAGCGGAGTGGAGAGAGGATCTCGACTCATGACTTTGTTTGTGTACATAGGACCGATCGTAGCCATTGGAAGATGGACTACGGCCTAATCTAGACACAAATGGGTAAGATATCCTAAACTAGGCTCACACATGTGGTGCACATGTGTTCGTATACTGCATGCATGTGTGGGTTAATCTAGGGGTAAGGCCAAGAGTCCCCTTAGCGCGAATCCATGTTCGATATACTGTACCAGTGTCCGGCGTATCAGTACGTGAACAAGAGATCCGTTTACGCACCATAAAGGTACTAGGCTAAGGGTGGAATGCTTCTCTAGCACAGAGGCACCAGGTGATGAAATCCCAGTCAACCATGCTAGATAACACTCCGGGTTCCTAAAATAGGACGTGTGTGCATGTGAAATGCAAGGGTTTAGATGCAAGTGATGTAAGTGTGTGCAATAAGTTCGCGCAATCTATGATGCCTTCAGGTTTTGTTAAATTAAGTTCGAGTAAAATATGATGAGAAAATAAAACGAGACAAACTAATCTAACAAGTATAGAGTTTTTATGAGCCAGTTAAATTAAATTCAAATGAATTATCTTTTGAAATTTTAATGAAGTTAGGTGATCCCCAGCAGAGTCGCCAGACTGTGGGACACGATCCCGCGAGAGGGGCGTGGGGCGCGAGCCGCCGCGCGCTCTCCTTTGGTCTCTCGTACCCACGCGATTGGCGTGTGCTTCTTAGTGTTGATTTTAATTCGTCTTTTATGTGAACTTGGGATCGCTAAGGCAATCCGAATTCCACACAAAAGATACTGACAGAGTCGCCACCTAGATGTGGGATCTAGGACCCGTGATTAACCAGAAATCTAGACTCGCTACCTGGTTACAAGAATGGAAGGTATGGGGATTTATCCACCACATGCACCATTCCTGCCCGATAATCGGTCTTCGGTTCCAAAAGCTAACTCTTTTGAATTTATTTTAAATGGCTCATTCAACTCTATGTTAATGTGCGAACTATGTGACATGCATCCTATGATCTAATTTCAATATGAATCCTAAATGTGTATTTTGATTTCTTAATTTGTCTGGATTCAATCTAAGTGCAAGTTCTCCTAAGATTCTAATCTCATGGAAGATCCTAAATGATTTAATTAAGAATTTACAATAAAATTAATATACAAAACACCACAATTTGTTGTAGTGCCGACTCGCGGATGGTATGCCATCTGACATCCAAGCTGCCTACGTACCCAAGCCTCACTGGGATCAGAGTCGACGTAGTTCGGTGCACCTAAGCTAAGCTACATATGCCTAACTCAACTAAGACACCGACCTAGACGGGATTGACTGTTTCAACAGTTTTAAGAGAAGTTGTTTAATTCAAGTTGAGGATTTTATTATCTTAGGATTTCATCGAAGATGCTATATGATTCTTATCTAAATGCAAGTTGTCCCTTAGACTAATGCAGGTTAGCCTACATCCTAGTCTACTAGGCATGTCTTAGGGAAAGATGAGGTGACTAGTGTAACTAGACCTATGGTACGGTTGCTATACATAGCAAGCGTCCGTGATGAGGCTGGACTCCTAACTCTAGGACTCCCTAAAACTTAGGACACGACACAACACTAGTGTTCCTAAATTGGGCTCTAATGGTTCTTAGATTGGAAACCATAATCCAATGGTTCCGGAAGACTCGAGACAAATCAATTCAAATTCTTGAAGTTAATTAATTTCAGATTTCATGGATTTTCGATTTATGGACACTTGAGGATTACCAATGGTTCTAGGGTTCACCAATTTCGGCCCAGAATAGCATCCAAGGAAGGGAATCGTGCGTTCTTTCCTTGCGCAATTTAATACTTAGGTTATAACATCTTATTGCCTGGCATATCTCAGGATTTCCGTGGACAGTAACCTCGGAGCCAACAACATGCTATAGCTTAAGTATTCAAATTGTCAAAGATCGGTTGCAATTGGGATACGATTATGGATGCACTGACCATTTTTCCAGGGAATTCTAATGATCCTAAGATTTCTGTTTCAATGGATTAAGGAGTTAATGTGTGACAGAGATTTAAGGTTCTTTAGAAATATTCAGATGATTTTCAATTAATTTCGGATTTTCAATGAATTTTATCAATTTTAAACATATGAGTGATTTTACAAGTGAAATTGTAGCAAACGAATTCGAAATGAGTTGAAATTTATACAGCAGCAAGATATGATGAAATGTAGCTTACGGAAAGAGTTTTACAGATTTTTACATTAAGCTCATATTTAATTTCGATTTAACAATTGATTGACCAGATTGCACAAATAACACAGAAACCACTAGAAATATGAATCTAAATTCAATGAAATTTCTACATTAATAAGATATAAGTAAAAATAACATACTGAGAAATTTTCATGAATTTTGGAAACCATTTACTATCAGTTTCAGATTTTTTAATTTTCAGACCAGATTATGAATTAACCCTACATCCCATATGAAAACAGATCCAAATCACTTGAAACTTTTACAGTAACTAGAAATGTGAGATTGAAGACTACTGTAAAAATTTTAAGAATTTTAGTTGTGATCTGATGTCAGTAACAATTCCTCCAAAAGCTGGTAAATTTCAAAGAAAGCATAAAATAATATACCAAACAAATTCTCAAAATTCTCAAAATTTCATGGTAGAATGTACTGGTATCATATTAGTTTCCCACGAAATTTCATTAATTTTGGAATTCATTTAGTATATATTTTATTTTCGAAACACTCATGGAGATCATGATTTTGAGCATACATATTTAATTTTCAACTAAATCCAATTAAATTCTAAAAATCATGCAAATATACCAAATAATTCTAGAAAAATCTAAAAATTAAGTACCTACCTGTGATCGAAATCCTCGCCGAATCCGAGAGCCGAAAAATTCGAAAATCGCACCGCCGCTTGATCCGCTTCCGCTTTCTTTCTCTTTTTCTTTGTTTTATTTTCTTTTATATTTTTTTTTATATGGAACAAGGGAGAGAGATGGGGAGAAACAAATAAGGAGAGAAAGTAGATAATGATAGTGTGAGAGTGAGAGAGTGAGAGATATTGAGGGAGAGAAAGAGAAAACTATCCAAAAACAATGTGTTCTTCTTTTTTTTTTTTTCTTCCTCTCATCACCTCTCTTTATATAGTGAAAAACTTAGTGGAGAGGTGGAAATAAACAATGAGAATGGTGGGTGTGGTGGAGAATAATGGAAATAAACAATGAGAATGGTGGGTGTGGTGGAGAATAATGGAATATATAATGGTAATGGTGGGAATTGTGGTGGGGAATAATGGAATATATAATGTGAATGGTGGGTGTGGTGGAGAATAATGGAAATAAACAATGGTAATTGTGGGAATGGTGGTGGGAATAATGGAATATATAATGGTAATGGTGGGAATGGTGGTGGGAATAATGGAATATATAATGGTAATGGTGGGAATGGTGGTGGGAATAATGGAATATATAATGGTAATGGTGGGAATGGTGGTGGGGATAATGGAATATATAATGGTAATGGTGGGAATGGTGGTGGGGATAATGGAATATATAATGGTAATGGAGATAATGGTGTTATTTTAAAGGGAAAAATGAAGTTAGTGGAAATGGTAGAGAAAGTTAAGTCATGCTAATGGTGAGTCCCACATCAGCGGGTTCCGCACAAGCGGGTCCCACATCAGCGGGCCCTACACAAGCGGGTCCCACATCAGCGGGTCCCACACAAACGGGTCCCACATCAGCGGGTCCCACACAAACGGGTCCCACACTAGCAGGTCCCACACTAGCAGGTCCCACACCAGCGGGTCCCACACAAACGGGTCCCACACTAGCAGGTCCCACACTAGCAGGTCCCACACCAGCGGGTCCCACACAAACGGGTCCCACACTAGCAGGTCCCACACTAGCAGGTCCCACACCAGCGGGTACAAATTCTCCCTAGTTTAGATTTTTCTGAATAATCCTTCTCAACATTTAGCGGGAAAATGCGAAACACGACGGAAATGACCAAAAATATTTAGAAATGTAACAAACGGATGCGGGAAAGAAAGACATTGGAAAACCGACGGAAAACAAACCCTAATTTCTTTATCGATTAAGGTAGAGCAAAATGGGGTGTCTACAATTATAAACTATGATGCCTAAGACATCTAGACCACTAAACTAGACTCGACCTAAAAGACCGGACTACAACTTGTTATTAGAACTTCTTTAGCGATTATTTATATTAAAGTAGATTGTGGATTTTAGGACTCTCTATATGCCCTAACTAGATGCAAGTTTTTAAACCCTAAACTAATGCAGGTGGTTCCTATATCCTATGTGTAACTAGGCATACACCTAAGGAAAACCGTAGGCTGACTAACGCTTCCTACTCTAGTCATCAGTCGGAGGAGGGTATTGCCAACTAACCGGACAGAGGTGTCAAACTCCTAGCTAGGACAAACTCCTAACTCTAAAATAAACACAAAACACCAAAACAAACACATACCAACACACAACGCATCTAGGACAAAATCCTAACTCTAGAGGAAGAGCTTTTCGAAAACAGGTTTATTAAAAAGTTTTGAAATATTTTTGTATTTTTGAAAAGTTTAAATGGTTTATTTACAAAGTTTAACTGGACTTGGGATAAAAACCCATGCTGCCTACATACCTCGTGGAAGAGGATCAATCAAACGTAGTTCAGAAACAAACTTTCCTAGTACGCTTAAAACAATATTATTAAGATGTTTCAAATATTTTTGGTGTTTTATATTTCTAATATTTTTGAGTTTTAAAATTTCTAATATTTTTTGATTTTAAATTTTTAATGTTTGTAGATTTTAAAGTTTTTCACTGTTTATGAATTTTTAAATGTTTTAAACCTTTTAAAAAACAAGCCAAACAGCATACTAGGGCCAAACCCTAGGGCTGAAGGGGAAACCCCGAAACAAGCAAACTCACTAAAAGTGAAATAATCCCAAAACGAGTAAACTAGTGAAAATGAAATGATCTCAAAGAAGTAAACTAATGTATGACTGAGATAGTCTCTAATAAAGGGGAGTGGCAACGACACTAAAGGATAAACTTTTAACTGAAAGACAGACACTCTAGCTAAAAGATAAACTCCTAGTCTATACGATAGACTCCTAAACAAACAACACTAAAAGGGTGCCAGTAAGTCAAATAATGACCAACACTCTAAAAGTAGATGCAAATGAGTCAAAGAATGTCTTATACTCTAAAAGTGGGAGCAAATGAGTCAAAGAATGTCTCACACTCTAAAAGGAGGGGGCAAATAAGTCAAAGACTCTAAATACTCTATAAAGGGGGTGCTATGAGTCAAAGAATGAATACTAACACAAAAGAGATAAACAATGGTGCTAGTGAGACTGGGCAAGTCTTCTAGACACAAAGGTGGGCTTTAAGTATCCTTATCATCACCCTTGCAATGATAGAGGTGATTTAACATCTGAGAGTGTCTAAAAGATTGGGTTAGTCTATTAACTAAAGAGGAGAGCGCTACTAGGACCAAACAAGTCCCCTAAAGATGGGCTTGGGATAACTCCTTCACCGCCCTTGCAATGAGGGAAGGATTAAAGGAAAAATGATGATGTGTGCAGAAGATGTAATCAATGGGCAATGATGCAACCGAGAGGCAAGAGATGTAAGCAATGGATCTCAAAGACGAAATGAGACATGGCATGTCTCCAAGAATGAAGCTTGCAAGATTTGGAAGGTTTAAACATGTTTTAGAAGTGATTATAAAAGTTTTAGATGTTAAGTTGTCATTTAGTTCAAGAACCGGAAGAATGGAGCAAGCTTGTTCGTGGTGTGTCTCTAGCAAGGTCCTAGCATCTTTTAATGCTTAATTTCAATTTTTTAAAGATATTTTCAGCATGTTTTATTCAGGTTTGATCATGATTAAATCATTTATTTGCATACATCATTGATTTCAATCACTTAGCATTGAAAAGATATTGAAAGCACACAACACAACATGCAAATTTTACTAAAAATGCCCAAAATTCTAAATAAATCATAAGAATTACTCCATATATGATTTATAATCTGCTAACATGCCCAGCATATTAAAAAACATCAATTTGAATTAATCTAAGCTCAAAACTACCTTAAAAAAAATTCCACAAAACATGCAATTTTCACCAAAAGTGTAAAAATACCAAATAATTATTGAAAATTATTCAATATATCTTGTTAGCATGATCATCATATCCAACTATAAGCATTAAAAATGATTTAAGCCCAAAATAGTCTTGAAAAGCAATAAAAGGCAAAACCACAACTAAAGATGCAATTTTCACAAAAATGTCCCAAAAATGGCAAGTAAATCATGAAAAATATCCAAAAGATGATTCATGACTTTTTACCAAGCTCAAAACATAAAAATAACCACTAAAAATGATTAGAGCTCATGTTGTCCATGATTTTCAAGAAATTGCATAGTTATGTCATATAGTGTAAAAAATGCAACTTTGCATTGAATTTCGGACCCCTCAAACATCAAAATCATAAAACACCATGCTAGTCAAAATTATAGACCTTAGCATGAGTGACATTCTCTCAGTTGACCACTTCGTTTGGATCTGGCCGGAAGTGGCCGAAAAATGGCGGCTTCCGATCCATCACCATTAAAAGATATTAGTCTTTTAGCTGAAAGTTCGCGCTCAGTTTTGACATTCAAAACATCGTTTCTGGAAACTTTTCTCAAGGACAGTTTTAAAAAATCATTCAAGGAACAACTTTGTCTTCTACGGCTCCGGCCAGATCCGGCCAGAAGTACCCAAAAAATGGCCGACAATCTGATATTACAGCAAATACAGTTTTACCAGAAAACTGAAATTTTGAAAGTGATTTTTGACAAACCAGACATTGTTTCTGGAAAAATGTACATATTGACAAAGTTTTAAGAACTCTCGTGATGAACAACTTTGTCTTCTATCGCTCCTACCGAATCCGGCCAAAAGCAGCCTAGAAGTTACTCGACGCGATAAATTTTCCAAAAACTTACAAAAATTAACACATTGAATGACTGAAACTTCAAAAGAGCGTAACTCTCTCATCCTTTGGCCAAATTAGGGCCATAATATGCGAAATCGAAGATCTTGGAATGTTCTACAACTTGTTGCGATCCATTCCTTTCAGATTTGACCAAAAATTACCAAAAATGATGAAAAACAAATCCGAACAGCATGTAATTTTGAGGTTTTTCAACATCTTGCAAGAGCATTTCACATCAAAACCCTAGATCTATCATGTATTTCTCTAGATATTCACATTACACACATATTAACACATATATTTTTAAATTCCAAAGCCTAACACATCAGATCTAAAGATTTTCACAAAAAGATTCTAAAAATTCACCATTTTAGCCTAAATGTCCAGTTGAAATATTAAAATTAGCATAACTTCTTCATTTCTTAGTCAATTTTAGGCCACAATATGCCAAATCGAAGATCTCAACTAGCTCTACACCTCCGTCCAAAATATGTGTACAAATTCCAACCAAAAATTGATGAAAAATGACAAAAATCAAGCTGGACAACACATAGCTCTGCTAGTTTCACATCGAAATTTAAATAGAACTCAAAATCTGAGGTGAATTGCTTTAGATCTTTATGAGTCATGTTTTTAAACATATTTTAGTAGATTTTAGCCCTAAGTTACTAGATCTAACTCTTTTTAAGCATTTTTCACTCAGATTTCTCATTTTAGGCTAAATATTCAAAGAAAACTTAAAATAAACTCAAAATCTACTATCTTTGTGCTCTCCTCTTGGATCTCTCCTTGAAAGCTTCTTCTCATCCTTCTTTCTCTCTCTAGATCTCCTTCTTTCTCTCTCTAAAACTCTTTCTCACTCTAGAATTCTCTCTCTTTCTCTAGAATCTTCTCTCACTCTAGAAAGCTTTCTCTCTTAAGCACAAACCCTAGATCTAGGAGAGAGATCCCCAAACGAGGGCCCTTGATCTCCTATTTATATAAAAAATGCATTAATTTTTTACCCCCATAAGTTTCCCCAAACAACCCTCTTTTATGTATATTTTGTGCTTTGACTAAAAATTGGGTAATTTCTTGTAAAATTCTTCATAGGTGACTTTTCAGGGATAATGCACCCCCCTTTCTGCTCTAGTGTAAAAACTGGCTGGCTTACAGGATATTTCACTCCCCTTTTGCACTACAATTCTAATTCGGCTTGTCTTGTTGGGTTTTTTTTAATGGATTTTGACGAAATTTTAAAGGGACCTACTTGATATCATAACCTACCCTAGGATACAATTTGGGACTTTAAATCATTCATTTATTAGGTTTTTATTCAAAACAAGATGTAAAGGGGTTCGGTCAAAATAAGGTGTCTACAATGAACTTTTGGTGTATAAGCAATAACATGTCTTCTGAACCATGCTGATGACTCTGAAGTGTATTTGAATTCTGAAAACCTTTGATTTTGATCTGAACCTAGACATTGAATTTCTTTATTGCACCTTGAATTTAGATCCTTATTTGACATGCACTACATTTACTTTGTGCCAACTGTTCAGTTGAGACTTTAGTATTCAGTTTTGACTTTGTTATCTGACTCTATTGAGCCTTGTTATGATTAGATTGTACTTAGAGTAGTGCTTTATTATGTATTGAGCTTTTCAGCTGACTGTAGTTATATAATATTTTCAGGTCTTGACCCTCGTGAAGTTAATGAGGAACAGGACTCCTAGCTTTCGATTTGGACTTTGGCTCGGAGATTAGTTTAGTTATTTTCAGTTTATTAGGAAGTGAGTATTCTGAATAAGATGTAAAGACCGTATTATTATTTTGCTTTGACTCAGGGGAGAGCTGAGATTTGATTTGAATTTATTGGGTCCGCATTATGTAAATACTTTGATATTTTAGTTATGGATTGTTAGATTTTTTTTTCTGTTATCGCTTTGTAGCCTTGTACATTTGCGGGACTTGTCTTTGTAGGTGTACGATGATGTCATGTCCTACGCCCAAGGTGGGGTTTGGGGCATGACAATAACATTGTTAAAAGTCTCATTGCATATAGAAGTAGAAGTTTGATTACTATCGTCCTCATTAGACAAAACATGATGGTTATAGCTGATTGGTTTGCCCTTCAAATCCTAATAGTGGTCAACTATATGACCTTCATAACCACAATAGAGACACCCTCTAGGTCCATGGCCTGCGCTTCTACTTCTTTCTGTCACTCGGCCTCCACCACAGCCAGAACCATGACCACGAACTCTCCTACCATTATAATGTGGGGTGGGTCCTAGCCAAGTAATGCAACCCAAATCCTACGGGCTGATTTGTTTCTATTTTCTTGCATATCACTTAGGCTAGATTTATTTCTATTTCCATGCATGACCAAATAAGGAATTTGTCCATTCCATGCATAGTTAAATAAGGTCATTTAGGATTGAGTTTACTTTTTATATTTAGGTTGCCTTTAATATGAATGTGGCAATTTTAGATGTTTCTTTTTGCTTGTATGAGGTTCCATTTTTAGAATTCCTCCTAATCGATAGAAGGAGGTGAATGAGACATGTAATGAGACTTTAATTATAGAATGAAATTTTCCTTTGGCTTTTGAGAACTTTTGGTTGCTTGGATTAGTACCTGCAGGAGTATTTTCTAGTTTCGCTCTGAGAAACTCGACTTCGACGGGATCGAAGTAAATCACATCCCCTTCGACAGTGATCAAAGTTTTCTATTCCCTACGATGGTGTTCGAATGGCCCCTTTTTTATTTATTTTATCAATCTTGCATCCGCTGCTGCGCCACGAACAGCGTCCAGATTTTTGGACTGCATCAGTTGGTATCAGAGCTGACTCCTTCCTTGGGTTGAAGAAAAAGTTTGGTAGCAAAGTTTGCGTGGATTCTTGATGGCTACAGATTATCTTTGATCACTTCAGAGAAGAGTTGCCGAGTGCCAAGATTGGGAGCTAACATCACATTTGAGATCATTTTATTATTATTTAGAAGAAGAAATCATAATTGGGAGTCACTACCAATTTATGATGAATATTCAGAGGATGGATATTTAATCTTTCCTAAAAGTTCTAATGGTGATTTATTAACGTTTGATGGTGACAAAGTGACCAACAATTCACTGGAAGAGGTAATCGATGAGTCTTATGGTATCCAAAACAAAGCTGTAATCGATGAGTCTTATGGTATCCAAAACGAAGCAACAAAAAAAATTAGATTGGATATCTCATTTGGTGAACCTGTGAAGATTAAAGTGATATGTGAATGGTAAAATTGTGCATTGATTTCTTTATCAGTTTATCTTGACCTATTTTTATTAGATCTTATATTGAAGCCTACAACGGTTACTCTTGGCTTCAAGCTCATTGAAGATCAGGAAAGAATATATTTTTATCTTGGGAATTATATAATGTGGTTAGGTAAATTTCAGTTAATGATCTTTCTTCGTTACTTCAAAACTACAGGACGAGTATTTTTAAACCATGGAAGAATGATGGAGGCGAAGACCACTGAAAGCATGTGCTGTTTGAATATTCAAATCCGATGACGGATTTTCTCCAACCCGGGGAGACAAATGCAACTCAAATCCTATGGGTTGATTTGTTTCTATTTTCTTGCGTATCATTTTGGCTAGATTTATTTCTATTTCCATGCATGACCAAATAAGGAATTTGTCCATTCCATGCATAGCTAAATAAGGTCATTTAAGATTGAGTTTACTTTTTATATTTAGGTTGCCTTTAATATGAAGGTGGCAATTTTAGATGTTTATTTTTGCTTGTATGAGGTTCCATTTTTAGAATTCCTCCTAATCTATAGAAGGAGGTGTATGAGACATGTAATGGGACTTTGATTATTGAATGAAATTTGCCTTTGGCTTTTGAGTTCTTTTGAGAACTTTTGGTTGCTTGGATTAGCACCTGTAGGAGTATTTTCTAGTTTCGCTCTGAGAAACTCGACTTCAACAGGATCAAAGTAAATCACATCCCCTTCAACGGTGATTGAAGTTTTCTATTCCCTACAACGGTGTTCGTAGGGCTCATTTTTCATTTATTTTATTAATCTTGCATCCTTTGCTGCGCCATGAAGAGTGTCCAGATTTTTGGACTGCATCACCAAGGATATTTTTGGCATACGGTAGTTTGAGTAGCTAGCATGTCTTTTACTCATTCTTCTTTTCATGGGATAGAGGAGTGGAAAGAAGGGCTTTCTCAAGATCTTGTGAAAGCTTTGCAATGCCTCGAGGCCTTAAGAAGAACAAGTTTGAAGGCCACGAGTACATGGCTTGGTAAGATACATGGGTTACACATTGACAGGGTACTAATATTGTGTAGCCTACCAGCACACATGCTACTTGAGGGGCTGATTTGTCTACCTTCCTTGCACGTATGCATCATTAACTTTTAAGTCATGTAGTAGTTGCATGTATAAACATGAGAGAAGTGAGGCCATGTAGTGAGGTTGGTTGGAATAATGAGGGCTTGAGAAGTGGCATTGAGTGGGGATCACTTAACTCTTGCCACTTGCTGCCACATAATCACTTCAAAGTTGAATTACAGTTGGAAGAGAAGATTCTAGGTCATAAGCCCCCTTCCATAAGTCTATATAGACGTGTGAGGTCATTTCTAAGGGAGTTCTGACAATTAATAAAATGATTTTCTTTTCTCTAGTGAGAGAGTGGTTCTTGATGAAAGGGAAAAAGATTCCCTGGGATTTCCTCCATGGAAGATAGCTTGGAGTAAAGGAGAATCAGATCTTGGAGTAAGATCCACCTCCTTTTCCCTTTGTTCTTTTCATTTATCCTTCTGTGCATCACTAGCAGTCTAGTCTTGCGCAAGCATCTAATTCCTTGTATAGATCTATTTTCCTAGTAGCCTAGCAACTTAGATCTATTCCCACACCTTATATTCATAGATCTATCATTCCTTGTCACGCCCTAAACCCCACCCTGGGCGTAGGACATGACAGTGCCATAAACCTGCAAAACGAATCTCACAACTGTAAAAGGCTACAAAGCAATAACAGAAATAACATGGCATTTCATAATTAATATATATATATATATATATATATATATATTCAATCTAAGCGGACCCATCAGAGTCAAGTCAAATCTCATCTCTCCCCAAGAGTCAAACAAATAAATAATAATGTCTTTACATTTTATTCAAGTACTTACTTTCTAATAAACTGAAATAACTAAACTAAATCTCTGAGTCAAAGTCAAATTCCAGAACTAATCGTCCTGCTCCCCGTTAACCTCACGAGGATCAAAACCTGAAAATGATATATAATCACAGTCAGTTGAAAAGCTCAGTACATAATAAAGCACTACTCTAAGCACAGTCTAACATGACAGGATTTAATAGGATCAGATAGTCAAAGTCAAAACTGAGTTCAAAAGTCTTAGCTGATTCATAGGCACAACAGTTATAAGTGCATGTCAAATATGGTTCTGAATTAAAGGTGCTTAAAGCAACTTCGAAGTCTAAGTTCGGATCAAAGTCAGAGATTTCAGAGTTCATATACAGAAGGTTAGGAGTTCAAATACACTTCAGAGTCATCGGCATGGTTCATAAGACATGTTATTGCTTATACACCGACAGTCCATGGTGTTCGAAATCGATTCATGAAGTTCAGATACAAGTCGATAGGGCCAGCGTTTTATCCCACTGACGGGCCAGAAGTTCTAGTGTACTACCCCCACGGTGGGTCCAGAGTTGCCAAATGTTTTACCCCCATATGGCAGGGTCCAGAATCATCGAAGCCTCCACAGAAGTGTTCAAAAGTGTCCAAGGTTCATATTCAAATAGTTCAAAGTATTCAGAATTCAAACTGATAGGTTCAATGGTTCAGAGTTCAGAACAGATATTCATAACAGTTATTTCTAAGGTTCAGTATAATAGTGGTAAAACACTAGATAGGCCAAACAGAAACAAACATACTAGGCCAAGGCTAGTTCAGAAGTTCAAAGGTATCAATACAAATTTCTAAAGTCAATACTGATTCAAAAGGAAAACAGGGTTTATAATACCCAAAGTAGTACGTTATTACGTACCTCAAAGATGGTTGATTCCTTCCTTAATTTTGATTACGATTCAATATCCTGATCTGAACAGAACATAAGTAATAAATAAGGGCCCAAAAAGGTAACCCATTATATGGCTATTTCTTGTAATTTGGTGATATCATTCTTATAAAGTTTCCAAAACTTATTGAAACTATTTTTAACCTAAAGATGACTCTTTCGACATATCCATAGAGTACAAGAGTGTTGAAAACGGACAAGAAACGAATAAGTTACGAATTTCCAAAGTTTTGGAAAATTGTCGTGCCGGTCGTCCGAGAATTACGGACGTCCGGGAATACGGACGTCTGAGAACTACGGACGTCCGGGGATCCATCTGTCGCCAAACTTGGTACTCACGGACGTCCGCCATTTTTTGGATGTCTGTCCCACGCACGGACCCAGATATCTCCCAAACACGAGTTTCCACCGTTTTTTGTCACTAAAACAGACATAACTCCTTCGTTTGGGGTTCAATTCGCGCAAGGTCAGATCTGATGGATTCGTATCGGCGAGAAGAATCCATTAAATCCAATTTCACGCTCCTAATTCATATGTAATATTTAAGAAAGAAATCACCAAAGATTCTACGTCGAATCTCCAAAGTTCTAATTTCTAAATTCAGATTCATACATTTTGATTTTGAGTTCGTTGGAATTGTAATTCAATATTGGGTCCAAGAAACTCAAGATCAACCCAAGGATTCTTATTTCTAATTCATATAATTAGAATTTCTTGCTTCTTTTCTCTCTTCAAACCCTTGTTTTAGGGTTTCTAATATTCCAAATCGTTCATGGTTCATAAGTCTTACCTTGGTTCGCTGCTTCGACATTGAAATCGCGATCTCCTTGGTATTCTTCTTCTCTTTCTCTGATTTCTCCTTCTAGGGCTGCACAACCGTTTAGGATTTGTTTTAGCCACAAAGCAATTTATTTATAGGCTTTATTAGAAACCCTAATCTGAGTTAAGTGTGAACAGATAAAAACGCCCCTCTTTATCAAGGGGGACGGAAATTTAAGTGTGGGGTATTTTGGGTATTTACATTCTACCCTCCTTACAAAAATTTTGTCCTCAAAATTAACTTATCACGTACCTGAGTTCTCAAACAGAAACATATATTTCAATTTCATTTTCTCTTCCAGTTCCCAGGTGGCTTCACGTTCTGAGTGATTTCGCCATTGAACTTTCACATATAGAATAGTCCTTCGCCTGAGAACTTGGTCCTTACAATCCACAGTACGAATAGGTTGTTCTTCAAATGACAGATCTTCTCTCAGATTCAGAGGTTCTAATTCAATCACATGATTCGGATCCGATATGTACTTTCGTAACATAG
Source organism: Tasmannia lanceolata (assembly GCF_043159265.1). NCBI lineage: Eukaryota > Viridiplantae > Streptophyta > Magnoliopsida > Canellales > Winteraceae > Tasmannia > Tasmannia lanceolata. The sequence continues at coordinate 4,233,671 of NW_027518713.1, read as the reverse complement.
ACACATGAAACACATTGTGCACTCCAGACAATGATGGAGGTAAGGCCAATCGATAAGCCACTTTTCCAATCTTTTCTAATATTTCATATGGTCCCACAAATCTTGGGCTGAGTTTTCCTCTAACCCCAAACCGCATCAGTCCCTTAGTGGGTGACACATTCAGAAGTACCTTATCTCCGATATGAAATTCCAATTCTCTTCGTTTGACATCTGCATAGCTCTTTTGTCGGCTCTGTGCCGTGGGAAGATGCTCTCTAATCAAATGGATTTTGTCAACTGCTTGCTGAACCAAATCCGGGCCTAAGAGTTTTCTTTCACCCACATCATCTCAGCATATGGGTGATCTACATCTCCTTCCATAAAGGGCCTCAAAAGGTGCCATCTTAATACTGGCCTGATAACTGTTATTGTAGGAGAATTCAATCAAGGGAAGATGGTCATCCCAAGATCCTTTCAAATCCATAACACAAGCCTTGAGCATATCTTCTAAAATTTGAATAGTTCTTTCAGATTATCCATCTGACTGAGGATGGAAAGTTGTACTAAATTTAAGGGAAGACCCATTGCTGAATGTAAGCTATTCCAAAACTGAGATACAAAACGAGTGTCTCTATCTGATACTATGGTTTTATGCACACCATGATACATCACTATCTGATCAACATATAACCGGGCCAACCTTTCAGGTGTCAAGCCAGTTCTAATAGGTATGAAATGAGCTGTCTTTATCAATCTGTCCACAATTTACCCATGCGGAATCATTGCCTGAGGGAATACGAGGTAGAGCTGACACAAAATCCATTGTAATCTCCTCCCACTTCCATTCTGAGATGGGAAGTGGCTGCAATGTTCCGGGTGGTCTCTGATGTTCTGCCTTAATCACCTGACAAGTCGGACACTGAGTTACATACTGAGCTATTTCTCTTTTCATATTATTCCACCAGAAACTTCCTTTCAAGTCCTTATACACTTTTGTATCTCCAGGGTGTACAGAGTAACTCGAACTGTGCGCTTCCTTCAAAATTTTATTTTTCAAAACAGAGTCATTCGGAACACAAATGCGGTTACTAAACATCAAGGTATCGTCATTGTGAGTTCGGAATTCATATTCAAATCCATCTTCTAATTTATTTCTTATTTTACAAAATTCTGGGTCGGATTCCTGAGCTATTCTGATTCTTTCTTGCAATGTGGACCGTACTTAGAGTGCTGCCATCAGTACCCCAAAGTTTGGACCATGAATTTCTATTCTGATCTTCGGAGGTCTTCTAAGATATACTTCTGAGAAGTGATCAAAGCTGCCAAATTCACGGACGACTTCCGACTTAGAGCATCACTCACCACATTAGCCTTTCCATGGTGATAGCTTATGGTTAAGTCGTAGTCCTTCAATAGTTCTAGCCAACGCCTCTGTCTCATGTTCAATTCTTTTTTAGTAAAGATATACTTCAGACTCTTATTATCAGTGAAGATTTCACAAGGTTCTCCATACAGATAATGCCTCCAGATTTTTAAGGCAAACACAATCATGAGTCGGATAATTCTCTTCATAATGTTTCAACTAGCGTGATTAGCGTGACTAGCGTGAAGCATACGCAATCACTTTGCCACTTTGCATCAACACACATCCTAAGCTTTTCTTCGAGGCATCACTGTAAATCACAAATCCCATTCTCCATCAGGCAAAGTTAGGATGGGGGCAGAAACTAGCCTCTTTATCAATTCCTGAAAGCTCTTTTCACAATCTTTAGACCAAACAAATTTTGTCCCTTTCCGTGTAAAACGGGTCAAAGGGGCAGCCAAACGTGAAAAGTCCTGAACGAAACGGCGGTAGTGAAATCCAAGGAGTGACTTGGTTTGGCAACCTAGAGGGGGGGTGAATAGGATGTTTACAAAACTTTTGCCTTTTAAAAACTTTTACCAATTTCACCCTAGTTTTATCCCTTGTTTAATTAAGTTTAAAATGGTTGAACTTAAAACAAATTAATGTAAGTTCAAAAACCCTTGTTGAATAGCAAACTTCATTAAGTGATTTAATAGCCTAGTTAGCAAGGTTAAGATATTTAGGTTGATTATCAATGCTAACTACTGACTCAATTCTAAGTAACAAATAATCAAATAAGAGAGTGAGAGGGAGTGAGAGAAATACCAATCACACAAGTGACACAAAGATTTATAGTGGTTCGGCAAACGGCCTACTCCACTCTTCTCAAGGTCGCACTTGAGGATTTCCACTATTAAGACCTCCATGACGCCCGGCTCCAAGGCTATTACAATCTAAGGGAATTAAATAAGGATGCCCTTCCACCTTTACAATGACTTTCCTTCTCTGCCGAGTTCTAAACGCTTCACCCAAGGAAATTAAACACGGATGCCCTTGCCACCGATAGAACGAAGAAGAAGATTAGCTTTGCCTCTAAGTAGGCTAAAATGCACACTCAAGCTCCCACAAGATTCTCTAAAAAATCAATCACAATTTTAAAGCCTAAACCAATCTCAAATTATTTTCTCCAAATCAAGGCACAAGAGGTTAGTGAGAGAAAATTAACCCAAAAATGATTGCAAGTAGTTTTCTAGAGTTCTTTAGAGTTGGAACATGTTCATCATAAAGTTTTGAACCCATACAATGGGTATATATAGAGTCCCAACACAATATGACCGTTTCAGAGGCAAACTGGTAATTTTCGGGTCAAAAAGACTACTAGTCGTTGGACCTCCAACGACTATTTTTTTTAGTCCAGGTTATTTTCTTGGAGCTCCGAGAAATGTCTCTGAGTTCCGAGAAAATTCTCAGAATTCCGAGACTGGTTTTCCAACAATCTGCTTCGAACTTGTAAAATTCATATCTCCCTCATTTCTCCGCAGCTTTTGACGTTCTTGTACTCTACGGATATGAGAACAATGAGGGCTATCTGTTAAAAATACTTTTAAAAATATTTGAAAATATTTTAAACAAGTTTTGATAGGATTTAGTTGCTTGTCCAGGTTGTTGCTTCGGAACTATATTTTGTTCATTGTTGTGCTGAATGCTATGGGTCCCACCATGTTGGTACACCACTATGGCCATTCACTTATCCATTTAAGTCCTTAAATGATGTGTTAGTCTCTTTGAAAAATATATTTTTAGGGTTTAATATGTGCCTTGATAAAGAGAAAACACAAGAGAGAAATGAGATACATACTGCCATTCTAAGTACTCTCTTGAATGAACTCTTGAGGTAGCCATCGCTTGATCTTCTCTTTGACTGCATGGCTTGGTTTGGGATCTTCAAGTTTGAGCTTCTTTGCTTGACACCTTCCAAGGATGATCCCACCATTTGGTTCAAGCTCCTTTACAAGTTGTTGATCCACATGCTTTGGCCTTCATTGATCTTCCTTTGTTTGTTCAATACTTTGAGATGGTTGATGTTGAGCTTCTCCTTAATTGATCCTCCGAGGCATGATTGATCCAAGTATGCTCCAGCTCCTTTGACATGTGTTTGGTTCATCTTCAAGCATAGGCTATCAATGGTGTGTGTGTTGGTGCTATCATGAATTAACCTGTGAATTTTCTGTCCATAGAACAACATTCAAGGCAAACAATTAGTCCATAAAAGACTAATCAATTTGTGTTTGTTAATCATGAAAACAAGGTGAATGAATGAACCCATGGGTAACCCTTGGGCTAACAATCTTCCCTTTTTTGTTGATGACAAACCAAATTGATTAGAGAGGTGGGGAGGATTCTCTTATGGGGATTAATAAACAATATAATCATAACAACTCTCCTCAACATATGCATAAGATAAATTTAACAAGTTTTAGTATACATGCATATGGATTATGGACAATCTAATCAATTTCATACTTCTCTCCATTTTGGCAAAAGAAAAAAGGAAGTATATACAATTAAGCACAATATCAATGCATCAAAGATTTTCAATCAAACTAGATGCTCCCCCTAGGTTCTTATCATGAATACAAGATAAACAATGCATATCATACATGACAAGAGCACAACAACATAGAAACAAGATATCAAGTATACATTTGGTCTATGTTGGAAAAATTCAAAGAGACTTGACATTTTAGCACAATTTTGGGTGTGATAATACATAAAATATGAAAAATATTCACATACACCCAAGAACCAATCAAACATGAATAATATGGCATTATAAGGCTTCTAATATACTTATCTTGAAGGAAATAATTAAAATTTGAAGTTTAGCATGATAAGCCCCCAATTATTTGAATTCCTATTAGAATCTTATCATCAGGTCATGTGTAGTTATAGACTCATCATGATAAGCAAGAATATATATAATGTAAGTTAAGAACTCCCTCTTTTGAATTGTCATGCATATGGTTAACTTTTAGCACATTTCATGACATGACAGTGAGGTATATCATAGGTATATGAGTGAAAAGGTAAAAGCACACATGATAACCACTCAACTTCATAGAAATTTGGATGAGCAAGTGTAATATACTTATATTAATGAGGATCAATAATGATATTAAGGTTTTAGCACAAAATTCAAAAAGTTGATCAGAAACCCCCTTTTTTTTGTTAAAGATATGCAAGTTAAAGCACAAATATGTGGGGAATATCAAAAGGGACAATGCACACAAGTCATTATGGTCCATATGATTCTAAATATAACTCTAGTAAGCTCTCCCCTTTGTCTTTGTCATTGGCCTTAGGTGAAACCTATATGGCAAGGCATGACATGACACAATAGGCCAAAGGCATGAAAGCGAATACATGGCCAACAAAGAAACTTATCATGATTATATATACTAAATAACTTTAGAAACACATGATAAGGATGTCTAATCATAAGAATTAAGATAAACAACTCTAAGAAAGATACTATGAAGGAGATTCTAGGGAATACACAAGGTAGACCACTAGAATGAAAACTTATCCTTAGAATGACAATTACCACATATTGATATCAAAATGATACAAAATAAAATCAAATAGATGATCCAAGGTAAGTCTAATAGGATATGACGTTAAAATCTAGGCTATGGGCTTACTTGTCTTAAACTCAAAATACACATACAAGCACAAGACAATACCAAACAACCCATATGGAGCAACAATGCTCTAAGTGAGTAAACTTATCATATGAGGAATGATATACACATTTAGAATCATATGATTAGACATAAATGACAAGATTAACTTTAAAGCTCCCCCTTTGAGAAAGAATCATGCAATGCATGAATCCAAAGGGTTGTCGTTACATATAGACTCCAAGGGATTTTCGATATATTTTTCAAATGATACCAAGTTAGACTCAACCTTTGGGCTACAGAGACACTCTACTCTCTAAGTGTCGGTTTATCATGAATAAAATTATAGCCATAGTCTAGCTCATCCTGATAAACAAGTATAGCACAAAGGATTTTTAATTTTTGGCTCATGCTCCCCCCTAAGTGTGATATTATTTCTATAAGTTCAATTTTTTGCTTCCCTTAAGTATATATCATATATACTAGATAGGAAGATCACACAACAACATATACCTATCCATGTTTGAGATGATGGTAAAAGGCCATATGATTATGTGTTTTAATTAGATGAAGGTACCGTCTCTATATTAGGAACTAAGAAGGCTAAGGGTACCAATTGAGTAGCTTTTAAAGTTAAGGTTTGACATCTCATACATGCGGCTGCCACACAAAACAAAGGGTGATAACTATAGAATATATATATATATATATATATATATATATATATATATATATATATGAAAACTAATAAGACTCAATTCTATAGAACTTAGACATAGAGGATTGACTATAAGATTTAGTTGATTAATGATGGAGATTGTAAAACTGTGGAAGTGATTTCTAGTGAGAGAAACTCTGAGATTTCTAGTGAGAGAAAACTCCTCTTCGAGGAGATCATCTCCTTCCTCCGGCCTTCCAGCTGGAGGCCAAGGACCCAAACCTCTCTCTTCCCTTCCTCCCTCCTGGGGAGCTAATTTGTTTTCGGTTTCTTGGGTGGTTTGGAGGGTTTCCAGGCCATGGAGATTCCTCCTGACCCAGGCAAAGGCCCTGTGGAAGGCCGTTTCTGGGCCAGTCCCAAAACTGATGGGTATGGCACCCCTCCTTCATCCCATGGATCTGTGCCTAAAACAGCTCGTGAGCTTGAGGAAATCTACCATTTCGATGGCCTTTCTTCTATTGCTGCACCCCAGCTACCACCTCTATTCGAACCAGGTAAGAGCTCCCCCTCTTCCCATGGAAATGTGTTTCCAGCAGCTAGTGAGCTGGAGGATACCCATGAGTTTGAAACGCTCCCCATCTATGTTGGACCAAAGGCTTCTTCTCTCTCTGAAAAAGGTGCAAACTCTGCCCAGCGTATTGCATACCTCAAGAACTTGTTTCCTCTTGATGACCCCCCTGGAAATGATCATGATCCCTCAACTCACTTCAAGCGAGGTACTCGAATGCACAAAAGGTTCACTAAAAACCCAGCTCAGCCTTCCCTCTCTAAAAATAAATCAAAGAAGTCGACTGGTTCATCTTCCAAAACCCTTTCTCCTCGAAAATCCCACACCCCTCAAGCCATCCTTTGTGCTCCACCCTCACCCACCCTCAACAACTTCCTACCTTTGGAATGGCAAAATGGAGAAGATGAGAATGATGGAGAGAAACATTCCTTATTTGGCAGTTCCTCCATTGATCCAGAAAACCAGGGAACAAACCACCCCATTCAGGGAAAAGGGTATTGTCCAGCAGTCTGTTCTGTGAACCCTGTCAGTCAACACCTACCCTCTGCTGTCTCCTCTGTCCCAATATTATCTGTCCCCAATCCTTTAACCCCAGGTCACAGCCCTATCCTCAACCAAAAGCTAATTGCAGCTGCTAAAGGGGACAATATTCACCAACCACTGCCTCGAGTTCCTCAACTCACCAACCCAGCAGTGTTGACTGACGAGAGACCAGGTCTGATCTCTGCCTCCTCTGCTGGAAATGGAAAAGGCATCTTTACCCCTGGGAGGGAAAGTGAATTCCCTGTCCTTGAAACCAATTCGAATTCTACAGCAACTAAAGAGAAACCTGCAAAATCTCTGTCTACCTCAGAATCCAATGCAAACCCAACTTGGTCTACCCTATTCTCTAACCCTTCATCTTCTTCCCCTGAAATCCCTCCATTACCTTATTCAAAACCAGAGATTGCAGAGGATGGATCTCCATGCTTTGAATTTGAAGAACCAGAGTTCAATGAATCCTCCAGCAGATGGATCAACTGCCTTATTGGATATTACCTTGGAAAAAGACCGTATTTCCCTGCCCTTAAATCTCATCTGCTCAAAGCCTGGAAATTAAAAGGAGATTTCGAACTGTTTGCCCTTGCAGGGGGTTTCTTTCTTTTCAAATTCAGAAACGAAGAAGATTGCAACTCCATTCTCCAATCCCATCATTCTTACGGAGGCCACCCCCTAATTCTGAGGAAATGGCTCCATGATATGCCCTTTGAAAAACTAAGCTTATCTTCTATTCCTGTGTGGATCAGACTCCCTGGCCTTCATTTGAAATTCTGGACAACCACAAACCTCTGTAAAGTCGCGAGTGGTGTGGGCAAACCATTGTATATGGATCCTTATACTTTAAATGGTACTCGGCTTACCTATGCCAGGATTTGCGTAGAAGTCGATGCTTCCTCTGATTTCCCAACTCATGTTACTCTAAAAACTCCTTCTGGAGTCATAAAGCAGCCAGTCGAATATGACTGGAAACCTTCACCATGTCAAGCTTGTAAAACCTTTAGTCACTCCCCGGCAACTTGCCCTCATACTCCCAAAGAAAATCCCAAAGAAAAGGTTGAGAAAAAACAATGGAAACTGAAAGCTAAATCTGACCCGATTCATTCCACTCCTCCTGCTGTTGAGGGCCAGGAGATTTTTGTGGATGAGCAATCCCGAACCACTTTCCTTCCTTCCTTTCAGCATCTCCCTGAAAAAATCAATCAGTCAGCTCCAATCCCTCTTTGCTCCAAAGAAATCCCGCCTAATAGTTCTGAGCCTAAATCACCCTCTCAATCCATTGATCTCTCTTTTCCAAAAGTTCACAATTCTTTCTCCATTTTGGAGGAACTTGATGAATCATTTGAATCTCCCCAGAGTATTCCAAAAGAACAAGTGTGTACCACTTTCCAAAGCCTCACAGGCCGTTCTCCCACTCCTAAATCTGTCATTGATGATGAAGATCGCGGCTTGGAACGTTAGGGGTCTCGGGTCTCAAATAAAGAGGAAGGATATCGGCAATGTCCTTCTCAAAAATAAAATTCCCCTCATCTGTGTATCTGAAACCAGAGCTCCTAAAGGAAAAATGGAAGAATATATCTCTGATATAAAAGATGGCTGGCTTTCCGTTGACAATTATGATCACGCCGAAAATGGTCGTATCTGGATCATCTGGGACCCAAATCTGCTCCACTTTCAGCTCCAGGAAAGTTCCCCTCAATTCATTCATGGTAACGTTTCTTTTCTGCAATCAAATTTTTCTTTCCTGCTAACTGCTGTGTATGCTCACAATTCTGGCTCTAGCCGAAGAGTTTTATGGGAAGATATTAGGCTTATTGCGTCCGGGCATTCAGAAAATTGGATTGTCTTAGGGGATTTCAACACTACTAGATTCTCCGATGAACGATTCGGAGGAGCTCTTCCGGTCAGTAAAGATCTTGAGGATTTTAACAACTGTATCGATGACTGCTCCCTAACAGATTTAAAAGCCCTCGGCTCTCAATTCTCCTGGAACAACAAATCCCAATCCAATAACTTAAAGCTCCGAACCCTTGATAGAGCCTTAGTTAATCACGATTGGATTAACTCCTTCCCCCTTTCAACTGCTCAATTTCTCCCTCCCGGTCTTTCTGGTCATGCCCCAATCGTTGTTAACCTCCAAAACCACCAAAGTTTGGGTGCTAAACCCTTCAGATTTCATAATATGTGGACTGAAGATATATCCATCTTCCCCATTGTTGAGAAAGCCTGGAATAGGAAAATTGTCGGCAACCCAATGTATCGTTTGACCCAGAAGCTGAAATTTGTGAAGAATGAAATTAAAAACTGGAATGCTCACATTTTTGGTAGAATCGATGTATTGGCCCCTTTGTACCGCAAAGAGTTGGAAGAGATTCAAATGAAAGCTGCTGCTGACCCTGGGAACAGTACTCTAAAAGAAGAAGAACGCCAAACTAACGAAAAATTCCTCCGCACTGCAAAGTTGGAAGAATCTTTGCTTCGACAGAAATCCCGGATTGATTGGCTAAATCTTGGAGATTCAAATTCTCATTTCTTTCATACCGTGATAAACTCCCGCCGGAACTCAAATACCATTCAGGGTCTTGCAAATGGCAGTGGTGAATTCACTACAGAACCTGATCAAATCTCCAATATTCTGGTTTCCTATTTCAAAAACATTCTCAATTCTCAGCCTCCCAACCAGATCCTCTCAACCCCTGAGCCTAGTCGCACTATCTCTGCTGCTGTGGCTGAAGAGCTTACGGCTGAGTTCTCCTCAGAAGAAATTGAAGCAGTCGTATACTCTTCAAGGGAGGACAAAGCCCCTGGGCCTGACGGATTTAATGGTCATTTCTTCAAAAAGTTCTGGTATCTTGTTGGAAATGACACCATTGAAGCCATACAAAATTTTTTCAAATCTGGAAAGTTGCTCACTGAAATGAATGCTACATTTATCTCTCTTATTCTCAAATGTTCTGGAGCTTCTTCACCTGATCAATACAGGCCTATTTCCTTATGCAACTTCATTTATAAAGTGATAACCAAACTGTTGGCCAATCGGTTAAAAAGGAGCATGAATCTGATCATCAGTCCGGCGCAATCCGCATTCATCAAGGGCAGACTTATCCAAGATAACATTTTGCTAGCTCATGACCTCTGCCACAGATTCCATTGTAAAAGATTCAAAAATGCCATGTGTGTTAAAATGGATCTAAGGAAAGCTTTTGACAATGTCAGGCATGATTCCCTCCTTGATTTCCTGAAAAAGATTGGATTTAATGAAAAGTGGAGAAATTGGATCAGACAATGCATTTCGACCCCCTGCTTTTCTGTCCTCGTCAACGGTACGCCGAAAGGGTACTTCAAATCTTCCAATGGCCTCAGACAAGGTGACCCTCTCTCCCCTCTTTTGTTTTGCATAGTTATGGAAATGTATTCTGTCATTATCGAAGCCTCGGCTCTCCAAGCCAGCAATCCCCCCTCATTCTCTAGAGGCCCTCTTCGCATATCCCATTTGCTGTTTGCTGACGATGTGCTGCTGTTCTCGGAAGCTTCCCTAACCGCTGTCTCGGAGATCAACAACTGCCTCTCTGAATTCAAGAAAAGTACTGGCTTGGATGTCAATAGAAGCAAATGTGAAGTTTTTTTCGCCGCAGTGCCCCTCTCCCTGAAAAGAAGAATATGTAATTCACTCACTATTACTGAAGGCTCCCTACCAGTAAAATATTTGGGATTGCCCCTCTTCTCCTCTCGGATGACTGCAAAAGAATGCTCCCCCCTGATATCTAAAATCAGGAAAAGAATATCTCTCTGGTCTAATCGATTTCTCTCCAGGGCTGGCAGGATTGAGCTCATCAAGTCTGTCCTTAATTCCTTCCAGCTGTTTTGGTCTGCTGCTTTCAATATCCCTGTGGGGGTGCTGAACTCCATTGAAAAAATTTTTAGGGACTTTTTATGGGCTGGCTCTTCTATGCACAAGAAATATCATTCTATCGCTTGGGAAACTATCTGTCGCCCAAAAGATGAAGGAGGTCTGGGCATCAGAAAACTGGGAGATCTAAATTCTGCAGCTCAGCTCAAGTTACTTTGGCATATCGTTGACAAAAGAAATACTCCCTGGGTTCAATGGTTCTATCTGAAATATATTCAAAAAAAGAATTTCTGGCAGATGCCCATTCCCTCAAATCCATCCTCGGTGGCTCGAAGTATCCTCAATTCCAGAAAAGAGGCTCAAAAGTTCATTTGTTATGCTGTGGGAGCTGGAAAAGGCATAAATTTTTGGAAGGACCCCTGGCACCCAAATGGTCCAATTGATTCTCAAACTTCAGTGGGAAGGACGATCTACAACATCCCTCGCAATGCAACCATTGAAGACGTTCGGCTGAATGGAACTTGGGATACCGCTCTTATCTCACCCCCGTATAATTTGGGTAGCATCCTTAACTCGGCTATTTATCATCTATCCCCTGTTGATAACACTGTTATTTGGAAACCAGAGACGAATGGTACATTCTCTATACGAAGTGCTTGGGAGCAAATTCGTCACAAAAATGAAAAATCTTGCTGGTTTCGATCCATCTGGTTCCATGGATATATCCCTCGGCATTGTATGATAGCTTGGCAAGCGATTCAAGGTAAACTCAGCACTATTGATCGTCTCCAATTTCTGGGCAGCTCAAGAGATCCTCGGTGCATCTTGTGTAACCAAGAACAAGAATCTCATGATCACTTATTCTTTAACTGTGCATTCTCTTCCTGGATTTGGAGAAACGTTTTACGGAGGTTCAAGCAGAGAAGAAAACCAGCAAACTCCCTGAGAGCGGAAGAAGAATGGATGCGGTTCACATTTCAAGGAAAAAATCAGATATCCACCGCCATTAAAGTTGCGTTCTCGGCTGCGATTTATAGCATTTGGGCTGAAAGAAATTCCAGATTATTTAACCAGAAGTCGACCCACAAGCAAATTGTTCTGCGAAACATCCTATTCATAATCCAAAATAGAATATCCTACCTGCTGCTATATGACTTGAAATCTGAGAGGAACGAAGATATCGCTGCCAATCTCAGGATATGTCTGCTTCCTCGCCCATGCTTTCCAAAGTTTTGTAGCTGGATTCCCCCAAGCCTTCCCTTCCTCAAGCTGAATTCTGATGCTTCGCTCTCCGGGGATTATGGATCAATTGGAGGTATTGTTCGAAATGAAAAAGGAGAACCGTATGTTATGTATTCTGTCAATAGGCTGCCCGAATCCATAAATGTGCTTGAGATGGAAGCTATTGCATTTGGACTTAAATCTGCCCTTCAATTGAACATTCAACACATCTGGATCGAAACTGATTCCTCAATTGCTGAAAAAATTATATCGGGAGTCCTTCGCTGCCCTTGGAAAATGCTTACTACGCTGGATTCTATAAAACTCTCCCTCTCCTTTTTCACAGCGTGGAAAATCTCCCATGTCTGGAGGGAGGCAAATAGAGCAGCTGATTTTTTGTCCCAAGTGGATTGTACGTGCAAATGAACAAGTATAGATACCAATCTTATCCCCTCTGCTCTTGCTGATATTCTCACTGATGACTTCTCCGGGAGGGTATACACTCGGTTGTAACATGGGCGCAGATCCTGCTCATTTTCCCAGTTCTTGGGCTCCTTCCCATAGTCCCAATGTCGATTATTTTGAGTCTTCCTGCTGGATCCCTAGTTGGTCGGGAAGGTCCTTTCCCATATCTCAAGGGATCGAATGGATCCAATCCTCAATTCAAATGCTATGGATGTTGGACTGCAGAGAGGATGTTCCCTTCGGAAACTTGGTCACTCCTCCGAATGGCATTTGTTTTTTCTATTATTTTTCTTGGCTGTTGATGTGCTGGGAGCTTGTTCCCTTCTTGTTGGCTTTTGAGCCTCCTTAGTTTGTATTTCTTATTTCCTTTTAATGAATCTGGTAGGGGTCCTGCCTAACCCCAGCTTGCCAACCAAAAAAAAAAAAAAAAGAGGATTGACTATAAGTTCTAATGTCTAAGAGAGACATCCATGGCTCATGAAGGTGAGAGTAAACCTCATGAGAGAGATATGATGCATATCAAAGCATCCATGGATAGTCCACAATGTTTAGACAAGATAATCATGACAAATGATGTGCAAGGTCTAAACATCTACATCTTACATCCACAACCACCCATGTAATGACAAGGCATGAAGCACAAAGTGCATAATCCTATAGGAAAACCAAAATGTGTGAGAGACACATGTTCCCATCACAAAGTATAGGATATCAGCCAACAAGATGAAATATGCCCAAATAAGATACTAGATTCACATGATGTTTTCAATTTTACTTAAATACATTGAATCTAGACCATTTTCAAATTTTCTTACAAAATATATTCTATAAGAATCTAAGGATGGATCCAATGATTCTAAGGATAAATATCATGTGAACAAACTCCGTTGGGCACATGCATTCCAAAAAGGATTTTCAAGACTATACGAATTATTTATATTAATTGTAAAGAGCAAGAATCACATTAGTCATGAAAAAATATCCAATTAAAACCTTCGAAAATACATATACTTACGACTCATCAAAGACTTTACATGTAATGATAATCATTTAGGTATAATAAGAAAGTCTAGTGATAGTGTAAAGGATAACTAGGTGCATAGAGATTTTCAAATATATTTTCTCACCTAGGGCATAAAAAGTTGTCTAAGAAATGATTTGAAATAATATTTCTAGACATGACATTTAAGCACATAATTTTGCAAGAAGAAATAAATAAATCAATTCAAGTATATACTAATCTAGCAAATGCCATTTTTATCCAAATTAGAGTTCAAATATGAAAGATATACTCTTATGGGTTTAACTTGAACTCATGGGCAATGAATATGCTAATATTCATGTAAGATCAATCATGATTTTCACATTAAGTGCTCTATTGTGGTTTTACATATGGATGATTACTAAGTGCAAAATGATCTAAGTCTTAGTGAATGCACTTAGAGTAGTATATATAGATACACAATAATCAAATAATATAAGTCTATTGTATCTATAAGTTGTTTCTTTAAAAAAATGTGATCTTTAAAACATATATGAGGCTAGATGCAAGAAAATAATAATATGACATCTAGCACCCAAATAAACTCAAGAGATATGGCATTTAAACTCAAGACTAACTAGATACATGGGAATCAAGCATATTGTAACTAGAAGTATACATTCCATGGGATTTGACAATTTTAGCTCAAACATAAACTAGACATCAAGTGAGATATCTAGGGAACCTTTTCCAATAGATATAACAATTTAGTGCAATGTGTGAAAGTCTAATACAAATCAAGTTTTAAACATATAAACTTCAGATTTTTAGAAAGATAAACATTTAAGCACAAAATACATGGCATTCATGCAAGATAGACATTTTTGTATTCAAACAACCATTTTCATATGATATAAATATTAAAGCACATCCCTACATCTACTAAGTCATAAATAGATCAAGTATGGGGTTTTGGAACCCAAACCATCTTGGGTCCATGCAAGTTTATTCTATGAAGAAAATCATCTTTTCTAATCCACACATACTTGCAAGATTTCACAAACCTAAGTCTACACATAGATTTGTGATGACCTAATCTACAACAATAATCACATGAATCATAAGAATAGGTAGATGATGATCTAGATGAACAACTACAAGAATCCATAGGTACACAAACATGTTTAGCATTCATTTCTTGTAGGAATTTATTTTCCAGCTCTAGTGTTTCTTTTTCTAATTTTATCATTTCAATTTCTTCTTTTAGTTCATGAGATGTGTTTACCCATAGTTTCTCTTCTTTGTTTTTAATTCCTCTATTTCTTTTTCTAATTTTTTATTGTTTTCAATTAACTTTCTTTCTTCTTTTAGCAAATTTTGATAGTCATTTTCAAGGTTTTCAAATTCCTTAGAAATTGACTTGAGAGAGTTTTTAAGTTTTTGATTCTTGGAGACTTCAAGATTTAAGGCATCATTTAGTTTCTCACATCGATCAAGAAGTTCATCAATTGTAAGAGACTCATCCTTATCATTATCTTCTTCATTGTTGTTTTCTAATGCCATAAAATATTTTACATTAAACATATTTTCAAGTGAGGTCCGTATTTCTTTGGCATTTTTATAATTAGCTATTTTATCAAACATATGAGAAGGTAAGGCACAACATATGTCATTCATAGCTTTTGAGTTCAAGCAATATAATCTTTTATCATATTCACAAATACTCTTAGATTTGGAGTTTAATACAAAGCCATTTTCAATTACTTTTAATAATTTACTATCTAGACTCTTAAGATAAGACCTCATACGGATCGACCAAGATCCATAGTCGATTCCATCAAAACAAGAAAGTCTAGAAGCCATTAGGTTACCAAAATAGATCTTTTCTCTTGAAAAAATTTGAAAGTTCAAAAATCTATATAAAAGCTTTTAGCTCTGATACCAAGTGAAATCCCACTAGGAAACTCAAGACGGGGTCAATTGGGTTTCTTTAAAAAACTTATTCTCTTTAAAAACTCTTTACCAAAATTACCCTAGTTTTAACTTTTCTCAATCAAGTTAGTTTGATTAATTAAGCTTAATAGTAATGATGTAAACTTTATTCCCTAGTTGATTTTATAACTTGATTAGAATGATGAGAGGCTTAATTAGCAAGAGATGAATATGCAATTTCAACTTAAGTGTTAATCACTCACTCAAGCAGGGATATGAATATTAAAGCACCTACAAGAGAGAGTAAGAGAGATGTGTACCAATCACCAATCAAGAGAAGGAGGTAGAGAGACAAGAGGCTTTGACACAAGGGCTTTTATAGTGGTTCGGTCTTAAACCTAAGACCTACTCCACTCTTCTTAAGTTTGCTCTCCTTGAGGTATCCACTATCTTCTAAGGAACTTAAATACGGCATTCCTTTCGCCTTGTACAATCCGAGCGTCCAAGCTCCAAGGGTCTTCAATACGACGCCTTTGGTTGCCAAATACAATGAAGAGAAGAAGTTGTTGCTCACTTGCCTCTAGATAGGCTAATACAAAGTAAAGCTCACAATGCACTCTAAAAAATGATTACAAGTAATGCCTAAATCAATCTCAAATGATTTTCTCCAAATCAAGGCACAAGAGGTTGGTGAGAGAAAATTAACCCAAAAATGATTGCAAGTAGTTTTCTTGGGTTCTTTAGACTTGGAGCATGTTCATCATAAAGTTTTGAACCCATACAACGGGTATATATAGAGTCCCAACACAATATGACCGTTTTAGGGGCAAACTGGTAATGTTCGGGTAAAAAAGACTACTAGCCGTTGGACCTCCAACGACTATTTTTTTAGACCAGGTTGTTTTCTCGGCTCCAAGAAATGTCTCAGAGTTCCGAGCTCGGAGTTCCGAGAAAATTCTTGGAATTCCGAGACTGGTTTTCCAGCAATCTGTTTCCAACTTGTAAAATTCATATCTCCCTCATTTCTTGTCGGATTTTGACATTTTTGTACTCTACGGATATGAGACAAATGAGGGCTATCTGTTAAAAATACTTTCAAAAATATTTGAAAATATGTTAAACATGTTTTGATAGGATTTAGTTGCTGGTCCAGGTTGTTGCTTCAGAACTCTGTTTTGTTCATTGTTGTGCTGAATGCCATATGGGTCCCAACATGTTGGTACACCACTATGGCCATTCACTTATCCATTTAAGTCCTTAAAAGGTGTGTTAGTCTCTTTGAAAAATATATTTTTAGGGTTTAATATGTGCCTTGATCAAGAGAAAACACAAGAGAGAAAGGAGATACATACTACCATTCTAAGTATTCTCTTGAATGAACTCTTGAGGTAGCCAATGCTTAATCTTCTCTTTGACTGCATGGCTTGCTTTGGGATCTTCAAGTTTGAGCTTCTTTGCTTGACACCTTCCAAGGATGATGCCACCATTTGGTTCATGCTCATTTGCAAGTTGTTGATCCATAAGCTTTGGCCTTCATTGATCTTCCTTTGTTTATTCAATGCTTTGAGATGGTTGATGTTGAGCTTCTCCTTAATTGACCCTCTGAGGCATGATTGATCCAAGTATGCTCCAGCTCCTTTGACATGTGTTTGGTTCATCTTCAAGCATAGGCTATCATTGGTGTGTGTGTTGGTGCTATCATGAATTAACATGTGAATTTTCTGTCCATAGCACAACACTCAAGGCAAACAATTAGTCCATAAAATACTAATCAATTTGTGTTTGTTAATCATCAAAACAAGGTGATTGAATGAACCCATGGGTAACCCTTGGGCTAACAGGTAGAATTCTGCCAATCCCAGAAAACTACGAATTTCAGAAACATTATTCGGCCTATTCCATAATGTTACTGCCTCAATCTTCTTTAGGTCTACTGAGACACCGTCTTTAGAGACCACATGACCAAAAAAGGAGATAGAGACCACATGAATTTACTGAGACACCGTCTTTAGAGACCACATTTCTTCAGCTTTCCACATAGCTTCTCTTTTCCTAAGGTTTCTATGACAACTCTCAAATGATGCTCGTGGTCAGTTGACTTCTAGAATATATCAGAATGTCGTCAATGAACACAACCACGAACTGGTCTAGTAATGGTTTGAATATCCTGTTCATTAGGTTCATAAAAGCTGTCGGGGTATTGGTTAAACCAAATGGCATAACAAGAAATTCATAATGGCCATACCGAGTACGGAAGGTCATTTTCGGAATGTCTTCTGATTTGATTCTCAACTGATGATATCCCGATCAAAGATTGATCTTGGAAAATACACATGCCCCTTGCAATCGATCAAACAAATCATCTATTCCCGGAAGAGGATATTTATTCTTTATGGTAACGTTGTTCAATTCCCTGTAATCTATACATAATCTCATACTTCCATCTTTCTTCTTAACGAACAACACTGGTGCTCCCCATGGTGAAATACTGGGTCGCACAAAACCCTTCTCTAAGAGTTTTTCCAACTGATTTTTCAATTCTTTCATTTCTAAAGGTGCCATACGATACAGGGCCTTAGAGAGGCACCGTTCTAGGAGCTAGGTTAACAGTAAATTCAACTTCTCTATTCGGGGGTAGACTTGGAAGGTCTTCAGGAAACACATCTACAAACTCCCTAACTATAGGGATATTCTCAATCTTCATATTATGATCATTGACTTCGACTACTGATGCCAAGAAAGCTTCACAACTTGTCTTAGAAGTCGACAAGCTTCCATAGCAGGCAAAACCATAGGAGTCGAGTGAGCTCCACTCCCTTCAAAACCATCTTAGATGGAGTCATAGGATAATAAAATCTACTCAACTTGAATTAAATAATCTCTTGAAAATTGTTAAAATAGTCATTCCAGTCTAGATTGGTGTCCTAGATGTCTTAGGCATGTAGCTTAGTTCAGGCACCAAACTACGATCAACTTTGATTCCAGTGAGGCTTGGATACGTCGGCAGTTTTGATGCTTTGAATGGCATACCAAGCACGAGTCGGCCGACCACAAATGGTGGGGTTTTGTATATTAGTTTTTTCTAAATTCTTAACTAAATTAACTAAATATACAGGATTTTCCTCAAATTAGAATTTTAGGCGAACATTCACGTAGATTGAATCCAAACAAATTAAGAAAATCAAAATACACATTAGGAATTACATTGAAATTAGATTTTAGGATGCATGTCACAAAGTTTGCACATTAATATAGAGTTAAATGAGCTATTTAAAAGGAATTCAAGAGAGTTAACTTTTGAAATTGAAGACCGGATTATCGGGCAAGAATGGTGCATGTGGTGGTAACTCCCCATACCTTCCATTCTCTTAATCAGGTAACGAATCTAAATTTCTGGTCATTTATGGGTCCTAGAACTCTCATCTAGGTGGCGACTCTGTTATTCTCTTTTTCGTGGAATTCAGATTGCATCAGTGATCCCAAGTTCACGAAAAAGATGAATTAAATCAATAATAAAAGGCACGCGCTAATCGCGTGGGTACGAGAGACCAAGAGAGAGGGAGGCGGGTCGCGCCGCCTCTCTCGCGGGATTGGGTCCTATAGTTTGGCGACTCTGCTGGGGACCACCTAACTTCATTAAAGTTTCAAAGGATAACCCATTTGAATTGATTTTAATTGGCTCATGAAAACTCTATCTTATATCTTATATGCTTGATAGATTAGTTGGTATGTTTTATTTTCTCATCACATCATACTCAAATTTAATCTAACAAAACCTGAAGGCATCATAGATTGCACAAGCTTATTTCACACGCTTACATCACTTGCATCAAAACCCTTGCATCTCACATGCACACACGTCCTATTTTAGGAACTCGGAGTGTTATCTAGCATGGTTGACTGGGATTTCATCACCTCTGTGCTAGAGATGCATTCAACTCTCAGCCTAGTACTTTCATGGTGCGTATACGGATCTCTTGTTCACGTACTGATACACCGGACACTGGTACAATATATCAAACACGGATTCACACTAAGGGAACTCTTGGCCTTACCCCTAGATTATCCCACACATGTATATAGTACGGACACACGTGCATCACGTGTGTGAGCCTATATTAGGATATCATATTCATTGGTGTCTAGATTAGGCCGTAGTCCATCTTCCAATGGCTACGATCGGTCCTTAGGAACACTAATAATGTCATGAGTCGAGATCCTTTCTCCACGCCGCTAGATTAGGATTAGGATTGATGCCTTCAGGTAACACCAGAAAAGATGTAAGAAGATTAAAAGCTTTCCCTTTGGGATTATGATATAAATCCCATCTTTCCAAAGATCTCATAGGATTAGTCTCTTCTTGATCTATTTATTGAAAGAAATCTCGTGCGATCTCATTTAATCTTTTGATCATGTGTCTATCATTCGCCTCTTGTGTGATTCGATTATGTCTCCATTCCCTTTTCTCAATTGGCAGGAATTGTGTCTCAATCATTTGATTGTGCAATCATGATGATCTAATCATACTTGTACCCTTAGTCTCTTCTTATTCTAGGGGCAACCTTTTTTGAGATTATTTTGCTAAGTCCTTGAGAGTTCACTCTCATGATCATTGAACTAGGGGCCTTCCCCTTGTGGGACCTGATCCCGCGAGAGGGTCGCGAGTATGCGAGGCGCCATACTCTCTCTCGGTCTCTCGTACTCATGCGATTGGCATGTGCCTTTATTTTTATTGATTACCCAAATAAGCTGCCAACAACCAAGCCAATTGGTGCAAACAAACGTGCAACCCAGTACCCACAAGGGCAGGGGTAAGCCGCTGAGCCTAGCAAGGTGTGATTTAATTCATCCTTTCCGTGAACTTGAGATCACTAAAAGAATTTGAATTTCACACAAAGAAGAATGACAGAGTCGCCACCTAGACGAGGGATCTAGGACCCATAAATAACTAGAAATCTGAACTCGTTACCTGGTTATGAGAATGGAAGGTATTGGGAGTTACCATCACATGCACCATCCTCGCCCGATAATCCGGTCTTCGATTCCAAAAGTTAACTCTCTTGAATTTCTTTTAAATAGCTCATTTAACTCTATTGAAGCGCGAATTACGTGACATGCATCTTAAAATCTAATTTTAATGTAATTTCTAAATGTATATCTTGATTTTCTTAATTTGTTTGAATTCAATCTAAGTGAAAGTTCTCCTAAAATTCTAATTTCATGAAAAGTTTTAAGTGATTTAATTACTTTTAATTTAAGGATTAATATACAAAACCCCACCACTTATGTGTGGAAACGACTCGGGCTTGGTATGCCACTCAAGTATCCAAGTTCCCTACGTATCTTAGCCTCAGTGGAATCAGAGTCGATCGTAGTTCGATGCACCTGAACTAAGCTACTTATGCCTAACTCATCTAGGACACCGATCTAGACTGGATTGACTGTTTTAACAGTTTAAGATAAATTATTTAATTCAAGTTCAAGAATTTATTATGCTAGGACTTCATCTAAGATGCTATATGGTTCTATCTAAGTGCAAGTCGTCCCTTAGACTAATGTAGGTTAACCTACATCCTAGGTAACTAGGTTTGTCCCACGAAAAAATTGGGTGACTAGTGTAACTAGATCTATGACACGGTTGCTATCCATAGCAAACGGCCGTGATGAGGCTGGACTCCTAACTCTAGGATTCCCTAAAACCTAGGACACAAAGTGACGTAAGTGTTCCTAAGGGGCCCTAAAAGGTTTCTATGATAGGAGACCGCAATCCAACGGCTCCTAAGACTTTGATTAAGTTAATTCAATTTGTTGATATTGGTGATTTTTAGATTGACTGATTTTTTATTTTAAAGGATTTTCGATTCTTAAATATCTAAGGGATACCAAAGGTTCTATGGTTTGCGAGTTTCGGCCTCGAATCGCAACCATAGATGGGAATCGTGCTCTTAACCCTTGTATAATTTAGCACGGTTGACCTCGGAGCCAATACCATACTATAATTTACGCACTCCAATTATGCGGGATTAATTGCAATTAGTATACGATTGTGGTTGCGATCTCGGCAGTTAGACTATCGCGGTATAACAAATTTATATTGGAGATCTATGAACCCTAAGGTTTCTGTTTCAAACAAGTTGGGGATTAAATTCATTATGTAAATTTAAGATTTGTTGGAGGTTTTTACTTACTTTTGTGTTGATTTGCTATTAAATTATGATTTATTAACATTAAGACTAGATTGCTAGGATTACACAGAAATCTTAAGCAATCAAACTCCAAATTAGTTGAAACTTTTCTCGTAACAAGATATGGAAGATTGTGGCTTACTGGGAAACTTTCATGAATTATCATTAAGGTTTGATATGAATCTCCGATTTTTTAAAATTCAAATGAGTTGATAGGTTAACACAGTAACTTATAGCATATCAATTTTAAATTAATTGAAACTTTCACAGAATAGAGATATAGACGATTATAGCTTACTGGAAAAATTACATGAATTTTCATTAAGATTTGATATCAATTTCTGATTTCTCAAAATTCAAATCAGTTCATAGATTAACACAGTAACTTATAGCATATCAATTTTAAATTAATCCAAAATTTCACAGAATAAAGATATAGATGATTATAGCTTACTGGAAAATTTTCATTAATTATCATTAAGCTTTGATATCAATTTCTGATTTTAAAAAATTCAAATCAGATTATAGATTAAGACAGCAACCTATAGCATATCAATTTCAAATCGACTCAACCTCTTACAGTATAAAGCTAATCATGAGATTAGACTACTGAATGACTTTCATGGATTTTTATTACTATTTGATACCAATTGAAATTCACACAAAAATCGGATGAAACCAAAGAATTACTTCAAAAGCAAACCTAATGGTTTTCTAAAATCATATATCAAATTCCAGTAGATATATAATAGATTATAAAATTTTCTATCAAAAGTTCAAAACTTAAAAAATAAATCTCCTCCATAAAATCGATTTTTAAATAGAAAAGGGGAATTTGCTTCATAGGAATTGAAACCCGTTTATTAAAATAAATTACAAAACCATATTAAGACTTTCTAAGAGGACTAAGAGTACCAATTGAATGGTTTTTAAAGTTAAATTGATATCATGACCATGCATTCAATAGCACACAACCATTTAAGTACATAGAATATATGTATATGCATGCTCGTTCAAAATTCTTTTACCTATTGAAGTGACCACATATTCAACCCACTTCTAAGATCGAAAAATCTTTCTTCACTTAGAGGTTTGGTGAATATATCTGCAAGTTGAGCATCAGTCTGAATGTACTCAATTAATATGTTACCTTTCTGTGAATGATCTCTAAGAAAATGATGTCTTATCTCTATATGCTTTGTCCTAGAGTGTAGAATATGGTTCTTGGTTAGATTCATCGCACTAGTATTATCACAATGTATTGGAACACAATCGAATTTGAGACTATAGTCTTCCAAGGTGTTCTTCATCCAAAAGACTTGTGCACAACAGGCTCCTGGAGCAATATATTCGGCCTCTGTAGTGGACAAGGCGACCGAATTGTGCTTCTTATTAAACCAAGAAACAAGGGATCTACCTAGGAAATGACAAGTGCCGTTTGTATTTTTTCAATCCACTCTACATCCGGCAAAGTCAGCATCCGAATACTCAACTAGGTTAAAATTATTGGAATTTTCATACCATAAACCTAGGCTAGGAGTCCCCTTGAGATGTTTGAATATTCTCTTGACACCTCGCAAATGGGATTCCTTAGGGTCTGATTGAAATCTAGCACATAAACAAACACTAAACATAATATCCGGTCGGCTAACAATCAAATATAGTA
Source organism: Tasmannia lanceolata (assembly GCF_043159265.1). NCBI lineage: Eukaryota > Viridiplantae > Streptophyta > Magnoliopsida > Canellales > Winteraceae > Tasmannia > Tasmannia lanceolata. The sequence goes on along the minus strand of NW_027518713.1, from coordinate 4,210,603 downwards.
GACTCCCTATCATACCCCTATACTTGATTTAGTTCCTCTTGCATGGTAATAATCCAAAAATCATCTTTCTCCACCTCATCTATACTTTTAGGCTCATTTAACTCTATATTAATGTGCGAACTACATGACATGCATCATAAGATCTAATTTCAGTGTAATTCCTAAATTTGTATCTTGATTTTCTTAATTTGTTTGAATTCAATCTAAGTGAAAGTTCTTCTAAAATTCTAATTTCATGGAAAGTCCTAAGTGATTTAATTACTTTTAATTTAAGGATTAATGTATAAAACCCCACCATTTATGTGTGGAGTTGACTCGTGATTGGTATGCCATCAAGCATCCAAGCTGCCTACGTACCCAAGCCCCACTGGGATCAGAGTCGATCGTAGTTCAGTGCACCTGAACTAAGCTACTTATGCCTAACTCATCTAGGACACCGATCTAGACTGGATTAACTGTTTCAACAGTTTTAAGAGAAATTATTTAATTCAAGTTGAAGATTTTATTATCCTAGGACTTCATCTAAGATGCTATATGGTCCTATCTAAGTGCAAGACGTCACTTAGACTAATGCAGGTTAACCTACATCCTAGGCAACTAGGTTTGTCCTAGGGGAAAAGTGAGGTGACTAGTGTAACTAGATCGATGGCACGATTGCTATCCATAGCAGACACCCGTGATGAGGCTGGACTCCTAACTCTAGGACTCCCTAAAACTTAAGACACAACGTGACGTAAGTGTTCCTAAGGGGCCCTAAAGGTTTCTACGATAGGAAACCGTAATCCAACGGCTCCTAAGACACGGATCGAGTTAATTCGATTTGTTGAACTTAATGATTTTTAATTTTTGAGGATTTTTTATTCCTAAACATCTAAGGAATACCAAAGGCTCTATGGTTCGCAAGTTTCGGCCTCGGATCGCAACCATGGAAGGGAATCGTGCTCTCAACACTTGTATAATTTAGCACGTAAATTATAGTATCTTATTGCCTGGCATATTTCTCAGGATTTCCGTGGGCAGTGGACCTCGGAGCCAATATCATACTATAATTTACGCACTCCAATTATGCAGGATTAATCGCAATTAGAATACGATTACAGTTGCGATCTCGGCAGTTAAATTGTCACAGAATAGCCAATTTACAAAGGCAATCTATGAACCCTAAGGTTTCTGTTTCAAAAAAGTTAGGGATTGCATTTATGATGAAAACTTAAGGTTTTTTGGAGATTTTTACTGACTTTTGTATTGATTTGCTATTAAATTGTGATTTAATATCATTAAGACCAGATTGCTAGGAATACACAGTAACCCTAAGCAATCAAACTCCAAATCCGTTGAAACTTTTCCAGTAATAAGATATGGATGATTTTGGCTTACTGGAAAAATTTCATGTATTATCATTAAGATTTGATATCAATTCCCAATTTTTCAAAATCCAAATCAGATTATAGATTAACACAGCAACCTATATCATATCACTTTTAAATTACTCCAAACTTTTACAGAATAAAGATATAAATGATTAAAGCTTACTGAAATATTTGAATGAATTATCATTAAGATTAGATATCAATGTCCGATTTTTAAAAATTCAAATCAGATTATAGATTAACACAGTAACCTATAACATATCAGTTTCAAATCAACTTAAACTCTTACAGTATAAAGATAATCATGAAATTAGACTAATGTATGACTTTCATGGATTCTTATGATGATTTGATGCCCATTTAAATTCACACAAAAATTAGATGAAACCAAAGAATTACTTAAAAAGCAAACCTAATGGTATTCTAAAATCAAATTAAAAATTTCAGTAGATATACAATAGATTATAGAATTTATTATCAAAATTTCAAAACTTAAAACTTAAATCTCCTACATAAAATTGGTTATTAAATATAAGAGATCAATTTGTTTCCTAAGCGTTAAAACCCGTTTATTAAAATAAATTGTAAAACCTTATCAAATATTTGCAAAATTAATTGAAAATATTTCTCTAACATTCCAGTAACCAAAGTTACTGGTTTGTAAAGAAAATTTTTGAAAATATATTAATTTAATAAGAAAAAGAATTATGGCACCTAAAACGGGGAAGCGATTAGAAAACAGTAAAAACCATATTTTTTTAAAAATATTTTTCAATGGAAACTTTCATTTATTATTAGGCTTTAATTCTGAAAAGTTTCATCAATTTTTAAAATGATTTGGTATTTATTAAAAATAGCCGAAATTTAAAATAAATAATAATCCAATTAAAAAAACTCCAAAAAATATGAAAATTTTTGGATGATCTAAAAATCTTGTAAAACTACTAGAAACAAACTTTCACTAAATTTGGACATGATTTGGTATACTTTTGGCTCCATTCATCAAGAAATAACCCTTTTGGGGGTTATTCTTTGAAAAATAGAATGAAAAATAAAACGGCTGAACCGTGTAGACACCCCATTTTGCTCTACCTTAATCGATAAAGAAATTAGGGTTTGTTTTCCGTCGGTTTTCCAATGTCTTTCTTTCCCGCATCCGTTTGTTACATTTCTAAATATTTTTGGTCATTTCCGTCGTGTTTCGCATTTTCCCGCTAAATGTTGAGAAGGATTATTCAGAAAAATCTAAACTAGGGAGAATTTGTACCCGTTTGTGTGGGACCCGCTGATGTGGGACCCGTTTGTGTGGGACCCGCTGATGTGGGACCCGTTTGTGTGGGACCCGCTGATGTGGGACCCGCTTGTGTAGGGCCCGCTGATGTGGGACCCGCTTGTGCGGAACCCGCTGATGTGGGACTCACCATTAGCATGACTTAACTTTCTCTACCATTTCCACTAACTTCATTTTTCCCTTTAAAATAACACCATTATCTCCATTACCATTATATATTCCATTATCCCCACCACCATTCCCACCATTACCATTATATATTCCATTATCCCCACCACCATTCCCACCATTACCATTATATATTCCATTATTCCCACCACCATTCCCACCATTACCATTATATATTCCATTATCCCCACCACCATTCCCACCATTACCATTATATATTCCATTATTCCCACCACCATTCCCACCATTACCATTTTATATTCCATTATTCCCACCACCATTCCCACAATTACCATTGTTTATTTCCATTATTCTCCACCACACCCACCATTCACATTATATATTCCATTATTCCCCACCACAATTCCCACCATTACCATTATATATTCCATTATTCTCCACCACACCCACCATTCTCATTGTTTATTTCCATTATTCTCCACCACACCCACCATTCTCATTGTTTATTTCCACCTCTCCACTAAGTTTTTCACTATATAAAGAGAGGTGATGAGAGGAAGAAAAAAAAAAAAAACACATTGTTTTTGGATAGTTTTCTCTTTCTCTCCCTCAATATCTCTCACTCTCTCACTCTCACACTATCATTATCTAATTTCTCTCCTTATTTGTTTCTCCCCATCTCTCTCCCTTGTTCCATATAAAAAAAAAAATATAAAAGAAAATAAAACAAAGAAAAAGAGAAAGAAAGCGGAAGCGGATCAAGCGGCGGTGCGATTTTCGAATTTTTCGGCTCTCGGATTCGGCGAGGATTTCGATCACAGGTAGGTACTTAATTTTTAGATTTTTCTAGAATTATTTGGTATATTTGCATGATTTTTAGTATTTAATTGGATTTAGTTGAAAATTAAATATGTATGCTCAAAATCATGATCTCCATGAGTGTTTCGAAAATAAAATATATACTAAATGAATTCCAAAATTAATGAAATTTCGTGGGAAACTAATATGATACCAGTACATTCTACCATGAAATTTTGAGAATTTTGAGAATTTGTTTGGTATATTATTTTATGCTTTCTTTGAAATTTACCAGCTTTTGGAGGAATTGTTACTGACATCAGATAACAACTAAAATTCTTAAAAGTTTTACAGTAGTCTTCAATCTCACATTTCTAGTTACTGTAAAAGTTTCAAGTGATTTGGATCTGTTTTCATATGGGATGTAGGGTTAATTCATAATCTGGTCTGAAAATTAAAAAATCTGAAACTTATAGTAAATGGTTTCCAAAATTCATGAAAATTTCTCAGTATGTTATTTTTACTTATATCTTATTAATGTAGAAATTTCATTGAATTTGGATTTCTATTTCTTGTAGTTTGTGTGTTATTTTTACAATCTGGTCATTTAATTGTTAAATCAAAATTAAACATGAATTTAACTTAAAAATTTGCAAAATTCATTCAGTAAGCTACATACATTCTCAGTTTGCTTCTGTAAAAATTTCAACTCATTTTGAATTCGTTTGCAATAATTTCACTTGTAAAATCACTCATATGCTTAAAATTGATAAAATCCATGGAAAATTCGAAATTAATTGAAAATCATATAAAAATTCCTAAAGAACTTTAAAATTCTGTCATATGTTCACTCCTTAATCCATTGAAACAGAAATTTTAGGATCTTTAGATTTTCCCTGGAAAAATGGCCAGTGTATCCATAATCGTATCCCAATTGCAACCAATCTTTGACAATTTGAATATTTAAGCTATAGCATGTTATTGGCTCCGAGGTTACTGTCCACGGAAATCCTGAGATTTGCCAGGCAATAAGATGCTATAACCTAAGTACTAAATTGCACAAGGAAAGAGCGCACGATTCCCTCTCTTGGATGCCATTCTGGGCCGAAATTGGTGAACCCTAGAACCATTGGTATTCCTTAAGTGTCCAAAAACTGAAAATCCTTAAAATCTGAAATTCGTTAACCTCAAGAACTCAAATCGATTTATCTTGTGTCTTTCGGAACCATTGGATCATGGTTTCCGATCTAAGAACCATTAGAGCCCAATTTAGGAACCCTGGTGTCAGGTCGTGTCCTAGGTTTTAGGGAGTCCTAGAGTTAGGAGTCCAGCCTCATCACGGACGTTTGTTATGTATAACAACCGTGCCATAGGTCTAGTCACACTAGTCACCCAATATTTCCTTAAGACGAGCCTAGTAACCTAGGATGTAGGCAAACCTGCATTAGTCTAAGGAACAATTTGCATTTAGATAAGAATCATATAGCATCTCAGATGAAATCCTAAGATAATAAAATCCTCAACTTGAATTAAATAACTTCTCTCAAAACTGTTGAAACAATCAATTCTGTCTAGGTCGGTGTCCTAGTTGAGTTAGGCATAAGTAGCTTGGCTTAGGTGCACCGAACTACGTCGACTCTGATCCCAGTGAGGCTTGGGTACGTAGGCAGCTTGGATGTCTGACGGCATACCACCCGCGAGTCGGCACCACAACAAATTGTGGTGTTTTGGATATTAATTTTCTTGTAAATGCTTAATCAAATCATTTAGGGCTTTCCATGAAATTAGAATTCTAGGAGAACTTTCACTTAGAATGAATCCAGACAAATTAATAAATCAAGATACACATCTAGGATTCACATTGAAATTAGATTCTAGGATGCATGTCACTTAGTTCGCACATTAACATAGAGTTGAATGAGCCATTTAAAATAAATTTAAAAGAGTTAGCTTTTGGAATCGAAGACCGATTATCGGACAAGAATGGTGCATGTGGTGGATAACTCCCCATACCTTCCATTCTCGTAACCAGGTAGCGAGTCTAGATTTCTGGTTAATTATGGGTCCTAGATCCCACATCTAGGTGGCGACTCTGTCAGTCTCTTTCATGTGGAATTCGGATTGCCTTAGTGATCCCAAGTTCACAGGAAAGACGAATCAATAATAAAATGCACACGCCAATCGCGTGGGTACGAGAGACCAAGAGAGAGTGCATGGCGGCTCGCGCCCCACCCCTCTCGCGGGATCATGTCCCACAGTCTGGCGACTCTGCTGGGGACCACCTAACTTCATTACAATTCCAAAGGATAACTCATTTGAATCTATTTTAACTGGGTCATGAAAACTCTATCTCTTTTATGCTTGTTAGATTAGTTTGTATGCTTTATTTTCTCATCACATATACTCAAACTTAATCTAACAAAACCTGAAGGCATCATATATTGCGCGAACTTATTGCACACACTTACATCACTTTCATCTAAACCCCTGCATCTCACATGCACACACGTCCTATTTTAAGAACCCGGAGTGTTATCTAGCATGGTTGACTGGGATTTCATCACCTGGTGCCTCTGTGCTAGAGAAGCATTCCACCCTTAGCCTAGTACCTTTATGGTACGTAAACGGATCTCTTGTTCACGTACTGATACGCCGGACACTGGTACAGTATATCGAACAGGGATTCGCGCTAAGGGAACTCTTGGCCTTACCCCTAGATTAACCCACACATGCATGTAGTATACGAACACATGTGCATCACGTGTGTGAGCCTAGTTTAGGATATCCTACCTATTTGTGTCTAGATTAGGCCGTAGACCATCTTCTAATGGCTACGATCGGTCCTAGGTACACAAACAAAGTCATGAGTCGAGATCCTCTCTCCACTCCGCTAGATTAGGATTAGGGTTGATGCCTTCAGGTAACACTGATAAAATGTGCAAAGATTAAAAAACTTTCCCTTTGGGGTTAGGATTTAAATCCCATTCATTTCCAAAGATCTCATAGGATTAGTCATTCATGATCCATCCGTTGAAAGCAATCTTATGCTATCTCATCTCATCTCGATCGTACGATTTTTAATCTTATATTATCTGATTCGATCGAGTATCCATACTTCCTTTATATTGGTAGGAACTCATCCTAATCTCATGTTCATGTAATCCTGATTATCCCTGTATCCTTTCTCCTGGCTTACAGACACCATGTCTACTCGTACAATTCTTGATTGGATCCGTGGTACATTAAGAGAATCCCATATCTATGCCATAAGTGAGCAAGAGAAAAATCTCTTCGGTTACGTGGCCACCATCAAGCTCGATTGGGGATTACTCTATGCTGCATCAGAGTGTTGGGATCCCGATCATCATGTCTTCCGTTTTGGCAACCAAGAAATGTGTCCCACCTTTGAAGAATGGTGTGCCTTATTGGAATATCCTGTAGATGGCCCTCTGGTGAAGCCATCTTACGTGTCGGATTATCGTCCTTTGTTCCTTCGCTTGATGAATAATCCAGATGAATCCATGAACTCTTTCATCAAAGACCAGGAAGTGTCCATGCAACAACTGATTGACATTTACCCTCCTGTTGGGCATATTGGTGCTGTTGATATTCAAAAAGCCCGAGGTCGCGCTCTGAGATTCTGCTCCTTTGCTAGGTTCCTCACTGTCCAGCCTTCTCGCTGTGCGTCAGCTGTTCTCTTGGACCTCGTTGATCAGATGGATCGTGGCGCCAATCCAATTCCTACTATGCTTGCAGAAACCTTCAATGGATTGGATGAGATGGCTCGTCTTCGTGCCAGCTCAGGTCCAGGCTCTTATGTTCGATCTTTTGTTGGGTCCTTCTCAGGATGTCCTGCATTACTTCACGTGTGGTTATGCCACAAGCTAAAAATTGCAGCTCCTGTGCATTTTGATCATACGTTATACACCTTCAGTGAATGGCGTCATGATGTTTCTTTCAATCATAAAGGCGATTGGGCTGAGTGGTTGAGTTCTCGCCATGAAGATCAGATTTATTGGCAAATCCCTGGAATCCAAGAAGCTGTCTTCAATACTGGAGAAGCTAACTACGTTCGCCTTCTTGGCCTCAAAAAGACTTCCTTTTATATTCCTGCCAGGATTCAGCGTCAGTATGGAAGGGAGCAATCCATTGTGCCTCCCCTTCGTCATTTCTATCCGCCTGAGGATCTCAAGCCCAAGATTGTCAAAGCCGTTTCATCTGCTTGGGATGTTCGAGTCATCAAATCTTTCAAGGAGTCAGTTGAGGAAGATAGTCGTCCAAAGAAGAAGTCTAGAAAGAGTGCTTAATGTCATGTTTTCTCTTATCAGTCTATCTTTGAAAGATCGAACCATGTACTCAAGCTTTAATGATCTATCAATAAAAGTTCACCTTTTTCTTTCAGTATCTTCGTCTATGCATACATCAGTGTCTACTTCTTTCTGATTTTAAATATGTCTTTCAAATATTACAGGGCCGTAGACACCATAGCTAACCCTAATACTCCTTGGGTTCGGGTCTCTTCTCGATTACAGAGGAAATCTGTATCCCCGCCACCTTCTCTGAGAACCCCAGCATCTCATTCTTTCCCGTCCTCATCCTCACCAATGGCAGAAAACCAGGACAGTCCTCCACTCGCTGCTATCACCGATACTCTTACCTTGATTCTCCGGCAGCTTCAAGAACTCAAGGAAGAGAACCAAGTTATCAAGGCTCAACTTTCTGAGAAGTTCGGACAATCGTTGTCCAAGGATAAAGGGCCTGTGCACCAAGCAGCTACTTCAGCAGCACCTGTCCAGCCAGTGTTCATCAATATCCATGATAAAACCGAAGAAGATTTGGAAAAAGAGCAGTATAGCGAGAATCGCAGTAGACCTTCTCAGTCCATGGTTGATAAGTCTGTTATGGAGAAATTAGAGACTCTTACCAGAAAAGTTCAAGACATTCAGTTTCAAGACCAGGGTAGTTTCAATCCCAGTGATCTTACTCTATTTCCCGAAATCCGCCTTCCTGCTAATTTTCAAATGCCCGATTTCGACAAATATGATGGTGTGGGTTGTCCAATCACACATTTACAAATGTTCACCATCATGTGTCAGCCTCAAGGCTTATCTCCTGAGCAAATGGCTCAATTGTTCCCAGTTTCCCTAACCAAGGTTGCTAGGAGATGGTTCATGGTCTTGGACAAGACTCGTTACAGGACATGGAAGGATATCGGCGAGCAATTCATCAGGCAGTTCAAATATGATGATGGGACAGAAATCACCAGAAAGGATTTAGAGAGAACAAAACAAGACTCGAGAGAATCCTTTCTGATTTTTGTGAAAAGATGGAGGAGAATAGCAGCTCAGATGATGGAGCGCCCGTCTGAGGAGGAGCAAGTCCAGATAATCATGAAAAATATTTCCCCCCAGCTCCAGTATCACATGTCATTGCAATACTATCCAGACTTCAAACACTTCATTGTGGCTGGCACCCAGATAGAGGAGGCTATGGCTCAAGGTGTATTCAACCGTAGCAACCCAAATCCTAGAGATTTCAAAAAATCCCCACCAGCCCAAGTCAGTAGTATCTCCCATTCCAATGCTCAATCCTCTAAATCCCAGGAACCTCTAGTAATGGACTATGCTCAACCTGCGACCGCACCTCGGCAACAAGCCCGGGTAGAATTTACTCCTCTTCCCATTCCATCTTCGGAGGTGCTTAAGCAGTGTCTGGCTTCAGGTCGCATAACCCTACCTGCCACCCGGCCTCCCCCCAATCCTTTACCTGCCAATTGGCGAGCCGACCTACACTGTGAGTATCACAGGGGTCCTGGTCATCTTACAGACAATTGCATCGCCTTGAAATTCAGAATCCAGAAACTTATTGATGAGAAAGTCATTGCATTCCAACCAAGACCCAATGTCACCCAAAACCCGCTACCTGGTCATGCTAATCCTCCCGCTGCCGTTAATGCCATAACCATAGGAGATCCTGAGTTTGACCCTCTCACCCTCATATGTGCTTTAGAACCCATTTCTGAACCCGAAATCATCTTCTGTGATGAATCATACCTGAGGGAGTCTGTACCTCCCTTGGTAATCACCTATGAGCCACAAGTCCCTCAAATTATCACCTATGGTGAGCCAGAATTGGATGAAGTCAGACATGTGACAAGGGGTGGAAGAATTTTCAAACCTGCTGAATTAAGAGTCGAAAATCCAGGGGCATTGGCTCGAGGAGAGGAGCCGCAATACGTGAAGGACCCAGATGATGAAGTTGTTCAGCAGTTGAAGAAAACTCAGGCTGTCATATCTGTTTGGGGGTTGTTGATAGCATCGAAGAAACACAGAGAGGCTGTGTTGAAAGAACTGAATACCACACAGGTGTCCTCAGAAATATCTCCAGAGCAACTAGCTGAAGTTGTCGCTCTGACACACGCCACCAGGGCCATTAGTTTCTCAGACCAGGAGCTGCCTCCTCAAGGTCGGAATCATGCTAGAGCTCTTCATGTCACTGTTGTTTGCGAAGGCAAGAAAGTACCGTCTGTGCTGGTAGATAATGGATCCGCGTTGAATGTATGTCCATTAAGAACTGCCATTACCTTGGGTTTCGGTCCCACTGATTTTGCCGAATCAACCCTTGGTATCCTCGCATATGACAATACCCGCAGAAATGTGGTCGGAGTCCTTACCACCAGGATCGTTATAGGCGGTCAAGAATTTGAGGTGGAATTTCAAGTTATTGATATCAAAGCCTCGTTCAATATACTTCTGGGACGACCCTGGTTGCATAAGGAAGGTGTTGTTGCCTCAACCCTTCATCAAAAACTGAAGTTCATTAAAGAAGGAAAATTGATCACTGTCAGAGGCGACGAAGAGCCAGAAATAGGGCAGATAACAGGAGAAACTCGGATTCTTCCAGTTACAAAAGCAGATGATTACAACTTGAATGGTTTCGCATTCGATGTTACTGCTATTTCCTATGAAGATGCCTCTCGGGAGGAGTTGTATTTGCCTTTTGCCATCAGTCCTGTGGTTGCCAAGATGATGAGAAAAATGAACTACTTTCCGGGTATGAATTTAGGCCGTGATCCAAGCAAAGCGTCTCACTGGCGCCCAATCAAAGCAAACTCTGGAGCTTTCGGTCTTGGGTATATACCTACTGAGGAGGAGGAGGAATCCATGAAAGAATTGTTGAAATTGAAGGAAGAAATCCGCCGCACTGGAAGGATACTCCCGATGACTCCATATTCCTTATCAATGAATGGTCACTTTATCAAAGAAGGTGAGACTTCTCCATACTATGGGTTTTCTGAACCATGGTATGACTCAGTAACAGGGATCATGATACCGGGTTTTGAAATATTCAGTGGCCTTGCTCTCCCAGAAACAGAACCGCCGGTATATTGTGTTCAAAAAACTGTTGAGGATTGGATAGTCTGCCTTGAGCCAGATATGTTGGGGTCTTTGTTCGAAGAAGATGTGCCTGATGTTGTTTGTCAGGAGTTGCCCGTTTTAGATCATTCTAAAAAGCAAGAAGAGACTGACTGTGAAGATGTGCTGGTGGCAGTTATTCAGAGTAATGATACCTTTACTGAACCTCAGAGTCAGATTGCACCTGCAACAGAAAATCTTTCAAACTGGAGTTCTGATGTTTTTCCACCATATTATATTGCTAAGTCAAGTCTAGTCAAGTCGAGTGAATCGGTGTCAGTGCCTAGTCCAGGCGAGTCATTTTCTGACTTTATTTACTATGTGAATCCTGAGCCTGTTCAGGATGAGTCCAATGATAATGATGTAACTTCTTTCAATTCAATGAAATCTGATTCTCAGTATGTCTCTGTGTTTGCTTCTGACTTTAATAATAATGATAACACTCCCTCCTCAGACGAGGAAGAGGGGATCGACGAAACTCCCTTTGAATTACAGCATATGCTCAAACAAGAGGAGGAGCGCCGAGCCCAGCCTCTTAAAGATGAAATCGAAATTATAAACATCGGAACAGAAGATTTAATACAGGAAATACGAATTGGAAATACTCTATCATCTGAAGAGCGCGATGAATTAATAAACCTACTTAAGGAACATAAAGAAGTTTTTGCCTGGTCCTACAAAGATATGCCCGGGTTGAGCGAAGACATTGTTCAACACAAGCTACCTTTGTTGCCTGGGATTAAACCTAAAAAGCAGAAGCTAAGGAGAATGAAGCCTGAGTGGGTCCTGAAAGTAGAAGAAGAGGTTACTAAGCAGTTGAATGCTGGATTTCTGCAAGTGGTGGAATATCCAGAATGGCTCGCAAATATAGTACCTGTACCGAAGAAAGATGGAAAGGTGAGAATGTGTGTAGATTTTAGGGATTTGAACAAGGCAAGTCCAAAAGATGATTTCCCTCTACCACATATCGATATCTTGGTGGACAATACGGCCGGGCATGAATTACTATCTTTCATGGATGGTTTCTCGGGCTACAATCAAATTAAGATGGCACCCGAGGACATGGCTAAGACCTCGTTCATTACACAATGGGGGACATATTGCTATCGGGTAATGCCATTTGGTCTTAAGAATGCTGGTGCGACGTATCAAAGAGCAGCTACAGCCTTACTCCATGACATGATACATAGAGAAGTCGAAGTTTATGTCGATGATATGATTGTAAAAGCTAGGGAAAGGAGGGATCACATCCCGAACCTCAAGAAGTTCTTTGAAAGAATACTCAAATACCAGCTTCGCCTGAATCCTAGCAAGTGTGTATTCGGGGTTACCTCTGGTAAGTTGTTAGGATTCATGGTGAGTCAAAGGGGTATAGAGGTGGATCCTCAGAAGATTAAGGCTATCCAGGAGATGCCGCCGCCTAGAACCGAGAAGGAAATTCGGGGATTCCTAGGAAGGATACAGTTCCTAAGGCGATTCATCGCTCATCTGACATCAACTTGTGAACCTATCTTTAAGCTCTTAAAGAAGAACTCTTCCAAAGAATGGACAGAGGAATGTCAGCAGGCCTTTGAAAAGATAAAGCAAAGTTTGTCTGAACCACCGATAGTAGCACCAGTGATACCGGGACATCCATTGCTGCTTTATTTGTCAGTAACAGAAACCACAATGGGTTGTATGTTAGCGCAGCAAGATCCAGAAACCAAGCATGAAAAGGCTGTGTATTATCTTAGCAAGAAGATGTTGGAGTATGAACAGAAGTATACTGTCCTAGAAAAAACCTGCTTAGCCTTGGTTTGGGCTACTCAGCGACTCAGGCATTACATTTTATCACATAAGGCCTTGCTCCTGTCAAGGATGGATCCTCTGAAATATCTCTTTGAAAAACCAGCCTTGACAGGCAGGACTGCCAGATGGTTATTGTTGTTGTCTGAGTTTGACATCACCCATGTAACCCAAAAATCAGTAAAGGGCCGAGTCATTGCTGAACAATTGGCAGAAGCACCCCGAGAAGAAAATCAGCCTTTCAAGACGATGTTCCCAGATGAAGAGATCATGATGGTAGAAGATGAATATCCAGAAACTGGTTGGACCCTCTATTTTGATGGAGCAGCAAACCAAACAGGGCAAGGAGTAGGGGCATTGCTTGTGTCACCCCGAAATGAGCATGTTCCCCTTGCAGTTAAGTTACAATTCAATTGCACCAACAATATGGCAGAGTATGAAGCATGCATTGTTGGGCTTGAGGCAGCATTGGCCTTAGGCATAGAGAATCTTGACGTATATGGAGATTCAATGTTAATCATTTGCCAAACCCAAGGAGAATGGAGAACCAAAGAAGAAAAGTTGCTGCCATATCATGAATACTTGGATATTCTCGCTAAGCAATTCCAGCACATCACTTTCAGTTATTTGCCAAGGTTGAAGAATAGATTCGCCGATGCCTTAGCGACGTTAGCTTCTATGATTGACATACCTCACAATATGAAAATGAGGCCCATCACGGTTCAAGAGCAATGGACTCCTGCATATGTTGATGCTATAGAGATAGCTGCAAGATGTCCCGATGGTAAACCATGGTATACGGACATAAAGAACTACATCTCGGGCCAGGGGCATCCCAATGAGGCGTCGAATAAGGAGATAAGGACTTTGCAGAGATTGGCGGCTAACTTTGTCATTTGTGGAGGAGAGCTGTATCGACGGTCCTTCGACGGAATTCAACTCTTATGTGTCACTGAAGATCAGGCAGAAGAAATTCTCGCAGATGTTCATGAAGGGGTGTGTGGACCTCATATGAATGGGAAGATGTTGTCAAAGAAGATCCTACGTCTGGGGTACTATTGGCCAACATTGGAAGCAGATTGTCACACATTTGTGAAGAAATGCTATAAATGTCAGATACATGCGAATCTCATCCATGTACCACCTACCGAATTGCATTCTCTTACTTCTCCTTGGCCGTTTTCGGTTTGGGGAATTGACATTATTGGCAAAATTTCCCCTAAGTCATCCAGTGGTCACGAGTACATACTCGTTGCAATTGACTACTTCACTAAGTGGGTTGAGGCCGCTTCTTATGCAAAGCTTACATCCGCATCAGTTGCTAAATTCATACGAACCAACATCATATGCAGATATGGGATTCCCCATGAACTTATCTCAGATAACGGATCTCATTTCAAGAAAGAAGTTATCATTCTTTGCGAAGAGTTCAAGATTAAGCATCACAAATCCTCACCTTATCGGCCGCAGACAAATGGAGCAGTGGAAGCTGCAAACAAAAATGTCAAGACTATCATTAGCAAGATGTCAGAAACTTATAAGGATTGGTCGAATAAGTTGCCGTACGCCTTGTGGGCTTACAGAACATCAATTAGAGCTTCAACTGGGGCAACCCCTTACTCTCTTGTTTATGGTATGGAAGCAGTGCTACCTGTAGAGATTCGTGTACCTTCGCTCCGAGTATTGGCTGAAGTCAAGTTGCCAGAAAATGAATGGGCAGACGCCAGATATAAAGAGCTGAATATGCTAGATGAAAAGAGGTTAAAAGCGCTTTACCATGTGCAGGGTTATCAGCGCAGAATAGCCCGGGCTTTTAATAAAAAGGTTAAAATCAGAGATCTCGAAGAAGGCAACCTTGTTCTAAAAGAAAACCGAGCACCAGTGTTTGACCCAAGAGGCAAATTCAAGCCTAATTGGTCAGGGCCATACATCGTGGACCAAATCTTACCTGGAAAAGCCGTCAAGCTCCGTAATTTAAATGGAGAAATATTGCCGGAACCAACAAATCTTGATCAACTCAAGAGGTTCTATGCTTGAACACCAGAAGGCCGTCTTTTGGCCGAATAAAACCCAAATTCATAACCCAAAATCAAAAAATATATAACCTTTTGCAAACCCTTTTGAGCCTACATAAAATTTTCCTTCAAAACCCAATGTACTAGGGGCATTCCCCTGAACTACGCATGACCTGATTCCTACACTGGGATACGTAGGCAACCTGTTCACAGGTTCGGTTGAAACTCTTGCAAAACCTTAAGCCATTTTTTGAAAAGCTCTACCTCACCTGTAAAGTCCTTTTGGTGTTCAAGTAAAAAAAAAAAAAAAAAAAAAAAAAAAAAAAAAAAAAAAAAAAGAGAATGGAGCTTGAAGATCCGCTAGATTGAAAACCTGAAAAGGCGATCTAGGCAAAATTTAGGATCATTCCCCTGCTAAGTTGAAAACCTGAAAAGGCAGCTTAGGCAAAAGTTAAGGGGGTAGCCTGCTGAGTCAAAAACCTGAAAAGGCGATTCAGGCAAAAGTTAAGGTTGAACGGTCCGCCAAGTTGAAAATCTAAAAAGGAATACTTGGTCGTGGTAAGATGGGGTTCACGCCAGAAGAATTACATCGACCTCTGAACTCTCAGTAGGTCAGGCAAAAATAACAATGAATCCCGAAACTAAGGGCATTAATTTCAAAACAATCCGAAAGTTGATAGAAGGATATATGAAGTATCACTGTCTTAAAAAATAAGTTAAGATGTTTATCAGTGGAGAAACATTCTTTAAAAGAGGCTAACCTAACCCAAAAGAAAATACTGATAAGTCAGAAGCATCACGAGATCACTTGAGTATCTTTCTTATTTTGTCTTTTTATTACCAATGTCTGTGGTTCTATTTTTAGAAAAATTTACAAATGCTATTTTAAAGAATTGTTGTAGGGTGCAATCACTCTGAAGGCAGGTTCATTAACAGATTCCGAGAAACTTGGAAAAGGTGCGACTGTCATGAATGGTGAAAAATCGTTGCAAGAATGATCTCTGGTCAATAAATAGAAGAAGGTTAGAAGGCCTTAAACTGGGGCAGGTTGCTAATGAAGTGGCATCTCATGTTCAAGCCTTGAAAGACCTTTGCTGCATGGTGGTATGGAATCATTTGCTTCCAAAGTTGTTAATTAGAGATTTCAGTTCCTTTTCTCTGATAATCTATGTCAAAGCTCAAATTATCTCTGAATTCATTTGAAAATGGTCTCTTCTCTTTAAGCATCATATAAATGTGATGTCTCATTTCTTGGAATTCGTATAAATACGATAGTCCATTGTCCTTGAGTTAACTTTGAGCATCATATAAATATGGTGTCTCATTTGTTTGAAATCCATATAAATACGTTATTTCATTCATTCTGAGTCCATTCAAAAATGTCCTCTTATTCTCTTTGAGCATCATACAAATGTGATATCTCCTTTCCTCGAGAACCGTAAAAATACGGTATTTCATTCTGAGTTCATTCCAAAATGTTCTCTTATTCTTTGAGCATCATACAAATATGATACCTCATTTCCTTGGAACTCCGTAAAATTACGGTATTCCATTCTCTTCTGAGTCCATTCAAAAATGTTCTCTTATTCTCTTTGAGCATCATACAAATGTGATATCTCCTTTCCTCGAGAACCGTAAAAATACGGTATTTCATTCTGAGTTCATTCCAAAATGTTCTCTTATTCTTTGAGCATCATACAAATATGATACCTCATTTCCTTGGAACTCCGTAAAATTACGGTATTCCATTCTCTTCTGAGTCCATTCAAAAATGTTCTCTTATTCTCTTTGAGCATCATACAAATAGGATACCTCATTTCCTTGGAACTCCGTAAAAATACGGTATTCCATTATCTTCTGAGTCCATTCAAAAATGTTCTCTTATTCTCTTTGAGCATCATACAAATATGATACCTCATTTCCTTGGAACTCCATAAAAATACGGTATTCCATTCCCTTCTGAGTCCATTCAAAAATGTTCTCTTTGAGCATCATACAAATATGATACCTCATTTCCTTGGAATTCCGTAATTCATCAAATCCAATCCTATGTCAAATTCAAGTTCATGAAAAATCTCTAAATTCTTCGTTGTTGAATTCATCAATCAAAGCTATCTTGTTTCTTTGAGCCTGTTTGTGAACGGTGCCTCTTTTCTCGAGTCCATTTCTAAATGGTCTCATCTTCTCCTTGAACCCGTTTGTGAACGGTGTCTCATTTTTCTGAGTCCATTTATGGTCTCATGTCCTCCTTGAGCCCGTTTGTGGACGGTGCCTTATTTCTGAAAAATCAAAAATTCATCAAATCCAATCCTATGTCAAATTCAAGTTCATGAAAAAACTCTAAATTCTTCATTGTTGAATTCATCAATCAAAGCTATCTTGTTTCTTTGAGCCCGTTTGTGAACGGTGCCTCGTTTCTCGAGTCCATTTGTGAATGGTCCCGTCTTCTCCTTGAACCCGTTTGTGAACGGTGTCTCATTTTTCTGAGTCCATTTGTGAATGATCTCATGTCTTCCTTGAGCCCGTTTGTGAACGGTGCCTCGTTTCTCGAGTCCATTTGTGAATGGTCTCGTCTTCTCCTTAAACCCGTTTGTGAACGGTGCCTCGTTTCTCGAGTCCATTTGTGAATGGTCTCGTCTTCTCTTTGAGCCCGTTTGTGAACGGTACCTCATTTTCTGAGTCTATTTGTAAATGGTCTCATGTTCTCCTTGAGCACGTTTGTGAACAGTGCCTCGTTTCTCGAGTCCATTTGTGAATGGTCTCGTCCTCTCCTTAAGCCCGTTTGTGAACGGTACCTCATTTTCTGAGTCCATTTGTGAATGGTCTCATGTTCTCCTTGAGCCCGTTTGTGAACGGTGCCTCGTTTCTCGAGTCCATTTGTGAATGGTCCCGTGTTCTCTTTGAGCCCGTTTGTAAACGGTACCTCATTTTCTGAGTCCATTTGTGAATGGTCTCTTATCCTCCTTGAGCCCGCTTGTGAAAGATGTCTCATTTTCTTTTAAAAACCGCTTGAGAACGATCTTTGTTCTTTCTCTTCGGAATCCATTCGAAACTGGTATCTCATTCTCTCGTTGCCCGTTTGTGAACGGCACCGCATCAGGATTTCTTATTATGTTCTAATTCTAGGATTTCATTTAGGGTCTTGCATTAGGTAGTAAATGTTTGCGTCTAGGCTCCGTTTTGTGTAGAGTCTTTTGTCGATTAAAGCTACGCAAAATGGCTCTGTCATTTTGACTTTGGTATTCGATGACTACGTCATCTCTACCAAAGAGGGGCATCTGTAGACACCCCATTTTGCTCTACCTTAATCGATAAAGAAATTAGGGTTTGTTTTCCGTCGGTTTTCCAATGTCTTTCTTTCCCGCATCCGTTTGTTACATTTCTAAATATTTTTGGTCATTTCCGTCGTGTTTCGCATTTTCCCGCTAAATGTTGAGAAGGATTATTCAGAAAAATCTAAACTAGGGAGAATTTGTACCCGTTTGTGTGGGACCCGCTGATGTGGGACCCGTTTGTGTGGGACCCGCTGATGTGGGACCCGTTTGTGTGGGACCCGCTGATGTGGGACCCGCTTGTGTAGGGCCCGCTGATGTGGGACCCGCTTGTGCGGAACCCGCTGATGTGGGACTCACCATTAGCATGACTTAACTTTCTCTACCATTTCCACTAACTTCATTTTTCCCTTTAAAATAACACCATTATCTCCATTACCATTATATATTCCATTATCCCCACCACCATTCCCACCATTACCATTATATATTCCATTATCCCCACCACCATTCCCACCATTACCATTATATATTCCATTATTCCCACCACCATTCCCACCATTACCATTATATATTCCATTATCCCCACCACCATTCCCACCATTACCATTATATATTCCATTATTCCCACCACCATTCCCACCATTACCATTTTATATTCCATTATTCCCACCACCATTCCCACAATTACCATTGTTTATTTCCATTATTCTCCACCACACCCACCATTCACATTATATATTCCATTATTCCCCACCACAATTCCCACCATTACCATTATATATTCCATTATTCTCCACCACACCCACCATTCTCATTGTTTATTTCCATTATTCTCCACCACACCCACCATTCTCATTGTTTATTTCCACCTCTCCACTAAGTTTTTCACTATATAAAGAGAGGTGATGAGAGGAAGAAAAAAAAAAAAAACACATTGTTTTTGGATAGTTTTCTCTTTCTCTCCCTCAATATCTCTCACTCTCTCACTCTCACACTATCATTATCTAATTTCTCTCCTTATTTGTTTCTCCCCATCTCTCTCCCTTGTTCCATATAAAAAAAAAAATATAAAAGAAAATAAAACAAAGAAAAAGAGAAAGAAAGCGGAAGCGGATCAAGCGGCGGTGCGATTTTCGAATTTTTCGGCTCTCGGATTCGGCGAGGATTTCGATCACAGGTAGGTACTTAATTTTTAGATTTTTCTAGAATTATTTGGTATATTTGCATGATTTTTAGTATTTAATTGGATTTAGTTGAAAATTAAATATGTATGCTCAAAATCATGATCTCCATGAGTGTTTCGAAAATAAAATATATACTAAATGAATTCCAAAATTAATGAAATTTCGTGGGAAACTAATATGATACCAGTACATTCTACCATGAAATTTTGAGAATTTTGAGAATTTGTTTGGTATATTATTTTATGCTTTCTTTGAAATTTACCAGCTTTTGGAGGAATTGTTACTGACATCAGATAACAACTAAAATTCTTAAAAGTTTTACAGTAGTCTTCAATCTCACATTTCTAGTTACTGTAAAAGTTTCAAGTGATTTGGATCTGTTTTCATATGGGATGTAGGGTTAATTCATAATCTGGTCTGAAAATTAAAAAATCTGAAACTTATAGTAAATGGTTTCCAAAATTCATGAAAATTTCTCAGTATGTTATTTTTACTTATATCTTATTAATGTAGAAATTTCATTGAATTTGGATTTCTATTTCTTGTAGTTTGTGTGTTATTTTTACAATCTGGTCATTTAATTGTTAAATCAAAATTAAACATGAATTTAACTTAAAAATTTGCAAAATTCATTCAGTAAGCTACATACATTCTCAGTTTGCTTCTGTAAAAATTTCAACTCATTTTGAATTCGTTTGCAATAATTTCACTTGTAAAATCACTCATATGCTTAAAATTGATAAAATCCATGGAAAATTCGAAATTAATTGAAAATCATATAAAAATTCCTAAAGAACTTTAAAATTCTGTCATATGTTCACTCCTTAATCCATTGAAACAGAAATTTTAGGATCTTTAGATTTTCCCTGGAAAAATGGCCAGTGTATCCATAATCGTATCCCAATTGCAACCAATCTTTGACAATTTGAATATTTAAGCTATAGCATGTTATTGGCTCCGAGGTTACTGTCCACGGAAATCCTGAGATTTGCCAGGCAATAAGATGCTATAACCTAAGTACTAAATTGCACAAGGAAAGAGCGCACGATTCCCTCTCTTGGATGCCATTCTGGGCCGAAATTGGTGAACCCTAGAACCATTGGTATTCCTTAAGTGTCCAAAAACTGAAAATCCTTAAAATCTGAAATTCGTTAACCTCAAGAACTCAAATCGATTTATCTTGTGTCTTTCGGAACCATTGGATCATGGTTTCCGATCTAAGAACCATTAGAGCCCAATTTAGGAACCCTGGTGTCAGGTCGTGTCCTAGGTTTTAGGGAGTCCTAGAGTTAGGAGTCCAGCCTCATCACGGACGTTTGTTATGTATAACAACCGTGCCATAGGTCTAGTCACACTAGTCACCCAATATTTCCTTAAGACGAGCCTAGTAACCTAGGATGTAGGCAAACCTGCATTAGTCTAAGGAACAATTTGCATTTAGATAAGAATCATATAGCATCTCAGATGAAATCCTAAGATAATAAAATCCTCAACTTGAATTAAATAACTTCTCTCAAAACTGTTGAAACAATCAATTCTGTCTAGGTCGGTGTCCTAGTTGAGTTAGGCATAAGTAGCTTGGCTTAGGTGCACCGAACTACGTCGACTCTGATCCCAGTGAGGCTTGGGTACGTAGGCAGCTTGGATGTCTGACGGCATACCACCCGCGAGTCGGCACCACAACAAATTGTGGTGTTTTGGATATTAATTTTCTTGTAAATGCTTAATCAAATCATTTAGGGCTTTCCATGAAATTAGAATTCTAGGAGAACTTTCACTTAGAATGAATCCAGACAAATTAATAAATCAAGATACACATCTAGGATTCACATTGAAATTAGATTCTAGGATGCATGTCACTTAGTTCGCACATTAACATAGAGTTGAATGAGCCATTTAAAATAAATTTAAAAGAGTTAGCTTTTGGAATCGAAGACCGATTATCGGACAAGAATGGTGCATGTGGTGGATAACTCCCCATACCTTCCATTCTCGTAACCAGGTAGCGAGTCTAGATTTCTGGTTAATTATGGGTCCTAGATCCCACATCTAGGTGGCGACTCTGTCAGTCTCTTTCATGTGGAATTCGGATTGCCTTAGTGATCCCAAGTTCACAGGAAAGACGAATCAATAATAAAATGCACACGCCAATCGCGTGGGTACGAGAGACCAAGAGAGAGTGCATGGCGGCTCGCGCCCCACCCCTCTCGCGGGATCATGTCCCACAAACCGCGGTTGGAAATTAAGTTTCCAGTAGTTTTGTATTTTATATAAAACCCAAACAATATCATTTTTTTAAAAAGAACCATGTTTTCAAACACTTGCTTTGATAATCTAATTTAAATCCATATTGAATAAAAACAAAAGAAAACCATTTTTAAATTGAGGAAAATTAATTTTTGGATCAAATTTTGGATTTTGAAAACTCATAATCTATATTATAACATACTGGAATTTCAAAGAAAAACTCGTTGATTTGATCCATCAAAATTAAAACCCTAGCATGCTTTTTCTACTTCACAAAGATTAGGAATCCTTACAGTTGATCGCGATCATTGTCTCTAGGGTTGGTGATCCAAAATATAAGCTTTGTCCAACCCTTTTATACGCTAAAAAAAGGTAGAAAGAACACTCCAATAATTCTTGATTGTGTGATGCCTTGGAGAAGAAGAAGGAATTCAAGAATTCTTTTTGTGAAGAACACTTGAGAGAGAGATCACACTTAAAGAGAGAAAAAAAAAATTTCTTTTTTTTTCTTGGGAGGAGAGAGAAAAATGACGAATTTGGATTTTTTCCAATCCTTTCTAGCATTGTTTGCTTTGATTTTTATACAAAAAAGCTAGGGTTAAGAGAGAAATAGTAATTTCCAATGTGAGAGCTCCCTTTTTGGCTTGTTTCCAATTTTTCCCTCTTGCTTTCTTTCTTTCTTATTTCCAAATTGGATTTGATTCCAATCTTAATTTCTTGTCAATCAAGATATGCTATTCTCATTCCACATTACTTCTTTGGAAGAAAACTTTTTTAAGCAATCATTCCTCTTTTCCTTCTTTCCTTCTTTTCATTTTTTATTCTTTTTATTTTTCTTTTAACAAATATGGTGACAGGTTGGGTGCTCAACTCATGTGGGTCAACCATGTGGGCCGCCCACCATGGTGGTTGACCCATATGGGTGAACCCACATGAGCTCCATCTTTGCGGGCTTTAGCCCAATGGGCCATTTCACACGGGTTTCGGGTTTTTTCGTAAAAAATCAATAAAATCTTTCTAAATTCAACATTCTATATATGGACCCAACTCATTTGACATTTATGGTGCATCCCTCACACATGATCGGACAATCTTTTTTGGAAAACAACTTTTCGGACCAAAATGCCCCTATTTGACTGTTAGACATCCAAATGCGACCAAAATACCCTCAGATTGGTTCATCCCTAAAGGGAAAAATTAAAAATGGAAAGTCTTTGTGGTCAAACTTCAAAAGTAGAAACTTTTAAAATTGGGTCCTTTCGGTGAGCAATATTAAACAGGATCATTTGTTGTCCCCTGAAAATACCCAAAATGCCCTCAACACTTAGAATTTCCAAATTAAGCGGAACTCCTGAGAAATTCTAAATTTAGCAGTTTTTCCAAAATTCAGGAAATCATTCATAATCTCTCAGACATATTTCTGGGATCAAAAGAATTACACAGGAAAAGACAAAATTACCCCGAGGTGCTAGAATTTGGCGAGACTAGGGAAAACCTTGAGAAATTCAAAAAATAGCAGATTTTCAAAAATTTATGAACGGACTCAAGATTTCTTAGACACAACTTAGGGACTAAATATGATATATTTGGAAATGTCTAAAATACCCCCAAAGTGCAAGACTAAGAGAAAATCTTGAGAGATCTAAAATTAGCAGGTTTCCTAAATCTTACGAAATTACTCGTAATTCATCAGCCGTACCATCGAGATGGTTTTGGATATATGAGAAATGATTGAAATATCCATAAGATGATGAAAATGTGGAAGCCTCATGAGTTTCTAAAAATAGCAGCTTTTTCAAAATTTCTAAAATCACTCAAGATTTCTCAAATATAACTCGGGAGTCAAACGAGACACATCGGGAATGACCAAAATACCCCTGCAGTGCAAAATAGGCAAAAATGAGGGAAACCCTGAAAATTCTAAAAATAGCAGGTTTTTTCATTTGCTTGGAAACTTAAACTTTCATCTTCCAGAGGCCAAAGGAACCCCCTAGAGACCTTCAGGATCTCGAATCAACTTCAAAACTCCCATAATGAGGTGAAATATACCCTAAAATGCATAGATGCCTAATCTAATGCTGAATACGGACTCAAGACTCGATGATACTACCGAATCTTTCGCTTTTTAAAGCGAAGCAAAATGGGGGTGTCTACAGATGCCCCTCTTTGGTAGAGATGACGTAGTCATCGAATACCAAAGCAAAAGTGATAGAGCCATTTTGCGCAGCTTTAATCAACAAATGACTCTAGGCAAAAAGGAACCTAGACGCAAACATATACTACCTAATGCAAGACCCTAAACGAAGTCCTAGAATTGGAATGTAATAAAAAATCCCGATGCGGCGCCGTTCACAAACGGGCAATGAGAGAATGAGATATAATTTTCGAATGGATTCTGAAGAGAAGGAACAAAGATCGTTCTCAAATAGTTTCTAGAAGAAAATGAGACACCGTTCACAAGTGGGCTCAAGGAGGATAAGAGGCATTCCCAAATGAACTCAGACAATGAGGCACCGTTCACAAACGGCCTCAAAGAGGATAGGAGACCATTCACAAATGGACTCAGAAAATGAGACACCGTTCACAAACGGGCTGAAGGAGAATAAGAGACAATTCACAAATGGACTCGGAAAATGAGACACCGTTGACAAACGGGCTCAAGGAGGATAGGAGGCCATTCACAAATGGACTCGAAAAATGAGACATCGTTCACAAACGGGCTAAAAGAGAATAAGAGACCATTCACAGATGGACTCGGAAAATGAGACACCGTTCACAAACCGAGTCAAGGAGGATATGAGAGCATTCACAAATGGACTCAGAAAATGAGACACCGTTCACAAACGGGCTCAAGGAGAACACGAGACCATTCACAAATGGACTCGAGAAATGAGGCACCGTTCACAAACGGGCTCAAGGAGGACATGAGACCATTCACAAATGGACTCAGAAAATGAGACACCGTTCACAAACGGGCTCAAGGAGAACATGAGACCATTCACAAATGGACTCAGAAAATGAGATTCCGTTCACAAACGGGCTCAAAGAGGATATGAGGCCATTCACAAATGGACTCGAAAAATGAGGCACCGTTCCCAAACGGGTTCAAGGAGGACATGAAACCATTCACAAATGGACTCAGAAAATGAGACACCGTTCACAAACGGGCTTAAAGAGAACATGAGACCATTCAGAAATGGACTCATAAAATGAGATACCGTTCACAACTGGGCTCAAAGAGGATACGAGGTCATTCACAAATGTACTCGAAAAATGAGGTACCATTCCCAAACAGGTTCAAGGAGGATATAAGGCCATTCACAAATGCATTCGAAAAAAGAGACACCATTCACAAACGGGCTCAAGGAGGATATGAGGCCATTCACAAATGGACTCAGAAAATGAGACACCGTTCACAAACGGGCTCAAAAAGGATATGAGGCCATTCATAAATGGACTCGGAAAATGAGATATCGTTCACAAATGGGCGGGTGAAAGATAAGAGACCATTCCCAATTGGACTCGAAAAATGAGACACCGTTCCCAAACGGGCTCGAAGATAAGAGACCGTTCCCAAATGGATTCGAAAAATGTGGTACCGTTCACAAACAGGCTCAAAGAATTTTAAGAGACCATTCCTAACTGGACTTGAAAAATGAGACACCGTTCCTAAACGGGCTCGGAGAAGATAACAGACCATTCCCAAATGGACTCGGAAGATGAGACACCGTTCACAAACGGGCTCAAAGAGGATAAGAGACCACTCACAAATGGACTCGAGAAATGAGACACCGTTCCCCAAACGGGCTCGAAGAAGATAAGAAACTATTCCCAAATGGATTCGAAAAATGAGATACCGTTCACAAACAGGCTCGAAGAATTTTAAAAGACCATTCCCAACTGGACTCGGAAAATGAGACACCGTTCCTAAACGGGCTCGGAGAAGATAACAGACCATTCTCAAATGGACTCGGAAGATGAGACACCGTTCACAAACAGGCTCAAAGAGGATAAGAGACCACTCACAAATGGACTCGAGAAATGAGACACCGCTCATAAACGGGCTGAAAGAGGATAAGAGACCATTCACAAATGGACTCAGAAAATGAGATACCGTTCACAAACGGGCGGGTAGAAGATAAGAGACCATTCACAAATGGACTCGGAAAATGAGACACCGTTCCCCAAACGGGCTCGAAGAAGATAAGAAACTATTCCCAAATGGATTCGAAAAATGAGATACCGTTCACAAACAGGCTCGAAGAATTTTAAGAGACCATTCCCAACTGGACTCGGAAAATAAGACACCATTCCTAAACGGGCTCGGAGAAGATAACAGACCATTCCCAAATGGACTCGGAAGATGAGGCACCGTTCCCAAACGGGTTCGAAGAAGATAAGAGACCATTCCCAAACGGACTCGAAAAATGAGACACCGCTCCCAAACGGGTTCGAAGAAGATAAGAGACCATTCCCAAACGGACTCGAAAAATGAGACACCGCTCCCAAACGGGTTCGAAGAAGATAAGAGATCATTCCCAAACGGACTCGAAAAATGAGACACCGTTCCCAAACGGGCTCAAAGAAACGAGATAGCTTCGATTGATGAATTCAACAACGAAGAATTTAGAGATTTTTCATGAATTTGAATTTGACGTAAGATTGGATTTGATGAATTTTAGATTTTTTGAACTCAATGAAATCAGGGATGATAGAGATCGTGCCCGATAAAGATATAGGAAACTAAGACTTTGACGAATGATGAGACGACAAACCTTAGGAACGAAGAAGCATGAGCAACGAGAATGGTTTAGGAACACTTTCATGAAGCTTCAACAAGATTTTTCACAAAGAGACTGTTGGTCTTGTCTTCTGGGGATTTTGATAACTGAAACCTTGATCTAACTACCTGGGATTGGTAATCTAGAACAACAGCTCTCTTGGATACTGAAAATTGGGAAGTAGAATTTTTCCTTTGACAGGTGTTTAGATAAATATTTCTTGACCAGGATAGTATTCAACTACCAGGAAGGAAATTAAAATTTTTAAGGGTTCATCCTTCAGAGAAACTGGCCCAACCATCATCACATATGGAATCCTCCAAGCCTCAGGTGCCTTTCTGGGGCATGGTCCTCTTATGAAAACTGCACTTCCCGATGTTTCTACTTCTGAATACTTCTGAGCTGATATTCTTTAAAACGAAGCTCTTTGACTAGATGCTCGAGATCTTTCCTTCAGGATTAACTTGGTGCAGGTATAATCGCAGGGAGCTGACGACACTGAGCCTCTTTCACCGAGACAGTTGCATCATTTGGACACAAGGACGACGATTGACTCTTTCTAAAGGAAAAACTTAGATAAAAGGCACTACTCAAAGGATTGAGGAGCTCTGAAGGAGTGAACTTAGAATAACAAAGATTGACTGACTATACCGACAGATAGAGTGATGCTTCAGACTTAGTTAATATTTAGTTTGGTAAGTCTATCCTTTCGAGGAATAGTTTCTCAATTGGTAAACACTGAACTTTTTCCTTAAAACAGTAATGCCTCAAGGATTTAATTACGACTCCTAAGATTGCTTAGTTTCAATGCCCCCAGTTTTGAGGATGGCACTTGAATTTGCCTGAACTTCTGTTGATCCTCAGTCTTGATACCGGCTGTAGCCTTCTTATAATGATTCTTTTACCGTGACCAAGTCACTGTGGACCCCGATCCGAGAGAGAGGCGGGGGACGAGCCCCCCACACTAACAATCTTTATGGATCATCCACGTGAATGGAGAGCTCTACCAAGGAACTCTCGAAAGAATGGTGCCCCTCACAGCATGAGTGGCGATAAAAGGGTGAGATACCTCTCAATTCGGGGACTAGCCCAGATTCGAGGCGTACCTTAAATAAAGAAGAGTCGCCATCCAAGGAAGTGGGCCAAGGATCCCATACTATGCTCTATTGCAACGGATAACCAGAGATATAAAAGAAGGTTCGTGCCTGGTTACAAATTCGGAAGGTCTAAAGAGCACCTCATCCGCCCAAGTGCAAACACCTGGTCTCTTATGCCATTTACTTAATAATTTTGAAGAGTTTTGGGCGAAAGTCATATGAAATGGGAATTAATATCTCCGAGAAGACGTCTCTCTAATCATACATGTCTCGGAGATGAATAATAAGCACACACAAAATAAATGAAAGAAGTGTCGCCTAAGAATAGCTAGGTTATGAGTGTCATACCTAGTTGGTGTCTGAGTTCTGATGTGCAAACACATGCATGCTACAGCTAAAAGTATAGGATCTGTACATGAAACTAAGAAAACACAGCAAAACACACAACACAATTCAATTCTATACATGACTGGACAAAATGAGTCCTAACTCTAATGCGACCTGACTCGGACCAAGATGGCCGTCCATCCCAGCTGCTCTACGTATCCCGACCTCAGGAAGAATCGGAGTCAACGTAGTTCGATGCCCTATTCTAAACTACTATGCCTAACCATCTAGAACTGCTATCCTAGACTCAATTCTACTAGACTCGACTGATTTTTAAAGCTTTTTTGTACAATTGCTTAAATTCATGTGAGTTGTAATTTTTAGGACTCTATATGCCCTAACTAATGCAAGTTGGTTAGCCTTAAGCTAATGCAGGTGGGCCCTACATCCTATGTGTACCTAGGTTGTGCATTCTAAAGAAAACCATGGGCTGGCTATATGCTTCCTAGTCTAGCCTCTAACCGATCGACTCGACTAGGTGTCTAACCGATCGACTCGAGGCCTCCTAACTGTAGGGACACTCACACGAAAGGACACACCATATCAATACAAATCAAGACAGCCCCCTAACTCTAAAACACCCCAAATATCTAGGACATACTCCTAACTCTAGAGGAAGATCTCTTTGAAAAAGGTTTTGAAGAAGTTTTTGTATTTTTGGAAGGTTTGAAAAATTTATTTTTAAAGGTTTGGCTGGTGGATCCCAAGCTGCACTACGTACCCTGTTGAAAGGGATCAAGCCAACGTAGTTCGGAACAGATTTCCTAACTACTCTTAATGACTCAAGATTTTTAAGATTTTTGGTTTTTCAGATGTTTTTGATGTTTTTGACACGAGAGGACTGAATCCTATCATCATAAGAGGAGGACAGACTCCTGATATCCCGCAAAGGTTGGACAGCATCCTATGCTTTGCGGGGGGAATGAACAGAATAACAACTCTGCAAGGGTTGGACAGTATCCTATACCTTGCAAGAGCGGATAAAATCACATGATTTGGTAAGAGGTTGGACAAAACCCTAACCTCTATGATGATAGGATTGAATCCTAAAACTGAAGAATTCTCTAACTAAGACAAACTCTCTAGCTAAAGACTGACTCATATACGAAAAGACTGACTCCTAGAGCACAACCCTAAGAGGGGAGTGCCAATGAGACTAGGCTAGTCTCCTAAAAGAAAAGGAGATAGGAAGGGGTGCTAATGAGACTAGACAAGTCTCCTAAAAGAGAGGATAAGTAAGGCTGATGAGACAAAGCCTGTTTCCAAAAGGGGTTTGATTTTTCTGAGACACAGCTTGTCTCCAAAGGATTTGATTATGCTTTTGCGAGACATAGCCTTTCTCTTAAAAGGGGGGTTCTAATGAGACAAAGCTTGTCTCTAAACAGGTTTGACATTAATGCTGGGACATAGCTTGTCCCCTAAAAGGGTGTGATTTTTCTGAGACACAGCTTGTCTCCTAAAAGAGGTTTGATTTTTCTGAGACACAGCTTGTCTCCTAACAGAGGGCTCTAGATGTCTCTTTCATCGCCCTTGCAATGAAAGGGATCTAAAGTTTAAGGAATGCACATCTAAAAGACTAGGCAAGTCTTTTAAACAAAAGAGGGGAACGCTACTTGGACTGAGCAAGTTCCCTAATGAATGGACTTAGGCTAGCGCCTTCATCGCCCTGGTGATGATAGGACTACTAATGTTCAAGGATCTAAACAACTCTCTACCCAAAGAGGAGGGAGGAAGAACAAAAGAGAGTATTACTATAACATGGTGAGTCTCTTTTAAGGATGGGCTTAGGATGAAATGAAGAAGGGTAATACTCTATTCTGCTTACCAGCTGCATGAAATGAAACTCCAACTCTCTACTTAAATTGGATTTTACGCAGAAAATGAACCGAAATCATGTAGATAACAAAGTATGACTGCACCCATACTTATCTCAAAAGAACCAAAGGAAATGATTACATACAAAGGTCAACTTCCAATTAAAGTATCAACGCACAGTAATATTTCTTCAATTTGATATATATATATATATATATATATATATATTAATAACACAAAATCACATTAATTGATACTCCAAGGAACCGATTCCCACCCCTGATGATCCAGCAAATTAAAGTCCACCTTGTTTGATGTTTCACAGACAAGAAGTTCATATCATTGGATATTCATAACCTAAACATATGACAATACCTTCTTCGAAATTTTGATCCAGAAATTTGGACAAAGCCCCACTTTTTAAACACTTATAGGATATTAGCTATACTCTCAGTTGAACAAAAAAAGCACAACTAATGAATGAAGAAATCCGTTGGACAAAAGCCATACATTTTAGACCAAACAAAAATCAGAACTGAAGACTGTATACATGTATACAAGTAATAGCTATATGTTTTTAGATCAAACATAGATCATAGCTATAAGATGCAAGAAATTGTAGGACAGCAGTTTTGCAATGAATGGACAGCAGTTTTGAAGCGATGGACAGTAGTCTTGCAATGATGGACAACAGTTATGTGCTTGTGGACAGAACCAATGGGCAGCAGATATATACAATAAAGGACAGCAATTATGTGTTTGTAGACAGAACCAATGGGCAGCAGATATATACAATAAAGGACAGCAGTTATGTGCTTGTGGACAGAACCAATGGGCAGCAGAAATATACAATAAAGGACAGCAGTTATGTGCTTGTGGACAGAACCAATGGGCAGCTGATATATACAATAAAGGACTGCAGTTATGTGCTTTTTAAACTAATACAATTCATAACTATAAAATACAAGGAGCTATAGGAAAGCAAATGTGTACTTTCAGACCAACACAAATCATAGCTGTCGGGGGGGTAGAAAACTTCAAGACAGCAGCTATGAGCCTTTAGATCATTACCAATCATATTTATAAGGTGCAGGAAACTAATAGGATAGCAACTATGAGCTTTTAAGCAAATACAAATCATATTTATAAGGTGAAGGAAACTGATAGGACAGCAGCTATGAGCTTTTAAGCAAATACAAATTCTAGTTGTAGTGCGAAAACTTGTTACATGTCTTTACAAATTACAGCTGATAAGACACCCTACAGGAGTGTCAACTACAACTACACAATTCCAACCAAATGCCAAAGTCATAGAAATCTGGCTCGCAAAATCTCTGCACATTCAGACTTCCATCCCATTTATAATGGCATATTAAAATGACATAAAGCAAACCTAAAGTACTTGGATTGGTACTACAACAAACATTGCCCCATGTGCAATTCCCCTAGTTTTTTATAAAAATGAAACAGATAACTGTTCTAAAATGTCATCTTCGCTAACCTCACATTAACACTAACACTTTAAATTTCTGCAGACATAAATCTTAGAATGTGAATATAAAAAAATGGCAAAGGTATCATAATACTTCCAGATTCAGAATCTTAAGGATTAAAGCCTTCCAAACTCAATTATGAAAGATAGTCCATAACTATGAGATTTTCATACATTTTCACCTACTGTCCTTACTGTCTTTTAGCCATTCTTACCCAATACAAAGCCGATTTTTTTTTATCTTACCTAATCATGTATATACTAAATATTATATCAAGGTTTTCATCACATATCTTTCCTCCTACCCAAATTCTCTAGATAGCTGCAACACTTGTACATAAATTGAAAAAGTATTAGAATAAATGTCCTTTTGACACAATCATTATATCTCCTGAGAAATCGTTGGCATTACAAGAACTTTGAAAACCTTTTCTCATCATTATAAAATAAATCATCTTCGCTAAACATCAAAGATTAAATATTTTAAACTCATATAATAGCAAAACCTAAATAATTTTTACTCAATACAAATAAAACAAGCGCTACTGACATTAACTGAACCAGAATTCTTATCAATCAGTGATAAATCGAGAAGAAACTTCCCACAAACAAATTAGGCATCAGATAAAAATAAAATAAAAAAAATGCTAGAAAATATAGATTTATGCCAAAATGTCTCTGATTAGAGTTTTCTTAAAGAAATTGAGTTCCTTGATCTGCTCCTCATCCTTTTTTGCCTTTCCTTTCTTTCTTTTTTTAGAGCATTTTTACTTCTTCTTTTACATATCAATGAATTCTTGCAGGATTTGCTAGCTAATGTTAGGAAATTTTGAGGAGCGATCACAGATATACTGAAATTGGAGGTAAAAATACAAAGATCCTGACTTTTAAAGGAAGGATCTGAAAGATATGGTTTTAAAAAAGCTCAAGTTAGAGTTTATACAATGAAAAGACAACAGATCTGATAATGCAATTTTCAGAAAATAGTAAAATCTGCTTGATGTAAAGAATGAGAAGAAGGAATTTTAGCTTAGGTCTACAAAAGAGATGAATCTAATAGTGTAAAAGCTAAGAAAATAAAAGAGATTTAAAGTATATTATGCATGAATTCACAAATCTGAGTATATAATGCAAAAGATAAAAATTAAAATAAGAGATTAGCTCAAAAATTACAAAATCACAGAATGGAATAACTCACTCAAACATCAAGCTATTTATATATGTAGCAAAATTAAAGATAATTAGATTTTTCTTCAAAAAGAAACAATAAAAAATAAATAAATGAAAAAAATACCTCAATGAAAAATTATCGTTACTTAGGGCTTTTTTTCTTTTGCAGATCTGAGAATTAGAAGTAGAAAATGACCGGAATCAGACAAATATTGCCAGAAATTGCAGTGATTCGCCGAAGGTGTTGTAGTAATGTCAAGATCGATGGTAAAATGGCAGAAATCCGGCCGGAATTTCACAGAAGAACGGCCGGAGAAGACGATCGGAAAAAAATAGGTTTAAGGAAAAACGAGATATGTTTTCTCTCTCAAGCTTTCTCGCTTTCTCTCTCTCTCTGAAAATCTTTTTTTTTTTTTAAGAAATGAGAAAAACCCGATATTTATAGAAATTTTGTGAAATTGATATCGGCACTTCAAAATGATGGGCGCGCGATTTTTTGATGAGCGCGCGAAAAATGATATCGTGCGGTTTCGCTTGTCTTTTTCAGATTCGGATAGACACCGCTCAGGATAAATGCACCCCCCTTCTCTGGTTTACACTATGGCCCTCTCTCGGCTCGTTTGCTAGGCAAACGTGCTCGGATTTCGACGAAATTTTGTAGGGACCTAGCTGGGACCCTAAGCTAGCTTAGGGTGAAGTTTGGGACCCTAGCTCGCTCATTGATTTGGTTGAGTTTCCGTACAAAATTGAATGGTTTAGGGCAGGGTCAAAATGGGGTGTCTACAGTCACCTCTTCTGAGTTTTTAACTTGGCGGACCATGTTAGCCTTAACTTTTGCTTGAACCACCTTTCTAGGTTTTCGATCCAGCAGGCTATCCCCTTAGCTTTTGCCTAAGCCGCCCTTTTGGGTTTTTCAACTTAGCAGGGGAATGATCTTAAATTTTGCCTAGACCGCCCTTTCAGGTTTTCAGTCTAGCAGATCTTCAAACTCCGTTCTTTTTTTCTTTTTTTTCTTTTTCACTTTTTTGTGTTTCGGGACCTAGATCATTAATTTTGAACACCAGAAGGACTTTTATAGGTAGGATAGGGCTTTTCAAATAATGGCTTAAGGTTTAACAAAGATTTCGACCGAACCTGTGAACAGGTTGCCTACGTATCCCAGGGCAGGAATCAGGTCGTGCGTAGTTCAGGGCGAATGCCCCTAGTTTGAAGATAAATTGTTTGAAGGTTAATTGATTTTTCTTTTTTTCTTTCTTTCTGGAATGATTGACTTCTCTTCTTTTGGAACTTGTCCCTCTTTTTTTTCTGGAACGATTGAATTTCTTTTCTTTTTTTGAATCGACCGAACTCGGTTTAACCGAGCTGCCTACGTACCCCAGTGTAGGGATCAGGTCTCGCGTAGTTCGGGGCGGATGCCCCTAGTTTGATGGGTTTTCAAGAAAATTTCATTCAGGCTCAAACGGTTTGTAAACCGGTATTTTTTTTTTGACATTGGGTTATGATTCTGGGATTTGTTCGGCCAAAGGAGGCCTTCCAATGTCCAGGTTTGGAATTGATCTAGGTTGATGAGTTCTCTTTATCATTATTTTTTTTTCGGAGTTTGACGGCATTTCCAGGTAAGAGATAATGGATCTTCTTCTTTCAAGATTCTAATATGTGCTTTCGACTTTCATAGAGCGAAACTTGTTCTTTGACATCCTCCATCTATGGATTTGTAGCTTTTGATATTTGATGATCACTTCTCAATGCTTGCTCTTGAACTTCTTATCTTGAATTTGTTGGCTTCATGTTATGAATTTGAGAACCAAGGTCATTGATTGGAAATATGAAAGTTGTTTCCACTCTATGCCCGTTGTATAGCATATGATATTAACTTTATTCTTTCTTGAACCTTCTATCTGGGTCTTTCTCCTGGCATTAATGGTAGCGCTTACTGGACCATCTCTTTATTCTCGAAATAGGTTTATCAATTCCTCACATTCTTTCAGAGGGTAATGTCTTTTCAATCGGCATTCACTGAATCAAAGATTCAGTGCCAGTGTTTACCACTTCAATTTCATCTTTGAAAGGCTGGGATTGGCGCTCCTCCTCTTGTTCAAGTAATTGTTGTGACTCAAGTGGAGTTTCATCAATTTTGTCATCATTTGAGGAGGGAGTCTTACTTTAAGATCAGAATCATACTTAAGAAACAGACACAAATGAACTATTGGGACTGAAATTTTATTTAAAAAGAAAGCTATTACATCTGACGACCTATCCTGAACATGCTCAGGATTCACAACTCTAAGTAAAAAGAAAAGCAAAAGATAACTTGCCTGGACTAGACATTGACCTTGAACTGTAAGGCCGGACTCAACAATTGTACTGACCATGATGACTGACTCAACATAAAATAGTAAATGACTAAAACTTTAACTGCTGCAACTGTTTAGCTTTGGAGGCTCAGCGAAGGCTGGCTCATGAATGGTACTTTCAACTTCTGATTCTTTTCATTGTAACCAGACCTGTGCTTCTTTGAACCCTCAGTTATCTAAGCATTGCGATCGGCTGACGGCAGTACTGCATGATTCGGGTAGGCTAATTTCTTTCATCAATCAACTTTTGGATCCTAAATTTTAAGGCAATGCAATTGTCAGTAAGGTGGCCAGGGCCTCTATGGTATTCACAATACTGGTCCATTCTCCAATTTGCTGGTAAAGGATTAGGAGGAGCCCTAATGCCGGGTAGGGTAATGTGACCTGAAGCTAACCCTTGCTGCAAAATGACTGATGGTGGAAATGAGAGAGGGGTAAATTCCTTCTTAAGCGCTTGCTTAGGTGTAGCCGTTAACTGATTGTATTTGAATACCATAGGATTTTGTAGCTCCTTGATTTTTTTTTGAAGTAAAATTGCCTCTGTTATAAGCCCCATGTGTTGTGGCCACTTTGATTTCCTGACCTATGGAGACCGGGCTCAATATATTTCGACCCATCATTGTACATTGCTGGTCGTGATTATCGTGAGACTTTCTCTTCATTTGCTCAAACCACGGTTTGCAGTCATCAGGAAAGGATGGAGTTTCGCCGCTTGACAAAAGATTTTGAGGGTCGAGGAGCTCCATGTCTATAAGGTCTTGAATATCATATTTCAAGCTGAGGCATTTATCAGTAGCATGACCAGGACGTAAATGGTAATCACAAAATTCTTTCATTTGGAAGGTCCTGGGACTGGGAAGAGGATTAGGAATAGGCTCTGGTCCCAATAGTGTTATCATTCTTTCCTTGAGCAACCATTTCAAAGCATCAGGTCGTGAAATCGGCAAGTCAGTGAATTCTTTTTTAGGAATCTCAGATGGTGGTTCTTGGTCATATTCAAGAATTAAGGGCCCAACAGAATCCTGCTGGTGCTGAGAGACAGAGTTCCTCGTAACAACATCCTGGACTTTGGTATTTTTGTCAGTGAAATGTTCAGAACTTTGGGACTGACAATACCAGGTTTGCATTTGTTGCTTCATCTGATGAACTTCTTCTGTTAGCGCAACCATTTGTCTAGAGAGATTCACAATTAGTTCTTTCGAACCCATAACCATGGAGAGGCTCGGATCTTTGCCCTTAGAAACAACAGTGGTTGGACCAAATTTCTCAGTAAGTTGAGCTTTGATGAATCGATTTTCTTCCTTCAATTCCTTCGTCTGTTGGACGAGTTGGGTTAAGGCTTCCATGATGTAAGAGAGCTGTGAATTTTTCATAGAGTCTGCCATGAGTATGGAAGGAGAGGATTAGAGACGCTTCCAAAGAAAATGGGGAATTAGCTTCCTCACTGACCGCGAATAGATTCAAACCCAAGAAGCTTTCTTGGATTTTTAGTTCTGAACAGTCCTGACATGGAAACAATAAGAACGGTATTTGAGCTTGACATTCAAGGAGTGTTCATTCTCAATGACTGAAAAAAAGATTACACATTTAAGCAAGTAATTGGGACAATAGAATGAATCCTAAAGGACCAAGACATGACAATGATGACAAAATCGTATAAGAAAATGCCCCTAGTTCAAGGATCATGAGAGTGAACTCTGAAGGACTTAGCAAAATATTCTTGAAAATGTTACCCTTGGAGTAAGAAGAGACTGAGGGTACAAGTACGATCAGATCATCAAGATTGCACAATCAAATGATTGAGACACAATTCCTGCCAATTGAGAAAGGGAATGAAGACATAATCAAATCCCACAAGAGGCGAATGATAGACACATGATCAAAAGATGAGATTGCATAGGATTGCTTTCAACGAGTAGATCAGGAATGGCTAATCCTAAGAGATCTTAGGAAAGATGGGATTTATATCCTAATCCCAAAGGAAAAGTTTTTTAATCTTCGTACATTTTAACAGTGTTACCTGAAGGCATCAAACCCTAATCCTAATCTAGCGGAGTGGAGAGAGAATCTCGACTCATGACTTTGTTTGTGTACCTAAGGACCGATCGTAGCCATTGGAAGATTGACTACGGCCTAATCTAGACACAAATGGGTAGGATATCCTAAACTAGGCTCACACACGTGATACACGTGTGTTCCTATACTACATGCATGTGTGGGTTAATCTAGGGGTAAGGCCAAGAGTTCCCTTAGTGCGAATCCGTGCTCAATATACTGTACCAGTGTCCGGTGTATCAGTACGTGAACAAGAGATCCGTTTACGTACCATAAAGGTACTAGGCTAAGAGTGGAATGCTTCTCTAGCACAGAGGCACCAGGTGATGAAATCCCAGTCAACCATGCTAGATAACACTCCGTGTTCCTAAAATAGGATGTGTGTGCATGTGAGATGCAAGAGTTTAGATGCAAGTGATGTAAGTGTGTGCAATATGTTTGCGCAATCTATGATGCCTTCAGGTTTTGTTAGGTTAAGTTGGAATATAATGTGATGAAAAATAAAGTAAACAAACTACCTAGTAACCATAGAGTTTTCATGAGCCAATTAAAATAAATTCAAATGAATTATCTTTTAAAATTTTAATGAAGTTAGGTGGTCCCCAGCAGAGTCGCCAAACTGTGGGACCCGATCCCGCAAGAGGGATGAGGCGTGAGCCGCCACGCTCTCTCTTGGTCTCTCGTACCCACACGAATGGCGTTTGCTTTTTATTATTGATTTTACTTACCCAACCAAGCAGGCAGCAACCAAGCCATAGGGTGCAATCAAATGTGCAACCCAGTACCCATAAGGGCAGGGGTAAGCCGTCGAGCCTAGCAAGGTGTGATTTAATTCATCTTTTCCGTGAACTTGGGATCACTAAGGCAATCCGAATTCAACGCAGAAGAGAGTGACAGAGTCGCCACCTAGATGAGGGATCTAGGACCCATAATTGACCAGAAATCTAGACTCGTTACCTGGTTACGAGAATGGAAGGTATGGGGAGTTACCACCACATGCACTATTCCTGCCCGATAATCGGTCTTCAATTTTAAGAGTTAACTCTTTTGAATTTCTTTTAAATGGCTCATTTAACTCTATATTAATGTGCGAACTACATGACATGCATCATAAGATCTAATTTCAGTGTAATTCCTAAATGTGTATCTTGATTTTCTTAATTTGTTTGAATTCAATCTAAGTGAAAGTTCTCTTAAAATTCTAATTTCATGGAAAGTCCTAAGTGATTTAATTACTTTTAATTTAAGGATTAATGTATAAAACCCCACCATTTATGTGTGGAACCGACTCGTGATTGGTATGCCATCAAGCATCCAAGCTGCCTACGTACCCAAGCCTCACTGAGATCAGAGTCGATCGTAGTTCGGTGCACCTGAACTAAGCTACTTATGCCTAACTCATCTAGGACACCGATCTAGACTAGATTGACTGTTTCAACAGTTTTAAGAGAAATTATTTAATTCAAGTTGAAGATTTTATTATCCTAGGACTTCATCTAAGATGATATATGGTCCTATCTAAGTGCAAGATGTCCCTTAGACTAATGTAGGTTAACCTACATCCTAGGCAACTAGGTTTGTCCTAGAAGAAAAGTGAGGTGACTAGTGTAACTAGATCTATGGCACGATTGCTATCCATAGCAAACGCCCGTGATGAGGCTGGACTCCTAACTTTAGGACTCCCTAAAACTTAGGACACAACGTGACGTAAGTGTTCCTAAGGGGCCTTAAAGGTTCATACGATAGTAGACCGTAATCCAACGGCTCCTAAGACACGGATCGAGTTAATTCGATTTGTTGAACTTAATGATTTTCAATTTTTGAGGATTTTTTATTCCTAAACATCTAAGGAATACCGAAGGCTCTATGGTTCGCAAGTGTCGGCCTCGGATCGCAACCATGGAAGGGAATCGTGCTCTCAACACTTGTATAATTTAGCACGTAAATTATAGTATCTTATGGCCTGGTATATTTCTCAGGATTTCCGTGGACAGTGGACCTCGGAGCCAATATCATACTATAATTTACGCACTCCAATTATGCAGGATTAATCGCAATTAGTATACGATTACGGTTGTGATCTCGGCAGTTAAATTGTCACAAAATAGCCAATTTACAAAGGCAATCTATGAACCCTAAGGTTTCTGTTTCAAAAAAGTTAGGGATTGCATTTATGATGAAAACTTAAGATTTTTTGGAGATTTTTACTGACTTTTGTATTGATTTGCTATTAAATTGTGATTTAATATCATTAAGACCAGATTGCTAGGAATACACAGTAACCCTAAGCAATCAAACTCTAAATCAGTTGAAACTTTTTCAGTAACAAGATATGGATGATTGTAGCTTACTGGAAAAATATCATGAATTATCATTAAGATTTGATATCAAATCTCGATTTTTCAAAATCCAAATCAGATTATAGATTAACACAGCAACCTATATCATATCACTTTTAAATTACTCCTAACTTTTACAGAATAAATATATAAATGATTAAAACTTACTAAAAAATTTGCATGAATTTTCATTAAGATTAGATATCAATGTCCGATTTTTCAAAATTCAAATCAGATTATAGATTAACACAGTAACCTATAGTATATCAATTTCAAATCAACTTAAATTCTTACAGTATAAATATAATCATGAAATTAGACTACTGTATGACTTTCATGGATTTTTATGACGATTTGATGCCCATTTAAATTCACACAAAAATAAGATGAAACCA
Source organism: Tasmannia lanceolata (assembly GCF_043159265.1). Lineage (NCBI taxonomy): Eukaryota > Viridiplantae > Streptophyta > Magnoliopsida > Canellales > Winteraceae > Tasmannia > Tasmannia lanceolata. The sequence continues at coordinate 4,171,209 of NW_027518713.1, read as the reverse complement.
AAGAATTACTAAAAAAGCAAACCTAATGGTATCCTAAAATCAAATGAAAAATTCTAATAGATATATAATAGATTATAGAATTTATTATCAAAATTTCAAAACTTAAAACGTAAATCTCCTCCATAAAATTGGTTTTTAAATATAAGAGATCAATTTGTTTCCTAAGCGTTAAAACCCGTTTATTAAAATAAATTGTAAAACCTTATCAAATCTTTGCAAAATTAATTAAAAATATTTATCTAACATTCCAGTAACTAAAGTTACTGGTTTGTAAAGAAAAGTTTTAAAAATATATTAATTTAATAAGAAAACAATTATGGCACGTAAAACGGGGAAGCGATTAGAAAACAGTAAAAATCATATTTTTTTTAAAATATTTTTCAATGGAAACTTCCATTTATTATCAGGCTTTAATTCTGGAAAGTTTCATCAATTTTTAAAATGATTTGGTATTTATTAAAAATAGCCAAAATTTAAAATAATTAATAATCCAATTAAAAAAACTTCAAAAAATATGAAAATTTTTGGGTGATCTAAAAAACTTGTAAAACTACTGGAAACAAACTTTCACTAAATTTGGACATGATTTGATATAGTTTTGGCTCCATTCATCAAGAAATAACCCTTTTCGGGGTTATTCTTTGAAAAATAGAATGAAAAATAAAAAGGCTGAACCACGGTTGGAAATTAAGTTTCCAGTAGTTTTGTATTTTATATAAAACTTAGAAAATATCATTTTTTAAAAAGAACCATGTTTTCAAACACTTGCTTTGATAATCTAATTTAAATCCATATTGAATAAAAACAAAAGAAAATCATTTTTAAATTTAGGAAAATTAATTTTTGGATCAAATTTTGGATTTTGAAAACTCATAATCTATATTATAACATACTGGAATTTCAAAGAAAAACTTGTTAATTTGATCCATCAAAATTAAAACCCTAGCATGCTTTTTCTACTTCACAAAGATGAGGAATCCTTACCGTTGATCGCGATCCTTGTCTCTAGGGTTGGTGATCCAAGATATACGTTTTGTCCAACCCTTTTATACGCTAAAAAAAGGTAGAAAGAACACTCCAATAATTCTTGATTGTGTGATGCCTTGGAGAAGAAGAAGGAATTCAAGAATTCCTTTTGTGAAGAACACTTGAGAGAGAGATCACACTTAAAAAGACAAAAAAAAATTTCTTTTTTTTTCTTGGGAGGAGAGAGAAAAAGGACGAATTTGGATTTTTCCAATCCTTTCTAGCATTGTTTGCTTTGATTTTTATACAAAAAAACTAGGGTTAAAAGAGAAATAGTAATTTCCAATGTGAGAGCTCCCTTTTTGGCTTGTTTCCAATTTTTCCCTCTTGCTTTCTTTCTTTCTTTCTTTCTTATTTCCAAATTGGATTTGATTCAAATCTTAATTTCTTGTTAATCAAGACATGCTATTCTCATTCCACATTACTTCTTTGGAAGAAAACTTTTTTAAGCAATCATTCCTCTTTTCCTTCTTTCCTTCTTTTCATTTTTTATTCTTTTTATTTTTCTTTTAACAAATATGATGTCACCATTGTGACATCATCAAGGTTGGGTGCTCAACTCATGTGGGTCATCCATGCGGGCCGCCCACCATGGTGGTTGACCCATATGGGTGAACCCACATGAGCTCCATCTTTGCGGGCTTTAGCCCCATGGGCCATTTCACACGGGTTTCGGGTTTTTCCGTAAAAAATCAATAAAATCTTTCTAAATTCAACATTCTATATATGGACCCAACCCATTTGACATTTATGGTGCATCCCTCACACATGACCGGACCATCTTTTTTGGAAAATAACTTTTCGGACCAAAATGCCCCTATTTGACTGTTAGACATCCAAATGCGACCAAAATACTCTCAGATTGGTTCACCCCTAAAGGTAAAAATTAAAAATGGAAAGTCTTTGTGGTCAAACTTCAAAAGTAGAAACTTTTAAAATTTGGTCCTTTCGGTGAGCAATATTAAACAGGATCATTTGGTATCCCTTGAAAATACCCAAAATGCCCTCAACACTTAGAATTTCCAAATTAAGCAAAACTCCTGAGAAATTCTAAATTTAGCAGTTTTTCCAAAATTCAGGAAATCATTCATAATCTCTCAGACATATTTCGGGGATCAAAAGAATTACACAGGAAAATACCAAATTACCCGATGTGCTAGAATTTGGCGAGACTAGGGAAAACCTTGAGAAATTCTAAAAATAGCAGATTTTCAAAAATTTATGAACGGACTCAAGATTTCATAGACACAACTTAGGGACTAAATATGATATATTTGGAAATGTCTAAAATACCCCCGAAGTGCAAGACTAAGAGAAAATCTTGAGAGATCTAAATTTAGCAGGTTTCCCAAATCTTACGAAATTACTCCTAATCCATCAGCCGTACCCTCGAGATGGTTTTGAACATATGAAAAATGATTGAAATATCCATAAGATAATGAAAATGTGGAAGCCTCATGAGTTTCTAAAAATAGCAGCTTTTTTAAATTTTCTAAAATCACTCAAGATTTCTCAAATATAACTTGGGGGTCAAACGAGACACATCGGGAATGACCAAAATATCCCTGCAGTGCAAAATAGGCAAAAATGAGGGAAACCCTAAAAATTCTAAAAATAGCAGGTTTTTTCATTTGCTTGGAAACTTAAACTTTCATCTTCCAGAGGCCAAAGGAACCCCCTAGAGACCTTCAGGATCACGAATCAACTTCAAAACTCCCATAATGAGGTGAAATCTACCCTAAAATGCATAGATGCCTAATCTAATGCTGAATACGGACTCAAGACTTGATGATACTACCGAATCTTTCGCTTTTTAAAGCGTAGCAAAATGGGGGTGTCTACAGGGGATAACTTCATAATCTTCATCATCATGTGATCTTTTCATTTCTTCACTAAGTTCATCAAATTTCACATAAATGACTTCTCCAACACATAGTGTTCTTCTATTGAATACTCTATATGATTTACTTCTAGTAGAGTATTCAAGGAAAATACCTTCATCAGATTTAGCATCAAATTTGTGAAGGTTATCTTTTATATTCAAGACATAACACTTACATCCAAACACCTTAAAATATTTAATATTGGGATTTCTATCATTCCAAAGCTCATAAGGTGTTTTATGAGTGTGAGGCCTAATCATGACTCTATTAATGACATAGCAAGCCGTGTTAACAGCTTCCGCCTAAAAGATTCTACGCACATTTTTGTCATGAAGCATAGACCTAGCCATTTCTTGAAGAACCTTATTTTTTCTTTCCACACCATTTTGTTGTGGGGTTCTAGGTGTTGAGAAGTTTTGTTTTTTTTTTTTTTTTTGGTTGGCAAGCTGGGGTTAGGCAGGACCCCTACCAGATTCATTAAAAGGAAATAAGAAATACAAACTAAGGAGGCTCAAAAGCCAACAAGAAGGGAACAAGCTCCCAGCACATCAACAGCCAAGAAAAATAATAGAAAAAACAAATGCCATTCGGAGGAGTGACCAAGTTTCTGAAGGGAACATCCTCTCTGCAGTCCAACATCCATAGAATTTGAATTGAGGATTGGATCCATTCGATCCCTTGAGATATGGGAAAGGACCTTCCCGACCAACTAGGGATCCAGCAGGAAGACTCAAAATAATCGACATTGGGACTATGGGAAGGAGCCCAAGAACTGGGAAAATGAGCAGGATCTGTGCCCATGTTACAACCGAGTGTATACCCTCCCGGAGAAGTCATCAGTGAGAATATCAGCAAGAGCAGAGGGGATAAGATTGGTATCTATATTTGTTCCTTTGCACGTACAATCCACTTTGGACAAAAAATCAGCTGCTCTATTTGCCTCCCTCCAGACATGGGAGATTTTCCACGCTGTGAAAAAGGAGAGGGAAGTTTTATAGAATCCAGCGTAGTAAGCATTTTCCAAGGGCAGCGAAGGACTCCCGTAGGTGTTGAGAAGTTGTGATCAATTCCATACTCTTTGCAGTATGAACTAAAGTGGATGTTTTCAAATTCAGTTCCATGATCACTCCTAACTTTTGAAATCTTGTAACCTTTTTCCACTTGTAATCTATTGCATAAAGTACAAAATTTTTCAAAGGTTTCGTCTTTGGATGCAAGAAAACAAACCCAAGTAAATCGAGAAAAATCATCAACAATTACAAACGCATATCTTCTACCATTAAGACTACATGTTTTCATGGGACCAAACAAATCCATATGCAATAATTGTAATGGTCTAGCAGTAGATATGACATGCTTGGGTTTAAAAGAATCTTTATGCTGTTTACCAAGTTGACAACCTCTACATACAAGATCATTTTCAAATTTCAACTTGCGTAAACCTTTCACAATCTCCTTTGAAGCAATCCTCGACATTAAATTCATATTCGCATGGCCTAGTCTTTTGTGCCAAATCCATGAATTGTCTTCCACGGAGGAAAGACATTTCACGTCTTGGTCATCTAGCTCTTCTAGGACCAAAGAATATAGACTTCTGTCTCTAGCCGCTACAAATTTGATTATACTTTCATTTTCTTTCTTAACTATGCATTTGTTGTTTTTAAATAAAACTTCACAATCAACATCACATAGTTGGCTAATACTTAGCAAGTTTTGATATAGGCCTTCAACAAGAAAAACATTTTTTATACTAAGGCCTTTAAATTTAATAGTACCTTCCCCAATGATTTTTCCTTTGCCATTGTCTCCAAAAGTAACATGTCCTTGGTCTCCCATGACAATGCTTGAGAATTTGGTGAGGTCTCCCGTCATGTGCCTTGAGTATCCACTGTCCAAATACCATCTATATGTTGTGGCTCTTGAGCTCAAGCACCCCTACAAAAAGGATTTAAGTCTTGCCCTTAGGTATCCAAGCTATGTTGAGTCATCCATTGTTAGTATCAAAAGACTTATCATTTCTTACCCAAACAAGGTTAGATGATTTTCTCAATCTACATTGATAATTATAATGTCCAAGTTTTCCACAATAATAACATGTAGGAGAACAAGTGTTAAAATTATTGTAAGGGGTTTTGGACTTAACAAACTTGGTTTTATGTGCAACCTTCTTTTGAGAATCTTGATAACCAAGACCTTGTTTCCCAATAGAAACCTTGTTTGCCAAAATCTCATCAAGTTTGTCCTTTCCACATGCATGTCTAAGAACAAGTTTATCATTTTCACTAGTAAGTCTTTTGTTCTCAACATACAATTTTTCTGTCAACATATAATTTTTCATTTTCTTCTTTTAAATGATCAAACTTACACTTTAGATTTTCATATTTTCCTTTGAGCAAGGTGTTTTCCATGAAAAGTTTATCATTTGTAGAAGATTTTCCCATCAAGCTCATTCTTCAAGTTTCCAAAATCCTTAGATATCATTTCAAGAGATTTCTTCAATTTTTGATTTTTGGAAACTTCAAGAAGCAATGCTTTCTTGACTTCTTGACATGTGTCAATTAGTTCATTTATGGTAGGTTGTTCATTTTCATTATCATTTTCAGTACCACTATTACTATCACTATCACTATTTGGAAGAAAAGAGTATAGAATTTGGCTTACATTGAGTTGAGATGGACCGCTTGCCATGTAACATACAAAGTTTGATTTTTCATCTCCACTTGAGTTGCTCTGTGATGTGTCGCTTAAGCCATCCCAATTGGCGCTGACACTCTTCTTCTTCTTGTCAACTTTTCCTTTCCTTTTATCTAAATCCTTCTTGAATAATGGGCAATTGGGACGGATGTGTCCCTTTTTGCCACACTCAAAACTCCGCCTCGCAAGACTCAGCACGAACCGAAGAAAGCTCTGCGTCTCCAACACTCGCTCTTGAGATGGCTACGCATCTCTTCGCACTCGCCAAAAATACAATGTTTTTCAAAGAAAGAAAACTAAAAATCCCTTTACAAGGGTTACAAAGGATGGATGTAGATGTACAAATTTAAGCCTAATCTACTTCCTTGGTTAGAGATGGGAGAGGCACTAAGAACACTTTGGTTTGTTCTTTAAAATGTTCAAAATAATGTTCAAAGATGGTTTAGAAAGGTTTAGATAGTGTATATATAGCCCATTTGAAAATATGACCGTTTTGGGGTAAAACTGAAAAAAAACGGAGTTGAAAAATTCAACGAGAAAAAGCCCCAACGGCTCTTTTGCCAGGCCGCGGCGGTTGACCGGGCCACAACGGTCGCTCGCCCTTATCTGACGACTTTTTTTATTTTCAAATTCTCTATTATCGCTGTCGACCGACCCAGTGGCGGTCGTCCGGTGAGGACTACCTGTTCGCTCAAAAAATTCAGCTCAAAACCTTTACGCGGTCGTCCGCCCCAACCATGCTGGATTGTTTCTGTATGAAACAGTAACACATCCGCGGTCGGCCAGGAATACCTCGGTGGACCGGCCCGATAAGTTTCGAGATGCCTGGAATTCCAGGTTCCATCTCGCGGTCGCCCGGTCGACCGGCCCTATATGAAATTCTTATTTTACTTTAAAAACTTTTGGGACTTTTGGGCCATGGACTTTGGGATTTAATCCTACATTTTCAAATACAATTTCAAATACATTTTATCCTATATTTAGTGCCTTTGACATCTCTAAAAACAAGAAGAGGAGTACAAACTCTATTGACTTGAAAAGCACTACAATCTTCTCTTGGTCTTCAAGGCTTCAAGTCCACCAAGCTTCTTGGATCATCCTAGCTTTGGCACTCCAAATGCATTCCAATTTAGCTTCAATGCCTTGATCCAAGCTTCCTTTATTGCACAGTAATGAGATCTACAACTTAGACAATCAAAAGCACATTAGTGATATAAAATCACTTGTGTATGGAATCATCAAAACAAGAAGGTAATGCCAACGATGGAACCATTATGTTTACTTTCAACCCCTTTTTTATGGTGACAATCATAAGAGATTTGTTAATAAGCACATACATTTCTCTCCCCCTATGGCATCAACAAAAAGATGGGGCAAGAGACAATAACAAGGGAAAAGATATGCAATATGGAAACTCCCCATAAATCAAGGAAAACATGCACACATATAACTCCCCCTATTTAATTGACAAATATAATAAATGAGGGATTGGAAAAAAATATACAAACTAAGTTTAAATCTCTCCCCTTTTATGAAAATAACTCTTCCTATTAAAGACAAACACTCAAAACAAAAGGGATTTTTTTTTTTTTATAAAACAAAACCTGCCAAGGTAAGCAAATAACCAAGAATACATTTGAACCTTGGGCTTTATATCATTAAATGCAATGGATATTCAAGATTTAGCAAAAGCCCCTAATACTAAACCAATTTCAAAATGAAATTAAGTTGGGACTTTGGGAACCCAAGAAATTTTGGTCCCAATGCTATCCCTACTCAATTTTGATGCACATTGGAATTGATAATGCCCATGAAAACCGCAATAATGGCATCGAATTGAGGGATTAGCTAGGCTAGTTACATTAAGATATACACTTCTAGATCTTACACTAGCCTTTCTAAGGATTATGTCTATAATTTTGTCTCCATTCATAAAACCATATAGACACATCCTTAGACTCTCATTTTCATTTTGAAAATGATTTAAATAGTTTGAAAACTCAAATCTTTCATCTTCAAAAGACTTGGATGAACTTGCCATGTTTTGAAAGCTCAAAACATGAGTCTCAAGTTTACTCAAGCGACCTTTAAGGGTCTCATTTTCAAACTTTAAATCTCCTTCCATTTTGGCTTGGGCTTGAAACTTAGAAGAAAAGTTTTGATTTAAAGATTCAAGTTCTTTTTGAATATAAGAAAGATTTTTCTTTAAAGCTTTATTTTTTGACATTTGCAAATCCAAGGTTTCACAAACTTCATTATAAGTCATTTCATTATCATTAGAACTTGAACTAGAAGATAAATGGGAGCATACCTCATTTTTATCTTCTTCGATGTTGGCCAATAGACATACGGTAGGTTCAACATGGGCCGAGATACAGAAGTTTGATTTTTCTTTCTTGGAGCTCTTACTTGATGATGAACTAGTGCTATCACTAAGCCAATCCCAATTTGCCACGTGTGCTCTAAACTTCTTCCCAAATTTCTTCTTCTTGTTCTTGAGGAGAGGGCATTCCGGCTTTATGTGTCCGGGTTTGCCACATTCATAGCATTTTATTGGGTCCTCCTCCTTCTTCTTTTCCTCCTTTTTCTTCTTATCTTTTCTTCCTTTCTTCTTCTACATCTTCTTAAACTTCTTGAAAGCTTCCAATTCATCGCTATCGGAACTTGAGGAAGAAGATGATTTGGCGGTGAAGGCAACGGATTTTCCTTTGTCTTTCGCCTTGAGTTTTGAAGCCTCGGCTTGTTGGTTTTCCCTTCTCTTCATCTTCATTTCATGTGTAATGAGGGATCCAACTAACTCATCTAACTTCACATTGTCAAGATCTTTAGATTCTTCGATCGCCGTGACCTTGGGGTCCCAACTAAATGGAAGACACCGGAGAAGCCTCGTCACCAATTCTAAATTTGCATAGGTTTTACCTAAACCTTCAAGCTCATTAACAATATTAGTAAAACGAGAATACATTTCAGAAATGGATTCATTTTCGTTCATTTTAAAAGCTTCTAAATCACTAACAAGAAGACTAACATTAGAATTTTTGACTTGTGAAGTCCCCTAATGAGTGGTTTTAAATTGAAAACCATCAACAAACCCAAAAATGTGTTTGAAAATCTTGGACTTAAGCCCAAAGACCATAGCTCAAAAGCCCCTGATCTTCAAAGTTAAAATGGGCTAGGCCGGGGGACCGCGGGATGGAACCTAGAAATCCAGGCCATCTCGAATTTTATCGGGCCGGTCGACCGGGTTAAGCCGGGCGACCGCGGTCTGTTTCAAAACAGAACTATCCTACATGGTTTGGATGGACGGACGCCGCGGCTCGGTCAACCGGGATAGGTTTTTGAGCCAATTTTTTTGAGTAAACAATTAGCCTTCGCCGGGCGACCGCCGTGTGGACCGCGACGGTAAGAAATTTGAAAATATAATAGGGCGCCCAATAGAGGTGGACGACTGCCGTAGCTCGGTCGACCGCCGCAGTCAAGCAAACTAGTCGTTGGGGTGTTTTCTGGTTGACTTTTTCAAGCCATTTATTTATAGTTTTACCCCAAATGGTCATATTTTCAAATACACTATATATACATCATTAAAATCTATCTCTATAAGCTTTTGAACATTTTGAGAAAGATCAAATCCCATTTCTCCTTGAGCTTCAACATTCTATTTTAATTGCTAAAAACCACTTTGATCTTCCATTTCTACATGTTATCAAGAGCCACTCCATAGCTCTTTTATTTGTTTATTTCTTTGAGTGAATGTGTGCTTACAAAGTTGTAATCCTCCTATTAAGATGCATTGAGAGTTTTACATTTAATTTGTTCTTCATGAGAGGGTCTTCTCTTCGGCCCGTAAAGAAAGGTGAAGAACTGTGAATCATGTGTGAGGGTTTGATTCCCTTGCCAAGGCTTCGTGGGAGGGGCTTCGCTTTGGCCCTTGAGAATGGAAAAGAAAGGGTTTGTTCCCTTTGGAGATGAAGGAGTCGGGTGTACGACTTGATCATTTTAGTGGAGATCCCAAGGAGGTAAACTTGGAAGAGTGGAGTAGGTCAAGTTGTGACCGAACCAGTATAAATCTTGTGCCTTGTGGATGCTTGCTCTTTTCTCTCTCTCTCTCTCTCTCTCTCTCTCTCTTGCACGTGTGGTGATTGGTAATTTCTAACCTTACTTTTGTTATGCTTTAATTGAACATGGGTTAGAAAATGCACTTGTGTTAAATGTTATAAACCCTAATTGCATTATGATATCCATTTGAACAAGGGTTAGTAAAGGTGCATGATTAGAAAGTCTAAATCCTAGCTTTTATTGATATACATATTTGAACAAGGGTTAGACTAATTAGTGATTAATTAGAAGATTAATTTTTAATCTTCCTTAATTAAACCTAAAATTTCTAACTGACCAATTCACCCCCCCTCCTGGATTGTCACACCTGTACTTCAAATACCCTCTCATTCTCATCCCAAAAGTTGGCGAAAAGCTGGTTGACATCATCTCTAGGGTTTCAATACCATAAAAGATGGTCTTTCACCAACTAAATCTAAGATTCAATACCATCTCATCCTAATCTCAATACATCGCTAAAACTCCTTCACACCATCTCGAGGGTTTCTAATGTCGAAAAGATTTACGTTTTATGAAGTTTCTAAAGTAGGAAACTTTTTTCTTTTTTCAATCTTCATCCTTTATCAACTAAATCTAAGATTCAATACCATCTCATCCTCATCCCAAAATTTGGCTAAAAGCTCCTTAACACAATCTTGAGGGTTCCCTATGTCTAAAAGATGGATGTTTTAAAAAGTATCTAAAATAAGAAACTTTCTATTTCTTCAATCTCCATCCTTCATCAACTAAATCTACGATTCAATATTATCGAATCCAAATCTTATAACATGGCTAAAAGCTCATTGACACCATCTATAGGGTTTACTAAGTGTAAAAGATTGATGTTTTATAAAGTTTCTAAAATAAGAAACTTTTTATTTTTTCAATCACCATCCTTCAGCAACTAAATCTAAGATTTAATAAGCTCTCATTCTTAACTCAAAACATGGCTAAAAGGCCCATGACATCATCTCTATGGTTTCCTATATCTAAAAGATGGATGTTTTATAAAGTTTCTAAAAAACGAAACTTTCTATTTTTTAATCTCCATCCTTCATCAACTAAATCTAAGATTCAATACCCTCTCATTCTCATCCCAAAACTTGGCAAAAAGCTGGTTGACTTCATCTCTAGGGTTTCAATACTATAAAATATGGTCTTTCATCAACTAAATCTAAGATTTAATACCATCTCATCCTAATCTCAAAACTTAGCTAAAAGCTCATTCACACCATCTCAAGGGTCTCCTACGTCTAAAAGATTAATGTTTCATAAAGTTTATAACATAGGAAACTTTATATTTTTTCAATCTTCATCCTTTATCAACTAAAGCTAAAATTCAATACTATCTCATCCCTATCTCAAAATTTGGCTAAAAGCTTCTTAACACAATCTCGAGGGTTTCCTATGTCTTAAAGATTGATGTTTTATAAAGTTTTTAAAATAAGAAACTTTCTATTTTTTCAATCTCCATCCTTAATCAACAAAATCTAAGATTCAATACCATCTAATCCAAATCTCAAAACTTTGCTAAAAGCTCTTAGACACCATCTCTAGGGTTTGCTAAGTGTAAAAGATTGATGTTTTATAAAGTTTCTAAAATAAGAAATTTTTTATTTTTTCGATCTCCATCCTTCGGCAACTAAATATAAGATTTAATACGCTCTCATTCTCAACTCAAAACATCGCTAAAAGCCCCATGACATCATCTCTAGGGTTTCCTATGTATAAAAGATGGATGTTTTATAAAGTTTCTAAAATAAGAAACTTTTAATTTTTCAATCTCCATCCTTCATCAACTAAATCTAAGATTCAATACCCTCTCATTCTCATCCCAAAACTTGGCAAAAAGCTGGTTGACATCATCTCTATGGTTTCAATACCATAAAATATGGTCTTTCATCAACTAAATCTAAGATTCAATACCATCTCATTCTGATCTCAAAACTTGGCTAATAGCTCCTTCACACTATCTCTAGGGTCTCCTATGTTTAAAAGATTAATGTTTTATAAAGTTTCTATCTTCATCCTTTATCAACTAAAGCTAAAATTCAATACCATCTCATCCCCATCTCAAAATTTGGTTAAAAGCTCCTTAACACAATCTCGAGGGTTTCCTATGTCTTAAAGATTGATGTTTTATAAAGTTTTAAAAATAAGAAACTTTCTATTTTTTCAATCTCCATCCTTAATCAACAAAATCTAAGATTCAATACCATCTAATCCTGTAGACACCCCCATTTTGCTCCGCCTTAGTTAACAGAGAAGTTAGTATTTTTCTATCGGTTCTTTGGTATTTTTCATTCCCGTGTCCGTCTCTTATATTTTCTTAATCTTTCCGATCATTTCTGCCATGTTTCGCATTTTTTTTGCTGAGTGTTGAGAAGGGTTATTCACGAGAATCCGAGCAAGGGAGAATTTGGACCCGTTTGGTGGGCCCGCATTGAACATTTTGGTTAGATTTGGATCAAGCAAGTTGGCCCACATAAGAAACATTCGAGTCATTTGTAGGGTTCACTATGGTTTTCAAAGGTCAAATACAAGGAAAAATAAGTTCGTCCAACCTGGGATAGGATTCACTAAGTTAAAGAGAGCAGGCCCGCTAAAATTTTGATGAACGGATCTCATGGGAAACTCGGCCAAGGGATGGGCCTAGCATTTTGTTGTGGGATTTAAAATCGAGTGGCCCGCTAAATATGTGTGGAGCTCACCCAAAGCGATTCAATTTTATTTTTCTGGGTCCATATTTAAAAGTATTGAAATCTAACGGAAGAGATTTGTGGGCCACCAATTAAGCAATGTGGAGGCAATTCGAAGGGTGTAACCAATCTACAATGTGAGGCCTATCGCTTGGACGGTTTGGATCCTGATTATGAAATTGGTTTTGAGCGGTGGATCATCAAAGCGATAGTCGAGATCATTGTAATAAAAATTAATTTTGAGAGGCACAACCAATTTACATAGTGGATCATCGTTTCAATGGCACAGATCATTCTGCTAAAGCAATTCGTGGGGTGCAACCGGTTTACATAGTCGCCCATCGAATCGATGGTTTGGATCGGCCTATGTAAATAGTTTGGTGGGCACCGTCAATTTACATCAAAGCTCGTTGATTGAGTGGTTCCAATTACCCCATTAAATGAACGGTTGAGATCATCTAACGGAGCGGATTTGAATGCAAGTAGTACAATGCAAGAACAATTCACCTAAGGTGGGGGCCCACCATTATTTGAAATTTTCGACCATTCCATTTATTCCAAACGACCCTTTTGGAAGTCTAGAATGTACCAAACTGTTTTGCCAAATTCCCTTCACTTGCTACATATGTCTTTGCCTTGCTTTTAGAATATTTCTTTCTTAGGTGTATGAGCGGTGAAGGCAAATAGCTCAATCGTGGGATGTTAATTGAGGCTAAAACTATCAACTGCCTGATTGGGAGAGGTTACAGAGGAAGGCAATAAAAAAGATTCACTTGGCTTTCAAAGGAAAGGAGAGGAGAAAATACGGCAACTCTCGGATCCTTGGGAGGGCAGAGATCACTCCCCTTCTTCAACCAGGAGATCTCCTCACACAAAAGAAGAGAGATCTCTCTAAAAAAAAGAAAAGAAAAAAAAGATCTTTCCAGACAGCAGCTGGTATCTCTCTCTCCCCGGGATTTGATCTCCCCGATTCGTCCTCTGCTCTCTCGATCTCTCTCCCTTAATCTTTAACCCACCCACACTCTGTTTTCGGACGGTCTTCAACCTCTCGACAGGAGCGCTACAGAAAGAGAAGAAAAAAAAAAAAAAAAAGCTAAAAAGAGAGTCTCGGTTTTTCTTCAAAAAACCGAGACATATCTCTCTCTCTCCCTCATCTCTATCTCTCTTTCTCTCTTTATCTCTCTCTCTCTCTCTCACTACATCTCTCTCTCTGTTTATCTCTCAGCTCCCCTCACGACTCTCCGCACTCTCTCTATTTCAATAGAAAGGTAGAGCATTGGTTTTTTTTTTTTTATTATTTCAAAACAAAACGAAAAAAAAAAAACAGAGAACAGAGTCTCGTTTTTTTAGTTTTGTTTTCACTTCCTCATGCTCACGTGCTATCCCTCTCTACTCTCCCGATCTTCCATCACCTCAATCTCTCTTCCCCATCACCTCCCATCCCCTCTGCACTTTCACAAATAAGAGCCATAGAAAAAAAAAAAACGACAGAAAACAGAGCCTCTCCACGGCTCTGTCTCTGTTTTTGTTTTTAAAAAAAAAACTCTCTCTCTCTCTCTCTCTCTCTCTCTCTCTCTCTCTCTCTCTCCTCTCAACTTCCTCTCTCTCACTCTCCCTCACCGATTCTCTTTACTCTGTTTCTCTCTGTCTCCTCCTCTTGCCAATCTTTCACTCTTTCACTCCCTCACAACTTCTCTCGTCCATTCTCTCTCTCAGTTTCTGCAGCTCTCACTCTCACTCTGCTCTCTGTCTCTCTCACTCTCGCTCATTATCTCTCATTCCCCATCTCTCACACACTCTCTATCTCTGCTGTGAAAAAAAAAAAGCAAGAGAAAGAATTTAAAAAAAAGAGAAGAATAAAAGCGGAGCGGATCACATCGGCGGGATATTTTCGGATTTTTCGGTCCTCGGATTCGGCGGGGAACTCTATTACAGGTTGGTACCCCATTCTTGGATTATTCCCGAATTATTTGGCATTTATTATGAATTTTGCATGATTTTTAGCCTTTAATTGAATTTAATTGAATATTAAATGTGTATGCTAAAAATCATGATCTGCATGAGGATTTCAAATCCGTTTCGTCCCAAAATTTAATACGATGTTCTACATGAATAGAGTAAAATAACTATCGGATCGGATCGGACATTGAATCAACGGTTTTTTAGAATTTGAGTGAAGAGTGGTATTTTATTTTAAATATTGGCTGAGTAATTACGAAATTCGAAAAAATAGCCATCTCAGGATGATCTATTTTTTGGAATTTTAAATTTTTCTTGCGTTCATCACATCAGAACAAGGTCGGAGGACGTTTTCCGGAATTGTAATTTTCTCGAAAATCGTGTTTAAAAAATAGAAAACTCTTCAAAAATATCTTTTCGATGAAGAAAAATAAAATATATACTAAACGAATTCCAAAATTAATGAAATTTCGTAGGAAAATAATATAATGCTGATATATTCTACCATGAATTTTTGAGAATTTGTGGAATTGGTTTGGTATATCATTTTATACTTTCTTTGAAACTTATCAGATTTTGGGAGAATTTTTATTGACATCAGATCACGGATAAAATTCTCCACATTTTTACAGTATTCTTATACTCCATATTTCTAGTTGCTGTAAAATTTTCAAGTGATTTAGATCTTATTTCATATGGGATGTAGTGTTAAGTCATAATCTGGGCTGAAAATTGAAAAATCCGAAACTGATAGTAAATAGTTTTCAAAATTCATGAAAATCTCACAGCATGCTTATTTACTCATATCTTATTTCTGTAGAAATTTCACTGAATTTAGATTTCTATTTCTAGTAGTTTCTGTGTTATTTTTGCAATCTGGTCAATTAATTGTTAAATCAAAATTAAATATGAGCTTAATGTAAAAATCTGTAAAAATCTCTCAATAAGCTACATCTCATCATATCTTGCTGCTGTAGAAGTTTCAACTCATTTCGAATTCATTTGCAACGGTTTCCCTTGTAAAATCACTCATATGGTTTAAAATTGATAAAATTCATTGAAAATCCGAAATTAATTAAAAATCATCTGAAAATCTCTAAAGAACCTTAAATCTCTGTCACATATTAACTCCTAAATCCATTGAAACAGCAATCTTAGGATCTTTAGATTTCCCTGGAAAAATGGCCAGTGCATCCATAATTGTATCCCTATTGCACTCGATCTTTGACAATTTGAATATTTAAGCTATAGCACGTTGTTGGCTCCGAGGTTACTGTCCACGGAAATCCTGAGATATGCCAGGCAATAAGGTGCTATAACCTAAGTATTAAATTGCGCAAGGAAAGAGCGCACGATTCCCTTCCTTGGATGCTATTCTGGGCCGAAATTGGTAAACCCTAGAGCCATTGGTAATCCTTTAATGTCCAAGAACTGAAAATCCTTGAAATCTGAAATTAACTAACTTCAAGAGCTTAAATCGATTTGTCTCGAGTCTTCCGGAACCATTGGATTATGGTTTCCGATATAAGAACCATTAGAGCCCAATTTAGGAACACTGGTGTCGTGTCGTGTCGTGTCCTAAGTTTTAGGGAGTCTTAGGTTTTAGGGAGTCCTAGAGTTAGGAGTCCAGCCTCATCACGGACGCTTGCTATGGATAGCAACCGTGCCATAGGTCTAGTTACACTAGTCACCCAATCTTTCCCTAGGACAAGCCTAGTAAACTAGGATGTAGGCTAACCTGCATTAGTCTAAGGAACAACTTGCATTTAGATAAGAATCATATAGCATCTTAGATGAAATCCTAGGATAATAAAACCCCCAACTTGAATTAAATAACTTCTCTTAAAACTGTTGAAACAGTCAATCCCGTCTAGGTCGGTGTCTTAGTTGAGTTAGGCATAAGTAGCTTAGCTTAGGTGCACCGAACTACGTCGACTCTGATCCCAGTGAGGCTTGGGTACGTAGGCAGCTTGGATGTCTGATGGCATACCAACCGCGAGTCGGCACCACAACAAATTGTGGTGTTTTGTATATTAATTTTCTTGTAAATGCTTAATCAAATCACTTAGGATTTTCCATAAAATTAGAATTTTAGGAGAACTGTCACTTAGTTGAATCCAGACAAATAAAGTAATCAAGATACACATTTAGGATTCACATTGAAATTAGATCATAGGATGCATGTCACATAGTTCACACATTAACTTAGAGTTGAATGAGCCATTTAAAATAAATTTAAAAGAGTTAGCTTTTAGAATCGAAGACCGATTATCGGGCAGGAATGGTGCATGTGGTGGATAACTCCCCATACCTTCCATTCTCGTAACCAGGTAGCGAGTCTAGATTTCTGGTTGATTTCGGGTCCTAGATCCCACATCTAGGTGGCGACTCTGTCAGTCTCTTTTGTGTGGAATTCGGATTGCCTTAGTGATCCCAAGTTCACATAAAAGATGAATTAAAATCGATAATAAAAATGCACACGCCAATCGCGTGGGTACGAGAGACCAAGAGAAGGCGTGGCGGCTCGCACCCCACCCCTCTCGCGGGATCGGGTCCCACAGTTTGGCGACTCTGCTGGGGACCACCTAACTTCATTACAATTCCAAAGGCTAATTCATTTGAATTTAATTTAACTGGCTCATAAAAACTCTATACTTGTTAGATTAGTTTGTCTTGTTTTATCTTCTCATCACATTTTACTTGAACTTAATCTAACAAAACCTGAAGGCATCATAGATTGCGCGAACTTATTGCACACACTTACATCACTTGCATCTAAACCCTGCATCTCACATGCACACACGTCCTATTTTAGGAACCCGGAGTGTTATCTAGCATGGTTGACTGGGATTTCATCACCTGGTGCCTCTGTGCTAGAGAAGCATTCCACCCTTAGCCTAGCACCTTATGGTGCGTAAACGGATCTCTTGTTCACGTACTGATACGCCGGACACTGGTACAGTATATCGAACATGGATTCGCGCTAAGGGAACTCTTGGCCTTACCCCTAGATTAACCCACACATGCATGTAGAATACGAACACATGTACATCACGTGTGTGAGCCTAGCTTAGGACATCCTACCCATTTGTGTCTAGATTAGGCCGTGGTCCATCTTCCAATGGCTACGATCGGTTCTTAAGTACACAAACAAAGTCATGAGTCGAGATCCTCTCTCCACTCCGCTAGATTAGGATTAGGGTTGATGCCTTCAGGTAGCACTGTTAAAATGCACAAAGATTAAAAGATTTTCCTTTGGGGTTAGGATATAAATCCCATCTTTCCTAAGATCTCATAGGATTAGTCATTCATGATCTATCCGTTGAAAGCAATCCTATGCTATCTCATCCCATCCCTTGATCGTACGATTTTCAAACTTCTATTATGTGATTCGATCATGTATCCATACTTTCTTTATACTGGCAGGAACTTATCCCAATCTCGTGTTCATGTAATCCTGATCATTCTTTATCCCTTCTCTTGGCTTGCAGGCATCATGTCTACTCGTGCAATTCTTGATTGGATCCGTGGTACATTAAGAGAATCCCATATCTATGCCATAAGTGAGCAAGAGAAAAATCTCTTCGGCTACGTGGCGACCATCAAGCTCGATTGGGGATTACTCTATGCCGCATCAGAGTGTTGGGATCCCGATCATCATGTCTTCCGTTTTGGCAACCTAGAAATGTGTCCCACCTTTGAAGAATGGTGTGCCTTATTGGAATATCCTGTGGATGGCCCTCTAGTGAAGCCATCCTGTGTTCCAAATTATCGTCCTTTGTTCCTTCGCTTGATGAATAATCCGGATGAATCCATGAACTCTTTCATCAAAGGCCAAGAAGTGTCAATGCAGCAGCTGATTGATATTTATCCTCCTATTGGACACATTGGTGCTGTTGATATTCAAAAAGCCCGACGTCGCGCTTTGAGATTCTGCTCCTTTGCTAGGTTCCTCACTGTCCAGCCTTCTCGCTTTGCTTCAGCTGTTCTCTTGGACCTCGTCGATCAAATGGATCATGGTGCCAATCCAATTCCTACTATGCTTGCAGAAACCTTCAATGGATTGGATGATATGGCTCGTCTTCGTGCCAGCTCAGGTCCAGGCTCTTATGTTCGCTCCTTCGCTGGTTCTTTCTCAGGATGTCCTGCATTACTCTAGGTGTGGTTATGCCACAAGCTAAAAATTGCAGCTCCTGTCCATTTCGATCATACGTTATACACATTCAGTGAATGGCGTCATAATGTTTCTTTCGATCATAAAAGCGATTGGGTTGAATGGTTAAATTCTCGCCAACAAGATCAAATTTATTGGCAAATTCCTGGAATCCAAGAAGCTGTCTTCAACATTGGAGAAGCTAACTACGTTCGCCTTCTCGGTCTCAAAAAGACTTCATTTTATGTTCCTGCCAGAATTCTACGTCAGTATGGAAGGGAGCAATCCATTGCGCCTCCCCTTCGTCATTTTTATCCGCCTGAGGATCTCAAGCCCAAGATTGTCAAAGCCATTTCATCTGCTTGGGATGTCAGAATCATCAAGCCTTTGAAAGAGTCAGCTGAACAAGATTATCGTCCAAAGAAGAAGTCTAAAAAGAATGCTTAGTTCCATGTTTAATCTTATCCATTTATCTTTGAAAAAATGAACCCTGTACTCAGGCTTTAATGATTGATCAATGAAGTTCATCTTTCTCTCTCATTATCTTGGTCTATGCGTGCATCATTGTATACTTCTTTCTGATTTTAAAATATGTCTTTCAAATATTTCAGGGCAGTAAACATCATAGCTAACCCTACTACTCCTTGGGTTCGGGTCTCTTCGCGATTGGCGAGGAAATCTGTATCCCCACCACCTTCTCTAAGAACCCCAGCATCTCCTTCTTTCCCATCCTCATCCTCACCAATGGCAGATAACCAAGATGGCCTTCCACCCGCTGCTATTACCGATACTCTTACCTTGATTCTCCAGCAACTTCAAGAACTCAAAGAGGAGAACCGAGTTATCAAGGCTCAGCTTTCTGAAAAGTTGGGACCATCATTGTCCAAGGATAAAGGGCCTATGCACCAAGCAGCTACTTCAGCAGCGCCTGCCCAACCAGTGTTCATCAATATCCCTGATAAAGCCGAAGAAGACTTAGAAAAAGAGCAGTACAGCGAGGATCGCGGTAGGCCTTCTCAGCTCATGGTTGATAAGTCTGTTATGGAGAAATTAGAGACTCTTACCAAGAAAGTTCAAGACATTCAGTTTCAAGACCAGGGTGGTTTCAATCCCGGTGATCTTACTCTATTTCCCGAAATCCGCCTTCCTGCTAATTTTCAAATGCCAGATTTCGACAAATATGATGGTGTGGGTTGTCCAATCACACATTTGCAAATGTTCACCATCATGTGTCAGCCTCAAGGCTTATCTCCTGAGCAAATGGCTCAATTGTTCCCAGTTTCCCTAACCAAGGTTGCTAGAAGATGGTTCATGGTCTTGGACAAAACTCGTTACAGGACATGGAAGGATATCGGCGAGCAATTCATCAGGCAGTTCAAATATGATGATGGGACAGAAATCACCAGAAAGGATTTAGAGAGAACAAAGCAAGACTCGAGGGAATCCTTTCTGATTTTTGTGAAAAGATGGAGGAGATTAGCAGCTCAGATGATGGAGCGTCCGTCTGAGGAAGAGCAAGTCCAGATAATCATGAAAAATATTTCCCCCCAGCTCCAATATCACATGTCTTTGCAATACTATCCAGACTTCAAACACTTCATAGTGGCAGGTACCCAGATAGAGGAGGCTATGGCTCAAGGTGTATTCAACCGTAGCAACCCAAACCCCAGAGATTTCAAAAAGTCCCCTCCAGCCCAAGTCAATAGCATTTCCCGTTCCAATGCTCAATCCTCTAGGTCCCAAGAACCTCTAGTAATGGACTATGCTCAAACCGCAACCGCACCTCGGCAACAAACCCGGGTAGAATTTACCCCTCTCCCCATTCCATCTTCAGAGGTGCTTAAGCAGTGTCTGGCTTCAGGTCGCATAACCCTACCTGCCATCCGGCCTCCACCCAATCCTCTACCTGCAAATTGGCGAGCTGACCTACACTGTGAGTACCACAGAGGTCCTGGTCATCTTACTGACAACTGCATTGCCTTGAAATATAGAATCCACAAAGTCATTGATGAGAAAGTCATTGCGTTCCAGCCAAAACCCAATGTTACCCAAAACCCACTACCTGGTCATGCAAATCCTCCTGCTGCCGTTAATGCCATAACCATAGGAGATCCTGAGTTTGACCCTCTCACCCTCATATGTGCCTTAGAACCCATCTCTGAACCCCAAATCATATTCTGTGATGAATCATACCTAAGAGAGTCTGTACCTCCCTTGGTAATCACCTATGAGCCACAAGTCCCTCAAATTATCACTTATGATGAGCCTGAATTGGATGAAGTCAGACATGTGACAAGGGGCGGAAGAATTTTCAAACCTGCTGAATTGAGAGTCAAAAATCCAGGGGCATTGGCTCGAGGAGAGGAGCCGCAATATGTGAAAGATCCAGATGATGAAGTTGTGCAGCAGTTGAAGAAAACTCAGGCTGTTATATCTGTATGGGGATTATTGATAGCATCAAAGAAACACAGAGAGGCTGTGTTGAAAGAATTGAATACCACACAGGTATCCTCAGAGATATCTCCGGAGCAACTGGCTGAAGTTGTTGCTCTAACCCAGGCCACCAGGGCCATTAGTTTCTCAGATCAGGAGCTGCCTCCTCAAGGTCGGAATCATGCTAGAGCTCTTCATGTCACTATTGTTTGTGGAGGCAAGAAAGTACCATCTGTGTTGATAGATAACGGATCCGCCTTGAATGTGTGTCCATTGAGAACTGCCATTACCTTGGGTTTCGGTCCCACTGATTTTGCCGAATCAACCCTTGGTATCCTCGCATATGACAACACCCGCAGAAATGTGGTCGGAGTCCTCACCACCAAGATTGTTATAGGCGGTCAAGAATTTGAGGTTGAGTTTCAAGTTATTGATATCAAAGCCTCGTTCAATATGCTTCTAGGACGTCCATGGTTGCATAAGGAAGGTGATGTTGCTTCAACCCTTCACCAAAAACTGAAGTTCATCAAAGATGGGAAGTTGTTCACTGTCAGAGGTGACGAAGAGCCAGAAATAGGGCAGATAACAGGAGAAACCTTGATCTTTCCAGTTGCAAAAGCAGATGACTACAACTTGAATGGTTTCGCATTCGACGTTGCTGCTATTTCTTATGAGGACGCCTCTCGGGAGGAGTTGTATTTGCCTTTTGCCATCAGTCCTGTGGTGGCCAAGATGATGAGAAAAATGAATTACTTCCCTGGTATGAATTTGGGCCGTGATCCAAGCAAGGCATCTCACTGGCGCCCAATCAAAGCAAACCATAGAATTTTCGGTCTTGGATATGTACCTACTGAGGAGGAGGAGGAAGCCATGGAAGAATTGTTGAAATTGAAGGAAGAAGTCCGCCGCACTGGAAGGGTACTCCCGATGGCTCCATATTCCTTATCGATGAATGGTCATTTTATCAAAGAAGGTGAGACCTCTACATACTATGGGTTTTCTGAACCATGGTATGACTCAGTGACAGGGATCATGATACCCGGTTTTGAAATATTCAGTGGCCTTTCTCTCCCAGAAACAGAACCGCCGATATATTATGTTGAGAAAGTTGTTGAGGACTGGTTAGTCTACCTTGAGCCAGATGTGCTGGGATCTTTGTTTGAAGAAAATGTGCCAGATGTTGATTACTATTCTGAAGAACAAGAAGAGACAGATTGTGAAGATGTGCTGGTGGCAGTTATTCAGAGTAATGATACCTTTACTGAACCTCAGAGTCAGATTGCACCTGCAACAGAAAATCTTTCAAACTGGAGTTCTGATGTTTTTCCATCTTATTTTATTGCTAAGTCAAGTCTAGTCAAGTCGATTGAATCAGTGTCAGTGCCTAGTCCAGGCGAGTCATTTTCTGAGTTTATTTACTATGTGAATCCTGAGCCTGTTCAGGATGAGTCCGATAATAATGATGTAATTTCTTTCAATTCAATGAAATCTGATTCTCAGTATGTCTCTGTGTTTGCTTCTGACTTTAATAATAATGATAACACTCCCTCCTCAGACGAGGAAGAAGGGATCGATGAAACTCCCCTTGAATTGCAGCATATGCTCAAACAAGAAGAGGAGCGCCGAGCCCAGCCTCTTAAAGATGAAATCGAAGTTATAAACATCGGAACAGAAGATTTAATACAGGAAATACGAATTGGAAATACTCTATCCTCTGAAGAGCGCGATGAATTAATAAACCTACTTAAGGAATATAAAGAAGTTTTTGCCTGGTCCTACAAAGATATGCCCGGGCTGAGTGAAGACATTGTTCAGCACAAGCTACCTTTGTTGCCAGAAATTAAACCTAAAAAGCAGAAGCTAAGGAGAATGAAGCCCGAGTGGGTCTTGAAAGTAGAAGAAGAGGTTACTAAGCAATTGAATGCTGGATTTCTGCAAGTGGTGGAATATCCAGAATGGCTCGCAAATATAGTACCTGTACCAAAGAAAGATGGAAAGGTGAGAATGTGTGTAGATTTCAGGGATTTGAACAAGGCAAGTCCAAAGGATGATTTTCCTCTACCACATATCGATACCCTGGTAGACAATACGGCCGGGCATGAATTACTATCGTTCATGGATGGTTTCTCGGGCTACAATCAAATTAAGATGGCACCCGAGGACATGGCTAAGACCTCGTTCATTACACAATGGGGGACATATTGCTATCGAGTGATGCCGTTTGGTCTTAAGAATGCTGGTGCGACGTACCAAAGAGCAGCTACGGCCTTACTCCATGACATGATACATAGAGAAGTCGAAGTTTATGTCGATGATATGATTGTAAAGGCCAAGGAAAGGAGAGATCATATCCCAAACCTTAAGAAGTTCTTTGAAAGAATTCTCAAATACCAGCTTCGCCTGAATCCTAGCAAGTGTGTGTTCGGGGTTACCTCCGGTAAGTTGCTTGGATTTATGGTGAGTCAAAGGGGCATAGAGGTAGATCCTCAGAAGATTAAGGCTATCCAGGAGATGCCGCCGCCTAAAACCGAGAAGGAAATTCGGGGATTCCTAGGAAGGATACAGTTCCTAAGGCGATTCATTGCCCATCTTACATCAACTTGTGAACCTATCTTTAAGCTCTTAAAGAAAAATACTTCCAAAGTATGGACGGAGGAATGTCAGCAGGCCTTTGAGAAGATAAAACAAAGTTTGTCTGAACCACCAATAGTAGCACCAGTGATACCAGGGCATCCTTTGCTGCTTTACTTGTCAGTAACAGAAACCACAATGGGTTGTATGTTAGCACAGCAAGATCCAGAAACCAAGCATGAAAAGGCTGTGTATTATCTCAGTAAGAAAATGTTGGAATATGAACAGAAGTACACTGTCCTAGAAAAAACCTGCTTAGCTCTGGTTTGGGCTACTCTGCGACTCAGGCATTACCTTTTATCACATAAGGTCTTGCTCCTGTCAAGGATGGATCCTCTGAAATATCTCTTTGAAAAACCAGCCTTGACAGGTAGGACTGCCAGATGGTTATTGTTGTTGTCGGAGTTTGACATCACCCATGTAACCCAAAAATCAGTAAAGGGCCGAGTCATTGCTGAGCAATTGGCGGAAGCACCCCGAGAAGAAAATCAGCCTTTCAAGCCGATGTTCCCAGATGAAGAGATCATGATGATAGAAGATGAATATCCAGAAACTGGTTGGACCCTATATTTTGATGGAGCAGCAAACCAAACAGGACAAGGAGTAGGGGCATTGCTTGTGTCACCTCGAAATGAGCATGTTCCCCTTGCCGTTAAGTTACAATTCAATTGCACCAACAATATGGCAGAGTATGAAGCATGCATTGTTGGGCTCGAGGCTGCATTGGCCTTAGGCATAGAGAATCTTGACGTATATGGAGATTCGAAGTTAATCATTTGCCAAACTCAAGGAGAATGGAGAACCAAAGAAGAAAAGCTATTGCCATATCATGAGTACTTGGATGCTCTTGCTAAACAATTCCAGTGCATCACTTTCAGTTATCTGCCAAGGTTGAAGAATAGATTCGTCGATGCCTTAGCAACATTAGCTTCTATGATTGACATACCTCACAATATGAAGATGAGGCCCATCACGGTTCAAGAGCAATGGGCTCCTGCATATGTTGATGCTATAGAGATAGCTGCAAGATGTCCCGATGGTAAACCATGGTATATGGACATAAAGAACTACATCTCAGGCCAGGGGCATCCCAATGAGGCGTCGAATAAAGAAATAAGGACTTTGCAGAGATTGACAGCTAATTTTGTCATTTGTGGAGGAGAGTTGTATCAACGGTCTTTCGATGGAATTCAACTCTTATGTGTCACTGAAGATCAGGCAGAGGAAATTCTCGCAGATATTCATGAAGGGGTGTGTGGGCCTCATATGAATGGAAAGATGCTGGCAAAGAAGATCCTACGTCTGGGGTACTATTGGCCAACATTGGAAGCAGATTGTCATACATTTGTGAAGAAATGCTATAAATGTCAAATACATGCGAATCTCATCCATGTACCACCCACCGAATTGCATTCTCTTACCTCTCCTTGGCCGTTTTCGGTATGGGGAATTGACATCATTGGCAAGATTTCTCCTAAGTCATCTAATGGTCACGAGTACATACTCGTTGCAATTGACTACTTCACCAAGTGGGTCGAGGCCGCTTCCTATGCAAAGCTTACATCCGCATCAGTTGCTAAATTCATACGCACCAACATCATATGCAGATATGGGATTCCCCATGAACTTATCTCAGATAACGGATCTCATTTCAAGAAAGAAGTAATCACTCTTTGCGAAGAATTCAAGATTAAGCATCATAAATCCTCACCTTATCGTCCTCAGACAAATGGAGCGGTGGAAGCTGCAAACAAGAATGTCAAGACTATCATTAGCAAAATGTCAGAAACTTATAAGGATTGGTCGAATAAGTTACCGTATGCCTTGTGGGCTTACAGAACATCAATTAGATCTTCAACTGGGGCAACCCCCTACTCTCTTGTTTACGGGATGGAGGCAGTGCTACCTGTTGAGATCCGTGTACCTTCGCTTCGAGTATTGACTGAGGCTAAGTTGCCAGAAAATGAATGGGCAGATGCCAGATATAAAGAGCTGAACATGCTAGATGAGAAGAGGTTAAAGGCGCTTTACCATGTGCAAGGTTACCAGCGCAGAATAGCCCGGGCTTTTAATAAAAAGGTTAAAATCAGAGATCTAGAAGAAGGCAATCTTGTTTTGAAAGAGAATCGAGCACCAGTGTTTGACCCAAGAGGCAAATTCAAGCCAAATTGGTCAGGACCATACATTGTGGACCAAATCTTACCCGGAAAAGCCGTCAAGCTCCGTAATTTAAATGGAGAAATATTACCGGAACCAACAAATCTTGATCAACTCAAGAGGTTCTATGCTTGAACACCAGAAGGCCGTCCTTTGGCCGAATAAATCCCAAATTCATAACCCAAAATTAAAAAAATATATAACCTTTTGCAAACCCTTTCGAGCCTAAGTAACATTTTCCTTTAAAAACCCAATATACTAGGGGCATTCGCCCTGAACTACGCATGACCTGATCCCTACACTGGGGTACGTAGGCAGCTCGGTCAAACCGAGTTCGGTTGTTCCAAAAGAAGAAAATCAATTATTCCAAACAGAAGTTGAAAAAAAAAAAAAAAAAAAAAGAAAAAAAAAAAATCCATGCAAAAAGAAAAGAAAAATTAAAATACCTTCGAATTTGGGGTATACGTAGGCAACCTGTTCACAGGTTCGGTCGAAACTCTTGCAAAACCTTAAGCCATTCTTTGAAAAGCCCTACCCCACCTATAAAGTCCTTTTGGTGTTCAGGTAAAAAGAAAAAGAAAATAAAAAAATAAAGAAAAAGAAAAAAAAGAAATGGAGCTTGAAGATCCGCTAGATTGAAAACCTGAAAAGGCGATCTAGGCAAAATTTAGGATCGTTCCCCTGCTAAGTTGAAAACCTGAAAGGGCGGCTTAGGCAAAAGTTAAGGGGGTGGCCTGCTGAGTTGAAAACCTGAAAAGGCGATTCAGGCAAAAGTTAAGGCCGAGCGGTCCGACAAGTTGAAAATCCGAAAAGGGGAGCTTGGTCGGGGTAAGATGGGGTTCTCCCCAGAAGAATTACAGCGATCTCTGAAATTACAGTAGGTCAGGCAAAAATAACAATGAGTCCCGAAACTAGGGGCATTAATTTCAAAGCAATCCGAAAGTTGATAGAAAGATATATGAAGTATCACTGTCTTAAAAATAAGTGAAGAAGTTTATCAATGGAGAAACATTCTTTAAAAGAGGTTAGCCTAACCCAAAAAAAAAAAGGCTGATAAGTCAGAAGCATCACGAGATTACTGGAGTAATCTTTCTTATTTTTTCTTTTATTACAAATGTCTGTGGTTCTATTTTGTTAAAAGAAAAAATTTTACGAACTCTATTTTTAGAATTGTTGTAGGGTGCAATCACTCTGAAGGCAGGTTCATTAACAGGTTCTGAGAAACTTGGAAAAATGTGACACTGTCACGAATGGCAAAGATCTTTGAAGAATGATCTCTGGTCAGTGAATAGAAGGAGGTTAGAATGCCTCAAACTGGGGCAGGTTGCTAATGAAGTGGCATCTTATATTTAAGCCCTGAAAGTCCTTTGCTGCATGGTGTTGTTAAATCCTTTGCTTCTAAAGTTGTTAATTGGAAATTTCGATTTCTTTCGAAGCTCAAATTATCATATCTCTCTGAATCCATTTGAAAATAATATTTTCTCTTTGAACATCATACAACTATGATGTCTCATTTCCTTGGAATCCGTACAAATACGGTATTTCATTCTCTTCGAGTCCATACGACTATGGTCTCTTATCCCCTTTGAACATCATACAACTATGATGTCTCATTTCCTTGGAATCCGTACAAATACGGTATTTCATTCTCTTCGAGTCCATACGACTATGGTCTCTTATCCCCTTTGAACATCATACAACTATGATGTCTCATTTCCTTGGAATCCGTACAAATACGGTATTTCATTCTCTTCGAGTCCATACAACTATGATGTCTCATTTCCTTGGAATCCGTACAAATACGGTATTTCATTCTCTTCGAGTCCATACAACTATGGTCTTTTATCCCCTTTGAACATCATACAACTATGATGTCTCATTTCCTTGGAATCCGTACAAATACGGTATTTCATCCTCTTCGAGTCCATACGACTATGGTCTCTTATCCCCTTTGAACATCATACAACTATGATGTCTCATTTCTTTGGAATCCGTACAAATACGGTATTCCATTCTCTTCGAGTTCATACAACTATGGTTTCTTATCCCCTTTGAACATCATACAACTATGATGTCTCATTTCCTTGGAATCCGTACATATACGGTATTTCATTCTCTTCGAGTCCATACAACTATGGTCTTTTATCCCCTTTGAACATCATACAACTATGATGTCTCATTTCCTTGGAATCCGTACAAATACGGTATTTCATTCTCTTCGAGTCCATACAACTATGGTCTTTTATCCCCTTTGAACATCATACAACTATGATGTCTCATTTCCTTGGAATCCGTACAAATATGGTATTTCATCCTCTTCGAGTCCATACAACTATGGTCTCTTATCCCCTTTGAACATCATACAACTATGATGTCTCATTTCTTTGGACTCCGTACAAATACGGTATTCCATTCTCTTCGAGTTCATACAACTATGGCCTCTTATCTCCTTTGAACATCATACAACTATAATGTCTCATTTCCTTGGAATCCGTACAAATACGGTATTTCATTCTCTCCGAGTCCATACGACTATGGTCTCTTATACCCTTTGAACATCATACAACTATGATGTCTCATTTCTCTGGAATCCGTACAAATACGGTAGTTCATTCTCTTCGAGTCCATACAACTATGGTCTCTTATTCTCTTTGAGCATCACACAAGTGTGATATCTCATTTCCCTCCGAATATCCATTCGAAAATGGCATCTCATTCTCTTGTTGCCCGTTTGTGAACGGCACTGCAGCGGGATTTTTTATTGCATTCTAATTCTAGGATTTCGTTTAGGGTCTTGCATTATATTAAGTTGCATTGTGTCTAGAGAGTCCTTTGTCGATTAAAGCTACGCAAAATGGTTCTGTCACTTTTTGCTTTGGTATTCGATGACTACGTCATCTTTACCAAAGAGGGGCATCTGTAGACACCCCCATTTTGCTCCGCCTTAGTTAACAGAGAAGTTAGTATTTTTCTATCGGTTCTTTGGTATTTTTCATTCCCGTGTCCGTCTCTTATATTTTCTTAATCTTTCCGATCATTTCTGCCATGTTTCGCATTTTTTTTGCTGAGTGTTGAGAAGAGTTATTCACGAGAATCCGAGCAAGGGAGAATTTGGACCCGTTTGGTGGGCCCGCATTGAACATTTTGGTTAGATTTGGATCAAGCAAGTTGGCCCACATAAGAAACATTCGAGTCATTTGTAGGGTTCACTATGGTTTTCAAAGGTCAAATACAAGGAAAAATAAGTTCGTCCAACCTGGGATAGGATTCACTAAGTTAAAGAGAGCAGGCCCGCTAAAATTTTGATGAACGGATCTCATGGGAAACTCGGCCAAGGGATGGGCCTAGCATTTTGTTGTGGGATTTAAAATCGAGTGGCCCGCTAAATATGTGTGGAGCTCACCCAAAGCGATTCAATTTTATTTTTCTGGGTCCATATTTAAAAGTATTGAAATCTAACGGAAGAGATTTGTGGGCCACCAATTAAGCAATGTGGAGGCAATTCGAAGGGTGTAACCAATCTACAATGTGAGGCCTATCGCTTGGACGGTTTGGATCCTGATTATGAAATTGGTTTTGAGCGGTGGATCATCAAAGCGATAGTCGAGATCATTGTAATAAAAATTAATTTTGAGGGGCACAACCAATTTACATAGTGGATCATCGTTTCAATGGCACAGATCATTCTGCTAAAGCAATTCGTGGGGTGCAACCGGTTTACATAGTCGCCCATCGAATCGATGGTTTGGATCGGCCTATGTAAATAGTTTGGTGGGCACCGTCAATTTACATCAAAGCTCGTTGATTGAGTGGTTCCAATTACCCCATTAAATGAACGGTTGAGATCATCTAACGGAGCGGATTTGAATGCAAGTAGTACAATGCAAGAACAATTCACCTAAGGTGGGGGCCCACCATTATTTGAAATTTTCGACCATTCCATTTATTCCAAACGACCCTTTTGGAAGTCTAGAATGTACCAAACTGTTTTGCCAAATTCCCTTCACTTGCTACATATGTCTTTGCCTTGCTTTTAGAATATTTCTTTCTTAGGTGTATGAGCGGTGAAGGCAAATAGCTCAATCGTGGGATGTTAATTGAGGCTAAAACTATCAACTGCCTGATTGGGAGAGGTTACAGAGGAAGGCAATAAAAAAGATTCGCTTGGCTTTCAAAGGAAAGGAGAGGAGAAAATACGGCAACTCTCGGATCCTTGGGAGGGCAGAGATCACTCCCCTTCTTCAACCAGGAGATCTCCTCACACAAAAGAAGAGAGATCTCTCTAAAAAAAAGAAAAGAAAAAAAAGATCTTTCCAGACAGCAGCTGGTATCTCTCTCTCCCCGGGATTTGATCTCCCCGATTCGTCCTCTGCTCTCTCGATCTCTCTCCCTTAATCTTTAACCCACCCACACTCTGTTTTCGGACGGTCTTCAACCTCTCGACAGGAGCGCTACAGAAAGAGAAGAAAAAAAAAAAAAAAGCTAAAAAGACAGTCTCGGTTTTTCTTCAAAAAACCGAGACATATCTCTCTCTCTCCCTCATCTCTATCTCTCTTTCTCTCTTTATCTCTCTCTCTCTCTCTCACTACATCTCTCTCTCTGTTTATCTCTCAGCTCCCCTCACGACTCTCCGCACTCTCTCTATTTCAATAGAAAGGTAGAGCATTGGTTTTTTTTTTTTATTATTTCAAAACAAAACGAAAAAAAAAAAAACAGAGAACAGAGTCTCGTTTTTTTAGTTTTGTTTTCACTTCCTCATGCTCACGTGCTATCCCTCTCTACTCTCCCGATCTTCCATCACCTCAATCTCTCTTCCCCATCACCTTCCATCCCCTCTGCACTTTCACAAATAAGAGCCATAGAAAAAAAAAAAAACGACAGAAAACAGAGCCTCTCCACGGCTGTCTCTGTTTTTGTTTTTTTAAAAAAAAAACTCTCTCTCTCTCTCTCTCTCTCTCTCTCTCTCTCTCTCTCTTCTCTCAACTTCCTCTCTCTCACTCTCCCTCACCGATTCTCTTTACTCTGTTTCTCTCTGTCTCCTCCTCTTGCCAATCTTTCACTCTTTCACTCCCTCACAACTTCTCTCGTCCATTCTCTCTCTCAGTTTCTGCAGCTCTTACTCTCACTCTGCTCTCTGTCTCTCTCACTCTTGCTCATTATCTCTCATTCCCCATCTCTCACACACTCTCTATCTCTGCTGTGAAAAAAAAAAAGCAAGAGAAAGAATTTAAAAAAAAGAGAAGAATAAAAGCGGAGCGGATCACATCGGCGGGATATTTTCGGATTTTTCGGTCCTCGGATTCGGCGGGGAACTCTATTACAGGTTGGTACCCCATTCTTGGATTATTCCCGAATTATTTGGCATTTATTATGAATTTTGCATGATTTTTAGCCTTTAATTGAATTTAATTGAATATTAAATGTGTATGCTAAAAATCATGATCTGCATGAGGATTTCAAATCCGTTTCGTCCCAAAATTTAATACGATGTTCTACATGAATAGAGTAAAATAACTATCGGATCGGATCGGACATTGAATCAACGGTTTTTTAGAATTTGAGTGAAGAGTGGTATTTTATTTTAAATATTGGCTGAGTAATTACGAAATTCGAAAAAATAGCCATCTCAGGATGATCTATTTTTTGGAATTTTAAATTTTTCTTGCGTTCATCACATCAGAACAAGGTCGGAGGACGTTTTCCGGAATTGTAATTTTCTCGAAAATCGTGTTTAAGAAATAGAAAACTCTTCAAAAATATCTCTTCGATGAAGAAAAATAAAATATATACTAAACGAATTCCAAAATTACTGAAATTTCTTAGGAAAATAATATAATGCTGATATATTCTACCATGAATTTTTGAGAATTTTTGGAATTGGTTTGGTATATCATTTTATACTTTCTTTGAAACTTATCAGATTTTGGGAGAATTTTTATTAACATCAGATCACGGATAAAATTCTCCACATTTTTATAGTATTCTTATATTCCATATTTCTAGTTGCTGTAAAATGTTCAAGTGATTTAGATCTTATTTCATATGGGATGTAGTGTTAAGTCATAATCTGGGCTGAAAATTGAAAAATCCGAAACTGATAGTAAATAGTTTCCAAAATTCATGAAAATCTTACAGCATGCTATATGTACTTATATCTTATTTCTGTAGAAATTTCACTGAATTTAGATTTCTATTTCTACTAGTTTCTGTGTTATTTTTGCAATCTGGTCAATTAATTGTTAAATCAAAATTAAATATGAGCTTAATGTAAAAATCTGTAAAAATCTCTCAATAAGCTACATCTCATCATATCTTGCTGCTGTAGAAGTTTCAACTCATTTCGAATTCATTTGCAACGGTTTCCCTTGTAAAATCACTCATATGGTTTAAAATTGATAAAATTCATTGAAAATCCGAAATTAATTAAAAATCATCTGAAAATCTCTAAAGAACCTTAAATCTCTGTCACATATTAACTCCTAAATCCATTGAAACAGCAATCTTAGGATCTTTAGATTTCCCTGGAAAAATGGCCAGTGCATCCATAATTGTATCCCTATTGCACTCGATCTTTGACAATTTGAATATTTAAGCTATAGCACGTTGTTGGCTCCGAGGTTACTGTCCACGGAAATCCTGAGATATGCCAGGCAATAAGGTGCTATAACCTAAGTATTAAATTGCGCAAGGAAAGAGCGCACGATTCCCTTCCTTGGATGCTATTCTGGGCCGAAATTGGTAAACCCTAGAGCCATTGGTAATCCTTTAATGTCCAAGAACTGAAAATCCTTGAAATCTGAAATTAACTAACTTCAAGAGCTTAAATCGATTTGTCTCGAGTCTTCCGGAACCATTGGATTATGGTTTCCGATATAAGAACCATTAGAGCCCAATTTAGGAACACTGGTGTCGTGTCGTGTCGTGTCCTAAGTTTTAGGGAGTCTTAGGTTTTAGGGAGTCCTAGAGTTAGGAGTCCAGCCTCATCACGGACGCTTGCTATGGATAGCAACCGTGCCATAGGTCTAGTTACACTAGTCACCCAATCTTTCCCTAGGACAAGCCTAGTAAACTAGGATGTAGGCTAACCTGCATTAGTCTAAGGAACAACTTGCATTTAGATAAGAATCATATAGCATCTTAGATGAAATCCTAGGATAATAAAACCCCCAACTTGAATTAAATAACTTCTCTTAAAACTGTTGAAACAGTCAATCCCGTCTAGGTCGGTGTCTTAGTTGAGTTAGGCATAAGTAGCTTAGCTTAGGTGCACCGAACTACGTCGACTCTGATCCCAGTGAGGCTTGGGTACGTAGGCAACTTGGATGTCTGATGGCATACCAACCGCGAGTCGGCACCACAACAAATTGTGGTGTTTTGTATATTAATTTTCTTGTAAATGCTTAATCAAATCACTTAGGATTTTCCATAAAATTAGAATTTTAGGAGAACTGTCACTTAGTTGAATCCAGACAAATAAAGTAATCAAGATACACATTTAGGATTCACATTAAAATTAGATCATAGGATGCATGTCACATAGTTCGCACATTAACTTAGAGTTGAATGAGCCATTTAAAATAAATTTAAAAGAGTTAGCTTTTAGAATCGAAGACCGATTACCGGGCAGGAATGGTGCATGTGGTGGATAACTCCTCATACCTTCCATTCTCGTAACCAGGTAGCGAGTCTAGATTTCTGGTTGATTTCGGGTCCTAGATCCCACATCTAGGTGGCGACTCTGTCAGTCTCTTTTGTGTGGAATTCGGATTGCCTTAGTGATCCCAAGTTCACATAAAAGATGAATTAAAATCGATAATAAAAATGCACACGCCAATCGCGTGGGTACGAGAGACCAAGAGAAGGCGTGGCGGCTCGCACCCCACCCCTCTCGCGGGATCGGGTCCCACAAATCCAAATATCAAAACTTGGCTAAAAGCACTTAGACACCATCTCTAAGGTTTACTAAGTATAAAGATTGATGTTTAATAAAGTTTTTAAAATAAGAATTTTTTTATTTTTTCAATCTACATCATTCAGTAACTAAATATAGGATTTAATACGCTCTCATTCTCAACTCAAAACATCGCTAAAACCTCCATGACATCATCTCTAGGGTTTCCTATGTCTAAAAGATGGATGTTTTATAAAGTTACTAAAATTAGAAACTTTTAATTTTTCAATCTCCATCTTTCATCAACTAAATCTAAGATTTAATACCCGCTCATTCTCATCCCAAAACTTCGTAAAAAGCTGGTTGACATCATCTCTAGGGTTTCAATACCATAACAATACCATAAAATATGATCTTTCATTAACTAAATCTAAGATTCAATACCATCTCATCATAATCTCAAAACTTAGCTAAAAGCTCCTTCACACCATCTTTAGGGTCTCCTATGTTTATGAGATTGATGTTTTATAAAGTATCTAAAATAGGGAACTTTTTATTTTTTCAATCTTCATCATTTATCAACTAAAACTAAGATTCAATACCATCTTATCCCCATCTCAAAATTTGGCTAAAATCACCTTAACACAATCACAAGGGTTTCCTATGTCTAAAAGATAGATGTTTTATAAAGTTTCTAAAATAAGAAACTTTATATATCTTCAATCTCCATCATCAACTAAATCAAAGATTCAATACCATCTAATCTAAATCTCAAAACTTGGCTAAACGCTCTTAGACACAATCTCGGTTTACTAAGTGTAAAAGATTTATGTTTTATAAAGTTTCTAAAATAAGAAACTTTTTATATTTTCAATCTCCATCCTTCACAACTAAATCTAAGATTCAATACCCTCTCATTCTCATCTCATAACTTGGGTAAAAGCTACTCGACACCATCTCTAGGGTGTCCATCATTCATCAACTAAATCTAAGATTCAATACCCTCTCATTATCATCCCAAAACTTGGATAAAAGCTCGTTGACATCATCTCTAGGGTTTCAATACCGTAAAAGATGGTCCTTCATCAACTAAATCTTTTATTTAATACCATCTCACCCTCATCTCAAAACTCGGCTAAAAGCTCTTGAACACCATCTCTAGGGTCTCCTATGTCTAAAAGATGGATGTTTTATAAAGTTTCTAAAATAAGAAATTATCTATTTTTTCAATCTCCATCCTTTATGAACTAAATCTAAGATTTAATACCATCTCATCCTCTTCTCAAAACTTGGCTAAAAGCTCCTTAACACCATCTCTAGGATTTCCTATGTCCAAAAGACGTATGTTTTATAAAGTTTCGAAAATAAGAAACTTTCTATTTTTTCAATCTCCAGGCTTCATCAACTAAATCTAAGATTCAATACCATCTAATCCTCATCTCAAAACATGGCAAAAAGTTCCTTGACAGCATCTCTAAGGTATTCTTAGGGTAAAAGATTGATGTTTTAGAAAGTTTCTAAAATAAGAAACTTTCTATTTTTAAAAACTCCATCCTTCATTAACCAAATCAAAGATTCAATATCATCTCAGTCTCAGCTCAAAACTTGGCTAAAAGCCCCGTCACACCTTCTCGAGGTTTTCCTATTTTTAAAAGATTGATGTTTTACCAAGTTTCTAAAATAATAAAAATTTCTATTTTTTCAGTCTCCATCTTTCACCAACTAAATCTAGGATTCAATATCATCTAATCCTAATCTCAAAACTTAGCTAAAAGCTCTTTGACCCCATCTCCAGGGTTTACTAAAAGTAAAAGATTGATGTTTTATAATGTTTCTAAAAGAAGAAAATTTTTATTTTTTCAATCTCAATCTTTCAGCAACTAAATCTAAGATTTAATACCTTCTCATTCTAATATCAAAACATGGCTCAAAGCTCCTTAACACCATCACTAGGGTTTCTTATGTCTAAAAGGAGGATGTTTTATAAAGTATTAAAATATGAAACTTTCTATTTTTTCAATCTCCATCCTTTATCAAATAAATCTAAGATTCAATACTGTCTCATTCTCATCCCAGACTTGGCTAAAAGCTAGTTGACATCATCTCTAGGGTTTCAATACCATAAAAGATGGCCCTTGATCAACTGAATCTAAGATTCAATACCATCTCATCCTATTCTAAAAAATTGGCGAAAAGCTCCTTGACACCATCTCTAAGGTTTCCTATGTCTAAAAGATTGATGTTTTAAAAAGTTTCTAAGATAAGAAACTTTCTATTTTCACAATCTTCATCCTTAATAAACTAAATCTAAAATTCAATACCCTCTATTCTCATCCTAAAACTTTGGTAGAAGCTCGTTTACATCATCTCTAGGGTTTTATTACCATAGAAGATTGTCCTTCATCAACTAAATCTATGATTCAATACCATCTCATCTTCTTCTCAAAACTTGGCTAAAAGCTCCTTGACACAATCTCCAGGGTTTATTGAGTGTAAAAGATTAATCTTTCATAAAGTTCCTAAAATAAGAAACTTTCTAGTCTTTAAATCGCCATCATTCATCAACTAAATCAAAGATTCAACACCCTCTCATTCTCATCTCAAAAGTTGGCTAAATGCACCTTCACAACATCTCCAAGGTTTAATATCTCTTAAAGATAGATGTTTTATACAATTTTTAAAATAAGAAACTTTCTATTTTTTCAATCTCCGTCCTTCATTAACTAAATCTAACATTCAAAACCCTCTCATTCTGATCCCAAAACTTAGCTAAAAGCTCGTTGACATCATCTTTAGGGTTTAAATATCATAAAAGATGGTCCTCAATCAACTAAATCTCTGTTTCAATACCATCTCATTCTAATCTCAAAACTTGGCTAAAAGCTCCTTCACACCATCTCTAGAGATTTCTATGTCTAAAAGATGGATGTTTTATAAAGTTTCTAATGTAAGAAACTTTTATTTTTTTTATTTCCATCATTTATCACCTAAATGTAAGATTCATTACTATCTCATCCTCATCTCAAAACTTCGCTAAAAGCTCCTTAACACCATCTCAAGGGTTTCCTATGTCTAAGACGTGGATGTTTATAAAGTTTCTAAAATAAGAAACTTTCTATTTTTTCAATCTCCATCCTTTATCAACTAAATCTAAGATTCAATACCCTGTCATTCTCATCCCGAACTTGGCTAAAAGCTGGTTGAGATCATCTCTAGGGTTTCAATACAATAAAAGATGGCCCTTGATCAACTGAATCTAAGATTCAATACCATCTCATCCTCATCTCAAAAATTGGATAAAAGCTCCTTGACACCATCTCTAGGGTCTCCTCTAGCTAAAAGATGGATGTTTTATAAAGTTTCTAAAATAAGAAACTTTCTATTTTTTCAATCCTCAAACTTTATAACCTAAATCTAAGATTCAATACCATCTCATCGTCATCTCAAACTTTGGCAAAAAGCTCATTAACACAACATTGAGGGTTTCTTATGTCTAGAAGATTGATTTTTAATAAAGTTTCTAAAATGAGAAACTTTCTATTTCTTCAACCTCCATCTATCATCAACTAAATCTAAGATTCAATACCACATAATCCTCATCTCAGAACTTGGCTAAAAGCTCTTTGACATCATCTCTAGGGTTTACTAAGTGGAAAAGATTGATATTTTATAAAGTTTCAAAAATAAGAAACTTTTTATTTTTTCAATCTCCATCCTTCAGCAACTAAATCTAAGATTTAATACCCTCTCATTCCCAACTCAAGACTTGGCTAAAAGCTCCTTGACATCGTCTCCAGGGTTTCCTATGTCTAAAAGATAGATGTTTTATAAAGTTTTTAAAAGAAGAAACTTTCTATTTTTTCAATCTTCATCTTTCATCAAGTAAATCTAAGATTCAATAGCCTCTCATTCTCATCCCAAAACTTGGCAAAACTCTAGGGTTTCAATACTATAAAAGATGGTATTTCATCAACTAAATCAAAGATTAAATACCATCCCATCCTAATCTCAACCTCCATCCTTAAGCAACTAAATCTAAGATTAAGTACCCTCTAATTCTCATCTCAAAACTTTGCTAAAAGCACCTTGACACCATCTCTAAGGTTTCGTATGTCTAAAAGATTGTTGTTTTAAAAAGTTTTTAAAAGAAAAAACTTTCTATTTTCACAATCTCCATCCTTAATCAACTAAATCTAAAATTCAATACCCTCTATTCTCATCCTAAAACTTTGCTAGAAGCTCGTTGACATCATCTCTAGGGTTTTAATACCTTATAAGATTGTCCTTCATCATCTAAATCTATGATTCAATACCATCTCATCTTCTTCTCAAAACTTGCCTAAAGGCTTCTTGTCACAATCTCTAGGGTTCATTAAGTGTAAAAGATTAATCTTTAATAAAGTTTCTAAAATAAGAAACTTTCTAATTTTTAAATCGCCATCCTTCATCAACTAAATTAAAGATTCAACATCCTCTCATTCTCATCTCAAAAGTTGGCTAAATGCACCTTCACAACATCTCCAGGGTTTACTATCTCTAAAAGATAGATGTTTTATACAGTTTCTAAAATAAGAAACTTTCTATTTTTTCAATCTCCATCATTCATTAACTAAATCTAAGATTGAAAACCCTCTCATTCTCATCCCAAAACTTAGCTAAAAACTCGTTGACATCATCTTTAGGGTTTAAATATCATAAAAGATGGTCCTCCATCAACTAAATCTTTGTTTCAATACCATCTCATTCTCATCTCAAAACTTGGCTAAAAGCTCCTTCCTACCATCTCTACGGCTTCCTATGTCTAAAAGATGGATGTTTTATAAAGTTTTTAATGTAAGAAACTTTCTATTTTTTTTATTTCCTTCCTTTATCAGCTAAATGTAAGATTCAATACCATCTCATCCTCATCTCAAAACTTCGCTAAAAGCTCCTGAACACCATCTCAAGGGTTTCCTATGTCTAAAACATGGATGTTTTATAAAGTTTCTAAAATAAGAAACTTTCTATTTTTTTAATCTCCATCCTTTATCAACTAAATCTAAGATTCAATACCCTCTCATTCTCATCCCAAACTTGGCTAAAATCTGGTTGACATCATCTCTAGGGTTTCAATACCATAAAAGATGGCCCTTGATCAACTGAATCTAAGATTCAATACCATCTCATCCGCATCTCAAAAATTGGCTAAAAGCACTTTGACAACATCTCTAGGGATTACTAAGTGTAAAACATTGATGTTTTATAAAGTTTCTAAAATAAGAAACTTTTTTTTTTCAATCCCCATCCTTCAGCAACAAAATCTAAGATTTAATACCCTCTCATTCCAAACTTAAAACTTGGCTAAAAGTTTCTTGACAGCATCTTTAGGGTTTCCTATATCTAAAAGATTGATGTTTTATAAAGTTTTTAAAAGAAGAAACTTTCTATTTTTTCAATCTTCATCCTTCATTAACTAAATCTAAGATTCAATACCCTCTCATTCTCATCCCAAAACTTGGCAAAAAGCTGGTTTACATCATCTCTAGGGTTTTAATACCATAAAAATGGTCTTTCATCAACTAAATCAAAGATTCAATACCATCTCATCTTAATCTCAAAACTGGGCTAAAAAGCTCCTTCCCACCATTTCTATGGTCTCCTACGTCTAAATGATTGATGTTTTATAAAGTTTCTACAGTAGAAAACTTTTTATTTTTTAATCTTCATCATTTATCAACTAAATCTAAGATTCAATATCATCTCATCCTCATCTCAAAATTTGGCTAAAAGCTCCTTAACACAATCTCGAGAGTTTCCTATGCTAAAAGAGGGATGTTTTATAAAGTTTCTAAAATAAGAAACTTTCTATTTATTCAATTTCTATCATTCATCAACTAAATCTAAGATTCAATACCATCTAATCCTCATCTCAAAACATGGATAAAAGCTCGTTGACATCAGCTCTAGGGTTTAGTAAGTGTAAAAGATGGATGTTTTATAAAGTTTCTAAAATAAGAAACTTTCTATTTTTTCAATCTCCATCTTTTATCAAGTAAATCTAAGATTCAATACCCTCTCATTCTTATCTCAAAACATAGCTAAAAGCTCGTTGGCATCATCTCTAGGGTTTCTTATGTCTAAAAGTTGTATGTTTTATATTATTTGTAAAATAAGAAACTCTCTATATTTTCAATATCCATAATTCATCAACTAACTCTACGATTCAATATCATCTCATCATCATCTCAAAACTGGGCTAAAAGCTCCTTGATACCATCTATAGGGTTTCCTATGTCTAAAAGACGGAGGTTTTTTAAACTTTCTAAAATAAGAAACTTTCGATTGTTTCAATTTCCATCCTTGATCAACTAAATCTAAGATTCAATACCATCTTAGATTTCGTTGATGAAGGATGATGATTGAAAAGATATAAAGTTTCTAATTTTAGAAGCTTTATAAAACATCCATCTTTTAGACATAGGAGACCCTTGAGACGGTGTCAAGGAACTTTTAGCCATGTTTTGGGATGAGGATGAGATGATATTGAATCTTAGATTTAGTTGATAAAGGATGGAGTTTGAAAAAAATAGAAAGTTTCTTATTTTAAAAACTTTATGAAACATCCACATTTTAGAAATAGGAAACCCTACAGATGAGCCCAACGAGCTTTTAACCAAGTTTTGGGATGAGAATAAGTGGGTATAGAATCTTAGATTTAATTAATGAAGGATCCAGATTGAAAAAATAGAAAGTTTCTTATATTAGAAACTTTATTAAACATCAATCTTTTAGACTTAGTAAACCCTAGAGATGGTGTCAAGGTACTTTTAGCCATGTTTTGGGATGAGGATGAGATAATATTGAATTTTAGATTTAGTTGAGGAAGGATGGAGATTGAAAAACAGGAAGTTTCTAATCTAAAGAAACTTTATAAAACATCCATCTTTTAGACATAGGAAACCATCTATATGGTGTGAATGAGCTTTTAGTCAAGTTTTAAGATGATGTTTAGATGGTATTGAATCTTAGATTTAGTTGATGAAGGATGGAGATTGAAAAAAAAGAAAGTTTCTTATTTCAGAAACTTTATAAAAATATCCATCTTTTAGACATAGGAAACCCTAGAAATGGTGTTAAGGAGCTTTTAACCAAGTTTTGGGATGAGGATGAGATGGTGTCAACGAGCTTTTAGCCAAGTTTTGGGATGAGAATGAGAGGGTATTGAATCATAGATTTAGTTGATGAACGATGGAGATTGAGAAAATAGAAAGTTTCATATTTTAGAAACTTTATAAAACAAATCTTTTACACTTCGTAAACCTAGAGATGGTGTCATGGGGCTTTGTGCAAAGTTTTGGGATGAGTTAGCGATGGTATTGAATCTTAGATTTAGTTGATAAATGATGGAGAAAAAATAAAAAGTTTCTTATTTTAGAAATTTTATAAAACATCTATGTTTAAGACATATGAAATCGTAGGGATGGTGTCAAGGAGCTTTTAGCCATGTTTTGAGATGACGATGCGGTGGTATTGAATCTTAGATTTAGTTGATGAAGGATGGAGAATGAAAAAATAGAAAGGTTCTTATTTTAGAGACGTTAAAATATCAATCTTTTAGACTTAGTAAACCTTAGAGATGGTGTCAATGAGCAACCTTGTTTTGAGATGAGGATGAGATAATATTGAATCTTAGATTTAGTTGGTGAATGATGGAGATTGAGAAAATAGAAAGTTTCTTATTATAGAAACCTCAATCTTTTAAAATTAGTAAACTCTAGAGATGATGTCAACGAGCATTTTGCCAAGTTTTGGGATGAGAATGAGAGGGTATTGAATCTTAGAATTTGTTGATGAAGGATGGAGATTGAAAAAAAAGAAAGTTTCTGATTTTAGAAACTTTATAAAACATCAATCTTTTAAACATAGGAAACCCTAGAGATGGTGTTAAGGAGCATTTAGCCAAGTTTTGGGATTAGGATGAGATGGTGTCAACGAGCTTTTAGCCAAGTTTTGGGATAAGAATGAGACGGTAATGAATCTTAGATTTACTTCATGAAGGATGGAGATTGAAGAAATATAAAATTTCTTATTTTTGAAACTTTAGAAAACAACGACCTTTTACACTTAGTAAACCTTAGAGATGGTGTGAGGGAGCTTTGAGCCAAATTTTGGGATGAGTTAGCGATGATATTGAATAATAGATTTAGTTGATGAAAGATGAGGAAGAAATAAAAAATTTCTTATTTTAGAAACTTTATAAAACATCTATCTTTTAGACATATGAAACCCTAGAAATGGTGTAAAAGATCTTTTAGCCAAGTTTTAAGGTGAGGATGCGATGGTAATGAATCTTAGATTTAGTTGATGAAGTATAGAGACTGGAAAAATAGAAACTTTGTGATTATAGAAAATTTCTAAAACATCAATCTTTTAGTCATCAGAAACCCTATAGATAGTGTAAAGGAGCTTTTAGCTAATTTTTAGGATGAGGATGAGAATTGAAAAAATGGAAAGTTTCTGATTTTAGAAACTTTATAAAACAAACATCTTTTAGACATCGGAAACCCTACATATGGTGTCATGGAGCTTTTAGCCATGTTTTGAGATAATGATGAAATGATATTGAATCTTAGATTTAGTTGATTAAGGATGGAGATTAAAAAAATAGAATGCTTCTTATTTTAGAAACTTTACATAACATTCATCTTTTAGACATAAGAAACCCTAGAGATGATGTCAATGAGCTTTTTGCCAACTTTCGAGATCAGAATGTGAGGGTATTGAATCTTAGATCTAGTTGATGAAGAATGGAGATTGAAAAAATAGAAAGTTTCTTATTTTAGAAACTTTATAAAACATCAATATTTTAAACTTAGTAAACCATAGAGATGGTGTCAAGGAGCTTCTAGATTCATCTTTTAGGGTATGTAAACCCTAAAGATCATGTCAATGAGTTTTTAGCAAAGTTTTGAATGAGAATGAGAGGGCATTGAATCTTAGATTTAGTTGATAAATGATGGAGATTGAAGAAATAGAAAATTTCTTATTTTAGAAACTTTATGAAGCATTAATCTTTTAGACATATGAGACCCTATATCCATCTTTTAGCCATGTTTTTGGATGAGTTAGTGATGGTATTGATTGTTAAATTTAGTTGTGTGGGACCCAGATCCCGCGAGAGGGGCGTGGGGCGCGAGCCGCCGCGCGCTCTCCTTTGGTCTCTCGTTCCCACGCGATTGGCGTGTGCATTTTAATATTGATTTGAATTCGTCTTTCCTGTGGACTTGGGATCACTAAGGCAATCCGAATTCCACACGAAAGAGACTGACAGAGTCGCCACCTAGATGTGGGATCTAGGACCCATAATTAACCAGAAATCTAGACTCGCTACCTGGTTACGAGAATGGAAGGTATGGGGAGTTATCCACCACATGCACCATTCTTGTCCGATAATCGGTCTTCGATTCCAAAAGCTAACTCTTTTAAATTTATTTTAAATGGCTCATTCAACTCTATGTTAATGTGCGAACTAAGTGACATGCATCCTAGAATCTAATTTCAATGTGAATCCTAGATGTGTATCTTGATTTATTAATTTGTCTGGATTCATTCTAAGTGAAAGTTCTCCTAGAATTCTAATTTCATGGAAAACCCTAACTGATTTGATTAAGTATTTACAAGAAAATTAATATACAAAACACCACAATTTGTTGTGGTGCCGACTCGCGGGTGGTATGCCGTCAGACATCCAAGCTGCCTACGTACCCAAGCCTCACTGGGATCAGAGTCGACGTAGTTCGGTGCACCTAAGCTAAGCTACATATGCCTAACTCAACTAGGACACCGACTTAGACGGATTTGACTGTTTCAACAGTTTTAAGAGGAATTATTTAATTCAAGTTGAGGATTTTATTATCTTAGGATTTCATCTAAGATGCTATATGATTCTTATCTGAATGCAAGTTGTCCCTTAGACTAATGCAGGTTTGCCTACATCCTAGTTTACTAGGCTTGTCCTAGGGAAGGATTGGGTGACTAGTGTAACTAGACCTATGGTACGGTTGCTATTCATAGCAAGCGTCCGTGATGAGGCTGAACTCCTAACTATAGGACTTCCTAAAACCTAGGACACGGCACGACACCAGTGTTCCTAAATTGGGCTCTAATGGTTCTTAGATTGGAAACCATAATCCAATGGTTCCGAAAGACACAAGATAAATCGATTTAAGTTCTCGAAGTTAACGAATTTCAGATTTTGAGGATTTTCAGTTTCTGGACATTTAAGGAATACCAACGGTTCTAGGGTTCGCCAATTTCGGCTCAGAATGACATCCAAGGAAGGGAATCGTGCGCTCTTTCCTTGGGCAATTTAATACTTAGGTTATAGCATCTTATTGCCTGGCAAATCTCAGGATTTCCGTGGACAGTAACCTCGGAGCCAACAACATGCTATAGCTTAAATATT
This sequence comes from Tasmannia lanceolata, assembly GCF_043159265.1. Lineage (NCBI taxonomy): Eukaryota > Viridiplantae > Streptophyta > Magnoliopsida > Canellales > Winteraceae > Tasmannia > Tasmannia lanceolata. Next base: position 4,127,144 of record NW_027518713.1, on the reverse strand, counting down.
CAAATTGTCAAAGATCGGTTGCAATTAAGATACGATTATGGACGCACTGGCCATTTTTCCAGGAAAATCTAAAGATCCTAAAATTTCTGTTTCAATGGATTAAGGAATGAACATGTGACAGAATTTAAGATTCTTTGGAAATTTTCACAATAATTTTTAATTGATTTCGAATTTTTAATGGATTTTATCAATTTTAATCATATGAGTGATTTTACAAGTGAAATTATTGCAAACGAATTCGAAATGAGTTGAAATTTCTACAGCAGCAAGATGGGAATATATGTAGCTTACTGGATGAGTTTTGCAGATTTTTACATTAAATTCACATTTAATATTGATTAAACAATTAAATGACCAGATTGCAACATTAACACAGAAACTACAAGAAATAGAAATTTAAATTCTATGAAATTTCTACAGAAATAAGATATGAATAAAAATAGCATGCTGTGAGAATTTCATAAATTGTAATGACTATTTACAACCAATTCCGGATTTTACAATTTTCAGACCAGATTATGAATTAACACTACAGCCCATATGAAACCAGATCCAAAACACTTGAAACTTTTACAGTAACAAGGAATATGGAATATAAGACTACTGTAAAAATGTCAAGAATTTGAATGATGATATGGTGTCAGTAAAAATTCTCACAAAATCTGGTAATTTTCAAAGAAAATATAAAATAATATACCAAACCGAATCCAACAATTCTCAAAAATTCATGGTAGAATGTGTGAGTATCATAGTATGTTTCCACGAAATTTCATTAATTTTGGAGTCTGTTTAGTATATAATTTATTTTCCTTTGTCAAAAGATGTTTTTTTGAAGAGTTTTCTATTTTTAAAACACAATTTGCGGAAAAATTCGGAAAAATTGGAAAAAATTCAAAAACAATGTACCTACCTGTGATGAAGATCTCCGCCCAATCCAAGAGTCAAGAAAAATCACCGCCGCCGATCCGCTCCGCCGTCTTTCGCTTTCTCTTAGAGGGAAGGATTGGGGAGTGATTTGAAGAGATAATGGAAGAAGAATATCTTAGAGAGAGGGATTGGGGGAGTGATTGGAAGAGATAATGAAAGATGAATCTATTTTTTTCTCTTCTTTTTTTTCTCCTCCTTGGTGTGGATGGGAAGGAAGATATATATAGGGAGAGAAAGAGAGAGAGAGAGATATGTTGGTGGAGAGCTCATCATGTTGTCCCTCTTAGTGGAGAATCCATCATTATTGTTCTTAGTGGAGGGCCCATCATGTTTCTTAGTGGAGAGCCCATTATTATTGCTCTTAGTGGAGGGTCCATCATGTTTCTTAGTGGAGAATCCATCATTATTGTTCTTAGTGGAGGGCCCATCATGTTTCTTAGTGGAGAGCTACCATCATTGCTCTTAGTGGAGGGCCCATCATGTTGTCTTAGTGGAGAGCTACCATCATTGCTCTTAGTGGAGAGCTACCATCATTGCTCTTCACAAGAGGCCCCACAAGAGGCCCCACTGAGGCCCCACAATGTGGGCCCCACAATGTGGGCCCCACAATGTGGGCCAAATTCTTTCTGGCTCGGATTCTCGTGAATAATCACTCTCCACAATTATCAGGACGACGCAAAATATGACAGAAATATCCGAAAAGATCGAGAAAACATGGGGGACGGACACCGAAATGGAGAATACTGACGGACTGACAGAAAAAACCCTAATTTCTTTATCGATTAAGGCAGAACAAAATGGGGGTGTCTACAGATGCCCCTCTTTGGTAGAGATGACGTAGTCATCAAATACCAAAGTCAAAATGACAGAACCATTTTGCGTAGCTTTAATCAACAAAGGACTTTCTAGACACAACGCACCTTAACATAATGCAAGACCCTAGATAAAATCCTAGAATTTAGAATGCAATAAAAAGTCCTGCTGCGGTGCTGCTCACAAACGGGCAACGAGAGAGGATGAGACCATTCACAAATGGACTCACAACATGAGATACCGTTCAGAAACGGGCTCAAAGAGGATAGGAGGCCATTCACAAATGGATTCGGACAATGAGGTACCGTTCATAAACGGTCTCAAGGAGGATAAGAGACCATTCACAAATGGACTCGAGAAATGAGGCACCGTTCACAAACGGGCTCAAGGAGGACATGAGATCATTCCCAAATGGACTCAGAAAACGAGACACCGTTCACCAACGGGTTCAAGGAGAAGACGAGACAATTTACAAATGAACTTCAGAAAATGAGACACCGTTCACAAATGGGTTCAAGGAGAAAACGAGACCATTCACAAATGAACTCGAGAAATGAGGCGTCGTTCACAAACGGGCTCAAGGAGAACATGAGACTATTCACAAATGGACTCGGACAATGAGGTACCGTTCACAAACGGCCTTAAGGAGGATAAGAGACCATAGTTGTATGGACTAGAAGAGAATGGAATACCGTATTTTTACGGAGTTCCAAGGAAATGAGGTATCATATTTGTATGATAAGAGAACATTTTTGAATGGACTCAGAAGAGAATGGAATACCGTATATTTACGGAGTTCCAAGGAAATGAGCTATCATATTTGTATGATGCTCAAAGAGAATAAGAGAACATTTTGGAATGGACTCAGAATGAAATACCGTATTTTTACGGCTTCAACTTCGGTTGAGATGAATTAATGAATTTGACAATGAAGAATTTGGAGATTTTTCATGAATTTGAATTTTGACGTAGAATTGGATTTGATGAATTTGAGGAATTTGAATTTGACGTAGAATTAGATTGTATGGACTCGAAGAGAATGGAATAGCGTATTTTTACGGAGTTCCAAAGAAATGAGTTATCATATTTGTATGATGCTCAAAGGGAATAAGTGAACATTTTGAATGGACTTAGAAGAGAATGGAATACCATATTTTTACGGAGTTCCAAAGAAATGAGGTATCATATTTGTATGATGCTCAAAGAGAATAAGAAAACATTTTTGAATGGACTCAGAAGAGAATGGAATACCATATTTTTACGGAGTTCCAAAGAAATGAGGTATCATATTTGTATGATGCTCAAAGAGAATAAGAAAACATTTTTGAATGGACTCAGAAGAGAATGGAATACCGTATTTTTACGGAGTTCCAAGGAAATGAGGTATCATATTTGTATGATGCTCAAAGAGAATAAGAGAACATTTTTGAATGGACTCAGAAGAGAATGGAATACCGTATTTTTACGGAGTTCCAAGGAAATGAGGTATCATATTTGTATGATGCTCAAAGGGAATAAGAGAACATTTTGAATGGACTCAGAAGAGAATGGAATACCGTATTTTTACGGAGTTCCAAGGAAATGAGGTATCATATTTATATGATGCTCAAAGAGAATAAGAGAACATTTTTGAATGAACTCAGAATGAAATACCGTATTTGTACGGCTTCCAAGGAAATGAGACATCATATTTGTATGATGCTCAAAGAGAATAAGAGACCGTAGTTGTATGGACTCGAAGAGAATGGAACACCATATTTTTACGGAGTTCCAAGGAAATGAGACATCACATTTGTATGATGCTCAAAGAGAATAAGAGAACATTTTTGAATGAACTCAGAATGAAATACCATATTTGTACGGCTTCCAAGGAAATGAGACATCATATTTGTATGATGCTCAAAGAGAATAAGAGACCATAGTTGTATGGACTCGAAATGAAATACCGTATTTGTACGGCTTCCAAGGAAATGAGGTATCATATTTGTATGATGCTCAAAGAGAATAAGAGAACATTTTTGAATGGACTCAGAACAGAATGGAATACCGTATTTTTACGGAGTTCCAAGGAAATGAGGTATCATATTTGTATGATGCTCAAAGAGAATAAGAGAACATTTTTGAATGGACTCAGAATGAAATACCGTATTTTTACGGCTTCAACTTCGGTTGAGATGAATTAATGAATTTGACAATGAAGAATTTGGAGATTTTTCATGAATTTGAATTTGACGTAGAATTGGATTTGATGAATTTGGGGAATTAGAATTTGACGTAGAATTAGATTTGATGAATTTTGGGAATTTGAATTTGACGTAGAATTGGATTTGATGAATTTTGGATTTTTTATTTTTTTTTTGGATTTGATGAATTTTGGATTTTTTTTTTTGAACTCAATGAAATCGGGGATATTATAGATCGTGCCTGACAAAGATATCGGAAACTAGGACTTTGACGAATGATGAAACGGCAAACCTTAGGAACGAAGAACCATTACTAACAAGAATGGATCAGAAACACTTTTATGAAACTTCAACAAGATTTTTCTCAAAGAGACTGCTGGTCTTGTCTTTGGGGATTTGGATAACTGAAACCTTGAACAAGACACTTGAAATTGGTAATCTAGAACAACGGCTCTCTTGGATATAACCAAACTAACTGGAAGGAAATTCTGAATTTTAACGGTTCATCTTTCTGAGAAATTGGGTCGACCATCATTGCATCTGAAGCTCTTCCAAGCTTAAGATGCCTTCCTGGGGTATGACATTTTTATGGAAGCTGGGCTTTCTGATGTTTCTACTTCTGAATTCTTCTGAGTTGATCTTCTTTGAAATGTAGCTGTTTGACTAGATTCTTGAACTCTTTCAGGTACAATCGCAGGGAGCTGACGAGGTCGGGCCTCCTTCACCGAGACAGTTGCATCATTTGGACATATGGATGACGATTGACTCCTTTTAAAGAGAAAACTTAGATAAAAGACACTAGTCAAAGGATTGAGCAGCTCTGAAGGAGTGAACATAGAATGACAAAGATTGACTAACTACACAGACAGACACGGTAATGCTTCTGACTTAGTTAACATTTTATTTGGTAAGTCCATCCTTTCGAGGAATGTTTTTTCAATTGGTAAACACTGGACTTTTTCCTTAAAACAGTAATGCTTCAAGGATTTAATTACGACCCCTAAGATTGCTTAGCTTCAATGCCCCCAGTTTTGAGGATGTCATTTGAATTTGCTTGAACTTCGGTTGATCCTCAGTCTTGATACCGGCTGTAGCCTTCTTATAAATTTGCTTGAACTTCAGTTGATCTTCAGTCTTGATACCGGCTGTAGCCTTCTTATAATGATTCTCTTACCGTGACCAAGTCACCTCTTCAGGGTTTTTAACTTGGCGGACCGTGCTAGCCTTAACTTTTGCCTGAACCGCCCTTCTAGGTTTTCGATTCAGCAGGCTATCCCCTTAGCTTTTGCCTAAGCCGCCCTTTCGGGTTTTCAACTTAGCAGGGGAATGATCTTAAATTTTGCCTAAACCGCCCTTTCAGGTTTTCAGTCTAGCAGATCTTCAAACTCCATTTTTTTATTCATCATCATTTTTTTTTCTTTTTGTGTTTCGGGACCTAGATCATTAGTTCTGAACACCGGAAGGACTTTATAGGTAGGATAGGGCTTTTCAAAGAATGGCTTAAGGTTCAACAAAGATTTCGACCGAACCTGTGAACATGTTGCCTACATATCCCAAGGTAGGAATCAGGTCGTGTGTAGTTTAGGGCGAATGCCCCTAGTTTGAAGATAGATTACTTGAAGGTTAATTGATTTTTCATTTTTCTTTTCTTTCTGGAATAATTGACTTCTCTTCTTTTGGAAGTTGTCCCTCTTTTTTCTGAAAGGATTGAATTTCTTTTTTTTTTTGGATCGATTGAATTGCTTTTCTTTTTTGAATTGACCGAACTCAGTTTAACCGAGCTGCCTACGTACCCCAGTGTAGGGATCAGGTCTCGCGTAGTTCGGGGCGAATGCCCCTAGTTTGATGGGTTTTCAAGAAAATTTCATTTAGGCTCGAAGGGTTTGCAAACCAGTATTCTTTTGACGTTGGGTTCTGATTTTGGGATTTATTCGGCCAAAGGAGGCCTTCCGATGTTCAGATTGGGAGTCGATCTAGTTTACTAGAGTCCCTCTGGTACTGATTATTTATTTTTTTATTTTCTTTTTCTTTTTTTTACGGAGTTTGACGGCATTTCCAGGTAAGAGATAATAAATCTTCTTCTTTCAAGATTCTAATACGTGCCTTCGACTTTCATAGAGCGAAACTTGTTCTTCGACATCCTCCATCTATGGATTTGTAACTCTTGATATCTGATGATCACTTTTCAATGCTTGCTCTTGAACTTCTTATCTCGAATTTGATGGCTTCATGTTATGAATTTGAGAACCAAGGTCATTGATTGGTAATATGAAAGTTGTTTCCACTCCATGCCCCTTGCATAGCATATGATATTCACTTCATTCTTTCTTGAACCTTCTATCTGGGTCTTTCTCTTGGCATTAATGGTAACACTTACCGGACCATCTTTTTATCCTCAAAATGGGTTTACCAATTCTTCACACTTTTCAGAGGGTAATGTATTTTCAATCGGCATTTACTGGATCAAGGTTTCAGTGCCAGTGTTTACCACTTTAATTTCATCTTTGAAAGGCTGAGATTGGCGCTCCTCCTCTTGTTCAAGTAATTGTTGTGACTCAAGTGGAGTTTCGTCAATTTTGTCCTCATTCGAGGAGGGAGTCTTATTTTAAGATCAGAAGCACACTTAAGAAACGGACACAAGTGAATTATTGGGACTTCCAATTTCATTTAAAGAGAAAGCTCTTACATCTGACAACCTATTCTGAACATGCTCAGGATTCACGACCCTAAAATAGAAAAATCAAAAGATAACTTGCCTGGACTAGGCATTGACCTTTAATTGTAAGACCGGACTCAACAATTGTACTGACCATGGTGACTGACTCAACATAAAATAATAAATGACTAAAACTTTAACTGCTGCAACTGTCTAGCTTCGGAGGCTCGGCGAAAGCTGGTTCACAAGTAGTTGGGACAATAGAATGAATCCTAAAGGACCAAGACATGACAATGATGACAGATTCGCATAGGGGAATGCCCTTAGTTCAAGGATTATGAGAGTAAACTCTGAAGGATTTAGCAGAAATATTCTTGAAAAAGGTTGCCCTTAGAGGAGGAAGAGACCAAGGGTACAGGCAAGATTGGATCATCAAGATTGCACGATCAAATGATTGAGACACAATTTCCGCCAATGAAGACACAATCGAATCCCACAAGAGACGAATGATAGACACATGATCAAAATGTGAGATTGCATAGGACTATTTTCAACGGATAGATCATGAATGACTAATCCTATGAGATCTTTGAAAATGATGGGATTTATATCCTAACCCCAAAGGGAAAATTTTTAATCTTCACACATTTTATCAGTGTTACCTGAAGGCATCAACCTTACTCCTAATCTAGCGGAGTGGAGAGAGGATCTCGACTCATGACTTTGTTCGTGTATCTAAGGACCGATCGTAGCCATTGGAAAATGGACTACGGCCTAATCTAGACACAAATGGGTAAGATATCCTAAACTAGGCTTACACACGTGATGCACATGTGTTCGTAGACTACATGCATGTGTGGGTTAATCTAGGGGTAAGGCCAAGAGTTCCCTTAGCGCGAATCCCTGTTCGATATACTGTACCAGTGTCCGGCGTATCAGTACGTGAACAAGAGATCCGTTTACGTACCATAAAGGTACTAGGCTAAGGGTGGAATGCTTCTCTAGCACAGAGGCACCAGGTGATGAAATCCCAGTCAACCATGCTAGATAACACTCCGGGTTCCTAAAATAGGATGTGTGTGCATGTGAGATGCAGGGTTTAGATGCAAGTGATGTAAGTGTGTGCAATAAGTTCGCGCAATCTATGATGCCTTCAGGTTTTATTAAATTAAGTTCGAGTAAAATGTGATGAGAAAATAAAATAAGACAAACTAATCTAACAAGCATAAAAGAGATAGAGTTTTCATGAGCCAGTTAAAATAGATTCAAATGAGTTATCCTTTGGAATTGTAATGAAGTTAGGTGGTCCCCAGCAGAGTCGCCAGACTGTGGGACCCAGATCCCGCGAGAGGGGCGTGGGGCGCGAGCCGCCGCGCGCTCTCCTTTGGTCTCTCGTTCCCACGCGATTGGCGTGTGCATTTTAATATTGATTTGAATTCGTCTTTCCTGTGGACTTGGGATCACTAAGGCAATCCGAATTCCACACGAAAGAGACTGACAGAGTCGCCACCTAGATGTGGGATCTAGGACCCATAATTAACCAGAAATCTAGACTCGCTACCTGGTTACGAGAATGGAAGGTATGGGGAGTTATCCACCACATGCACCATTCTTGTCCGATAATCGGTCTTCGATTCCAAAAGCTAACTCTTTTAAATTTATTTTAAATGGCTCATTCAACTCTATGTTAATGTGCGAACTAAGTGACATGCATCCTAGAATCTAATTTCAATGTGAATCCTAGATGTGTATCTTGATTTATTAATTTGTCTGGATTCATTCTAAGTGAAAGTTCTCCTAGAATTCTAATTTCATGGAAAACCCTAACTGATTTGATTAAGTATTTACAAGAAAATTAATATACAAAACACCACAATTTGTTGTGGTGCCGACTCGCGGGTGGTATGCCGTCAGACATCCAAGCTGCCTACGTACCCAAGCCTCACTGGGATCAGAGTCGACGTAGTTCGGTGCACCTAAGCTAAGCTACATATGCCTAACTCAACTAGGACACCGACTTAGACGGATTTGACTGTTTCAACAGTTTTAAGAGGAATTATTTAATTCAAGTTGAGGATTTTATTATCTTAGGATTTCATCTAAGATGCTATATGATTCTTATCTGAATGCAAGTTGTCCCTTAGACTAATGCAGGTTTGCCTACATCCTAGTTTACTAGGCTTGTCCTAGGGAAGGATTGGGTGACTAGTGTAACTAGACCTATGGTACGGTTGCTATTCATAGCAAGCGTCCGTGATGAGGCTGAACTCCTAACTATAGGACTTCCTAAAACCTAGGACACGGCACGACACCAGTGTTCCTAAATTGGGCTCTAATGGTTCTTAGATTGGAAACCATAATCCAATGGTTCCGAAAGACACAAGATAAATCGATTTAAGTTCTCGAAGTTAACGAATTTCAGATTTTGAGGATTTTCAGTTTCTGGACATTTAAGGAATACCAACGGTTCTAGGGTTCGCCAATTTCGGCTCAGAATGACATCCAAGGAAGGGAATCGTGCGCTCTTTCCTTGGGCAATTTAATACTTAGGTTATAGCATCTTATTGCCTGGCAAATCTCAGGATTTCCGTGGACAGTAACCTCGGAGCCAACAACATGCTATAGCTTAAATATTCAAATTGTCAAAGATCGGTTGCAATTAAGATACGATTATGGACGCACTGGCCATTTTTCCAGGAAAATCTAAAGATCCTAAAATTTCTGTTTCAATGGATTAAGGAATGAACATGTGACAGAATTTAAGATTCTTTGGAAATTTTCACAATAATTTTTAATTGATTTCGAATTTTTAATGGATTTTATCAATTTTAATCATATGAGTGATTTTACAAGTGAAATTATTGCAAACGAATTCGAAATGAGTTGAAATTTCTACAGCAGCAAGATGGGAATATATGTAGCTTACTGGATGAGTTTTGCAGATTTTTACATTAAATTCACATTTAATATTGATTAAACAATTAAATGACCAGATTGCAACATTAACACAGAAACTACAAGAAATAGAAATTTAAATTCTATGAAATTTCTACAGAAATAAGATATGAATAAAAATAGCATGCTGTGAGAATTTCATAAATTGTAATGACTATTTACAACCAATTCCGGATTTTACAATTTTCAGACCAGATTATGAATTAACACTACAGCCCATATGAAACCAGATCCAAAACACTTGAAACTTTTACAGTAACAAGGAATATGGAATATAAGACTACTGTAAAAATGTCAAGAATTTGAATGATGATATGGTGTCAGTAAAAATTCTCACAAAATCTGGTAATTTTCAAAGAAAATATAAAATAATATACCAAACCGAATCCAACAATTCTCAAAAATTCATGGTAGAATGTGTGAGTATCATAGTATGTTTCCACGAAATTTCATTAATTTTGGAGTCTGTTTAGTATATAATTTATTTTCCTTTGTCAAAAGATGTTTTTTTGAAGAGTTTTCTATTTTTAAAACACAATTTGCGGAAAAATTCGGAAAAATTGGAAAAAATTCAAAAACAATGTACCTACCTGTGATGAAGATCTCCGCCCAATCCAAGAGTCAAGAAAAATCACCGCCGCCGATCCGCTCCGCCGTCTTTCGCTTTCTCTTAGAGGGAAGGATTGGGGAGTGATTTGAAGAGATAATGGAAGAAGAATATCTTAGAGAGAGGGATTGGGGGAGTGATTGGAAGAGATAATGAAAGATGAATCTATTTTTTTCTCTTCTTTTTTTTCTCCTCCTTGGTGTGGATGGGAAGGAAGATATATATAGGGAGAGAAAGAGAGAGAGAGAGATATGTTGGTGGAGAGCTCATCATGTTGTCCCTCTTAGTGGAGAATCCATCATTATTGTTCTTAGTGGAGGGCCCATCATGTTTCTTAGTGGAGAGCCCATTATTATTGCTCTTAGTGGAGGGTCCATCATGTTTCTTAGTGGAGAATCCATCATTATTGTTCTTAGTGGAGGGCCCATCATGTTTCTTAGTGGAGAGCTACCATCATTGCTCTTAGTGGAGGGCCCATCATGTTGTCTTAGTGGAGAGCTACCATCATTGCTCTTAGTGGAGAGCTACCATCATTGCTCTTCACAAGAGGCCCCACAAGAGGCCCCACTGAGGCCCCACAATGTGGGCCCCACAATGTGGGCCCCACAATGTGGGCCAAATTCTTTCTGGCTCGGATTCTCGTGAATAATCACTCTCCACAATTATCAGGACGACGCAAAATATGACAGAAATATCCGAAAAGATCGAGAAAACATGGGGGACGGACACCGAAATGGAGAATACTGACGGACTGACAGAAAAAACCCTAATTTCTTTATCGATTAAGGCAGAACAAAATGGGGGTGTCTACAAGTTGATGAAAGATGGAGAAAAAATAAAAAGTTTCTTATTTCAAAAACTTTATAAAATATCTATCTTTTAGACATAAGAAACCCTATGGATGGTGTCAATGAGCTTTTAGCCAAGTTTTGATACGAGGATGAGATGGTATTGAATTTTAGATTTAGTTGAGGAAGGATGGAGATTGAAAAATGGAAAGTTTCTAATCTAAAGAAACTTTATAAAACATCCATCTTTTAGACATAGGAAACCATCTATATGGTATCAATGAGCTTTTACTTAAGTTTTGAGAAGTGGTTTATATGGTATTGAATCTTAGATTGAAAAAATAGAAAGTTTCTGATTTTTGAAACTTTATACAACATCCATCTTTTAGACATAGGAAACCTTACAGATGGTGTCAATGAGGTTTTAGCCAAATTTTTAGATGAGGATGAGATAGCATTAAATCTTAGATTTAGTTCATGAAGGATTGAGATTGAAAAAATAAAATGTTTATGATTATAGAAACTTTGTAAAACATCAACCTTTTAAACATAGGAGACCTTAAAGATGGTGTCATTGAGCTTTTAGCCAAGTTTTGGGATGGCGATGAAATGTTATTGAATCTTAGATTTAGTTGATGATGGATGGAGATTGACAAAATATAAAGTTTCTTATTTTTTAAACTTTATATAACATCCATTTTTTATGGTATTAAAACCCTAGAGATGATGTCAACGAGCTTTTAGCTACGTTTTGGGATGAGAATGAGAGGGTATTGAATCTTAGATTTAGTTGACGAAGGATGAATTTTGAAAAAACAGAAAGTTTCAGATCGTGTCAAGGAGCTTTTATCCATATCATCCTCATCCCAGAACTTGACAAAGTTCCTTGACACCATCTCTAGGGTTTACTAAGTGTAAAAGATTGATGTTTTACAAAGTGTCTAAAATAAGAAACTTTCTATTTTTTCATTCTCCATCCTTTGTCAACTAAATCTAAGCTTTAATACCATCCAATGCTCATCTTAAAACTTAGGTAAAAGCTCTTTGACACCATCTCTAGGGTTTCATATGTCTAAAAGATGGATGTCTTATAAAGTTTCAAAAATTAGAAACTTTCTATTTTTCAGTCCCTATCCTTCATTAATTAAATCTAAGATTCAATACCCTTTCATTCTGATCCCAAAACCTGGCTAAAAGCTCGTTGAGATCATCTCTAGGGTTTTCGATGTCTAAAAGATGGAAGTTTTATAAAGTTTCTAAAATAAGAAACTTCAAAATTTTCAATCGCCATCCGTAATAAACTAATTCTAAGATTCACTACCATCTCATCCTCATCCCAAAACTTGGCTAAAAGCTCCAAAGCTCATTATCTTCTTTAGGATCACAGCCCAGTGCACATAGGATGTAGGGCCCACCTGCATTAGTTTAGGGCTAACTAGCATTAGGTAGGACATATAGGGACTCTTAAAACTCACAAACAAGTGGAACCTAACTAATCATATGCAATAAGCTTTTAACAATTAGTCAAGTCTAGTTGATTGAGTCTAGGATAGCAGTCTTAGATTTGTTAGGCATTGTAGTTTAGAATAGGTGCGAGAACTATGTGGCCTTAATTCCTGTAGAGGCAAGGATACGTAGGCTGCTTTAGATCAACATCAGACTATCCAAGATTCAGGCAAAAAAATAATTAGAGTCTTTGGGTTTATTGTTAGTGCTATAGGGTTTGTGTTTGTAGTTATCATTGTTTCTTGCATATGTCCATTACAGTATGTCTTCTTTCAGACTAGGATTATTTCCTTATTTGATTACTCACATGTTTAACTGTAGCTCTCACATGCTTAGCTGTAGCTCTTTACTATTGCTGATTATTACTTTTTTTTTTTTAATAGGTAAGCTGGGGTTAGGCAGACCCCGACCAGATATATTAGAAGAAAAAAGGAATTACAATGAGAACATAGAGACAAACCCACCTAGACAAGGGGGCAACACACGAACAAAATAGGCTCAAAAGGGCAACAAGAGAGTAAACATAAACAAAACCAACAGGGGTTAGAAACAAATTAACTTCCATCGGTGAAGGAAACCCAAAGGAGAGGATCTCCACATTAGAGCCGGCACACGCCCTTACTTAATTTGGAGGTGGCTTTGAAATCGAAGGCAGAACAAAAGAAGGGGGAGGCCGAAGGAGGATGGTCGATTGTTTCCCTTTCTTAGCTTTCTTGTTTTGGACTTCCTTCCAGCTTCCATCACCTGTTGGTGGGCTCCCTAGGGAGGGTGAAGAAATTTGAGTAGACTCAATGGGGGATTGCTTCTCGGGGTCATAAATCGATTCATCTAACACTGAGAATCTGTTTCGACTGGGTATAGAAGGAACTTCAGGAACTGGGTTCTCCATTGATAGATTACCCACAGCACAACTGGCAAGAGGAGCGGTATCCAACCTTTCAGTAGGCTTGCTTTGAACCGGTCTCCATTCCAGTTTTGTTTCCTTTTGAGGCTCTCTTTTTGGACAATCAGCGGTCTGATGATCGAAAGTTTTACATGAAGTGCAAGATGGAGGCCGCCATTCGTAGACAAGTTTCTGGTGGGATGTGCCCGAAGAAGTCTTGAGATCCAGGAACTCAGGGAGATGCTTACCAGCTTCAATTTCCACACAAAACCTTGCATAACCCAGCCTTGTGCCATCAGTGGTATGAGCATCCATGTAGAGTGGTTTACCAAGCTTGCTGGCTATTTTGCTTATCCCTTGTTGGGTCCAAAATTTTAAATGCAACTCAGGGAGCCGGACCCATATAGGAATAGTGGACAAAGAAAGCTTTTCAAGGCAGATATCAGGCGTCCATCGACGAAGCACAAGAGGGCGGTCACCGAAAGTTGTATTGGTCTCTAGGATCGTCTCACAATCCTCCGCAACATTAAATTGGAAAAGAAAGAAACCCCCATGAATCCATATGATCTGAAAAGATCCTTTTAGCTTCCATGTTCTATGTAGGTGATTACTTAATGCGATGAAGTAAGGCTTTTTCCCAAGAAAATATCCCACGAGAGAGTTCCCCCATCTATTTTCAGATTTCTGAATAATCTCATCTTCAAAATCAATCTCAGTTTCCTCTGGATCAGTATCTTTAAAAGTGTCCAGATTTGAGGAATGGCTTTGCAGGGGATGCGCAAAGAGGGAGCTCCACGGAGTATTTTGCATTCTAGGAGGAGTCCCCAAGATATGAGGGCCATTGGTCGAAGAAATTTGAGGGGAGCCATTACCAGCAGATATGGAGTTTCCAGCTTTCTCACTTGGGAGGCCTCTAATTTCTGACTTTGGGTTTGAAGAACAATCTGCGAGGAGGCCAGGGGCGCATGGATTAGCAATGCCATTCTCCTTGGAACTGATATCATTTAGGTTGGAGTTAGCATGGCGGGAATTGAAATTCAAATTTTCAGCCGGATTGAGAAGACCTTCATAGCTGCAATTTATGAGATTACATTTAATGCTTCGGTCTTTCAGATTGAAAAGGTCAGTCAAAGCCTCTGAATTTGCCTGGGACAGCTCACCCTTCCTGCTAACAGTGGACAACACATCAGCACTGTCCATTACCTTTGAAGGTTCCAAAGCATTAGAGACTACATTCTCTTTAAGCATGGGGACAGCACTAGCTGTCAAGGGATGGGAAGGTGTGGGCCCAGCACAAGACTCTACAAATTTTTCCACAGACTTTTGGGACTTAGGTGGGGTCGCAGGAGAAGTCTTCTTCTGTAGGGTAGAAAGATGAGGGTGGCCTCCATTGAAAATATTATCTCCAAGAGTAAAGTCAGACTTTGGGACAGACACAGCAACAGAGGAAACTGCACCAATATCAGAAGCATTTAATGCCTTGCCCCTTTTGGTTTCAACAGCAAGCACTAAGGAGGGAAAACCTGAGGTGGTATTAGAACCCGAAACTGGGGTGGTAATCCCATCCAAAACCGTGGTGGTTTTTGCTGGACAACCAGAGGAGTTCTCCACTTCAAGATCCTCTTCAGAAACTTCTTCCTGAGAGAAAGATAATAGGCTTTCTTCAACATTAATCTGATGTTGAAGAGAAACCTTTGAATTCTTCCTATTTCTCTTCTTCTTTTTCGAGCTCAAACTGCTTTCTTTGGAGGAAGATTGAGCATGAGACAAGCTGATTTCTTTGTCAATTTCTTTCAAAAATTTCATTTTTTCCTGCACAGAAGGTTTGAGATTATCAAATTCTCCCTTGTCGATGCTTTCCAGAATCTTCAAAAGATACCCAGATGGGTGAAGGGTGGATTCTATTTTAACTGGATGTAGTTAAGATTCTCAGCTTTAGAACTGGTTTCCAAACAGCTAGGGGGTGCTTCATCTTCAGTTTCCGCTTCAGCTTTAGCACCTCGTAGGAAACCTGGAGACCATTTCCTTAGTGAAGCAAAAGAGATTCCATTTTCCTCCTCTGAGGATTCAGAGTGAACGGGGTCAGGGGGCCTTTCCATGTAGTTGCTAAAACATCAAAAGAATACTTCCAATGGAGAGCAATGCTTACTCTCTTCCACCACTCCGCTAACACTGGAACTGGATCATGTAAGTGCCTCCATGAGGATCCACCTTTACTTTTGCTATCATCTACTGGCAATTGCTCATTGTACAGGTTTGTCACTTTAGCTATAGCTATGCATGGGTTTGTTTACCGCTTTCTTAGATGTGATGAATTAGGATTAGATGTGATATGTGGAGACAGGTAGCAGGGTTATTTGGCATTGGATTGGCTCTAGTCTTCTCCGCCTCCCTGAGAGATGGTGGATTCTAGTGCTCATTCTGATGACAGATGATACTGATACCAACTCTTTTTAGTCATAGATGTTAGATGTGATGTGTGGACACCATCTCTAGGAATGTTTAAAATATAGATGCTTTATAAAGTTTCTAAAATAAAAAACTTTCTGTTTTTTCAATCTCCATCCTTCATCAACTAAATCTATGATTCAATACCATCTCATCATTATCTCAAAACATGGCTAAAAGCTCATTCACACCATCTCTAGGGTTTACTAATTCTAAAAGATTGATGTTTTATAAAGTTTCCAAAGTAAGAAACTCTGTATTTTTTCAATCTCCATCCTTCATCAACTAAATCTAAGATTCAATACCCTCTCATTCTCATCCCAAAACTTGGCTAAAGGCCCGTTAACATCATCACTAGGGTTTCCTATGTCTAAAAGATTGATGTTTTATAAAGTTTTCAAATAAGAAACTTTCTATTTTTTCAATCTCCATCCTTCATCAACCAAACCTAAGATTCAATACCATCACATCATCATCCCAAAACTAGGCTAAAAGCCACTTAACACCATATCTAGGGTCTCCAATGTCTAAAAGATGGATATTTTTTTAAGTTTCTAAAATAAGAAACTTTCTATTTTTTTCAATCTCCATTCTCTATCAACTAAATCTAAGATTCAATACCATATCATCCTCACCTAAAAACTTGGCAAAAAACTCGATGACACCATCTCTAGGGTTTCCAATGTCTAAAACATGGATGCTTTATAAAGTTTTTAAAATAAGAAACTTTCTATTTTTTAAATCTCCATCCATCATCAGCTAAATCTAAGAATGAAAACAAATACTTCCTCATCTCAAAACTTGGCAAAAACCTTCTTTACACCATCTCTAGGGTTTACTAAGTCTAAAATATTGATGTTTTATAAAGTTTCAAAAATAAGAAACATTCTATTCTTTCAATCTCCATCCTTCATCAACGAAATCTAAGATTCAATACTCTCTCATTCTGATCCCAAAACTTGGTTAAAAACTCGTTGACATCATCTCTTGGGTTTCATATGTCTAAAAGATTGATGTTTTATAAAGTTTCTAAAATAAGAAACTCTCTATTTTTCAATCTCCATCCGTCATAAACAAAATCTAAGATTCAATTCCATATCATCCTTATCTCAAAACTTGGCTAAAAGCTCTATGACAGCATCTCTAGAGTTTATTAAGTTTAAAAGATTGATATTTTGTAAAGTTTCTAAAATAAGAAACCTTCTATTTTTTCAATCTCCATCCTTCATCAACTAAATCTAAATTCAATACCCTCTCATTCTCATCCCAAAACTTGGTTAAAAGCTCGTTGATATCACCTCTAGGGCTTCCTATGTCTAAAAGATAGATATTTTATAAAGTTTCTAAAATAAGAAACTTTCTATTTTTCAATCTCCATCATTCATCAACTAAATCTAAGATTCAATATCATCTCATCCTCATCCCAAAACATGGCTAAAAGCTCCTTGACACCGTGTCTAAGGTCTCCTACCTCTAACAGATTGATGTTTTGTAAAGTTTCTAAAATAAGAAACTTTCTATTTTTTCAATTTTCATCCTCTATAAACAAAATCTAAGATTCAATACCATCTCATCCTCATCTCATAACTTGTCTAAAACCTCATCGACACCAACTTTTGGGTTTCCTATGTCTAAAAGATTTATTTCTTACAAAGTTCCAATAATAAGAAACTTTCTATTTTTTCAATCTCCATCTTTCATCAACTAAATTTAAGATTCAATATCATCTCATCCTCATCTCAAAACTTAGCTAAAAGCTCCTTCACATCATCTCTAGGATTTCGAATGTCTAAAAGTTAGATGTTTTATAAAGTTACTAAAATTAGGAACTTTCTATTATTTCAATCTCCATCATTGTTCAAATAAATCAAAGATTCGATACCATCTAATCCTCATCACAAATCTTGGCTAAAAGTTCCTTGACACCATCTACGGGCTTTCCTATGTCTAAAAGATTGATGTTTTATAAAGTTTCTAAAATATGAATCTTTCTAATTTACAATCTCCATCATTGATCAACTAAATCTGAGATTCAATACCATCTAATCCTAATCTCAAAACTTGGCTAAAAGCTCGTTGACACAATCTATAGGGTTTCCTATGTCTAAAAGGTGGATGTTTTATAAGGTTTCTAAAATAAGAAACTTTCTATTTTTCAATCTCTATCCTTCTCCAACAAAATCTACGATTCAATACCATCTCATCCTCATCCCAAAACTTGGCTAAAACCACCTTGACACCATCTCTAGGGTTTCAATCTTCATCCTTCATCAACGAAATCTAAGATTCAATACCCTCTCATTCTCATCCCAAAACTTGGATAAATGCTCGATAATATCATCTCTAGGGCTTCCTAAGTTTAAAAGATGGATGTTTAATAAAGTTTATAAAATAAGAAACTTTCTATTTTTCAATCTCCATCTTTCATCAACTAAATCTAAGATTTTATACTCTCTCATTCCCATCCCAAAACTTAGGTAAAAGCTCGTTCACATCCACTCTAGGGCTTCCAATGTCAAAAAGATGGATATTTTATAAAGTTTCTAATAGAAAGTTTCTCTTTTTTCAATCTGAAACCTTCATCAACTAAATCTAAGATTCAGTATCATCTTATCGTAATCCCTAAAAATAGTTAAAAGCTCTTTGACACCGTGTCTAGGGTATCTAAAGATGGATGTTTTATAAAGTTTCTAAAATAAGAAACTATCTATTTTTTCAATCTTCATCCTTTATCAACTAAATATAAAGATTTAATATCATCTCATCGAAAAAGTTTGCTAAAAGCTCTTTTACACCATCTGTAGGGTTTCCTACGTCTAAAAAATTGATGTCTTACACAGTTTCTAAAACAAGAAACTTTCTTTTTTTCAATCTCCAACCTTAATCAACTAAATGTAAGAATCAATATAATCTCATCTTCATCTCAAAACTTAGCTAAAAGCTCCTTGACACCATCTCTAGGGTTACCTATGTCTAAAAGATGGATGTTTTCTAAAGTTTTTAAAATATGAAACTTTCTATTTTTTCACTCTTCATTCATTATCAACTAAATTTAAGATTCAATACCATCTCGTACTCACCTCAAAACTTGGCTAAAAGCTCTTTAACCCCATCTCTAGGGTTTCTTATGTCTCAAAACTTGGCTAAAACCTTCTTTAAACCATCTCTATGGTTTACTAAGTCCAAAAGATTGATGTTTTACAAATTTTCTAAAATAAAAAACTTTCTATTTTTTCAACCTCCATCATTCATCAACGAAATCTTAGATTCAATACCCTCTCATTCTGATCGCAAAACTTGGCTAAAAGCTCCTTGACACCATCTCTAGGGTTTATTAAGTCTAAAAGATTGATATTTTGTAAAGTTTCTAAAATAAGAAACCTTCTATTTTTTCAATCTCCATCCTTAATCAACTAAATCTAAGATTCAATACCCTCTAATTTCTCATCCTAAGACTTGGCTAAATGCTCGTTGATATCATCTCTAGGGCTTCTTATGTTTAAAAGATGGATATTTTATAAAGTTTCTAAAACAAGAAACCTTCTATTTTTTCTGTCTCCATCATTAATCAACTTAATCTAAGATTCAATATCAGCTCATCCTCATCCCAAAATATGGCAAAAAGCTCATTGACACCGTGTCTAGGGTCTCCTACATCTAAAAGATTAATGTTTTATAAAGTTTCTAAAATAAGAAACTTTTTATATTTTCCATCTTCATCCTTTATAAACTAATTCTAAGATTCAATACCATCTCATCCACATCTCAAAACTTGGCTAAAAGCTCCTCGACACCATCTTTTGGATTTCCTATGTCTAAAAGATTGATGTCTTTTAAAGTTTCAAAAATAAGAAACTTTCTATTTTTTCCATATCCATCATTCATCAACTAAATCTAAGATTCAATATCATCTCATCCCCACCTCAAAACTTTGCAAAAAGTTCCTTGACTCTATGGGGTTTCCTATGTCTAAAAGATTGATGTTTTATAAAGTTACTAAAATAAGAAACTTTCTATTTTACAATCTCCATCCTTGATCAACTAAATCTAATATTCAATCCCATCTAATCATAATCTCAAAACTTGGCTAAAAGCTCATGGACACCATCTATAGGGTTTCCTATGTCTAAAAGGTGGATGTTTTATAAAGTTTATAAAATAAGAAACTTTCTGTTTTTCAATCTCTATCCTTCTCCAACTAAATCTACGATTCAATACTATCTCATTCTCATCCAAAAACTTGGCTAAAAGATTGATATTTTATATAGTTTCTAAAACAATAAACTCTCTATAGGGTTACATATGTCTAAAAGATTGATATTTTTTATAGTTTCTAAATTATGAAACTTCCAATATTTCAATCTCCATCCGTCGTAAACTAAATCTAAGATTCAAAACCTTATCATCATGATCTCAAAACTTGGCTAAAAGCTCCTTAACACCATCTCTAAGGTTTATTATGTCTAAAAGATAGATATTTTGTAAAGTTTCTAAAATAAGAAACCTTCTACTTTTTCAATCTTCATCCTTAATCAACTAAATCTAAGATTCAATACCCTCATTCTCATCCCAAAACTTGGCTAAATGCTCGTTGGTAATATCTTTAGGGCTTTCTATTTGTAAAAGACAGATGTTTTATAAAGTTTCTAAAATAAGAAACTTTCTATTTTTTCGAGCTCCATCCTTTATAAACTAATTCTAAGATTCAATACCATCTCATCCACATCTCAAACTTGGCTAAAAGCTCATCGACACCATCTTTTGGGTTTCCTATGTCCAAAAGTTTGATGTCTTATAAAGTTTCAAAAATAAGAAACTTTCTATTTTTTCAATCTCCATCCTTCATCAACTAAATCTAAGATTCAATATCATCTCATCCCCACCTCAAAACTTTGCAAAAAGCTCCTTGACACCATCTATGGGCTTTCCTATGTCTAAAAGATCGATGTTTTATAAAGTTACTAAAATAAGAAACTTTCTATTTTACAATCTCCATCCTTCGTCAACTAAATCTAATAATCAATACCATCTAATCATAATCTCAAAACTTGGCTAAAAGCTCATGGATACCATCTATAGGGTTTCCTATGTCTAAAAGGTGGATGTTTTATAAAGTTTCTAAAATATGAAACTTTCTGTTTCTCAATCTCTATCCTTCTCCAACTAAATCTACGATTCAATACCATCTCAACCTCATCCCAAAACTTAGCTAAAAGCACCTTGACAGTGTATCTTGGTTTTCTTATGTCTAAAAGATATTTGTTTTATAAAGTTTCTAACATAAGAAACTTTCTATTTTTTCAATCTCTATCCATCATCCACTAAATCTAAGATTCAATACCATCTCATCCAAATCTCAAAACCTGGCTAAAAGCTCATTGACACCATCTTTACGGTTTACTAAGTTTAAAAGATTGATATTTTATAAAGTTTCTAAAACAAGAAACTTTCTATTTTTTCAATATCCATCCTTAATCTACTAAATGTAAGATTCAATACCCTCTCATTCTTATTCAAAAACTTGGCTAAGTGCTCATTGATATCATCTCTAGGGCTTCTTATGTCTAAAAGATGGATGTTTGATAAAGTTTCTAAAATAAGAAACTTTCTATTTTTACAATCTCCATCATTAATCAACTAAATCTAAGATTCAATACCCTCTTGTCCTCATCCCAAAACATGGCTAAAAGCTCATTGACACCGTCTCTAGGGTCTCATATGTCTAAAAGATGGATATTTTTTAAACTTTCTACAATAACAAACTTTCTATTTTTTCAATCTCTATCTTTTATCAATTAAATCTAAGATTCAATACCATCTCATCCTCATTTCAAAACTTGGCTAAAAGCTCCTTGAAACCATCCCTAAGGTTTCCTTTGCTAAAAGATAGATGTCTTACACAGTTTCTAAAATAAGAAACCATGTATTTTTTAAATCTCTATTCTTCATCAACTAAATCTAAGATTCAATATCATCTCATCCTTATCTCAAAACTCGGCTAAAAGTTCCTTGACACCATATATAGGATTTCATATGTCTAAAAGATGGATGTTTTATATAGTTTCTAAAATAAGAAACTTTCTATTTTTTCAATCTCCATCCTTTATCAACTAAATCTAAGATTCAATACCATCTTATCCTCATCTCAAAACTTAGCGAAAAGCCCCATGACACCATCTCTTGGGTTTCTTATGTCTAAAATATGGATGTCTTAGAAAGTTTGTAAAAGAAAAAACTTTCTATTTTTTCAATCTCCATCCTTCATCAACTAAATCTAAGATTCAAAACCATCTCATCCTCATCTAAAAACTTGACTAAAATTTACTTAACAACATCTTTAGGGTTTCGTATGTCTAAAAGATGGATGTCTTACAAAGTTTCTAAAATAAGAAACTTTCTATTTTTTCAAATCTCCTTCCTTAATAAACTAAATCTAAGATTCAATCCCCTCTCATTCTCATCTCAAAAGTTGGCTAAAAGCTCGGTAACATCATCTCTAGGGTTTCTATGTTTAAAAGATAGATGTTTTATAAAGTTTTTAAAATAAAAAACTTTCTATTTTTTCAATCTCCATCCCTTATCAACTAAATCTAAGATTCAATACTATCTCATCCTCATCTCCAAACTTGGCTAAAAGCTCATTTACACCATTTCTAGGCAGGTCTCTTCAAGTTAAGCAACTATGGCATCTGCTCCAGGAAAAGAATTATCTGTGGACAAAGTGGATATACTCCAAATATGTCAAAGATAAGAACATATGGACTTTGCCGATGCCATCAAAGCCATCTTGGGGCCTTAGGATGATCCTCAGAGCTCGAGAATATGCAAAACCTTTTACCTGCTATGAAATTGGTTTGGAGTATCAGATTGACCTATGGGACCAACCTTGGCACCCTTCTGGCACCCCTATCCTCCCTTATCCTGAGAAGCCGGACTGACTACTCCCTCAGCTCCCTGAATCTCCTCTCTGAAATCTTCAAAGATGGAACCTGGAACCCCTTGTTAGACAATCCTTCTCTCCGTGAAGCAAAAACTCTGATAATGGAACCCATGCTTAACTCGGATGCGATAAACTTTCCTATTTGAAAGCCGGTCACTGATGGAGTTTTCACAACAAAGATTGGGTGGGAAACTCTCAGAATGAAATCTAGTAAGCCCCCTTGGATATCCTCTGTTTGGTTTGCTGGCAATAATCCTACCCATGCCCTTACTACGTGGAAGGCTCTAAAGCAGAAGCTCAGTACAAAAGACAAACTTATAAAAATGGGTGCTGTTATTGATCCCATCTGCCCCCTCTGCAAATCGGCAGCAGAATCAATTGATCATCTCTTTTTCAAATGCAGCTATTCAGCCTGGCTTTGGAAATCAATCCTATGGCGGAATGGTCATTATAGAGCTAAAAATCAATCCCTTCTGGCTGAAGAAGATTGGCTCAGGCACCACTCAAAAGGGAAAGGGCAGGCCATAGTGGCCTTCAAGCTATGCTTCAGCTCTCTGATTCATAACATCTGGATGGAAAGAAATAGAAGAATTTTTGAATCATCTGAGAAGCACAAGAGGTTAGTTCTTAATCAAATCCTCACGGAGATCAGCATCAAGATGAATGGGCTGAAAATCAAAGACAAGATCTCTCCAAGAAACATCTCAACGGCTACAAATCTTAAATACAAACACATCCTTGACGATCCTTCTAGCAGATACTGCTCTTGGTCTCCACCAAATGAAGATGAACTGAAGCTGAATTCGAACGCATCTTTGGATTCACTTGGAGGCGGTCTAGGGGGCCTTATCAGAGATAATCAAGGTATGATTAAAAATCTCTTCTCAATCAATGTAGACAAAAAGGAAATCTATGAGCTGGAATTGCAGGCTATTGAAAGAGGGATCGTCCTTGCCCTGTCCATGAACTGTCTAAAATTATGGATCGAATCGGATTCAAAACTCGCGGTGGATATCATCCTTGGAATTGTACGTGTCCCCTTGGAAGCAAAAACTAACCCTTGGAAAAATCAGAAGCTATCTGGATCATCTGAATTGGAGAATTTCCCATTCTTGGAGAGAAGGAAACTGCCCTGCGGATCAACTGTCAAAAAGGAATTACCCACATAGAGGCTTTCCTTCCATGGTTTTTTGGCTACTCAAAGCCTCCTTTCACCTGTAATTGAAGACATGAATGGATCATTGTATCTTAGATTGTAAGGGCTAAAGCCTGGCCTATCGGCCCTTATGTTCTGGCCTCTTGGCCCCCCTTATAATGTTTCTATCTTTTTAATGTTATCTGGTAGGGGTCTTGCCTAAACCCAGCTTACCTATAAAAAAAAACGTCTAAAAGAATAATAGTTAATAAAGTTTCTAAAATAAGAAACTTTCTATTTTTTCAATCTCCATCCATGATCAACTAAATCTAAGACACAAAACCATCTTATCATCATCCCAAAACTAGGCTAAAAGCTCCTTCACACCATCTCTAAGATCTCTTATGTCTAAAAGATGGTTATTGTATAAAGTTTATAAAATAAGAAACTTTCTATTTTTTCAATCTCCATCCTTTATCAACTAAATCTAAGAGTTTTTTTCAACCTCCATCCCGTATAAACTAAATCTAAGATTTAATACCATCTCACCATAATCTCAAAACTTTGCTAAAAGCTCCTTGACACCAACTCTACGGGTTCCTATGTCTAAAAGATGGATGTTTTATAAAGTTTCTAAAGTAAGAAACTTTTCTATTGTTTCGATCTCTATCCTTCATCAACTAAATCTAAGATTTAATACCAACTCATCCTCATCCCAAAACTTGGCTAAAAGCCCCTTGACACCATCTCTAGAGTTTACTAAGTCTAAAAGATAGATGTTTCATAAAGTTCTAAAATTAGAAACTTTCTATTTTTTCAATCTCCATCCTTCTTCAACTAAATCTAAGATTCATTACCCTCTCATTCTCATCCCAATACTTAGTTAAAACCTCGTTGACATCATCTCTAGGGTTATCTATGTCTAAAAGATAGATGCTTTATAAAGTTTCTAAAATAAGAACATTTCTATTTTTTCAATCTCCATCCATGATCAACTAAATCTAAGATTCAAAACCATCTTATCATAATCCCAAAACTAAGCTAGAAGCTTCTTCACACCATCTCCGGGTCTCCTATGTCTAAAAGATTGTTGCTTTATAAAATTTTTAAAATAAGAAACTTTCTATATTTTCAATCTCCATCATTTATTAACTAAATCTAAGATTCAATACTATCTCATCCTAATATCAAAACTTGGCTAAAAGCTTAATAACACCATTTCTAGAATTTCTTATGTTTAAAATATTGAGGTTTTATAAAGTTTCTAAAATAAGAAACTTTCTATTTTTTCAATATCCATCATTTACAACCTAAATCTTAGATTTAATACCTTCTCACCCTAATCTCAAAACTTGGCTAAAAGCTCAATAACACCTTCTCTAGGGTTTACTATGTCAAAAAAATTAATGTTTTATAAAGTTTCTAAAATAAGAAACTTTCTATTTGTTCAATCTCCATTCTTCATCATCTAAATCTAAGATTCAAAATCATCTCATCTACATCTAAAAACATGGCTAGAAGCTCCTTGATACCATCTCTAGGGTCTCTTACGTCTAAAAAATGGATGTTTTATAAAGTTTCTAAAATAAGAAACTTTCTATTTTTTTAATTTTCATCATTTATAAAGTAGATCTAAGCTTCAATACCATCTCATCCTTATCTGAAAACTTATACTAACTCCTTTACCCCATCTCTATGGTTTCCTATGTCTAAAATATAGATGTCTTTTAAAGTTTCTAAAATAAGAAACTTTCGATTTTTTCAATCTCCATCCTTCATCAACTAAATCAAAGATTCAATATCATCTCATCATCATCTCAAAACTTAGCTAAAAGCTCTTTGACACAATCTCTAGGGTTTCATATGTCTAAGAGATGGATGTTTTACAAAGTTCCTAAAATAAGAAACTTTCTATTTTTCAATCTCCATCTTTCACCAGCTAAATCTACGATTCAATACCAACTCATCCTGATCCCAAAACCTGGCTAAAAGGACCTTGACACCATCTCTAGGGTTTCCTATGTCTAAAAGATGGATGTTTTATAAAGTTTCTAAAATATGAAACTTTCTAATTTTTCAATCTCCATCCTTCATCAATTAAATCTAAGATTCAATACCCTCTTCTTCTCATCCAAAAACTTAGCTTAAAATTCATTGACATCATCACTAGGGATTCTTATGTCTAAAAGATGGATGTTTAACAAAGTTTCTAAAATAATAAACTTTTCATATTTTCAATCTACATCCTGAATCAACTAAATATTAGATTCAATATTATCTCTTCCTCATCCCAAAACACGGCTAAAAGCTCCTTCACACCATCTCTAGGTTCTCATATGTCTAAAAGAATGATGTTTTATAAAGTTTATAAAATAACAAACTTTCTATTTCAATCATCATCCTTCATCAACTAATTATAAGATTTTATACCCTCTAATTCTCATCCAAAAACTTGGCTAAAAGCTCATTGATATCATCTCTAGGATTTCCTATGTCTAGAAGACTGATGTTTTATAAAGTTTATATAATACGAAAATTTTTATTTTTTCAATCTCCATCCTTGTTCAAATAAATCAAAGATTGAATACCATCTAATCCTCATCACAAAACTTAGCTAAAAGTTCTTTCACACCATTTATGAGGTTTCCTGTGTCAAAAATATTAATGTTTTATAAAGTTTTTTCAATAAGAAACTTTCAATTTTACAATCTCCGCCCTTGATCAACTAAATCTAAAATTCAAAACCATCTAATCCTCATCTCAAATCATAGCGAAAACTTCGTTGACACCATCTATTGGGTTTCCTATGTCTAAAAGTTGGATGTTTTATAAAGTTTATAAAGTAAGAAACTTTCTATTTTTTAGTCTCAATCCTTCACCAACAAAATCTACAATTCAATACCATCTCATCCTCATCCCAAAACATGGCTAAAAGCACCTTGACATCATCTTTAGGGTCTCTTATGTGTAAAAGATGGATGTTTTATAAAGTATCTAAAATACGAAACTTTCTATTTTTTCAATCTCCATCCTTTATCAACTAAATCTAAGATCCAATACGCTCTCATCCTAATCTCAACACTTGGCTAAAAGCTCCTCGACACCATCACTAGACGGTTCTTATGTCTAAAAGATGGATGTCTTACAAAGTTTCTAAAATAAGAAACTTTCTATTTTTTAGTCTATATCCTTCATCAACTAAATCAAAGATTCAGTATCATCTCATCCTCATATCAAAAATTAGCTAAAAGCTCCTTGACACCATCTCCAGGGTTTCTTATGTCTAAAAGATGGATATTTTATAAAGTTTATTTTTTCAATCTTCATCATTTATCAACTAAATCTAAGATTCAATACAATCTCATCCTCATCTCAAAACTGAGCAAAAGGCTCTTGAACCCCCATATCTAGAGTTTCCTATGTCTAAAAGGTGGATGTCTTATAAAGTTTCTAAAATAAGAAACTTTCTATTTTTCAATCTCCATCATTCATCAGCTAAATCTACGATTCAATACCAACTCATCCTCATCCTAAAACTTGGCTAAATGCACCTTGACACCATCTCTAGGATTTCTTATGTCTAAAAGATTGATGTTTTAGAAAGTTTCTAAAATAAGAAACTTTCTAATTTTTCAATCTCCATCCTTCATCAACTAAATCTATGATTCAGTACCCTCTACATCTCATCCAAAAACTTGGCTTAAAGCTCGTTAACATCATCTCTAGGGTTTTCTATGTCTAAAAGATGTATGTTTTACAAAGTTTCTAAAATAAGAAACTTTCTATTCTTTCAGTATCCATCCTAAATCAACTAAATCTAAGATTCAATATCTTCTCATCCTCATCCCAAAAGATGGCTAAAAGCTCCTTGACACCGTCTCTCGGTTCTCTTATGTCTAAATGTGTTTGTAAAGTAGGAAACTTTCTATTTTTTCAATCTCCATCCTTTATCAACTGCTAAGATTTAATACCCTCTCATTCTCATCCCAAAACTTGGCTAACAGCTCGTTGACAACATCTCTAGGATTTTTTTTTTGATAGGTAAGCTGGGGTTAGGCAAACCCCGACCGGATATATTAAAACCAATAAGCAAGAATTACAAGGGGGGCCCAGATGGGCAGCAAAGGCATAGAGCCAAAAGGATAATCAAAGAGCAGTGCAGAAGAATCCCACAGTTGGGGGTACATATAGCCCCCCAACACCAACAACTAACCACAGCATTGATCACCGCTGCGGATCTGAAGGTCACATCGATAACCCTACACACGAGGGTAAAGGTGGCCGGCTGCATCAAGATCCAGGATATCCCTAAGAGTTGGGGGGATAGTAGAAGGGAGGAGGACAGCTCCTTTGCAACAACAGTCGAGCTTAGACAGGAAGTCTGCGGCCCCGTTCGCTTCTCTCCAAATATGAGACAATTTCCAGTTCTGAGTGTTTCTGAGGGCGTCACGAATTTCTTCAACAATTGGAATGGCTTTCCAGGGACACTCCCACTTTTCTAAGATCACATTTACTGCAACCAAAGAATCGGATTCAATCCAGATTGATTCATACCCTTCCGTGCGCGCGAGTATGATCCCATGGAGGATGGCTTTCATTTCCAGAAGATGGATCTCCTCACAGCCCGACCGAAGAGAGAACATGACTTGGACCTCCCCCATCGAGTTCCGAATTAAGCCCCCTATTCCACCCATCCCATTGTGTACAGCAGCATCAGTATTAATCTTGTAAAATTCATGATCCGGCCTGATCCAGGAGCAGAAGACAGCGTCGGTTTTCACTTGGATACAAGGAAAAACAAAATTTGCGGCAGTTGCAACATTTTTCCGGCTAATAACATCGTCCAGGTGAAGATGAGCAAGCCTAGAATGAATGATACTGAGGCAACTGTGGAGGGTACTCGTCTTATGGCAAGGGTGCTTCCCGTGCAGCCGGCTATTCCTTTCTCTCCATATCATGTACACCACCACACAGAAACTAAGTCGCATAATCGAGGTGGCTTGCCCATCCCCTTTAAACTTTTCCCGGATCCACATTTCTTCCTGTAAGAGGGTCTTGAGCGGCTTCCTCCTGAACCCACACCGCCACAGAATAGATCTCCAGATCCATGCCGAATAGGAGCATCGAAAGAAGAGATGGTTCACCGATTCAGGGCCAACGTTACAGAGCAGACAGTTGAGATCTCTGTGGGATCCGAGGAAGCATAGCCTGTCCCGAGTACTGAGCCTGTTTTGCATTGCTTGCCAGGTGGTGAAGCTGTACCTAGGGATATGGCCTTTATGCCAGACAGTCTTGAACCAGGGAACCTCAGCCCAACGAGTTCTACATTGGTTCCAAGCAGATCTGAGAGAAAATTTCCCATTTGGGTTGCCCTTCCAAATAATTCTGTCGACTTCGTGATGGGAGAACAGCCCAGTTTTCATAATCCTGTGGAGTTGGGGCAAGTGAGCTTGGTGGAGGATGTGAGCCCAACTTCCATCTTGCTGCATGCATTCAATGGATGTCTGCTTAGTTAGACAGAACAGCTCGCCTTCAGTTGTTTGAGTGTGGACGGGTCCATCCGGATGCCACGGGTCAGTCCAAAAATCGATGTTTCTACCTTTGCCCACATAATAGCACATAAAGGGCTTCGCCAAAGTTCTACAATTAAAGATACTTCTCACCCCCCAGGCCGGGTTCGAAGGCATAGGCCTATTCCAAAAGGAACTTTTCTTGAGGTATTTGATTTTGAACCATCTAACCCACAGAGATTCCCTGTTCTGAACAATGTGCCAGAGGAGTTTTAATTGAGAGGCTCTATTGATATCAACAACGCTGCGGATCCCCACACCCCCTTCTCTTTTTGGTCGACAGACCGAAGCCCAAGCAATTGGAGAGTATTGATTCTGTTGGTCAGACCCCCCCAGAGGAAATTTCTGAATATTTTCTCAATCTCGAGCAGAATTTCCTTGGGGATGTTGTAGGTAGCAGACCAATAAATCTGGAATGAGGTGAGAACAGCTTTGATCAATTCGATTTGCCCCGTCCGGGATAGCTTTTTGTTATTCCACATGCCTAATCTGCTCCGAATTTTGGTTAATAATGGCTGACAATCGTGGCTGGACAGTCTCTTGGTAATCAGAGGGAGACCCAAGTATTTAATGGGGAGCGAACCTTCCTTGATGCAGAGGGAAGAGCAAATCAGGTCTTTGAGCTGAGCAGAAGTGCCGGACAAGAAAGCTTCACTTTTCTGGAAGTTAACATCCAGACCAGCAAAGCGCTTGAAAGATTGGAGACATTCCTTGATCCCTGCAACAGATTCGAGGTCTGGGGTGATGAAAACCATGACATCATCAGCATACATGACATGATTTATATTAAGATTTCCTTTGGAAAACAGAGTTTTGATTTTACCCAAGGCTTGAGCCGAATTCAACATGCAGGAGAAGATTTCCATTACCTGGCAGAATAACAGAGGGGACAGGGGATCTCCTTGCCTTAGCCCATTAGAGGACTGAAAGAAGCCCTTCGGAGAACCATTGAGAAGCACCAAGAAAGAAGGAGAGGCAATGCACTTTGAAATCCAGGTGCACCACAAGGTGGGGAAACCAATTTTTCTCATGAATCCAAGGAGGGCTTCATGAATAACATAATCATAAGCTTTTTTCAGGTCAAGCTTTAAACATAAGGCTTTAGTGTTCGAGGCCTTGTGGAAGTTGTGGCACAGGTCATGGGAGAGGAGGACATTATCTTGGATAAGCCGATCCTTGATGAAAGCAGATTGATTGGGGCTGACAATCCTGTTCAGAACTTTGCTGAGTCTAGACGCCAGCAGCTTGGATATGATTTTATAGAAGAAATTGCACAAGGAGATGGGTCTAAAATGGTTGGGGGAGGATGCTCCACTACATTTTGGAATCAGAGCTATGAAAGTGGTATTGAATGCAGGAAGGAGGTTGCCAGTTCGAAAGAAATAATGGATGGCTTCAACAACCTCAGTCGCAATTAGGTACCAGAAGTGCTTAAAAAAGACCCCATTAAAGCCATCAGGACCAGGGGCTCGGTTCCCATCACACTTGAAAACCACCTCCTTTATTTCCTCGGCCTGGAAAGGTCTGACAAGGTCCCGGGCATCCTCAGGGGACAGTTTATACTGGGGGGCAGGAAGATCTCCAGTCATAGGGCAATTGTGGTTAAGCAAGCAAGAGAAGTGATTAACCAGGATATCCGCAATTCCCTTGGGTTCAGTACAAAGCTCACCATTATCATCTTCAATTGCCTGAATCTGGTTCTGGTTTTTGCGCATGGACATGGCAGAGAGAAAATATTCAGTATTAGAGTCACCAAGATTAAGCCAGTCAACTCTAGGATTTCCTATGTCTAAAAGATTGATGTTTTATAAAGTTTCCATAATAAGAAACTTTCTATTTTTTCCATCTCCATCGTTTATCAACTAAATCTAAGATTCAATAACATCTCATCGTCATCTCAAAACTTGGCTAAAAGCTCCTTGACACCATCTTTAGTGTTTTCTATGTCTAAAAGATTGATGTCTTATAAAGTTTCTAAAAGAAGAAACTTTCTAGTTTTTAAGTCTCCATCCTTCATCAACTAAATCTAAGATTCAATATCATCTCATCCTCATCTCAAAACTTAGTGAAAAGCTCATCGACACCATCTGTAGGGTTTCATATGTCTAAAAGATGGATGTTTTATAAAGTTTCTAAAATAAGAAACTTTCTATTTTTTCAATCTGCATCCTTCATCAACCAAATCTAAGATTCAATACCATCTCATCCTAATCTCAAAACTAGGCTAAAAGCTCCTTGACACCATCTATAGGGTTTACTAAGTCTAAAAGATTGATGTCTTATAAAGTTTCTATAATAAGAAACTTTCTATTTTTTCAATCTCCATCCTTCATCACCAAAATCTAAGATTCAATACCCTCGCATTCTCATCCCAAAACTTGATTAAAACCTCGTTGACATCATCTTTAGGGTTTCCTTTGTCTAAAAAATAGATGTTCTATAAATTACTAATATAAGAAACTTTGTATTTTTTCAATCTCCATTGATGATCAACTAAATCTAAGATTCAAAATCATCTTATCATCATCCCAAAACTAGGCTAAAAGCTCCTTCACACCATCTCTAGGGCACCTATGTCTAATGGATGGTTGTTTTATAAAGTTTATAAAATAAGAAACTTTCTGTTTTTTCAATCTCCATCCTTTATCATCTAAATCTAAAATTCAATAACATCTCATCCTCATCTCAAAACTTGGCTAAAAGCTAATTGACACCATTTCTAGGATTTCATATGTTTAAAAGATGGATATTTTATAAAGTTTCTAAAATAAGAAACTTTCTAGTTTTTCAATCTCCATCCTTTATAACCTAAATCTAAGATTTAATACCATCTCACCCTAATCTCAAAACTTGGCTAAAGGCTCCTTGAACCCATGTCTAGGGTTTACAAAGTCTAACAAATTAATATTTTATAAAGTTTTTAAAATAAGAAACTTTTCTAGTTTTTCAATCTCCATCCTTTATAACCTAAATCTAATATTTAATACCATCTCACCCTAATCTCAAAAGTTGGGTAAAAGCTCTTTGACACCATCTCTAGGGTTTACTAAGTCTAAAAAATTAATGTTTTATAAAGTTTTCTAAAATAAGAAACTTTCTATTTTTTCAATCTCCATCCATCATCAACTAAATCGAAGAGTCAATATCACCTTATCTTCATCCCAAAACATGGTTAAAAGCTCATTCACACCGTCTCTAGGGTCTCCTATGTCTAAAAGATGGATGTTTTATAAAGTTTTTAGAATAAGAAACTTTCTATTTTTTCGAGATCCTTTATCAACTAAATCTAAGATTCAATTCCATCTCATCCTTATCCCAAAACTTGGCTAAAAGCACCTTGACTCCATCTATAGGGTTTCCTATTGATAAAAGGTTGATGTTTTATGAAGTTCATAAAATAAGAAGCTTTCTAATTTTTCAATCTTCATCCTTTATCAACTAAATCTAAGATTTAATACAATCTCATCATCATCCCAAAACTTGGCTTAAAGCACCTTGACTCCATCTCTAGGGTTTCCTTTGTCTAAAAGATTGATATTTTATAAAGTTCCTAAAATAAGAAGCTTTCTAATTTTTCAATCTCCATCATTCATCAACTAAATCTAAGATTCAATACCCTCATATGCTCGTCCCAAAACATGGCTTAAAGCACGTTAACATCATCACTAGAGTTTCTTATTTCTAAATGATGGATGTTTAACAATGTTTCTAAAATAAGAAACTTTTTATTTTTTCAATCTCCATCTTTTATCAACAAAATCTAAGATTCAATACCATCTCAGCCTAATTTCAAAACTTGGCTAAAAGCTCCTTGACACCATCTCTAGGGTTTCTTATGTCTTAAAGATTGTTGTTTTATATAGTGTCTAAAGTAAGAAACTTTCTTTTTTTTCAATCTCCATCCTTATTCAAATAAATCAAAGATTCAATATCATCTAATCCTCATCTCAAGACTCAGCTAAACGCTCTTTCACACAATTTATGACGTTTCCTATGTCTAAAAGATTGATGTTTATATAAAGTTACTAAAATAACTTTTCATTTTCCAATCTCCATCCTTGATCAACTAAATCTAAAATTCAATACCATCTAATCCTAATCTCAAAACTTGGCTAAAAGCACGTTGACACCATCTATTGGGTTTCCTATGTCTAAAAGGTGGATGTTATATAAAGTTTATAAAATAAGAAACTTTCTATTTTTCAATCTCAATCCTTCACCAACAAAATCTACGAGTCAATATCATCTCATCCTCATCCCAAAAATTGGCTAATAGCACCTTGACACCCTCTGTAAGGTTTACTAAGTCTAAAAAATTGATGTTTTACAAAGTTTCCAAAATAAGAAACTTTCTATTTTTTCAATCTCTATCCTTCATCAACTAAATCTAAGATTCAATACTCTCTCATTCTCATCCTAAAACTTGGTTAATATCTTGTTAACATAATCTCTAGGGTTTCTTATGTCTAAAAGTTAGATGTTTTATAAAGTTTCTAAAATAAGAAACTTTCTATTTTTTCAATCTTCATCATTTATCGACTAAATCTACGATTCAATAGCATCTCATCCTCATCTCAAAACGGAGCTAAAAGCTCCTTCACCTCATCTCTAGAGTTTCCTATGTCTAAAAGATGGATGTCTTATAAAGTTTCTAAAATAAGAAACTTTCTATTTTTACAATCTCCATCCTTCATCAACTAAATCAAAGATTCAATATCATCTCATCCAAATCTCAAAACTTAGCTAAAAGCTCCTTGAACCATCTCTAAGGTTTCCTATGTCTAAAAGACGGATGTTTTATAAAGTTTCTAAAAAAAGAAACTTTCTATTTTTCGATCTCCATCTTTCACCAACTAAATCTACAATTCTATACCATCTCATCCTCATTCTAAAATTTGGTTAAAAGCACCTTGACACCATCTACAGGGTTTCCTATTTCTAAAAGATTGATATTATAGAAAGTTTCTAAAATAAGAAACTTTCTAATTTTTCAATCTCCATCCTTCATAAACTAAATCTAAGATTCAATATCATCTCATCCTCATCTATCAACTAAATCTAAGATTCAATACCCTCTCATCATAATCTCAAAACTTAGCTAAAAGCTCATTGACACCATCTCTAGGGGTTCATATGTCTAAAAGATTGATGTCATATAAAGTTGCTAAAATAAGAAACGTTTTATTTTTTTAGTCTCCATCCTTAATCAACTAAATCAGAGATTCAATATCATCTCATCCTCATCTTAAAACTTAGCTAAAAGCTCCTTCACACCATCTCTAGAATTTCCTATGTCTAAAAGACGGATGTTTTATAAAGTTTTTAAAATAAGAAACTTTCAGTTTTTTCAATCTCCATCCTTCATCAACGAAATCTAAGATTTAATACCATCCCATCCTCATGTCAAAACTTTGCTTAAAGCTCCTTGACACCATCTCTAGGGTAAACTAAGTCTAGAAGACTGATGTTTTATAAACTTTCTAGAATAAGAAACTTTCTATTTTTTCAATCTCCATCCTTCATCAACTAAATCTAAGATTAAATACTCTCTCATTCTCATCCCAAAACTTGGTTAAAACCTCGTCGACATCATCTTGAGGGTTTCCTATGTCTAAAAGATAGAAGTTTTATAAAGTTTTTAAAATAAAAAAGTTTCTATTTTTTCAATCTCCATCCATGATCAACTAAATCTAAGATTCAAAACCATCTTATCATCATTCCAAAACTAGGCTAAAAGCTCCACCACACCTTCTCTAGGGTGTCTTATGTCTAAAATATTGTTGTTTTATTAAGTTTATAAAATAAGAAACTTTCTATTTTTTTTAATCTCCATTCTTTATCTACTAAATCTAAGATTTAATACCATCTCATCCTCATCTCAAAACTTGGCTAAAATCTAATTGACACAATTTCTAGGATTTCCTATATTTAAAAGATGGATATTTTATAAAGTTTCTAATGTAAGAGACTTTCTATTTTTTCAATCTCCATCCTTTATAACCTAAATCTAAGATTTAATACCATCTCATCCTAATCACAAACCTTGGCTAAAAGCTCCTTTACACCATCTATAGAGTTTACTAAGTCTAAAAAATTAATATTTTATAAAGTCTATAAAATAAAAAACTTTATATTTTTTCAATCTCCATCATTTATCACCTAAATCTAAGATTTAATATCATCTCATCCTCATCCCAAAACATGGCTAAAAGCTCCTTAACACCGTCTCTAGGGCCTCCTATGTCAAAAGCATAGATGTTTTATAAAGTTTTTTAATAATAAACTTTCTATTTTTCAATCTTCATCATTTATCAACTAAATCTAAGATTCAATAACATCTCATCCTAATGTCAAAACTTAGCCAAAAGCTCCTTGACCCCATCTCTAGAGTTTCTTGTCTTAAAGATGAATGTCTTATAAAGTTTCGAAAATAAGAAACTTTCTATTTTTTCATTCTCCATCCTTCATCAACTAAATCAAAGATTCAATATCATCTCATCTTAATCTGAAAACTTAGCTATTAGCACCTTCACACCTTCTCTAGGGTTTCCTATGTCTAAAAGTTGGATGTTTTATAAAGTTTCTAAAATAAGAAACTTTATATTTTTCA
This sequence comes from Tasmannia lanceolata, assembly GCF_043159265.1. Lineage (NCBI taxonomy): Eukaryota > Viridiplantae > Streptophyta > Magnoliopsida > Canellales > Winteraceae > Tasmannia > Tasmannia lanceolata. The sequence continues at coordinate 4,091,123 of NW_027518713.1, read as the reverse complement.
ATCTCCATCATTCACAAACTAAATCTACGATTCAATACAATCTGATCCTCATCCCAATAATTGGCTAAAAGCACCTTGACACCATCTGTATGATTTTCTATGTGTAAAAGACGCATGTTTTATAAATTTCCTAAAATAAGGAACTTTCTAATTTTTTAATCTCCATCCTTCATCAACTAAATCTAAGATTCAATACCCTCTTATTCTCATCCCAAAAGATGGCTTAAAGCTCGTTGACATCATCACTAGGATTTCTAATTTCTAAAAGATGAATGTTTCACCAAGTTTCTAAAATAAGAAACGTTCTATTTTTTCAATCTTCATCCTTTATCAACAAATTCTAAGATTCAATACCACCTAAGCCTCATCTCAAAACTTGGCTAAAAGCTTCTTGACATCATCTATAGGGTTTTCTATGTCTAAAATTTTGGTGTCTTATAAAGTTCATAAAATAAGAAACTTTTTTTTTCAATCTCCATCCTTGTTCAAATAAATCAAAGATTCAATACCATCTAACCCTCATATCAAAACTTAGCTAAAAGCTCCTTCACACCATTTATGAGGTTTCCTATGTCTACAAGATTGATGTTTTGTAAAGTTTCTAACAGAAGAAATTTTCCATTTTATAATCTCCATCCTTAATCAACTAAATCTAAAATCTATTACCCTCTAATCCTCATCTCAAAACTTGGCTAAAAGCTCGTTGCCACCATTTATTTGGTTTCCTATGTCTAAAAGGTGGATGTTTTCTAAAGTTTATAAAATAAGAAACTTTCTATTTTTCAATCTCAATCCTTCACCAACAAAATCTACGATTCAATACCATCTCATCCTCATCCCAAAACTTGGCTAAAAGCACCTTGGCAGTATCTTTAGGGTTTCTTATGTCTAAAAGATTGTTGTTTTATAAAGTTTCTAAAATAAGAAACTTTCTATATTTCAATCTCCATCCGTCATCAACTAAATCTAAGATTCAATACTCTCTCATTCTCATACCAAAACTTGGCTAAAAGCTCCTTCACACCGTCTCTAGAGTCTCTCATATGTCAAAAGATGGTTGTTTTATAAGTTTCTAAAATAAAAAACTTTCTATTTTTTCAATCTCCATCCTTCATCAACTAAATTAAAGATTTACTATCATCTCATCCCCATCTCAAAATTTTGCTAAAAGCTCATTGACACCATCTCTAGGGTTTCCTCTGTAAAAAAGATGGATGTTTTATAAAGATTCTAAAATAAGAAACTTTATATTTTTCAATCTCCGTCCTTCACCAACTAAATTTACGATTCAATACCATCTCATCCTCATCCCAAAACTTGGCTAAAAGCACCTTGACACCATCTCTAGGATTTCCTATGTCTAAAAGATGGATGTTTTATAATTGTTTAAAATAAGAAACTTTCTATTTTTTCAATCTACATCCTTCATCAACAAAGTCAAAGATTCAATACCATCTCATCCTCATCTCAAAACTTAGCTAAAAGCACCTTGACACCATCTGTATGGTTTCTTATGTCTAAAAGATGGATGTTTTATAAAGTTTCTAAAATAAGAAACTTTCTGTTTTTTCAATCTTCATAATTTCTCAACTAAATCTAAGATTCAATACCAACTCATCCTCATCTCAAAACTGGGGTAAAAGCTCCTTGACCCCATCTCTAGGGTTTCCTATGTCTAAAAATGGGTGTCTTATAAAGTTTCTAAAATAAGAAACTTTGTATTTTTTCATTCTCCATCCTTCAGCAACTAAATCAAAGAATCAATATCTTCTCATCCTCTTCTTAAAACTTAGCTAAAAGCTCATTGACACCATCTCTAGGGTTTCTTAGGTCTAAAAGATAGATGTTTTATAAAGTTTATAAAATAAGTAACTTTGTATTTTTCAATCTCCGCCCTTAACCAACTAAATCGATGATTCAATACCATCTCATCCTCATCCCAAAATTTGGCTAAAAGCACCTTGACACCATCTCTATGATTTCCTATGTCTAAAAGTTTGATGTTTTAGAAAGTTTCTAAAATAAGATACTTTCTAATTTTTCAATTTCATTCATTAATCAACTAAATCTAAGATTCAATATCATCTCATCCTCATCCCAAACACGGCTTAAAGCTCCTTGACATCGTCTGTAGGTTCTCCAATGTCTGAAAGAACGATATTTAATAAAGTTTCTAAAATAAGAAACTTCCTATTTTTTAAATCTCCATCCTTTATCAATCGAAGATTTAAAAGCCTCTCATTCTCATCCAAAAACTTGGCTAAAAGCTCGTTGACAACATCTCTAGGGTTTCCTATGGCTAAAAGATGGATGTTTTATAATGTTTATATAATAAAAAAATTTCTATTTTTTCCATCTCCATCTTTTATCAACTAAATATAAGTTCCAATACCATCTCATCCTCATCTCAAAACTTGGTTAAAAGCTCCTTGACACCATCTCTAAGATTTCCTATGTCTAAAAGATGAAATTTTATAAAGTTTCTAAAAGAAGAAACGTTCTATTTTTTGAATCTCCATACTTAATCAACTAAATTTATGATTCAGTACCCGCTCATTCTTATCCCAAACCTTGGCCAGAAGTTCGTTGACATCATTTCTTGGGTTTCCGTCATCAACTAAATCTGAGACTCGTTACTCTCTCATTCTCATCCCAAAACTTAGCTAAATGCTCCTGGACACCATCTCTAGGGTCTCATATGTCTAAAAGATGGATGTTTTATAAAGTTTCTAAAATAAAAAACTGTAAGCCCAAGGGTGTACATTGGTTCAATCATTCACCTTACCTTCTTGTTTTGATGCTAGCAAACACAAATTGATTAGCATTGTCAGACTAATGTGTTGCTTTGAGATATTGTGCTTTACACTGGAATTTGATATGCTATATTGCCATTACACAACACATGACTTGTGGATCAAGGATCAAAGGAACCAAGAGCTTGTACCTACTTTTGAGTCATCCTCATTTGAAGATGCTCAAGTAAAGAAGTTCATCATAAAGATCCCACAAGTTCCTAAGCAAGTGTCAAGAGGAAGCTTGGAGTTGAACAAGTCATTGGTGATACCTCATGCACCTCACATCATGCAGTGAAGATTGGAGGATGTCACAAGAGCCAAGACAAGGTCAAAATGTTCACTCAAGCCGATGAAGTCCAAGAAAGTGCAAAGGAGCGAAGACATTCCAAGAAGACTCAAGGTTCTTATTTTTAGAATGTATTTGGAGTCCTCTTAATTTTATATAAAATGCACTTTCAAAAGGTTTTCAAAATGATTTTTATACTTAACATTTTACATCTTTAAAAACCATCAACACACCCAAAAATGTGTTTGAAAACCTTGGACTAAAGCCCAAAGACCATAGCCCAAAAGCTCCTGGATTTTAAAGTTAAAATGAAATTTCACTCGGGGCTGGTCGACCGGGCTATGCCGGGCGACCGCGAGATTGAACATAGAAACTAGGTTATCTCGAAATTTATCGGGTCGGTCGACCAGGTCAAGCTGGACGACCGTAGATACGTTTCTGTTCAAAATAGAAACAATCCAGTATGGTGTGGGCGGTCGACCTCCATGGGTCCGGTCGATTGAGATAGTATTTTGAGCGAAAATTAAATTCAAACAATAAGCCCTCGCCGGTCGACCGACCGCGCCAGTATGAATTTTGAATATCAAATTAAGAGCCCGATAAGGGCGGGCGACCGCCGTGCCTCAGTCGACAGCCACGACTGGGAAATAGATCCATTGGGGCTTTCGCAAGTTGACTTTTTCAAGCCTGTAAATTACAGTTTTACCCCCAAACAGTCATATTTTCTTGTGGGCTATATATACACTATCCAAATCTTTCTACATAACCTTTGTCAAGATAAAATCCCATCTTCTTGAACCAAAACTCTTATATGAAAGGTTAAACCTCTTTGAATTTGCATTTTTACATTCTATCAAGAGCATCTCCATAGGCTTTACATTTGTATATATTCTTTGGAGAGTTTGTGAGCTTACAACTTTGTCATACGCCTATCAAGAGGCATTGAGAGTTTCTTTCTTTTTATTTCTTCATTCTATGTTTGAGGGTCTCCGATTTGGCACAGAAAGAAAGGTAAATCAAGTATACGAGGAAGGTGTCCTCGGAAAAGCTTCATGCCAAAAAGGGTGTGATCCCTTTGAAGAATTTGAAGAAGGAGTTGGTGTAAGGCTTTGAGATTTGCCCTTTGAAGAATCTTAGTGGTTAGTGAAGAATGACAAGGAGAAAAACTTGGAAGAGTGGAGTAGGTCAAGTTGTGACCGAACCAGTATAAATCTTGTCCCTTGTGGATGCTTTCTTCTTCTCCTTCTCATTTGCACATTGTGGTGATTGGTAATCTCTAACCCAACTTGTATCTATGTTTTAATCAAACAAGGGTTAGTGAATGCATGCTTAAAGTAACATCCAAACCCTAACTCTTAATATCTCTATTAATTGATCAAGGGTTAAACATGTTAAGGCTTAATTGGTAAATTGATTTTAGGAATCCAATTAATTAAGGCCCAAATTTTTAATTAGCTAATTCACCCCCCTCTTGGGTTGTCACCTTGTATTTGTAGACACCCACATTTTGCTTTACTTTAACCAACAATAACCTAATATATGTTTTAGGTCATTAATATCTTGATCTGACTTTACGGATCATCAATCGGGACAAAATAAGATAGGGTCACTTCATAGCCCGAACCCTGATTCCATTCCGAGACCCGATTTCCGTAAATCGTTAGATCAATGGCAGATCTTGACCTGGGTCTAACCATCCAAAACCACCTAACCTCTCCTCTCATCCTAACCATCCAAACCTCACCTAACCTCACCTAACCTCTCCTCTCATCCTAACCATCCAAACCTCACCTAACCTCACCTAACCTCACCTAACCACCTAACCTCACCTAACCTTACCTAACCTCACCTAACCTCACCTAACCTCCTATCCCATTCTCCTATAAATACCCTCTCATCCCACCATCCAAGAAAGAGAAGAAAAAGAACCCCTCTCTTAGAAAATTCATCCCTCTCCCTCATCTCTTCAAGGGTTCGGCCATCCTTGCCAGATCGGGTGATTTTATACGTTGGGTGATATATATCAAAAGCAGTCATTATCAAGCAAGGAATCATCTTCAAGGAATTACCATCAAAGAAAAATCAAACACAAAGTGGGTTTCCAAAGAGGTAGGCATTTATTTCAATTCTATGTAGGGTCTGTTTTCATGCATATCTTTTACTTTAAAAGAAAAACCATGTTAGGAAGCATGTAGGGTCTGTTTTCCCCCTGGTTAGCCTCTGGTTAGACCCTGGTTGCACCCAGGTTCGCTGCTGGTTGCACCCAGGTTCGATGCTGGTTGCACCCTGGTTCCCTACTGATTCGCACCCTGGTTCCCTGCTGGTTGCACCCTGGTTCACTACTGGTTCGCACCCTGGTTCCCTACTGGTTCGCACCCTGCTTCCCTGCTGGTTACACCCTGGTTCCCTACTGGTTCGCACCCTGGTTCGATATTGGTTCGCACCCTGGTTCCCTGCTGGTTCGCACTCTGGTTAGACCCTGGTTGCACCCAGGTTCGCTGCTGGTTGCACCCAGGTTCCCTGCTGGTTGCACCCTGGTTCCCTACTGGTTCGCACCCTGGTTCCCTACTGGTTCGCACCCTGCTTCCCTGCTGGTTGCACCCTGGTTCCCTACTGGTTCGCACCCTGGTTCGATATTGGTTCGCACCCTGGTTCCCTGCTGGTTCGCACTCTGGTTAGACCCTGGTTGCACCCAGGTTCGCTGCTGGTTGCACCCAGGTTCCCTGCTGGTTGCACCCTGGTTCCCCTGCTGGTTCGCACCCTGGTTCCCTGCTGGTTCGCACCCTGGTTCCCTGCTGGTTCGCACCCTGGTGCACCCTGGTCCGCACCCTGGTTTGTACCCTGCTTCCTCCTAGTTAGACCATGGCTAGTCTCGGGTTTGCTCCTAACTTAGACCCGACTCACTTGACCCTAACCATTAACCCAATCCAACCAAGTCATATCCCAACACAATCCGAGTCGCATGTCTGAATCCATTTGGCCGAATCTCATAAGCCCGCCCACTTTGAATTCCGAAAATTCAAACCCTTGATGATTCCAATATGCTCAATTCTTTGATGCAAATTCCCAATTCCAAAATCCCATTGCTATATCAATGTTTTTGAATCTCAAGTCCAATGCTCAAATACAAACCCGATTCCTGATCCAAATACCAAACCTGTTTTCCAAAATCCAAGCAACCTCGCCAGTGGAACTACGTGTGGCTTGATCCCCATCACGGGGTACGTAGGCAATTTGGCACTCCCAAGTTCAGTCGCACCTTTCTCTATCTTTCCCATTCCCTCACACTATTCATCATCTCGATTCATCTCGTGTCTCTCGGAACCATTGGATTATGGTTTCCGTCGTAAGAACCCTTAGAGCCCAATTTAGGAACAATGGTGTCGTGTCGTGTTGTGTCCTAAGTTTTAGGGAGTCCTAGAGTTAGGAGTCCAGCCTCATCACGGACGTTTGCTATGTATAGCAACCGTGCCATAGGTCTAGTTACACTAGTCACCCAATCTTTCCCTAGGACAAGCCTAGTAAACTAGGATGTAGGCAAACCTGCATTAGTCTAAGGGACCATTTGCATTTAGATGAGAATCATATAGCATCTTAGATGAAATCCTAAGATAATAAAATCCTCAACTTGAATTAAATAACTTCTCCTAAAACTGTTGAAACAGTCAATCCCGTCTAGGTCGGTGTCCTAGTTGAGTTAGGCATAAGTAGCTTAGCTTAGGTGCACCGAACTACGTCGACTCTGATCCCAGTAAGGCTTGGGTACGTAGGCAGCTTGGATGTCTGATGGCATACCACCCGCGAGTCGGCACCACAAACAAATTGTGGTGTTTTGTATATTAATTTTCTTGTAAATGCTTAATCAAATCACTTAGGATTTTCCATGAAATTAGAATTCTAGGAGAACTTTCACTTAGAATAAATCCAGACAAATTAATAAATCAAGATACACATCTAGGATTCACATTAAAATTAGATCATAGGATGCATGTCACTTAGTTCGCACATTAACATAGAGTTGAATGAGCCATTTAAAATAAATTTAAAAGAATTAGCTTTTGGAATCGAAGACCGATTATCGGGCAGGAATGGTGCATGTGGCGGATAACTCCCCATACCTTCCATTCTCGTAACCAGGTAGCGAGTCTAGATTTCTGGTTAATTACGGGTCCTAGATCCCACATCTAGGTGGCGACTCTGTCAGTCTCTTTCGTGTGGAATTCGGATTGCCTTAGTGATCCCAAGTTCACAGGAAAGATTAATTCAAATCAACATTAAAATGCACACGCCAATCGCGTGGGTACGAGAGACCAAGAGAGAGAGAGAGCGGCGGCTCGCGCCCCACACCCCTCTCGCGGGATCCGGGTACCACAGTTTGGCGACTCGGATTTTCTTGAAAACCCATCAAACTAGGGGCATCCGCCCCGAACTACGCGAGACCTGATCCCTACACTGGGGTACGTAGGCAGCTCGGTTAAACCGAGTTCGGTCGATTCAAAAAAAAAAAGAAAAAGAAAAATCAATCGTTCCAGAAAAAAAAAGAGGGACAAGTTCCAAAAGAAGAGAAGTTAATTGTTCCAGAAAGAAAAGAAAAAAGGAAAAAAATCAATTAACCTTCAAACAATTGATCTTCAAACTAGGGGCATTCGCCTTGACCTACACACGACCTGATTCCTACCTTGGGATATGTAGGCAACCTGTTCACAGGTTCGGTCGAAATCTTTGTTGAACCTTAAGCCATTCTTTGAAAAGCCCTATCCTACCTATAAAGTCCTTCTGGTGTTCAGAACTAATGAGCTAGGTCCCGAGACACAATAAAAAAAAATGATGAATAAGAAAACGAACGGAGTTTGAAGATCTGCTAGACTGAAAACCTGAAAGGGCGGTCTAGGCAAAATTTAAGATCATTCCCCTGCTAAGTTGAAAACCCGAAAGGGCGGCTTAGGCAAAAGCTAAGGGGATAGCCTGCTGGATCGAAAACCTAGAATGGTGGTTCAGGCAAAAGTTAAGGCTAGCGCGGTCCGCCAAGTTAAAAACCCCGAAGAGGTGACTTGGTCACGGTAAGAGAATCATTATAAGAAGGCTACAGCTGGTATCAAGACTGAAGATCAACTGAAGTTCAAGCAAATTCAAGTGATATCCTCAAAACTGGGGGCATTGAAGCTAAGCAATCTTAGGGGGCGTAATTAAATCCTTGAGGCATTACTGTTTTAAGGAAAAAGTCCAGTGTTTACCAATTGAAAAACTATTCCTCGAAAGGATAGACTTACCAAACAAAATATTAACTAAGTCAGAAGCATCACTGTGTTTGTCAGTATAGTCAGTCAATCTTTGTTATTCTAAGTTCACTCCTTCAGGGCTGCTCAATCCTTTGAGTAGTGCCTTTCATCTAAGTTTTCTCTTTAGAAAGAGTCAATCGTCGTTCCTATGTCCAAATGATGTAACTGTCTTGGTGAAGGAGGCCCGGCCTAGGCAGCTCCCTGCAATTATACCTGAAAGGGTTCGAGAATCTAGTCAAACAGCTACATTTCAAAGAAGATCAACTCAGAAGAGTTCAGAAGTAGAAACATCAGAAAGCCCAGCTTCCGTAAAAAGATCATACCCCAGGAAGGCACCTGAAGCTTGGAAGAGCCCCAGATGCAATGGTGGTTGAGCCAATTTCTCAGAAAGATGAACCATTAAAATTCAGAATTTCCTTCCGGTTAGTTAAATACTATCCTGGTCAAGAAATGTTCATCTAAGCACCTGTCAAAAAACAGATCCCGCTTTTCCATGTTAGAGAGCCGTTGTTCTAAATTACCAATTTCAAGTATCTTGTTCAAGGTTTCAGTTATCAAAATCCCCAGAAGACAAGACCAACAGTCTCATTGAGAAAAATCTTGTTGAAGTTTCATAAAAGTGTTCCTAATCCATTCTTGTTACTAATGGTTCTTCGTTCATAAGGTTGGTCGTCTCATCATTCGTCAAAGTCTTGGTTTCCAATATCTTTACTGGGCACGATCTATAATGTCCCCGATTTCATTGAGTTCAAAAAAAAAAAAAAAAAAAAAAAATCCAAAATTCATCAAATCCAATCCCCGATTCAAACAAATCCAATCTTACGTCAAATTCAAGTTCATGAAAAATCTCATGTCCTCTTTGAGCCCTTTTGTGAAAGGTGCCTCATTTCTCGAGTCCATTTGTGAATGGTCTCGTCTTCTCCTTGAACCCGTTTGTGAACAGGTTTCTCATTCTCTGAGTCCATTTGTGAATGCTCTAATGTCCTCTTTGAGCCCGTTTGTGAACGGTGCCTCCATTCTCTGAGTCCATTTGTGAATGGTCTCATCTTCTCCTTGAGCCCGTTTGCGGACAGTACCTCATTTTCCAAAAATAAAAAAATTTATCAAATCCAAATCCTTAATTAAAAAAAAAAAAAAAAATCCAATCCTACGTCAAATTCAAGTTCATAAAAAATATCTAAATTCTTCGAGCCCGTTTGTGAACGGGGCCTCATTTCTCGAGTCCATTTGTGAATGGTCTCGTCTTCTCCTTGAACCCGTTTGTGAACGGTGTCTCATTCTCTGAGTCCATTTGTGAATGGTCTCATCTTCTCCTTGAGCCCGTTTGTGAACGGTGCCTCATTTTCTGAGTCCATTTGTGAATGGTCTCGTGTCCTCTTTGAGCCCGTTTGTGAACGGTGCCTCATTTCTCGAGTCCATTTGTGAATGGTCTTGTCTTCTCCTTGAGCCCGTTTGTGAACGGTGCCTCATTTCTCGAATCCATTTGTGAATGGTCTCGTCTTCTCCTTGAGCCCGTTTGTGAACGGTGCCTCTTTTCTTCGAGTCCATACAACTATGGTCTCTTATCCTCTTTGAACATCATACATCTATGATGTCTCATTTTCTTGGAATCCGTACAAATACGGTATTTCATTCTCTTCGAGTCCATACAACTATGGTCTCTTATACTCTCTGAACATCATACAACTATGATGTCTCATTCCCTTGGAATCCGTACAAATACGGTATTTCATTCTCTTCGAGTCCATACAACTATGGTCTCTTATCCCCTTTTGAACATCATACAACTATGATGTCCCATTCCCTTGGAATCCGTACAAATACGGTATTTCATTCTCTCCGAGTTCATACAACTATGGTCTCTTATCCTCTTTGAACATCATACAACTATGATGTCTCATTTCCTTGGAATCCATACAAATATGGTATTTCATTCTCTTCGAGTCCATACAACTATGGTCTCTTATCCCCTTTGAACATCATACAACTATGATGTTTCATTTCCCAAAAATAAAATTAAAAAAAATAAAATAAATTAAAAAAAAAAATAAAAAAAATTCATCAAATCCAATCCCCGATTCAAAAAAATAATAATAAATCCAATCCTATGAAAAATCTCTAAATTCTTCGAGCCCGTTTGAGAACGGTGCCTCTTTTCTTCGAGACCATACAACTATGGTCTCTTATCGTCTTTGAACATCATACATCTATGATGTCTCATTTCCTTGGAATCCGTACAAATACGGTATTTCATTCTCTTCAAGTCCATACAACTATGGTCTCTTATCCCCTTTGAACATCATACAACTATGATGTCTCATTTCCTTGGAATCCGTACAAAAACGGTATTTCATTCTCTTCGAGTCCATACAACTATAGTCTCTTATCCCCTTTGAACATCATACAACTATGATGTCTCATTTCCTTGGAATCCGTACAAATACGGTATTTCATTCTCTTCGAGTCCATACAACTATGGTCTCTTATCCCCTTTGAACATCATACAACTATGATGTCTCATTTCCTTCGAATCCGTATAAATACGGTATTTCATCTTGCCCAAGCCCATTCAAAAATGATGCTGCGTTTTCATTAAGAATCTTTCAAAAGTCATCCATTATTCTCTCTGAGACCATTTGAAAATGACGTCTCATTTCCTCTGAAGCTGTTCAAAAGCGATATTCCTTTCCCTCCGAAAATCCATTTGAAAATGGTATCTCATTTCTCTCGTTGCCAGCGGCACCGCAGCGGGTTTGTTTTATTGCATTCCAATTCTAGGATTTCATCTAAGGTCTTGCATTATATTAGGTTGCATTGTGTTTAGGGGGTTCCTTTGTCGATTAAAGTTACGCAAAATGGTTCTGTCATTTTAACTTTGGTATTCGATGACTACGTCGTCTCTACCAAAGAGGGGCATCTGTAGACACCCACATTTTGCTTTACTTTAACCAACAATAACCTAATATATGTTTTAGGTCATTAATATCTTGATCTGACTTTACGGATCATCAATCGGGACAAAATAAGATAGGGTCACTTCATAGCCCGAACCCTGATTCCATTCCGAGACCCGATTTCCGTAAATCGTTAGATCAATGGCAGATCTTGACCTGGGTCTAACCATCCAAAACCACCTAACCTCTCCTCTCATCCTAACCATCCAAACCTCACCTAACCTCACCTAACCTCTCCTCTCATCCTAACCATCCAAACCTCACCTAACCTCACCTAACCTCACCTAACCACCTAACCTCACCTAACCTTACCTAACCTCACCTAACCTCACCTAACCTCCTATCCCATTCTCCTATAAATACCCTCTCATCCCACCATCCAAGAAAGAGAAGAAAAAGAACCCCTCTCTTAGAAAATTCATCCCTCTCCCTCATCTCTTCAAGGGTTCGGCCATCCTTGCCAGATCGGGTGATTTTATACGTTGGGTGATATATATCAAAAGCAGTCATTATCAAGCAAGGAATCATCTTCAAGGAATTACCATCAAAGAAAAATCAAACACAAAGTGGGTTTCCAAAGAGGTAGGCATTTATTTCAATTCTATGTAGGGTCTGTTTTCATGCATATCTTTTACTTTAAAAGAAAAACCATGTTAGGAAGCATGTAGGGTCTGTTTTCCCCCTGGTTAGCCTCTGGTTAGACCCTGGTTGCACCCAGGTTCGCTGCTGGTTGCACCCAGGTTCGATGCTGGTTGCACCCTGGTTCCCTACTGATTCGCACCCTGGTTCCCTGCTGGTTGCACCCTGGTTCCCTACTGGTTCGCACCCTGGTTCCCTACTGGTTCGCACCCTGCTTCCCTGCTGGTTACACCCTGGTTCCCTACTGGTTCGCACCCTGGTTCGATATTGGTTCGCACCCTGGTTCCCTGCTGGTTCGCACTCTGGTTAGACCCTGGTTGCACCCAGGTTCGCTGCTGGTTGCACCCAGGTTCCCTGCTGGTTGCACCCTGGTTCCCTACTGGTTCGCACCCTGGTTCCCTACTGGTTCGCACCCTGCTTCCCTGCTGGTTGCACCCTGGTTCCCTACTGGTTCGCACCCTGGTTCGATATTGGTTCGCACCCTGGTTCCCTGCTGGTTCGCACTCTGGTTAGACCCTGGTTGCACCCAGGTTCGCTGCTGGTTGCACCCAGGTTCCCTGCTGGTTGCACCCTGGTTCCCCTGCTGGTTCGCACCCTGGTTCCCTGCTGGTTCGCACCCTGGTTCCCTGCTGGTTCGCACCCTGGTGCACCCTGGTCCGCACCCTGGTTTGTACCCTGCTTCCTCCTAGTTAGACCATGGCTAGTCTCGGGTTTGCTCCTAACTTAGACCCGACTCACTTGACCCTAACCATTAACCCAATCCAACCAAGTCATATCCCAACACAATCCGAGTCGCATGTCTGAATCCATTTGGCCGAATCTCATAAGCCCGCCCACTTTGAATTCCGAAAATTCAAACCCTTGATGATTCCAATATGCTCAATTCTTTGATGCAAATTCCCAATTCCAAAATCCCATTGCTATATCAATGTTTTTGAATCTCAAGTCCAATGCTCAAATACAAACCCGATTCCTGATCCAAATACCAAACCTGTTTTCCAAAATCCAAGCAACCTCGCCAGTGGAACTACGTGTGGCTTGATCCCCATCACGGGGTACGTAGGCAATTTGGCACTCCCAAGTTCAGTCGCACCTTTCTCTATCTTTCCCATTCCCTCACACTATTCATCATCTCGATTCATCTCGTGTCTCTCGGAACCATTGGATTATGGTTTCCGTCGTAAGAACCCTTAGAGCCCAATTTAGGAACAATGGTGTCGTGTCGTGTTGTGTCCTAAGTTTTAGGGAGTCCTAGAGTTAGGAGTCCAGCCTCATCACGGACGTTTGCTATGTATAGCAACCGTGCCATAGGTCTAGTTACACTAGTCACCCAATCTTTCCCTAGGACAAGCCTAGTAAACTAGGATGTAGGCAAACCTGCATTAGTCTAAGGGACCATTTGCATTTAGATGAGAATCATATAGCATCTTAGATGAAATCCTAAGATAATAAAATCCTCAACTTGAATTAAATAACTTCTCCTAAAACTGTTGAAACAGTCAATCCCGTCTAGGTCGGTGTCCTAGTTGAGTTAGGCATAAGTAGCTTAGCTTAGGTGCACCGAACTACGTCGACTCTGATCCCAGTAAGGCTTGGGTACGTAGGCAGCTTGGATGTCTGATGGCATACCACCCGCGAGTCGGCACCACAAACAAATTGTGGTGTTTTGTATATTAATTTTCTTGTAAATGCTTAATCAAATCACTTAGGATTTTCCATGAAATTAGAATTCTAGGAGAACTTTCACTTAGAATAAATCCAGACAAATTAATAAATCAAGATACACATCTAGGATTCACATTAAAATTAGATCATAGGATGCATGTCACTTAGTTCGCACATTAACATAGAGTTGAATGAGCCATTTAAAATAAATTTAAAAGAATTAGCTTTTGGAATCGAAGACCGATTATCGGGCAGGAATGGTGCATGTGGCGGATAACTCCCCATACCTTCCATTCTCGTAACCAGGTAGCGAGTCTAGATTTCTGGTTAATTACGGGTCCTAGATCCCACATCTAGGTGGCGACTCTGTCAGTCTCTTTCGTGTGGAATTCGGATTGCCTTAGTGATCCCAAGTTCACAGGAAAGATTAATTCAAATCAACATTAAAATGCACACGCCAATCGCGTGGGTACGAGAGACCAAGAGAGAGAGAGAGCGGCGGCTCGCGCCCCACACCCCTCTCGCGGGATCCGGGTACCACAGTATTTCACTTGGTATCAAAGCTTAGGTTCTTAAAGAGATTTTTAAAATTCAAAATCTACAAGCGATAAAGATCCGTGACAATCCGATGGATTATGAGCTAGGTCAATCCACTATAATTCCTCCATTTTTTGATGGAACAAATTTTAGAGGTTAGAAAATTAAAATGCTTGCCTATCTCAAATCCATAGACTTTGACATCTTAGATGTCATTGAAAGGGGATTTTCTATTCCAAGGGAATGCACTAAAAATGATGCAAAATTATTTTCATTAAATTCAAAAGCTATTATTATAATATGTTGTGGACTATGTCCCAATGCTTTTGAGAAAATTTCATCATGTTCCAATGCAAAAGATATTTTGACTAATCTTGAAAATTTTTATGAGAAAAATGATACTCTCTTTTTCAATGATAAAAATACTGTTGTTGAACAAAAAGAGAATCAACAAAAATCTTTTGCAAAGAAAAATTCTTTCAAACATTCATTCTCCGATTTAGAAAAACAAATTGAAAATTTGAAATTGAAAATTAATGATTGTTTGAAAAGAAATGAAAAATTAAGTTATTTGAGCAAAATCTTGATAAACAAAAATGATGACCTAATTAAAAAGTACATTGGTCTTGGAAAAGAAAATGAAAGCCTTGAAACCACAAACAAGAATTTAAATGAAGAAAAATTAAAAGCTAATTTATCTCAACAAACAAATTGCTTTGAAAGTCAATTAATTGAGATTATGCAGCAAGATGGGAGCTGCGATCACATCCTCCACCAAACTCATTTGCCCCAACTCCACAGAATTCTGAAAACTGGACTGTTCTCTCATCATAATGTTGACAGAATTATTTGGAAAGGTAACCCAAATGGCAAATTTTCTCTTCGATCTGCTTGGAACCAATGTAGAACTCGTTGGGCTGAGGTCCCTTGGTTCAAGACTGTCTGGCATAAAGGCCATATCCCTAGGTATAGCTTCACCACCTGGCAAGCAATGCATAACCGGCTCAGTACTCGAGACAGGCTTTGCTTTCTCGGATCCCATAGAGATCTCAGATGTCTGCTCTGTAATGCTGGCCCAGAATCTGTGAACCATCTCTTCTTTCGCTGCTCCTATTCGGCATGGATCTGGAGATCTATTCTATGGCGATGTGGGATCAGAAGGAAGGCGCTCAAGACCCTCATATTGGAAGAGAATTGGATTCGGGAAAAGTTTAAAGGGGAAGGGCAAGCCACCTCGATTATGCGGCTTAGTTTTTGTATGGTGGTGTCCATGATCTGGAGAGAGAGGAACAGCCGGCTGTACGGGAAGCCCCCTTGCCATAAGAAGAGTACCCTCCACAGTTGCCTCAGTGTCATTCATTCTAGGTTTGCTCATCTTCACCTGGATGATTTTATTAGTCGGAACAATGTAGCAACGGCTGCAAATTTTGGCCTTCCCTGTATCCAAGAGAGACCCAGCGCTGTCTTCTGCTCCTGGACCAGGCCGGCTCTTGAAGTTTACAAACTTAATACTGATGCGGCTGTTCGCAATGGGATTGGTGGGATAGGGGGTTTAATTCGGAACTCGGTGGGGGAGGTACAAGTCATGTTCTCTCTTCGGTCAGGCAGTGAGGAGATCCATCTTCTGGAACTGAAAGCCATCCTCTATGGCATCACACTCGCGCGCACGGAGGGGTATAACTCTATCTGGACCGAATCTGATTCTTTGCTTACGGTAAATGTGCTCTTAGAAAAGTGGGATTGTCCTTGGAAAGCAATTCCAATTGTTGAAGAAATTCGCGACGCCCTCCGAAACACTCCGAACTGGAAATTGTCTCATATTTGGAGAGAAGCGAATGGGGCCGCGGACTTCCTGTCTAAGCCTGACAGTTGTTGCGAAGGAGCAGTCCTCCTCCCTTCCTGTATCCCCCGAGGGCTTAGAGATATTCTTGATCTTGATGCAGCTGGCCACCTTTACCCTCGTTTGTAGGGATATTGATGTGACCTTCAGCTCCACCGCGGCGATCAGTGTAGTGGAGAGTTGTTGGTGTGGGGGGACTATCTGTACCCCCAACCGTGGGATTTGTATGCACTGGTCTTTGATTCTCCTTTTGGCGCTATGCCTCTGCTGCCCATTTGGGCCCCCATTGTAATTCTTGCCTTTTCGTATTAATATATCCGGTCGGGGTCTGCCTAACCCCAGCTTACCAATCAAAAAAAAAAGATTAATATTTTATAAAGTTTCTAAACTAATAAACTTTCTATTTTTTCAATCTCCAGCCTTCATATTGTAAATCTATGATTCAATACCATGTCATCCTCATCCCAAAATAGGGCTAAAAGTTCCTTCACACCATCCATAGGGTTTCTTATGTCTAAAAGGTGAATGTTTTATAAAGTTTCTAAAATTCGAAGCTTTCTGTTTTTTCAATTTCTATCCGTGATCAACATAATCTAAGATTTAAAACCATTTAATCCCCATCTCAAAACTTGGCTAAAAGCTCCTTTACACCATCTCTAGGGTTTCTTATGTTTAAAAGATAGATTTTTTGTAAAGTTTCTAAAATATTAAACTTTCTATTTTTTCAATATAAATCCTTCACCAACTAAATCTAAGATTAAATACCAGCTCATCCTCGTCTCAAAACTTAGCTAAAATCTCCTTCAAAACATCTCTAGGGTTTCCTATGTTTAAAAGATGGATGTCTTACAAAGTTTCTTAAATAAAAAACTTTCTATTTTCTCAATCTTCATCATCCTTTATCAAATAAATCTAATATTCAATACCATATAATCCTCATCTTTAAACTTGGCTAAAACCTCCTTGACACCATCAATGGGGTTTCATATGTTTAATAGATGGATGTTTTATAAAAATTTTAATATCAGAAAATTTATATTTTTTCAATCTCCATCCTTTATCAACTAAATCTAAGATTCAACACCATCTCATCTTCATCTCAAAACTTAGCTAAAAGCTCCTTGACACCATCTCTAGGGTTTCCTATGTTTAAAAGATAGTTATTTTATAAAGTTTCTAAAATAAGAAACATTTAATTTTTTGAACCGCTATCCTTTATCAATTAAATCTAAGATTCAATATCATCTCATCCTCATCCCAAAAGTTAGCTAAAAGCTCATTGACATCATCTCTAGGGTTTCCTAGGTCTAAATGACGAAAGATTTTTAAAGTTTCTCAAATAAGAAACTTTCTATTTTTCCAATCATCATCCTCGATTAACTAAATCTAAGATTCAATACCATCTAAACCTCTTCTCAAAACTTGGTTAAAAGCTCATTTACACCATCTCTAGGGTTTCATATGTCTAAAAGATTGATGTTTTATAAAGTTTCTAAAATAAGAAACTTTCTATTTTTTCAATCTCCATCCTTCATTAACTAGATCTAAGATTCAATACCATCTCCTCCTCATCTTAAAACTTGGCTAAAAGCCCATTGACACCATCTCTAAGGTTTCCTATGTAAAAAAGCTGGATGTTTTATAAGTTTTCTAAAATAAGAAACTTTCTATTTTTTCAATATTCATCATTCATCAACAAAATCTAAGATTCAATACCCTCTCATTCTCATCCCAAAACTTGGCCAAAAGCTTGCTGACGTCATCTTTAGGGTTTCCTATATCTAAAAGATGGATGTTTTCTAAAGTTTCTAAAATAAGAAACTTTCTACTTTTTCAATCTCCATCCTTAATAAACTAAATCTAAGATTTTATACCATCTCATCATCATCCCAAAACTTGGCTAAAAGGTCATTGACATCATCTCTAGGTTCTCCGATGTCTAAAAGATGAATGTTTTATAAAGTTTCTAATATATGAAACTTTCTATTTTTTCAATCTCCATACTTCATCAACTAAATCTAGGATTTAATATCATCTTATCTTTTTTTTTTGATGGGTAAGCTGGGGTTAGCCAGACCCCGACCAGATATATTGATAAAAAGGAGATTACAAAGATTGAGCAAGAGCAAACCCAAGCCACAAGCGAATGGGAAACAAAAATAAGCCAAGAGCATAGCAGCACGAACAAAAACAAATCAAGAACAACGGCCAAAAAACCAACAACACGAGAACAACAAAAGAAAACAGCAAAAAAATAGAAAACCCCACAAAAAAGCAATAGCAAGCAACAAGTAAGGGAAACAAAATTTCAAAGCCCAACAGCAACCAGATGGGGACAAGAACCCAAAATCACCCAAGAGAAGAGATCCAGACCCCACTTAGGACTTGTAAGATTTGGGGATGAGCCCTTTGAAGGGGGTTCTTTGGCCCGGCAGAGAAGGGGGGATGGGAAAGCTTTTCCTTTCTTCTTTGAAATGGTTTGCCAAGATCCTCCCTCAGATGTGGAGGGCGAGGATACAATGCCCTTCCTGGGTCTTCTTTTGAGAGACATGCCAATAAATCCTTCCCATCGAAAACCTCTTCCAAATTGGCTAAGGAAGCAAAACTGTTAGCTTGGGCAAACTCATCATTTCGAACTGAAAGAATATTTTCTTTGAGAACTTTAGACCTCCAATCATAAATTATGGGTTGGATAATCTCTTTGGAGGAGGTTTCGAGTGTGATGGAGGATGGGAGGACTTGTTTAGCACTGATTTGAATGCACATTCTGGCATAATTAAGCCGAGTAGCTTCTGCTTTTTGGGTATCCATGTACAGAGGTTTACCTATCAAACTAGCGATTCTACTTAGACAATGCTAGGACCAAAACTTTAGGTGAAGCCCTGGGAGCCTTACCCAAACGGGAATGTCAGGTAATTGCTTCTTTTGCAAAGAGGAATCCGGATCCCACCTTTGAAGGATCAAGGGTCTGCCTCCATAATGTTGCCCAGCTTCTTCAAGAATTCGGGTGCAATCGGCTGCAGAAGAGAATTTGAATATGATAAAACCATGATCAAGGTAGTACATTTGCAGATTTCCGGAGATCTGCCATCTTCGCAAGAGAGATTCGCGAAGGGAGATGAAGAAGGGTCTTCTGCCAATAAAATACCCAACCAGACAATTCGCCCATTTAGCTTCAGATTCCAGGGTCTCATCATCATTGAAATGAAGCTTCAAATTTTCTTGTTCTTCAGCAACAGGGGTGATGAGGTCTAACTTTGTAGGCACAATACCTTGGTCATGGTTTGAGAACAAATTTTTCCATTGATTTGGGGTAGAGCTGGGTGGCTTTAGCGACAGATTCTTACTATTTCCGGGAGCAAGAATGGAGTTCCTTGGATTCGGAACAGAGATTGGAAGATCCCTGCTCTGATCGAAGTTGGAAGAGATCAAAGGGTAAGTGCTGCTAGCTATGGGGTGGGAAGCATTTGGGTTTGGAGAAGTGTTGAAGAGATCAAAGGGAAGGTGCTGCTCTGATCTGCCATCTCTAGCTTTTGTTGATAGCTTTGCAGCTTGAAGATGCCTAGAGGAATTCAAGAGACCGTCAGCTTCCAAAGGAATTGTAGAAACCGAGGCTCCAAAGGTGCTGTCAAGGAGCAGATTGTCATTTCTGTCCTTTGACAGCAGCTCTAGCTTCTCACTAGCCTTTTTAGGGTCTTTAATAGTACCAGCAGAGGGTGGAGAAGACAAGCTCTCATTTTCTTGAAGGTCAGAGGGAGATATGACATTACTGTTGATTAGGCCTACAGATGCAGACCTAGAAAAATAGCTAGCTGGGGGATGATAAGGAGGGACAATAGGATTTGGATAGGAATAGTCCTTTTCACAGCCAACAAGGACACAACTTTGCAGGTGGGTTGCTGTAGACTCTGAAATTTGCAGGTGGCCTACTGTAGGACAGAGACTGGGACCAACATGGAGGCCTGCTATAGGACGGAGATGAGGATCATCATGAAGGCCATTTGACGCTCTAGCATTTGTACTGTTAGCACTAAGTGCATTCTCAAGGGTCTCTTTCCCTGCAGTCAAGGGGGAACTGATGTTGACTAATTCAATTTGGGCTATCTTATCAAGAGAAGTAGGAGCAGGGAAAGCAGTAGATGGCAGTGGGCCTTCTTCCAAAAGGGCTGGCAAAACCAGAATTTCGGAATCCAAGGTGGTATTTGAAATCAGTGGTTCAGAAATGGTGGTTTCAGATTCAAGAGCTGGAAGAAGAACCAGATCTTCTTTTGTTGCCAAAGAAGGGGAAGTTTCAGAGAGGATTTCAAATGTTTTAGACTGCATTATCCTCTTTACACTGTTCTCATAATTGAGGACTTCATCTTCAACAATTTGCTTATTGAAGAGGTTTTTAGCCTTTTTCCTACTCTTTCTGCTCTTCTTTTCCATTTTCGAAGAGGAGCTAGACTCCATCGAGGTGCTGGTCGAATATGAAGATTGGACATCCGGAGAACTGGTTTGCAACACAAAATCAGTTGAGCTTGATGTCCCTGAAGGAGGTGTTTCCTTTGAGGGTTTGCAACCAGGCGACCAGTCGATGTTCAGCTTTCCAAATGGTTGAGGTATAAGGTCCTCATCTGAATCTTCACGGCTATGGGGTGTTGGGCTCTCAATAGGGGGAGAGATGGATCATGAGCAATAACAAAAGCAGAGTAATCATCATCCATGAATGATTTCTAGAACTAACAGATTTGGATTGAACTGAACTGGTCTGAAGTAACTGATATTGAACTAAAGCAAGAACAAAAATCTAAAACTAACCAGGGATTTAAAAAAGAAGCAACCAGGGAAGAAGAACAGGATGTAGACACCCCATTTTGACAGGCCCCAAAAGTCCCAAAGTTGAGTCGAAGCTTTGAAGTTAAATAAATTCCCGAGGAAGCGGACCCCAAGCGAGGAGAGAACCCGAATTTTACTAGCTTACTGTGTATATTTATAGGTACAAATCTCCCAAAAGATTGTCATAACCCCAGGGAATGCGCCCGCAAAATTTCGCGGAAATCGAGTGAGAAATGGCAGACAAGACGAGCCAAATTCGTGCGCTCATCAAGAGTGGGTTTTGGTGCGCTTATAGGATATGGGTGTGCCAATATCATTCCCCCAAAACCTACCTATATATATCAAAGAGAGGGGAGAGAAGCCCTAATTTTCTCACCACCATTAGCTACAACAAGAGAGAGAGCAAAAAAAAAAAAAAAGAGGGAGGGGAGAGGCCAACCGAATTCCACCACCACTACCATCTATCTCACTACCCACCTCCATCTACCCCATCCACCACCAATCTCCACCACCAAACCCACTACCGACCTCCAATCCCACCACCCTCCAATCTCCGGCAACCCAACCGGATTCCGGCCACCACCTCTCTCAACTCCGGCCATCCTCCACCACAACCCACTCCACCAAGCCCACCACCACCATCGGCCAGCAAAACCGACGCAAAAAAAAAAAGGAAAAAAAAAAGGGGCAGCCAACACCATCTTCTCCGGCAAGCCTACCGTCGGCACCCACCTTCTATCTCCTCCCCCCTCTCTCCACCTCCAACAGCCACCATCCACGGTCCCCATCTCCACCCTCCAACCTCCGGCCAAACCACAGAAACCCATCTCACTCTTCAACCTCTGTAATCTCCCTCGTCCCTAAAAAAAAAAAGAGAGAAAGAAGCAGAGGGGAAAACAGAGAGAAAGAAGCAGAGGGAGAGAGAGAGAGAGAGAGAGAGAGAGAGAGAGAGAGAGAAGCAGAGAGAGAGAGAGAGAGAGAGAGAGAGAAGCAGAGAGAGAGGAGCAGGGAGAAGAAAATCTTTCTTCTCCGGCGAGTGGTGCCGGAATCCGGCCCCCATTCCATCTCCGGCCGTCCACCATCTTCTTCTTCCTTTCTCCACCACCAGCCACCTCCATCTTCGATCCCCATTCCACCGCCTCCAGCCACCGCCAGCCACCGAAACCCACCGAAACCCTCTCCTCCACCTCCTTGTTTTTCCCAACCCCCATTAAACCCCAAATCTCTCACCCCATTCCGAAACCCATTTTGCCACCACCCAAAACCCGTCGAAACCCCATTACCACCATTCGCCCATCCCACTCCGGCCACCACCCATCCCACTCCGGCCAGCCACCATTCTTCCGACCGTCAGCCACCTCCATCTCTTCCCTCCACTTTCTACCGCCGCCCAAACTCCACCATTCGAACTTCTCTCCACGTCCGCCACCTCCACTCTCACCCCATCTCCGATCCAACCCACCATCTTCAAACCCATTTTCGTCATCTTCTTTCACCAAATCCGGTGAGCCCACGGCCATGAAATCCGGCCAAGCCACCCACCATCACCTCAAAACCCATCACCATTATCTCCCTTAAAGACCTCCATTCTCTCCATCAAACCCTTTTTTTTTTTTTTTTTTAAAACCCATCTTCCATTCTTTTCCGACCCCCATCGCCGGATCTGTTCGCAGAGAAGAGAAGGGGGGAAATTGCAGAGGAGCTTTGGCTCCGTCATCACCTCCATCGCCTTCTCCGGCCGGATTGCCGGAGCTCCGGCCAGCATCACCACCTTCTCCATCATTTCTCTCATCATACCCTCATCTTTCTTCGTTGAAACCCCTTTTAAGCACCCAAAACCCATCAATTCCAGACTAATGCCCACATTCCCATCAGGTTTAACCCCTTTTTGCTCCTACTTGTTAGCTTGAAACCCATTCGGACCTCACCCATTTATTTCACCTCTAAAAATAAAATAAAAACAAACAAAAATTATTCCACCAAGATCCAAACCGACCGTCATTACCACCTTCATAACCCATATCTGCCCTTGGAACCCACCCCTTCCACCTTCAATACCTTCTCCCACCAACTCCAATCTATCCTAAACCGCGGCTCATTCCCATTTTGAATTACCCAGACAAATACCGTCATCGCCTATCTCACATCGGGCTGCGTCTGTTGCCTTGGCTTGTCCGTGAATCCACCATTGCTAGCGGACTTCCCAAAGAATCAAGGAGCTGTCCGTAGCATCAACCTACTATAAGTGTAGATCGCCACCTTCAAATCTCTTTGTGCCTTGTTCTTGATCTTATGATATTTTTAATGTGCACATCATTGCTGCTAGGGTGGTGCTGCGATTTACATATGTTTTGTGTGGAGTTCGAGATTGTCGTTAGCATTCGATACCTTCGTCGATTTTTGAAAAAACTTCCCCGACAGAGGCTATGACGGAATGCTTCTTGAGCCAACCCCTTCCCTTCCTGCCTTAGAGTCTTCGCAGGTTAAGAGATTTCTTCCTCTTTAGTCAGTCATAGTGAGTTTAGGAGTCTGTCCTACCATCCCAGGGTTTAGGAGTCTATCCTACCCTTGTAGAGTTTAGGATTCTGTCCTATCCCTTCATAAAGTTTATGATTCCATCCTTCCCTCTTTCAGAGTCAGTCTTCAGCATAGGAGTCAGTCCTTCAGTCTTTCAGGAGTCTGTCCTATCATCATAGGGGTTAGGATTCTGTCCATCCTCTCATCAAGTCACGTGATTTTATCCGCTCCTGCAAGGTATAGGATGCTGTCCAACCCTTGCAGAGTCGTGATTCTGTTCATTTCCCCCGCAGAGTATAGGATGCTGTCAAACCTTTGCGGGATATCAGGAATCTGTCCTACCCTTACGATGATAGGATTCTGTCCTGTTGAGTCAAAAACATCAAAAACATCTGAAAAACCAAAAAATCTCAAAAATCTCGAGTCATTAGGAGTGTAGTTAGGAAAATCTAGTCCGAACTATGGATGGCTTGATCCCTAGCTGAGGGGTACGTAGGCAGCTCAGGCGTGCTGCTGGCATCCTGAGTCCAGTCACCATCTTTTACACCATCTTTTACACCATTTTTTACACCATTTTTACATCACCTTTTTTTCATCATCTTTTTACATCATCTTTTTACTCATCTTTTTACACCATCTTTTTACACCATCTTTTTACACCATTTTTGCACCCTTTCACCTTTTTTTCATCACCATTTTACAAATATTTCTCACCTTTTCGTCCGAACTACGTTGGCTTGATCCCTCTCCGCAGGGTACGTAGGTAGCTTGGGTCCACCCAAGTTCAGTCAAAACTTTTTAATAAATATTTTCAAACATTTCAAAACAAAAGCAAAAATGGGCAAGAATGGTGATTGCCAGGTCACTCAGAGCCCTCTTTTCATTCCATTTCCGGCTTTCATTGTGATTTTCCGGTTTCCATCAGTTTTCTAACGTTTTATCGGGTTTTGGGACGGGCGATGACGTAGCGTGCGTGGCCCCTTTACAGGGATTGTCCTCGCTGAGTCCAACAATAGGTCATGACGATCGCGAGACTTGTCCGATCTTCAGCAGATTAGGATCGCTGGGCTTGATTCCTTTTGAATCGCCCTCTGAGCCTATCGTGTGTTCCATCTTCTTTCCCCTGGCATTTTTGGTTCTCACATGCCGTTGATTTTTTGATTTCTTTCTTTTGTTACACCTTTTAGCTTGTTGTGTGCTTATCTTAGATTTCTCATGCATTCTAGTTCGTTTGTTCTTCTAGTGTGCGATCGATTGACATTTTCTTAGTCTTATCTTTTGCATAGGCTCGCATGCTAGTGTGTTTACTTTACTGCTTTGATTGCTTAGCTATAGCGTTATCCATTCGTCTTAGTTTGATTATCTGTCTAAACTTAGATATTTGCTTTCCTTATCTCATTATATCTATCATTATCTGCTTAGCTGTAGCTATGCATGCGATTGTTTATTGCTTTCTTAGATGTGATGAGTTAGGATTAGATGCGATGAGTTAGGATTTGGATGTTCACTTTCTTTGCCCATCCCCGGGTCATGCATGCTTAGATAGACGTTTTCTCGGGGATGATTGTTCCCATTTCACATGATTTTTGCCCAAAGCTCTTCAAAGTTAATAATAAATGGCATAAGAGACTAGGTGCTTGCACTTGGGCGAATTGGGGGCGTCTAACCCCTTCCCCATTCGTCATCAGGCACGGACCTTTTGTATCTCTGGTTATCTGTTGCGACAGAGCACAGCATGGGATCCAGGGCCTACTTCCTTGGATGGCGACTCTTTCTTTGTTTAAGGTGCGTCTCGAATCCGGGCTGGTCCCCGAATCGAGAGGTATCTCACTTTACATCGCCGCTGATGCTGTGAGGGTCACTCTTTCGAGAGTTCCTTGGTGGAGCTCTCCTTCACGTGGATGATCCCGAAACTCGCGTGGGGGCCCGTCCCCCCGCCTCTCTCGGATCGGGGTCCACAGATTGGCGACTCTGCTGGGGAGTTTTTGAAACATTGCCTAACTCTGTAAAAATGCCATTTTTAATTAATTTTGAGGAAATTTGGGTCAAAACCAAGTTAAATGGGAACTTTATCGTTAGAAATCCAGGGGCACCAAGTAGGTGCGTAAATAAAATAAGGGATTCACACACTGCACATCATGCATTATCATATTCTTTATTTCTTTCATTATTTTCATTATTGGCCTCAGGGAATAGATATGACGCGTACCAGATGGGTAATTATGACCTTGAGGGAACCGTTGTATCTATTTCCGAGCTATGCGCCGGAGCTGCAGCCGTAGACACTAGGTGTGCTGGTGTTCTACAGCAGCCGATGAGCAATGAACATACTTTGTATAATGCTGGGTGTGCTGGCGTTATACATCAAGGGTATGGTCATAAGCATAGTACCCTACAGAGATGCCTGGGCCCTACTTTTACTTCATTATATTATGCATGTATATATTAGTTGCTCCCTTTAGAACCAAAATTAGGGAACCCTTGCTAGGACACTATATATATGTACTCATATAAGACGAACATGTGCGACCAGCATATGTGAGCCTAGGATAGAAGTCAGTCTACCCTTGTAGTGTAGAAGGGTGAATCACACTGTGATTACCCGCCGCGCTGTCTAGTACACTCACAAACATTTTTGAGTCAAGACATCCTTGACTCCGCTAGGTTAGACTAGGGATGGTGCCCCTGGTTAGGATGTATGTATATATGTGTATATGTATGTATATATTTATATGTATACATATTTGTTATTAGATTAGGGTTTACTTCCTAGTTAAGTTTTCCTTCATAATCTAATCAATTATTCCTCTCTATCCATTCTATGGATTATCATCAGATGCTTGGCTCTTTTAGCCATGATCTATCTCCCATGTGCTTGATCATTTGATTGATCCTGATCAGATGTACTCCGCATGTCGATTATGAGTCTATCTTGCCATTATCATTACCGGAGTGTGTTCTTGCTGAGAGCCCTGCTTTATCTTGACCATGACGGCATACTCTTCATGTTTAGTTGCTGAGACCCTCCTAGTATAGCCGTCATGCTGCCGATTTTTTTTCAGAACCCTTGAGCGTAATCATTATCCTTTTGGGTTCGTTGACAACCATGTGCTTACCTTACCACATCTCCTAGTATAGCTGTTATGCTATCGAATTTTCTCCGAATACTTTGAGTGTGGTCATCATCCTTTTAGGCTTGTTGACGAACCATGTACTTGCCGTACCACATCTTCATGTACAGTTGTTATGCTGTCGGATTTTTATCCAAGGGGAGGATGTCTTTGTGCTGCCTTTTGTCTCAACTTGCACATTACATTGCTATGTGATTAATTCTCATTGAGCCTAGTGTTTATGATGTCCATGACAGGAGTTTTAGTCACTCGTCTACCATCAACCCCAAAAAAGCTTTCATCTCTAAACTCGCTTGGTCTAGCCCGCTATACCTTTTTCCTCTCACATTGCCCAGATGGCTGAGTATACTGAAAGTCTCGTCTTGGCAGAAATGAGAGAGATGATGATGAAATCCAGGACCCGATAGACGGGGATCCCCTCTCTTCTTGAACTCAAGTGCTTCCAAGAACCCTACACCTAACCGTGTTGCACCTCCTACACCCACCATGGGAACCATTTCACCCATTCAACCCTTCATATATCTTACCACCTTTACCTGTACCACCTCTGGGCTGGAAAATGATTAGGAAGGGAAAAGAAAAATGTCAGAGCTTGAACTCCTTGAAAACATCATACCAGAGAAAGCCTTGCCATTGTCAGGCGCTAAAGAACAATTTGAGCTGGGTCAACAGAAACCGAAGAGGCCCTCCCTTCTGAGATTCTAACTCCAGGATTGCTCTCTCCAATCATTATCATCATTAATGAAGGCACGTTGTCCTTGAACTTTCAGAGCCAATCCGTCGCCTCCGATGAAGTGTCTCATCTTTGAAATTTATTTTGAAGTGTGTATACCAACCCTCCTGTCAAAGTTGGTAAGTCTAACCATGTCAATATCAATTCTAAGTATGTTGTGTTTATTGGTCTCTCATTGTGAGCCAATATCCAGTCTTTTGTTGAATTTGATGGAGAGCCTATCGTGGCGCATCAAAAACCATTGTATATACTTCAAACATTCAATGCAATGAACATTTGATTCCAGTGTCGTCAGTATTCTTGTATATGTTCACTCTTGGATCTAATGTTAATAAACAAATTAAAACACCCTCCTCGGACGAGGATGCCGATGAAATTCTCCTCGAGATTTGAAAGATAATCAGACGAGAGGAAGAGCGTCGAGCAAAGCCACTTGCAGATGAAATCGATACTGTGGATAGTGGTATCGAAATCCGAAACTCGGGAAATAAGAATTGGCAAAATTTTATCTCCCGAAGAGCGCAAAGAATCGATAAACCTATTTAGAGGGTTCAAAGAAGTGTTACTTGGTCCTATGAAGATAAACCGGAAGCGTGCCTTGGCACTGTTCAACATGAGTCACCCTCAGCTTCAGCCATCAGGTCAAAAGAGCAAAAATTTCAAACAAAGAATATCAGACATCAAGTGAAGTTAATGAAAAATGGAGAGAAGACTTTCGGACAACAAAGTCATGAGCATAGAACATGAACCCCAAAAAGAATACTTGGGCTATACATTCCGATGGAATTTTAAGTCAAAGTAATCAAAGAGTAAGGGCATTCCCGCATTTCAAGTGAAAAACAAAAAGAATGAACAAAGAAAAAAAAGAGATAGAATCCAAAGAAGAAAGGAAAAGGGAGCATGCCCCACCCACGTCAACTCCTCAAGAACGTCAGAATCGCAGAAAGCAGAGTCGATAAATAGATTGAAAATTTCAAAATCTTCAGCATTCAAAGAAGACCCAGAGTCATAGAATCCTGAATATCGGTGCAAGATCCCAAAGACAAAGTGGGAATTCAATCAGTCTAGCTCGCACAGTGCAGATGAAATCTTGCCAGGAAATGCCGCCAGACTCCTCAAAAAAAAAATAAAGAAAGAGAAAAAGTTCAAAGCCATTGAACCTTAGCCATTCAAGAAGCTTGTATGCCAAAACATCAGAAGGCCATCCTTGGACGCCTGCGCTTTAAACGCCAAAAATCCCAAGTTTTTTTTTAAAAAAAAATCCTTTTGCAAACACCTTCGAGCCTCAACAAAATCAAACATTCTTTTCAAACACCCTCAAACCAGGGGCATTTATGTCCGAACCACGTCTGACCTGATCCCTTTCTACAGGGTACGTAGGCAACCTGATCAATTCAGGTTCGGTCAACCTTTGGAATAAAAGTCAAATTATTCCCTTTCAACCTTTGAGTTTAAAAGCCAAATCTTTCGGTTCCAAACCCCAGCGAACTACGCGGACCTGATCCTCCATTTTTGGGGTACTTTAGGCAACCTGGCCGATCAAGGTTCGGTCGAAACTTTGAAATCCAAAAGAAATATCAACCCTTTTGAATCCAAGCCCACCTAGAAAGTCCTTCTGGTGAACAAGCAGAGGTTCAAAGTCAAGAAAAAAAAAACGATGGAGTCTGAAGACCCGCTAGGCTGAAAACCCGAGAGGGCGGTCTAGGCAAAATTTAGGGTCATTCACCCGCTAAGTTGACAACTGAAAAGTCAGCTTAGGCAAAAGTTAGGGTATCGAGCCCGCTTGATTGAAAACCCGAAAGGGCGATCTAGGCAAAAGTTAGGGCAAGCAGTCCGCCAGATCAAAAACCTGAAAAGGCAATCTGGTCAATGGCAATGACTTCCAACGAAAAAGCGAATCAATGAGACGGAGGAAGAATCTTCTGTCAGAGCAAAATCTCGGAGTCCAAGTAGTGCCAGCGAGCTTACTTTAACATTCCTCTAAACTAGGGGCATTGAAACCGAGCAATCCGAAAGGGATAATAACCATGACATAAACACCGAAAGAGGAGAGTAGTGCCTCTTGACACGGTCTTCCAAATACTCTAAGAGTGGCTAAGCCATACCCTTAAAAAATAACACATCAGATCCAAGAGTGAGTCGAAAGCGAGTCGAGTCCTTCGAACAACAAGAATCTTCTTTGATTGAGTCCTTGGAAATCTGTTCCTCCTCCATATTTGTGTTCCCTTTCCTTGCAAAGTCCAAACTGTCGGGTGCTGGAAGAATGGGAGTGTGTCCTCCAAAATGCAAAGAAAATTCAGAGTAAATCCTGGTTTAGGTATCAGAAGGGGCGAGAGACATCTTGTTCAAACCTACCAGAGACCTTAAGCCTCCAAGAGTGAGCAATGCGAAAGATAGGATTCTCAGACTCAGCCATCATGGTGATTGTCCTACTCTCTCCATACAAAATAAAACTGTGCAACCTCAAGCCTTCATGAAATGAAGCATCTTTTCTTCAACCATCATTGTCCTGCCTCCTTAAAACTCTTGTCATGGAAACACAATATACTAGGGGCATCTTTTATGACTTGCGTCATAAAAGATGTCAAGAGCACAAAGGCAATCAGTAACAATGTTTCGAGCAAGTTAAGATAAGAGGGGTACGAGCACATCTCAAGCCAAACCTCTAAACTCCTCAGTTGAGTCCATTCTTCAGAAGAGTCAATTCTCCAAGAAAATCAGTTTCCCTAGCGGAGTCTAGAATTTGCTCGCGTAGCCTTCAATCCCCGGCAAAATTCAGTTCTCTCAGAAAAAATGGTCAATACTCAAAACCTCAGCAAGTCACCTGTGTCTGGTTCTCAACAGAGATCGCGCACTCCTAAAAGTTCTCGGCAAGAGACAATCAATCCTGTAATGGAATCGATCGAAATCTATTTCTTGAATCAAAATTGTTCCTTCTTGAGTTTCGTGTTCTTGATTCCTAGAGTGGTTTGATGATGATGCTGTCTAATCATTCCGCTTTGTTCATCTGTCAAGATGCTGTCTTCTCAGATCCCAATTCAGGTTTGATCATGATGCTGTCTAATCATTCCGTTGTGTTCATCTGTCAAGATGCTGTCTTCTCAGATCCCAATTCAGGTTTGATCATGATGCTGTCTAATCATTCCGCTGTGTTCATCTGTCAAGATGCTGTCTTCTCAGATCCCAATTTAGGTTTGATCATGATGCTGTTTAATCATTCCGCTGTGTTCATCTGTCAAGATGCTGTCTTCTCAGATCCCATTCAGGTTTGATCATGATGCTGTCTAATCATTCCGCTGTGTTCATCTGTCAAGATGCTGTCTTCTCAGATCCCAATTCAGGTTTGATCATGATGCTGTCTAATCATTCTGCTGTATTCATCTGTCAAGATGCTGTCTTCTCAGATCCCAATTCAGGTTTGATCATGATGCTGTCTAATCATCCGCCGTGTTCATCTGTCAAGATGCTGTCTTCTCAGATCCCAATTTAGATTTGATCATGATGTTGTCTAATCATTCCGCTCTGTTCATCTGTTAAGATGCTGTCTTCTCAGATCCCAATTTAGGTTTGATCATGATGCTGTCTAATCATTCTGCTTTGTTCATCTGTCAAGATGTTGTCTTCTCAGATCCTAATTCAGGTTTGATCATGATACTGTCTAATCATTCCGCTTTGTCGATCTGTCGAGATGCTGTCTTCTCAGATCCTAATTCAGGTTTGATCATGATGCTGTCTAATCATTCCGCTTTGTTCATCTGTCAAGATGCTGTCTTCCCAGATCCCAATTTAGGTTTGATCATGATGCTGTCTAATCATTCCATTCTGCAATTTGTGAGAGTCTGTCTCACTATCCCTTGAGAGTCCATCTCAGTTTTCTGTTCGAGGATCTGTCTCGTCAGTTCATCCTATCATTCCTTCTCGATGAGAATCTGTCTCTTCGATCCATCTCGTCGCCCCCTTGCATCTCTTCTGCTTAAAGCCTTCGGCCAGTCAAAATGTGTTGCCTGTTCGGCTTTGGCTTTCGTGCGGCAAGCACACTCTGCCAAAGAGGGGCATCTGTAGACACCCCATTTTGACAGGCCCCAAAAGTCCCAAAGTTGAGTCGAAGCTTTGAAGTTAAATAAATTCCTGAGGAAGCGGACCCCAAGCGAGGAGAGAACCCAAATTTTACTAGCTTATTGTGTATATTTATAGGTACAAATCTCCCAAAAGATTGTCATAACCCCAGGGAATGCGCCCGCAAAATTTTACGGAAATCGAGTGAGAAATGGCAGACAAGACGAGCCAAATTCGTGCGCTCATCAAGAGTGGGTTTTGGTGCGCTTATAGGATATGGGTGTGCCAATATCATTCCCCCAAAACCTACCTATATATATCAAAGAGAGGGGAGAGAAGCCCTAATTTTCTCACCACCATTAGCTGCAACAAGAGAGAGAGCAAAAACAAAAAAAAAAGAGGGAGGGGGGAGAGGCCAACCGAATTCCACCACCACTACCATCTATCTCACTACCCACATCCATCTACCCCATCCACCACCAATCTCCACCACCAAACCCACTACCGACCTCCAATCCCACCACCCTCCAATCTCCGGCAACCCAACCGGATTCCGGCCACCACCTCTCTCAACTCCGGCCATCCTCCACCACAACCCACTCCACCAAGCCCACCACCACCATCGGCCAGCAAAACCGACGCAAAAAAAAAAAGGAAAAAAAAAAAAGGGGCAGCCAACACCATCTTCTCCGGCAAGCTTGCCGGAATCCGGCAAGCCTACCGTCGGCACCCACCTTCTATCTCCTCCCCCCTCTCTCCACCTCCAACAGCCACCATCCACGGCCCCCATCTCCACCCTCCAACCTCCGGCCAAACCACCGAAACCCATCTCACTCTTCAACCTCTGTAATCTCCCTCGTCCCTAAAAAAACAAAAAGAGAAAGAAGCAGAGGGGAAAACAGAGAGAAAGAAGCAGAGAGAGAGAGAGAGAGAGAGAGAGAGAGAGAGAAGCAGAGAGAGAGAGAGAGAGAGAAGCAGAGAGAGAGGAGCAGGGAGAAGAAAATCTTTCTTCTCCGGCGAGTGGTGCCGGAATCCGGCCCCCATTCCATCTCCGGCCGTCCACCATCTTCTTCTTCCTTTCTCCACCACCAGCCACCTCCATCTTCGATCCCCATTCCACCGCCTCCAGCCACCGCCAGCCACCGAAACCCACCGAAACCCTCTCCTCCACCTCCTTGTTTTTCCCAACCCCCATTAAACCCCAAATCTCTCACCCCATTCCGAAACCCATTTTGCCACCACCCAAAACCCGTCGAAACCCCATTACCACCATTCGCCCATCCCACTCCGGCCAGCCGCCCATCCCACTCCGGCCAGCCACCATTCTTCCGACCGTCAGCCACCTCCATCTCTTCCCTCCACCTTCTACCGCCGCCCAAACTCCACCATTCGAAATTCTCTCCACGTCCGCCACCTCCACTCCCACCCCATCTTCGATCCAACCCACCATCTTCAAACCCATTTTCGTCATCTTCTTTCACCAAATCCGGTGAGCCCACGGCCATGAAATCCGGCCAAGCCACCCACCATCACCTCAAAACCCATCACCATTATCTCCCTTAAAGACCTCCATTCTCTCCATCAAACCCTTTTTTTTTTAAAAAAAAAACCCATCTTCCATTCTTTTCCGACCCCCATCGCCGGATCTGTTCGCAGAGAAGAGAGGGGGGAAATTGCAGAGGAGCTTTGGCTCCGTCATCACCTCCATCGCCTTCTCCGGCCGGATTGCCGGAGCTCCGGCCAGCATCACCACCTTCTCCATCATTTCTCTCATCATACCCTCATCTTTCTTCGTTGAAACCCCTTTTAAGCACCCAAAACCCATCAATTCCAGACTAATGCCCACATTCCCATCAGGTTTAACCCCTTTTTGCTCCTACTTGTTAGCTTGAAACCCATTCGGACCTCACCCATTTATTTCACCTCTAAAAATAAAATAAAAACAAAAAAAAATTACTCCACCAAGATCCAAACCGACCGTCATTACCACCTTCATAACCCATATCTGCCCTTGGAACCCACCCCTTCCACCCTCACCGTTTCAATACCTTCTCCCACCAACTCCAATCTATCCTAAACCGCGGCTCATTCCCATTTTGAATTACCCAGACAAATACCGCCATCGCCTATCTCACATCGGGCTGCGTCTGTTGCCTTGGCTTGTCCGTGAATCCACCATTGCTAGCGGACTTCCCAAAGAATCAAGGAGCTGTCCGTAGCATCAACCTACTGTAAGTGTAGATCGCCACCTTCAAATCTCTTTGTGCCTTGTTCTTGATCTTATGATATTTTTAATGTGCACATCATTGCTGCTAGGGTGGTGCTGCGATTTACATATGTTTTGTGTGGAGTTCGAGATTGTCGTTAGCATTCGATACCTTCGTCGATTTTTGAAAAAACTTCCCCGGCAGAGGCTATGACGGAATGCTTCTTGAGCCAACCCCTTCCCTTCCTGCCTTAGAGTCTTCGCAGGTTAAGGGATTTCTTCCTCTTTAGTCAGTCATAGAGAGTTTAGGAGTCTGTCCTACCATCCCAGGGTTTAGGAGTCTATCCTACCCTTGTAGAGTTTATGATTCTGTCCTATCCCTTCATAAAGTTTATGATTCCATCCTTCCCTCTTTCAGAGTCAGTCTTCAGCATAGGAGTCAGTCCTTCAGTCTTTCAGGAGTCTGTCCTATCATCATAGGGGTTAGGATTCTGTCCATCCTCTCATCAAGTCACGTGATTTTATCCGCTCCTGCAAGGTATAGGATGCTGTCCAACCCTTGCAAAGTCGTGATTCTGTTCATTTCCCCCGCAGAGTATAGGATGCTGTCAAACCTTTGCGGGATATCAGGAATCTGTCCTACCCTTACGATGATAGGATTCTGTCCTGTTGAGTTAAAAACATCAAAAACATCTGAAAAACCAAAAAATCTCAAAAATCTCGAGTCATTAGGAGTGTAGTTAGGAAAATCTAGTCCGAACTACGGATGGCTTGATCCCTAGCTGAGGGGTACGTAGGCAGCTCAGGCGTGCTGCTGGCATCCTGAGTCCAGTCACCATCTTTTACACCATCTTTTACACCATTTTTACATCACCTTTTTTTCATCATCTTTTTACATCATCTTTTTACACCATCTTTTTACACCATCTTTTTACACCATCTTTTCACACCATTTTTGCACCCTTTCACCTTTTTTTCATCACCATTTTACAAATATTTCTCACCTTTTCGTCCGAACTACGTTGGCTTGATCCCTCTCCGCAGGGTACGTAGGTAGCTTGGGTCCACCCAAGTTCAGTCAAAACTTTTTAATAAATATTTTCAAACATTTCAAAACAAAAGCAAAAATGGGCAAGGATGGTGATTGCCAGGTCACTCAGAGCCCTCTTTTCATTCCATTTTCGGCTTTCATTGTGATTTTCCGGTTTCCATCAGTTTTCTGACGTTTTATCGGGTTTTGGGATGGGCGATGACGTAGCGTGGCCCCTTTACAGGGATTGTCCTCGCTGAGTCCAACGATAGGTCATGACGATCGCGAGACTTGTCCGATCTTCAGCATATTAGGATCGCTGGGCTTGATTCCTTTTGAATCGCCCTTTGAGCCTATCGTGTGTTCCATCTTCTTTCCCCTGGCATTTTTTGGTTCTCACATGCCGTTGATTTTTTTATTTCTTTCTTTTGTTACACCTTTTAGCTTGCTGTGTGCTTATCTTAGATTTCTCATGCATTCTAGTTCGTTTGTTCTTCTAGCGTGCGATCGATTGCCATTTTCTTAGTCTTATCTTTTGCATAGGCTCGCATGCTAGTGTGTTTACTTTACTGCTTTGATTGCTTAGCTATAGCGTTTATCCATTCGTCTTAGTTAGATTAATTTCTCAACTTAGATATTTGCTTTCCTTATCTCATTATATCTATCATTATCTGCTTAGCTGTAGCTATGCATGCGATTGTTTATTGCTTTCTTAGATGTGATGAGTTAGGATTAGATGCGATGAGTTAGGATTTGGATGTTCACTTTCTTTGCCCATCCCCGGGTCATGCATGCTTAGATAGACGTTTTCTCAGGGATGATTGTTCCCATTTCACATGATTTTTGCCCAAAGCTCTTCAAAGTTAATAATAAATGGCATAAGAGACCAGGTGCTTGCACTTGGGCGAATTGGGGGCGTCTAACCCCTTCCCCATTCGTCATTAGGCACGGACCTTTTGTATCTCTGGTTATCTGTTGCGACAGAGCACAGCATGGGATCCAGGGCCTACTTCCTTGGATGGTGACTCTTTCTTTGTTTAAGGTGCGTCTCGAATCCGGCTGGTCCCCGAATCGAGAGGTATCTCACTTTACATCGCCGCTCATGCTGTGAGGGGCACTCTTTCGAGAGTTCCTTGGTGGAGCTCTCCTTCACGTGGATGATCCCGAGACTCGAGTGGGGGCCCGTCCCCCCGCCTCTCTCGGATCGGGGTCCACACAGGAATCCACTTTTTCTTCATCCCTCCTCTGCTAACCATTGAAATTTGTTGTAGAGAACAGAAACTAACCTGGATGCTCATTGACACCATCTCTGTCCGGATCACATCTTTGATGGGAATACATATTATAATCCGGGTTCCTGTGTGCTTATCCTATTCACTTTTATATCATCTTATCTTCATCCCAAAACATGGCTAAAATCTCCTTCACACCATCTCTAGCGTCTCGTATGTTTAAATGATGGATGTTTTATAAAGTTTAAAAAATAAGCAACTAACAAATTTTTCAGTCTCCACCCTTTATCAACTAAATCTAAGATTCATTACCATCTCATCCTCATCTCAAAACTTGGTTAAAAGCTCCTTAACACCATCTCTATGTTTTCCTACGTCTAAAAGATGGATGTCTTATATAGTTTTTAAAAGAAGAAATTTTTTTTTTCAATTTCCATCATTCATCAACTAAATCTAAGATTCAATATTATCTTATCCTCACCTCAAAACTTTGCTAAAAGCTCCTTCACACCATCTCTAGGGTTTCCTTTGTCTAAAAGATTGATGTTTTATGAAGTTTCGGATCATCATCTGAAAACTTGGCTAAGAGCTCCTTAACACCATCTCTAGGGTCTCTTATGCTTAAAAGATGGATGTTTTATTAAGTTTCTAAAATAAGAAACTTTCTATTTTTTCAATCTCCATCCTTTATCAACTGAAGGTAAGGTTCAAAACCTTCTCATCCTGCTCTCAAAACTTAGCTAAAAGCTCCTTCACACCATGTGGACCCCGATCCGAGAGGGGCGGTGAGGGAGCGGGCCCCCACACGCTAAGTCTCAGGATCATCCACGTGAATGGAGATCTCTACCAAGGAACTCTCGAAAGAAGTGCCTCTCACAGCATGAGTGGCGATACAAAGGGTGAGATACCTCTCGATTCTGGGAGTAGCCCAGATTCGAGGCGTACCTTAAACAAAGAAGAGTCGCCATCCAAGAAAGTGGGCCAAGGATCCCATACTATGCTCTGTTGCAACGGATAACCAGAGATTATAAAAGAAAGGTTCGTGCCTGGTTACGAATTTGGAAGGTCTGAAGAGCACCTCGTTCGCCCAAGTGCAAGCACCTGGTCTCTTATACCATTTATTCATTGATTTTGAAGAGTTTTGGGGGAAAGTCATCTGAAATGGGAGCGAATATCTCCAAGAAGACGTCTATCTAATCATGCATGTCTCGGAGATGAATAATAAGCACACATAAAAGAAATGAAATAAGTGTCGCCTAAGAATAGCTAGATTATGAGTGTCATACTTAATTGGTGTCTAAGTTCTGGTGTGCAAACGGATGCATGCTACAGCTAAAGGTATAGGATTTGTACATGAATTGTAATTTTTAGGACTCTATATATGCCCTAACCAATGCAAGTTGATTAGCCTTAAGCTAATGCAGGTGAGCCCTACTTCCTATATGTAACTAGGCTGTGCATCCTAAAGTAAACCACGGGCTGACTATATGCTTCCTAGTCTAGCCATTGGTTCGACTAAGTGTCTAACCGATCAACTTGAGGCCTCCTAACTCTAGGGACACTCACACGATAGGACACATCATATTAATACAAATCAGGACAACCTCCTAACTCTAAAACACCCTAAATATCTAGGTTAGACTCCTAACTCTAGGGGAAGATCTTTTTGAAAAGGTTTTGAAGATTTTTTGTATTTTTGGAAGATTTGAAATGTTTATTTTTAAAGGTTTGGCTGGCCTTGGGATATGAATCCCAAGCTGCACTACGTACCCTGTGGAGATGGATCAAGCCAACGTAGTTCAGAATAGAATTCCTAACTACTCTCCTAATGACTCAAGATTTTTGAGATTTTTGATTTTTCAGATGTTTTTGATGTTTTTGACTCAAGAGGACAGCATCCTATCATCATAAGGCTAGGACAGACTCCTAATATCTCGCAAAGGTTGGACAACATCCTATGCTGTGCGGGAGAATTTGACAGAATCACGACTCTGCAAGGATTGGACAGCATCCTATACCTTGCAAGAGTGGATAAAAAAATCACATGATTTGATGAGAGGTTGGAAAGAATCATAACCCCTATGATGATAGGACAAACTCCTGAAAGATTGACTCTCTAGCTAAGGACAGATATCCTATATTAAAGGACTGACTCCTAGTGTACAACCCTAAGAGGGGAGTGCTAATGAGACATGGCATGTCACCTAGGGATGGACTCACTAATGAGACAAAGCTTGTCTTGAAATGATAGAACATTCTCTGCATGAGACATAGCCTGTCTCCCTGAAGGTAAGCTTTCCTACGAGACAAAGCATGTCTCTCTAAAAGGGTAAGCTCTGGATAACTCCTTCATTGCCCTTGCAATGAGAGGACAAATTATAAGGGTTTCTAAACACTGAATAAGTCTAAAAATATAAGAAGGAAGACAAGGAGGGGTGCCAATGAGACTAAGCAAGTCTCCAAAAAGAGAGGGACTCCAGATATCTCTTTCATCGCCCTTGCAATGAATGGGTTTCTAACATACAAGGGATACACACTTAAAAGATTAGACAAGTCTTTTAAGTAAAGAGGGGAGTGCTACTTGGACTGAGCAAGTCCCCTAATGATGGGCTTGGGCTAGCGCCTTCATCGCCGTTGCGATGAATGAATGATCTAAGGGCTTGAGGCTGTCTTTATAAAAGACTAAAGGAAGAGGGATACTACATGGACCAAGTAGGTCTCCCTAAGAAATGGGCTTGGGATAACTCCTTCATCGCCCTTGCATAATGAGAAAGGGCAAGATTTAAGGGTTTCTAAAGACTAGACAAGTCTATAGAGAAAGAAGAAGAAAGAAGGGGGTACTGAGCAAACAAGACAAATTTATGCATTTACAAAATCATCGTAGCAACCATACAAAAGAGTATTAATTGAAGTTCACTATGTTTCCCCAAGTTTGATTAAAGTACAGACTCTCCAAAATTTATGATAAGGCAAGCAAAACTAACATTTTCAACTAACAGATACTTATCATATGTGGCAAAGCCCTTAGAAAATCTGAGAAAGTATATGCGATAATGAACAACAATCATGTGTAACTGTAGACAGCAGTTATGTGCTTTTGAAATGAACCCATGGGCAGCAATTATATGAAATAATGAACAGCAAGTAGTAGACAACAGCAAATAGCAGTTATGTGTTTGCGAACAGAACCAATGGGCATTGGTTGTATGAAATAATGGACAGTAAGAAGTGGACACCAATTATGTGTAATAATGGACAGCAAACAATGGACAATAGTGAACCGCAGTTATGTGCTTGTGAACAGAAACAATGAACAGCAGTTGTATGAAATAATGGACAGCAAGAAGTGGACAACAATGGTCAACAGTTATGTGCAATAGCAAGTAGTGGGCAATAGAGGACAGCAGTTATGTGCAATAGCAAGCAGTGAACAATAGAGGACAGCAATTATGTGCAATAGCAAGCAGTGGACAATAGAGGACATCAATTATCAAGGGAGAGGACTGTGCATATTAGAATGGGGTATGAGAGTTTCTATTGCATTCTAACAAAATCAATCTATACAAGGGAACATTCATATGAATTTATTACACTTCAAATTATAAATCAAAATAAATAAAAATGAATTAACTTTCAAACCAACCCACACAAGCTGAGGCAAACCACAATTAGAAAATCCTATTATGAAAGGTCAATTTGGACCAACAAGAATAAGCTCAATTGAAATAGTGGTCCGGCATCTTCTCAACATTTCCAGGTGTAAGCCCAAGGGTCTACTCTCCTATCTTGTTTTGATGATTCTAAACATAATTGATTGTGTTTTTGAATACTAATCAATTTGCTTTGAAGTGTTGTGTTTAAGATAGGATTGATCGTTGAAGAAACCAACACTCAATTTGGTCATGCTTAAAGGTGTACCAAACAAGAGCCAAAGGAGCTAAGTGTAGCTCACATCATCACTCAAGCAAGCATCCAAAGATGGAAGATCATTTGAAGACCAAAGCTAAAGAGGGATCGAAGATTGCATAGGTATCATTGTACATCCTTTCTCTTTAGATTTTCAAGTCAAGGTGTGGGACATGATCCCGCGAGAGGGGCGTGGGGCGAGCCGCCGCGCGCTCTCTCTTGGTCTCTCGTTCCCACGCGATTGGCGTGTGCATTTTATTTGTTGATTTGAATTCGTCTTTCCTGTGGACTTGGGATCACTAAGGCAATCCGAATTCCACACGAAAGAGACTGACAGAGTCGCCACCTAGATGTGGGATCTAGGACCCGTAATTAACCAGAAATCTAGACTCGCTACCTGGTTACGAGAATGGAAGGTATGGGGAGTTATCCGCCACATGCACCATTCCTGCCCGATAATCGGTCTTCGATTCCAAAAGTTAACTCTTTTAAATTTATTTTAAATGGCTCATTCAACTCTATGTTAATGTGCGAACTAAGTGACATGCATCCTAGAATTTAATTTCAATGTGAATCCTAGATGTGTATCTTGATTTATTAATTTGTCTGGATTCATTCTAAGTGAAAGTTCTCCTAGAATTCTAATTTCATGGAAAACCCTAACTGATTTGATTAAGTATTTACAAGAAAATTAATATACAAAACACCACAATTTGTTGTGGTGCCGACTCGCGGGTGGTATGCCGTCAGACATCCAAGCTGCCTACGTACCCAAGCCTCACTGGGATCAGAGTCGACGTAGTTCGGTGCACCTAAGCTAAGCTACATATGCCTAACTCAACTAAGACACCGACCTAGACGGGATTGACTGTTTCAACAGTTTTAAGAGAAGTTGTTTAATTCAAGTTGAGGATTTTATTATCTTAGGATTTCATCGAAGATGCTATATGATTCTTATCTAAATGCAAGTTGTCCCTTAGACTAATGCAGGTTAGCCTACATCCTAGTCTACTAGGCATGTCTTAGGGA
Organism: Tasmannia lanceolata; assembly: GCF_043159265.1. Classification (NCBI taxonomy): domain Eukaryota; kingdom Viridiplantae; phylum Streptophyta; class Magnoliopsida; order Canellales; family Winteraceae; genus Tasmannia; species Tasmannia lanceolata. The sequence continues at coordinate 4,050,470 of NW_027518713.1, read as the reverse complement.
AAGATGAGGTGACTAGTGTAACTAGACCTATGGTACGGTTGCTATACATAGCAAGCGTCCGTGATGAGGCTGGACTCCTAACTCTAGGACTCCCTAAAACTTAGGACACGACACAACACTAGTGTTCCTAAATTGGGCTCTAATGGTTCTTAGATTGGAAACCATAATCCAATGGTTCCGGAAGACTCGAGACAAATCAATTCAAATTCTTGAAGTTAATTAATTTCAGATTTCATGGATTTTTGATTTATGGACACTTGAGGATTACCAATGGTTCTAGGGTTCACCAATTTCGGCCCAGAATAGCATCCAAGGAAGGGAATCGTGCGTTCTTTCTTTGTGCAATTTAGTACTTAGGTTATGGCATCTTATTGCCTGGCAAATCTCAGGATTTCCGTGGACAGTAACCTCGGAGCCAACAACATGCTATAGCTTAAATATTCAAATTGTCAAAGATCGGTTGCAATTGGGATACGATTATGGATGCACTGGCCATTTTTCCAGGAAAATCTAAAGATCCTAAAATTTCTGTTTCAATGGATTAAGGAGTGAACATGTGACAGAATTTAAAAGTTCTTTAGGAATTTTTACAATAATTTTTAATTAATTTCGAATTTTCAATGGATTTTAACAATTTTAAGCCTATGAGTGGTTTTACAAGTGAAATTGTTGAAAATAAATTCGAAATGATTTGAAATTTCAACAGCAGCAAGATGGGAATGTATGTAGCTTACTGGATGAGTTTTATAGATTTTTATGTTAAATTCATATTTAATCTTGATTTATCAATTCAATGACCAGATTGCAAATTAACACAGAAACTACAAGAAATAGAAATTTAAATTCTATGAAATTTCTACAGATATAAGATATGAATAGACATAGCATGCTGTGAGAATTTCATAAATTTTAAAGGCTATTTACTACCAATTTCGGATTTTACAAGTTTCAGACCAGATTGTGAATTAACACTACATCCCATATGAAAACAGATCCAAAGAACTTGAAACTTTTACAGAAACAAGGAATATGGAATATATGACTACTGTAAAAATTGGAAGAATTTTAATGGTGATCTAGTGTCAGTAACAATTCTCACAAAATCTGATAATTTTCAAAGAAAGTATTAAATAATATACCAAATAAACTCCAAAAATCGTTACAAATTCATGGTAGAATGTGTCAGTATCATAGTATTTTTCCACGAAATTGCATTAATTTTGGAGTCTGTTTAGTATATAATTTATGTTTCTTTGTCAAAAGATGTTTTTTTTTTTAAGAGTTTTCTATTTTTAAAACACGATTTGCGGAAAAATTCGGAAAAATTCGAAAAACAATGTACCTACCTGTGGTGAAGATCTCCGCCCAATCCAAGAGTTAAGAACAATCGCCGCCGCCGATCCGCTCCGCCGTCTTTCGCTTTCTCTTTCTTCTTTTTTATTTTTTTTATTTTTTTGTTTCCCTCACTGTTGATAGAGGAAGTGATTGGAAGAAGGATTTTTATGAGATGAGCCACCTTGGTCCTCTTTTCTTCCTCTCATCCCCTCTTCCTCTCCTCTCTTTATATAGTGAAAAACTTAGTGGGAGAAGATGGAGAGGTGGAAAATAAAAAATGAGAATGGTGGGTATGGTGGAGAATATATAATGGTAATGGTGGGAATGGTGGTGGGAATAATGGAATATATAATGGAATAGTGGGAATGGTGGTGGGAATAATGGAATAGATAATGGAATAGTGGGAATGGTGGTGGGAATAATGGAATAGATAATGAGAATGGTGGGAATGGTGATGGAAATAATGGAATATATAATGGGATGGTGGGAATGGTGGTGGGAATAATGGAATATATAATGGAATGGTGGGAATGGTGGTGGGAATCATGGAATATATAATGGTAATGGAGATAATGGTGTTATTTTAAAAGGGAAAAATAAAGTTAGTGGAAATGGTAGAGAAAGTTAAGTCATGCTAATGGTGAGTCCCACTTTGGGGGTTCCGCACAAGCGGGTCCCACATCAGCGGGCCCTACACAAGCGGGTCCCACATCAGCGGATCCCACACAAACGGGTCCCACACTAGCAGGTCCCACACTAGCAGGTCCCACACCAGCGGGTCCCACACAAACGGGTCCCACACTAGCAGGTCCCACACTAGCAGGTCCCACACTAGCAGGTACAAATTCTCCCTAGTTTAGATTTTTCTGAATAATCCTTCTCAACATTTAGCGGGAAAATGCGAAACACGACGGAAATGACCAAAAATATTTAGAAATGTAACAAACGGATGCGGGAAAGAAAGACATTGGAAAACCGACGGAAAACAAACCCTAATTTCTTTATCGATTAAGGTAGAGCAAAATGGGGTGTCTACAGATGCCCCTCTTTGGTAGAGATGACGTAGTCATCGAATACCAAAGTCAAAATGACAGAGCCATTTTGCGTAGCTTTAATCGACAAAAGACTCTACACAAAACGGAACTTAGACGCAAACATTTACTACCTAATGCAAGGCCCTAAATGAAATCCTAGAATTAGAACATAATAAGAAATCCTGATGCGGTGCCGTTTACAAACGAGCAACGAGAGAATGAGATACCACTTTCGAATGGATTCCGAAGAGAAAGAACAAAGATCGTTCTCAAGCGGTTTTTTTTTTTTTTTTTTTTTTTTTTTTTTTTTTTTTTTTTAAAGAAAATGAGACATCTTTCACAAGCGGGCTCAAGGAGGATAAGAGACCATTCACAAATGGACTCAGACAATGAGGTACCATTCACAAACGGACTCAAGGAGGATATGAGACCATTCACAAATGGACTCAGAAAATGAGGTACCGTTCACAAACGGGCTTAAGAAGAAGATGAGACCATTCACAAATGGACTCAGAAAATGAGGTACCGTTCACAAACGCGCTTAAGGAGAGGACGAGACCATTCACAAATGGACTCAGAAAATGAGGTACCGTTCACAAACGGGCTCAAGGAGAAGATGAGACCATTCTCAAATGGACTCGAGAAACGAGGCACCGTTCACAAACGTGCTCAAGGAGAACATGAGACCATTCACAAATAGACTCAGAAAATGAGGTACTGTTCACAAACGGGCTTAAGGAGAAGACGAGACCATTCACAAATGGACTCGAGAAATGAGGCACCGTTCACAAACGGGCTCAAGGAGAATAAGAGACCATTCACAAATGGACTCAGAAAATGAGGCACCGTTCACAAACGGGCTCAAGGAGAACATGAGACCATTCATAAATAGACTCGAGAAATGAGGCACCGTTCACAAACGGGCTCAATGAGAAGACGAGACCATTCACAAATGGACTCGAGAAACGAGGCACCGTTCACAAACGGGCTCAAGGAAAACATGAGACCATTCATAAATGGACTCGAGAAATGAGGCAACGTTCACAAACGGGCTCAAAGAAACAAGATAGCTTCAACAACGAAGAATTTAGAGATTTTTCATGAACTTGAATTTGACGTAGGATTGGATTTGATGAATTTTTGATTTTTCAGAAATAAGGCACCGTCCACAAACGGGCTCAAGGAGGACATAAGACCATTCACAAATAGACTCAGAAAATGAGGTACCCTTCACAAACGGGCTTAAGGAGAAGACGAGACCATTCACAAATGGACTCGAGAAACGAGGCACCGTTCACAAACGGGCTCAAAGAAACAAGATAGCTTTGATTGATGAATTCAACAACGAAGAATTTAGAGTTTTTCATGAACTTGAATTTGACATAGGATTGGATTTGATGAATTTTTGATTTTTCAGAAATAAGGCACCGTCCACAAACGGGCTTAAGGAGGACATGAGACCATAAATGGACTCAGAAAAATGAGACACCGTTCACAAACGGGTTCAAGGAGAAGACGAGATCATTTACAAATGGACTCGAGAAAAGAGGCACCATTCACAAACGGGCTCAAAGAAACAAGATAGCTTTGATTGATGAATTCAACAACGAAGAATTTAGAGATTTTTCATGAACTTGAATTTGACATAGGATTGGATTTGATGAATTTTTGATTTTTTGAACTTAATGAAATCGGGGATGTTATAGATCGTGCCTGACAAAGATATCGGAAACTAGGACTTTGACGAATGATGAAACGGCAAACCGAAGAACCATTACTAACAAGAATGGAGTAGAAACACTTTTATGAAACTTCAACAAGATTTTTCTCAAAGAGACTGCTGGTCTTGTCTTTGGGGATTTGGATGACTGAAACCTTGAACAAGACACTTGAAATTGGTAATCTAGAACAACGGCTCTCTTGGATATAATCAAACTAACTGGAAGGAAATTCTGAATTTTAACGGTTCATCTTTGTGAGAAATTGGCTCGACCATCATTGCATCTGAGGCTCTTCCAAGCTTAAGATGCCTTCCTGAGGTATGATCTTTTTAAGGAAGCTGGGCTTTCTGATGTTTCTACTTCTGAACTCTTCTGAGTTGATCTTCTTTGAAATGTAGCTGTTTGACTAGATTCTCGAACTCTTTCAGGTACAATCGCAGGGAGTTGACGAGGTCGGGCCTCCTTCACCGAGACAGTTGCATCATTTTGGACACAAGGACGACGATTGACTCTTTTTAAAGAGAAAACTTAGATAAAAGACACTACTCAAAGGATTGAGGATCTCTGAAGGAGTGAACATAGAATAACATCGATTGATTAACTACACTGACAGACACAGTAATGCTTCTGACTTAGTTAATATTTTATTTGGTAAGTCTATCCTTTCAAGGAATATTTTTTTTTAATTGGTAAACACTGGACTTTTCCCTTAAACAGTAATGCCTCAATGATTTAATTACAACTCCTAGGATTGCTTAGCTCCAATGCCCCCAGTTTTGAGGATGTCACTTGAATTTGCTTGAACTTCAGTTGATCTTCAGTCCTGATACCGGCTGTAGCCTTCTTACAATGATTCTCTTACCATGACCAAGTCACCTCTTCAAGGTTTTTAACTTGGCGGACCGTGCTAGCCTTAACTTTTGCCTGAACCGCCTTTCTAGGTTTCCGATTCAGCAGGCTATCCCCTTAGCTTTTGCCTAAGCCGCCCTTTCGGGTTTTCAACTTAGCAGGGGAATGATCTTAAATTTTGCCTAAACCGTCCTTTCAGGTTTTCAGTCTAGCAGATCTTCAAACTCCATTTCATCATCAATTTTTTTTTTGTTTCGGGACCTAGATCATTAGTTCTGAACACCGGAAGGACTTTATAGGTAGGATAGGGCTTTTCAAAGAATGGCTTAAGGTTCAACAAAGATTTCGACCGAACCTGTGAACATGTTGCCTACATGTCCCAAGGTAGGAATCAGGTCGTGTGTAGTTCAGGGCGAATGCCCCTAGTTTGAAGATAAATTGTTCGAAGGTTTATTGATTTTTTTTTTCTTTCTGGAATAATTGACTTCTCTTCTTTAGGAACTTGTCCCTCTTTTTTCTGAAAGGATTGAATTTCTTTTTTTTTTTGATTGATTGAATTGCTTTTCTTTTTTGAATCGACCGAACTCAGTTTAACCGAGCTGCCTACGTACCCCAGTGTAGGGATCAGGTATCGCGTAGTTCGGGGCGAATGCCCCTAGTTTGATGGGTTTTCAAGAAAATTTCATTCAGGCTCAAAAGGGTTTGCAAACATGTATTTGTTTTGACATTGGGTTCTGATTTTGGGATTTATTCGGCCAAAAAAGGCCTTCCGATGTTTAGATTGAGAGTCGATCTAGTTTACTAGAGTCCCTCTGGTACTGATTATTTATTTTATTTTTTTATTTTTTTTACGGAGTTTGACGGCATTTCCAGGTAAGAGATAATAGATCTTCTTCTTTCAAGATTCTAAAACGCGCCTTCGACTTTCATAGAGCGAAACTTGTTCTTCGACATCCTCCATCTATGGATTTGTAACTCTTGATATCTGATGATCACTTTTCAATGCTTGCTCTTGAACTTCTTATCTCGAATTTGATGGCTTCATGTTATGAATTTGAGAACCAAGGTCATTCATTGGAAATATGAAAGTTGTTTCCACTCCATGCCCCTTGCATAGCATATGATATTCACTTCATTCTTTCTTGAACCTTCTATCTGGGTCTTTCTCCTGGCATTAATGGTAACGCTTACCGGACCATCTTTTTATCCTCAAAATGGGTTTACCAATTCTTCACACTCTTCAGAGGGTAATGTATTTTCAATCGGCATTTACTGGATCAAGGTTTCAGTGCCAGTGTTTACCACTTCAATTTCATCTTTGAAAGGCTGGGATTGGCGCTCCTCCTCTTGTTCAAGTAATTGTTGTGACCCAAGTGAAGTTTCATCAATTTTGTCCTCATTTGAGGAGGGAGTCTTATTTTAAGATCAGAAGCACACTTAAGAAACGGACACAAGTGAATTATTGGGACTCAAATTTTATTTAAAGAGAAAGTTCTTACATCTGACAACCTATCCTGAACATGCTCAGGATTCACAACTCTCAATCAAAAGAAAAGCAAAAGATAACTTGCCTGGACTAGCCATTGACCTTGAACTGTAAGACCGGACTCAACAATTGTCCTGACCATGATGACTGACTCAATCATAAAATAGGAAATGACAAAACTTTAACTGCTGCAACTGTCTGGTTTCGGAGGCTCGGCGAAAGCTGGCTCATAAATGGTACTTTCAACTTCTGATTCTTTTCATTGCAACCGGACCTGTGCCCCTTTGAACCTTCAGTTATTTAAGCATTGCGAACGGCTGGCGGCAGTACTGCATGATTTGATAATGGGTTATTGGTAGCAACGGGACTTGGCTCAAACACAAGGCTTTTATTGTCGAGCAACCTCTGGATTCTGAATTTTAGGGCAATGCAATTATCAGTGAGATGGCCAGAATTTCTATGGTATTCGCAGTGTTGATCTGTTCGCCAATTTGCTGGTAAAGGATTAGGAAGAGCCCTAATGTCGGGCAGGATTATGCGACCTGAGGCTAGACACTCCTTGAGTATCACAGATGGTGGAAGAGGGAGAGGGGTAAATTCTGTCTGGGCCTGTGGCCGAGGTGCGACAGCAGGTTGGGTATAATCCATCACCATGGGGTTCTGAGGTTTTGAAGGCTGAGGCTTGGAGCGGGAAAGGTTATTAATTTCAGCTGATGGAGGCTTCCTGAATTCTTTGGTATTCGGGTTACTTCGGTTGAACACACCTTGAGCCATAGCCTCCTCTATTTGGGTGCCTGCCACGATAAAGTGTTTGAAGTCCGGATAATACTGCAACGACATGTGATACTGGAGCTGGGGGGAAATATTTTTCATGATTATTTGGACCTGCTCTTCCTCAGAAGGGCGCTCCATCATCTGAGCTGCTATTCTCCTCCATCTTTTCACAAAGGTCAGAAAGGATTCCCTCAAGTCTTGCTTTGTCCTTTCCAAATCCTTTCTGGTGATTTCTGTCCCGTCATCATATTTGAATTGCCTGATGAACTGCTCGCCGATATCCTTCCATGTCCTGTAACGAGTCTTGTCCAAGACCATGAACCACCTCCTGGCAACCTTGGTTAGGGAAACCGGGAACAATTGAGCCATTTGCTCAGAAGATAAGCCTTGAGGTTGACACATGATGGTGAACATTTGCAAATGTGTGATTGGACAACCCACACCATCATATTTATCAAAGTCCGGCATTTGAAAATTGGCTGGGAGACGGATTTCTGGGAACAGTGTGAGGTCACTTGGATTGAAACCACCCTGGTCCTGAAACTGAATGTCCTGAACCTTCCTGGTAAGACTTTCTAATTTCTCCATAACTACTTTATCAACCATGGACTGAGAAGGCCTGCTGCGATCTTCGCTGTACTGCTCTTTTTCAAAAACTTCTTCAGTTTTGTCAGGGATAGGAATGAACACTGGCTGGGCAGGTGCGGCTGAAGTAACTGTATGGTGCATGGACCCTTTATCTTTGGACAACGATGGCCCCAACTTTTCAGAAAGCTGGGCCTTGATAACTTGGTTCTCTTCTTTGAGTTCTTGAAGCTGCCGGAGAATCAAGGTGAGAGTATCGGTAATAGCAGCGGGTGGAAGACTACTGTTCTGGTTTTCTGCCATTGGGGAGGATGAGGATGGGAAAGAAGGAGATGCTGGGGTCCTCAGAGAAGGTGGCGGGGAGACAGATTTCCTCTGCAATCGAGAAGAGATCCGAACCCAAGGAATAGTAGGGTTAGCTATGGTGTTTAGTGCCCTGTCATGGAAATAATGAACACGAGGTATATGAGCTTGACATTCATGGAGTGTTTCTTCTCAATGACTGAAAAATATTACACATTTAAGCAAGTAATTGGGACAATAGAATGAATCCAAATGATGAGGGGAATGCCCTTAGTTCAAGGATTATGAGAGTAAACTCTGAAGGATTTAGCAGAAATATTCTTGAAAAAGGTAGCCCCTAGAGGAGGAAGAGATCAAGGGTACAGGCAAGATTGGATCATCAAGATTGCACGATCAAATGATTGAGACACAATTTCCGCCAATGAAGACATAATCGAATCCCACAAGAGACGAATGATAGACACATGATCAAAATGTGAGATTGCATAGGATTACTTTCAACTGGTAGATCAAGAATAACTAATCCTATGAGATCTTTAGAAATGATGGGATTTATATCCTAACCCCAAAGGAAAAGTTTTTAGTCTTCGCACATTTTAACAGTGTTACCTGAAGGCATCAACCCTAATCCTAATCTAGCGGAGTGGAGAGAGGATCTCGACTCATGACTTTGTTTGTGTACCTAGGACCGATCGTAGCCATTGGAAGATGGACTACGGCCTAATCTAGACACAAATGGGTAAGATATCCTAAACTAGGCTCACACATGTGGTGCACATGTGTTCGTATACTGCATGCATGTGTGGGTTAATCTAGGGGTAAGGCCAAGAGTCCCCTTAGCGCGAATCCATGTTCGATATACTGTACCAGTGTCCGGCGTATCAGTACGTGAACAAGAGATCCGTTTACGCACCATAAAGGTACTAGGCTAAGGGTGGAATGCTTCTCTAGCACAGAGGCACCAGGTGATGAAATCCCAGTCAACCATGCTAGATAACACTCCGGGTTCCTAAAATAGGACGTGTGTGCATGTGAAATGCAAGGGTTTAGATGCAAGTGATGTAAGTGTGTGCAATAAGTTCGCGCAATCTATGATGCCTTCAGGTTTTGTTAAATTAAGTTCGAGTAAAATGTGATGAGAAAATAAAACGAGACAAACTAATCTAACAAGTATAGAGTTTTTATGAGCCAGTTAAATTAAATTCAAATGAATTATCTTTTGAAATTTTAATGAAGTTAGGTGGTCCCCAGCAGAGTCGCCAGACTGTGGGACATGATCCCGCGAGAGGGGCGTGGGGCGAGCCGCCGCGCGCTCTCTCTTGGTCTCTCGTTCCCACGCGATTGGCGTGTGCATTTTATTTGTTGATTTGAATTCGTCTTTCCTGTGGACTTGGGATCACTAAGGCAATCCGAATTCCACACGAAAGAGACTGACAGAGTCGCCACCTAGATGTGGGATCTAGGACCCGTAATTAACCAGAAATCTAGACTCGCTACCTGGTTACGAGAATGGAAGGTATGGGGAGTTATCCGCCACATGCACCATTCCTGCCCGATAATCGGTCTTCGATTCCAAAAGTTAACTCTTTTAAATTTATTTTAAATGGCTCATTCAACTCTATGTTAATGTGCGAACTAAGTGACATGCATCCTAGAATTTAATTTCAATGTGAATCCTAGATGTGTATCTTGATTTATTAATTTGTCTGGATTCATTCTAAGTGAAAGTTCTCCTAGAATTCTAATTTCATGGAAAACCCTAACTGATTTGATTAAGTATTTACAAGAAAATTAATATACAAAACACCACAATTTGTTGTGGTGCCGACTCGCGGGTGGTATGCCGTCAGACATCCAAGCTGCCTACGTACCCAAGCCTCACTGGGATCAGAGTCGACGTAGTTCGGTGCACCTAAGCTAAGCTACATATGCCTAACTCAACTAAGACACCGACCTAGACGGGATTGACTGTTTCAACAGTTTTAAGAGAAGTTGTTTAATTCAAGTTGAGGATTTTATTATCTTAGGATTTCATCGAAGATGCTATATGATTCTTATCTAAATGCAAGTTGTCCCTTAGACTAATGCAGGTTAGCCTACATCCTAGTCTACTAGGCATGTCTTAGGGAAAGATGAGGTGACTAGTGTAACTAGACCTATGGTACGGTTGCTATACATAGCAAGCGTCCGTGATGAGGCTGGACTCCTAACTCTAGGACTCCCTAAAACTTAGGACACGACACAACACTAGTGTTCCTAAATTGGGCTCTAATGGTTCTTAGATTGGAAACCATAATCCAATGGTTCCGGAAGACTCGAGACAAATCAATTCAAATTCTTGAAGTTAATTAATTTCAGATTTCATGGATTTTTGATTTATGGACACTTGAGGATTACCAATGGTTCTAGGGTTCACCAATTTCGGCCCAGAATAGCATCCAAGGAAGGGAATCGTGCGTTCTTTCTTTGTGCAATTTAGTACTTAGGTTATGGCATCTTATTGCCTGGCAAATCTCAGGATTTCCGTGGACAGTAACCTCGGAGCCAACAACATGCTATAGCTTAAATATTCAAATTGTCAAAGATCGGTTGCAATTGGGATACGATTATGGATGCACTGGCCATTTTTCCAGGAAAATCTAAAGATCCTAAAATTTCTGTTTCAATGGATTAAGGAGTGAACATGTGACAGAATTTAAAAGTTCTTTAGGAATTTTTACAATAATTTTTAATTAATTTCGAATTTTCAATGGATTTTAACAATTTTAAGCCTATGAGTGGTTTTACAAGTGAAATTGTTGAAAATAAATTCGAAATGATTTGAAATTTCAACAGCAGCAAGATGGGAATGTATGTAGCTTACTGGATGAGTTTTATAGATTTTTATGTTAAATTCATATTTAATCTTGATTTATCAATTCAATGACTAGATTGCAAATTAACACAGAAACTACAAGAAATAGAAATTTAAATTCTATGAAATTTCTACAGATATAAGATATGAATAGACATAGCATGCTGTGAGAATTTCATAAATTTTAAAGGCTATTTACTACCAATTTCGGATTTTACAAGTTTCAGACCAGATTGTGAATTAACACTACATCCCATATGAAAACAGATCCAAAGAACTTGAAACTTTTACAGAAACAAGGAATATGGAATATATGACTACTGTAAAAATTGGAAGAATTTTAATGGTGATCTAGTGTCAGTAACAATTCTCACAAAATCTGATAATTTTCAAAGAAAGTATTAAATAATATACCAAATAAACTCCAAAAATCGTTACAAATTCATGGTAGAATGTGTCAGTATCATAGTATTTTTCCACGAAATTGCATTAATTTTGGAGTCTGTTTAGTATATAATTTATGTTTCTTTGTCAAAAGATGTTTTTTTTTTAAGAGTTTTCTATTTTTAAAACACGATTTGCGGAAAAATTCGGAAAAATTCGAAAAACAATGTACCTACCTGTGGTGAAGATCTCCGCCCAATCCAAGAGTTAAGAACAATCGCCGCCGCCGATCCGCTCCGCCGTCTTTCGCTTTCTCTTTCTTCTTTTTTATTTTTTTTATTTTTTTGTTTCCCTCACTGTTGATAGAGGAAGTGATTGGAAGAAGGATTTTTATGAGATGAGCCACCTTGGTCCTCTTTTCTTCCTCTCATCCCCTCTTCCTCTCCTCTCTTTATATAGTGAAAAACTTAGTGGGAGAAGATGGAGAGGTGGAAAATAAAAAATGAGAATGGTGGGTATGGTGGAGAATATATAATGGTAATGGTGGGAATGGTGGTGGGAATAATGGAATATATAATGGAATAGTGGGAATGGTGGTGGGAATAATGGAATAGATAATGGAATAGTGGGAATGGTGGTGGGAATAATGGAATAGATAATGAGAATGGTGGGAATGGTGATGGAAATAATGGAATATATAATGGGATGGTGGGAATGGTGGTGGGAATAATGGAATATATAATGGAATGGTGGGAATGGTGGTGGGAATCATGGAATATATAATGGTAATGGAGATAATGGTGTTATTTTAAAAGGGAAAAATAAAGTTAGTGGAAATGGTAGAGAAAGTTAAGTCATGCTAATGGTGAGTCCCACTTTGGGGGTTCCGCACAAGCGGGTCCCACATCAGCGGGCCCTACACAAGCGGGTCCCACATCAGCGGGTCCCACACAAACGGGTCCCACACTAGCAGGTCCCACACTAGCAGGTCCCACACCAGCGGGTCCCACACAAACGGGTCCCACACTAGCAGGTCCCACACTAGCAGGTCCCACACTAGCAGGTACAAATTCTCCCTAGTTTAGATTTTTCTGAATAATCCTTCTCAACATTTAGCGGGAAAATGCGAAACACGACGGAAATGACCAAAAATATTTAGAAATGTAACAAACGGATGCGGGAAAGAAAGACATTGGAAAACCGACGGAAAACAAACCCTAATTTCTTTATCGATTAAGGTAGAGCAAAATGGGGTGTCTACACAAGGCAAAACGTTTTCAAAGTGTTTTCAATTTGTTTTTCAAAGAACACTTAAGAACTTAAAATGGATTAGTGAATGGTTATGTGGTGGACCAACATGTTGGGACCCTCATAAACATTCCAAAATAACCATAGGAGTTGAGTTCCAAAAGCTAAAAATCAAACAAGCAATAAAAATCAAAAACTGCGGATTTTTAGGCTTCTCGGAACTCCGAGATTTTTTCTCGGAGCTCCGAGCTCGGAACTCCGAGAGTTCCCTCGGAACTCCGAGAAAAGGTCCAGTAGCGTCTGGACATTTTCTCGGAACTCCGAGAAAATTTCTCGGAACTCCGAGAAATGGTCCAGTAGAAATTTTATTTCTTCTGGCCGTTGTCTCGGAACTCCGAGAATATTTCTCGGAACTCCGAGAATTCTCGGAACTCCGAGAATGATTCTCGGAACTCCGAGAACCCTGCGACAGCTCAGAATATAGCCGTTGGGATTTGAATTAATTCTTGTATTTTGATATTTCCACCCCCAAACGGTCATATTCTTTGGAGAGACTATAAATACAATATGTAGAGAAGTTTTTCTCTCTCTCTTGATCATTTGAAAACATCCTTGAGCATCAAAGAAAACTTGCAACCTATTATTGCTTGAGATTTTGTTTTTCCCCAAACTTGCCTTGCAACTTGCAAATCTATTTGAGTTGGGATTCTAGAGCTTTCACCTGCAACCATCATTAAAGAGCAATCAAGGATCTACAAAGAGCATCAAGCTTTCAAGAAGAAGCCAAGCTACTCAATCTTCATATCTTGTATAGGTGGCTAGGGCATTCCGTTTTTAATTCCCTAGAGAGCAACCGCTTAGAACTCGGCGGAGAAGGAGAGTCTTTGTAAAGGTGTAAGGGCATCCTTGTTTAATATCCCTTGGAATTGTAACCGCCTCGGAGCCGGGCATCGTGGAGGTCTCAAATAGTGGAATCCCTCAAGTGCGACCTTGAGTAGAGTGGAGTAGGCCGTTGGCCGAACCACTATATATCGGTGTGTCATTTCTCACTCTTGCATTTCCATTATTGTTTGGCTTGGCATTTCACTTTGTTCTTTCAATTATATTTGCACTAACCAAATATTTAATTAAGTGAAGAAAAATTCCAATTAGGGTTTATAGGTAATTTTCAAAAGGCCTAATATTGAGTTAAATTCAATTCACCCCCCCTCTTGAGTATTTCAATTGGTATCAGAGCCTCGTCTCTAATTTTTAGAAAACCCTAACCGGTCTAGAGTAAAGATTCTAAAATGGCAAACTACCCTCAACACCATGAAGGTTATTCAAACACTAGGCCACCCTATTTTGATGGAACAAACTATGGTTTTTGGAAAACCAAAATGAAAATCTTTTTAACCCAAGACTATCAAATGTGGAGAGCAATTAATAATGAATACATCTTACCCACAAGAAATTTAAATGATTGGACCGAAGCCGAACAACAAGCTTCGAATTATAATGCCAAAGCCATGAATTCTCTTATTTGTGCTCTATATCCCGGAGAATTCAATAGAGTATCAAATTTGAATTCGACTAAGGAAATTTGGGACACTTTAGAAGTCACCCATGAGGGAACCAATCAAGTAAAAGAATCTAAAATGAACCATCTTTTTCGGCAATACGAACTCTTTCAAATGACACCCGATGAAACAATTGCCGACATGTACACTAGATTCACCAATCTTGTAAATGGATTAAGGGGTCTTGGAAAACAATTTTCCAATAGAGATTTAGTGACTAAAATCCTTAGGTCCCTACCTTTGTCTTGGGAATCCAAAACCTCCGCAATCACCGAAGCCAAGGACATGAACACATTGAACCTAGATGAACTAATAGGGTCCTTGATCACCCATGAAATGATTTTCAAAACAAAAGCACCCGAAATCGAAACTAAAATCGAAAAAGGAAAAGGAATTGCTTTTGTTTGTAATGTAGGTGAAAATGAAGATGCAAAGGAAGACATGGAAGATGAAGTTGCCCTCCTAACAAGAAGGATCAAATTCTTGCAAAGGAACATGGGAGGCATGAGAAATAGAAGGACAAATCCCCCATTCAAGAAGAAAGAAGAACTTGGTGATGGGTCTTCTCAACCCCGATGCTACGGTTGCAAGAAGCTTGGACACATTCGCCCGGATTGTCCACTCAACAATGAACCCACTTCAAACAACCGCTTCAAGAGAAGAGAAGGCAAGAAAGGAATGACCGCCACATGGGATGAGGAAATTGATAGCGAAGGCGAACAAAATGATGGCGAAGATTGCTTGATAGCAAGGAACGTATGCTTCATGGCCTCAACAAACGACAACAATGAGGTAAACACTTTAAATGATGTTATTGTTTTAAAAGAAGTTCTTGATTCCCTACAAAATGCAAATGATGAACTTGAAATTCAATTTGATAAAATTGCATCACTTGAAAATTCTCTTGCTAACATGACAAAAGAATTTGGTTGGTTAAAAAAAGATCATGAATTTTTAGATGATAAGAATGAAAAATACAAAGTAGAAATTCATGAGTTAAATGCTTCTATCAAAATCTTAAATAAAAACCGACAAGAACTCTCAAATGAAAACAACAATCTAAAGCATGAAAATGGTAGATTATCTTTTGAGTATGATGAACTAAAGAAACTTTTTGAAAAATTTGAAAATAGTTCATTAAAATTGGATAGGCTTGTAAATCTTCAAAGAATGTCAAGTGACAAAAGTGGACTTGGACATAAATGGAACACCACAGTATCCAACTATAAAACTAAACTTGAAAAGGTTTCTTCTAGCGGTACCAAAATTTGCTTTTATTGTGGTCTAGAAGGTCATTACAAGGTTGCTTGCTTACATGCTAAACAAGATAAGATTAAGTTGAACTCTAATGTGAAAACAAATGAACATAGCAAGATTAGGAAGATTTGGGTACCTAAGGGATCTCACTTGCCTATTCATATGTAGGTATGCCTTAAAAGCCATAACAAGAAGAACACATGGTACCTTGATAGTGGATGCTCTAGACATATGACCGGAGACCTTACTCAATTCGCATCCCTATCGCTCAAGGATGGTGGAGACGTTACCTTTGGAGATGATAAGAAAGGAAAAGTCAAAGGTGAAGGCACCATAGGTAACTCTACCTCTCCCATACATGATGTACTATTTGTTGATGGCTTGTCCCATAATCTTATTAGCATTAGTCAATTATGTGATAATGGTTTTGAAGTTGTCTTCAATCCCGATAAATGCATTGTTAAAAATAAGATAAATGGAGAAGTAAAATTCATAGGGTCTAGAGACAATAACATTTATACAATTGGACTAGATGATCTTAGACTCCAAAATGTGACTTGTCTAAATGCCATTAGTGAGGATTCTTGGCTATGGCATAGGAGGTTGGGTCATGCCGGAATGGATCTCATTTCGACCCTCTCCTCAAAAGAAAGTGTTAGAGGATTGCCTAAGTTCAAATACATCAAAGATCACATTTGTAGAACTTGTCAATTAGGAAAACAATTGAAAAGCTCATTTGCACCTAAAAATATGATTTCAACTTCCTACCCCTTGGAGCTACTTCATATGGATCTTTTTGGACCAATGAAGACTAGTAGCCTAGGTGGAAAGAGGTACGTGTTTGTAGTTGTTGATGACTACTCACGATTCACATGGGTCATATTTCTAGGACATAAAGATGAAACTTATGAAAACTTTCTTACATTGTGCAATCAAATTCAAAATGAAAAAGGTATTGCCATCTCCCACATTAGAAGTGATCATGGAACGGAATTTGAAAATATACATTTTGACACTTATTGTAATGAACATGGCATAAAACATAATTTTTCCGCACCTAGAACACCTCAACAAAATGGAGTAGTAGAAAGAAAGAATCGAACTCTCCAAGAAATGGCTAGAACTATGTTGCATGAAAATGATCTCCCTAGATATTTTTGGGCGGAAGCGGTTAGCACCGCTTGCTATATCATAAACAGGGTATATCTAAGGCCAATTTCTAAGAAAACACCTTATGAGCTTTGGAAAAACTTGAAACCAAATATAAGCTATTTTAGAGTGTTTGGATGTAAATGCTTTATTTTAAACATCAAAGATAATCTACACAAATTCGATAGAAAATCGGATGATGGAATATTCTTAGGGTATTCTTCTCATAGCAAGGCATATAGAGTATTTAATAGGAGAACCCTAGTTGTAGAAGAATCCATGCATGTGACATTTGATGAAAGAGAGCCAACACCTCAAGAAATGCCACATGATGAGGATGAACCCATTGAATATCTTTTTCCAAAATTGAGTGCTCCTCCTCATGCATCAACAAGTCATACATTACCTAGTGAGGAAGTAGAAAATGAAAATGATGACTCATTGCCTAGGGATAGGAGAACATTGGTAGATCATCCTGAATCCCAAATTTTAGGTGATGTCACATTGCCAGTAAGAACTAGATCATACTATCGTAGTGTGAGTAACAATTTGGCGTTCCTATCCGAATTAGAACCAAAATCCATCAAGGAAGCTGAAAAGGATGAATATTGGTTGATGGCCATGCAAGAAGAGCTAAGTCAATTCGAAAGGAACAAAGTGTGGAGGCTAGTACCTAGACCTAGTGATCATCGAGTCATTGGCACGAGATGGGTGTATAGAAATAAATTGGATGAAAATGGAATTATCACTAGGAATAAAGCTAGGCTTGTAGCCCAAGGGTACAATCAGGAGGAAGGGATAGATTATGATGAGACATTTGCTCCTGTTGCCCGTATGGAGGCTATTAGGATACTTTTGGCATATGCATCTCATAAAGGATTTAAACTATATCAAATGGATGTCAAAAGTGCCTTCCTAAATGGCTATATCCAAGAGGAAGTGTATGTTGACCAACCTCCAGGTTTTGAAGACTTCAAACATCCAAATCATGTCTTCAGGCTTGATAAAGCTTTATATGGATTAAAGCAAGCTCCTAGAGCTTGGTATGAGAGGCTTTGCACTTTCTTAGTTAAAAAGGGATT
This sequence comes from Tasmannia lanceolata, assembly GCF_043159265.1. NCBI lineage: Eukaryota > Viridiplantae > Streptophyta > Magnoliopsida > Canellales > Winteraceae > Tasmannia > Tasmannia lanceolata. The sequence continues at coordinate 4,032,850 of NW_027518713.1, read as the reverse complement.
CGAGATGGGAAAGGTGGATAAAACCTTATTTATCAAAAGAGAAAATCATGATATCCTCCTTGTCCAAATCTATGTGGATGATACCATCTGTGGCTCAACTAATCAAAAATTGTGTGATGAATTTGCAACCTTAATGAAAAATGAATTTGAAATGAGCATGATGGGAGAGTTAACCTACTTCTTAGGACTCCAAATTAAACAATACAAAAATGGAATATTTTTAAATCAAGAAAAATATACAAAGGAGTTATTAAAGAAGTATGGCATGGATAGCAGTAAGACATCAAGAATTCCCATGAGTACTACTGCTAAGCTAGAAAAAGATGAATTTGGCAAATCTGTGGATCAGAAATTGTATAGGGGTATGATAGGTAGTTTGCTCTATTTGACAGCCAGCAGACCAGACATTATGTTTACTGTCTGTCTCTGTGCTCGATTTCAATCGGATCCTAAAGAATCTCACCTATCAGCAGTTAAGAAGATCTTCAAGTACTTAAGAGGAACCCAAAGTCTAGGACTGTGGTATGAAAGATCATATTCCTTCACTCTCATCGGATATTCAGATGCAGACTTTGCTGGATGTAGAGTAGATAGGAAAAGCACTAGTGGGACTTGCCAATTCTTGGGTAAATCACTTGTTTCATGGTTTAGCAAGAAGCAAAATTCAGTAGCTCTGTCCACAACAGAAGCAGAATATGTGGCAGCTGGAGCTTGCTGTGCTCAAGTCCTATGGATGAAAAGCACATTGATGGACTATGCAATCAAAATGGAAAATATTCTCATCCAATGTGACAATACTAGTGCTATAAGCTTAACAAAGAACCTCATACAACACTCAAGAACAAAACACATTGAGATTAAGCACCACTTCATCAGAGATCACTCACAAAAAGGGGATATTTGCTTAAAATATATCAACACTGAAGATCAATTAGCGGATATCTTTACAAAACCCCTTAGTGATGATAGAATTTGTTATATCCGAAGTGCCTTAAACATATGGAGTGCGGATCAAATCAAAGAAATTGCCAAATAAATACTTTGTGCCTTTAACCAGCTTATCTATATAGTATTTATATATATAATCTTTGTTTGGTAGTATCTGCATGAATGAGATGTCAAATTTTTAATCTTAAAAATCACTCAATCGATATTCTTAGCCTTCTTAGTTTTTCTAAGTTGGAGAGGTATCTTCACTTTAATTAAAATACCTAACATCTTGACATATGTCAACATCTCGATCATGAACAGGTATATGTGCATTACTTGGTTATATATTTTTATACCATAAGCATTGATTTAGGGGGAGTTATCCACTCCTAAATTTTTTTTATACCCTTTCTGTCGATGACAAAAGGGGGAGAAGTTTGAAATTGATTATCTATTCAATTGACTATATGCACCACTTGCTTATAATTTGTATCATTTATATGTGTGCATATATTGAGGGGGAGTTCCAGTATTCACTTGCCTACTATGTCACTCCACACACACCTCATAATCAATTTTGTTTGTCATCATCAAAAAGGGGGAGATTGTAAGCCCAAGGGTCTACTCTCCTATCTTGTTTTGATGATTCTAAACATAATTGATTGTGTTTTTGAATACTAATCAATTTGCTTTGAAGTGTTGTGTTTAAGATAGGATTGATCGTTGAAGAAACCAACACTCAATTTGGTCATGCTTAAAGGTGTACCAAACAAGAGCCAAAGGAGCTAAGTGTAGCTCACATCATCACTCAAGCAAGCATCCAAAGATGGAAGATCATTTGAAGACCAAAGCTAAAGAGGGATCGAAGATTGCATAGGTATCATTGTACATCCTTTCTCTTTAGATTTTCAAGTCAAGGCAAAACGTTTTCAAAGTGTTTTCAATTTGTTTTTCAAAGAACACTTAAGAACTTAAAATGGATTAGTGAATGGTTATGTGGTGGACCAACATGTTGGGACCTCATAAACATTCCAAAATAACCATAGGAGTTGAGTTCCAAAAGCTAAAAATCAAACAAGCAATAAAAATCAAAAACTGCGGATTTTTAGGCTTCTCGGAACTCCGAGATTTTTTCTCGGAGCTCCGAGCTCGGAACTCCGAGAGTTCCCTCGGAACTCCGAGAAAAGGTCCAGTAGCGTCTGGACATTTTCTCGGAACTCCGAGAAAATTTCTCGGAACTCCGAGAAATGGTCCAGTAGAAATTTTATTTCTTCTAGCCGTTGTCTCGGAACTCCGAGAATATTTCTCGGAACTCCGAGAACCCTGCGACAGCTCAGAATATAGCCGTTGGGATTTGAATTAATTCTTGTATTTTGATATTTCCACCCCCAAACGGTCATATTCTTTGGAGAGACTATAAATACAATATGTAGAGAAGTTTTTCTCTCTCTCTTGATCATTTGAAAACATCCTTGAGCATCAAAGAAAACTTGCAACCTATTATTGCTTGAGATTTTGTTTTTCCCCAAACTTGCCTTGCAACTTGCAAATCTATTTGAGTTGGGATTCTAGAGCTTTCACCTGCAACCATCATTGAAGAGCAATCAAGGATCTACAAAGAGCATCAAGCTTTCAAGAAGAAGCCAAGCTACTCAATCTTCATATCTTGTATAGGTGGCTAGGGCATTCCGTTTTTAATTCCCTAGAGAGCAACCGCTTAGAACTCGGCGGAGAAGGAGAGTCTTTGTAAAGGTGTAAGGGCATCCTTGTTTAATATCCCTTGGAATTGTAACCGCCTCGGAGCCGGGCATCGTGGAGGTCTCCAATAGTGGAATCCCTCAAGTGCGACCTTGAGTAGAGTGGAGTAGGCCGTTGGCCGAACCACTATATATCGGTGTGTCATTTCTCACTCTTGCATTTCCATTATTGTTTGGCTTGGCATTTCACTTTGTTCTTTCAATTATATTTGCACTAACCAAATATTTAATTAAGTGAAGAAAAATTCCAATTAGGGTTTATAGGTAATTTTCAAAAGGCCTAATATTGAGTTAAATTCAATTCACCCCCCCTCTTGAGTATTTCACCAGGTAAGTTATCAAGACTTCTATTGGAGTAAGATTTCAGCCCTCCCTTCAACCATTAAGTCATCTGGATTAATCATGCGTAATAACAGAATTGGGCTCAGATTATTGATTTTTATCCTCCAAAGATGTGTCCCTACCTACTAATGAAATCTCATCCTCAACACAAGTGAAATTCAATGAACAGCGAGTTTAGCAATTGACAGATTATAACAATTAGTCAGGGTATTTAAAGCAATATGGGAGGGGTACTACTAATTTCATCATGATAAATAAACCTTTAGACATACAAATCAAGATTTATGAAAACAAGATAAGCCTTTGACAAGAAGTCAAACTTTTCTACACAAAACAGGGATGCAACCTTAGACTGAATTAGGAATGCACTCGCAGAAAATTGGAAGCATAAACCATTCATAAAATTATGCCAAGACAAGATTGAACTAGTCCATATTGAACCATGTCAAAACAGAGACAACAATATGGACTAGCTTTTGTCTCAAAACTAAAAACAAACTCATGGGCTGAATTATGCCACACAAGGATCATAGCCATGGCTGAACTTATGGAAGAAGAAAGGGCTAATTTATAGACAAAATTGTGCCAAAACTGAAGCCAAATCATGGACGGAATTTGTGTACAAAGACAGGTTAAATTATAGACGGAATCTATGATCTCTGAGATGAAATTGACTCATAATCTTTATTTATTTTCTATTTAATACATTCAAACAGGATTTTGACAAGATCTAACAAATCAAATGAAAATAAGTATTTAATTTTTATTTGTATCACAAAAAATTGTGATAAGCAGAACTCATCAATTAGAGCAAATCATAAAAAAAGGCGACAATTCATAAACAAATACAAAGAGTAAATATAAATCCTCTGTTCTTGATCACCATATTAATTCTATCAGGATCTAATTCTCATTACTGCTAAAACGTCAATCAAGAAATAAAATAAAGTGAAAAAATATAGAATTTACTTTCGCCTTTGTTCAAAAAAAAAAAATTTCTAGAATTCTCATACCTTTAAAACTCTTCGGAAAAGGCTGTATTGGATGAGATTTACAGATAATGAAATCAGATCTGCGATTTGAACAAGGCTGAAGCTTCGATTAGAATCTGATCCTGACTTGTAGCTTGAATCGAACTCCTCGTCTTTCCAAAATACCTTTGCTGAGAAATCAAAGATCAAAGATCTCTTTTCTTCTTCCTAAACATCTAATTCCATAAATTCTACCTATTATAGTAATAAATTCTAATCAAAATTAGGATTCAAAGAACAAATCGGTGAAGACAAGGACAGATCTTAGCAATGAAAATCGGAATCTGAAGTTTCAAGGGGTATGGAGGGGAGTTAGGGTTTCAGATTTAGAAATTGAAAATAGAGCTTAGTGAGAAAAGAAACAACTGCTAATAGCTTTGAATAGGAAACTCCGGCAAGGATTTCAGCGAGGATTCCGACAATTTTCACCGGAGAAGACGATCAGAGAATATGAAGAAAATAGGTGGAATTTAGAGTTTCTTGGAGGAAAACTTCAGATCCGTGGATTTCAAGACTAGAGAAAGGTAAAGAACAAATAAAAGAAAGAATTAATGGCCGGAGGATCGGTTGGAATTTGGCTAGATCTGCCGGAGAAGAAGGAACGAGGGTAAGGGTTTCTGGATTTTCTCTCGTTCTTTCTCTCTCTGCGAAAAAAAAAATTTATATATCTTTTTCTTTTTTTTAGAAAATGAGATAAAACCCGTATTTATAGGTAAAAAGGGAAAATGATATTGGCACAACCACTTGATGGGCGCGCGGAATTTTGATATGGCGTGCCCGCAACTCTTGTCTCATTCGGCCCAGGTTCGACATCATTCAGGATAATTCGCCCCCCTTGTCTGAACTTGCACTACGACTTTGCTCGACTTGATGGCTAGGCAAACGCGCTCGGAATTCAACGAAATTTTGCAGGGACCTAGCTGGGGCCTTAACCTAGCTTAGAGCGAAGTTTGGGATGCTAGCTGATTGATTTGGTTGGGTTTTTGTTCAAACACGGGAGGTTCAAGGTACGGTCAAAATGGGGTGTCTACAGATGCCCCTCTTTGGCAGAGCGTGCTTGTCACGCGAATGTCAAAGCTGAACAGACGAACCATTTTGGCCGACCCGAAAAAGAAGCAAATCAAATTTTGATTTTTGGTTTTGAAAATGATATTTACAAAGATAATAGGGTGAAATAGCCTTTCACCTGACTCTGACTCTGCAAGCGTTGGTGAGATAGCCTCTCTCCAACTCGTAACTCAACAATGGATATATGGATGAGATAGCCTCTCTTGCAAAACTTTAAAGGATTGATTTGGCTGCGAGAGAGCCGGGAAGGAAATTGGTTTGGTTGCGACTGAACCAAAAGACGGGGAACTGACTTGACTGCGACGGAGTCAGAGAATCAAGGATATTAGCGTGGTTGTGAACGAACCAAAAAAATGGAACACTTACTTGACTGTTGACTGCGAATGAGTCGAAGAATTGGAAATTGGCTCAGTTGCGAATGAACTAGAAAACCGGATAATTGATTTGACTACGAAAGAGTCAAAGTATCAGGAATATTATCTCGGTTGCGAACGAACCAGAAGATTGGATAATGGAGTTGACTGCGAATGAGTCGGAAGGTCAGAAATTTGCTTGGTTGCGAATGAACCGAAAAGCAAAGGGTTGACTTGACTGTAAAGGAGCCAAAGTCAGGGATACTGGCCTAGTTGCGAATGAACTATAAGACCATAATAATGACTTGGTTGGAATGAACCAGAAAGTTAGGAATTTGATTTTAGCTCTGAATGAGCTAAAAATTGGAAGATTAACTTGACTGCGAGTGAGTCAGAGTCAGGGAGATTAGCTTGATTGCGAATGAATCAAGAAATCAGCGAGAAACTTGGCAGCGAATGAGCCAAAGAATCTAAGATTTTGGCCTGACTTCGAATGAGCCGAAATGCCGAGATGACGACTTGGTTGCGAATGAACCAAAAAATGTAATAACCTGACAGAATTAGAAGATGAAGGATTGAAGGATTGACTCAGTTACAGATTAACCGAAAAGTCGGGGATAGAAGCTTGACTGCGAATGAGTCAAAAGCTCAAAGGATCGACTTGGTTACAGACTAACCAAAAAGTTGAGGATAAAAGCTTGACTGCGAATGAGTCAAAGGTTCAAAGGATTGAACTAGTTGCGAATGAACTGAAAGGTCGAGGATATGAGCGAGACTGCGAATGAGTCAAAGGCTCAAAGGATTGACCTGGTTGCGAATGAACTGAAAAGTCGAGGATATGAGCTAGACTGTGAATGAGTCAAAGGCTCAAAGGATTGACCTGGTTGCGAATGAACCGAAAGGTCGAGGATATGAGCTAGACTGCAAATGAGTCCAAGGCTCAAAGGATTGACCTGGTTGCGAATGAACCGAAAGGTCGAAAAAATGAGCTAGACTGCGAATGAGTCAAAACTCAAAAGATTGACCTGGTTGCGAATGAACCGAAAGGTCGAGGCTATGAGCTAGACTGCGAATGAGTCCAAGGCTCAAAGGATTGACCTGGTTGCGAATGAACCGAAAGGTTGAAAAAAAAAACGAGCTAGACTGCGAATGAGTCAAAACTCAAAAGATTGACCTGGTTGCGAATGAACCGAAAGGTCGAGGATATGAGCTAGACTGCGAATGAGTCAATACTCAAAAGATTGACCTGGTTGCGAATGAACCGAAAGGTCGAAAAAAAATGAGCTAGACTGCGAATGAGTTAAAAGCTCAAAGAATTGACTTGGTTGCGAATGAATCGAAAAGTTGAGGATACCTTGATCAAGCCAAAGTCTACATGAGACGGTACGGGAATCAAAGGTATGACGGGCCTGTGGAAAGGCTTTCACCAGAATAACAGTTAGATGGACCTGTGGAAAGGCTGTTCTCCATACTAACTGCTAGGAGGTACAAACAATAATTTTGCTTTTGGATGCGAAAATTTTGATCGATTCCACTGAGGGATTGATTGTCTCTTGCCGAGAACCATTGCGAGTGTGAGTTCTTTGCTGAGAATCAGACTCAGATAACCTGTAAGAATTTGGGTATCTCTCTTCTGTCTTTGTTTTTACCAAGAGAACTGCATTCTGCTGGAGATTGAAGGCTGGGGAGCAAATTCTAGACTCTATTGGGGAAACTGATTTTCTTGGGAAGTTGACTCTTCAGGAGAGTGGACTCGTCTGAGGAGTTTAGAAGTTTGGTTCGAGATATACTCGTACATCTCTTATCTCAACTTACTGAAGACATTGACACTGATTGCCTTTTGTGTGCTTGATATCTTTTATGACGCAAGTCATAAAAGATGCCCCTAGTGTGTTGTGATTCCATGACAAGAGTCTTAAGGAAGCGGAACCAGGATATGTAAGGAAAATTTGGATTTGCATGGGTTCTTTCTTTGAAATAAGAAAGACAATCTCTACAATGGCTGAGTCTGAGAATTTCTTCTGTCGCTGCTCACTGCTTGAGGCCTTGATGTCTCCGGTAGGTCTGAACAAGATGTCTCTTGCCTCTCTTTGATTCCTAGACTAGGATTCACTTTGAATTTTCTTCGCATTTTGGAAGATGTACTCTCGCTCTTCTAGTGCCAGACAACTTTAGACCTTGAGAACTTTACACCTTGAGAGAAAAATGGATAAGAATGAGGAATAGACTTTGAATTACTCGATCAAAGAAAATTTATACGATTCAAGGGACGACTCACTTTTGATTCACCCTTAGATCCAATGTATTATTTTTTTAGGGTAAGGCTAGCCGCTCTCAGAGTAATTTCGAAAACCATGTCAAAAGGCAGTAATTTTCTCCATCGATATTTCCGTCATGGTTACTACCCCTCTTCGGATTGTTCAGTTTTAATGCCCCTAGTTTAGAAGGGTATCAAAGTAAGTCTCGCCGACACTACTCAGATTCTGGGATCCTGCCCCGTTTGAAGACTGCTTCTCCATCTCTTTGATTTTCCTTCTTTTCAGGAAGTCAAACTAATGTCTTCCAGGTTTTCAGTCTTGCAGACCGCTTGTCTTGATTCTTGCTTTGAGTTCTCACTCTAAACTCAATTTCTGAAATTCTCCATAACTGATAAGCTCCTTCTGTATCTCACCAACTTTCTATCTGTGGGAAGTCTTTGCTACTGACTAGATTGCCTTCTTGAGTTTTCAATCTAGCAAACCGCTACCCTTTCTTTGTATAAGCTAACTCTTTGACTTAGCAAATACATGAACCTCTTTTCTCTAGGCCGCCCTTTCAGGTTTTCAACCTAGTGGGTCTTCAAACTATCGTTCTTTTCATTTCTTTCTGTTTTTATTTTTCAATTGCCTTGAACCTTTGCTCGTTTCACCAGAAGAACTTTATAGGTAGGCTCGGGTTCAAAAGGGTTAGATATCAAAAGTTCAAACGATTTGGACCGAATCTGGTCTTGCCAGACTACCTACGTACCCCAAAAATGGAGGATCAGATCCGCGTAGTTCGCTTTGGGGTTTACAAAGAATGGTTTAGCTTTTTAGCTTCAAAATTTTGGAAGGGGATGACTTAGCTTTTATCCCCAATGATTGACCGAACCTGAGTTGATCAGGTTGCCTACGTACCCCCGAAGAGTTGGGGATCAGGTCCGCGTAGTTCGGGTGCATATCTTTTATGACGAAAGTCATAAAAGATGCCCCCGGTTTATAATGTGGTTGAAAGAATTGTTTGGTTTTAGCTTTTGGCTCAAGGGTTTGCAAACGGTCTTTCAAACATTGGGATTTTGGCATTGAAAGGCTCAAACGTCCAAGGATTGCCTCCTGGTGTTTTGACGTGCAAGCTTTTTTGAAGGATAAGGTTCAATGGCTTTGAATTTTTTCTGTCGAGGAGTCTGGCGGTACTCTTGGGCAAGACTTCCATCACGATGCTCCACTTGAATTTGCGCTTCTCGAATATCTTGAATTTATGCTCAAGATTATACAACTCTCGATAGTCTCCAAATGTTGGAGACAATTCTGATATTCAATCTATCTCATAGGCCCCATCACTTAGGTCTTTGATTTTTCTAAGATGTTGTCTTAGGGACACATTCCCTTCTCCTTCTATTATTTTTTTTTTGCTCTTAGACATTAGGAATGTCCTTACTCTTGAAGTATTCCACCTCGGAATCTCATTGAAAATATGCAGCTCAAGTGCTCTTTTCGGGCTCGAATTGATGACTTCATTTTCTGAAAGTCTTTGCTAAATTTCTCATCAGCTCAACTGGAGGTCTGATGCTTCACTCTCTTGAATTTTGCTTTTCGGATGATATCTAAAGCTGATGGAGTCTTGCTTTTCACAACAACAAGGCATTCACCTGGTTTAACCTCATAGGATCAAGCAAGACCACCTCGAACCCTTATAAACAGGTTTATCAATTCTTCGCTCTCTTCAGGAGATAAAGTTTTGCCAATCCATCTTTCTCGAGTTTCAGATTTTAATACCACTATCAACAGCTTTGATTTCTTCTTTGAGTGGCTATGCTCGACGCTCTTCCTCTCGTTTAATCATGTTTCAGATTTTGAGGGGAATTTTGTCTGCATTCGCATCCGAGAAGGGTGTCTTTAGTTATTTTAAACATTATATCCAAGAGTGAATCATAAGAATACTGATAACATTGAAATCAAACTTTTATTGAATTCAAAACTTTCAACTACATCAATAATTCTCGAAGCGCCTCAGTGGGCTTTACATCAAACTTGAGATAAAGCAAAATACTGACTCTGAATGAGAAAGACTGACAGACATGACACATTTTTTTTTTTTTGACATTGACACTATTACTCACCAACTTTCAACACAAGAGTTGGTATACACTTTATAGAAGTCAAATCTTGAAACATGACATTTGGAACACCTCACTTGAAATATGACACTTGGACATGGACAAGGACTAGGCACTGAAGTTCACAAGTAGCATGCCTTCCTCCATGATGTTGTCGGCTAGTGGTTCCGATCTTGGTATAAGAATCTCAGAAGAGGCGGTTCCATGTAGTTCTGTCTACCTGGCCCAAACTGCCCTTGAAAACCTGCTGGTGGCATCATGCTCTCTGCCCTGACATTCTTTGGATGCTCAAATTCTGACATCTTTTCTTTTCCTTTTGATTCATTTTTCTGTTCTGAGGCAGCATAAGCGGAGGTGGTGGAACCTTTGGAGGGTTGAATAGGTCTAACCGGTGCATAATTCACTGAAGCATAGAGTTCAGGAAGAAGGGAAAAGTTTCCGTCTATCTCATCCTGAATTTTGTGTTTCAATACCAGGCACTTTTCTATTGTATGACCAATACCTCCGTGGTACTCACAATACTGATCTCTTCTCCAGTGTTTGGGGATTGGGTTTGGAAGAAGCTTCGGATCTAAAAGTGTCAAACGACCTTCACTGACCCATTTCTTTATGATAACTTCCTGAGAACAAGGTAGTTGAGTGTACTCCCTCCTCAGTTTCTGACCTATCCTTTCTTCCATTTCTGTTGTTGGCTTCTTAAAGGGTTGACGATAGGGTCCAACATTCTTAACTTCACTGGGAACAATGACAGGCTTTGTCCCACTATGCAAATCAACATATCTGTCAAGAATTAAACTCTGAACTGATGTTTCTTCTGTCATAGTACCCATATCGGCAAACTGCTTAGAAGCTGAATCACATCCTGTAGATAGATATAGTATCTGAGTTTTCATCTCTCTCACTTCTTCAGTTAGCATGGTCATCTGACCAAAAAGTTTAACCATCCAGTTTTCCATCTGATGAGGGCCGACCTTTCAAAAGATTCCTCCATTGGTCGAGAGTTTGATGGAACAGGTGGCGTTTCTGAGATAGGACGAATAAGGGATGCAAGATCCAATAATGGTTCATCCATAGAGATAGCTCCTACCATCGGTAAAGGGCCAACTAGTCTTTGCACTGGTTTTCTGGTAGCACTGGGTTCTCCAACAACTACCTTACCAATCTTGATAAGTTTCAGAATATTGTGTTTCAAGGCTTGGCAACTATTGGTTGAATGTCCATGAACTCGATGATATTCACAGAAGTCTTGTTCATAAAAGTTACTAGGAAGAGGATTTGGAGGAGAAGAAGGTTCAGGAAGTTCAAGTTTACCCACTTCAACAAATTCTCTCAAAGCTTTTTCAAGATTCTTTGGCAATGAAGGAATCTCTTTATTTGGCTTCTGAATAAGCTTGTTTCCTTTCTGAGCCACCTTCTTGAAAGGTTGACGAGAGGTCTCCACATTGCTGACATCTTCAGCTGCTACCATAGTCCTCTTTCCGTCTCTAACATCTGTTGAGGTCCTTGTCTTTAGGCCTTTGGTCAGTGCATCCTCTACTTGGGTTCCCGTCTTGATGAGGTGATTGAAATCGAGAAAGTATTGGATAGCTATATGATGGTAATATTGTGGAGACAGATTCTTAACCACAATCTTGATCTGGTCTTCATCGGACAATCTGTGGGTCATCTGAGCAGCTTTTCTCCTCCATCTTCGGATGAAGGAAGTGAAAGTTTCATTATGTCCCTGCTTCAACATTTTCAGATCCCTTTTGGTTACGTCTATTCCTTCTTCCATGGAAAACTGTTCCACGAACTTGTTTGCAATATCTTCTAAGGTTCTGATCTCTTCAAATTTTAAGCTCAAAAACCATTTCTTTGCAGTTCCGACTAGAGACCTGGGGAATAGGAGAGCAATCTGCTCTAGAGAGAGGCCATGCTGCTGCAGAAGAGGAATGACGGATTTCAAATGACTTGTGGGGCATCCCGTCTCATCATACTTATCAAGATCAGGTACTGTGAACTTCGGAGGTAGAACGACTCCCGGGACTATAAAAAAATCGGCCATGTTCGGCTTCTTAGGGCCTTGGAACCTCATGCTTTCCATTTCTTGGGTTAGCTTATCCAACCTGTCTACAATCCATTTGCTTTTATTAGTTCTATTCAGATGGGGGAGACAATTCTTCTCTGCGTACTGCTCTTCATCACAGTCATCCTCAACTGGGAATACAACAGGCCTAGCTGCCATCGGGGGTGGAGGAGATATAAGCGGAGTTTGCTGGGGTGCAGGTCCTTCAGAAGCAGAACCTCTATCACTTTTCAGACGGACTATCTCCTCACTCATATTATTCATCTGTTGGAGCATAGATTTCATCAATTCATTCATCTCGGCCAGGGTATTTTCCGATTCAGCCATCGGTTCAAGGGTGGGTTGAATAGAAATAGGTATTGCAAATGAGTGAAGCCAACAAGATCAGACTCCTGCTATGAAATTGACAAACACTAGAGTTCATTATTGGATAATCAAATGAAAATGCCATATGCAAGCTGAGACAAAAGATGATACGAATATATCCTTCCCATGGATAAAATATATCCTCAACTGGGAATACAACAGGCCTAGTTGCCATCGGGGGTGGAGGAGATATAAGCGGAGTTTGCTGGGGTGCGGGTCTTTCAGAAGCAGAACCTCTATCACTTTTCAGACGGACTATCTCCTCACTCATATTATTCATCTGTTGGAGCATAGACTTCATCAATTCATTCATCTCGGCCAGGGTATTTTCCGATTTAGCCATCGGTTCAAGGGTGGGTTGAATAGAAATAGGTATTGCAAATGAGTGAAGCCAACAAGATCAGACTCCTGCTATGAAATTGACAAACACTAGAGTTCATTATTGGATAATCAAATGAAAATGCCATATGCAAGCTGAGACAAAAGATGATACGAATATATCCTTCCTATGGATAAAATCCAACAGCATAATATCTATGCAAAAAGATATGGTAAGATAAGCACATAGAGTTTGTCAGCAAGTCTAAAGGATAATGACCAAACTCGAGGTATTTGCAAAAAATTCGGCAGCATAACGGCCATATAGAGAGGGTCTAAAGCTGGTAATCACAAGGGGTATACCAACTGGGTTAAGATAAAGTAAGGTTCTCAGCAAGAACACACACTCGAATGAATGTCAGCAAGATAAACTCGCAATCAAACAAGTGGAAAATAATCAAATCAGAATCAATCATAGGAGAAGGATACAATAGGCAACACTGAATTTTTTATCCATGATCAAAGATGATCAGTAGATCAGAAAGAAGACCACGGCCACAAAATGACAGAAGTAGATCATAGACCGGATCTAAATCTGGAAGATGGATCGATAGAATTAGATAAGGAAACCTCACTGAATAAGAAGGCCCTAATCTAATAATCAATATAAATAGATATATATACATATATACACCCTAACCAGGAGCACCAGCCCTAAATATAATTCCGCAGAGTCATGAAGCATGACTCAAGACAGACATGTGAGTGTACTAGGACTGCGTTGTAGCCACATAAGGTGAGCTACAATAATCTATGGATAGGACATGGTTCCTAAATCTAGGCTTCAACATGTGTCAGCAACACATGTTCGTCCTTATATGAATGCAATATATATATATATATATATATATAAGCACATGCAGATCCTAATTGGGTTTTACTAAATCAACAAATATATCCATGTACATAATATATGTAAAATGAAAGTAGAGCTCCGGACTCAATATATCGGGCACTATGCATATGATCCATACTTTGAGTATATAACACAAGTACACCGAGTGTTATATACAATATGCTTCATTGCTCACCGGCTGCTGTAAACACAAGTACACCGAGTGTTTACGACTGCAGCACTGGCGCATAGCTTGGAAATAGATACAACAGCACCAACAGGGTAATGACATCCCATGTGGCACCCATTGTATCTATCCCGTGGAGCCAATAATAATAAAAATCAATAAAAGAAAATAAAACAAAATAATGATGTATCTTGTGCAGTGTGTGAATCCCTTATTTTAAACACCTATTTGGTGCCCCTGGATTCTAAGCGATTAGATTCCCATTTATAATGATTTTAGCCCAAAATTCTTCAAAGTTAGTAATAAATGACATTTTAACAGAGTTAGGCAATGTTCCAAGAACTCCCCAGCAGAGTCGTCAGCCTGTGGACCCCGATCCGAGAGGGGCGGTGAGGGAACGGGCCCCCACACGCTAAGTCTCAGGATCATCCAAGTGAATGGAGAGCTCTACCAAGGAACTCTCGAAAGAAGTGCCTTTCACTAGCCCAGATTCGAGGCGTACCTTAAACAAAGAAGAGTTGCCATCCAAGGAAGTGGGCCAAGGATCCCATACTATGCTCTGTTGCAACGGATAACTAGAGATTATAAAAGAAAGGTTCGTGCCTGGTTACAAATTTGGAAGGTCCGAAGAGCACCTCGTCCGCCTAAGTGCAAGCACCTGGTCTCTTATACCATTTATTCATTGATTTTGAAGAGTTTTGGGCGAAAGTCATCTGAAATGGGAACGAATATCTCCGAGAAGACGTCTATCTAATCATGCATGTCTCGGAGATGAATAAAAGCACACATAAAAGAAATGAAATAAGTGTCACCTAAGAATAGCTAGATTATGAGTGTCATATCTAATTGGTGTCTAAGTTCTGGTGTGCAAACGCATGCATGCTACAGCTAAAGGTATAGGATCTGTACATGAAAATAAGAAAACACAGCAAAACACGCAACACAAATCAATTCTATACATGACTGGACAAGACAAATCCTAACTCTAATGCGACTTGACTCGGACCAAGATGGCCGTCCATCCCAGCTGCTCTACGTATCCCGGCCTTAGGAAGAATCGGAGTCAACGTAGTTCGATGCCCTATTCTAAACTACTATGCCTAACCATCTAGAACTGCTATCCTAGACTCGATCCACTAGACTCGACTGATTTTTAAAGCTTTTTTCTACAATTGCTTAAGTTCATGTGAATTGTAATTTTTAGGACTCTCTATATGCCCTAACTAATGCAAGTTGATTAGCCTTAAGCTAATGCAGGTGAGCCCTACTTCCTATGTGTAACTAGGCTGTGCATCCTAAAGAAAACCACGAGCTGACTATATGCTTCCTAGTCTAGCCATTGGTTTGACTAAGTGCCTAACCGATCAACTTGAGGCCTCCTAACTCTAGGGACACTCACACGACAGGACACATCATATCAATACAAATCAGGACAGCCTCCTAACTCTAAAACACCCCAAATATCTAGGACAGACTCCTAACTCTAGGGGAAGATCAATTTTGAAGATTTTTTGTATTTTTGGAAGATTTGAAATGTTTATTTTTAAAGGTTTGGCTGGACTTGGGATATGAATCCCAAGCTGCACTACGTACCCTGTGGAGATGGATCAAGCCAACGTAGTTCAGAATAGAATTCCTAACTACTCTCCTAATGACTCAAGATTTTTGAGATTTTTGATTTTTCAGATGTTTTTGATGTTTTTGACTCAAGAGGACAGCATCCTATCATCAGAAGGGTAGGACGGACTCCTAATATCCTGCAAAGGTTGGACAGCATCCTATGCTGTGCGGGGGAATTGGACAGAATCACGACTCTGCAAGGATTGGACAGCATCCTATATCTTGCAAGAGTGGATAAAAAATCACATGATTTGATGAGAGGTTGGAAAGAATCATAACCCCCATGATGATAGGACAAATTCCTGAAAGATTGACTCTCTAGCTAAGGACAGATATCCTATATTAAAGGACTGACTCCTAGTGTACAACCCTAAGAGGGGAGTGCTAATGAGACATGGCATGTCACCTAGGGATGGACTCACTAATGAGACAAAGCTTGTCTCGAAATGATAGAACATTCTTTGCATGAGACATAGCCTGTCTCCCTGAAGGTAAGCTTTCCTACGAGACAAAGCATGTCTCTCTAAAAGGGTAAGCTCTGGATAACTCCTTCATTGCCCTTGCAATGAGAGGACAAATTATAAGGGTTTCTAAACACTGAATAAGTCTAAAAATATAAGAAGGGAGACAAGGAGGGGTGCCAATGAGACTAAGCAAGTCTCCAAAAAGAGAGGGACTCCAGATATCTCTTTCATCGCCCTTGCAATGAATGGGTTTCTAACATACAAGGGATACACACTTAAAAGACTGGACAAGTCTTTTAAGTAAAGAGGGGAGTGCTACTTGGACTAAGCAAGTCCCCTAATGATGGGCTTGGGCTAGCGCCTTCATCGCCGTTGCGATTAATGAATGATCTAAGGGCTTGAGGCTGTCTTTATAAAAGACAAAAGGAAGAGGGATACTACATGCACCAAGTAGGTCTCCCTAAGAAATGGGCTTGGGATAACTCCTTCATCGCCCTTGCATAATGAGAAAGGGCAAGTTTTAAGGGTTTCTAAAGACTAGACAAGTCTATAGAGAAAGAAGAAGAAAGAAGGGGGTACTGAGCAAACAAGACAAATTTATGCATTTACAAAATCATCGTAGCAACCATACAAAAGAGTATTAATTGAAGTTCACTTTGTTTCCCCAAGTTTGATTAAAGTACAGACTCTCCAAAATTTATGATAAGGCAAGCAAAACATGTGACAATGATAAGGCATCTCAAATGTGGAACTTCATTCTTGTATTATCACATTTGCAACTAACAGATACTTATCATATGTGGCAAAGCCCTTAGAAAATGTGAGAAAGTATATGCAATAACGAACAACAATCATGTGTAACTGTAGACATCAGTTATGTGCTTTTGAAATGAACCCATGGGTAGCAATTATATGAAATAATGAACAGCAAGTAGTAGACAACAGCAAATAGCAGTTATGTGTTTGCGAACACAACCAATGGGCAGTGGTTGTATGAAATAATGGACAGCAAGAAGTGGACAGCAATTATGTGTAATAATGGACAGCAAACAGTGGACAATAGTGAACCGCAGTTATGTGCGTGTGAACAGAAACAATGAACAGCAGTTGTATGAAATAATGGACAGCAAGAAGTGGACAACAATGGTCAGCAGTTATGTGCAATAGCAAGTAGTGGGCAATAGAGGATAGCAGTTATGTGCAATAGCAAGCGGTGAACAGTAGAGGACAACAATTATGTGCAATAGCAAGCAGTGAACAATAGAGAACAGCAATTATCAAGGGAGAGGACTGTGCATATTAGAATGGGGTATGAGAGTTTCTATTGCATTTTAACAAAATCAATCTATACAAGGGAACATTCATATGAATTTATTACACTTCAAATTATAAATCAAAATAAATAAAAATGAATTAACTTTCAAACCAACCCACACAAGTTGAGGCAAACCACAATTAGAAAATCCTATTATGAAAGGTCAATTTGGACCAACAAGAATAAGCTCGATTGAAATAGTGGTCCAACATCTTCTCAACATTTCCAGGTAAGTTATCAAGACTTCTATTAGAGTAAGATTTCAGCCCTCCCTTCAACCATTAAGTCATCTGAATTAATCATGCGTAATAACAGAATTGGGCTCAGATTATTGATTTTTATCCTCCAAAGATGTGTCCCTACCTACTAATGAAATCTCATCCTCAACACAAGTGAAATTCAATGAACAGCGAGTTTAGCAATTGACAGATTATAACAATTAGTCAGGGTATTTAAAGCAATATGGTGGGGGTACTACTAATTTCATCATGATAAATAAACCTTTAGACATACAAATCAAGATTTATGAAAACAAGATAAGCCTTTGACAAGAAGTCAAACTTTTCTACACAAAACAGGGATGCAACCTTAGACTGAATTAGGAATGCACTCGCAGAAAATTGGAAGCATAAACCATTCATAAAATTATGCCAAGACAAGATTGAACTAGTCCATATTGAACCATGTCAAAACAGAGACAACAATATGGACTAGCTTTTGTATCAAAACTAAAAACAAACTCATGGGCTGAATTATGCCACACAAGGATCATGGCCATGGCTGAACTTATGCAAGAATAAAGGGCTAATTTATAGACAAAAGTGTGCCAAAACTGAAACCAAATCATGGACGGAATTTGTGTACAAACACAGGTTAAATTATAGACATAATCTGTGATCTCTGAGATGAAATTGACTCATAATCTTTATTTATTTTCAATTTAATACATTCAAACAGGATTTTGACAAGATCTAACAAATCAAATGAAAATAAGTATTTAATTTTTATTTGTATCACGGAAAATTGTGATAAGCAGAACTCATCAATTAGAGCAAATCATAAAAAAATGCGATAATTCATAAACAAATACAAAGAGTAAATATAAATCCTCTGTTCTAGATCCCACAGTTGGGGGTACATATAGCCCCCCAACACCAACAACTAACCACAGCATTGATCACCGCTGCGGATCTGAAGGTCACATCGATAACCCTACACACGAGGGTAAAGGTGGCCGGCTGCATCAAGATCCAGGATATCCCTAAGATTTGGGGGGATAGTAGAAGGGAGGAGGACAGCTCCTTCGCAACAACAGTCGGGCTTAGACAGGAAGTCTGCGGTTATCTCTAGGGCTTCCTATGTCTAAAAGACAGATGTTTTATAAAGTGTCTAAAATAAGAAACTTTCTATTTTTTCAATCTTCATCTTTCATCAACTAAATCTAAGATTCAATACCATCTCATCCTCATCTCAAAACTTGGCTAAAATCTACTTGACAACATGCCTAGGGTTTCGTATGTCTAAAAGATGGATGTCATATAAAGTTTCAAAAATAAGAAACTTTCTATTTTTTCAATCACCATCCTTAATCATCTAAATCTAAGATTCAATCCGCTCTCATTATCATCTCAAAAGTTGGCTAAAAGCTCATTAACATCATCTCTAGGGTTTCCTATGTCTAAAAGATATCTGTTTTATAAAGTTTCTAAAATAAATAACTTTCAACTTTTGCAATCTCCATCCCTCATCAACTAAATCTAAGATTCAGTATCATCTTATCCTCATCTCCAAACTTAGCGAAAAGCTCATTTACACCATCTTTAGGGTTTACTAAGTCTAAAAGATTAATAGTTTCTAAAGTTTCTAAAATAAGAAACTTTCTATTTTTTCATTCTCCATCGTTCATCAACTAAATCTAAGATTCAATACCCTCTCTTCTCATCTCAAAACTTGGCTAAAAGTTCGTTGGTATTATCTCTAGGGCTTCATATCTCTAAAAGACAGATGTTTTATAAAGTTTCTAAAATAAGAAACTTTCTATTTTTTCAATCTCCATCCTTCATCAACTAAATCTAAGATTCAATACCATCTCATCCTCATCTGAAAACTTGGCTAAAATATACACTACAACATCTCTAAGGTTTCGTATGTCTAAAAGATGGATGTCTTACAAAGTTTTCTAAAATAAGAAACTTTCTATTTTTTCAATCTCCATCCTTAATAAACTAAATCTAAGATTCAATCCCCTCTCATTCTAATCTCAAAAGTTGGCTAAAAGCTCGTTAACATCATCTCTAGGGTTTCCTATGCCTAAAATATAAATGTTTTATAATGTTTCTAAAATAAAAAACTTTCTATTTTTTCAATCTCTATCCCTTATCAAACTAAATCTAAGATTCAATAGCATCTCATCCTTATCTCCAAACTTGTCTAAAAGCTCATTTACACCATCCTTAGGGTTTATTAAGTCTAAAAGATTAATAGTTTATAAAGTTTCTAAAAGAAGAAACTTTCTATTTTTTTAATCTCCATCCTTCATCAATTAAATCTAAGATTCAGTACCCTCACATTCTCATCCCAAAACTTGGTTAAAACCTCGTTGACATTATCTCTAGGGTTTCTTATGTCTAAAAGATAGATGCTTTATAACGTTTCTAAAATAAGAAACATTCTATTTTTTCAATCTCCATCCATGATCAACTAAATCTAAGATACAAAACCATCTTATCATCATCCCAAAACTAAGCTAAAAGCTCCTTCACACCATATTTAAGATCTCTTATGTCTAAAAGATTATTATTTTATAAAGTTTATAAAATAAGAAACTTTCTAGTTTTCCAATCTCCATCATTTATCAACTAAATCTAAGAGTTTTATAAAGTTTCTAAAATAAAAACTTTCTATTTTTTCAACCTCCATCCTTTATAAACTAAATCTAAGATTTAATACCATCTCACCATAATGTCAAAACTTTGCTAAAAGCTCCTTGACACCATCTCTACGGGTTCCTATGTCTAAAAGATGGATGTCTTTATAAAGTTTCTAAAATAAGAAACTTTTTATTTTTTTAGTCCACATCCTTCATAAACTAACTCTAAGATTCAATATCATCTAATCCTCATCTGAAAACTCAGCTAAAAGCTCATTGACACCATCTCTAGGGTTTCCTATGTCTAAAAAATTGATGTTTTATAAAGTTTATAAAGTAAGAAACTTTTCTATTTTTTCGATCTCCATCCTTCATCAAACAAATCTAAGATTTAATACCAACTCATCCTCATCTCGAAACTTGGCAAAAAGCCCCTTGACACAATCTTTAGGGTTTCCTATGTCTAAAAGATATATGCTTTATAAAGTTTCTAAAATAAGAAACTTTCTATTTTTTCAATCTCTATCTATGATCAACTAAATCTAAGATTCATTACCCTGTCATTCTAATCCCAAAACTTGGTTAAAACCTCATTAACATCATCTCTAGGGTTTCCTATGTCTAAAAGATAGATGCTTTATAAAGTTTCTAAAATAGGAAACTTTCTGTTTTTTCAATCTCCATCCATGATCAACTAAATCTAAGATTCAAAACCATCTTATCATAATCCCAAAACTAAGCTAGAAGCTCCTTCACACCATCTCTAGGGTCTCCTATGTCTAAAAGATTGTTGTTTTGCCAAGTTTTTAAAATAAGAAACTTTCTATATTTTTAATCTCCATCATTTATCAACTAAATCTAAGATTCAATACTATCTCAGCCTAATCTCAAAACTTGGCTAAAAGCTCATTGACACAATTTCTAGGATTTGTTATGTTTAAAAGATTGATATTTTATAAAGTTTCTAAAATAATAAACTTCCGATTTTTTCAATCTCCATCCTTTACAACTTAAATCTTAGATTTAATACCTTCTCATCCTAATCTCAAAACTTGGCTATAACATTTCTAAAATAAGAAACATTTCTAAAATAAGAAACCTAAAACATAGATGCTTTAATGAGAAGAACCATAAAAGATAGATGATTTATATAACGTTCCTAAAATAAGAAACATTCTATTTTTTCAATCTCCATCCATGATCAACTAAATCTAAGATATAAAACCATCTTATCATCATCCCAAAACTAGGCTAAAAGCTCCTTCACACCATCACTAAGATCTCTTATGTCTAAAAGTTGATTATTTTATAAAGTTTATAAAATAAGAAACTTTCTATTTTTTCAATCTCCGCCCTTTATCAACTAAATCTAAGAGTTTTATAAAGTTTCTATAATAAAAAACTTTCTATTTTTTCAACCTCCATCCTTTATAAACTAAATCTAAGATTTAATACCATCTCACCATAATCTCGAAACTTTGCTAAATCTTAGATCTAATACCTTCTCACCCTAATCTCAAAACTTGGCTAAAAGCTCATTGACACCTTCTCTAGGGTTTACTAAATCTTAAACATAGATGTTTTATAAAGTTTCTAAAATTGAAGACTTTCTATTTATTAAATATCCATCCTTCATCAACCAAATATAAGATTCAATACTATCTCTATCTTATCCCAAAACTTCGCTAAAAGATTGATATTTTATACAGTTTCTAAAACAAGAAACTCTCTGTAGGGTTTCATATGTTTAAAAGATGAATGTTTTTTAAACTTTCTACAATAAGTAACTTTCTATTTTTTCAATCTCTATCCTTTATCAACTAAATCTAAGATTCAATACCATCTCATCCTCATCTCAAAACATGGATAAATGCTTGTTGATATCATCTCTAGGGCTTCTTATGTCTAAAAGGTGGATGTTTGATAAAGTTTCTAAAATAAGAAATTTTCTATTTTTACAATCTCCACATTAATCAACTAAATCTAAGATTCAATACCCTCTCATCCTCATCCCAAAACATGGCTAAAAGCTCATTGACACCGTCTCTAGGGTCTCATATGTCTAAAAGATGAATGTTTTTTAAACTTTCTACAATAACTAACTTTCTATTTTTTTCAATCTCCATCCTTAATCAACTAAATATAAGATTCAATACCCTCTCATTCTCATCTCAAAAGTTGGCTAATAGCACGTTGACATCATCTCTTGGGTTTCATATGTCTTAAAGATGGATGTTTTATAAAGTTTCTAAAATAAAAAACTTTCTATTTTTTAAATATCAATCCATCATCAGCTAAATATAAGATTCAATACCATCTCATTCTCATCCCAAAACTTGGCTAAAAGATTGATATTTTATATAGTTTCTAAAACAAGAAACTCTCTATTGGGTTTCATATGTCTAAAAGATTCATGTTTTATGTAGTATCTAAACTATGAAACTTTCAATTTTTCAATCTCCATCCGTCGTAAACGAAATCTAAGATTCAAAACCATATCATCATGATCTCAAAACTTGGCTAAAAGCTCCATGACACCATCTCTAAGGTTTATTAAGTCTAAAATATTAATATTTTGTAAAGTTTCTAAAATAAGAAACCTTCTACTTTTTCAATCTCCATCCTTCATCAACAAAATCTAAGATTCAATACCCTCTCATTCTCATCCTAAAACTTGGCTGAAAGCTTGTTGGTATTATCTCTAGGGCTTCCTATGTCTAAAAAACAGATGTTTTATAAAGTTTTTAAAATAAGAAACTTTATATTTTTCCAATCTTCATCCTTCATCAACTAAATCTAAGATTCAATACCATCTCATCTTCATCCCAAAACTTGGCTAAAATCTACTTGACAACATCTCTAGGGTTTCGTATGTCTAAAAGATTGATGTCTTACAAAGTTTCTAAAATAAGAAACTTTCTATTTTTTCATTCTCCATCCTTAATCAACTAAATCTAAGATTTAATCCCCTCTCATTCTCATCTCAAAAGTTGGCTAAAAGCTCTTTAACATCATCTCTAGGGTTTCCTATGTCTAAAAGATAGATGTTTTATAAAGTTTCTAAAATAAAAAACTTTCTACTTTTTCAATCTCTATCCCTCTTCAACTAAATCTAAGATTTAATACCATCTAATCCTCATCTCCAAACTTGCCTAAAAGCTCATTTACACCATCTCTAGGGTTTACTAAGTCTAAAAGATTAATAGTTTCTAAAGTTTCTAAAGTAAGAAACTTTCTATTTTTTCAATCTCTATCCTTCATCAACTAAATCTAAAATTCAATACCCACTCATTCTCTTCCCAAAACTTGGCTAAAAGCTCGATGGTATTATCTCTAGGGCTTCCTATGTCTAGAAGACAGATGTTTTATAAATTTCTAACATAAGAACCTTTCTATTTTTTCAATCTCCATCATTCATCAACTAAATCTAAGATTCAATACCATCTCATCCTCATTTCAAAACTTGGCTAAAATCTACTTGACGACATCTCTAGGGTTTCGTATGTCTAAAATATGGATGTCTTACAAAGTTTTCTAAAATAAGAAACTTTTTATTTTTTCAATCTCCATCCTTAATCAACTAAATCTAAGGTTCAATCCCCTGTCATTCTCATCTCAAAAGTTAGCTAAAAGCTCGTTAACATCATCTCTAGGGTTTCCTATGCCTAAAAGATATTTTTTATAAAGTTTCTAAAATAAAAAACTTTATATTTTTTCAATCTCCATCCCTTATCAACTAAATCTAAGATTCAATGCCATCTCATCATCCTCTCCAAACTTGGCTAAAAGCTCATTGGTCTCTAGGGTCTACTAAGTCTAAAAGATTAATAGTTTATAAAGTTTCTAAAATAAGAAACTTTCTATTTTTTCAATCTCCATCCTTCATCAATTAAATCTAAGATTCAATACCCTCACATTCTCATCCCAAAACTTGGTTAAAACCTCATTGACATTATCTCTAGGGTTTCTTACGTCTAAAAGATAGATGCTTTATAACGTTTCTAAAATAAGAAACATTCTATTTTTACAATCTCCATCCATGATCAACTAAATCTAAGATACAAAACCATCTTATCATCATCCCAAAACTAGGCTAAAAGCTCCTTCACACCACCTCTAAGATCTCTTATGTCTAAAAGATGATTATTTTATAAAGTTTAGAAAATAAGAAACTTTCTATTTTTTCAATCTCCATCCTTTATCAACTAAATCTAAGAGTTTTATAAAGTTTCTAAAATAAGAAACTTTTTATATTTTTTCAACCTCCATCCTTTATAAACTAAATCTAAAATTCAATACCATTTCACCATAATCTCAAAACTTTCCTAAAAGCTCTTTGACACCATCTCTACGGGTTCCTATGTCTAAAACATGGATGTCTTATAAAGTTTATAAAATAAGAAACTTTTTATTTTTTTAGTCCACATCCTTCATAAACTAACTCTAAGATTCAATATCATCTAATCATCATCTCAAAACTCAGCTAAAAGCTCCTTGACACCATCTCTAGGGTTTCCTATGTCTAAAAGATGGATGTTTTATAAAGTTTCTAAAGTAAGAAACTTTTCTATTTTTTCGATCTCCATCCTTCATCAACTAAATCTAAGATTTAGTACCAACTCATCCTCATTTCAAAACTTGGCTAAAAGCCCCTTGACACAATCTCTAGGGTTTCTTATGTCTAAAAGATAGATGCTTTATAAAGTTTCTAAAATAAGAAACTTTCTATTTTTTCAATCTCCATCTATGATCAACTAAATCTAAGATTCAAAATCATCTTATCATAATCCCAAAACTAAGCTAGAAGCTCCTTCACACCATCTCTATGGTCTCTTTTGTCTAAAAGATTGTTGTATTATAAAGTTTTTAAAATAAGAAACTTTCTATATTTTTAATCTCCATCCTTTATCAACTAAGTCTAAGATTCAATACTATCTCATCCTAATCTCAAAACTTGGGTAAAAGCTCATTGACACAATTTCTAGGATTTCTTATGTTTAAAATATTGATGTTTTATAAGGTTTCTAAAATAAGAAACTTCCTATTTTTTCAATGTCCATCCTTTACAACTTAAATCGTAGATTTAATACCTTCTCACCCTAATCTCAAAACTTGGCTATAACGTTTCTAAAATAAGAAACATTTCTAAAATAAGAAACCTAAAAGATAGATGCTTTATAACGTTTTTAAAATAAGGAACTTTCTATTTTTTCAATCTCCATTCATGATCAACTAAATCTAAGATTCAAAACCAGATAATCTTATCATAATCCCAAAACTAAGCTAGAAGCTCCTTCACACCATCTCTACGGTCTTATATGTCTAAAAGATTGTTGTTTTATAAAGTTTTTAAAGTAAGAAACTTTCTATATTTTTAATCTCCATCATTTATCAACTAAATCTAAGATTCAATACTATCTCATCCTAATCTCAAAACTTGGCTAAAAGCTCGTTGACACCTTCTCTAGGATTTACTATGTCAAAAAAAATAATGTTTTATAAAGTTTATAAAATAAGAAACATTCTATTTTTTTAATCTCTATTCATCATCATCTAAATCAAAGATTCAATACCATCTCATATACATCTAAAAACATGGCTAGAAGCTCCTTCACACCGTCTCTAGGGTCTCTTACGTCTAAAAGATGGATGTTTTATGAAGTTTCTGAAATAAGAAACTTTCTATTTTTTAAATTTTCATCCTTGATAAAGTAGATCTAAGATTCAATACCATCTCATCCTTATCACAAAACTTATACTAACTCCTTCACCCAATCTCTATGGTTTCCGATGTCTAAAAGATGGATGTCTTTTAAAGTATCTAAAATAAAAAACTTTTGATTTTTTCAAACTCCATCCTTCATCAACTAAATCAAAGATTCAATATCATCTCATCATCGTCTCAAAACTTAGCTAAAAGCTCTTTGACACCATCTCTAGAGTTTCTTATGTCTAAAAGATGGATGTTCTACAAAGTTCCTAAAATAAGAAAATTTCTATTTTTCAATCTCCATCCTTCACCAACTAAATCTACGATTCAATACCAACTCATCCTTATCCCAAAACTTGGCTAAAAGCACCTTGACACTATTTCTAGGGTTTTCTATGTCTAAAAGATGGATGTTTTATAAAGTTTCTAAAATATGAAACTTTCTAATTTTTCAATCTCCATCATTCATCAACTAAATCTAAGATTCAATACCCTCTTATTCTCATCCCAAAACTTAGCTTAAAACTCGTTGACATCATCACTAGGGTTTCTTATGTCTAAAAGATGGATGTTTTACAAAGTTTCTAAAATAAGAAACTTTTAATTTTTTCAATCTCCATCCTTTCTCAACTAAATCAAAGGTTCAATATCATCTCATCATCATTCAAAACTTAGTTAAAAGCTCCTTGACACCATCTCTAGGATTTTCTATGTTTAAAAGATAGATGTTTTATAAAGTTTCTAAAATAAGAAACTTTATATTTTTCAATCTCTAGCATTCACCAGCTAAATCTACGATTCAATACCATCTCATCCTCATTCTAAAACTTGGCTAAAAGCACCTTCACACCATCTCTAGGGTTTCTTATGTAAAAAAGATTGATGTTTTATAAAGTTTCTAAAATAAGAAACTTTCTAGTTTTTCAATCTCCATCTTTCATCAACTAAATCTATGATTCAGTACCCTCTACTTCTCATCCAAAAACTTAGCTTAAAGCTCGTTGATATCATCTGTAGGGTTTCCTATGTCTAAAAGATGTATGTTTTAAAAAGTTTCTAAAATAATAAACTTTCTATTCTTTCAATATCCATCCTAAATCAACTAAATCTAAGATTCAATATCTTCTCATCCTCATCCCAAAACACGGCTAAAAGCTCCTTGACACCGTCTCTCGGTTCTCCTATGTCTAAAAGAAGGATGCTTTATAATGTTTGTAAAGTAAGAAACTTTCTATTTTCTCAATCTCCATCCTTTATCAACTAAATCTAAGATTTAATACCCTCTCATTCTCATCCCAAAACTTGGCTAAAAGCTTTTTGACAACATCTCTAGGGTTTCATATGTCTAAAAGATTGATGTTTTATAAAGTTTTCATAATAAGAAACTTTCTATTTTTTCCATATCCATCCTTTATCAACTAAATCTAAGATCCAATACGATCTCATCCTCAGCTCAAAACTTGGCTAAAAGCTCATTGATACCATCTCTAGGGTTTTCTATGTCTAAAAGATGGATTTTTATAAATTTTCAATCTCTTTACTTAATAAACTAAATCTATGATTCAATACCCTCTCATTCTTATCTCAAAACTTGGCTAAAAGCTCGTTGACATTCTCTAGGGTTTCCTTTGTCTAAAAGATATATGTTTTATAAAGTTTCTAAAATAAGAAACTTTCTATTTTTTGAATTCCCATCCTTCATCAACTAAATCTATGACTCTCTATCATCTCATCGTTATCCCAAAACATCGTTAAAAGCTCCTTGACACCGTGTCCAGGGTCACTTATCTCAAAACGTTTGATGTTTTATAAAGTTTCTAAAATCAGAAACTTTATATTTTTTCAATCTTCATCCTTTATCAACTAAGTATAAGATTCAATACCATCTCATCCTCATCATTAAATTTGGCTAAAAGCTCATTCACACCATCTGTAGGGTTTCCTATGTCTAAAAGATTGATGTCTTATGCAGTTTCTAAAATACGAAACTATTTTTTTTCAATCTCCATCCTTCATCAACTAAATCTAAGATTCAATATCATTTCATCCGCATCTCAAAACTTAGCTAAAAGCTCCTTGACAACATCTCCAGGGTTTCCTATGTATAAAAGATTGATGTTTTCTAAAGTTTCTAAAATTAGAAACTTTCTATTTTTTCAATCTCCATAATTCTTCATATAAATAAAAAATTAAATACCATCTAATCCTCATCTCAAAACTTAGCTAAAAGCTCCTTCACACCATTTATAGGGTTTCCTAAGTCTTAAATATTGATGTTTTATAAAGTTTATAAAATAAGAAACTTTCAATTTTACCATCTCCATCCTTGATCAACTAAATCTAAGATTTAATAACATTTAATCTTCATCTAAAAAACAGGGCTAAAAGCTCGTTGACCTCATCTATAAAGTTTCTTATGTCTAAAAGATGGGCGTTTTATAAAGTTTCTAAAATAAGAAACTTTTTATTTTTTAATCTCTATCATTCACCATCTAAATCTACGATTCAATACCATCTCATCCTCATCCCAAAACTTGGCTCAAAGCACATTGACACCATCTTTAGGGTTTCCCATGTCTAAATGACGTATGTTTTTGAAAGTTTCAAAAATAAGAAACTTTCTATTTTTTTAATCTCTGTCTTTCATCAACTAAATCTATGATTCAGTACCCTCTCATTCTCATCCCAAAACTTGGCTAAAAGCTCGTTGACATCTTCTCTAGCGTTCCTATAACTAAAAGACAGATGTTTTAAAAAATCTCAAAAATAATATACTTTCTATTTTTTCAATCTTCATCCTTCATCAACTAAATCTATGATTCAAGATCATTTCATCCTCACCCCAAAACATAGTTAAAAGCTCTTTGACACCGTCTTTAGGGTCTCTTATGTGTAAAAGATGGATGTTTTATAAAGTATCTAAAATAACAAACTTTCTATTTTTTCAATCTTCATCATTTATCAACTAAATCTAAGATTCAATACCCTCTCATCCTCATCTCAAAACTTGGCTAAAAGCTCCTTGACACCATCTCTAGGGGTTCTTATGTCCAAAAGATTGATGTCTTATAAAGTTTTTAAAATAATAAACTTTCTTTTTTCTCTATCCTTCATCAACTAATTCTAAGATTTAATATCATCTCATACTCATCTCAAAACTTAGCTAAAAGCTCTTTGACACCATCTTTAGGGTTTACTAAATCTAAACGAATGATATCTTCTAAAGTTTTTAGAATAAGAAGTTTTCTATTTTTTCAATCTCCATCCCTCATCAACTAAATCTAAGATTCAACACCCTCTCATTCTCATCTCAAATCTTGGTTAAAACCTCGTTGACATCATCTTTAGGGTTTTCTTTGTCTAAAAGATAGATGTTTTATAAAGTTTCTAAAATAAGAGACTTTCTATTTTTTCAATCTCCATCCACGATAACCTAAACCTAAGATTCAAAACCATTTTGTCAACATCCTAAAACTA
This sequence comes from Tasmannia lanceolata, assembly GCF_043159265.1. Lineage (NCBI taxonomy): Eukaryota > Viridiplantae > Streptophyta > Magnoliopsida > Canellales > Winteraceae > Tasmannia > Tasmannia lanceolata. The sequence goes on along the minus strand of NW_027518713.1, from coordinate 4,003,729 downwards.
GGCTAAAAGCTCCTTCACACCATCTCTAGGGTCACCTTTTTCTAAAAGATTGTTGTTTTATAAAGTTTTTAAAATAAGAAACTTTCTATTTTTTCAATCTCCATCCTTCATCTTAATCTAAGATTTAATATCATCTCATCCTCATCTCAAAACTTTGCTAAAAAGCCCATTGACACCATTTTATTGATTTCGATAGTTTAAAAGATGGATATTTTATAAAGTTTCTAAAATAAGAAACTTTCTAGTTTTTCAATCTCCATCCTTTATAACCTAAATCTAAGATTTAATACCATCTCACCCTAATCTCAAAACTTGGCTAAAAGCACCTTCACACCATCTCTAGGGTTTACTAAGTCTAAAAAATTAATTTTTTATAAAGTTTCTAAAAAAAGAAACTTTCTAGTTTTTCAATCTCCATCCTTTATAACCTAAATCTAAGATTTACTACCATCTCACCATAATCTCAAAACTTGCTTAAAAGCTCCTTGACACCATCTCTAGGGTTTACTAACTCTAAAAAATTAAGGGATAATTACATTTACACCCCTCTAGTTTCTGACACATCCACTTCCAGCCTATAGTTTAAAATGTGACAAATACACCCCTGTAGTTTCAATTTGTTTAAGGTAGGCCCCCTCAGCTGAAGGTTTGTCCATAGATTGAAGGGTTAGGATGATCCGATGGAGCTGATTTTTTGGGCACACCCTATCTATGTCAGGGCCCATCAAATGAACGCTTTGGATCATCCAAACAATGTGGGCCCACATTATTTGGATGATTTTTTGGTAGTGTTTGGATTCGGGTATGGGCCCACATTATTTGGATGATCCAAAGCGTTCATTTGATGGGTCCTGACATAGATAGGGTGTGCCCAAAAAATCAGCTCCATCGGATCATCCTAACCCTTCAATCTATGGACGGACCTTCAGCTGAGGGGGCAAACCTTAAACAAATTGAACCTACAGGGGTGTATTTGTCACGTTTTAAACTATAGGGGTGGAAGTGGATATGCCAGAAACTAGAGGGGGTGTAAATGTAATTATCCCAAAAATTAATGTTTTATAATGTTTCTAAAATAAGATACTTTCTATTTTTTCAATCTCCATCCTTAATCAACTAAATCAAGAATCAATACCCTCATATGCTCATCCCAAAACATGCCTTAAAGCTCGTTGACATCAACACTAGGGTTTCTTATTTCTAAATGATAGACGTTTTACATAGTTTCTAAAATAAGAAACTTTCTATTTTTTCAATCTCCATCCTTTATCAACTAAATCTAAGATTTAATACCATCTCATTCTCATCCCAAAACTTGGCTTAAAGTACCTTGACTCCATCTCTAGGGTTTCCTATGTCTAAAATACTGATGTTTTATAAAGTTCCTAAAATAAGAAGCTTTCTAATTTTTCAATCTCCATCCTTCATCAACTAAATCTAAGATTCAATACCCTCATATGCTCATCCCAAAACATGGCTTAAAGCTCGTTGACATCATCACTAGGGTTTCTTATTTCTAAATGATGGATGTTTAACAATATTTCTAAAATAAGAAACTTTCTATTTTATTAATCTCCATCCTTCATCAACTAAATCTAAGATTCAATACCATCTCAGCCTATTCCTAAAACTTGGCTAACAGCTCCTTCACACCATCTCTAGGGTTTCTTATGTCTAAAAGATGGTTGTTTTATATAGTTTCTAAAGTAAGAAACTTTCTTTTTTTTCAATCTCCATCCTAGTTCAAATAAATCAAAGATTCAATACCATCTAATCCTCATCTCAAGACTCAGCTAAAAGCTCTTTGACACCATTTATGAGGTTTCCTATGTCTAAAAGATTGATGTTTTAAAAAGTTACTAAAATAAGAAACTTTCCATTTTACAATCTCCATCCTCGATCAACTAAATCTAAAATTCAATACCATTAATCCTCATCTCAAACCTAGGCTAAAAGCACGTTGACACCATCTATTGGGTTTCCTATGTCTAAAAGGTGGATGTTTTATAAAGTTTATAAAATAAGAAACTTCCTATTTTTCAATCTCAATCGTTCACAAACAAAATCTACGAGCCAAGATCATCTCATCCTCATCCTAAAAATTTGCTAAAAGCACCGTGACACCATCTCTAAGGTTTACTAAGTCTAAAAGATTGATGTTTTACAAAGTTTCTGGAATAAGAAACTTTCTATTTTTTCAATCTCCATCATTCATCAATTAAATCTAAGATTCAATACTTTCTCAATCTCATTCTAAAACTTGGTTAAAATCTCGTTGACATCATCTCTAAGGTTTCCTATGTCTAAAAGATAGATGTTTTATAAAGTTTCTAAAATAAGAAACTTTCTATTTTTTCAATCTTCATCATTTATCAACTAAATCTACGATTCAATAGCATCTCATCCTCATCTCAAAACTGAGCTAAAAGCTCCTTGACCCAATCTCTAGAGTTTCCTATGTCTAAAAGATGGATGTCTTATAAAGTTTCTAAAATAAGAAACTTTCTATTTTCCAATCTCCATCCTTCATCAACTAAATCAAAGATTCAATATCATCTCATCCAAATCGCAAAACATAGCTAAAACCTCCTTGACACCATATCTAGGGTTTCCTATGTCTAAAAGAAGATGTTTTATAAAGTTTCTAAAAAAAGAAACTTTCTATTTTTCAATCTCCATCTTTCACCAACTAAATCTACGATTCAATACCATCTCATGCTCATTCTAAAACTTTGCTAAAAGCACCTTGACGCCATCTATAGGGTTTCCTATGTCTAAAAGATTGATATTTTAGAAAGTTTATAAAATAAGAAACTTTCTAATTTTTCAATCTCCATCCTTCATAAACTAAATCTAAGATTCAATATCATCACATTCTCATCTATCAACTAAATCTAAGATTCAACACTCTCTCATCCTCATCTCAAAACTTGGCTAAAAGCTCCTTAACACCATTTCTAGGGGTTCTGATGTCTAAAAGATTGACATCTTATAAAGTTACTAAAATAAGAAATTTTCTATTTCTTTAGTCTCCATCCTTAATCAACTAAATCTAAGATTTAATATCATCTCATCCTCATCTCAAAAATTTGCTAAAAGCTCCTTCAAACCATCTCTAGAATTTCCTATGTCTAAAAGACGGATGTTTTATAAAGTTTCTAAAATAAGAAACTTTCAATTTTTTCAATCTCCATCCTTCATCAACAAAATCTAAGATTCAATACCATCCCATCCTCATCTCAGAACTTGGCTTAAAGCTCCTTAACACCATCTCTAGGGTTTACTTTGTCTAGAAGACTGATGTTTTATAAAGTTTCTAGAGTAAGAAACTTTCTATTTTTTCAATCTCAATCCTTAATCAACTAAATCTAAGATTCAATTCTCTCATTCTCATCCAAAAACTTGCTTAAAACCTCGTTGACATCATCTTTAGGGTTTCCTATGTCTGAAAGATAGAAGTTTTATAAAGTTTTTATAATAAGAATATTTTTTCAATCTACATCCATGATCAACTAAATCTAACATTCAAAACCATCTTATCATTATCCCAAACTAGGCTAAAAGCGCCTCCACACCTTCTCTAGGGTCTCATATGTCAAAAGGATAGATGTTTTATAAAGTTTTTTAAATAAGAAACTCTCTATTTTCAATCTTCATCATTTATCAACTAAATCTAAGATTCAATAACATCTCATCATAATTTTCAAAACTTAGCTAAAAGCTCTATGACCCCATCTCTAGAGTTTCCTATGTCTAAAAGATGGATGTCTTATAAAGTTTCTAAAATAAGAAACTTTCTATTTTTTCAATCTCCATCCTTCATCAACTAAATCAAAGATTCAATATCATCTCATCTTAATCTGAAAACTTAGCTATTAGCACCTTCACACCTTCTCTAGGGTTCCCTATTTCTAAAAGTTGGATGTTTTATAAAGTTTCTAGAATAAGAAACTTTAAATTTTTCAATCTCCATCCTTCACCAACTAAATCTACGATTCAATACAATCTGATCCTCATCCCAATACTTGGCTAAAAGCACCTTGACACCATCTCTAGGGTTTCCTATGTCTAAAAGATGAATGTTTTATAAATTTCCTAAAATAAGAAACTTTCTAATTTTTCAATCTCCATCCTTCATCAACTAAATCTAAGATTCAATACCTTCTTATTCTCATCCCAAAAGATGGCTTAAAGCTAGTTGACATCATCACTAGGGTTTCTAATTTCTAAAATATGAATGTTTTACCAAGTTTCTAAAATAAGAAACGTTCTATTTCTTCAATCTTCATCCTTTATCAACAAAATCTAAGATTCAATACCACCTCAGCCTCATCTCAAAACTTGGCTAAAAGCTTCTTGACACCATCTCTAGGGTTTTCTATTTCTAAAAGATTGGTGTCTTATAAAGTTTCTAAAATAAGAAACATTTTTTTTTCAATCTCCATCTTTGTTCAAATAAATCAAAGATTCAATACCATCTAATCTTCATATCAAAACTTAGCTAAAAGCTCCTTGACACCATTTATGATTTTTTCTATGTCTAAAAGATTGATGTTTTATAAAGTTTCTAACAGAAGAAATTTTTTATTTTACAATCTCCATCCTTGATCAACTAAGTCTAAAATCTAATACCATGTAATCCTCATCTCAAAACTTGGCTAAAAGCTCGTTGCCACCATTTATTTGGTTTCCTATGTTTAAAAGGTGGATGTTTTATAAAGTTAATAAAATAAGAAACTTTCTATTTTTCAATCTCAATCCTTCACCAACAGAATCTACTATTCAATACCCTCTCATCCTCATCCCAAAACTTGGCTAAAAGCACCTTCGCACTATCTTTAAGGTTTCTTATGTCTAAAAGATTGTTGTTTTATAAAGTTTCTAAAATAAGAAACTTTCTAATTTTCAATCTCCATCCGTCATCAACTAAATCTGAGATTCAGTACTCTCTCATTCTCATCCCAAAACTTGGCTAAAAGCTCCTTCACACCGTCTCTAGGGTCTCATATGTAAAAAAGTTGGTTGTTTCATAAGTTTCTAAAATAAGAAACCTTCTATTTTTTCAATATCCATCCTTCATCAACTAAATCAAAGATTCAATATCATCTCATCCTCATCTCAAAATTTTGCTAAAAGCTCCTTGACACCGTCTCTAGGGTTTCCTCTGTAAAAAAGATGGATGTTTTATAAACTTTCTAAAATAAGAAACTTTATATTTTTCAATCTCCGTCCTTCACCAACTAAATCTACGATTGAATTCCATCTCATCCTAATCCCAAAACTTGGCTAAAAGCACCTTGACACCATCTCTAGCGTTTCCTATGTCTAAAACATGGATGTTTTATAAGTTTCTAAAATAAGAAACTTTTTATTTTTTCAATCTCCACCCTTCATCAACAAAATCTAATATTCAATACCATCTCATCCTCATCTCAAAACTTAGCTAAAAGCACATTGACACCATCTGTATGGTTTCTTATGTCCAAAAGATGGATGTTTTATAAAGTTTCTAAAATAAGAAATTTTCTATTTTTTCATTCTTCATAATTTCTCAACTAAATCTAAGATTTAATACCATCTCATCCTCATCTCAAAACTGGGCTAAAAGCTCCTTAACCCCATATCTAGGGTTTCCTATATCTAAAAATGGATGTCTTATAAAGTTTCTAAAATAAGAAACTTTCTATTTTTTCAATCTCCATCTTTCATCAACTAAATCAAAGAATCAATATCTTCTCATCATCTTCTCAAACCTTAGCTAAAAGCTCATTGACACTATCTCTAGGGTTTCCTATGTCTAAAAGATATATGTTTTATAAAGTTTCTAAAATAAGAAACTTTCTATTTTTCAATCCCCTTAACCAACTAAATCGACGATTCAATACCATCTCATCGTCATCTGAAAATTTGGCTAAAAGCACCTTGACACCATCTCTATGATTTCCTACGTCTTAAAGGTTGATGTTTTAGAAAGTTTCTAAAATAAGAAAGTTTCTAATTTTTCAATCTCCATCAGTAATAAACTAAATCTAAGATTCAATATCATCTTATCCTCATCCCAAAACACGGCTTAAGGGTCCTTAACACCGTCTCTAGGTTCTCCAATGTCTAAAAGAACGAGTTGTCATCTCAGGACGAAAGGTTATTTTTCAAGATTTTAACAAATTTGATCTTCTATCACTTTTTGAATTCCAAGGTTGGTCCTTCTTTCTAGTCTACAGCGCTGTAGTCTATCTTGAGATAGTTAGGTATTTTTATGCCAATTTGAAAATTTTCTATGAAGGAGTAGTGATGAATACCCATCTTCAAGGAGACAAATTTGGGTTAAATTTGAAAAACTTATGTGCTTGGCTTGACATACCTAATGCAGGAAAGAAGATCTTCTTTTGGAGGAAAGACAAAATAGAAAATCATTTTTCAAGATAAGAAGTATATGAGACATTAGGTGTTGCTCCTCCAAATGATAAGTTAAACATCAAGGGTAGCACAATGAATGATGCAGCTAGAGTGGTTCATAAAGTTGCAGCATACAATATCACCCCTAGAGCAGGAAATTTTGATGCAATGAAGCCCTCATAATCCATTGCATTATGAAAAAGATCCAATTACATTTAGGCTTCATCATGTTGGGGTATATGGATGAGGCAGTCAAAAGAGGACAGGGTGGCCTACCGTATGGGATGCAAATTACTAAACTCCTAAGGCTTCAGAAGATGAATCTAGAAAATGTCATCTCAACAAACCCTGATCCTCCGCTCAACCACTCCACCATTACCCTTATGAGAATTCCTATACCTGGAGCAGGTGGACCTAGTATGGTTGGATAGGATGATATTGATGAGGCCATGGATGAAGCTGAACGAGTGACCCTGATGCCACGGCAAGGTAGAACACATGTGCAAGCACAGGCTCAGCAGCGCCAAGCTCCCACCACTAGCTCATATGAAGGTCTAGCCAGAGACATTGCATCCTTGAGGACCGGCAAGGACACTCTCACGACTGGTTTTGATACACTCTCCACTGCTTTTACGACTGCAGAGAGCCAGAAAGCCTCTGATCATGAGAGTCTTATGCAGCTTATGGCGAGGCAGCATAGGGAGATGATGCAGGCGTATCAGAGGAGTCAACCCACCAGATACTACACCTCCCAGTCTCCACCCCGTGAGCATCATCCTCCTCCTTAGGATTGACAGATGACAGCACCTTCTCGACAGCAGCTGCAGTTGATCACATCTTTTAGCTGCTGTAGACACCCCATTTTGCTCCGCTATAATCAACAAAGAAGTTAGTGTTTTGCTATCGGTTTTCTACCGTTTTCTATTTCCGTGTCCGTTTCTTGCGTTTTCTCGATCTTTTTCGATCATTTCTGTCGTATTTCGCATTTTCCCGCTAAGGGTTGAGAAGGGTTATTCACAAGAATCCGAGCAGGAGAGAATTTGGACCCACTGGGTGACCGTGCATTGAACATTTCGATTAGATTTTGATCAAGCAAGTGTGAACTGCGTTGTTTTCATAACGAGCATAGTGTATTTCGGCCAATGGACATTGCAGCCCGGTTTGGATCATCTGATGGAAAAGGTTTAAGGGGGCACGGCCAATTTGCTTTGTGATCCATTAATGGGAAGTTCTCAATTATTATAAGGAAATGAGTTAGGGGGCGCAACCAATTCACATCTAACTCGGCATTTGCTGGATCGGATTAGCCCATGGAGATCATTATGGAGCACAACTAATTTACATTATGTTGCATCAAGTGGACGGATTGGATCATTTCACGAAATTTATTCAGAGGGCGCAACCTTACATAGTAGCCTAGCAAATCAATGGTTCGGATCATTCTAATTTGAATCAATTTCGAGGAATATTTCGTTTAAGCCGCAACCCATAAATTGGACGGTTGAGATCATCCAATGGAGGGGATTTGAATGCAAGTATTGCAATGCAAGAATAATTCACCACAAGTGGGACCCGCAATATTTTTGAAGAAACCAATTTTTTTTAGAAATGTAATTCGGCAGAAGGATATGTTTTTTTTTTGGAATTCGAAGTAGGGCCCAATACAAATAGAAAGAGGAAGAGGAGATTCGGTTCATTCAAAAGAAAAAATAATAGAAAGAAAATAGTAAGTGAGAGCCGTCCAAATCAGTGAGCTAATTTCCTAAATTGAACAAGGGAAATGCTTTTCCGGGAAGTACACCCAGTTTGCAAGGATTCCAAATATACCTTTTTTTTAAAGAAGGAGGGTAAGAGATTGGAAATCAATTTTATAACTTGCCTCTTTGTTTGAAAGGTACCAAGAATATTACACGTTTTCTCAATTGTCAAAACGTGTCTGCTATTTGAGGGGGGTGTGTGGGTATCATTTTTCATTGTCAATTGGGTTCAATAAAAATTGGAAACGTGGGTTGCTAAAATTCATGAGGAGGCGTATAGTTGTTCATTTATTGATATAGCATGTTACTAAGTTGAAGAGGGGAGATCTCTCTCTGATTGGGGGGGACAAGATTCTCTGAGTGGTTGAATTTAGAAGGGAGGACGGTTGTCTTTTTTAGGGAGAGAGAGGAACAGAGAAAAGAAAAAAAAAGGAAGATCTCCATCTCTTGCAGATTGGAGCTCTCTCTCAACTCTCCCTTGGTTCTTGACAGCCCTCGACCTCTCTGGTTTTCTCTCTCACGCTGACCCCTCCCATTCTCTCATCTCCCAGCAGGTACAATCCCTGAAGAGAGGCTGAGAGAGAAAAGAAAGAAAAACACAGAGGATCGTTTTTAGCTTTCCTCTCACCCTCTGTTTTGAGAACTTTCTTTTCACCCTCTGTTTTCACAACTTTCCTCCCCCCACCCTTTGTGTTTCTCATATTCTCACCACCCTCTGTGTTTCCCATATTCCCACCACCCTCAATCGTTCCTCAACTCCCCTCTCATCTCCACGCCGATCCTAAGCCCCAACCTCATACTCTCTCAGCAGCCACTCCCCTACAACTCTCTGTCTCTCTCAATCCCACAGCCATCTCATCTCCCACATCCATACACCCTTTTGTCCCTTTCATCTCCCTCACCTCTACACCTCCTTAGCCTCTCATCTCCCCTCACCATTCTCCACGACCCTCTCATCTTTCTCACCCCAACTTTATCTAAAAAAAACAGAGTATTCGTTTGAGCCCTCTACCTCTACAGCTTTTCATCTCCCCACTTTCTCAATAGCCCTCTTGTTTTTATTCTTATATACCTGAAACCTCCACACCAAACACAAGCTCCATTTTTACAAAAGAACAGATTATCGGTTTCGTTGTTTCGGAAAAACAAAACAAAAAAAAAATATATATATATATATGATAATAAGCAGAAAACAGAGTCTCATGTTTTTCTCTCACTCTCTCACGTTCACTTGCCATCCCTCTCCATTCTTCCCTTAATCCCTCTATCTCCCTCTGTATCTCTCTCTGTTTTTCTACCTTCCCTCCCTCACTCTCAAACTCTCTCACTCTCTAACTCCCTCTCTGTCTCCGTCTCTTTCACTCTCACGCCCTCTGTCAACTTCTCTCTCGGCCTCACTCTCACTCTCTTTCTCGGCTTCTGTCCCATTCTCTCGGCCTCACTCTCACTCTCTCTCTCTCTCTCTCTCTCTCTCTCTCTCTCTCTCTCTCTCTCTCTCCAGCCACCCCCATTCACAGCGGGAAAAGCAAAGAAAAAAAAAGAGAAAAAAGAGAAAGAAAGAAAGCGAGCGGATTGCCCGTCGGCGTGATTTTCAGAGTTTTCGGCATTTGGATGCGGCGAGGAACTCGATCACAGGTTAGTACACTATTCTCGGATTTTTCTCGGATGATTTGGTATATTTTCGGATTTTTGCATGATTTTTAAGCATTTAAATGAATTTAATGTAATATTAAATGTGTATGTTCAAAATCATGATCTGCATGAGTGTTTCAAATCCGTTTCGTCCCAAAATTTAATACGATGTTCTACTTAAATAGAGTAAAATAACTATCGGATCGGATCGGACATTGGATTAAGGGATTTCAAAAATTTGAGTGAAGAATAGAATTTTATTTAAAATAATGGCTGAGTAATTGCGAAATTCGAAAAAATAGCCATCTCAGGATGATCTATTTTTTGGAATTTTAATTTTTTTTTGTGTTCATCACATCAGAACAAGGTTGGAGGACGTTTTCCGGAATCTTAATTTTCTCGAAAATCGAGTTTTAAAAATAGAAAACTCTTCGAAAATATCTTTTCGACGAAGAAAAATAAACAATATACTAAACGAATTCCAAAATTAATGAAATTTCGTAGGAAAATAACATAATGCTGATACATTCTACCATGAATTTTTGAAAATTTTTGGAATTATTTTGGTATATTATTTTATGCTTTCTTTGAAAATTATCAAATTTTGGGAGAATTTTTACAGATATCAGATCACAGATAAAATTCCCAAAATTTTTACAATAGTCTTATATTCCATATTTCTAGTTGTTGTAAAATTGTCAAGTGATTTAGATCTTTTTTCATATGGGATGTATTGTTAATTCATAATCTTGTCTGAACATTAAAAAAATCCGAAACTGATAGTAAAGGGTTTCAAAAATTCATGAAAATCTCACAGCATGTTATGTTTACCTATATATTGTTACTGTAGAAATTTCATTGAATTTAGATTCCTATTTCTAGTAGTTTCTGTGTTATTTTTGCAATCTGATCAATTAATTGTTAAATCAAAATTAAATATGAACTTAATGTAAAAATCTGTAAAAATCTTCCAGTAAGCTACATCTCATCATATCTTGCTGCTGTAGACGTTTCAACTCATTTCGAGTTCGTTTGCAACAGTTTCATTTGTAAAATCACTCATATGATTAAAATTGATAAATTCTATTGAAAATTCGAAATTAATTAAAAATCAATTTAAAGCTTCTAAAAGAATCTTAAAATTCTGTCACATGTTCACTCCTCAATTCATTGAAACGGAAATTTTAGGATCTTTAGATTTTCCTGGAAAAATGGCCAGTGCATCCATAATCGTATCCCTATTGCACTCGAACTTTGACAATTTGAATATTTAAGCTATACCATGTTGTTGGCTCCGAGGTTACTGTCCACGGAAATCCTGAGATATGCCAGGCAATAAGATGCTATAACCTAAGTATTAAATTGCACAAGGAAAGAGCGCACGATTCCCTTCCTTGGATGCCATTCTGGGCTGAAATTGGTGAACCCTAGAACCATTGGTATTCCTTAATTGTCCATAAACTGGAAATCCTTAAAATTTGAAATTCATTAACTTCAAGAATTGAAATCGATTCATCTCGTGTCTCTCGGAACCATCGGATTATGGTTTCCGTCGTAAGAACCATTAGAGCCCAATTTAGGAACACTGGTGTCGTGTCGTGTCCTAGGTTTTAGGGAGTCCTAGAGTTAGGAGTCCAGCCTCGTCACGTACGCTTGCTATGGATAGCAACCGTGCCTTAGGTCTAGTCACACTAGTCACCCCATCTTTCCATAGGACAAGCCTAGTAAACTAGGATGTAGGCTAACCTGCATTAGTCTAAGGAACAACTTGCACTTAGATAGGATCATATAGCATCTTAGATGAAATCCTAAGATAATAAAATCCTCAACTTGAATTAAATAACTTCTCCTAAAACTGTTGAAACAGTCAATCCCGTCTAGGTCGGTGTCTTAGTCGAGTTAGGCATAAGTAGCTTAGCTTAAGTGCACCGAACTACGTTGACTCTGATCCCAGTGAGGCTTGGGTACGTAGGCAGCTTGGATGTCTGATGGCATACCAACCGTGAGTCGGCTCCACAACGAATTATGGGGTTTTGTACATTAATTTTCTTGTACATTCTTAATTAAATTATTTAGGATTTTCCATGAAATTAGAATCTTAGGAGAACTTTCACTTAGATCGAATCCAGACAAATTAAGAAATCAAGATACACATTTAGGATTCACATTGAAACTAGATTTTAGGATGCATGTCATCTAGTTAGCACATTAACAGAGAGTTGAATGAGCCATTTAAAATGAATTTAAAAGAGTTAGCCTTTGGAATTGAAGACCGATTATCGGGCAGGAATGGTGCATGTGGTGGATAACTCCCCATACCTTCCATTCTTGTAACCAGGTGGCGAGTCTAGATTTCTGGTTAATTATGGGTCCTAGATCCCACATCTAGGTGGCGACTCTGTCAGTCTCTTTTATGTGGAATTCGGATTGCCTTAGTGATCCCAAGTTCACATAAAAGATGAATTAAAATCAATAATTAAAATGCACACGCCAATCGCGTGGGTACGAGAGACCGAGAGAGAGCGTGGCGGCTCGCGCCCCACCCCCTCTCGCGGGATCGGGTCCCACAGTTTGGCGACTCTGCTGGGGACCACCTAACTTCATTACAATTCCAAAGGCTAATTCATTTGAATTTAGTTTAACTGGCTCATAAAAACTCTATCTTATATACTTGTTAGATTAGTTTGTATGTTTTATTTTCTCATCACATTTTACTCAAATTTAATCTAACAAAACCTGAAGGCATCATAGATTGCGCGAACTTATTGCACACACTTACATCACTTGCATCTAAACCCTTGCATCTCACATGCACACACGTCCTATTTTAGGAACCCGGAGTGTTATCTAGTATGGTTGACTGGGATTTCATCACCTGGTGCCTCTGTACTAGAGAAGCATTCCACCCTTAGCCTAGCACCTTATGGTGCGTAAACGGATCTCTTGTTCACGTACTGATACGCCGGACACTGGTACAGTATATCGAACATGGATTCGCGCTAAGGGAACTCTTGGCCTTACCCCTAGATTAACCCTCACATGCATGTAGAATACGAACACATGTACATCACGTGTGTGAGCCTAGTTTAGGACATCCTACCCATTTGTGTCTAGATTAGGCCGTGGTCCATCTTCCAATGGCTACGATCGGTCCTTAAGTACACAAACAAAGTCATGAGTCGAGATCCTATCTCCACTCCGCTAGATTAGGATTAGGGTTGATGCCTTCAGGTAGCACTGTTAAAATGCACAAAGATTAAAAGATTTTCCTTTGGGGTTAGGATATAAATCCCATCTTTCCTAAGATCTCATAGGATTAGTCATTCATGATCTATCCGTTGAAAGCAATCCTATGCTATCTCATCCCATCTCTTAATCGTACGATTTTCAAACTTCTATTATGTGATTCGATCATGTATCCATACTTTCTTTATACTGGCAGGAACTTATCCCAATCTCGTGTTCATGGAATCCTGATCATTCTTTATCCCTTCTCTTGGCTTGCAAACACCATGTCTACTCGTGCAATTCTTGATTGGATCCGTGGTACATTAAGAGAATCCCATATCTATGCCATAAGTGAGCAAGAGAAAAATCTCTTCGGCTACGTGGCGACCATCAAGCTCGATTGGGGATTACTCTATGCCGCATCAGAGTGTTGGGATCCCGATCATCATGTCTTCCGTTTTGGCAACCTAGAAATGTGTCCCACCTTTGAAGAATGGTGTGCCTTATTGGAATATCCTGTGGATGGCCCTCTAGTGAAGCCATCCTGTGTTCCAGATTATCATCCTTTGTTCCTTCGGTTGATGAATAATCCAGATGAATCCATGAACTCTTTCATCAAAGGCCAAGAAGTGTCCATGCAGCAGCTGATTGATATTTATCCTCCTATTGGACACATTGGTGCTGTTGATATTCAAAAAGTCCGACGTCGCGCTTTGAGATTCTGCTCCTTTGCTAGGTTCCTCACTGTCCAGCCTTCTCACTTTGCCTCAGCTGTTCTCTTGGACCTCGTCGATCAAATGGATCGTGGTGCCGATCCAATTCCTACTATGCTTGCAGAAACCTTCAATGGTTTGGATGATATGGCTCGTCTTCGCGCCAGCTCAGGTCCAGGCTCTTATGTTCGCTCCTTCGTTGGTTCTTTCTCGGGATGTCCTGCATTACTCCAGGTGTGGTTGTGCCACAAGCTAAAAATTGCAGCTCCTGTCCATTTTGATCATACGTTGTACATCTTCAGCGAATGGCGTCATGATGTTTCTTTCGATCATAAAAGCGATTGGATTGAATGGTTAAATTCTCGCCCACAAGATCAGATTTATTGGCAAATTCCTGGAATCCAAGAAGCTGTCTTCAACACCGGAGAAGCTAACTACGTTCGCCTTCTTGGTCTCAAAAAGACTTCCTTTTATATTCCTGCCAGGATCCTGCGTCAGTATGGAAGGGAGCAATCCATTATGCCTCCCCTTCGTCATTTCTATCCGCCTGAGGATCTCAAGCCCAAGATTGTCAAAGCTGTTTCATCTGCTTGGGATGTCAAAATCATCAAGCCTTTAAAAGAGTCAGCTGAGCAAGATTGTCGTCCAAAGAAGAAGTCTAAAAAGAATGCTTAGTTCCATGTTTAATCTTATCCGTTTATCTTTGAAAGATTGAACCATGTACTCAAAATTTTAATGATTGATCAATAAAGTTCATCTTTCTCTCTCATCATCTTGGTCTATGCGTGCATCATTGTCTACTTCTTTCTGATTTTAAAATATGTCTTTCAAATATTTCAGGATAGTAAACACCATAGCTAACCCCACTGCTCCTTGGGTTCGGGTCTCTTCACGATTGGAGAGGAATTCTGTCTCTCCACCACCATCTCTGAGAACCCCAGCATCTCCTTCTTTCTCATCCTCACCAATGGCAGATAACCAAGATGGCCTTCCACCTGCTGCTATTACCGATACTCTTACCTTGATTCTCCAGCAGCTTCAAGAACTCAAAGAGGAGAACCGAGTTATCAAGGCTCAGCTTTCTGAAAAGTTGGGACCGTCATTGTCCAAGGATAAATGGCCTATGCACCAAGCAGCTACTTCAGCAGCACCTGCCCAACCAGTGTTCATCAATATCCCTTATAAAGTCGAAGAAGACTTAGAAAAAGAGCAGTACAGCGAGGATCGCAGTAGGCCTTCTCACTTCATGGTTGATAAGTCTATTATGGAGAAATTAGAGACTCTTACCAGGAAAGTTCAAGACATTCAGTTTCAAGACCAGGGTGGTTTCAATCCCAGTGATCTTACTCTATTTCCCGAAATCCGCCTTCCTGCTAATTTTCAAATGCCAGATTTCGACAAATATGATGGTGTGGGTTGTCCAATCACACATTTGCAAATGTTCACCATCATGTGTCAGCCTCAAGGCTTATCTCCTGAGCAAATGGCTCAATTGTTCCCAGCTCAATTGTTCCCAGTTTCCCTAACCAAGGTTGCAAGGAGATGGTTCATGGTCTTGGACAAGACTCGTTATAGGACATGGAAGGATATCGGCGAGCAATTCATTAGGCAGTTCAAATATGATGATGGGACAGAAATCACCAGAAAGGATTTAGAGAGAACAAAGCAAGACTCGAGGGAATCCTTTCTGATTTTTGTGAAAAGATGGAGGAGAATAGCAGCTCAGATGATGGAGCGCCCGTCTGAGGAGGAGCAGGTTCAAATAATCATGAAAAACATTTCCCCCCAACTCCAGTATCACATGTCATTGCAATACTATCCAAACTTCAAACACTTCATTGTGGCTGGCACCCAAATAGAGGAGGCTATGGCTCAAGGTGTATTTAACCGTAGCAACCCAAACCCCAGAGACTTCAAAAAGTCCCCTCCAGCCCAAGTCAGTAGCATCTCTCGTTCCAATGCTCAGTCCTCCAAATCCCAAGAACCTCTAGTAATGGACTATGCCCAACCCGCGACCGCACCTCGGCAACAAACCCGGGTAGAATTTACCCCTCTTCCCATTCCATCTTTGTGGACCCCGATCCGAGACAAGCGGGGGGACGTGCCCCCCACGCGAGTCTCAGGATCATCCACGTGAAGGAGAGCCCCACCAAGGAACTCTCAAAAGAGTGCCCCTCACAGCATGAGCGGCAATGTGAAGTGAGATACCTCTCGATTTGGGGACCAGCCCGGATTCGAGACGCACCTCGAATAAAGAAAGAGTCGCCATCCAAGGAAGTAGGCCCTGGATCCCATGCTGTGCTCTGTCGCAACAGATAACCAGAGATATAAAAGGTCCGTGCCTGATGACGAATGGGGAAGGGATTAGGCGCCCCCGATTCGCCCAAGTGCGAGCACCTGGTCTCTTATGCCATTTATTATTAACTTTGAAGAGTTTTGGGTAAAAATCATGTGAAATGGGAACGAATATCCCCGAGATAACGTCTAGCTAATCATGCATATCTCGGAGATGAATAAGAAGCACATACAAAAAGAAATGAAAGATATGACACCTAAGAATAGCTAGGTTATGAGTGTCATGCCTAATTGGTGTCTATGTTCTGGTGGACAAACACATGCATGCTACAGCTAAAAGTATAGGATCTGTACATGAAAGCAAGAAAACACAGCAAAACATACAATATGACAAACCCTAGACTCTAATGCGATAATTGACTCGGACCAAGATGGCCATCCACCTTAGCTGCACTACGTATCCCGGCCTCGGGAAGAATCAGAGCCAACGTAGTTCGGCGACCTATGCTAAACTACAATGCCTAACCTTCTAGGACCGCTATCCTAGACTCGATCAACTAGACCTGACTAGTTTTTAATGCTTCTTGCGCCATTTCTTAAGTTCAAGTGAATGGTAATTTTTAGGACTCCCTATATGCCCTAACTAATGCAAGCGGACCCTACACCCTATGTGCGACTAGGCTGTGCGTCCTAAGGAAAACCATGGGCTATCTAAGCGCATTCTAATCTAGTCATCGGCCCGACTAAGTGTCTAACCGACCACGACTCGAGGCCTCCTAACTCTAGGGACACTCACACGACCAGACACACAAAGCAACACAATCAGGACAGACTCCTCACTGTATGACACCCCAAACGCCTAGGACAGCCTCTTAACTCTATGGGAAGATCTTTTGAAAATTGTTTGCAAGGTTATTTTGAAGGATTTTTGCATTTTGAGAAGACTTGAAAGGTCTTGAAGCTTATGGAAGTTTTCGAAGTTGTGAAGGATATTTGCAAAAATGGTGTGTGAAAATAGTGTAAAAAAAGAAATGGTGATGTAAAAATGGTGTGTGAAAATAGTGTAAAAAAAGAAATGGTGACTGGACTCAGGATGCCAGCAGCACGCCTGAGCTGCCTACGTACCCCTCAGCTAGGGATCAAGCCATCCGTAGTTCGGACTTGACTACTCCTAATGACTCGAGATTTTTGAGATTTTTGATTTTTAGATGCTTTTGAAGTGTTTTTGAATTTTTGACACAAGAGGACAAAATCCTATCACCATAAGGGTAAGATAGACTCCTGATGTCCCGCAAAGGTTGGACAGCATCCTATGCTTTGTGGGGGAATTGGACAGAATCACGACTTTGCAAGGGTTGGACAGCATCCTATACCTTGTAAGAGCGGATAAAATTTACGCGACTTGATGAGAGGATGGACAGAATCTTAACCCCTATGATGATAGGACAGACTCCTGAAAGACTGAAGGACTGACTCCTACGCTGAAAACGGACTCTGGAAGATGGAAAGGCGGAATCCCAAACTTTATGAAGGGATAGGACAGAATCCTAAACTCTACAAGGGTAGGACAGGCTCCCAAACCCTAGGACGGTAGGACAGACCCCTAAACTCTCTACGACTGACTCTATAGAGAAAGGAATCCCTTAACCTGCGAAGACTCTAAAAACGAAAGGAAACTCTAGAAGACGAAACCCAAGCATCAACACAAACCCCAAAAGAATGAGTGAAAAGGGAAGGGCAGGCTCCGAGATTCCTACGATTCAATTAGAAGTACACAAAGAAAGCCCAATTAGCAGGGAGAAGAAAGATGGTCTTAGGGCCTCACCACATAACCGGCTAGTCAGACAAAATGACCAAGAATTACCGATGCCCTGAGTGAATATATCAATATTGGCCAAGAGCATCTGAAGGGAAGAATACCCCATAGGCCAACTGGATGGCCGAATCTATTGGGAATCACAAGCCTGATATCATTAACAGGTGGCAAGGATAATCAAAGAGTAATACAACTGAATTCGATTTGTAAGCACAGAGGTATCCAAAAAAAAAAAAAAAAAAAACAAGTTAGAATTGCAGAGTGCATTAGAAAACCAAGACCAACTTGCGAGGACCGAGCAGTCCCAAATTAGTCTGTAATCAAAGTATAACACAACTGAAGTTTATTTGCAAACCCCAATCATAGCCCATTCCATCTGCAATTTCAGGGCATTCAAATACATATATCAAAGCCACAACTAAAGAGGACCGACGATCACAATCATTACCCGATGCTCAGGGCCAAAATAGATGCAATAGACACCATTCAATCGAAAGAAACGAAGCAAGGATAAACATCTAGTGCGATCAATATTAGCAATAAATGGAAATGTTACCCGAGCTGTTAGAGGAGGAGGAATGACATACCTGAAGATCGCTACGAACCCAGGTCTGATGGCGGGATGCCAAAACGGGATGATCGGTGGAAATGGGTGCGATTGGCGGACGGGCAGAGGCCGGCTGGAGGAGACGAAGTTGGGGGTCGAGCTCCCCCTCCTCTTTCTCTCTCTCTCTTTCTCTCTCTTTCTCTCTCTCTCTTTCTCTCTCTCTCTCTCTTTCTTTCTTTCTCCCTCTTTCTCTCTCTCTTTTTTCTTTTTCTTTTGCGACAAATATCGCAAAAAAGACAGAGAGGGAGGTGCGGTGGCTGGTGGAGAAAATAAAAGGGTTTGGGAGAGGTGATCGGAGGAGGTGGTGGTGGCCGGCAGTGGAGAGAGGTTTGGGTGCGGTCGCGGCTTGGAGGTGGGCGGCTGTGAAGGAGGTGGTGGTGGCTGATGGAGAAAAATAAAAGGGTTTGGAGAGGTGATCGGAGGAGGTGGTGGTGGCTGGCAGTGGAGAGGGGTTTGGGTGCGGTCGCGGCTTGGAGGTGGGCGGCTGTGAAGGAGGTGGTGGTGGCTGGTGGAGAAAAATAAAAAATAAAAATGGTGGAATGAAATGGGTTTTGGCAGAGGGTTCTGTAGGAAGGGAAATGGAGGTGGGGATTGTGGATAAAAGGGGAAGATGGTGGTGGAGGTTGAAAACGAGTTTGGGGGGATGGCAGAGGGTGGCCGGCGATGGTGTTTTTATCTTTTTTTTGCCGGATTCCGGTGGTTCGGCCGGAGAAAATGATGGGTGAAGGGATAGGTTTTTGATGGGGTTTTGGTGGAGGGTTTAATGAGGTGGGTTGTGGTGAGGGTTTGGTGGAAACCGAATGGGTTTTGGGTAGAGATGGGTTTGGATGTTAGGATGGTGGAGGAGGGTAGAAGAAGAAGAAGAAGAGGGCGGCTGTGTCGGGGGAGGTGGGTTTGGTAGGTGGTGGCCGAGGGTGGAGGTTGCGGCTGTGGAGGAGGAGGGTGGTTTCGGTGGGAAGAGAATGATGGCTGTGGTTGCAGAAAAAAAGGGGTTTTTCGACGGGAATGGGTTTTGGGTTTGGGAGGTGTGGAGAGGGGTTTGAAGGTGGAAGATGGAGGGGGTAGAACGAGGGAGATGGTGGCTTGAATTCCGGTGGGTTGCCGGCCGGAGATGGGTTTGGGCCTCGCCGGATTCCGGCTGGCCGCGGTGGTGAAGAGGGTGAAGATGGGGGAGGTGGTGGAGAAAATGGGGGAAGAAGAGGAAGGTGGGGGGAGGAGACGCTGGCCGGAGGGATGGTGGTGGCCGGCGGCTCTTCCTCCCTCTATCTCTCTGTGTTGTTTTTTTTTTTGTTTTTTTCTTGTTTTTAAATGGGTTTTGCTGATGGAGGCTAGGGTTCGGGTTCGCAGAGGTGGAGGTTGTGGCTGTGGAGGTGGTGGTAGAAAGGAATGGAGGAGGAAGATGGAGGGGTTGTAGGCTTGCCGGATTCCGGCGGGCTTGCCGGAGAAGAAGATGATGGCTGTGGGTTCTTCTCCCTCTCTCCTTTTTTTTTTCTTTTTTTTTTTTGAATCTCCCCTCTCCTTCATGCAAGAAATCCCTTTGTTTTATACTTAGGGTTGAATCCTTAGCTCTAATCCTAACCATCTATGTGGCATCTTCCTTCCCTTGGGTGATCTCCACCCTTGATCCTCTCCCTTGCCTTTACAAACCCTAGAAAATCTCTTTCTAACCTCATCCTACCCACACACTTTCCTTGCTGATCCTATGGCTTAGAATTATTACTTCTTAAGCAAGCAATGTGAACATCCAAGAATACCCTTAAAGATGGGTTGATTTCCTCTTTGCCCAAACCCCTATTTTGAAGAATGATATACTTGCCCCCCCCTTTTTGCTCTAGACAGCCCCATCTAGTGTATTTTAACTACTCTTATCTCTACAGGGGGGTGGCTCGGGTAAAAAAAAAGGCAGAATAAATTTTCTTCTTCTTTGATTTGCCCATGGCAAGCTAGTATTGGCACACCCATGCCCTGCTAATTCATCCTCCCTTTTCATATTTCTTTAAACTACGCCCAGCTCGAGCTCGAGACACGGGTTGGGATGCGACTTGGGTTGATTCATTAAATTCGGGTTGAGATTTTCAACTTGCAATCGGGTTAGGCTCGGATTAATTCCATTCATTTTCCGCCTGACTTCGGGATTTCATTCGAATACGCGGGTTTAGGGCCCTGTCAAAATGGGGTGTCTAAAGATGCCCCTCTTCGGCAGAGGGCGCTTGTCGCGCGAATGCCAAAGCCGAACAGACAACACATTTTGACTGGCCCGAAGCTTCAAACAAAAGGGATGCAAGAGGATAACAAGGTTGATTGACGAGACAGATTCTCATCGGATCAATCAAGAAAGAAATAATAAGATGAATTGACGAGACAGATTCTCGAAAAGAAAACTGAGATGGACTCTCAAGGGATAGTGAGACAGGCTCTCACAAATTGCAGAATGGGATGATTAGACAGCCTCTAATTAAGCCACTCAGGGATTTGGAGATTACAAGGCGGAATGATTAGACAGTCATCATGATCAAACCTGAATTAGGATCTGAGAAGACAGCATCTTGACAGATCAACAAAGCGGAATGATTAGACAGCATCATGATCAAACCTAAATTTAGAATCTGAGAAGACAGCATCTTGACAGATGAACAGAGCGGAATGATTAGACAGCATCATGATCATTCCTAAATTGGGATCTGAGAAGACAGCATCTTGACAGATGAACACGGCGGAATGATTAGACAGCATCATGATCAAACCTGAATGGGATCTGAGAAGACAGCATCTTGACAGATGAACACAGCGGAATGATTAGACAGCCTCATGATCAAACCTGAATGGGATCTGAGAAGACAGCATCTTGACAGATGAACACAGCGGAATGATTAGACAGCATCATGATCAAACCTGAATGGGATCTGAGAAGACAACATCTTGACAGATGAACACAGCGGAATGATTAGACAGCCTCATGATCAAACCTGAATGGGATCTGAGAAGACAGCATCTTGACAGATGAACACAGCGGAATGATTAGACAGCATCATGATCAAACCTGAATGGGATCTGAGAAGACAGCATCTTGACAGATGAACACAGCGGAATGATTAGACAGCATCATGATCAAACCTGAATTGGGATCTGAGAAGACAGCATCTTGACAGATGAACACAGCGGAATGATTAGACAGCATCATGATCAAACCTGAATTGGGATCTGAGAAGACAGCATCTTGACAGATGAACACAGCGGAATGATTAGACAGCATCATGATCAAACCTGAATGGGGATCTGAGAAGACAGCATCTTGACAGATGAACACAGCGGAATGATTAGACAGCATCATCATCAAACCTGAATTTAGGATCCGAGAAGACAGCATCTTAACAGATCAACAGGGCGGAATGATCAGGATCATTCCCAATTTGAAAATTTGATTTGAAAGACGTGTTCAAGTTTCTCAAATCTTGATTTGTTAAAGCTGATATCTCAAACATCAATGCATGCTAGGTATCTTTTATGGTCTGACTGTCGTCAGGACATAAAAGATGCCCCTAGTATAATTTCACTTCCAGTTCAGGAGTCTTAACAAAACTCAAACAGATTCAAGCTTTCTTTTATGAAACTTGGGTTACAAAGATTTTGAAGGTACAAGAGACTGACTCTTGCTGAAAGGTCTACCACATTTATGCCAATTGCAGGGGCTCCGGGCCTCAAAGGCTTTCAAATTGCACAAGAGACTGATTCAGCCTGAATCACTTTCAATTTTCTACCAGCTGTCAGAATTTCTGGTTGCACTGGTTTTCAACCTCCAAGCAGACTGATTCTGCTTGACATATCTTCAACCTCCTGCCTGCTGCGGGAATTTCGAATGGGCCCGAGAGCTTGCCGCGCTTCTAGACCATGTATAAGTCATTTCGCCTTCTGGATATGCGACTTCATTTTCTGGTACCTGTTACCCCAGCTTTTGAAAGGATACTGGACCCAAACAGGTCATTCTGGGACACACCTGACTCGACTGAGTACATGACTTTGACTTGACAAAGAATGACCTTGACAACTGCTTGACAAAGGACTTTTAGTGAGTAGACAACCGATTTACAAGACTGACTTTCAGGAAAGACTGAATCTGCTTCTTAATTTAATAATTGTTTTAAGATGGTACAGCTTACCACTCTTGGAATTCTTTGAATACCGCATTTAAAGGTGATTTCGCCTCTTTCTGGTATTTAGTCATGGTTATTATACCCTTTGGATTGCTCGGTTTTAACCCTTAGCTTAGAAGAATATCAAAGGAAGCCTTGCTGGCACTATTCAGACCTTGGAAGAGATGCCGATACAGGTATGGAGGTCTTGCTAGCTTTTGACATTTAGTCCTTTACGAGAAGTCACTGCCATGACCAGATTGCCCTTTAGGGTTTTCAATCTAGCGGACCGCTTGCCTTAATTTTTGCCTGGACTGCCTGCCCTTGCAGGTTTTCCATCTAGCAGGCTCTGCACCCTGATTTTTGCCTAAGCTGCCCTTTCGGGTTTTCAGCTTAGCGGGCGAATGACCCTAACTTTTGCCTAGACCGCCCTTTCGGGTTTTCAGTCTAGCGGGTCTAAGACTCCATTATTCTTTTCTTTTCTTTTTCTGTTTCTCCACAAACCTTTGCCTTATCACACCAGGAGGACTTCTAGGTGGGTTAGGGTTTGAAAGAATTGGATTAGGGTGTTTGCCTTGACTGGACCGAATCTGGACCCTTCCAGATAGCCTACGTACCTCCAAAGAGTGAGGATCAGGTCCGCGTAGTTCGCCTATTGGGGACTTTGGGTTGAGATTGTTTTGATTTGACTTCCTTTTTTTTTTCTTTTTGAAAGTTCTCTCCTTTGTTTTTTTTTTTTTTTCTTTTCAACCGCTTTGAAAGATTTGCTTTCTCCTTTTCTTTTCTTTCCTTTCAGCAATTTTGAAAGATTTGACCGAACCCGACGTTGTCAAGTTGCCTACGTACCCTGTGGAAAGGGATCAGGTCATGGCGTAGTTCAGGCTTTGCATCTTTTATGGCGTAAGTCATAAAAGATGCCCCTGGTTTGAGGGTGACAAAGAAATTTTGATTTTGCTTATTGGCTCAAAGGGTTTGCAAACGGTCTTTGACTTTTCTCTTTTTTTTCAATTGGATTTATGGATTTGAAGCTCAGATCGACCAAGGACGGCCTCTGGTGTCTTAGGCATAATACTTTTTAAGTTGATCAAGGTTTGTGGGTTCTGTTAGTTTTTCACCATTTTGATCAAGGAGTCTGACGGCTTTTCCAGGCAGGACTTCATCGACAATGTAAGGACCCGACCAGTTTGGTCTGAACTTCCCTCGGGGATCATGGACCGGTGCCCTGTAGGATTTCAAAACGAGGTCACCTTTCTGGAGATCTCTGATCTTCACCTTCTTGTTAAAGGCTTTCTCAACTCGACGCTGATATCCCTGGACATGATACAGAGCTCTGAGCCTCTTCTCATCAATCATCTGCAACTCCTGATACCGGGCCCTTGGCCATTCTGATTCTGGCAAACCAGCTTCCATCATTACCCTTAACGAAGGAATTCTCAGCTCAACTGGTAGGACCGCTTCCATCCCATACACTAGTGAATATGGAGTAGCTCCCGTAGAGGCCCTGATCGACGTTCTGTAAGCCCACAAAGCATATGGTAGCTTATTTGACCAGTCCCTGTACGTCTCTGTCATCTTGCTGATGATGGTTTTGATGTTCTTGTTTGCAGCTTCGATGGCTCCATTTGTCTGGGGTCTGTATGGTGAGGACTTGTGATGCTTAATCTTGAACTCCTCACATAGGCGTACCACTTCTTTCTTGAAGTGCGATCCATTGTCTGAGATCAGCTCATGCGGTACCCCATATCTGCAGATGATGTTTGTTCGGATGAATTTGGCAACTGAGGCTGAAGTCAGCGATGCGAACGATGCGGCTTCGATCCACTTAGTGAAGTAATCGATGGCTACCAGGATGTACTCATGCCCACTTGAAGATTTCGGAAACACCTTTCCGATAATATCGATTCCCCAGACTGAAAACGGCCACGGCGAAGTCAGAGAATGTAACTCAGAAGGCGGCACATGAATGAGGTTGGCGTAAACCTGACATTTATGACACTTCTTCACAAATGCGAAGCAGTCAGCTTCCATAGTTGGCCAGTAGTACCCAAGTCTCAGGATCTTTCTCGACAGCATCTTCCCGTTCATGTGAGGCCCACAGACTCCTTCATGCGTCTGTTCTACGAGATTAGCTGCTCGATCTTCATCTACGCAAAGAAGCTGGATTCCATCAAATGACCTCCTGAAGAGCTCATTGCCGCAGATAATGAAGTTAGCCGCCAACTTCTGGAGAGACCTCCGCTCTTTTCCTGATGCTTCAGGGGGGTGCCCTTGGCCTAGAATGAGATTCTTTATATCAGTGTACCATGGCTTTCCATCTGGACATCGAGCTGCTATCTCTATAGCGTTCACATGCGCTGGAGCCCATTGTAACCGCACTGCTAGAGGCTGAACTTCCATTGATGCAGAGATATCTAACATTGAGGCCAGTGTAGCCAAAGCGTCCGCGAAATGATTTCTTGTCCTCGACAGATGAGTGAATGTAACATTCTTGAATCTCTTGACCAGGGAATCCAGATGCGTGTGATACGGGATCAATCTATCCTCCTTTGTTTTCCATTGACCATTGATCTGACAAATGATCAAGATTGAGTCCCCAAAAACATCTATCTCTTGAATATGCAAAGCTAAGGCTGCTTCGAGACCAGCAATGCACGCTTCATATTCGGCCTCATTGTTGGTACACTTGAACTGCAATTTGATGGATACGGGGATGTACTCTTTCTTCGGAGATATCAACACTTCCCCAACCCCTTGACCTCGGTTGTTCACAGCACCATCGAAATACATCAACCACCTGGTGCTTGGGGCCTCATCTTCTATAGTCATGATCTCTTCATCAGGGAAATCTGCCGTCAGAACTGCATTCTCATCCACAGGCGCATCAGCCAACTGCTCAGCTATCACACGCCCTTTAACTGATTTCTGGGTTACATAGGCAATATCAAATTCAGACAATAGCAGCAACCATCTGGATGTTCTCCCGGTGAGGGCGGGCTTCTCGAACAAGTACTTCAACGGATCCATCCGTGAGAGTAAGAGAACCTTGTTTGATAGCAGGTAGTGCCTGAGCCTCTGAGTTGCCCAAACCAGTGCCAGACAAGTCTCTTCCAAGATAGAATATTTGATTTCGTACTCCAGCATCTTCTTGCTGATGTAGTAGATAGGCTTTTCTTTCTTCGACTCAGGGTCTTGCTGGGCTAACATGCAACCCATAGCTGTGTCGGTGACAGATAGGTACAGCAACAGTGGCTGATCTGGAATAACTGGTGACAGGACAGGAGGCAAAGTTAGACACCGCTTGACTTTCTCGAATGCTTCCTGACACTCATCATTCCACTTCTTTGGAGAATTTTTCTTCAATAGCTTGAAGATAGGTTCACACGTCATTGTCAACTGATTTATGAACCTTCTGAGGTACTGAACCTTTCCCAGGAAACCACGGATCTGCCTCTCGGTCCTCGGTGGCTCCATCTCTTAGATTGCTTTGATCTTTTGAGGATCTACCTCGATCCCTCTTTCGCTGACCATGAATCCCAACAACTTCCCTGAGGTGACCCCGAATACACACTTGCTCGGGTTCAAGCGAAGCTTATACTTCCGGATCCTTTCAAAAAACTTCCCCAGGACTATGGCGTGCTCTGGTCGAGTCTTGGATTTAACAATCATGTCATCGACGTAAACTTCGACCTCTTTGTGAATCATGTCATGCAATAAGGTGATAGCCGCCCTCTGATAGGTTGCCCCTGCATTCTTCAGCCCGAACGGCATCACTTTGTAGCAATATGTTCCCCATGGAGTGGTGAACGCAGTTTTTATCATGTCCTTAGGGGCCATCTTGATCTGATTATATCCGGAAAACCCATCCATAAAGGATAGCAAAGCATGACCAGCTGTATTATCCACCAGGAGATCGATGCTCGGCAAAGGAAAATCATTCTTGGGACTCGCCTTGTTCAAATCTCTGAAATCCACGCACATTCTGACTTTTCCGTCCTTCTTGGGCACCGGTACTATGTTAGCCAGCCATTCCGGATATTCAACCACTTGAATGAAGCCCGCATCTAACAGCTTCTTGACTTCATCATGGACTTTCAATTCCCATTCTGGTTTTAATTTTCGAAGTTTTTGCTTTTTCGGCTTGGCACCTGGGATTAGGGGAAGACGATGCTGGACAATGTCTTCGCTTAATCCCGGCATGTCATCATAGGACCAAGCAAAAACTTCTTTGTATTCCTTAAGCAAAGTGATTAATTCTTCACGCTCCTCCGGGGATAACGTTTTACCAATCCGTATTTCCCGGATTAAGGTTTCATCACCTATGTTGACGATTTCAATTTCTTCTTCAAGTGGTTTAGCGCGACGCTGCTCCTCCTGAGTAATCATGTGTTTGATCTCAGGGGGAGTTTCGTCGGCATCCTCATAAGAGGGGGAGTCTTGATCATTGTTATTAGTTTTATCAATTTGAGAAGCAGAAACAGAGACAGAGACAGGAAGATACTGAAACGAGTCTTTCATTTCATTCATAGAATCAAAATTTACATCATTGATCAATTGGCCCACAGCAGGCTTTACAGTATGCTCAAAAGAAAAGTTTGTATCGTCAACTGAAATGTTGACACCTGACTCAACTGGACTATGTATGAACTTTGTGGTATATTCTATAACAGACTCATCTTCATAGACAGCATCTATACCGGAGGACTCGCCACCCACACCAGGAATGTCTAAGCTTCCTAAGGTACCTGCATCCAAAGAATTGTTAGAAATAACAGACTTTATATTTGACTCGGAAACAGACACATACTTAGAAACTTTAGACTCTTTTGGAGGAACGTGACTATGCTGAAGGACTAATTGGGGAATGACCTGAGAGGTCCAGTTATCAAGGGGTACCTCAGCTGGGGTAATTCGGCCCTTAGGGTTCAGGATGTGCGCATCTTCTCCGATCATGGCAATGACCGGTGCCTCAACCTCGAAGAGGGAGTCTAGAAGGCGCGGTTCTAAGTTCTCCGCCCAATCAAATTCCTGTTTTTCGACAGCTGTAATCTGCCCATGGAAGTACTCATCTGGCAATTCATCAGCGAAAAAGATTTCAAAACCTGGCAGCTCTTTCCCAGACTCATCCAATCACGGCTCGGGGAAACCACAGAACGGGCGATCAGCTCCTTCTTTCCTGTACCTACCATTCATCAACAGACTGAATGGTCCCATAGGCAGCTCTAGGCCCCGACGACGCAGCTCTGCCCACTTCAGCATGTACTGCTTTCTTTCCCTGATCTCTTTCTTGGTGGGTTCATATCCTAACCCAAACAGGTTGTTCGCGACCTTCAGCTCCGGCCACTCAGTTAAACCCTGCAGATTTCTCCCCAGACCAGTTCCAGGAATATACCCATATTTGCGCATTATTCGGGCTACCTGCGCATTTGCACTGGACATAAACAGAATTTCTTCGCTCATAGCTTCTTCCATAGTAATGGTCGAAACTTCGAGTGAAAACCCAGTCAGACTGACATCTATGGTGCTTGAACCAATCTGCTCTTCGGATATCTGTCCAACCTCTGGTTCTGGGTCCCCTCTAACTGTGATAATTCTGTTATTCTTGATGAACTTGAGCTTCTGATGGACAGTGGAAGGAACCACTCCGACTTTGTGAAGCCAAGGTCGGCCGAGAAGGAGAAAGAATGAGGTCTTGATATCCAGAACTTGGAATTCTATGTCAAACATTTCACCTCCAATCTCGATTTCGGTGACCAAAGTTCCAATGACATCCCTTCTGGTCCCATCGTAAGCCAATATCCCCTGCTCTGACGGAATATAGTCATTCGGCCCAAACCCCAAAGCAGTAGCGGTGCTCAAAGGACACACATTCAGGGCTGACCCGTTGTCAACCAAAACCTCTGGCACTTTCTTCTTATTGCACACGACGGTGATTCTGAGAGATTTTGTATGATTCTTACCCTCCGGAGTCAGATCTTCATCCGAAAAGGTCACGGTCATAGCTGACCTGGCCATAGATACGAGCCCAACCAGCTCGTCAGGGGTTATATTCACAGACACCTGTGCCGTATTCAGTCCGCGAAGTATAACCTGACGATGCTTAGGTGATGACATCAACAGACCCCAGATAGAAACATTAGCTAGGGTCTTTCTAAGCTGCTTCAACAGAACGTCTTCATCTTCTTCAGGACGCAACCTCTGATTCTGATTTTCAACAGCTCTGGCAATCTCAGCGGGGTTCTCTGCTCTCAGCTCGGGAGGCTTAAAGACGCGTCCACCACGAGTAACATGGCGAACCTCATCACAGGGATCGTTCAACAGAAGCAAATCATCATCCTCAAGCTTAAGGACATACGGGACTTCGCCTTTCTCTTCCTCCCCCTCGAATCTGAGGACATAAGGGCATCCAGAGGATTCCCCAACTTCTTGCCCAGAGGACAAGACATAAGGCTCTTCACGTTTAACTTCCTCATCATCGGATTCCCATCTCAGGATATACGGCTCATCAGAAATAACGGCACATATACGAGAATGATCCAGGACAACCTCTTCAATGAGAATAGCATAGATATTTGGAGGAGGCATAGTATGCGTTGGCAATGGATTCCTGGTGACATTAGGGAGAGCTTCCACCGCAATTTCTTTTGCCTCGATCTTATCCTGGATCCTATGCCTTAGTGCCATACATCTGTCAGTCAAATGCCCAACACCCTGGTGATATTCACAGTACTGATCTCTTCTCCAATATTTTGGGAGAGGATTTGGGGCTTCCCGAGGTTCTAGTAGAGTGATCTTCTTGTCCCTCAACAGCTTTTTGAGAGCCACAGATAGAGAATAGGGTAAAGGGGTGAATTGTCTGGGCTCGGTTCTTTCCTGACGAACTCCTCCGGGACCTTCTCTCCTAACTGGACGAGCAGTATTCACATTGTTAACTTCCTTCGGAGGCGCCATAGGCCTTTTCCCCTCTCTGACATCTGATGAGGAGGCCCTAGTTCTCAGGCCGCCCTTAGCCAATATGTCTTCGATTCTAGTCCCGGTCTTGATCAAGTGATCAAAGTCATTGAAGTACTGGATGGACATATGAGGAAAGTAAAAGGGGGAAAGATTCTTGACGGCAATCTTGATAAGATCGTCATCCGGTAACTTGTGGGTCATTTGGGCTGCCTTTCTCCTCCATCGCCGAATGAAGGAAGTAAAGGTCTCATTGGGTCCCTGCTTCAGCGATTTCAGGTCCCTTTTTGTCACGTCAATCCCCTCTTCCATGGAGAATTGCTGGACAAATTTGTTAGCCACACCTTCAAGGGTCCTGCTTTCTTCTGGTTTTAAATGCAAAAACCACTTATTGGCTGTCCCAGTCAAAGTCCTAGGGAACACTAAAGCAATCTGCTCTGGGGATAAACCGTGCTGCTGCAACAGAGGAATGACTGACTTGAGATGGCTACGAGGGCACCCCATTCCGTCGTATTTGTCAAAGTCTGGCATTTTGAACTTGGGCGGAAGTACGACCCCTGGAGCTATCATGAATTCAGACATATCCAAATTTTTGGGACCTTGGCACTTCATGGTTTCCATATCCCGGGTCAGCTTCTCAATTTGGTCAGCCAATTCCTGTGCTTTATCAGGATTTCCCAGGTTAGGAAGACAGTTCTCTGCTGCGTATTGGCACTCATCAAAGTCTTCGATTTCAGGCAATACAGCTGGCCTGGGAGACACAAGAGGAACAGAAGGTATAACTGGGGACTGCTGATTGGCCGGGTCTTTGGAGGTAAAAAGACGATCATTCTTCAGGAGGGCTATATCATCCTTCATGGCACTCAACTGAAGGAGAATGGCCTTCATCATTTCATTCGTATTAGGACTGTTGTTTCCGGTCCCTTCCATTGATTCAGATGCAAGTGGAGAGGATGAAAGAATTTCTGGACGACCAAGGAGAAGCGGCGCAGGAGAGGTGAAGGATTCTGGGGAAAAAGAAAGTCTATTCAGCCTGGAATCTGAAGACTGACGGGACCAGGCCGATTTCGAATTGACTTTCTTGGGAGCGATGATGTCCCGCTAAGACTCCTGAATGGAAATTAATAAGTTAGATTGCACATTTGATAATTGAAATCAGGTAGCTTCCACAAATAGAGAGAAAAGAAAAGAAACACACTTTGCATTGATTATATCGAGACAGGTTACAATGACAACGATTGGCAACATAAAAATTGATGAAACTTTGAATCGCCAACTGCTTATAACATGTATCAAGTAAAACTCTTTTCTCTATATTTTCATCTATAATGAGACCTGGATTACAATCTTTGACTTTGATTATGTCCAAGTAAAACAGGTGAAGACAGTAAAGAAATGATAATCTCATGCCGAAAATACTCATGGTTCACCAATCCGAGCTTTTCGGCTTGCAGGCCCTCCAGACATTCCTTCCTTCCGAAGTTTAGACACGAAAGCAGATCTCCTCTCCATGATTTTGTCTCTCCAAGCAGCTACTATGGATGTAATGAGATCAGGAGTAAGGTCTTCACAGTGAGGTGGTGTGATAAGCTTAGGAGCACAAGAGCTCGCATTAATCTGGCAAGGGAAACACAAAGGTGCATAGAAAGATGATTTTTCTAAACCCATAAGATAGACAAATGAGTATGGGTAGGTGCTGGTGATAATTTTTGGGCAAGATTGACTCACCCAATGAAATTGGTCTACCCCTACATTCTGCAGCCAATGGTGCCACTCATTAAGCTGGGGGTGCTTAATCTTTGTCTTCCAAGAATGAAAACCCTTAAGAGTGTACTCAATGCTGTTTTGTGGCTGAAGGATAGTGAGTTTCTCACATAGCCACACATATAACAGCTTAGCACATCCGAAGAAATTATCCTGCACCTTTTTACTAGCAATAAGGTCTAAGCCATAAAAGGTTTCGGCTAGCATTGTAGGGACAGGATTCCTCCCCTCATTTATCTGATCTACTATTGTCAACAAAGTGAAAGGGGCAGCACTAGAGTCTCTGCGAAGGACATGGCGTGCAAAGACAGCAAACACTAGAGCATTACGTCGACATTCCTGAAAACGGGAGTCAGTTGGATCGACGTTTTTGGAAAACAACTCAATGAGGGTCTGAAATTGCACATTTTTCTCTGCTAGACAATGCAGGGTTTTCACAATCTTATTTTCGAATAATCTGCAAAAAAGGTCATGAGGGGAGCCTATGCTTGAAGGTCGGATCCAAAGTCCCCCAGGAGGAAGCTCTAACAAGGCACACCAATCTTCGAATATAGGACAAAGTTCAAAAGACCCAAATCGAAAGACATGGAAGACAGGGTCCCAACATTCAGCAGCTGCTTGAAGAAACTTCCAATCTATACCGCGACTGTTCAGATGAGTAAATGAACCGATGAAATGCGCAGCCGCACTCCTTTCTTCACATCTTAACGGAAAAGATTTAACAGTCTCCGCTATCCATTTATCTAACAAATTATTCGCCATGATCAGACCTATCATTCAAATAGGACAAAGATCAGGAAAGAATAAGAATAACTGTGCGCAGACAAATGGCAAGGCTAACTCGGCAATCAGTTTTATGAAAAGGATACCGTCTGAGACAATGAATTTTTCATCAAAGATGAGAGGTAAACAATAGACCAGAAAAATAGACCACGGCCATAAGATGACAGAAGTAGGTCATAAACCGGATCTAAATCTGGTGCTAGATACCAACAACTTTACGATCAAGAGGATCAGAATTGTAGACCATGGCCATAGGGACAGCGATAAGCTATCGGCTAGATCTCGAGGTGAAACAGGTATACAAACAAATATATATCCTAACGGATAATAGATATACCAATTGAATCTATGACACAACGAAAGACTGGATAAACAATCAGAGGGTAACGAATAAATTATGACCACGAGAGCGACACGTACATGCCACTAACCTAGTGAGACTAAAAGGATGTAAATACAACTGATCAAACCAGAAGTTCTCACTAAAAATGGGTTCTAAGCTAAATCAAGGCTATACCTGGGAATCGAGACAAGGAAAACTGACTCTAAAGAATAGCCGTCATGCTCAAAATATGCTGCGAAAAATTCAACAGTATAACGGCTAGACAAGAAAGACAAGGTAAGGTAAACCCATGGTTTAACTAACTCTGAAGAGTAGCAGCCATGCTCGAAATATTCTGGGTAAAATCTGACAGCATGACGACGCTAGAAAGGATTCCCACAACCCAACCCAAGGTACATGAATAGGGGTGGTAGAAATAACTCATAATTAGTAAACGAAATATGGCTACCAAAGAAAGGTGAGCAAATGAGGGACTGACCATAGGTGAGAACACATGACAACGGGTCAAATCCCCTAATCAACAGATCAAGGACAAAACAGGGCCAAGGTAATGGCAAGCAAAAGACCACTGATCAGATCCAGATCTGAATAATGAATAGGTATAACTGATTGAAAAGAATAAGGGACTCTAACTAAGAGGAGAACCCTATGTAATCAGTATATAAATATACACATACATATATCCTAACCAGGGGCACCAGCCCTAACCTTAATCTAGCGGAGTCAAGGAAGTCTCCACTCAAGACAGACTGGTGAGTGTACTAGGACCGTGCTGTAGCCATGTAAAATGAACTACCCTAGTCTACAAAGGGGACAAAGCTCCTAACTCTAGGCTTCACATGTGTAAGCAACACATGTTCATCCTCATATGAACGCAATATAGATGTATATAAACACGGGTACTTCCTAGTTGGGTTTCACTAAGCCAGTAAGTATATACATAATATATAAAACAAAGTAGGGCTCCGGACTCAATCTATCGGGTACTATGCGTATGAAACATACTTAATATGTATAACAAAAGTACGCCCAATGTTATACATAGTATGCTTCATTGCCCATCGGCTGCTGTAGACAAAAGTACGCCCAATGTCTACGGCTGCAGCACCGGCGCATAGCTTGGAAATAGATTCAACAGTACCATCAGGGTGTAACAACATCCCAGTCGGGCACGCACTGAATCTATCCCGTGGAGCCAATAATGATGAAAACCAATGAAAGAAATAAAGAATAAACGATATGATAATGCATGATGTGTAGTGTGTGAATCCCTCGTTTTAATTACGCACCTACTTGGTGCCCCTGGATTCTAACGATAAAGTTCCCATTTAGCTTGGTTTTGACCCAAATTTCTTCAGAATTAATTAAAATGGCATTTTTACAGAGTTAGGCAATGTTTCAAAAAATCCCCAGCAGAGTCGCCAATCTGTGGACCCCGATCCGAGACAGGCGGGGGGACGTGCCCCCCACGCGAGTCTCAGGATCATCCACGTGAAGGAGAGCCCCACCAAGGAACTCTCAAAAGAGTGCCCCTCACAGCATGAGCGGCGATGTGAAGTGAGATACCTCTCGATTCGGGGACCAGCCCGGATTCGAGACGCACCTCGAATAAAGAAAGAGTCGCCATCCAAGGAAGTAGGCCCTGGATCCCATGCTGTGCTCTGTCGCAACAGATAACCAGAGATATAAAAGGTCCGTGCCTGATGACGAATGGGGAAGGGATTAGGCGCCCCCGATTCGCCCAAGTGCGAGCACCTGGTCTCTTATGCCATTTATTATTAACTTTGAAGAGTTTTGGGTAAAAATCATGTGAAATGGGAACGAATATCCCCGAGATAACGTTTAGCTAATCATGCATATCTCGGAGATGAATAAGAAGCACATACAAAAAGAAATGAAAGATATGACACCTAAGAATAGCTAGGTTATGAGTGTCATGCCTAATTGGTGTCTATGTTCTGGTGGACAAACACATGCATGCTACAGCTAAAAGTATAGGATCTGTACATGAAAGCAAGAAAACACAGCAAAACATACAATATGACAAACCCTAGACTCTAATGCGATAATTGACTCGGACCAAGATGGCCATCCACCTTAGCTGCACTACGTATCCCGGCCTCGGGAAGAATCAGAGCCAACGTAGTTCGGCGACCTATGCTAAACTACAATGCCTAACCTTCTAGGACCGCTATCCTAGACTCGATCAACTAGACCTGACTAGTTTTTAAAGCTTCTTGCGCCATTTCTTAAGTTCAAGTGAATGGTAATTTTTAGGACTCCCTATATGCCCTAACTAATGCAAGCGGACCCTACACCCTATGTGCGACTAGGCTGTGCGTCCTAAGGAAAACCATGGGCTATCTAAGCGCATTCTAATCTAGTCATCGGCCCGACTAAGTGTCTAACCGACCACGACTCGAGGCCTCCTAACTCTAGGGACACTCACACGACCAGACACACAAAGCAACACAATCAGGACAGACTCCTCACTCTATGACACCCCAAACGCCTAGGACAGCCTCCTAACTCTATGGGAAGATCTTTTGAAAATTGTTTGCAAGGTTATTTTGAAGGATTTTTGCATTTTGAGAAGACTTGAAAGGTCTTGAAGCTTATGGAAGTTTTCGAAGGGATAGGACAGAATCCTAAACTCTACAAGGGTAGGACAGGCTCCCAAACCCTAGGACGGTAGGACAGACCCCTAAACTCTCTACGACTGACTCTATAGAGAAAGGAATCCCTTAACCTGCGAAGACTCTAAAAACGAAAGGAAACTCTAGAAGACGAAACCCAAGCATCAACACAAACCCCAAAAGAATGAGTGAAAAGGGAAGGGCAGGCTCCGAGATTCCTACGATTCAATTAGAAGTACACAAAGAAAGCCCAATTAGCAGGGAGAAGAAAGATGGTCTTAGGGCCTCACCACATAACCGGCTAGTCAGACAAAATGACCAAGAATTACCGATGCCCTGAGTGAATATATCAATATTGGCCAAGAGCATCTGAAGGGAAGAATACCCCATAGGCCAACTGGATGGCCGAATCTATTGGGAATCACAAGCCTGATATCATTAACAGGTGGCAAGGATAATCAAAGAGTAATACAACTGAATTCGATTTGTAAGCACAGAGGTATCCAAAAAAAAAAAAAAAAAAAAAAAAAAACAAGTTAGAATTGCAGAGTGCATTAGAAAACCAAGA
Organism: Tasmannia lanceolata; assembly: GCF_043159265.1. Taxonomy (NCBI): domain Eukaryota; kingdom Viridiplantae; phylum Streptophyta; class Magnoliopsida; order Canellales; family Winteraceae; genus Tasmannia; species Tasmannia lanceolata. The sequence goes on along the minus strand of NW_027518713.1, from coordinate 3,968,113 downwards.
CCAACTTGCGAGGACCGAGCAGTCCCAAATTAGTTTGTAATCAAAGTATAACACAACTGAAGTTTATTTGCAAACCCCAATCATAGCCCATTCCATCTGCAATTTCAGGGCATTCAAATACATATATCAAAGCCACAACTAAAGAGGACCGGCGATCACAATCATTACCCGATGCTCAGGGCCAAAATAGATGCAATAGACACCATTCAATCGAAAGAAACGAAGCAAGGATAAACATCTAGTGCGATCAATATTAGCAATAAATGGAAATGTTACCCGAGCTGTTAGAGGAGGATGAATGACATACCTGAAGATCGCTACGAACCCAGGTCTGATGGCGGGATGCCAAAACGGGATGATCGGTGGAAATGGGTGCGATTGGCGGACGGGCAGAGGCCGGCTGGAGGAGACGAAGTTGGGGGTCGAGCTCCCCCTCCTCTCTCTCTCTCTCTCTCTCTCTCTCTCTTTCTCTCTCTCTCTCTTTCTCTCTCTTTCTCTCTCTCTCTTTCTCTCTCTCTCTCTCTTTCTTTCTTTCTCCCTCTTTCTCTCTCTCTTTTTTCTTTTTCTTTTGCGACAAATATCGCAAAAAAGACAGAGAGGGAGGTGCGGTGGCTGGTGGAGAAAATAAAAGGGTTTGGGAGAGGTGATCAGAGGAGGTGGTGGTGGCCGGCAGTGGAGAGAGGTTTGGGTGCGGTCGCGGCTTGGAGGTGGGCGGCTGTGAAGGAGGTGGTGGTGGCTGATGGAGAAAAATAAAAGGGTTTGGAGAGGTGATCGGAGGAGGTGGTGGTGGCTGGCAGTGGAGAGGGGTTTGGGTGCGGTCGTGGCTTGGAGGTGGGCGGCTGTGAAGGAGGTGGTGGTGGCTGGTGGAGAAAAATAAAAAATAAAAATGGTGGAATGAAATGGGTTTTGGCAGAGGGTTCTGTAGGAAGGGAAATGGAGGTGGGGATTGTGGGTAAAAGGGGAAGATGGTGGTGGAGGTTGAAAACGAGTTTGGGGGGATGGCAGAGGGTGGCCGGCGATGGTGTTTTTATCTATTTTTTGCCGGATTCCGGTGGTTCGGCCGGAGAAAATGATGGGTGAAGGGATAGGTTTTTGATGGGGTTTTGGTGGAGGGTTTAATGAGGTGGGTTGTGGTGAGGGTTTGGTGGAAACCGAATGGGTTTTGGGTAGAGATGGGTTTGGATGTTAGGATGGTGGAGGAGGGTAGAAGAAGAAGAAGAAGAGGGCGGCTGTGTCGGGGGAGGTGGGTTTGGTAGGTGGTGGCCGAGGGTGGAGGTTGCGGCTGTGGAGGAGGAGGGTGGTTTCGGTGGGAAGAGAATGATGGCTGTGGTTGCAGAAAAAAAGGGGTTTTTCGACGGGAATGGGTTTTGGGTTTGGGAGGTGTGGAGAGGGGTTTGAAGGTGGAAGATGGAGGGGGTAGAACGAGGGAGATGGTGGCTTGAATTCCGGTGGGTTGCCGGCCGGAGATGGGTTTGGGCCTCGCCGGATTCCGGCTGGCCGCGGTGGTGAAGAGGGTGAAGATGGGGGAGGTGGTGGAGAAAATGGGGGAAGAAGAGGAAGGTGGGGGGAGGAGACGCTGGCCGGAGGGATGGTGGTGGCCGGCGGCTCTTCCTCCCTCTATCTCTCTGTGTTGTTTTTTTTTTGTTTTTTTTTGTTTTTAAATGGGTTTTGCTGATGGAGGCTAGGGTTCGGGTTCGCAGAGGTGGAGGTTGTGGCTGTGGAGGTGGTGGTAGAAAGGAATGGAGGAGGAAGATGGAGGGGTTGTAGGCTTGCCGGATTCCGGCGGGCTTGCCGGAGAAGAAGATGGTGGCTGTGGGTTCTTCTCCCTCTCTCCTTTTTTTTTTCTTTTTTTTTTTTGAATCTCCCCTCTCCTTCATGCAAGAAATCCCTTTGTTTTATACTTAGGGTTGAATCCTTAGCTCTAATCCTAACCATCTATGTGGCATCTTCCTTCCCTTGGGTGATCTCCACCCTTGATCCTCTCCCTTGCCTTTACAAACCCTAGAAAATCTCTTTCTAACCTCATCCTACCCACACACTTTCCTTGCTGATCCTATGGCTTAGAATTATTACTTCTTAAGCAAGCAATGTGAACATCCAAGAATACCCTTAAAGATGGGTTGATTTCCTCTTTGCCCAAACCCCTATTTTGAAGAATGATATACTTGCCCCCCCCCTTTTTGCTCTAGACAGCCCCATCTAGTGTATTTTAACTACTCTTATCTCTACAGGGGGGGTGGCTCGGGTACAAAAAAAGGCGGAATAAATTTTCTTCTTCTTTGATATGCCCATGGCAAGCTAGTATTGGCACACCCATGCCCTGCTAATTCATCCTCCCTTTTCATATTTCTTTAAACTACGCCCAGCTCGAGCTCGAGACACGGGTTGGGATGCGACTTGGGTTGATTCATTAAATTCGGGTTGAGATTTTCAACTGGCAATCGGGTTAGGCTCGGATTAATTCCATTCATTTTCCGCCTGACTTCGGGATTTCATTCGAATACGCGGGTTTAGGGCCCTGTCAAAATGGGGTGTCTACAATCTTCAGAGGTGCTTAAGCAGTGTCTTGCTTCAGGTCGCATAACCCTACCTGCCATCCGGCCTCCACCTAATCCTCTACCTGCAAATTGGCGAGCTGACCTACACTGTGAGTATCACAGAGGTCCTGGTCATCTTACTGACAACTGCATTGCCTTGAAATATAGAATCCAGAAACTCATTGATGATAAAGTCATTGCCTTCCAGCCAAGGCCCAATGTCACCCAAAACCCGCTACCTGGTCATGCAAATCCTCCTGCTGCCGTTAATGCCATAATCATAGGAGATCCTGAGTTTGACCCTCTCACCCTCATATGTGCCTTAGAACCCATTTCTGAACCCCAAATCATATTCTGTGATGAATCATACCTAAGAGAGTCTGTACCTCCCTTGGTAATCACCTATGAGCCACAAGTCCCTCAAATTATCACTTATGATGAGCCAGAATTAGATGAAGTCAGATATGTTACAAGGGGCGGAAGAATTTTCAAACCTGCTGAATTGAGAGTCGAAAATCCAGGGGCATTGGCTCGAGGAGAGGAGCCGCAATATGTGAAAGATCCAGATGATGAAGTTGTGCAGCAGTTGAAGAAAACTCAGGCTGTTATATCTGTATGGGGATTATTGATAGCATCAAAGAAACACAGAGAGGCTGTGTTGAAAGAATTGAATACCACACAGGTATCCTCAGAGATATCTCCGGAGCAACTGGCTGAAGTTGTTGCTCTAACCCAGGCCACCAGGGCCATTAGTTTCTCAGATCAGGAGCTGCCTCCTCAAGGTCGGAATCATGCTAGAGCTCTTCATGTCACTATTGTCTGTGGAGGCAAGAAAGTACCATCTGTGTTGGTAGATAACGGATCCGCCTTGAATGTGTGTCCATTGAGAACTGTCATTACCTTGGGTTTCGGTCCCACAGATTTTGCAGAATCAACCCTTGGTATCCTCGCATATGACAACACCCGCAGAAATGTGGTCGGAGTCCTCACCACCAAGATCGTTATAGGCGGTCAAGAATTTGAGGTTGAGTTTCAAGTTATTGATATCAAAGCCTCGTTCAATATGCTTCTAGGACGTCCCTGGTTGCATAAGGAAGGTGCTGTTGCTTCAACCCTTCACCAAAAACTGAAGTTCATCAAAGATGGGAAGTTGTTCACTGTCAGAGGTGACGAAGAGCCAGAAATAGGGCAGATAACAGGAGAAACCTTGATCATTCCAGTTGCAAAAGCAGATGACTACAACTTGAATGGTTTCGCATTCGACGTTGCTGCTATTTCTTATGAGGACGCCTCTCAGGAGGAGTTGTATTTGCCTTTTGCCATCAGTCCTGTGGTGGCCAAGATGATGAGAAAAATGAATTACTTCCCTGGTATGAATTTGGGTCGTGATCCAAGCAAGGGATCTCACTGGCGCCCAATCAAAGCAAACCATGGAATTTTCGGTCTTGGATATGTACCTACTGAGGAGGAGGAGGAAGCCATGGAAGAATTGTTGAAATTGAAGGAAGAAGTCCGCCGCACCGGAAGGGTACTCCCAATGGCTCCATATTCCTTATCGATGAATGGTCATTTTATCAAAGAAGGTGAGACCTCTACATACTATGGGTTTTCTGAACCATGGTATGACTCAGTGACAGGGATCATGATACCCGGTTTTGAAATATTCAGTGGCCTTGCTCTCCCAGAAACAGAACCTCCGATATATTATGTTGAGAAAGCTGCTGAGGACTGGTTAGTCTACCTTGAGCCAGATGTGATGGGATCTTTGTTTGAAGAAAATGTGCCAGATGTTGATTACTATTCTGAAGAACAAGAAGAGACCGATTGTGAAGATGTGCTGGTGGCAGTTATTCAGAGTAATGATACCTTTACTGAACCTCAGAGTCAGATTGCACCTGCAACAGAAAATCTTTCAAACTGGAGTTCTGATGTTTTTCCATCTTATTTTATTGCTAAGTCAAGTCTAGTCAAGTCGATTGAATCAGTGTCAGTGCCTAGTCCAGGCGAGTCATTTTCTGAGTTTATTTACTATGTGAATCCTGAGCCTGTTCAGGATGAGTCCGATAATAATGATGTAATTTCTTTCAATTTAATGAAATCTGATTCTCAGTATGTCTCTGTGTTTGCTTCCGACTTTAATAATAATGATAACACTCCCTCCTCAGACGAGGAAGAAGGGATCGACGAAACTCCCCTTGAATTGCAGCATATGCTCAAACAAGAGGAGGAGCGCCGAGCCCAGCCTCTTAAAGATGAAATCGAAGTTATAAACATCGGAACAGAAGATTTAATACAGGAAATACGAATTGGAAATACTCTATCCTCTGAAGAGCGCGATGAATTAATAAACCTACTTAAGGAATATAAAGAAGTTTTTGCCTGGTCCTACAAAGATATGCCTGGGTTGAGTGAAGACATTGTTCAGCACAAGCTACCTTTGTTGCCAGGAATTAAACCTAAAAAGCAGAAGCTAAGGAGAATGAAGCCCGAGTGGGTTTTGAAAGTAGAAGAAGAGGTTACTAAGCAGTTGAATGCTGGATTTCTGCAAGTGGTGGAATATCCAGAATGGCTCGCAAATATAGTACCTGTACCGAAGAAAGATGGAAAGGTGAGAATGTGTGTAGATTTCAGGGATTTGAACAAGGCAAGTCCAAAAGATGATTTCCCTCTACCACATATCGATATCCTGGTAGACAATACGGCCGGGCATGAATTACTATCGTTCATGGATGGTTTCTCGGGCTACAATCAAATTAAGATGGCACCCGAGGACATGGCTAAGACCTCGTTCATTACACAATGGGGGACATATTGCTATCGGGTAATGCCATTTGGTCTTAAGAATGCCGGTGCGACATACCAAAGAGCAGCTACAGCCTTACTCCATGACATGATACATAGAGAAGTCGAAGTTTATGTTGATGATATGATTGTAAAGGCCAAGGAAAGGAGAGATCATATCCCAAACCTTAAGAAGTTCTTTGAAAGAATTCTCAAATACCAGCTTCGCCTGAATCCTAGCAAGTGTGTGTTCGGGGTTACCTCCGGTAGGTTGCTTGGATTTATGGTGAGTCAAAGGGGCATAGAGGTAGATCCTCAGAAAATTAAGGCTATCCAGGAGATGCCACCGCCTAAAACTGAGAAGGAAATTCGGGGATTCCTAGGAAGGATACAGTTCCTAAGGCAATTCATCTCTCATCTGACATCAACTTGTGAACCTATCTTTAAGCTCTTAAAGAAAAACTCTTCTAAAGAATGGACGAAGGAATGTCAACAGGCCTTTGAGAAGATAAAACAAAGTTTGGCTGAACCACCGATAGTAGCACCAGTGATACCGGGGCATCCTTTGCTGCTTTACTTGTCAGTAACAGAAACCACAATGGGTTGTATGTTAGCACAGCAAGATCCAGAAACCAAGCATGAAAAGGCTGTGTATTATCTCAGTAAGAAAATATTGGAGTATGAACAGAAGTACACTGTCCTAGAAAAAACCTGCTTAGCTCTGGTTTGGGCTACTCAGCGACTCAGGCATTACCTTTTATCACATAAGGTCTTGCTTTTGTCAAGGATGGATCCTCTGAAGTATCTCTTTGAAAAACCAGCCTTGACAGGCAGAACTGCCAGATGGTTATTGTTGTTGTCTGAGTTTGATATCACTCATGTAACCCAAAAATCAGTAAAGGGCCGAGTCATTGCTGAGCAATTGGCAGAAGCACCCCGAGAAGAAAATCAGCTTTTCAAGCCGATGTTCCCAGATGAAGAGATCATGATGATAGAAGATGAATATCCAGAAACTGGTTGGACCCTCTATTTTGATGGAGCAGCAAACCAAACAGGGCAAGGAGTAGGGGCATTGCTGGTGTCACCTCGAAATGAGCATGTTCCGCTTCCCGTTAAGTTGCAATTTAATTGCACCAACAATATGGCAGAGTATGAAGCATGCATTGTTGGGCTTGAGGCTGCATTGGCCTTAGGCATAGAGAATCTTGACGTATATGGAGATTCGAAGTTAATCATTTGCCAAACTCAAGGAGAATGGAGAACCAAAGAAGAAAAGCTATTGCCATATCATGAGTACTTGGATGCTCTTGCTAAACAATTCCAGTGCATCACTTTCAGTTATCTGCCAAGGTTGAAGAATAGATTCGCCGATGCCTTAGCAACATTAGCTTCTATGATTGACATACCTCACAATATGAAGATGAGGCCCATCACGGTTCAAGAGCAATGGGCTCCTGCATATGTTGATGCTATAGACATAGCTGCAAGATGTCCCGATGGTAAACCATGGTATACGGACATAAAGAACTACATCTCAGGCCAGGGGCATCCCAATGAGGCGTCGAATAAAGAAATAAGGACTTTGCAGAGATTGACAGCTAATTTTGTCATTTGTGGAGGAGAGTTGTATCGACGGTCTTTCGATGGAATTCAACTCTTATGTGTCACTGAAGATCAGGCAGAGGAAATTCTCGCAGATATTCATGAAGGGGTGTGTGGGCCTCATATGAATGGAAAGATGCTGGCAAAGAAGATCCTACGTCTGGGGTACTATTGGCCAACATTGGAAGCAAATTGTCATACATTTGTGAAGAAATGCTATAAATGTTAAATACATGCGAATCTCATCCATGTACCACCCACCAAATTGCATTCTCTTACCTCTCCTTGGCCGTTTTCGGTATGGGGAATTGACATTATTGGCAAGATTTCTCCCAAGTCATCTAATGGTCACGAGTACATACTCGTCGCAATTGACTACTTCACCAAGTGGGTCGAGGCCGCTTCTTATGCAAAGCTTACGTCTGCATCAGTTGCTAAATTCATACGCACCAACATCATTTGCAGATATGGAATTCCCAATGAACTTATCTCAGATAACGGATCTCATTTCAAGAAAGAAGTAATCACTCTTTGCGAAGAGTTCAAGATTAAGCATCATAAATCCTCACCTTATCGGCCGCAGACAAATGGAGCGGTAGAAGCTGCAAACAAGAATGTCAAGACTATCATAAGTAAAATGTCAGAAACTTATAAGGATTGGTCGAATAAGTTGCCGTACGCCTTCTGGGCTTACAGAACATCAATTAGAGCTTCAACTGGGGCAACCCCTTACTCTCTTGTTTACGGGATGGAAGCAGTGCTACCTGTTGAGATCCGTGTACCTTCGCTTCGAGTATTGACTGAGGTTAAGTTGCCAGAAAATGAATGGGCAGATGCCAGATATAAAGAATTGAACATGCTAGATGAGAAGAGGTTAAAAGCGCTTTACCATGTGCATGGTTACCAGCGCAGAATAGCCCGGGCTTTTAATAAAAAGGTTAAGGTCAGAGATTTAGAAGAAGGCAATCTTGTTTTGAAAGAAAACCGAGCACCAGTGTTTGACCCAAGAAGTAAGTTCAAGCCAAATTGGTCAGGACCCTACATTGTGGACCAAATCTTACCCGGAAAAGCTGTCAAGCTCCGTAATTTAAATGGAGAAATATTGCCAGAACCAATAAATCTTGATCAACTCAAGAGGTTCTATGCTTGAACACCAGAAGGCCGTCCTTTGGCCGAATAAATCCCAAATTCATAACCCAAAATTGAAAAATATATAACCTTTTGTAAACCCTTTTGAGCCAAAATAAAATTTTCCTTCAAAACCCAATATACTAGGGGCATTCGCCCTGAACTACGCATGACCTGATCCCTACACTGGGGTACGTAGGCAGCTCGGTCAAACCGAGTTCGGTTGTTCCAAAAGAAGAAAATCAATTATTCCAAATAAAAGTTGAAAAGAAAAAAAAAGAAAAAATTCCATGCAAAAAGAAAAGAAAAATTAAGATACCTTCGAATTTGGGGCATTCGCCCTGAACTACGCATGACCTGATTCCTACACTGGGATACGTAGGCAACCTGTTCACAGGTTCGGTCGAAACTCTTGCAAAACCTTAAGCCATTCTTTGAAAAGCCCTACCTCACCTATAAAGTCCTTTTGGTGTTCAAGTAAAAAGAAAAAGAAAATGGAAAAATAAAAAAAAAAGAGAAAAGAAATGGAGCTTGAAGATCCGCTAGATTGAAAACCTGAAAAGGCGATCTAGGCAAAATTTAGGATCATTCCCCTGCTAAGTTGAAAACCTGAAAGGGCGGCTTAGGCAAAACTTAAGGGGGTGGCCTGCTAAGTCGAAAACCTGAAAAGGCGATTCAGGCAAAAGTTAAGGCCGAGCGGTCCGCCAGGTTGAAAATCCAAAAAAGGAAGACTTGGTCGTGGTAAGATTGGATTCACGCCAGAAGAATTGTACCGATCTCTGAGCTCACAGTAGGTCAGGCAAAGCTAATAACAACAATTCCTAAAACTATGGACATTAATTCCAAAGCAATCCAAAAGTTGATAGAAAGATATATGAAGTATCACTGTCTTAAAAATAAGTGAAGATGTTTATCAATGGAGAAACATTCTTTAAAAGAGGCTAGCCTAACCCAAAAGAAAATGCTGATAAGTCAGAAGCATCACGAGATTACTTGAGTAATCTTTCTTATTTTGTCTTTTTATTACAAACGTCGGTGGTTCTATTTTGTTAAAAAAAAAAAAAAATTATTTACGAACTCTATTTTTAGAATTGTTGTAGGGTGCAATCACTCTGAAGGCAGGTTCATTAACAGGTTCTAAGAAATTTGGAAAAAGGTGACACTGTCACGAATGGCGAAGATCTTTGAAGGAATAATATCTGGCCAATGAATAGAAGAAGGTTAGAATGCCTCAAACTGGGGCAAGTTGCTAATGAAGTGACATCCCATATTTAAGCCCTGAAAGTCTTTTGCTGCATGGTGTTATTAAATCCTTTGCTTCTAAAGTTGTTAATTGGAAATTTCGATTTCTTTCAAAGCTCAAATTATCATATCTCTCTGAATCCATTTGAAAATAATATTTTCTCTTTGAGCATCATACAACTATGATGTCTCATTTCCTTGGAATCCGTACAAATACGATATTTCATTCTCTTCGAGTCCATACAACTATGGTCTCTTATACCCTTTGAACATCATACAACTATGATGTCTCATTTCCTTGGAATCCGTACAAATACGGTATTTCATTCTCTTCGAGTCCATACAACTATGGTCTCTTATACCCTTTGAACATCATACAACTATGATATCTCATTTCCTTGGAATCCGTACAAATACGGTATTTCATTCTCTCCGAGTCCATACGACTATGGTCTCCTATACCCTTTGAACATCATACAACTATGATGTCTCATTTCTTTGGAATCCGTATAAATACGGTATTTCATTCTCTTCAAGTCCATACAACTATGGTCTTTTATTCCCTTTGAACATCATACAACTATGATGTCTCATTTCCTTGGAATCCGTACAAATACGGTATTTCATTCTCTTCGAGTCCATACAACTATGGTCTCTTATTCTCTTTGAACATCATACAACTATGATGTCTCATTTCCTTGGAATCCGTATAAATACGGTATTTCATTCTCTTCGAGTCCATACAAATATGGTCTCTTATTCTCTTTGAGCATCACACAAATGCGATATCTCATTTTCCTTGGAATCCGTACAAATACGGTATTTCATTCTCTTCGAGTCCATACAACTATGGTCTCTTATTCTCTTTGAGCATCACACAAATGTGATATCTCATTTTCTTGGAATCCATATAAATATGGTATTCCATTCTCTTCGAGTCCATACAACTATGGTCTCTTATTCTCTTTGAGCATCACACAAATGTGATATCTCATTTCCGTAGAATCCGTATAAATATGGTGTTTCATTCTCTCCGAATCCATTCAAAAATGGCTTCTCAATTCTCTTCGGGCGTCATACGAATATGATGTCTCATTTTCCTTGAAATCCATATAAATACGCTATTTCATTCTCGTCGAGCTGTTTGAAAATGGTCTCTACCCTTGGAACATCATACAACTATGATGTCTCATTTCCTTGAAATCCGTAAAAATACGGTATTTCATCTTATCCAAGCCCATTCAAAAATAATGCTTCGTTTTCTTCAAAAATCTTTCGAAAGTCATCTGTTATTCTAAAGCCATTCGAAAATGGCGTCTAGTTTCCTCTGAAACCGTTCAAAAACGTTATTCCTTCCCCTCCGAAAATCCATTTGAAAATGGTATCCCATTCCTTCATTGCCCGTTCGAAAACGGTGCCGCATCGGGATTTCTTATTGCGTTCCAAGTCTAGGATTTCATCTAGGGTCTTGCATTATATTAGGTTGCATTGTGTTTAAGGAGTCCTTTGTCGATTAAAGCTATGCAAAATGGTTCTGTCATTTTGCTTTGGTATTCGATGACTACGTCATCTCTACTAAAGAGGGGCATCTGTAGACACCTCATTTTGCTCCGCTTTAATCAACAAAGAAGTTAGTGTTTTGCTATCGGTTTTCTACTGTTTTCTATTTCCGTGTCCGTTTCTTGCGTTTTCTCGATCTTTTTCGATCATTTCTGTCATATTTCGCATTTTCCCGCTAAGGGTTGAGAAGGGTTATTCACAAGAATCCGAGCAGGAGAGAATTTGGACCCACTGGGTGACCGTGCATTGAACATTTCGATTAGATTTTGATCAAGCAAGTGTGAACTGCGTTGTTTTCATAACGAGCATAGTGTATTTCGGCCAATGGACATTGCAGCCCGGTTTGGATCATTTGATGGAAAAGGTTTAAGGGGGCACGGCCAATTTGCTTTGTGATCCATTAATGGGAAGTTCTCGATTATTATAAGGAAATGAGTTAGGGGGCGCAACCAATTCACATCTAACTCGGCATTTGCTGGATCGGATTAGCCCATGGAGATCATTATAGAGCACAACTAATTTACATTATGTTGCATCAAGTGGACGGATTGGATCATTTCACGAAATTTATTCAGAGGGCGCAACCTTACATAGTAGCCTAGCAAATCAATGGTTCGGATCATTCTAATTTGAATCAATTTCGAGGAATATTTCGTTTAAGCCGCAACCCATAAATTGGACGGTTGAGATCATCCAATGGAGGGGATTTGAATGCAAGTATTGCAATGCAAGAATAATTCACCAGAAGTGGGACCCACAATATTTTTGAAGAAACCAATTTTTTTTAGAAATGTAATTCGGCAGAAGGATATGTTTTTTTTTTTGGGAATTCGAAGTAGGGCCCAATACAAATAGAAAGAGGAAGAGGAGATTCGGTTAATTCAAAAAAAAAAATAATAGAAAGAAAATAGTAAGTGAGAGCCGTCCAAATCAGTGAGCTAATTTCCTAAATTGAACAAGGGAAATGCTTTTCCGGGAAGTACACCCAGCTTGCAAGGATTCCAAATATACCTTTTTTTTAAAGAAGGAGGGTAAGAGATTGGAAATCAATTTTATAACTTGCCTCTTTGTTTGAAAGGTACCAAGAATATTACATGTTTTCTCAATTGTCAAAACGTGTCTGCTATTTGAGGGGGGTCTGTGGGTATCATTTTTCATTGTCAATTGGGTTCAATAAAAATTGGAAACGTGGGTTGCTAAAATTCATGAGGAGGCGTATAGTTGTTCATTTATTGATATAGCATGTTACTAAGTTGAAGAGGGGAGATCTCTCTCTGATTGGGGGGGACAAGATTCTCTGAGTGGTTGAATTTAGAAGGGAGGACGGTTGTCTTTTTGAGGGAGAGAGAGGAACAGAGAAAAGAAAAGAAAAGGAAGATCTCCATCTCTTGCAGATTGGAGCTCTCTCTCAACTCTCCCTTGGTTCTTGACAGCCCTCGACCTCTCTGGTTTTCTCTCTCACGCTGACCCCTCCCATTCTCTCATCTCCCAGCAGCTACAATCCCTGAAGAGAGGCTGAGAGAGAAAAGAAAGAAAAACACAGAGGATCGTTTTTAGCTTTCCTCTCACCCTCTGTTTTGAGAACTTTCTTTTCACCCTCTGTTTTCACAACTTTCCTCCCCCTACCCTTTGTGTTTCTCATATTCTCACCACCCTCTGTGTTTCCCATATTCCCACCACCCTCAATCGTTCCTCAACTCCCCTCTCATCTCCACGCCGATCCTAAGCCCCAACCTCATACTCTCTCAGCAGCCACTCCCCTACAACTCTCTGTCTCTCTCAATCCCACAGCCATCTCATCTCCCACATCCATACACCCTTTTGTCCCTTTCATCTCCCTCACCTCTACACCTCCTTAGCCTCTCATCTCCCCTCACCATTCTCCACGACCCTCTCATCTTTCTCACCCCAACTTTATCTAAAAAAAACAGAGTATTCGTTTGAGCCCTCTACCTCTACAGCTTTTCATCTCCCCACTTTCTCAATAGCCCTCTTGTTTTTATTCTTATATACCTGAAACCTCCACACCAAACACAAGCTCCATTTTTACAAAAGAACAGATTATCGGTTTCGTTGTTTCGGAAAAACAAAAAATAAAAAAAAAAATATATATATATATATATATATATATATATATATATATGATAATAAGCAGAAAACAGAGTCTCATGTTTTTCTCTCACTCTCTCACGTTCACTTGCCATCCCTCTCCATTCTTCCCTTAATCCCTCTATCTCCCTCTGTATCTCTCTCTGTTTTTCTACCTTCCCTCCCTCACTCTCAAACTCTCTCACTCTCTAACTCCCTCTCTGTCTCCGTCTCTTTCACTCTCACGCCCTCTGTCAACTTCTCTCTCGGCCTCACTCTCACTCTCTTTCTCGGCTTCTGTCCCATTCTCTCGGCCTCACTCTCTCTCTCTCTCTCTCTCTCTCCCTCTCTCTCTCCATCTCTCTCTCCAGCCACCCCCATTCACAGCGGGAAAAGCAAGGGAAAAAAAAGAGAAAAAAGAGAAAGAAAGAAAGCGAGCGGATTGCCCGTTGGCGTGATTTTCAGAGTTTTCGGCATTTGGATGCGGCGAGGAACTCGATCACAGGTTAGTACACTATTCTCGGATTTTTCTCGGATGATTTGGTATATTTTCGGATTTTTACATGATTTTTAAGCATTTAAATGAATTTAATGTAATATTAAATGTGTATGTTCAAAATCATGATCTGCATGAGTGTTTCAAATCCGTTTCGTCCCAAAATTTAATACGATGTTCTACTTAAATAGAGTAAAATAACTATCAGATCGGATCGGACATTGGATTTAGGGATTTCAAAATTTTGAGTGAAGAATAGAATTTTATTTAAAATAATGGCTGAGTAATTGCGAAATTCGAAAAAATAGCCATCTCAGGATGATCTATTTTTTGAAATTTTAAAATTTTCTTGTGTCCATCACATCAGAACAAGGTTGGAGGACATTTTGAGGAATCGTAATTTTCTCGAAAATCGTGTTTTAAAAATAGAAAACTCTTCAAAAATATCTTTTCGACGAAGAAAAATAAACTATATACTAAACGAATTCCAAAATTAATGAAATTTCGTAGGAAAATAATATAATGCTGATACATTCTACCATGAATTTTTGAGAATTTTTGGAATTGGTTTGGTATATTATTTTATGCTTTCTTTGAAAATTATCAGATTTTGGGAGAATTTTTACAGATATCAGATCATAGATAAAATTCCCAAAATTTTTACAGTAGTCTTATATTCCATATTTCTAGTTTTTGTAAAATTTTCAAGTGATTTAGATCTTATTCCATATATTCCATCAGATTATGTTAATTCATAATCTTGTCTGAACATTAAAAAAATCTGAAACTGATAGTAAAGGGTTTCAAAAATTCATGAAAATCTCACAGCATGCTATTTTTACCTATATCTTGTTACTGTAGAAATTTCATTGAATTTAGATTCCTATTTCTAGTAGTTTCTATGTTATTTTTGCAATCTGATCAATTAATTGTTAAATCAAAATTAAATATGAGCTTAATGTAAAAATCTGTAAAAATCTTCCAGTAAGCTACATCTCATCATATCTTGCTGCTGTAGAAGTTTCAACTCATTTCAAGTTCGTTTGCAACAGTTTCATTTGTAAAATCACTCATATGATTAAAATTGATAAATTCTATTGAAAATTCGAAATTAATTAAAAATCAATTTAAAGCTTCTAAAAGAACCTTAAAATTCTGTCACATGTTCACTCCTCAATTCATTGAAACGAAAATTTTAGAATCTTTAGATTTTCCTGGAAAAATGGCCAGTGCATCCATAATCGTATCCCTATTGCACTCGATCTTTGACAATTTCAATATTTAAGCTATAGCATGTTGTTGGCTCCGAGGTTACTGTCCACGGAAATCCTGAGATATGCCAGGCAATAAGATGCTATAACCTAAGTATTAAATTGCACAAGGAAAGAGCGCACGATTCCCTTCCTTGGATGCCATTCTGGGCTGAAATTGGTGAACCCTAGAACCATTGGTATTCCTTAACTGTCCATAAACTGAAAATCCTTAAAATCTGAAATTCATTAACTTCAAGAATTGAAATCGATTCATCTCGTGTCTCTCGGAACCGTCGGATTATGGTTTCCGTCGTAAGAACCATTAGAGCCCAATTTAGGAACACTGGTGTCGTGTAGTGTCCTAGGTTTTAGGGAGTCCTAGAGTTAGGAGTCCAGCCTCGTCACGTACGCTTGCTATAGATAGCAACCGTGCCTTAGGTCTAGTCACACTAGTCACCCCATCTTTCCCTAGGACAAGCCTAGTAAACTAGGATGTAGGCTAACCTGCATTAGTCTAAGGAATAACTTGCATTTAGATAAGAATCATATAGCATCTTAGATGAAATCCTAGGATAATAAAATCCTCAACTTGAATTAAATAACTTCTCCTAAAACTGTTGAAACAGTCAATCCTGTCTAGGTCGGTGTCTTAGTCGAGTTAGGCATAAGTAGCTTAGCTTAAGTGCACCGAACTACGTTGACTCTGATCCCAGTGAGGCTTGGGTACGTAGGCAGCTTAGATGTCTGATGGCATACCAACCGCGAGTCGGCTCCACAACGAATTGTGGGGTTTTGTACATTAATTTTCTTGTACATTCTTAATTAAATTATTTAGGATTTTCCATGAAATTAGAATCTTAGGAGAACTTTCACTTAGATCGAATCCAGACAAATTAAGAAATCAAGATACACATTTAGGATTCACATTGAAACTAGATTTTAGGATGCATGTCATGTAGTTAGCACATTAACAGAGAGTTGAATGAGCCATTTAAAATGAATTTAAAAGAGTTAGCTTTTAGAATTGAAGACCGATTATCGGGCAGGAATGGTGCATGTGGTGGATAACTCCCCATACCTTACATTCTTGTAACCAGGTAGCGAGTCTAGATTTCTGGTTAATTATGGGTCCTAGATCCCACATCTAGGTGGCGACTCTGTCAGTCTTTTTTGTGTGGAATTCGGATTGCCTTAGTGATCCCAAGTTCACATAAAAGATGAATTAAAATCAATAATTAAAATGCACACGCCAATCGCGTGGGTACGAGAGACCGAGAGAGAGCGTGGCGGCTCGCGCCCCACCCCCTCTCGCGGGATCGGGTCCCACAACTGCTTGATCATATTTCTTAATTCCTTCTTCTCGCTCAGTATGTGCTTTCAGACATTATGTTTATTTTCTTCATGGATGATGGTTATGCCCGATGTGGCCTTTTGTTTTGGTTTGCACATGCCCAGTATGGGCTTTAAGATATTTGGATGGGTATGCCTTGTGAGGCATGGTTATTGATGTATAGGATATCTGCCCAGTAAGAGGCTTTTTATGTTTTTATTTTGGTTCATGATGTAAAAGAGGGTGTGTCTCTTCCATCATTCATTCATGTATATGGGATCTATTCCCATCTCATCTTTATATATACATGAGTTCTTTTGGTTGCCATGGATATGTACTCATTTTATTGTTTACTCTTTTGGTATCCATGTTTTTATTAGACTGTAGTTGTTTCAACTTTATAATCCTATGTCTAATAATCACCCATTCTAATTCAAAGTGTACTTCTCATTTAAATGGAGCAAAAATTGAAATTGGTAAGGTGATTAAAAATCATGGGCTTATGTGCTGGAGACAATTACATTTAGATTAATCGCACATAATCAGGGGGAGCTTTTCACTTACAAATGTATAATCATTTAGGGTTAAACAAACTTAAACTCAAAAGTTATGTTATAGTTCTGAGCATGTTGATGCTCAGGAAGAGACTTCTCTGCCCTTTGACAAGAACTCCCCATTAAAATACAATGTGTAAACTTAAATGACTAAGTCATAGATCTGAGCATATCTTTGCTCAGGTAGATACTTATCTGCCTTCAAAAGTTGGAAATGAAGTCCAAGTGTTTAAAATCATTCACCTTGCATCATTGTACTTTGTCATGCCCTCTAACACAGGTTTCACCTAGGGCGTATGACAAATTCATAGGGGAGAACTCCATGGTTATATATTCATGATTATATAGACCAATGTGATGTGCTCACATGGTTTATTGCCCCTATTGTTGTGCTTAACTTGCAAATCATTTGATCACAAAAATAAACAAAATAAAAAAAATGGCTTATCATGCATTTCACTTTTATTTTCTCTTTGATAACCATTCTTAGTGCTTCAATGATATATCATATACAAGGCACATAGCATAGAAAGCTATTATTCCTCTTGACACCCTACTTGTACTTTCACTTGTTTATTCCTACCTTTTTCTCGTTGCCAAAAGGGGGAGAATTTTGGGAATTGATTAGTTAGTCCAATTGTATATGCACCATATGTTTTTCAGTTATTAATTATATTCGTGCATATAGTGAGGGGGAGCTATGCTCCATTGTGTATATCATATTCATGTTTAATATCCATTATCATGATATCTCCTACCTCCGTAATCAATTTGTTTTGTTTGTCATCAGCAAAAAGGGGGTGAATGTAAGCCCAAGGGTGCACATGGGTTCAATCATGCACCTTACCTTCTTGTTTTGATACTAGCAAACACAAATTGATTAGCATTGTCAGACTAATGTGTTGATTTGAGATGTTGTGCTCTACACAGGTATTTGATATGCTATATCGCCATTACACAACTCAACACAACACAAGACTTGTGGATCAAGGATCAAAGGAACCAAGAGCTTGCACCTACTTTGGAGTCATCCTCATTTGAAGATGCTCAAGTAAAGAAGCTCATCATGAAGATCCCACAAGTTCCTAAGCAAGTGTCAAGAAGAAGCTTGGAGTTGAACAAAGTCATTGGTGACATCTCATGCACCTGACGACATGCAGCGAAGATTGGAGGATGTCACAGGAGCCAAGACAAGGTCAAATGTTCACTCAAGCCGAATAAGTCCAAGAAAGTGCAAAGGAGCCAAGACATTCCAAGAAGACTCAAGGTTCTTATTTTTAGAATATATTTGGAGTCCTCTTGATTTTATATAAAATGCACTTTCAAAAGGTTTTCAAAATAATTTTTATACTTAACATTTTACATCTTTGAAAACCATCAACACACTCAAAAATGTGTTTGAAAATCTTAGACTAAAGCCAAAAGACCATAGCCCAAAAGCCCATGGATTTTAAAGTAAAAATGGAATTTCACTCTAGGCCGGTCGACCGGGCTATGCCGGGCGACCGTGGGATGGAACCTGGAAATCCAGGTTATCTCAAAATTTATCGGGTCGGTCGACCGGGACAAGCCGGGCGACCGTGGATACATTTCTGTTCAAAACAAAAACAATCCAATATGGTGTGGGAGGTCGACTTCCATGGGTCCGGTCGACCGCGATAGTGTTTTGAGCGTAAATTAAATTCAAACAGTAAGCCCTCGCCGGGCGACCGCCATTGGGCCGGTCGGCCGCACCGGCATGAATTTTGAATTTCAAATTAAGTGCACGATGAGGGCGGGCTACCGCCGTGCCTCGGTCGACCGCCGCGACTGGGAAATAGATCCGTTGGGGCTTTCGCAGGTTGACTTTTTCAACCCTGTAAATTACAGCTTTACCCCCAAACGGTCATATTTCCTTGTGGGCTATATATACACTATCCAAACCTTTCTACATAACCTTTGTCAAGATAAAATCCCATCTTCTTGAACCAAAACTTTTATATGAAAGGTTAAACCTCTTTGAATTTGCATTTTCACATTCTATCAAGAGGATCTCCATAGGCTTTACATTTGTATATATTCTTTGGAGAGTTTGTGAGCTTACAACTTTGTAATCTGCCATCAAGAGGCATTGAGAACTTCTTTCTTTTTATTTCTTCATTCTATGTTTGAGGGTCTCCGATTTGGCCCGGAAAGAAAGGTAAACCAAGTGTACGAGGAAGGTGTCCTCGGAAAGGCTTTGTGCAGAAAATGGTGTATTCCCTTTGAAGAAAGAGTTGGTGTAAGGCTTTGAGATTCACCCTTTGAAGAATCTTAATGGTTAGTGAAGAATCCCAAGGAAGAAAACTTGGAAGAGTGGCTTAGGTCAAGTTGTGATCGAACTACTATAAATCTTGTACCTTGTGGATGCTTTCTTCTTCTCCTTCTCATTTGCACATTGTGGTGATTGGTAATCTCTAACCTAACTTGTATCTATGTTTTAATCAAACAAGGGTTAGTCAATGCATACTTAAAGTAACACCCAAACCCTAACTCTTAATATCTCTATTAATTGATCAAGGGTTAAACATGTTAAGGCTTAATTGGTAAATTAATTTTAGGAATCCAATTAATTAAGCCCCAAATTTTTAATTAGCCAATTCACTCCCCTCTTGGGTTGTCACCTTGTATTTCAGGAACTTTCTATTTTTCAATCTCCATCCCTCACCAACTTAATCTACGATTCAATACCATCTCATCATTTTCTCGAAACTTGGCTAAAAGCACCTTAACACCATCTCTAGGGTTTCTTATGTCTAAAAGATTGAAGTTTTTTAAAGTTTCGAAAATAAGAAACTTTCTAATTTTTCAATCTCCATCCTTCATCAACTAAATCTAAGATTCAGTACCTCTAGTTCTCATCCAAAAACTTGGCTTAAACCTTGTTGACATCATTTCTAGGGTTTCCTACGTCTTAAAGATGGATGTTTTACAAAGTTTCTAAAATAAGAAACTTTCTATTCTTTCAATCTCCGTCCTTTATCAACTAAATCTAAGATTAATATCATCTCATCCTCATCCCAAAACACGGCTAAAAGCTCCTTGACACCGTCTGTAGGTTCTCCTATGTCTAAAAGAAGGATGTTTATAAAGTTTCTAAAATAAGAAACTTTTTATTTTTTTAAATTCCATCATTTATCAACTAAATCTAAGATTTAATACCCTCTCATTCTCATCCCAAAACTTGGCTAAAAGCTCGTTGACAACATCTCTAGGGTTTCATAAGGCTAAAAGATGGATGTTTTATAAAGTTTCTATAATAAGAAACTTTCTATTTTTTCCATCTCTATCATTTATCAACTAAATCTAAAATTCCACACAATCTCATCCTCATCGCAAAATATGGCTAAAAGCTCCTTCACACCATATCTAGGGTTTCCTATTTCTAAAAGACGGATTTCTATAAATTTTCTAAAACAAGAAACTTTCTATTTTTTCCATCTCCATACTTAATCATCCAAATCTACGATTCAGTGTCTTCTCATTCTTATCCCAAAACTTGGCTAAAAGCTCGTTGACATCATCTCTAGAGTTTTCTATGTCTAAAAGATTAATATTTTATAAAGTGTCTAAAAGAAGAAACTTTCTATCTTTTCAATTCACATCCTTCATCAACTAAATCTAAGATTCAGTATCATCTCATCGTTATCCAAAACATGGTTAAAAGCTCATTGACACCGTGTCTAGGGTCTCCTATCTCTAAAAGATGGATGTTTTATAAAGTTTCTAAAATAAGAAACTTTCTATTTTTTCAATCTTCATCATTAATCAACTAAATATAAGATTCAATACCATCTCATCCTCATCTCAAAACTTAGCTAAAAGCTCGTTCACACCATCTGTAGGGTTTCCTCTGTCTAAAAGATTGATGTCTTATACAGCTTCTAAAATAAGAAACTTTTTTTTTCAATCTCACCCCCTAATCAATTAAATCTAAGATTCAATATCATCTTATCCGCATCTCAAAAGTTAGCTAAAAGCTCCCTGACACCATCTCTAAGGTTTCCTAAGTCTAAAATATGGATGTTTTCTAAAGTTTCTAAAATATGAAACTTTCTATTTTTCAATATCCATCATTCACCAACTAAATCTACGATTCAATACCATCTCATCCTCACCCCAAAACTTGGCTAAAAGCTCCTCGCCCCATCTTTAGGGTTTCCTATATCTAAAAGATGAATGTCTTATAAAGTTTCTAAAATAAGAAACTTTCTGTTTTCTCCATCTCTAAACTTTATCAACTAAATCTAAGATTCAATGCCATCCCACCCTCATCTCAGAACTTGGGTAAAAGCATCTTGTCACTATCTCAAGGATTTTCTATGTCTAAAAGATGGATTTTTAAAATTTTCTAAAATAAGAAACTTTCTATTTTTTCATTCTCGATACTTAATCAACTAAATTTATGCTTCAGTACCCTCTCATTCTTATCCCAAAACTTGGATAAAAGCTCATTGACATTATCTCAGGGGTTTCCTATGTCTAAATGATGGATGTTTTATAAAGTTTCTAAAATAAGAAACTTTTTATTTTTCAATATCCATCCGTCAGCAAGTAAATCTGAGATTCAATACTCTCCCATTCTCATCCCAAAACTTGGCTAAAATCCCCTTGACACCGTCTCTAGGGTCACATATGTCTCAAAGACGGATGTTTTATAAGGTTCTAAAATAAAAAACTTTCTATTTTTTCAATCTCCATCCTTCATCAACTAAATCAACGATTCACTTTCATCTCATCCTCATCTCAAAACTTGGCTAAAAGCTCTTTGACCCCATCTCTAGGGGTTTCCAATGTCTAAAATATGGATGTTTTACAAAGTTTCTAAAATAAGAAACTTTCTATTTTACCTCTTCATCCTTCACCAACTAAATCTACAATTCAATACCATCTCATCATCATCCCAAAACTTGGCTAAAAGCACCTTGACACCATCTCTAGGGTTTCCTATGTCTAAAAGATGGATGTTTTATAAGTTTATAAAATAAGAAACTTTCTATTATTTCAATCTCCATCCTTCATCAACTAAATCCAAGATTCAATATCATCTCATCCTAATCTCAAAACATAGCTAACAGCTCCTTGACACCATCTCTAAGATTTAGTTGATATGGGGTTTCCTATATCTAAAAGATTGTTGTTTTATAAAGTTTCTAAAATAAGAAACTTTCTATTTTTTCAATCTCCATCCATCGTCAACTAAATCTAAGATTCATTACCATCTCATCGTTATCCCAAAACTTGGTTAAAAGTTCATTGACACTATCTCTAGGGTTTCCTATGTCTAGAAGATGGCTTTTTATAAATTTTCTAAAATAAGAAACTTTCTATTTTTTCAATCTCCAAAATTAATCAACTAAATTTATGATTCAGTATCTTCTCATTCTTATCGCAAAACTTGGCTAAAAGCTCGTTGACATCATCTCTAGGGTTTCATATGTCTAAAAGCTTATATTTTTCCAATTCTCATCCTTCATCAACTAAATCTAAGATTCAGTATCATCTCATCGTTATCCCAAAACATGGTTAAAAGCTCCTTCACACCGTGTCGAGGGTCTCCTATCTTTGAAAGATGGAAGATTTATAAAGTTTCTAAATTAAGAAACTTTCTATTTTTTCTATCTTCATCATTTGTCAACTAAATATAAGATTCAATACCAACTCTGTCTCAAAACTTAGCTAAAAGCTCCCTCACACCATCTGTAGGGTTTCATATGTCTAAAAGATTGATGTCTTATACCATTTTTAAAAGAAGAAACTTTTTTTTTCAATCTCACTCCTTAATCAACTAAATCTAAGATTCAATATCATCACATTTACATCTCAAAACATAGCCAAAACCACCTTCACACCATCTCTAAGGTTTCCTATGTCTAAAAGATGGATGTTTTCTAAAGTTTTTAAAATATGCAACCTTCTATTTTTCAATATCCATCCTTCACCAAATAAATCTACGATTAAATACCATCTCATCCTCATCCCAAAACTTAGCTAAAAGCCACTTGACATCATCTCTAGGGTTTCATATGTCTAAAAGATAGATGTTTTATAAAGTTTCTAAAAAACTAAACTTTCTATTTTTCAATTCCTTCCTTCACCAACTAAATCAACGATTCAATACCATCTCATCCTCATCCCAAAACTTCGCTAGAAGCACCTTGACTCCATCTCTAGGATTTTTTATGTCTAAAAGATGGATATTTTATGAAGTTTCTAAAATAAGAAACTTTCTATTTTTTCAATCTTAATCATTTATAACCTAAATTTAAGATTCAATACTATCTCATCCTCATCTCAAAACTGAGCTAAAAGCTCCTTGACCCCATCTATAGGGTTTCCTATGTCTAAAAGATGGATGTCTTATAAAGTTTATAAAATAAGAAACTTTCTATTTTTTCCATCATCATCCTTTATCAACTAAATCTAAGATTCAATACCATTTCATCCTAATCTCAAAACTTGGGTAAAAGCTCCTTGTCACCATCTCTAAGATTTCCTATGTCTAAAAGCTGAATTTTTATAAAGTTTCTAAAATAAGTAACTTTCTATTTTTTCAATTCTTATACTTAATCAACTAAATCTATGATTCAGTACTCTGTCATTCTTACCCAAAAACTTGGCTAAAAGCTCGTTGACATCATCTCTAGGGTTTCCTATCTCTAAAAGAATGATGTTTTATAAAGTTTCTGAAATAAGAAACTTTCAATTTTTCAATCTCTATCCGTCATCAACTAAATCTGAGATTCAATACTCTCTCATTCTCATCCCAAAACTTGGTTAAAATTTCCTTGACACCATCTATATTTTTTCTAAAAGATGGATGTTTTATAAGCTTCTAAAATAAGAAACTTTCTATTTTTTCAATCTCTATCCTTCATCAACTAAATCAAAGATTTAATATCATCTCATCCTCATCTCAAAACTTAGCTAAAAGCACTTTCACACCATCTCCACGGTTTTCTTTGTCTAAAAGATGGATGTTTGTAAAGTTTCTAAGATAAGAAACTTTCTATTTTTCAATGTCCATCCTTCACCAACTAAATCTACGATTGAGTACCATCTCATCCTCATCCCAAAACTTGGTTAAGAGCACCTTGACACCATCTCTAGGGTTTCGTATGTCTAAAAGATGGATATTTTATAAGTTTCTGAAATAAAAAAATTTCTATTATTTCAATCTCCATCCTTCATCAGCTAAATCAAAGATTCAATAACATCTCATCCTCATCTTAAAACATAGCTAAAAGCCCCTTGACACCATCTCTAAGATTTAGTTGATATGGGATTTCCTATGTCTAAAAGAGTGTTGTTTTATAAAGTTTTTAAAATAAGAAACATTCTATTTTCTCAATCGCCATCCTTGATCAACTAAATCTAAGATTCAAAACCATCTAATCCTCATCTCAAAACTTAGCTGAAAGCACCTTAACACCATCTATAGGGTCTTCTAGGTCTATACGATAGATCATTTAGAAAGTTTCTAAAATAAGAAACTTTATATTTTTCAATCTCCATCCGTCGTCAACTAAATCTAAGATTCAATACCATCTCTTCCTCATCCCAGAACTTGGTTAAAAGCTCCTTCACACAATCTCTAGGGTTTCCTATATCTAAAAGTTGGATTTTTTTATAAAGTTTCTATAATAAGAAACTTTCTATTTTTTCAATCTCCATCATTCATCACTAAATCAACGATTCAATATCATCTTATCCTCATCCCAAAATATGGTTAAAAGCTCCTTGACACCATATCTAGGGTCTCTTATGTCTAAAAGATGGATGTTTTATAAAGTTTTTAAAATCAGAGACTTTCTAATTTTTCAATCTCCATCCTTCATCAACTAAATCTAAGATTCAATACCCTCTCATCCTCATCTTAAAACATAGCTAAAAGCTCCTTAACACCATCTCTACGGTTTACTAAGTCTAAAAGATTGATGTTTTATAAAATTTCTAAAATAAGAAACTTTCTATTTTTTCATTCTCCATCATTCATCAACTAAATCTAAGATTTAATATCATTTCATCCTCATCTCAAAAGTCGCTAAAAGTTCCTTAATTCCATCTCTAGGGTTTCCTATGTCTAAATGATGGATGTTTTATAAAGTTTTTAAAGTAAGAAACTTTTTTTTTTCAATCTTTATCTTTAACCGACTAAATCTAAGCCCTCTAATTATCATCTCAATACTTGGCTAAAAGCTCTTTTACACCATCTTTATGTGAAATTCCAAGGGTAGGCCCGAGTACTATTCTAATGGCAACTTATGAGGAGGTAAAATTGGGTTCCTAACAAGTTTTAAGCTTTTGAAAACTTTAACCCAATTTTGAAGATTTAAGAGATCAAAAAGAAATTAAGCATACAAGTTAAATCCTAAGTGCAACGCAAATGTAAAGCAAGAGATAACAGAGAGTGCACCCGAAATTTAAAGTGGTTCGGTCCTCAAAACGCGAGGCCTACTCCACTCCACCAACC
This sequence comes from Tasmannia lanceolata, assembly GCF_043159265.1. Classification (NCBI taxonomy): domain Eukaryota; kingdom Viridiplantae; phylum Streptophyta; class Magnoliopsida; order Canellales; family Winteraceae; genus Tasmannia; species Tasmannia lanceolata. The sequence goes on along the minus strand of NW_027518713.1, from coordinate 3,943,051 downwards.
AAACCCGTTGATGGCTTCACTATGTTGATCTTCTTAACTTCGGTGAAGATCGGTGCCAATTACAATTCCAATTGCCTTTAACCTCGGTGGCAATCCTCACCACGGAGAGAGGGCTCTCCTTCTCCGAACACTCGCCCAAATACAATCGTTTGAACAAGAAATAAAGAACAAAAAATCCTTCACAAGGGTTTACAAGGTTGAAGAAGATGTACAAATTTGAGCCTATGATCCAAATCCTAATTCTAGAGGATGAGAGGCATAAACAAGCTTAATACACTCTTAGGATATTCCAATAGGTTTTTTTGGAGTGTTAGGACTGATAGTTGGGAAGTTTATAATACCCATATATATAGAAAACCCAAATATCACCGTTTGAGGGGCATAGTGGTAAATCTGGCAAAATCCCCAACGGTCATAATTTTGTTCCCGAACAAGTGGTCTCGGAGTTCCGAGAATTTCTCTCGGAGTTCTGGGAATTGAAACAGAAGATTGAAAAATGTTACTGGACCAAATCTTGGAGCTCCGAGGAATTTCTCAGAGTTCCGAGCTCGGAGCTCCGAGAATTCTCTCTGAGTTCCGAGCTCAGAGCTCTGAGAATTCTCTCTGAGTTCCGAGAAGCCTATTTCCAGCAGATTTTCAATTCTTGTTTCTTTATTCATTTGGGCTTCCAACTCTACACCAAGTTGGGATTGTTGTGAGGGTTCCAAAGTGTTGGAACACCACAAGGAGAATCTCTTAAACATTTTAGGGTGTGTGAGATACTTATTTATGCCTCTAAACATCTAAACTAGAATTGGATCTTTACATTCTAAAACAACTTCGATCATCAATTGCGATGCTTCAAGTCTTCATGCGTCTTCGATCTCCGATGTCTTTGGCCTTCCTAATGTGGTCCAATGAGAGCTTCTTGGCCTTAATCCAAGCAATCTTGTCTTAATACAATCATGATCTACAACTTAGATATACAAACACATTAGTGATATAAAATCACTTGTGTATTGGAATCATCAAAAGAAGATGGGAATGCCAAGGTGGGAACCATTGGGCTTACAATCTGCCCCTTTTGATGATGACAAGCACAAGAGATTTTTCATTAAAAGCATACATATATTTCCTTTCCGAGAATTTATCGGAACTCCGGGAATTGAAACAGAAGATTGAAAAATGTTACTGGACCAAATCTCGGAGTTCAGAGCTCGGAGCTCCGAGAATTCTCTCTGAGTTCCGAGAATTCTCTCGGAGTTCTGAGAAGCCTATTTCCAGCAGATTTTCAATTCTTGTTTCTTTATTCATTTGGGCTTCTAACTCTACACCAAGTTGGGATTGTTATGATGGTTCCAAAGTGTTGGAACACCACAAGGACAATCTCTTAAACATTTTAGGATGTGTGAGATACTTATTTATGCCTCTAAACATCTAAACTAGGATTGGATCTTTACAAGAGGGGATTTTAAAATTCGAAGATAAAGATATACAAATTATTAATTGCAAGCCCCTAATCTAAACACATATGAAAAGAATCATATGGGGACTTTAGAAACCCAAGCTTTCTTGGTTCCACCACAATCCCTAATCTTAGATGCACATTGGAATTGGTAGTGACCAATGATTCCACAATAATGGCATCTAACACGAGGGTTAGATAGACTAGTCCTATCATAAAATACATGATTAGGTCTAAGACTAGGCTTTTTCAAAATTATGTCAATAATTTTATCACCATTTAAGAATCCATGGAGACATAATCTTAACCTTTCATTTTCATTATGAAGATGTGTTATTTGATTTAAAAACTTATTAGACTTATCTTCATTATGAAGAGCTTGCCACATTTTGGAGTTTAGCAATTTGGCAAGATTTCTCATCCAAGCTACCCTTAAGGGTTTCAATCTCAAGTTTAAAATTTCAATTTTTATTTTAGCTTGAGATTTGGAAGAAGAAGATTCATTTTTCAAAACATCAAGTTCATTTTCTAAGTTTGAAATAGATTTTTTAAGAACTTTCTTTTTTGAAATTTGAGAATGCAAGGTAATGCACAATTCATCATAAGATATGTTTCCACTATCACTACTTGATGAATTACAAGAGGGGTTAGAATTTGCCTCATCTTCATGGGTGACTGCCATGAAGCAAAGATCATCCTTATTAGCTTCCCCTTCACTTGAGCTTTTTTCCGAAGTGCTAGAAGCATCCCACGCGGCTACAAGACCCTTGTTCTTCTTCCAATCCTTCTTCTTTCCCTTGTACTTTGAGGAAGATGAGTTGAGAAGAGGGCACTCCGGTCTTTTGTGTCCCGTCTTCTTACAATTATAGCATCTTATTCCTCATTCTACTTCACTTTCTTCTTTTTTCTACTTTTTGTCATTTTTGTGCTTCTTTCTCCATAAGCTTTTGAATTTTCTCAAAGCTTCTTCTTCATCACTATCCGCCTCACTTGAGGATGATGAGTCCGCTTTCACCTTGAGTGCTAAGGATCTACTCTCTTTTTCTTTCTCTTTTGGCTTCTTCTCCTCTTGTCGGCTAGTGAGGAGCATCTCATGAGTGATAAGAGATCCTACAAGCTCCTCCATAGTTAGCGTCTTGAGATCCTTTGATTCTTGTATGGCGGTGACCTTTGCCTCCCAATGTGGAGGAAGTGACCTAAGCAACTTACCCACAAGCTCATTGTAGACACCGCATTTTGACCGGACCCGAGTTCGCGTTGTTTGGGCGAAGCCTCGTCAAATCAGTGAGCCGAGGTCCCAAATTGAACCTTAGGGTAGCTTGAGGTCTCCCATAGGTCTCCGTAAAATTTCGTCGAGATCCGAACCCGTTTGCTAGATGAACGACCCAAGAGAGCGAGCGCAATGCGGATCACAAAGGGGAGTGAATTCATCTGAAGAGGGGGTTGTCCGCAGAAAAAAAGAGGTAAATATATTATTCATATGAAGAAGAGGGGTGAATTAGCTCGTTTGGGACGGAGCCAATTTCGCGCGCCAATCAAATATTCGTGCGCCCATTAATTTTGGTGCGTTCATCAAATAATGGAGTGCCAATATCAGCGGCCATCATGGAGATATATAAAAAAAAATCAAAGAGGGAAGACACTGTTCATTTTCTTGTGAAAATTAGAGAGAGAGAGAGAGAAAGAGAGATATTTGGGTTTTTCCTTTTCCTCCGATCGTCTTCTCCGACCTAGCTCCAGCAAGCCTCCGGCTGAGCTTCAATTTCCTTCTTCTTCTTCTTCCAACCTCCTCCACCTCCAAGCTCCGGCCGATCATTGCTACCTTGGATTCGTTTTCCCTTTTCGAATCTGTCTGTGAGAGAAAAATCTCAGATCTGAGATCTCAGATCTGAGAAGATTTTCTCCGATCATTTCTTGTGTTTGATTTTGCCGGATTCCGGCGAGCTCCGGTCGTGTATTCCTTTTCCTTGATTTTCTAGTTATTAATTTTCTTTTCTTTCTTTTATTCTTTAAACCATAGATCTTCAGAAACCTTTAGATTTGTAATACGAAATCTCAGATCTACATTTTAGCATTGAAAACCTTGTCTGGAACCCTTCTTTTCAGATCTATCTTCGTTCATCTGATCCGAACCTCTTCAATCATCCTCATTTTCTCCACCGCTCAGCCACTTCAGATCTTTATCTTCATTCCATTTAAACCCTATTTTTGGCCTTGAGATTTTAGATCCAATCTCAGCAGCTCTAGATTCACATTCCTTTTGTTAAATATAACATCGATCCTCATTTTTTTTCTCACCAAAATATTAGCCAGATACCGATCTGGTTTGGATCTTCGGATCTGTGTATGTTGCTGGCTTAGATCTGAAAGATCTGAAGTTAAAAAGAAAAAGAAAAATCAAGAGCACTGGTAAGGAATAGAAGAGTGTAAGGACAGCAATAGCAAAAGTAGAGATTAGCTTCTCCTTTTACTCATTTGAAAGGTAAGTCTCCTAACATTTTTATATTTTCCACTGATGCTTGCATGATCTCATCATCTACATTACCTATTTGATTGTATAGATTGATCTGCAGATTTGAGTAAGAAGATGGAGTTTTGTATTTCTGTTATTATTAAAATCTGCCCTCCCGAATTCTCATGATCTTAATTTGAATTTTATTATCTGCAAAAATATTAAGAGTTGTGGTTTAGATGTTCTTTGTGTTAGCAGATTTGAAACTCCAGTTTTGGTTTTGTGGTTGCTCATCTTGTTTTCTGCTGTGGTGGCATTGCTTCATGGGTTTAGATGTTGGTTCGATTCTCGAATGTAAGGTGACAATCTTATTTTCTGATGAATGGATGGTGGAGGATGTATACTTAATTGGTGTAGGAAATCAGATTATTACTCTACTCCGTGTCATGAGTATGAGTATTATCTGATTTCATAGGAGACCCCGTGTCGAGGGTTTGATTGTGTGCATCATTTGATCTCGTTTATTGTGGGTATGTATATACGTATGTAGTACGTCCCTAAGTCTATGTGCAAGTGAGCATGTCTCTAAATGAGGATAATTGTGTATGTAGGTATCTATGAATGTGTCTATGTGTGTGCCCATGTGTATGTATGTGTATGTATCATGTGTATGTGAGTATGTGCGTGTATTTGTGTGTGTATGTGTGATGGTAGGTGTATATTATAGTGAGATGTTGCTTGTACTTGAGTCTATGGTATAGATGTTGTCACGAATCCTTAGTTTACATATATACTAATGCTATTATTATGCTAACAGAATGCTTTTCAAAATGCTCTACTTTCTTCATTATGTAATTTTCAAAGCATTTTAGGACCCATTATATCTAACTCCTTGGTTTTAGGAACCTTGACTTGATGTTATCATTATTTGGTTTAGATAATGTTGGACTCGCTCTGTTTCTAAATTTCACACTCATCTTGTATGGATTAATTTTGAGTCTGTATATATATCATCAAGTTGGTTTTTTCGACTTCATGGTTTCCAATTCTATAAATCTGTCAATAGTCAAAATTCGTTTGATCAATAGTGAAAATGATTATGCTGCCCATAACTGTCCCTCATTTGTTGTGGAATCAAGGTAATATACTCATAGTATTCCTTCTCTTGTTGTTGGAATGTGATAAGGTCTAATAGTAGTATATTCTTTTTATATAGTTGTGAAAACATAGTGATATTTAGAGCAATCTGTGTAATGCCCTCATTACAGGATGGTCATGATAGGTATCTTTTTGAAAATTCCCTGTAATGCCCTCATTACAGGATCCTCATTTCAATATGGATGTAATGTATCTGCTTGAAAATTCTATATTAGCTCAGCTCTATTGTAATAATTGTATGGTCCTTTCTTCTATTTCCTTATGAGCTATATTAGCACAACCAGACTTTGTCACTTACCAGGTTATGGTGTTTATTATATTTAGTGAGAGGTATGCTTTAATTCGAATGGTTGGTGTATTATTAGTTTTATAAGAAATAAGCTTTTGGCATCAATCCTACTATATTAAGTTATTGACTTAGCTTAGCATTGCCCCTTCCTCTCAATGAGCTAGTTGATATAATTTTTTTGGAGCAGGCCCATGAGCATTAAAAGATAAGATGTTTGGGTAGAAATGTCATGTTGTGTTAACATTGTAACTGAATTTAGTTTATTGTTATTCTTCATAAAAGTTAAATACTTGATGACAAGGATGGTAATATAACATGTGTCTGTGTCTCAACCTATGTCTCTTTTGAGCATCAGTGGAGGTTCTGAGCATTATCATGTTTAAAGTCTTGTCACATTCATTTGTATCAGATGTCACATTCTTGTATGCCTTGTTATTCTTGACTTGGTTTGGTAAGTGCTTACTTATTTCTTGGATTCTTTTCTAAGGGTAGATGATAACACTATTATGCCCTGTTAATTGCATATAACCAGTTTGCCCCCTATGTAATAATGGGCTTTTCAAAAATAGTTTAAACTCATAATTTATCAAAGCTATATCGATGCTTTTTGAAGAGATGAGCTACTGTTATGACATAATTCTGGATGTTTGTTATTATAGATGAAGAGCTAATCTCCTGTTCTAACTTCCTTTTAGCATTTGTTATTATAGATGCTTGGGGCCGCCATTAGAGTTTGATCCTTGTTATTTCCTGAAATATGTCATTTCAAGGGCGATGAAGGAGTCATCCCAAGCCCATCTTTAGGGGACTTGCCAAGTCCTATAGTCCCCTCCTTTCTTTTTCCCTTTGTGAGACTTTCTTAGTCTTTTTAGATATCCATAGATGTTAACCAGCCCCATTCATTGCAAGGGCGATGAAGGCGCTAGTCCAAGCCCATTATTTTAGGGGACTTGCTTAGTCTTAGTAGATCTTCCCCTCTTTTATTTAGAGACTTATCTAATTTTTTTAGAAACCTTTAAGTGGTAGTTTCTCTTCCTCATTTAGGAGACCATTGTGGTCTTATTAGCGAGTTCCATGATAGGAGACATGCTTTGTCTCATTAAGGCGATCCTCCCTTGGAGACGAGCCTTGTTTTTTAGAACATCCCCCTTTGGGATGTCACTTTAGTTTGATAGAGAGTATACCCATAGGAGGCATGCCTTGCCTCATTTATAGAGCCCCTATTTGGAGACAAATCTTGTCTCATTTAGAGGTTTTCTTTTTTTTTAGAAAGCTTACCCAGCCTTATATTAGAACAGCTCTTTTTAGAGAGTCTTTGACTCATTTCCTCCTTTAAGTTGTAGTATTAGAGAGCCTTTGGCTCATTTATCCTTTTAAGGATTTTATTAGAGAGTCTTTGACTCGCTCGTCCTTTGATAGCGGTATTAGAGAGTCTTTGACTCATTTCCCCGTCCCTCTAGTTGTTTTTAGGAGCTTCTCCTTAATGTTGTCGTCACTCTTCTTTATTAGGGACTAGCACAGTCTTATTAAAGCTTTGCTTGGTTGTGATCTTAGATCATCTCGTTGCTTTTGATAGCTAGCTTTTTTCGGTTTAGGGGTTTCCCCTGTTTGCCCTAGGGTTTGGCCACAGGGTTTTGCTTTGTATATTCCCTTAGGTCTATGACCAAAAGGGTGAAAACTCTTTAAAACTTCAAAAAAAAAACATTGGAAAAGTTTTAAAATCCAAAAAACATTTAATATTTTAAAAATCAAAAACATTAAAAATTCAAAATATCAAAAATACTTGAAAAACTTCTAAAAAGCCAAAAGTGTTGAGTGTTTTAGAAGTAGCAATTAGGAGAGTTCATTTCGAACTACGTTGGCTTGATCCTCTTTCACGAGGTACGTAGTGCAGCTTGGGATCTTTATCCCAAGTCCAGCCAAACCTTTAAAAATAAATTTGTCAAACCTTCCAAAAATGCAAAAGCTTCTTCAAAACCTTTTTCAAAGAGATCTTCCCCTAAAGTTAGGAGTCTGTCCTAGCCGTTTGGGTTGTTTTAGAGTTAGGAGTCTGTCCTGATTTGTTTGATATGGTGTGTCCTGTCGTGTGAGTATCCCTAGAGTTAGGAGGCCTCGAATCGATCAGTTAGACATTTAGTCGAACCGATGGCTAGGCTAGGAAGCATATAGTTAGCCCATGGTTTTCATTAGGTTGCACAGCCTAGATACACATAGGTTATAGGACCCACCTGCATTGGCTTAAGGCTAATCAACTTGCATTAGTTAAGACATATATAGAGTCCTAAAAATTACAATGCACATGAATTTAAGCAGTTATACAAAAAGCTTTAAAAATTAGTCGAGTCTAGTAGATTGAGTCTAGGTTAGTGGTTCTAGATGGTTAGGCATCGTAGTTAGAATAGGTCATCGAACTACGTTGACTCCGATTCTTCCCGAGGCCGGGATACGTAGAGCAGCTGGGATGGACGGCCATCTTGGTCCGAGTCAAGTCGCATTAGAGTTAGGACTTGTTTTGTCCTGCCATATATAGGATTGATTTGTGTTTTATGTTTTGATGTGTTTTCTTACTTTCTTGTACTGATCGTATACCTTTAGCTATAGCTTGCATGTGTTTGCACATCAGAACTTAGACACCCATTAGGCTTGTCACTCATAACCTAGCTATGCTTAGGTGATACATCTTTCATTTTATTTTATGTGTGCTTATTATTTTATCCTCAAGAAATGCATGCTTAGATAGACGACTCCTGAGGATTGTTCCCATTTCACATGATTTTTACCCAAACTTCTTTGGAGTTAATAATAAATGGCATAAGAGACCAAGTGCTTGCACTCGGACGAATCGGGGGTGCTCTCAGACCTTCCCCATTCGTAACCAGGCACGAACCCATATATATTTCTGGTTATCGATTGCACAGAGGATTTGATTTTAGGGTTCCATGGCATATCCATGGATGGCGACTCTGAGTTTATTTCAGGTATGTCTTGGTTTCGAGCTTTGGCTCAGGATCAAGACATATCTCTTTCTTTTTATATCGCCACTCGTGCTATGCTATGAGGGTGGCATCCGTTTTGAGAGTTCCTTGGTAGAGTTCTCCTTCATACGTGGATGATCCAGAGGGTGTTAGGGACTCGTTCCCTCACCTATTTCGGATCGGGGTCCACAGTCATCAGTAGGATAAGATTTACTAAGATTAGCTAATTCATTTGATATTTTAGAAAATCGGGTATACATTTCAGAAATACTTTCATTTTGACCCATTCTAAACATTTCATATATGCTCTTTAACAAGTTTATTTTGGAATCCTTGACTTCTGATGGTCCCTCATGGGTAACGGCAAAAGTATCCCAAATAACCTTGGCGGAATAAAAAAGAGCTACTCTATTAAACTCCTCCGTAGATAAGGCGCAAAACAAAGAGTTTATAGCTTCGTAATTTAAATTTGCATGCCTTTTCTCTACAACATTCCATTCTTCAAATGGTTTGGAAGGCAAAGTGTATTCATTCTCATCAATATGCCAAAGCTCCACATCTATCGAAAGAAGATAGATGCACATCCTTGTCTTCCAATGTCCACAGTTGGACCCATCAAAGAAAGGAGGTCTAGTTGTGGAATGGCCTTCCGGAAGTCCGGTTCCATTTATGTTTGCCATTTCACAATTAGAAAGTTGCCAATGATCTTATGATCTTTCCCTTGTTAAATTTTTAAAACAAATTTACCAAAGATTTCAAGAAAAGAAAATCTTTTAAGAGCCAAGGCTCTGATACCAAGTAAAATTCCAAGGGTAGGCCCGAGTACTATTCTAATGGCAACTTATGAGGAAGTAAAATTAGGTTCCTAACAAGTTTTAAGCTTTTGAAAACTCTAACCCAATTTTGGAGATTTAAGAGATCAAAAAGAAATTAAGCATACAAGTTAAATCCTAAGTGCAATGCAAATGTAAAGCAAGAGATAAGAGAGAGTGCACCCGAGATTTAAAGTGGTTCGGTCCTCAAAACTCGAGGCCTACTCCAGTCCACCAACCAAACCCGTTGATGGCTTCACTATGTTGATCTTCTTAACTTCGGCGAAGATCGGTGCCAATTACAATTCCAATTGCCTTTAACCTTGGTGGCAATCCTCTCCACGGAGAGAGGGCTCCGCTTCTCCGAACACTCGCCCAAATACAATCGTTTGAACAAGAAAGAAAGAACAAAAAATCCCTCACAAGGGTTTACAAGGTTGAAGAAGATGTACAAATTTGAGCCCATGATCCAAATCCTAATTCTAGAGGATGAGAGGCATAAACAAGCTTCATACACTCTTAGGATATTCCAATAGGTTTTTTTGGAGTGTTAGGATTGATAGTTGGGAAGTTTATAATACCCATATATATAGAAAACTCAAATATGACCGTTTGAGGGGCATAATGTTAAATCTGGCAAAATCCCCAACGGTCATAATTTTGTTCTCGAACAAGTGGTCTCGGAGTTCCGAGAATTTCTCTCGGAGTTCTAGGAATTGAAACAGAAGATTGAAAAATGTTACTGGACCAAATCTCGGAGCTCCGAGAAGCCTATTTCCAGCAGATTTTCAATTCTTGTTTCTTTATTCATTTGGGCTTCCAACTCTACACCAAGTTGGGATTGTTATGAGGGTTCCAAAGTGTTGGAACACCACAAGGACAATCTCTTAAACATTTTAGGGTGTGTGAGATACTTATTTATGCCTCTAAACATCTAAACTAGGATTGGATCTTTACATTCTAAAACGACTTCGATCTTCAATTGCGATGCTTCAAGTCTCCATACGTCTTGGATCTCCGATGTCTTTGGCCTTCCTAATGTGGTCCAATGAGAGCTTCTTGGCCTTAATCCAAGCAATCTTGTCTTAAGACAATCATGATCTACAACTTAGACATACAAACACATTAGTGATATAAAATCACTTGTGTATTGGATTCATCAAAAGAAGATGGGAATGCCAAGGTGGGAACCGTTGGGCTTACACTATGGTTTCCTATGTCTAAAAGATGGATGTTTTATAAAGTTTATATAATAAGAAACTTTTTATTTTTTCAATCTCCTTCATTCGTCAACTAAATCTAAGATTCAATATCATCTTATCCTTATCCCAAACCATGGTTAAAAGCTCATTGACACCATATCTAAGGTGTCTTATGCTTAAAAGATGGATGTTTTATAAAGTTTCTAAAATGACAAATTTTCTTTTTTTACAATCTCCGTCATTCATTAATTAAATCTAAGATTCAATACCATCGCATCCTCATATCGAAACTTGGCTAAAAGCCCCTTCACACAATCTCTAGGGTTTTATATGTCATAAAGATAGATATTCTATATAATTTCCAAAATAAGAAACTTTTTATTTTTTCAATCTCCAACCCTCATCAACTAAATCTAAGATTCAATATTATCTCATCCTCATCTTAAAACTTGGATAAAAGCTCCTTCACACCATCTCTAAGGTTTACTAAGTCTACAAGATTGATGTTTTATGTTTCTAAAATAAGAAAATTTCTATGTTTTCAATCTCCATCCTCCATCAACTAAATCTACAATTCAATACCATCTCATCCTCATCTCAAAACTCGGCTAAAAGCTCCTTAACACCATCTCTAGGATTTTTTATGTCTGAAAGATGGATGTTTTATAAAGCTTCTAAAAATAGAAACTTTCTATTTTTTCAATCTCCATCCTTCATAAACTAAATCTAAGATTCAAAACCAACTCATCATCATCGTAAAACTTCCCTAAGAACTCCATGACACCATCTCTAGGGTCTCTTATGTAAAAAAGATGGATGTTTTATAAACTTTCTAAAATAAGAAATTTTCTATTTTTTCAATCTCCATTCTTCATCAACTAAACCTAAGATTCGAAACCATCTCATCGTCATCCCAAAACTTGGCTAAAAGCTCCTTGACACCATCTCTAGGGTCTCCTGTGTTTAAAAGATGGATGTTTTTACAATCTCCATCCTTCTTCAACTTAATCTAAGATTCAATACTATTGCATCCTCATCTCAAAACTTGGCTAAAAGCTCCTTGACACTATCACTAGGTTTTTATATGTCTAAAAGATAGATATTTTATAAAAAATTTAAAATAAGAAACTTTCTATTTTTTCAATCTCCATCATTCATCAACTAAATCTAAGATGCAATATCATCTCATCCTCATCTAAAAACTTGGCTAAAAGCTCCCTTACACCTTCTCTAGGGTTTAATAAGTCTAAAAGAATGATATTTTATAAATTTTCTAAAATAAGAAACTTTCTATTTTTTCAATCTCAATCCTTCATCAACTAAATCTAGGGTTTCCTACGTCTAAATGATGGATGTTTTTTAAAGTTTGTAAAATAACAAACTTTCTATTTTTTCAGTCTCCATCATTTATCAAATAAATCTAAGATTTAATACCATCTCATCCGCATTTCAAAACATGGCTAATAACAACTTTACACCATATCTAGGGTTTATAAAGTCTAAAAAATTGATGTTTTATAAAGTTTCTAAAATAACAAACTTTCTATTTTTTCAATATCTATCCGTCATCAACTAAATCTAAGATTCAATACCCTCTCATTCTCATCCCAAAACATGGCTAAAAGCTCCCTGACACCATCTCTAGGATTTCCTATGTCTGAAAGATGTATGTTTTATAAGATTTCTAAAATAAGAAACTTTCTATTTTTTTAATCTCCACCTTCCTCAACTAAATATAAGATTCATTACCTTCTCATCATCACCCCAAAACTTGACTAAAAGCTCATTGAGACCATCTCTACGGTCTCCTTTTTAATAAAATATTGATGTTTCATAAACTTTTAAAAATAAGAAACTTATATTCTTTCCATCTCCATCATTCATCAACTAAATCTAAGATTAAATATCATCTCATCCTAATCCCAAAACATGGTTAAAAGCTCCTTAACACCATCTCTAGGTTCTCTTATGTTTAAAAGATGAATGTTTTATAAAGTTTCTAAAATAAGAAACTTTCTATTTTTTCAATCTTCATCCTTTATCAACTAAATCTAAGATTCAATACCATCTCATCCTTTTCTCAAAACTTGGCTAAAAGCTCCTTCGCACATTCTGTAGGGTTTCCTATGTCTAAAAGGTTAATATTTTATAAAGTTTATAAACTAAGAGACTTTATATTTTTTTAATCTCCATCCTTCATCAACTAAATCTAACATTGAATTTCATCTCATCCTTATCCCAAAATTTGGCTAAAAGCTCCTAGACAGCATCTCTAGGGTTTCTTATGTCTAGAAGATGGATATCTTATAAAGCTTCTAAAATAAGAAACTTTCTATTTTTTTCACTCTCTATCCTTAATCAACTAAATCTAGGATTCAATATCATCTCATTGTCATCTCAAAACTTTTCTAATAGCTCCTGGACATCATCTCTAAGGATTCTTATATCTAAATATGGATGTTTTATAAAGTTTCTAAAATAAGAATTTCTATTTTTTCAATCTCCATCCGTCATCATCTAAATCTAGGATTCATTACCCTCGCAATCTCATCTCAAAACTTGGGTAAAAGCGCCTTGACATCATCTCTATTGTTTCTTAAGTCTGAAAGATGGGTGTCGTACAAAGAATCAATAGAAAGTGTTGGATGTTTTAGCCAAGTTTTGAGATGAGGATGACATAGAGCTTTTCCTATGTCTAAAAGATGGATGTTTTATAAAGTTTCTAAAATAAGAAACTTTCTATTTTTTCAATCTCGTTCCTTTATCAACTAAATCTAAGATTTAAAATCATCTCATCCTCATCTCAAAATTTGGCTGAAAGCTCCTTGACACCATCTCAAGGGTTTCCTATGTCTAAAAGATTATTGTTTTATAAAGTTTCTAAAATTGGAAACTTTCTATTTTTTCAATCTCCATTCTTTATCAACTAAATCTGAGATTCAATATCAACTCATCCTCTTCCCAAAACATGGCTAAACGCACCATGACACATTATCTAGGGTCTCTTACGTCCAAAAGATTGATGTTTTATAAAGTTTCTAAAATCTAAAATAAGAAACTTTCTATTTCTCAATTTCCATCCTTTATCAACAAATTCTAAAATTCAATATCATCTCATCCTCATCTCAAAACATGGCTAAAACCTCCTTGATATCATCACTAGAGTTCCCTATGTCTTAAAGATTAATGTTTTATAAAGTTTATAAAATAAGAAACTTTCTATTTTTTAAATCTCCAAGTTTAATCAACTAAATCTACGATACAATCCCTCTCATCATCATCTCAAAAATCAACTAAATCTAAGATACAATACCCTCTTATCATCATCTCGAAACTTGGCTAAAAGCTCCTTCACACCATCTCTAGGGTTTACTAAGTCTAAAAGATTGATGTTTTATAAATATTCTAAAATCAGAAACTTTCTATTTTTTCAATCTCTATCCTTAATGAACTAAATCTAAGATTCAATACCATCTAATCCTCATCTCAAAACTTGGCTAAAAGCTCGTTGAAATCATCTCTAGGGTTTTCTATGTTTAAAAGATGGATGTTTTATATAGTTTCTAAATTCAGAAACTTTCTTTTTCTACAATCCCCATCCTTCATCAACTAAATCTATGATTTAATACCATCGCATCCTCATCTCAAAACTTAGCTAAAAGCTCCTTCACACTATCTCTACGATTTTTATTGTCTAAAAGATAGATATTTTAAAAAATTCCTACCAGAAGAAACTTTCTATTTTTTCAATCGTCATCCTTCATACACTAAATCTAAGATTCAATACCATCTCATCATCATCTTAAAACTTGGCTAAAAGCTCATTCACACCATCTCTTGGGTTTACTAAGTTTAAAACATTGATAATTTATAAAGTTTTTAAAATAAGAAACTTTATATTTTTTCAATTTCCATCCTTCATCAACTATATCTAAGATTCAATACCAACACGTTCACATCCCAAAACTTACCTAAAAGCTTATTGACATCATCTCCAGGGTTTCCTTTGTCTAAAAGATTGATGTTTTATAAAGTTTCTAAAATATGAAACTTTTAATTTTTTCAATCTCCATCTTTCATCAACTAAATCTAAGACTCCATTTCATCTCATCCCCATCCCAAAGCTTGGCAAAAACCTCCTAGACACTATCTCTAAGTTTTCTATGTCTAAAGATAGGTGTCTTATAAAGTTTCTAAAATAAGAAGCGTTCTATTTCTTCAATCTCCATCCTTCATCAACTAAATCTAAGATTAAATTTCATCTCATCCTCATCCTAAAACTTGCCAAAAGCTCGTTGACACAATCTCTAGGGTATCCTATGTCTAAAAGATGGATGTCTTAAAAAGTTTATAAATTAAGAAACTTTCTATTTTTACAATCTCCATCATGCGTCAACTAAATCTAAGTTTCAAATTCATCTCATCCTCATCTCAAAACTTGGCTAAAAGCTCCTTGACAGCATCTGTAGGGTTTTCTACGTCTAATAGATGTATATTTTATAAAGTTTCTAAAATCAGAAACTTTCTATTTTTTCAATTCTCATCCTCAACCTAAAACTTGGCTAAAAGCTCATTGACACCATCTACAGGGTTTCATTACCATAGCATCCTCATCTCAAAACATGCCTAAAAGCTCCTTCACACAATCTTTAGGGTTTCATGTCTAAAAGATAGATGTTTATAAAGTTTCTAAAATAAGAAACTCTTTATTTTGTCCCCATCCTTCATCACATAAATCTAAGATTCAATACCATCGCTAACTCATCCCAAAACTTAGCTCAGAGCACCTTGACACCATTTCTAGGGTTTACTAAGTGTAAAAGATTGATGTTTTACAAAGTTTCTAAAATAAGAAACTTTCTATTTTCAATCTCCATCATTCAACAAGTAAATCTAAGATTCATTATTCTCTCATTCTCATCCCAAAACTTGGCTAAAAGCTCATTAGCATCATCTCTAGGGTTTCCTATGTCTAAAAGATTGATGTTTTATAAAGTTTCTAAAATCAGAAACTTTCTGTCTTTTCAATCTCCATCCTTCATCCACTAAATATAAGATTCTAACTCATCCCAAAACTTAGCAAAAAGAACATTGACACCATCTATAGCGTCTCCTATGTCTAAAAGATGAATGTTTCATAAAGTTTCTAAAAAAAGAAACTTTCTATTTTTCAACCTCCATCCTTCATCAATAAAATCTAAGATTCAATACCATCTCATCATCATCCCAAAAGTTGGCTAAAAGCTCCTTGACACCATCTCGTAGGGTTTCATGTGTCTAAAAGATAAATTTTTTATAAAGTTTCTAAAATAAGAAACATTTTATTTGTTTGCCATCCTTCATCAACTAAATTTAAGATTCAATACCTTCGCTAACTCATCCCAAAACTTGGCTCAAAGCTCCTTAACACCATCTCTAGGGTTTCCTATGTCTAAAATAAGAAACTTTCTATTTTTTCAATCTCTATTTTTCATCAACTAAATCTATGATTCAAAATCATCTTATCTTCATCCCAAAACATGGCTAAAAGCTCATTCACACCATCTTTAGGGTCTCATATGTCTTGAGGATGTATGTTTTATAAAGTTTCTAAAATAAGAAACTTTCTATTTTTTCAATTCTCACCCTTAACCAAAACTTAGCTAAAAGCTCCTTGACACCATCTATAGGATTTCCTATGTCTAAAAGAATAATATTTTATAAAGTTTCTAAAATAAAAAACTTTCAGTTTTTTCTTTCTCCATCCTTCTTCAACTAAATTTAAGATTCAATACCATCGCATCCTCTTCTCAAAATATAGCTAAAAGCTCCTCGACACAATCTCTAGGGTTTCATATGTCTAAAAGATAGATGTTTTATAAAATTCCTTAAATAAGAAATTTTTTTTTTCTCCCCATCCTTCATCAACTAAATCTAAGATTCAATACCATCGTTAACTCATCCCAAAACTTGGCTTAGAGCTCCTTGTCACCATTTCTAGGGTTTACTAAGTGCAAATGATTGCTGTATTACGAAGTTTCTAAAATAAGAAACTTTCTTTTTTTTCAATCTCCATCATTCATCAAGTAAATCTAAGATTCAATATCCTCTCATTCTCATCCAAAAATTTGGATAAAAGCTATATGACATCATCTCTAGGGTTTCCTATGTCTAAAAGATGGATGTTTTTTAAAGTTTCAAAAATCAGAAACTTTCTATCTTTTCAATCTCCATCATTCATCCACTAAATCTAACATTCAATACCCTCTCATTCTCATCCCAAAACATGGCTAAAAGGTCGTTGACATCATCTCTAGGGTTTCAATACCATAAAAGATGGATGTTTCATAAAGTTTCAAAAATAAGAAAGTTTCTATTTCGTCAATCTCTATCCTTCATCAACTAAATCTAAGATTCAATTGCATTTCATCATCATCCCAAAACTTGGCCAAAAGCACATTAACACAATCTCTAGGGTCTCCTATGTCTAAAAGATGGATGTTTTATAAAGTTTCTAAAATTAGAAACTTTCTGTTTTTTCAATCTCAATCCTTCATCAACTAATTCTAAGATTCAATACCATCCCATCCTAATCTCAAAACTTGGCTAAAAGCTCCTTAACACCATTTCTATGGTTTCCTATGTTTAAAAAATGGATGTTTTACAATGTTTCTAAAATAAGTTACTTTCTATTTTTCAATCTTCATCACCAAAATCTAAGATTTTAAACCATTTCATCATCATCCCAAAACCAGACAAAAAACTCTTTGACACCATCTCTAGGGTCTCATATGTCTAAAAGATGGATGTTTTATAAAGTTTCTAAAATAAGAAACTTCCTATTTTTTCATTCTCCATCCTCTAACAACTAAACCTAAGATTTAATACCATCTCATCATCTTCTCAAAACTTGGCAAAAAGCTCATTCACACCATCTCTAGGGTTTCATATGTCTAAAAGATGGATGTTTTATAAAGTTTCTATGATTAGAAACTATCTGTTTTTCAATCTTCATCCTTCATTAACAAAATCTAAGATTCAATACATTCTCATCCTATGATCAAAACTTGGCTAAAAGCTCATTGAAACCATCTCCTAGGGTTTCATATGTCTAAAAGATAGATTTTTTCTAAAGTTTCTAAAATAAGAAACTTTTTATTTTTTCGCTATCCTTCATTTTTTTCGCTATCCTTCATCAACTAAATTTAAGATTAAATACCATCGCTAACTCATCCCAAAACTTGGCTCAAAGCTCCTTGACACCATCTCTAGGGTTTCCTATGTCTTAAAGGTGGAAGTTTTATAAAGTTTCTAAAATAATAAAGTTTCTATTTTTTCAATCTCTATTTTTCAATAACTAAATCTAAGATTCAAAATGATCTTATCTTCATCCTAAAACATGGCTAAAAGCTCATTGACACTATCAATAGGGTCTCATATGTCTAAAAGTAAGAAATTTTTTATTTTTACAATCTCATCCTTTATCAACTAAATCTAAGATTCTTTACCCTCTCATTCTCATCTCAAAACTAGGCTAAAAGCTCGTTGACATCATCTGTAGAGTTTCATTACTATAAAAGATAATTCTAAAAGCTCCTTAATGTGGTGCTTAAGAGGGAAGAAGAAGAAAATTACAACTCAAGAACACAACAAGAAAAGAAGAAGAAAATGGGAGCAAAGCTCAACCCAATTGATATTCCATCAATTACATAAGTTTATCAACATCCAAAATCCCCTCTAAAGATGATTTCTAACTCTTTAAATAAAAGAAAACCAAAGCAAATTCGTTCAAGATCCTCCACTAGCTAGCTTAGGGACTAACATAACATTAATTGCATTGGAACTCACTAACTTTGACTGTTTTGGGAACCCACAGACACATTCCACAAAAACTACGATAACTTTCTGCCCTCTAGTCCAATTTTCAAGCACAAATACTTGTTGGAAAGATCTCAAAGAGACCTACAACTTTGTAGTTTACTGTAAGCCCAAGGGTCTACTCTCCTATCTTGTTTTGATGATTCTAAACATAATTGATTGTGTTTTTGAATACTAATCAATTTGCTTTGAAGTGTTGTGTTTGAGATAGGATTGATCATTGAAGAAACCAACACACAACATGGTCATGCTTGGAGATATCTCATACAAGAGTCAAAGGAGCTAAGTGAAGCTCACCTCATCTCTCAAGCAAGCATACACAAGATGGAAGATCAATTGAAGACCAAGACTAAAGAGAAGTTGAAAGCTACATAGGTATCATTGTACATCCTTTCTCTTTAGATTTCCAAGTCAAGGCAAAGTGTTTTCAAAATGTTTTTTCAAAGAACACTTAAGAACTTAAAATGGATTAGTGAATGGTTATGTGGTGGACCAACATGTTGGGACCCTCATAAACATTCCAAAATAACCATAGGAGTTGAGTTCCAAAAGCTAAAAATCAAATCAGCAATAAAAATCAAAATCTGTGGATTTTTAGGCTTCTCGGAACTCCGAGATTTTTTCTCGGAGCTCCGAGCTCGGAACTCCGAGAGTTCCCTCGGAACTCCGAGAAAAGGTCCAGTAGCATCTGGACATTTTCTCGGAACTCCGAGAAAATTTCTCGGAACTCCGAGAAATGGTCCAGTAGAAATTTTATTTCTTCTGGCCGTTGTCTCGGAACTCCGAGAATATTTCTCGGAACTCCGAGAACCTCGCGACAGACTAAAAAATAGCCGTTGGGATTCAAATTAATTTTTGGTTTTTGATATTTCCACCCCCAAACGGTCATATTCTTTGGTGTGGCTATATATACAACATGTAGAGAAGTTTTTCACTCTCTCTTGATCTTTGAAAAACATCCTTAAGCATCAAAAACATTTGCAATCCATTTTAGCTTGAGTTTTTGTTTTTCATCCTAAACTTGCCTTTCACTTGTGAATCTTTTGAGTTTGGATATAGTAGTGCTTTCACTTGCAAATCACCATCTTTGAAGAGCAATCAAGGGTCTACAAAGAGCATCAAGCTTTCAAGAAGAAGCCAAGCTATTCTCTTTCAAATCTTGTATAGGTGGCTAGGGCATTCCTTTTTTAATTCCCTAGAGAGCAACCGCTTAGAACTCGGCGGAGAAGGAGAGTCTTTGTAAAGGTGTAAGGGCATCCTTGTTTAATATCCCTTGGAATTGTAACCGCCTCGGAGCCGGGCATCGTGGAGGTCTCCAATAGTGGAATCCCTCAAGTGCGACCTTGAGTAGAGTGGAGTAGGCCGTTGGCCGAACCACTATATATCGGTGTGTCATTTCTCACTCTTGCATTTCCATTATTGTTTTGGTTTGGCATTTCACTTTGTTCTTTCAATTATATTTGCACTAACCAAATATTTAATTAAGTGAAGAAAAATTCCAATTAGGGTTTATAGATAATTTTCAAAAGGCCTAATATTGAGTTAAATTCAATTCACCCCCCCTCTTGAGTATTTCAATTGGTATCAAAGCCTCGTCTCTATTTTTTTTTGAAAACCCTAACCGGTTTAGAGTAAAGATTCAAAAATGGCAAACTACCCTCAACATCATGAAGGTTATTCAAACACTAGGCCACCCTATTTTGATGGTACAAATTATGGTTTTTGGAAAACTAAAATGAAAATCTTTTTAACTCAAGACTATCAAATGTGGAGAGCAATTAATAATGAATATATCCTACCCACAAGAAATTTAAATGATTGGACCGAAGCCGAACAACAAGCTTCGAATTATAATGCCAAAGCCATGAATTCTCTCATTTGTGCTCTATCTCCCGGAGAATTCAATAGAGTATCAAATTTGAATTCGGCTAAGGAAATTTGGGACACTCTAGAAGTCACCCATGAAGGAACCAATCAAGTTAAAGAATCTAAAATGAACCATCTTTTTCGGCAATATGAACTTTTTCAAATGACACCCGATGAAACAATTGCCGACATATACACTAGATTCACCAATCTTGTAAATGGATTAAGGGGACTTGGAAAACAATTTTCCAATAGAGATTTAGTAACTAAAATTCTTAGATCCCTACCTTTGTCTTGGGAATCCAAAACCTCCGCAATCACCGAAGCCAAGGACATGAACACTTTGAACCTAGATGAACTTATAGGGTCCTTGATCACACATGAAATGATTTTCAAAACAAAAGCACCCGAAATCGAAACTAAAATCGAAAAAGGAAAAGGAATTGCTTTTGCTTGTAATGTAGGTGAAAGTGAAGATGCAAAGGAAGACATCGAGGATGAAGTAGCTCTCCTAACAAGAAGGATCAAATTCTTGCAAAGAAACATGGGAGGCATGAGAAATAGAAGGACCAATCCTCCATTCAAGAAGAAAGAAGAAGTTGGTGATGGATCTTCTCAACCCCGATGTTACGGTTGCAAGAAGCTTGGACACATTCGCCCGGATTGTCCACTCAACAATGAACCTACTTCAAACAACCGCTTCAAGAGAAGAGAAGGCAAGAAAGGAATGTCCGCCACATGGGATGAGGAGATTGAAAGCGAAGGCGAACAAAATGATGGGGAAGATTGCCTATTAGCAAGAAATGTGTGCTTCATGGCCTCAACAAACGACAACAATGAGGTAAACACTTTAAATGATGTCATTATCTTACAAGAAGTTTTAGATTCCTTACAAAGTGCAAATGATGAACTTGAAATTCAATTTGATAAAATTGCATCACTTGAAAATTCTCTTGCTAACATGACAAAAGAATTTGGTTGGTTAAAAAAGGATCATAAATTCTTAGATGATGAAAATGAAAAATGCAAAGTAGAGATTCATGAGCTAAATGCTACCATTAAGACTTTGAATGAAAATCGACAAAATCTTTCTATTGAAAATAACAAACTAAAGCATGAAAACGGTAAACTATCTTTTGAATATGATGAACTCAAGAAACTCTTTGAAAAATTTGAAAATAGTTCATTAAAATTGGATAAACTTGTAAATCTTCAAAGAATGTCAAGTGACAAAAGTGGACTTGGACATAGATGGAATACCACAATATCTAACTATAAAAACAAACTTGAAAAGACTTCCTCTAGTAGTACCAAAATTTGCTTTTATTGTGGATTGTTAGGTCATTATAAAGTTGCTTGCTTACATGCTAAACAAGATAAGATCAAATTGAACTCTAAAGTGAAAACAAATGAACATAGCAAGATTAGGAAGATTTGGGTACCTAAGGGATCTCACTTGCCTATTCCTATGTAGGTATGCCTTAAAAGCCACAACAAGAGGAACACATGGTACCTTGATAGTGGATGCTCTAGACACATGACTGGAGACCTCACTCAATTCGCATCACTATCACTCAAGGATGGTGGAGAAGTTACCTTTGGAGATGACAAGAAAGGAAAAGTCAAAGGTGAAGGCACCATAGGTAACTCTACCTCTCCCATACATGATGTACTCTTTGTTGATGGATTGTCCCATAATCTTATTAGCATTAGTCAATTATGTGATAATGGTTTTGAAGTTGTCTTCAATCCCGACAAATGCATTGTTAAAAATAAGATAAATGGAGAAGTAAAATTCATAGGGTCTAGAGACAATAACATTTATACAATTGGACTAGATGATCTTAGACTCCAAAAAGTGACTTGTCTAAATGCCATTAGTGAGGATTCTTGGCTATGGCATAGGAGGTTGGGTCATGCCGGAATGGATCTCATTTCGACCCTCTCCTCAAAAGAAAGTGTTAGAGGATTGCCTAAGTTCAAATTCATCAAGGATCACATTTGTAGAACTTGTCAATTAGGAAAACAATTGAAAAGCTCTTTTGCACCTAAAAATATGATTTCAACCTCCTACCCCTTGGAGCTACTTCATATGGATCTTTTTGGACCAATGAAGACTAGTAGCCTAGGTGGAAAGAGGTACGTGTTTGTAGTTGTTGATGACTACTCACGATTCACATGGGTCATATTTCTAGGACATAAAGATGAAACTTATGAAAACTTCCTAACATTATGCAATCAAATTCAAAATGAAAAAGGTGTTGCCATCTCCCACATTAGAAGTGATCATGGAACGGAATTTGAAAATGTACACTTTGACACTTACTGTAATGAACATGGCATTAAACATAATTTTTCCGCACCTAGAACACCTCAACAAAATGGAGTAGTAGAAAGAAAGAATCGAACTCTCCAAGAAATGGCTAGAACAATGTTGCATGAAAATGATCTCCCTAGATATTTTTGGGCAGAAGCGGTTAGCACCGCTTGCTATATCATAAACAGGGTATACTTAAGGCCAATCTCTAAGAAAACACCTTATGAGCTTTGGAAAAACTTGAAACCAAATATAAGCTATTTTAGAGTGTTTGGATGTAAATGCTTCATTTTGAACATTAGAGATAATTTACATATATTTGATAAGAAGTCGGATGATGGAATATTCTTAGGGTATTCTTCTCATAGCAAAGCATATAGAGTATTTAATAGGAGAACCCTAGTAGTAGAAGAATCCATGCATGTGACATTTGATGAAAGAGAGCCAACACCTCAAGAAATGCCACATGATGAGGATGAACCCGTTGAACATCTTTCTCCAAAATTGAGTGCTCCTCCTCATGCATCTACTAGTCATACACCACCTAGTGAGGAAGTAGAAAATGAAAATGATGCCTCATTACCTAGGGATAGGAGAACATTGGTTGATCATCCTGAATCCCAAATCTTAGGTGATGCCACATTGCCAGTAAGAACTAGATCATACTATCGTAGTGTGAGCAATAATTTGGCATTCCTATCCGAATTGGAACCAAAATCCATCAAGGAAGCAGAAAAGGATGAATATTGGTTGATGGCCATGCAAGAAGAGTTGAGTCAATTCGAAAGGAACAAGGTATGGAGGCTAGTACCTAGACCTAGTGATCATCCAGTCATTGGCACGAGATGGGTGTATAGAAATAAATTGAATGAAAATGGAATTATCACTAGGAATAAAGCTAGGCTTGTAGCCCAAGGGTACAATCAGGAGGAAGGGATAGATTATGATGAGACATTTGCTCCTGTTGCCCGTATGGAGGCTATTAGGATACTTTTGGCATATGCATCTCATAAAGGATTTAAACTATATCAAATGGATGTCAAAAGTGCCTTCCTAAATGGCTATATCCAAGAGGAAGTGTATGTTGAGCAACCTCCAGGTTTTGAAGACTTCAAACATCCAAATCATGTCTTCAGGCTTGATAAAGCCTTATATGGATTAAAGCAAGCTCCTAGAGCTTGGTATGAGAGGCTTTGCACTTTCTTAGTTGAAAAGGGATTCGAGATGGGAAAGGTGGATAAAACCTTATTTATCAAAAGAGAAAATCATGATATCCTCCTTGTCCAAATCTATGTGGATGATACCATCTGTGGCTCAACTAATCAAAAATTGTGTGATGAATTTGCAACCTTAATGAAAAATGAATTTGAAATGAGCATGATGGGAGAGTTAACCTACTTCTTAGGACTCCAAATTAAACAATACAAAAATGGAAGTTTTTTAAATCAAGAAAAATATACAAAGGAGTTATTAAAGAAGTATGGCATGGATAGCAGTAAGACATCAAGAATTCCCATGAGTACTACTGCTAAGCTAGAAAAAGATGAATTTGGCAAATCTGTGGATCAGAAATTGTATAGGGGTATGATAGGTAGTTTGCTCTATTTGACAGCCAGCAGACCAGACATTATGTTTACTGTCTGTCTCTGTGCTCGATTTCAATCGGATCCTAAAGAATCTCACCTATCGGCAGTTAAGAAGATCTTCAAGTACTTAAAAGGAACCCAAAGTCTAGGACTGTGGTATGAAAGATCATCTTCCTTCACTCTCATCGGATATTCAGATGCAGACTTTGCTGGATGTAGAGTAGATAGGAAAAGCACTAGTGGGACTTGCCAATTCTTGGGTAAATCACTTGTTTCATGGTTTAGCAAGAAGCAAAATTCAGTAGCTCTGTCCACAACAGAAGCAGAATATGTGGCAGCTGGAGCTTGCTGTGCTCAAGTCCTATGGATGAAAAGCACATTGATGGACTATGCAATCAAAATGGAAAATATTCTCATCCAATGTGACAATACTAGTGCTATAAGCTTAACAAAGAACCCCATACAACACTCAAGAACAAAACACATTGAGATTAAGCACCACTTCATCAGAGATCACTCACAAAAAGGGGATATTTGCTTAAAATATATCAACACTGAAGAACAATTAGCGGATATCTTTACAAAACCCCTTAGTGATGATAGAATTTGCTATATCCGAAGTGCCTTAAACATATGGAGTGCGGATCAAATCAAAGAAATTGCCAAATAAATACTTTGTGCCTTTAACCAGCTTATCTATATAGTATTTATATATATAATCTTTGTTTGGTAGTATCTGCATGAATGAGATGTCAAATTTTTAATCTTAAAAATCACTCAATTGATATTCTTAGCCTTCTTAGTTTTTCTAAGTTGGAGAGGTATCTTCACTTTAATTAAAATACCTAACATCTTGACATATGTCAACATCTCGATCATGAACAGGTATATGTGCATTACTTGGTTATATAATTTTATACCATAAGCATTGATTCAGGGGGAGTTATCCACTCCTATTTTTTTTTACACCCTTTCTGTCGATGACAAAAGGGGGAGAAGTTTGAAATTGATTATCTATTCAATTGACTATATGCACCACTTGCTTATAACTTGTATCATTTATATGTGTGCATATATTGAGGGGGAGTTCTAGTATTCACTTGCCTACTATGTCACTCCACACACACCTCATAATCAATTTTGTTTGTCATCATCAAAAAGGGGGAGATTGTAAGCCCAAGGGTCTACTCTCCTATCTTGTTTTGATGATTCTAAACATAATTGATTGTGTTTTTGAATACTAATCAATTTGCTTTGAAGTGTTGTGTTTGAGATAGGATTGATCATTGAAGAAACCAACACACAACATGGTCATGCTTGGAGATATCCCATACAAGAGTCAAAGGAGCTAAGTGAAGCTCACCTCATCTCTCAAGCAAGCATACACAAGATGGAAGATCAATTGAAGACCAAGACTAAAGAGAAGTTGAAAGCTACATAGGTATCATTGTACATCCTTTCTCTTTAGATTTCCAAGTCAAGGCAAAGTGTTTTCAAAATGTTTTTTCAAAGAACACTTAAGAACTTAAAATGGATTAGTGAATGGTTATGTGGTGGACCAACATGTTGGGACCCTCATAAACATTCCAAAATAACCATAGGAGTTGAGTTCCAAAAGCTAAAAATCAAATCAGCAATAAAAATCAAAATCTGTGGATTTTTAGGCTTCTCGGAACTCCGAGATTTTTTCTCGGAGCTCCGAGCTCGGAACTCCGAGAGTTCCCTCGGAACTCCGAGAAAAGGTCCAGTAGCATCTGGACATTTTCTCGGAACTCCGAGAAAATTTCTCGGAACTCCGAGAAAATTTCTCGGAACTCCGAGAAATGGTCCAGTAGAAATTTTATTTCTTCTGGCCGTTGTCTCGGAACTCCGAGAATATTTCTCGGAACTCCGAGAATTCTCGGAACTCCGAGAACCTCGCGACAGACTAAAAAATAGCCGTTGGGATTCAAATTAATTTTTGGTTTTTGATATTTCCACCCCCAAACGGTCATATTCTTTGGTGTGGCTATATATACAACATGTAGAGAAGTTTTTCACTCTCTCTTGATCTTTGAAAAACATCCTTAAGCATCAAAAACATTTGCAATCCATTTTAGCTTGAGTTTTTGTTTTTCATCCCAAACTTGCCTTTCACTTGTGAATCTTTTGAGTTTGGATATAGTAGTGCTTTCACTTGCAAATCACCATCTTTGAAGAGCAATCAAGGGTCTACAAAGAGCATCAAGCTTTCAAGAAGAAGCCAAGCTATTCTCTTTCAAATCTTGTATAGGTGGCTAGGGCATTCCTTTTTTAATTCCCTAGAGAGCAACCGCTTAGAACTCGGCGGAGAAGGAGAGTCTTTGTAAAGGTGTAAGGGCATCCTTGTTTAATATCCCTTGGAATTGTAACCGCCTCGGAGCCGGGCATCGTGGAGGTCTCCAATAGTGGAATCCCTCAAGTGCGACCTTGAGTAGAGTGGAGTAGGCCGTTGGCCGAACCACTATATATCGGTGTGTCATTTCTCACTCTTGCATTTCCATTATTGTTTTGGTTTGGCATTTCACTTTGTTCTTTCAATTATATTTGCACTAACCAAATATTTAATTAAGTGAAGAAAAATTCCAATTAGGGTTTATAGATAATTTTCAAAAGGCCTAATATTGAGTTAAATTCAATTCACCCCCCCTCTTGAGTATTTCATTTACCACTTTCCATAATTCTTCCATTTAGAAGCTCAAAAATTAGGTTCAAAACGGGCTAGCAACATTAATGAGGGACTGCACCTTGGAACTCCACCAAAACCACCTAGGCATGACATGGCTGCCATGTTGGCACTGCATCATTATCTCCGGGTGAGAAAGAACACGCTCACGAGTTCTCATCAAGCTCTCCATGATAAGTTGTCAAGTCTTTAACATTGAAGTTGGGTGAGTATTGATATTTGGAGGGAGCTCAACCTTGAATGCATTATCCCCAATTTTCTTAAGCACTTGAAAAGGGGCATCCACACGATCTTGAAATTTGCTAAACTTCTTTGGTTCAAGAAAACTCGCCCTCAAACCTTGAAGTATCGAAGAATGATCATCAATTGAAACTTTCCAAGATCAAACTCCGCTTTATAATCTCCATGAAGAAGTGATAATTTGTCTAGATTTTGAACATGTTTGAATGTATAAATATCAACTGTGAGCTTCAATGTAGGATCGAATAAAAATGGATCAATGTAATTGGATGAAAAAATCAATGTAATATTTTTCCATTCACCCATCACTTCAATATCCATCGATTCACCTAATATGTAATCGGATCCAATTTTTTTGGTGATGAATTCATTGAATTGCCGTTGAAGTAGAGCATTGAATTTACCATTATCATTGGTCTCTTGATCAAATTCGTTCTTGAAAATAAAAAAGTTACTCTTATACCCTTTCTTGAACCATGCAATCCGATACGGCTTTGGATGTTGTTCGGTTTTGAGCTTGTGCTTGTTCATCATTTTATGAGATACGATGTTCTCACAACTCCCACCATCGATCACAATGGAGCAAACCTTGTCATGAGATTCGCATCGATTCTTGAAAATATTGGAACGAAGCCAATCATCATCGGATTCAACCTTTGGTGTAGCAAGTGCTCTTTGGATCACCAAACTTTCTCCTTCTTTGGATTCGATTTCTTCATTTTGTATGCCATCTTCCTCATCATATATGGGTTGATTTGAATAGTCAATAAGATCCTCATCATATATGGGCTGATTTGAATCATCAACAAAATTATCATAATTTTCTTCATCACCGAAGGCAACTACTTGCCTCTTTGGACAATCTTTGAAATGATGGCCAACTTGACCACACTTGAAACAAGCATTTGAATTGTTGGGGCGATTGAGCTGATTTCCAACTTGATGTGTAGGGGCTGATTTTGTAGAATTTTTGTTAAAATATTTGGACCTTGACTTTGTACCTCCACCATGTGAAAATTCACCTTTAGAAGAACGATAGAGACTACGAGCATCCACATACTTTTTAGCACCACGACGAGAAAGCTTAGCCTCCACCTTCAAGGCTAGTTGATAAGCATCATTGATGCTCAATGATCGGTGCATTTCCACCTCATCACGAATGGAAAACTTCAAACCATCAACATACCTTGCCACAAGTTGATCTTCACCCTCTTGAATATCATTACGAGCCATGAGTTTGTAGAATTCTTCGGTGTAGTCCAACACACTCTTTGATTCTTGGCCTAGGTTGTTGAATTGAGAAAAGATAATTTGGGAAAAATCCAACCGAAGAAATTTCTCCTTAAGCCTTGACTTCATTTTCTCCCAATAAGAGATCTTACGCTTTCCTTTGCGGATTCTCATCTCTTGAACCCTATCCCACCATGTTGAAGCGTAGCCACGAAGCCATGTAGCCACAACCTTCACACGTTGGCTTTCGGGTGTCTCCTTGTAATCAAAGAACTTCTCAATGGCACGAAGCCATTCATGAAACTCTTCGGGTTGTAGACGACCATGGAACTCCGGCAAGTCAATCTTGACGGTGTCGAAATCATGATAGAACCTTCCCAACCTAGCCTCTTCACGAGTATCGGCGAAGGGATTCACATCGGATTCATCACTAGAACCTCCACGGCTTGATCTACCATGCTCACTACGAGCCTCTTGGCGTTCAAGTCGCATGGTAAGTTGCTCAACTTGTCTTCGAAGTGCTTGAAGCTCATCATCTCTTTCATCTCTCAAATCTTCCATCATTTAGTTACCACGCCTTCCTCTACCTCTTCGTGCCGCCATGAAAATCAAATTGAAGCTAGCCCAAGAGAGTAACGTTGGCTTTGATACCAGATAATGCGGATGCTTAAGAGGGAAGAAGAAGAAAATTACAAGTCAAGAACACAACAAGAAAAGAAGAATAAAATGGGAGCAAAGCTCAACCCAATTGATATTCCATCAATTACATAAGTTTATCAACATCCAAAATCCTCTAAAGATGATTTCTAACTCTTTAAATAAAATAAAACCAAAGCAAATTCGTTCAAGATCCTCCACTAGCTAGCTTAGGGGCTAACATAACATTAATTGCATTGGAACTCACTAACTTTGACTGTTTTGCGAACCCACAGACACATTCCACCAAAACTGTCATAACTTTCTGCCCTCTTGTCCAATTTTCAAGCACAAATACTTGTTGGAAAGATCTTAAAGAGACCTACAACGTTTTAGTTTACTACTTTCCATAATTCTTCCATTTAGAAGCTCAAAAATCAGGTTCAAAACAGGCCAGCAACATTAATGAGGGACTGCACCTTGGAACTCCACCAAAACCACCTAGGCATGACATGGCTGCCATGTTGGCACTACATCACTCATTGACAACATCTCCACGGTTTACTAAGTCTAAAAGATTGATGTTTTTAAAAGTCTCTAAAATACAAAACTTTTTTTTTCCAGTCTCCATTCTTCATCAACTAAATCTAAGATTCAGTACCCTCTTATTCTCAAGTCAAAACTTAGTTAAAAGCTCCTTGACATCATCTCTAGGGTTTGTTATTTCTAAAAGATGGATGTTTTATAAAGTTTCTAAAATAAGAAACTTTCTATATTTTCAATCTCCATCATTCATCAAGTCAATCAAAGATTTAATTTCATCTCATCATCATCCTTAAACTTGGCTAAAAGCTCCTTCACACCATCTCTAGGGTTTCCTACGTCTAAAAGATGGATGTCTTATAAAGTTTCTAAATTAAGAAATTTTTTATTTTTTCAATCTCTATTATGCGTCAAATAAATCTAAGATTCAATATCATCTCATCCTCATCTCAAAACTTGGGTAGAAGCTCCTTGACAGCATGTCTAGGATTTTCTATGTCAAAAAGATGTAAGTTTTATAATGTTTCTAAAATCAGAAACTTTCTATTTTTTCAATTCTCATCCTCATCATAAAACTTGGCTAAAAGCTTCTTAACACCATCTATAGGGTTTCCTATATCTAAAAGATGGATGTTTTATAAAGTTTCTAAAATCAGAAACTTTCTGTTTTTTCATTCTCCATCCTTCATCAACTAAATTTAAGATTCATTACCATCGCATCCTCATCTCAAAACTTGGATAAAAGCTCCTTCAAACAATCTCTAGGGTTTCATATGTCTAAAAGATAGATATTTTATAAAGTTTCTAACATAATAAACTTTTTATTTTGTCCCCATCCTTCATCAACTAAATATAAGATTCACTACCATCACTAACACATCCCAAAACATGGCTCGGAGTTCCTTGACATCATTTCTAGGGTTTACTAAGTGTAAAAGATTGATGTTTTACAAAGTTCCTAAAATATGAAACTTTCTATTTTTTCAATCTCCATCATTCAACAAATAAATCTAAGATTCAATACCGTCTCATTCTTATTCTAAAACTTGGCTAAAAGCTCCTTCACACCATCCCATTCTCATCTCAAAACTTGGCTAAAAGCTCTTTGTCATCATCTCTTGGGTTTCCTTTGGCTAAAATATGGATGTTTTATAAAGTTTCTAAAATAAGACACATTTTATTTTTTCAATCTACATCCTTCATCAACTCAATCTAAGATTCAGCCATCTAACCCTCTTCTCAAAACTTGTCTGAAAGGTCCTTGACACCATCTAGAGGGTTTCTTAAATCTAGAAGATGGATCTTTTATTAAACTTCTAAAATAAGAAATTTTTTATTTTTTCGCAATCGTTCATTAACTAAATTTAAGATTCAATACCATCACTAACTCATCTCAAAGCTCCTTGACACCATCTCTATGGTTTCCTATCTCTAAAAGATGAATGTTTTGTAAAGTTTCTAAAATAAGAAACTTTCTATTTCTTCAATCTCCATCCTTCGTCAACTAAATCTAAGATTCAATTTCATCTCATCCCCATCCCAAAACTTGGCTA
Organism: Tasmannia lanceolata; assembly: GCF_043159265.1. NCBI lineage: Eukaryota > Viridiplantae > Streptophyta > Magnoliopsida > Canellales > Winteraceae > Tasmannia > Tasmannia lanceolata. The sequence continues at coordinate 3,912,187 of NW_027518713.1, read as the reverse complement.
AAAGCTCATTGGCACTATCTCTAGGGTTTCCTATGTCTAAAAGATGGATGTCGTATAAAGTATCTAAATTTCAATCTCCCTCTTGCGTCAACTAAATCTAAGATTGAATATCATCTCATCCTAATCTCAAAACATGGCTAAAAGCTCCTTGTCAGCATTTCTAAGGTTCTCTATGTCTAAAAGATTAATATTTTGTAAGGTTTCTAAAATAAGAAACTTTCTATTTCTTCATTCTCCATCCTTCATCAACAAAATCTAAGATTAATTTTCATCTCATCCTCATCCAAAAGCTCCTTCACACTATCTCTAAGGTTTCCTATGTCTAAAAAATGGATGTCTTATAAAGTTTTTAAATTAAGAAAACTTCCTATTTTTTCAATCTCCATCATGCGTCAACTAAATCTAAGATTCAACATTATCTTATCCTCATCTCAAAACTTGGCTAAAAGCTCATTGACAGCATCTGTAGGGTTTTCTATGTCTAATAGATGTATGTTTCAAAAAGTTTCTAAAATGAGAAACTTTTTATTTTTTCAATTCTCATCCTTAACCTAAAACTTGGCTAAAAGCTCGTTGACACCATCTATAGGGTTTCCTATGCGCAAAAGATGAATGTTTTGTAAAGTTTCTATAATAAGAAACTTTTTGCTTTTTCATTCTCCATCCTTCATCAACTAAATTTAAGTTTCATTACCATCGCATCCTCATCTCAAAAACTTGGCTAAAAGCTCCTTGACACAATCTCTAGTTTTTCATATGTCTAAAAGATAGATATTTTATAAAGTTCTTAAAATAAGAAACCTTTTATTTCTACCCATCCGTCATCAACTATATCTAAGATTCAATACTATCGCTAATACAAAACTTAGCTCAGAGCTCCTTCACACCATTTCTAGGGTTACTAAGTGTAAAAGATTGACGTTTTACAAAGTTTCAAAAATAAGAAATTTTCTATTTTTTCAATCTCCATCATTCAATAAGTAAATCTAAGATTCAATACCGTCTCATTCTTATCCCAAAACTTTGCTAAAAGCTCCTTGACACCATCTCTATGGTTTACAAAGTCTAAAAGATTAATGTTTTATAAAGTTTCTAAAATAAGAAACTTTCTATTTTTTTATTCTCCATCCTTCATCAACTAAATCTAAGTTTCAATACCATCTAATCCTCATCTCAAAAGTTGGCTAAAAGCTCTGACACCTTCTCTAGGGTTTACAATGTGTACAAGAAGGATGTCTTATAAAGTTTCAAAAATAAGAAACTTTCTATTTTTTCAATCTCCATCCTTAATCAAATAAATCTAAGATTCAATATCCTCTCATTCTCATCCCAAAACTTGGCTAAAAGCTTGTTGCCATCATCTCTAGGGTTTCCTATTTCTAAAAGATGGATGTTTTATAAAGTTTCTAAAACAAGACACTTTCTATTTTATCAATCTTCATCCTTCATCAACTAAATCTTAGAATCAATACCATCTCATCGTCATCCAAAAACTTAGCTAAAAGCACACTGACACCATCTCTAGGGTCTCCTATGTCTAAAAGATGGATGTTTTATAAAGTTTCTAAAATTAGAAACATCTGTTTTTTCAATCTCAATCCTTTATCAACTAATTCTAAGATTCAATACCATCTCATTCTAATCCCAAAACTTGGCTAAAAGCTACTTCACACCATCTATAGGGTTTTCCTATGTCTAAAAATTAGATATTTTATAAAGTTTCTAAAATAAGAAGTTTTTTTTTTTTCAATCTCAATCTTTCATCAACTAAATTTAAGATTTAAAACCATCTCATCATCATCCCAAAACTAGGCTAAAAGCTCTTTAACACCATCTCTAGGGTCTCCTATGTCTATTGGTAGATATTTTTTTAAGTTTCTAAAATAAGAAACTTCTATTTTTTCATTTTTCATTTTTCATTTTTCTCAAAACTTGGCAAAAAGCACATTCACACCATCTCTAGGATTTCTTATGTCTAAAAGATGGATGTATTTATAAAATTTCTAAAATTAGAAACTTTATATTTTTTAAATCTCCATCCTTCATCAACTCAATCTAAGATTCAATACAATCTAATCCTCATCTCAAAACTTAGCTAAAAGCTCCATGACACCATCTAGAGGGTTTCCTATGTCTAAAAGATTGATGTTTTATAAAGTTTCAAAGATTAGAAACTTTCTGTTTTTCAATCTCCATCCTTCATTAACTAAATCTAAGATTCAATACCATCTCATCCTCGTATCAAAACTTGGCTAAAAGCTCCTTCACACCATCTCCTAAGGTTTCATATGTCTAAAAGATAGATTTTTTATAAAGTTTCTAAAATAAGTAACTTTTTTATTTTTTTCCCATCCTTCATCAACTAAATTTAAGATTCAATACCATCGCTAACTCATCCCAAAACTTGGCTCAAAGTTCCTAGACACAATCTCTAGGGTTTCCTATGTCTAAAAGGTGGATGTTTTATAAAGTTACTAAAATAAGAAACTTTCTATTTTTTTAATCTCCATCTTTTATCAACTAAATCTAAGATTCATTGCCCCCTCATTCTCATCTCAGAACGTGGCTAAAAGCTCGTTGACATCATCTGTAGAGTTTCAATACTATAAAAGATCAATCTAAAAGCTCCTTGACAACATCTCTAGAGTTTAGTAAGTTTAAAAGATTGATGTTTTATAAAGTTTCTACAATACGAAACTTTCTATTTTTTCAATCTTCCTTCTTCATCAACTAAATCTAAGATTCAATACCCCCTCATTCTCAACTCAAAACTTAGTTAAAAGCTCCTTGACTTCGTCTCTAGGGTTTCCTATGTCTAAAAGATGGATGTTTTGTAAAGTTTCAAAAATAAGAAACTTTCTATTTTTTCAATCTCCTTCATTAATCAACTAAATCTAAGATTCAATTTCATCTCATCCTCATCCCAAAACTTAGCTAAAAGCTCATTGACAACATCTCTAGGGTTTCGTACGTCTAAAAGATGGATGTCTTCTAAAGTTTCTAAATTAAGAAACTTTCCATTTTTTCAATTTCCATCCTCCGTTAACTAAATCTAAAAATCAATATCATCTCAAAACTTGGTTAAAAGCCCCATGACACCATCTCTAAGGTTTTTTTTTTTTTTTGATCGGTAAAGAGGGGAGGCAAGACCCCGACCAGAATTCATTAAAGAACTAAAGAAAATACAAGGAGCTATGGAGGCTTAAAAAGCCTAGTACAGAAGGACCAAGGACCAAACAAGGAAAAATCAGTAGTACAGAGCATAAATATAGAGGCCCAAGAAGGCACTAACAAGATCCAAGAGATGAGGAAACGAGCCAGAGGAACGAAGGCAATCAAAGTCTTCCAGGTGATAAACATAAAGAATCCTTATAATCTCGGGTAGGAGGTCCCTGAAGCATCGAGGGAGGTAATGTCTTTAAGGTCTTGGGGGATGAGATGGATGGGAATGTCATCACCTTCACAGTAGCAGTAAGGTTTGGAGAGAAAATCCGCCCCCGCATTTGCTTCCCTCCAGTTATGGGAGATATGCCATTCCTTAAAGGTGGAGAGGATTTGTCTGATATTGTGAATGATTGGGATAGCCTTCCAGGGGGTTTGCCAAAGATGAAGAATGACATTTACAGATATCAGCGAGTCAGATTCGATCCACAAATTGTGGCAGCCCTTGGCAGCAGCCAACTTGATACCATAATAAATTGCCTTCATTTCAAGAAGGTGAATGTCCTCAACATCAGCTCTGATAGAGTACAGAGCTAGAGTATCCCCATGCCAGTTTCGGATAATCCCACCAAGCCCAGCTTTGTCATTGACCAGGGCGGCATCAGAGTTAAGTTTGGACCAATTAGCTTTAGGACATTCCCAAGAACAGAACTGGGCAATCTGATCCTTTTGGATACAAGCAAGGCCAAAACTTTCAGCAGTTTTTATATTTCTTGGGTTCCTTATGTCATTTAGGTGGAGATGAAGCATTCTACCTCGAATAGCACTAAGGATGGTCTGGAGGATGAGCTGTTTATGTCTTGGAGGTTTGCCATGAATTCTGTTATTCCTTTCGCACCAGATCATATAGATGGCAGTACAGAAACCCACCTTAATGAGGGTTGAAGCCTGACCATCACCCTTGAAATTGCAGCGGATCCATTCCTCTTCTTTCAAAAGAGTCTTGAGAGGTCTTCGTCTATATCCACATTTCCAGGTGATAGTACGCCAGATCCACGAAGAGAAAGAACAATTAAAGAACAGGTGATCGACGGATTCAGGAACAGCTCTGCATAAAGGTTTCCTATCTCTAAGGTTTCCTATCTCTAAAAGATGAATATTTTGTAAAGTTTTTAAAATAAGAAACTTTCTATTTCTTCAATCTTAATCTTTCATCAACTAAATCTAGGACTAAATTTCATCTTATCCTCATCCCAAAACTTGGCTAAACGCTCCTTGACACTATCTCCAGGGTTTCTTATGTCCAAACAATGGATATCTTATAAACTTTCAAAATTAAGAAACTTTCTATTTTTTCAATCTCCATCATGCGTCAACTAAATCTAAGATTCAATATCATCTCAGAACTTGGCTAAAAGCTCCTTGACAGCATCTCTAGGGTTTTCTATTTCTAAAAGATGTATGTTTTATAATGTTTCTAAAATCAGAAACTTTCTATTTTTTCAATTCTCATCCTCATCCTAAAACTTGGCTAAAAGCTCCTTAACACCATCTATAGGGGTATAAAAATTTTATATTTTTTAAAGTTTCTAAAATCAGAAACTTTTTATTTTTTCATTCTCTATCTTCAAAAACTAAAATTAAGATTCATTACAACTGCATCCTCAGCTCAAAACTTGGCTAAAAGCACCTTGACACAATCTCTAGGGTTTCATATGTCTAAAAGATAGATGTTTTATAAAGTTTCTAAAATAAGAAACTTTTTATTTTTTCCCCAACCTTCATCAACTAAATCTAAGACTCAATACCATCGCTAACTCATCCCAAAACTTGGCTCAGCGCTCCTTAACACCATTTCTAGAGTTTACTAAGTGTAAAAGATTGATGTTTTACGAAAATTCTAAAATAAGAAACTTTCTATTTTTTCAATCTCCGTCATTCAACAAATAAATCTAAGATTCAATACCATCTCGTTCTTATCCTAAAACTTGGCTAAAAGCTCCTTGACACCATCTCATTCTCATCCCAAAACTTGGCTAAAAGCACTTTGACACCATCTCTTGATTTCTTATGTCTAAAAGATTGATGTTTTATAAAGTTTCTAAAATAAGAAAATTTCTATATTTTCAATCTCCATCCTTCATCAAGTCAATCTAAGATTCAGTAGCATGTAATCCTCATCTCAAAACTTGTCTAAAAGCTCCTTGACACCATCTAGAGGGTTTCCTATGTCTAAAAGATGGATGTTTTAGAAAAGTTCTAAGATTAGAAACTTTCTGTTTTTCAATATCCATCCTTCATCAACTAAATATAAGATTCAATACCACCTCATGCTCATATCAAAACTTGGCTAAAAGCTCCACCACACCATCTCCTAGGGCTTCATATGTAAAAAAGATAGACGATTTTTAGAAATTCTAAAATAACAAACTGTTATTTTTTCGCCATCCTTCATCAACAAAATTTAAGATTCAATACCATCGCTAAGTCATCTCAAAACTTGGATCAAAGCTCCTTCACACCATCTCTAGGGTTTCCTATGTCTAAAAGCTGAATGTTTTGTAAAGTTTCTAAAATAAGAAACTTTTTATTTCTTCAATCTCCATCATTCATCAACTAAATCTAAGATTCAATTTCATCTCATCGCCATCCCAAAAGTTGGCTAAAAGCCCTTTGACACTATCTCTAGGGTTTCCTATGTCTAAAAGATTAATGCCTTATAAAGTTAGAGATTAAGAAACTTTATATTTTTTCAATCTCCATCATGCGTCAACTAAATCTAAGATTAAATATCATCTCATACTCATATGGATTCCCTTGGTGCTTTCACTATGGATTCCCTTAATTGCGGGGAATCAACCAAATTACAATGGTTCGGCTCCGCCTCGCAAGACTCAGAATGAACCAGAGAAAACTCTGCGTCTCCAACACTCGCTCTTGAGATGGCTATGTATCTCTTCGCACTCGCCAAAAAACCAATGTTCTTCAAAGAAAGAAAACTAAAAATCCCTTTACAAGGGTTACAAAGGATGGATGTAGATGTACAAATTTAAGCCTAATCTACTTCCTTGGTTAGAGATGAGAGAGGCACTAAGAACACTTTGGTTTGTTCTTTAGAATGTTCAAAATAATGTTCAAAGATGGTTTAGAAAGGTTTAGATAGTGTACATATAGCCCATTTGAAAATATGACCGTTTGGGGGTAAAACTGAAAAAAACAGAGTTGAAAAAGTCAACGAGAAAAAGCCTCGACGGTTGACCCGGCCACAGCGGTCGCTCGCCCTTATCGGGCGCCTTTTTTTATTTTCAAATTCTCTATCGTCGCGGTCGACCGACCCAGTGGCGGTCGTCCGGCGAGGACTACCTGTTCGCTCAAAACCTTTACGTAGTCGACCGACCCTTTGCGGTCGTCCGCCCCAACCATGCTGGATTGTTTCTGTATGAAACCGTAACACATCCGCGGTCGGCCAGGACTACTTCGGTCGACCGGCCCGATAAGTTTTGAGATGCCTGGAATTCCAGGTTCCATCTCGCGGTTGCCCGGTCGACCGGCCCTGTATGAAATTCCTATTTTACTTTAAAACCTTTTGGGACTTTTGGGCCATGGACTTTGGGATTTAATCCTACATTTTCAAATACAATTTCAAATACATTTTATCCTATGTTTAGTGCCTTTGACATTTTTAAAAAAAAGGAGAGGAGTACAAACTCTATTGACTTGAAAAGCACTACAATCTTCTCTTGGTCTTCAAGGCTTCAAGTCCACCAAGCTTCTTGGATCATCCTAGCTTTGCACTCCAAATGCATTACAATTTAGCTTCAATGCCTTGATCCAAGCTTCCTTGATTGCACACTAATGAGATCTACAACTTGGACAATTAAAAGCACATTAGTGATATAAAATCACTTATGTATGAAATCATCAAAACAAGAAGGTAATGCCAAGGATGGAACCATTGGGTTTACATTCAACCCCTTTTTTATGGTGACATTCACAAGAGATTTGCTAATAAGCACATACATTTCTCTCCCCCTATGGCATCAACAAAAAGATGGGGCAAAAGATAATAACAAGGGAAAAGATATGCAATATGGAAACTCCCCCTAAATCAAGGAAAACATGCACACATATAACCCCCCCTATTTAATTGACAAATATAATAAATGAGGGATTGGAAAAAAATATACAAACTAAGTTTAAATCTCTCCCCTTTTATGAAAATAACTCTTCATATCAAAGACAAACACTCAAAACAAGAGGGATTTTTATTTTCTTTTATAAAATAAAACCTGCCAAGGTAAGCAAATAACCAAGAATACATTTGAACCTTGGGCTTTATATCATTAAATGCAATGGATATTCAAGATTTAGCACAAGACCCTAATACTAAACCAATTTCAAAATGAAATTAAGTTGGGGCTTTGGGAACCCAATAAATTTTGGTCCCAATGCTATCCCTACTCAATTTTGATGCACATTGGAATTGATAATGCCCATAAAGGCCATAATAATGGCATCGAATTGAGGGGTTAGCTAGGCTAGTTACATTATGATATACACTTCTAGATCTAACACTAGCCTTCCTAAGGATTATGTCTATAATTTTGTCTCCATTCATAAAACCATATAGACACATCCTGAGCCTCTCATTTTCATTTTGAAGATTTAAATAGTTTGAAAACTCAAATCTTTCATCTTCAATAGACTTGGATGAACTTGCCATGTTTTGAAAGCTCAAAACATGAGTCTCAAGTTCACTCAAGCGACCCTTAAGGGTCTTATTTTCAAACTTTAAATCTCCTTCCATTTTGGCTTGGGCTTGAAACTTAGAAGAAAAGTTTTGATTTAAAGATTCAAGTTCTTTTTTAATATGAGAAAGATTTTTCTTTAAAGCTTTATTTTTTGACATTTGCAAATCCAAAGTTTCACAAACTTCATTATAAGTCTTCTCATTATCATTAGAACTTGAACTAGAAGATGGATGGGAGCATACCTCATTTTTATCTTCTTCGATGTTGGCCATTGGACATACGGTAGGTTCAATATGGGCCGAGATACAGAAGTTTGATTTTTCTTCCTTAGAGGTCTTACTTGATGATGAACTAGTGCTATCACTAAGCCAATCCCAATTTGCCACGTGTGCTCTAAACTTCTTCCCATATTTCTTCTTCTTGTTCTTGAGGAGAGGGCATTCCGGCTTTATGTGTCCGGGTTTGCCACATTCATAGCATTCTATTGGGTCCTCCTCCTTCTTCTTTTCCTCCTTTTTCTTATTATCTTTTCTTCCTTTCTTCTTCTACATCGCAATTCATAGCATTTTAATACGCTCTCATTCTCAACTCAAAACATCGCTAAAAGAAACATGATATCATCTCTAGGGTTTCCTATGTCTAAAAGACGGATGTTTTATAAAGTTTCTAAAATAAGAAACTTTTAATTTTTCAATCTCCATCCTTCATCAACTAAATCTAAGATTCAATATCCTCTCATTCTCATCCCAAAACTTGGCAAAAGCTACTTGACACCATCTCTAGGGTGTCCTATGTCTAAAAGATGGATGTTTTATAATGTTTCTAAAATACGAAACTTTCTATTTTTTCAATCTCCATCACTCATCAACTAAATCTAAGATTCAATACCCTCTCATTCTCATCTCAAAACTTGGCTAAAAGCTACTTGACACCATCTCTAGGGTGTCCTATGTCTAAAAGATGGATGTTTTATAATATTTCTAAAATAAGAAACTTTCTATTCTTTCAATCTCCATCATTCATCAACTAAATCTAAGATTCAATACCCTCTCATTCTCATCCCAATACTTGGATAAAGCTCGTTGACATCATCTCTAGGGTTTCAATACCGTAAAAGATGGTCCTTCATCAACTAAATCTATGATTCAATACCATCTCATCCTCACCTCAAAACTCGGCTAAAAGCTCCTGAACACCATCTTTAGGGTCTCCTATGTCTAAAAGATGGATGTTTTATAAAGTTTCTAAAATAAGAAACTATCTAGTTTTTCAATCTCCATCCTTTATCAACTAAATCTAAGATTTAATACCATCTCATTATCTTCTCAAAACTTGGCTAAAAGCTCCTTAACACCATCTCTAGGGTTTCCTAAGTCGAAAAGATGTATGTTTTATAAAATTTCTAAAATAAGAAACTTTCTATTTTTTCAATCTCCAGGCTTCATCAACTAAATCTAAGATTCAATACCATCTAATCCTCATCTCAAAACATGGCAAAAAGTTCATTGACAGCATCACTAGGGTATTCTTATGGTAAAAGATTGATGTTTTATAAAGTTTCTAAAATAAGAAACTTTCTATTTTTAAAAACTCCATCCTTCATTAACCAAATCAAAGATTCAATACCATCTCATTCTCAGTTTAGGGCTAACTAGGGTATTCTAAAAGATGGATGTCTTATAAAGTTTCAAAAATTAGAAACTTTCTATTTTTCAGTCTCTTTCTTTCATCAATTAAATCTAAGATTCAATACCCTTTCATTCTGATCCCAAAACCAGGCTAAAAGCTCGTTGACATCATCTCTAGGGTTTCCGATGTCTAAAAGATGGATGCTTTATAAAGTTTCTAAAATAAGAAACTTCCAATTTTTCAATCGCCATCCGTAATAAACTAAATCTAAGATTCACTACCATCTCATCCTCATCCCAAAACTTGGCTAAAAGCTCCATAGCTCATTATCTTCTTTAGGATCACAGCCCAGTGCACTTAGGATGTAGGGCCACCTGCATTAGTTTAGGGCTAACTAGCATAAGGTAGGACGTATTGGGAATCTTAAAACTCACAAACAAGTGGAACCTAAAATCATATGCAATAAGCTATTAACAATTAGTCAAGTATAGTTGATTGAGTCTAGGGTAGCAGTCTCAGATTTGTTAGGCATTGTAGTTTAGAATAGGTGCGAGAACTATGTGGCCTTAATTCCTGTAGAGGCAAGGATGCGTAGGCTACTTCAGATCAACATCAGACTATCCAAGATTCAGGCAAAAAAATAATTAGAGTCTTAGGGTTTGTTGTTAGTGCCATAGGGTTTGTGTTTGTAGTTATCATTGTTTCTTGCATAAGACCATGATAGTATGTCTTCTTTCAGACTAGGATTATTTCCTTATTTGATTACTCACATGTTTAACTGTAGCTCTCACATGCTTAGCTGTAGCTCTTTACTATTGCTGATTATTACTTTTGCTATCATCTACTGGCATTTGCTCAGTGTACAAGTTTGTCTCTTTAGCTATAGTTATGCTTGTGTTTGTTTACCGCTTTCTTAGATGTGATGAGTTAGGATTAGATGTGATATGTGGAGACAGGTAGCAGGGTTATTTGGCATTGGATTGGCTCTAGTCTTCTCCACCTCTCTGAGAGACGGTGGATTTAAGTGCTCATTCTGATGACAGATGATATTGATACCAACTCTTTTTAGGCATAGATGTTAGATGTGATGTGTGGACACCATCTCTAGGGATGTCTAAAACATAGATGCTTTATAAAGTTTCTAAAATAAAAAACTTTCTGTTTCTTCAATCTCCATCATTCATCAACTAAATTTAAGATTCAATACCATCCCACCATTATCTCAAAACTTGGCTAAAAGCTCATTCACACCATCTATAGGGTTTACTAAATCTAAAAGATTGATGTTTTATAAAGTTTCAAAAGTAAGAAACTTTCTATGTTTTCAATCTGCATCCTTCATCAACTAAATCTAAGATTCAATACCCTCTCAGTCTGATCCAAAAACTTGGCTAAAAGCTCGTTGACATCATCTCTAAGGTTTCCTATGTCTAAAAGATTGATGTTTTATAAAGTTATCAAAATAAGAAACTTTTTACTTTTTCAATCTCCATCCTTCATTAACCAAATATAAGATTCAATACCATCACATCATCATCCCAAAACTAGGCTGAAAGCCCCTTGACACCATATCTAGGGTCTCCTATGTCTAAAAGATGGATGTGTTTTTAAGTTTATAAAATAAGAAACTTTCTATTTTTTCAATCTCCATTCTCTATCAACTAAATCTAAGATTCAATACAATATCATCCTCACCTAAAAACTTGGCAAAAAACTCCATGACACCATCTCTAGGGTTTCCAATGTCTAAAAGATGGATGCTTTATAAAGTTTCTAAAATAAGAAACTTTCTATTTTTTAAATCTCCGTCCATCATCAACTAAATCTAAGAATGAAAACAAATTACTTCCTCATCTCAAAACTCTTCCTCATCTCAAAACTTGGTGAAAACCTTCTTTACACCATCTCTAGCGTTTACTAAGTCTAAAATATTCATGTTTTATAAAGTTTCGAAAATAAGAAACATTCTATTTTTTCAATCTCCATCCTTCATCAACGAAATCTAAGATTCAATACCCTCTCATTCTGATCCCAAAACTTGGCTAAAAACTCGTTGACATCATCTCTAGGGTTTCATATGTCTAAAAGCAGGATGTTTTATAAAGTTTCTAAAATAAGAAACTTTCAATTTTTCAATCTCCATCCGTCGTAAACTAAATCTAAAATTCAATATCATATCATCCTCATCTCATATGGCTAAAAGCTCTACGACACCATCTCTAGGGTTTATTAAGTCTAAATGATTGATATTTTGTAAAGTTTCTAAAATAAGAAACCTTCTATTTTTTCAATCTCCATCCTCCATCAACTAAATCTAAATTCAATACCCTCTCATTCTCATCCCAAAACTTGGCTAAAAGCTCGTTGATATCACCTCTAGGGCATCCTATGTCTAAAAGATAGATGTTTTATAAAGTTTCTAAAATAAGAAACTTTCTATTTTTTCAATCTTCATCCTTCATCAACTACATCTAAGATTCAATATCATCTCATCCTCATCCCAAAACATGGCTAAAAGCTCCTTAACACCGTGTAAGGTCTCCTACCTCTAAAAGATTGATGTTTCGTAAAGTTTCTAAAATAAGGAACTTTCTACATTTTCAATTTTCATCCTTTATAAACTAAATCTAAGATTTAATACCATCTCATCCTCATCTCAAACTTGTCTAAAACCACCTCGAGACCAACTTTAGGGTTTCCTATGTCTAAAAGATTGATTTCTTACAAAGTTTCAATAATAAGAAACTTTCTATTTTTTCAATCTCCATCCTTCATCAACTAAATTTAAGATTTAATATCATCTCACCTCATCTCAAAACTTAGCTAAAAGCTCATTCACACCATCTCTAGGGTTTCTAAGGTCTAAAAGTCAAATGTTTTATAACATTTCTAAAATAAGAAACTTTCTTTTTTTTCAATCACAATCCTTGGTCAAATAAATCAAAGATTCGATACCATCTAATCTTCATCTCAAATTTTGGCTAAAAGTTCCTTGACACCATCTATGGGGTTTCCTATGTCTAAAAGATTGATGTTTTATAAAGTTTCTAAAATAAGAATCTTTCTAATTTACAATCTCCATCATTGATCAACTAAATCTAAGATTCAATACCATCTAATCCTAATCTCAAAACTTGGCTAAAAGCTCGTTGATACCATCTATAGGGTTTCTTATGTCTAAAAGGTGGATGTTTTATAATGTTTCTAAAATAAGAAACTTTCTATTTTTCAATCACTATCCTTCTCCAACTAAATCTACGATTCAATACCATCTCATCCTCATCCCAAAACTTGTCTAAAAGCACATTGACACCATCTCTAGCGCTTCTTATGTCTAAAAGATGTAAGTTTTATAAAGTTTCTAAAAGAAGAAACCTTCTATTTTTTCAATCTCAATCCTTCATCAACTAAATCTAAGATTCAGTATTATCTCATCGTAATCCCTAAACATGGTTAAAAGCTCTTTGACACCGTGTCTAGGGTCCCCTATATCTAAAGATGGATGTTTAATAAAGTTTCTAAAATAAGAAACTATCTATTTTTCAATCTTCATCCTTTATCAACTAAATTTAAGATTGAATACGTTCTCATCCTCATCCCAAAACTTAGCTAAAAGCTCATTCACACCATCTGTAGGGTTTCTTATGTCTAAAAGATTGATGTCTTATACAGTTTCTAAAATAAGAAACTTTCATTTTTTCAATCTCCAACCTTCATCAACTAAATGTAAGATTCAATAACATCTCATCCTCATCACAAAACTTAGGTAAAAGCTCCTTGATACCATCTCTAGGGTTACCTATGTCTAAAAGATTGATGTTTTCCGAAGTTTTAAAAATATGAAACTTTCTATTTTTTCAATCTTCATTCTTTATCAATTAAATTTAAGATTCAATAACATCTCATACTCACCTCAAAACTTGGCTAAAAGCTCCTTGACCCCATCTCTAGGGTTTCCTATGTCTCAAAACTTGGCTAAAACCTTCTTTAAACCATCTCTATGATTTACTAAGTCTAAAAGGTTGATGTTTTACAAATTCTCTAAAATAAGAAACTTTCTATTTTTTTAACCTCCATCCTTCATCAACGAAATCTTAGATTCAATATCCTCTCATTCTGATCCCAAAACTTGGCTAAAAGCTCGTTGACATCATCTATAGGGTTTCATATGTCTAAAAGATGGATGTTTTAAAAAGTTTCTAAAAAAAGAAACTTTATATTTTTCAATCTTCATCCGTCGTAAACTAAATCTAAAATTCAATACCATATCATCCTCATCTCAAAACTTGGCTAAAAGCTCCTTGACACCATCTCTAGGGTTTATTAAGTCTAATAGATTGATATTTTGTAAAGTTTCTAAAATAAGAAACCTTCTATTTTTTCAATCTCCTTCCTTCATCAACTAAACCTAAGAATCAATACCCTCTCATTCTCATCCTAAGACTTCGCTAAATACTCGTTGATATCATCTCTAGGGCTTCCTATGTTTAAAAGATGGATGTTTTATAAAGTTTCTAAAACAAGAAACCTTCTATTTTTTCAATCTCCATCCTTAATCTACTAAATCTAAGATTCAATATCAGCTCATCCTCATCCCAAAATATGGCAAAAAGCTCCTTGACACATTGTCTGGGGTCTCCTACATCTAAAAGATTGATGTTTTGAAAAGTTTCTAAAATAAGAAACTTTCTACTTTTTCAATCTTCATCCTTTTTAAACTAATTCTAAGATTCAATACCATCTCATCCACGTCTCAAAACTTGGCTACAAGCTCCTCGACACCATCTTTTGGGTTTCCTATGTCTAAAAGATTGATGTCTTATAAAGTTTAAAAATAAGAAACTTTCTATTTTTTCAATCTCTGTCCTTCATCAACTAAATCGAAGATTCAATATCATCTCATCCACATCTCAAAACTTTGCAAAAAGCTCCTTGACACCGTTTATGGGGTTTCTTATGTCTAAAAGATTGATGTTTTATAAAGTTTCTAAAATAAGAAAGTTTATATTTTACAATCTTCATCCTTGATCAACTAAATCAAATATTCAATACCATCTAATCATAATCTCAAAACTTAGCTAAAAGCTCATGGACACCATCTATAGGGTTTCCTATGTCTAAAAGGTGGATGTTTTATAAAGTTTCTAAAATAATAAACTTTTTATTTTTCAATCTCTATTCTTTTGCATTTAAATCTACGATTCAATACCATCTCAACCTCATCCCAAAATTTAGCTAAAAGCACCTTGACAGCATATCTTGGGTTTCTTAAGTCTAAAAGATGTTTGTTTTATAAAGTTTCTAAAATAAGAAACTTTCTCTTTTTTCAATCTCTATCCATTATCATCTAAATCTAAGATTCAATATCATCTCATCCTCATCTCAAAACTTGGCTAAAACGTCCTTGACACCATCTTAACGGTTTACTAAGTTTAAAAGATTGATATTTTATAAAGTTTCTAAAATAAGAAACTTTCTACTTTTTCAATCTCCATCCTTCATCAACTAAATCTAAGATTCAATACCCTCTCATTCTCATCCCAAAACATGGCTAAAATGCTTATTGATATCATCTCTAGGGCTTCTTATGTCTAAATGATGGATGTTTGATAAAGTTTCTAAAATCAGAAACTTTCTATTTTTACAATCTCCATCATTAATCAAGTAAATCTAAGATTCAATACCCTCTCATCCTCATCCCAAATCATGGCTAAAAGCTCATTGACAACGTCTTTAGGGTCTCATATGTCTAAAAGATGAATGTTTTTTAAACTTTCTATAATAACTAACTTTTTATTTTTTCAATCTCTATCCTTTATCAACTAAATCTAAGATTCAATACCATCTCATCCTCATCTCAAAACTTGGCTAAAAGCACCTTCACACCATCCCTAAGGTTTCCTTTGCTAAAAGATAGATATCTTACAAAGTTTCTAAAATAAGAAATCATCTATTTTTTAAATCTCTATTCTTCATCAACTAAATCTAAGATTCAATATCATATCATCCTCATCTCAAACCTCGCCTAAAAGTTCCTTGACACCATATATAGGGTTTCATATGTCTAAAAGATGGATGTTTTATAAAGTTTCTAAAATAAGAAACTTTCTATTTTTTCAATCTCCATCCTTTATCAACTAAATCTAAGATTCAATACGATCACATCCTCATCTCAAAACTTAGCTAAAAGCCCCATGACACCATCTCTAGGGTTTCTTATGTCTAAAAGATAGATGTCGTACAAAGTTTCTAAAATAAAAAACTTTCTAGTTTTTCAATCTCCATCCTTAATCAACTAAATATAAGATTCAATACCCTCTCATTCTCATCTCAAAAATTGGCTAATAGCACGTTGACATCATCTCTAGGGTTTCATATGTCTAAAAGATGGATGTTTTATAAAGTTTCTAAAATAAAAAACTTTCTATTTTTTAGATATCCATCCTTCGTCAACTAAATATAAGATTCAATACCATCTCATTCTCATCCCAAAACTTGGCTAAAAGATTGATATTTTATATAGTTTCTAAAACAAGAAACTCTTTATAGGATGTTTTATATAGTTTCTAAACTATGAAACTTTCAATTTTTGAATCTCCATCCGTCGTAAACTAAATCTAAGATTCAAAACCATATCATCCTGGTCTCAAAACTTGGCTAAAAGCTCCTTGATACCATCTCTAAGGTTTATTAAGTCTAAAAGATTGATATTTTGTAAAATTTCTAAAATAAGAAACCTTCTACTTTTTCAATCTCCATCCTTCATCAACTAAATATAAGATTCAATACCCTCTCATTCTCATCCCAAAACTTGGCTAAAAGCTCGTTGGTATTATCTCTAGGGCTTTTTATGTCTAAAAGACAGATGTTTTATAAAGTTTGTAAAATAAGAAACTTTCTCTTTTTTCAATCTCCATCCTTTATCAACTAAATCTAAGATTCAGTACCATCTCATTCTTATCTCAAAATTTGGCTAAAATCTACTTGACAACATCTCTAAAGTTTCGTATGTCTAAAAGATGGTTGTCTTACAAAGTTTCTAAAATACGAAACTTTCTATTTTTTCAATCTCCATCCTTAATCAACTAAATCTACGATTCAATCCCCTCTCATTCTCATCTCAAAAGTTGGCTAAAAACTCATTAACATCATCTCTAGGGTTTCTTATGTCTAAAAGATAGATGTTTTATAATATTTTTAAAATAAAAAATTTTCTATTTTTTCAATCTCCATCACTCATCAACTAAATCAAAGATTCAATACCATCTGATCCTCATCTCCAAACTTCGCTAAAAGCTCATTTACACCATCTCTAAGGTTTACTAAGTCTAAAAGATTAAGAGCGTATAAAGTTTCTAAAATAAGAAACTGTTTATTTTTTCAATCTCCATCCTTCGTCAACTAAATCTAAGATTCAATACTCTCACATTCTCATCCCCAAACTTGGTTAAAAGCTCGTTGGTATTATCTCTAGGGCTTCTTATGTCTAAAAGACAGATGTTTTATAAACTTTCTAAAATAAGAAACTTTCTCTTTTTTCAATCTCCATCCTTTATCAACTAAATCTAAGATTCAATACCATCTCATCCTAATCTCAAAACTTGGCTAAAATCTACTTGACAACATCTCTAGAGTTTCGTATGTCTAAAAGATGGATGTCTTACAAAGTTTCTAAAATACGAAACTTTCTATTTTTTCAATGTCCATCCTTAATCAACTAAATCTAAGATTCAATCCCCTCTCATTCTCATCTCAAAAGTTGGCTAAAAACTCGTTAACATCATCCTAGGGTTTTCTATGTCTAAAAGATAGATGTTTTAAAAAAAATTTAAAATAAAAAATTTTCTTTTTTTTCAATCTCCATTCCTCATCAACTAAATCTAAGATTCAATACC
Source organism: Tasmannia lanceolata (assembly GCF_043159265.1). Classification (NCBI taxonomy): domain Eukaryota; kingdom Viridiplantae; phylum Streptophyta; class Magnoliopsida; order Canellales; family Winteraceae; genus Tasmannia; species Tasmannia lanceolata. The sequence goes on along the minus strand of NW_027518713.1, from coordinate 3,894,750 downwards.
ATCTGATCCTCATCTTCAAACTTCGCTAAAAGCTCATTTACACGATCTCTAGGGTTTACTAAGTCTAAAAGATTAAGAGTTTATAAAGTTTCTAAAATAAGAAACTTTTTATTTTTTCAATTTCCATCCTTCATCAACTAAATCTAAGATTCAATACCCTCACATTCTCATCCCAAAACTTGGTTAAAATCTGGTTGACATTTTCTCTAGGGTTTCTTATGTCTAAAAGATAGATGCTTTATAACGTTTCTAAAATAAGAAACATTTTATTTTTTCAATCTCCATCCATGATCAACTAAATCTAAGACAAACCATCTTATCATCATCCAAAAACTAGGCTAAAAGCTCCTTCACACCATCTCTAAGATCTCTTATGTCTAAAAGATGATTATTTTATAAAGTTTATAAAATAAGAAACTTTCAATTTTTTAAATCTCCATCCTTTATCAACTAAATCTAAGAGTTTTATAAAGTTTCTAAAATAAGAAACTTTCTATTTTTTCAACCTCCATCCTTTATAAACAAAATCTAAGATTTAATACCATCTCACCATAATCTCAAAACTTTGTTAAAAGCTCCTTGACACCATCTCTACGGGTTCCTATGTCTAAAAGATGGATGTCTTATAAAGTTTCTAAAATAAGAAACTTTTTATTTTTTTAGTACACATCCTTCATAAACTAACTCTAAGATTCAATATCATCTAATCCTCATCTCAAAACTCAGTTAAAAGCTCCTTGGCACCATCTCTAGGGTTTCCTATGTCTAAAAGATGGATATTTATAAAGTTTTAAAGTAAGAAACTTTTCTATTTTTCGATCTCCATCCTTCATCAACTAAATCTAAGATTTAATACCAACTCATCCTCATCTCGAAACTTGGCTAAAAGCCCCTTGACACCATCTCTAGGGTTTACTAAATCTAAAAGATAGATGTTTTATAAAGTTCTAAAATTAGAAACTTTCTATGTTTTCAATCTCCATCCTTCTTCAACTAAATCTACGATTCATTACCCTCTCATTCTTATCCCAAAACTTGGTTAAAACCACGTTAACATCATCTCTAGGGTTTCCTATGTCTAAAAGATAGATGCTTTATAAAGTTTCTAAAATAAGAAACTTCCTATTTTTTGAATCTCCATCCATGATCAACTAAATCTAAAATTCAAAACCATCTTATCAAAATCCCAAAAGTAAGCTAGAAGCTCCTTCACACCATCTCTAGGGTCTCCTCCGTCTAAAAGATTGTTCTTATATAAAGTTTTTAAAATAAGAAACTTTCTATATTTTTAATCTCTATCCTTTATCAACTAAATCTAAGATTCAATACTATCTCATCCTAATCTCAAAACTTGGCTAAAAGCTCATTAACACAATTTCTAGGATTTCTTATGTTTAAAAGATTGATGTTTTATAAAGTTTTTAAAATAAGAAACCTTCTATTTTTTCAATCTCCATCTTTTAAAACCTAAATCTTTGATTTAATACCTTCTCACCCTAATCTCAGAACTTGGCTAAACCCTCATTGACACCTTCTCTAGGGTTTACTAAGTCAAAAATAATAATATTTTATACAGTTTCTAAAATAAGAAAATTTTTATTTTTTCAATCTCCATTCTTCATCATCTAAATCTAAGATTCAATATTATCTCATATACATCAAAAAACATGGCTAGAAGCTCCTTGACCACGTCTCTAGGGTCTCTTACGTCTAAGAGATGGATGTTTTATAAAATTTTCTAAAATAAGAAACTTTCTATTTTTTCAATTTTCATCCTATATAAAGTAGATCTAAGATTCAATACCATCTCATCCTTATCTCAAAACTTATACTAACTTCTTCACCCCATCTCTATGGTTTCCGATGTCTAAAAGATGGATGTCTTTTAAAGTTTCTAAAATAAGAAACTTTCAATTTTTCCAATCTCCATCCTTCATCAACTAAATCAAAGATTCAATATCATCTCATCATCATCTCAAAACTTAGATAAAAGCTATTTCACACCATCTCTAGGGTTTCTTATGTCTAAACGATGGATGTTTTACAAAGTTCATAAAATAAAAAACTTTCTATTTTTCAATCTCCATCCTTCACCAACTAAGTCTACGATTCAATACCAACTCATCCTTATCCCAAAACTTGGCTAAAAGCACTTTGACACCATTTCTAGGGTTTCCTATGTCTAGAAGATGGATGTTTTATAAAGTTTCTAAAATATAAAACTTTCTAATTTTTCAATCTCCATCCTTCATCAACTAAATCTAAGATTCCATACCCTCTTATTCTCATCCCAAAACATAGCTTAAAACTCGTTGACATCATCACTAGGGTTTCTTATGTCTAAAAGATGGTTGTTTTACAAAGTTTCTAAAATAATAAACTTTTCATATTTTCAATCTCCATACTTAATCAACTAAATATTAGATTCAATATTATCACATCCTCATCCCAAAACACGGCTAAAAGCTCCTTGACACCGTCTCTAGCTTCTCCTATGTCTAAAAGAATGATGTTTTATAAAGTTTCTAAAATAAGAAACTTTCTATTTCAATCACCATCATTCATCAACTAAAAATAAGATTTAATACCCTCTCATTCTCATCCCAAAACTTGGCTAAAAGCTCGTTGATATCATCTCTAGGATTTCTTATGTCTAAAAGATGATGTTTTATAAAGTTTATATAATATGAAACTTTTTATTTTTTCAATCTCCATCCTTACTCAAATAAATCAAAGATTGAATAATATCTAATCCTCATCTCAAAACTTAGCTAAAAGTTCTTTCACACCATTTATGAGGTTTTGTATGTCTAAAAGATTGATGTTTTATTAAGTTTTTAAAAGAAGAAACTTTCCATCATACAATCTCCATCCTTGATCAACTAAATCTAAAATTCAAAATGATATAATCCTCATCTCAAAACATAGCTAAAAGCTCGTTGACACAATTTGTTGGGTTTCCTATGTCTAAAAGTTGGATGTTTTATAAAATTTATAAAGTAAGAAACCTTCTATTTTTTAATCTCAATCCTTCACCAACAAAATCTACGATTCAATACCATCTCATCCTCATCCCAAAACATGGCTAAAAGCACCTTGACATCATCTTTAGGGTCTCTTATGTGTAAAAAATGGCTGTTTAATAAAGTATCTAAAATAAGAAACTTTCTATTTTTTCAATCTCCATCCTTTTTCAACGAAATTTAAGATCCAATACCCTCTCATCCTAATCTCAATACCTGGCTTAAAGCTCCTCGGCACTATCACTAGAGGGTTCCTATCTCTAAAAGATGGATGTCTTACAAAGTTTATAAAATAAGAAACTTTCTATTTTTTAGTCTATATCCTTCATCAACTAAATCAAAGATTCAGTATCATCTCATCCTCATACCCAAAATTAGCTAAAATCTCCTTGACACCATCTCTAGGGTTTCTTACATCCGAAAGATGGATGTTTTATAAGGTTTCTAAAATAAGAAACTTTCTATTTTTTCAATCTTCATCATTTATCAACTAAATCTAAGATTCAATACAATCTCATCCTCATCTCAAAACTGAGTAAAAAAGCTCGTTAACCCCATCTCTAGAGTTTCCAATGTCTAAAAGATGGATGTCTTATAAAGTTTCTACAATAAGAAACTATAGATTTTTTCAATCTCCATCCTTTCTCAACTAAATCAAAGTTTCAATATCATCATCTCAAAACTTAGTTAAAAGCTCATTGACACAATCTCTAGGATAGGAATGTCTAAAAGATAGATGTTTTGTAAAGTTTCTAAAATAAGAAACTTTCTATTTTTCAATCTCCATCTTTCACCACCTAAATCTACGATTCAATACCATCTCATCCTCATCCTAAAACTTGGCTAAAAGCACCTTGACACCATCTCTAGGGTTTCTTATGTCTAAAATATTGATGTTTTAAAAAGTATCTGAAATAAGAAACTTTCTAAAATAAGAAACTTTCTAATTTTTCAATCTCCATCCTCCATCAACTAAATCTATGATTCAGTACCCTCTACTTCTCATCCAAAAACTTGTCTTAAAGCTCGTTGACATCATCTCTAGGGTTTCCTATGTCTAAAAGATGTATGTTTTACAAAGTTTCTAAAATAAGAAACTTTCTATTCTCTCAATATCCATCCTAAATCAACTAAATCTAAGATTCAATATCTTCTCATCCTCATCCCAAAACACGGCTAACAGCTCCTTGATACCGTCTTTCGGTTCTCTTATGTCTAAAAGAAGGATGCTTTATAATGTTTGTAAAGTAAGAAACTTTCTATTTTTTCAATCTCCATCCTTTATCAACTAAATCTAAGATTTAATACCCTCTCATTCTCATCCCAAAACTTGGCTAAAAGCTCGTTGACAACATCTCTAGGGTTTCCTATGTCCAAAAGATGGATGTTTTATAAAGTTTCCATGATAAGAAACTTTCTATTTTTTCCACCTTCATCCTTTATCAACTAAATCTAAGATCCAATACCATCTCATCCTCATCTCAAAACTTGGCTAAAAGCTCATTGACATCATCTCTAGGGTTTTCTATGTCTAAAAGATGAATTTTTATAAAGTTTCAATCTCCTTACTTAATAAACTAAATCTATGAATCAGTACCATCTCATTCTTGTCCCAAAACTTGGGTAAAAGCTCGTTGACATATTCTTCAGGGTTTCCTTTGTCTAAGAGATAGATGTTTTATAAAGTTTCTAAAATAAGAAACTTTCTAGAATTCCCATCCTTCATTAATTAAATCCAAGATTCTGTATCATCTCATCGTTATCCCAAAACATGGTTAAAAGCTCAATGACACCGTGTCTAGGGTCACTTATCTCTAAAAGTTGGATGTTTTATAAAGTTTCTAAAATAAGAAACTTTTTATTTTTTCAATATTCATCCTTTATCAACTAAGTATAAGATTCAATACCATCTCATCCTCATCTCTAAACTTGGCTCAAAGCTCATTCACACCATTTGTAGGGTTTCCTATGTCTAAAACATTGAAGTCTTATGCAGTTTCTAAAATACGAAACTTTTTTTTTCAATCTCCATCCTTCATCAACTAAATCTAAGATTCAATATCATCTCATCCGCATCTTAAAACTTAGCTAAAAGCTCATTGACACCATCTCCAGGGTTTCTTACGTATAAAAGATTGATGTTTTCTATTTTTTCAATCTCCATCCTTTCTCATATAAATCAAAAATTAAATACCATCTAATCCTCTTCTCAAAATTTAGCTAAAAGCTCATTCACACCATTTATAGGGTTTCCTATGTCTTAAAGATTGATGTTTTATAAAGTTTTTAAAATAAGAAACTTTCAATTTTACCATTCCATCCTTGATAAACTAAATCTAAGATTCAATAACATTTAATCTTCGTCTAAAAAACAGGGCTAAAAGCTCGTTGACACCATCTATAAAGTTTCCTATGTCTAAAAGGTGGGTGTTTTATAAAATTTATAAAATAAGAAACTTTTTATTTTTTAATCTCTATCATTTACCATCTAAATCTACGATTCAATACCATCTCATCCTCATCCCAAAACTTGGTTCAAAGCACATTGACACCATCTTTAGGGTTTCCTATGTCAAAAATGACGTATGTTTTTTAAAGCTTCAAAAATAAGAAACTTTCTATTTTTTTAATCTCCATCCTTCATCAACTAAATCTATGATTCAGTACCCTCTCATTCTCATCCCAAAACTTTGCTAAAAGCTCGTTGACATATTCTCTTGGGTTCCTATAACTAAAAGACAGATGTTTTATAAAATCTCTAAAATAATAAACTTTCTATTTTTTCAATCTACATCCTTCATCAACTAAATTTAAGACTCAAGATCATTTCATCCTCACCCCAAAACATAGTTAAAAGCTCTTTAACACCATTTCTAAGGTCTCTTATGTGTAAAAGATGGATGTTTTATAAACTATCTAAAATAACAAACTTTCTATTTTTTCAATCTTCATCATTTATCAACTAAATCTAAGATTCAATACCCTCTCATCCTCATCTCAAAACTTGGCTAAAACCTACTTGACACAATCTCTAGGGGTTCTTATGTCTAAAAGATTGATGTCTTATAAAGTTTCTAAAATAATAAACTTTCTATTTTAGTCTCTATCCTTCCTCAACTAATTCTTCTAAGATTTAATATCATCTCATACTCATCTCAAAACTTAGCTAAAAGCTCTTTGACACCATCTCTAGGGTTTCCTATGTCTAAAAGTTGGATAGTTTATAAAATTTCTAAAATAAGAAACTTTCTATTTTTCAATCTCTATCTTTCATCAACCAAATCTAAGATTGAATACCATCTCATCTTCATCTCAAAACTAGGCTAAAAGCTCCTTGACACCATCTTTAGGGTTTACTAAGTCTAAAAGATTGATATCTAATAAAGTTTCTAGAATAAGAAGTTTTCTATTTTTTCAATCTCCAACCCTCATCAACTAAATCTAAGATTCAACACCCTCTCATTCTCATCCTAAATCTTGGTTAAAACCTCGTTGACATCATCTTTAGGGTTTCCTTTGTCTAAAAAATAGATGTTTTATAAAGTTTCTAAAATAAGAGACCTTCTATTTTTTCAATCTCCATTCATGATAACCTAAACCTAAGATTCAAAACCATCTTATCATCATCCCAAAACTAGGCTAAAAGCTCCTTCACACCATCTCTAGGGTCACCTATGTCTAAAAGATGGTTGTTTTACAAAGTTTATAAAATAAGAAACTTTTTATTTTTTAATTTCTATCCTTTACCATCTAAATCTACGATTCAATACCATCTCATCCTCATCCCAAAACTTGGCTCAAAGCACATTGACACCATCTTTAGGGTTCCATTTGTCTAAATGACGTATATTTTTTAAAGTTTCAAAAATAAGAAACTTTCTATTTATTTAATCTCTATCCTTCATCAACTAAATCTATGATTCAGTTCGCTCTCATTCTCATCCCAAAACTTATGCTAAGAGTTCCTATAACTAAAAGATGGATGTTTTATAAAGTCTCTAAAATAATAAACTTTCTATTTTTTCAATCTCCATCCACCATCAACTAAATCTAAGATTCAAGATCATCTCATCCTCACCCCAAAACATAGTTAAAATCTCCTTAACACCGTCTCTAGGGTCTCTTATGTGTAAAAGATGGATGTTTTATAAAGTATCTAAAATAAGAAATTTTCTATTTTTTCAATCTCTATCTGTTATCAACTAAATCTAACATTCAATACCCTCTCATCCTCATCTAAAAACTTGGCTAAAAGCTCCTTGACACCATCTCTAATGGTTCTTATGTCTAAAAGATTGATGTCTTATAAAGTTTCTATGATAACAAACTTTCTAGTTTTTTAGTCTCCATCCTTCACCAACTAAATCTAAGATTCAATATAATGTCATCCTAATCTCGAAACTTAGCTAAAAGCTCCTTGACACCATTTCTAGGGTTTCATATGTCTAAAAGATGGATGTTTTATAAAGTTTCTAAAATAAGAAACTTTCTATTTTTTCAATCTCCATCCTTTACCATCCAAATCTAAGATTCAACACCATCTCATCCTCATCTCAAAACTAGGCTAAAAGCTCCTTAACACCATCTATAGGGTTTACTAAGTCTAAAAGATTGATGTCTTATAAAGTTTCTAGAATAACAAACTTTCTATTTTTTCAATGATCCTTCATCAACTAAATGTAAGATTCAATACCCTCTCATTCTCATCCAGAAACTCGGTTAAAACCTCATTGACATTGTCTTTAGGGTTTTCATTGTCTAAAAAATAGATGTTCTACAAGATTTCTAATATAAGAAACTTTCTATTTTTTCAATCTCCATCCGTGATCAACTAAATCTAAGATTCAAAATCATCTTATCATCATCCCAAAACTAAGCTAAAAGCTCATTAATCTAAAAACTTGATTAAAAGCTCCTTGACACAATCTCTAGTGGTTCTTATGTCTAAAAGATTAATGTCTTATAAAGTTTCTATAACAACAAACTTTCTAGTTTTGTTGTCTCCATCCTTCATCAACTAAATCTAAGATTCAATATCATCTCATCCTCATCTCAAAACTTAGCTAGAAGCTCCTTTACACCATTTCTAGGGTTTCATATCTCTAAAAGATGGATGTTTTATAAAGTTTATAAAATAAGAAACTTTCTATTTTTTCAATCTCCATCCTTTATCATCTAAATCTAAAATTCAATAACATCTCATCGTCATCTCAAAACTTGGCTAAAAGCTCATTGACACCATTTCTAGGATTTTCTATGTTTAAAAGATGGATATTTTATAAAGTTTCTACAATAAGAAACTTTCTAGTTTTTCAATCTCCATCCTTTGTAACTTAAATCTAAGATTTAATATCATCTCACCCTAATCTCAAAACTTGGCTAAAGGCTCCTTAACACAATGTCTAGGGTTTACTAAGTCTACCAAATTAATGTTTTACAAAGTTTTTAAAATAAGAAACTTTCTAGTTTTTCAATCTCCATCCTTTATAACCTAAATCTAAGATTTAATACCATCTCACCCTAATCTCAAAAGTTGGCTAAAAGCTCATTGACTCTCTAGGGTTTACTAAGTCTAAAAAATTAATGTTCTATAAAGTTTATAAAATAAGAAACTTTCTATTTTTTCAATCTGCCTCCTTCATCAACTAAATCTAAGAGTCAATATCACCTCATTCTCATCCCAAAACATGGCTAAAAGCTCATTCACACCGTCTCTAGGGTCTCCTATGTCTAAAAGATTGATATTTTATAAAGTTTTTAGAATAAGAATGTAAGCCCAATGGTTCCCACCTTGGCATTCCCATCTTCTTTTGATGATTCCAATACACAAGTGATTTTATATCACTAATGTTTTTGCTTGTCTAAGTTGTAGATCATAATTGTGCTAAGACAAGATTGCTTGGATTGAGGCCAAGAAGCTCTCATTGGACCACATTAAGAAGGCCAAAGACATCGGAGATCCAAGATACATGAAGACTTGAAGCATCGCAGTTGAAGATCGAAGTCGTTTTAGAATATAAAGATCCAATCCTAGTTTAGGTGTTTAGAGGCATAAATAAGTTAATCTCACACACCCTAAAATGTTTAAGAGATTGTCCTTATGGTGTTCCAACACTTTGGAACCCTAATAACAATCCTAACTTGGTGTAGAGTTGGAAGCCCAAATAAATAAATAAACAGAATTGAAAATCTGCTGGAAATAGGCTTCTCGGAACTCCGAGAGAATTCTGGAGCTCCGAGCTTGGAACTCCGAGACATTCCTCGGAGCTCCGAGAAATGGTCGAGTAACATTTTCTTAACTTCTGTTTGTATTCCCGGAACTCCGAGAGAAATTTTTGGAACTCCGAGGAATTTCTCGGAATTCCGAGACCACTACTTCCGGAAGAAAAAAGAGACGTTGGAGTTTTTGCCAGAATTACCACTATGCCACCAAAAGGTCATATTTTGTTTTTTCTATATATATGGGTATTCTAAACTTCCCAACAATCAATCCTAACACTCTAAAAACCTATTGGAATATCCTAAGAGTGAATCAAGCTTGTTTATGCCTCTCATCCTCTAGATTTACGATTTGGATCATAGGCTCAAATTTGTAGATCTTCTTCAAAGTTTGTAAGCCCTTGTGTGGACCCCGATCCCGAGGACGAATCGGCGAGGGACACGAGATCCCACGCCGATCCTCTAAGATCTCCACAATGTGAAGGAGAGCTCTACCAAAGAACTCTCGAAATGGTGTCACTCAAAGCATGGGTGGCGATATAAATACCTCTCGATTCAAGGACCAGCCTGGAACCAAGATGTACCTATAACAAAGAAGAGTCGCCATCCAAGGAAGTAGGCCTTGGATCCCATGAAATACTCTGTTGCAACGGATAACCAGAGATACAAAGGTCCGTGCCTGATGACGAATGGGGGAGATGTTAAGCGCCCCCAATTCGCCCAAGTGCAAGCACCTGGTCTCTTATGCCATTTTTAATTAATTTTGAAGAGTTTTGGGCTAAAATCATGTGAAATGGGAACGAGCATCCCCGAGAAAACGTCTATCTAAGCATGCATGACTCGGGGATGGGCAAAAGAAAATAAACATCCAAATCCTAACTCACCGCATCTAATCCTAACCCATCACATCTTGGAAAGCAGTAACATCCGCACGCACAGCTACAGCTAAGCAGATAATCAAGATAAGATGAATAAATGCTACAACTAAGCAGGTGAGAGGACAGATAAGCACAGTAGTAAACTACCAAAGCAATAGAATAAACACACTAGCATGCGAACCTTTGTAAGAGATAATGCTAAGAAAATAATAATCAATCTCATTCTAGGAAAGTAAGCAAGCTAACAGTAGCACATAAGAAGTCAAAGATAAACACACAATGAGCTAAAAGATACAGGGAAAGAAATGAATCAGAAAATCAACGGTACATGAGGACCAAGAATACCAGGGAAAAGAAAAGGAAACATACGATAGGCTCAGCGAGCGATTCTAATGAATCAAGCTCAGCGATCCTGATCCGCTAAAGATCGGATAAGTCTCACGATCGTCATGGCCTATCGTTGGGCTCAGCGAGGACAATCCCTGCGAAGGGGCCACGCTACGTCGTCGCCCGTCCCAAAACCCGATAAAACGTCGGAAAACCGATAAAACCGGCAAACCAAGATCAAAATCGGAAATGAAATGAAAAGGAGGCTCCGAGTGACCTGGCAATCACCATCCTTGCCCATTTTTGGTTTTTGTCTTTTTGAGAAAAGCTTGAAAGATATTTTTGGATGTTGAAATGATTTTTTTTTTGAAAGGTTGAAATGATTTTATTGAAAAGTTTGACTGAACTTGGGATGAAGATCCCAAGCTGCCTACGTACCCTGTGGAAAGGGATCAAGCCAACGTAGTTCGAAACAGCTTTTTGAAAAACGCTTTTGAGTATTTTTTGGATTTTTGTTATTTGATTTTTATGTATTTTTATCCCTTTTGATTGAAAGGGGGTTTTGGCTCAAGAGGTTGTCGTCCGTCATCGCCTAAACCCGACCAATGTTCCCAACATCGATGGGGATCCCGAAATGCAAAGAGAATCCCAAGGAACGTGTGAAACGATGAACCCGAAGAAGGAAAGAAATTAATCCCTAACCCTGTAGAAAATGATCATCTCGGAGAGGAAGGAACCTCTGAGTCCTGCAAGAAAGGATGGCCTCTAAGAAGAGAAAATCCCTAAGCCCATGAGAAATGATGGGATAAGCAAAGAGACATGAAGGGCGAAGGGATGGCTCAAGAAACATTCCGTCATCGCCTTAACCCCAAGAAGACTTTTGAAAATGAATGACGAAATTCAAAAGAAATTATAATCCAAGTCCTTAGGCAGGTACTTACAGAAATGATGGATAAAATGCAATGCCCAAATTCAACATACAACATATTCCCAGCTCTCCAAACCCAAATTCCAGAACTAATACACTCAAAGTATTGGGAAAACAAAGTCAAGATCAAGCTCAGAATCAGCTCAAGTACTTCTGTTCGATTATCCAATATTTGAAAGACCAGAGTAAACAAGAATTGGGATATGATTCCATACACTCATGCTTTTTTCCATGCAATTTCTATCAGTAGCAAACCAAGATAAAACTGAACGAGGGCTTATTACCACTAACAAACACAGAGGTGGAACAAATCCTGGAATAACAAAACCCTCGTAACTTGAATCTTAAGATCGATGACACCCCAAAAAGAAAACTGAGAAACCAATCACTTGGCCTGGAATCTATAGAAATACCAAGAACAAAACCTTTGTAGAGCCAAACTTATCTAATATGAAAATCAAATAAGCAGTAGATCAGATAGTTAGGACTCATGATCAATCTCATACTAGCATGAGTATCGAAACAAAAATTCAGTAAAAAAGTAGGTCAATATGCCAAACTAGGGACTGAGATAGAAGGAGGAAATAAAGAAAATGAATGCGTTACCTTCTTCTTCGCTTGACTTTTCCTAAAATTGAGGGATGGTGAGGGTCGCAAGGTTGGATCCAGCGAAGAGATGGCAACAAAAAATGGTAGCGGATCCTCTTCCTTCTTTGCTCATCTCTCTACTGAGCTCTCTTACGATTTTTTAAAGCCTTTGAAAATGGTGGGATCAAATGACCCAATTTATTCTACCCAAAGCAATGCCCAGACCCCAAACCCTTCTTCTCTTTGACTGGAAAAAGAAAAGGGGACGGAACTGCTGGGAGGAGAGTTGCCGGAATCAAGGGTGGTCACTGGAGTTGCAGGTTTTGACCGGGGAAACAATGATGGAGGCGGATCGGTGGTGAAATGGTTGGACCTAAAGGTTGGGGGTGGCTGAAATAGGGTTTGATGAGGTGGAGAGATGGCTGATGTTAAAAACAGGGGATGAGGTGGGTTTTGGAGTGGTTGCAAATTAAATGGTGGTAATGGAAGAGATGACCGGATGGGGCGAGGAGACTTGGTCGGAGAAGGTGGTCGGCGGAAAATGGAGGGTCAAATTTTGGGTTAAAATAGTGGTGTGGATGAGATGGGTTAATGGTGGAGATTTGCAGAGGTAGCTGACGGTGGAAGAAGAGATGGGTTTCAAAGGGCAGAGATGGGTTTTTGGAGGTGGAGGTGGTGGTGCCGGATTTGCAGAGGTGGGTTTTGAGTTTTGGTAGATGGTTTTAACGGTGGTGGATTTCAAAGGGGCTGAGATGGGTTTGGGTCGGGGATAAGGTGGGGTCGAGCGGCGATGGTGGTGGTGGTGGTCGGTGGCGATAACAGAGATGGTTAGAGATGATGGGTTTTTAGGGGTGGCGGTTGAGGAGATGGTGGTTGCTGTTGGTGGATGATGGAGGTATGGTTGCTGGTGGTGGATGGTGGAGAAAATGGGTTTCGGTTTTGGGTTTTGAAGAAGGGTTTGATGGGTTTTGGGGGAAAAGGGTTTCGGTTCGAAGGTGGTGGTTGGAGGCGGTGGTAGGAGGAAGAGGGTTTGGGTTGTTGGTGGATGACGGTGGTGGAAAAGTTGAGGACGGTGGTGGGAATGGCGACGGTTCTGCCGGAGAAGAAAACCCAGAACCTCCTTCTTCTTCTTCTTTTTTTCTTTGGTGGTGTCGGTGGAATGGGGAAGATGGTGGAGGTAGGGTCGGAACTCCGGCGAAATGGCCGGAGATGGGTCTGGGTCGGAGAGGGGTATGGTGGAGGTAATTGATGGCCGTGGAATGGATGGAGAAGGAGGTTGAAGTGCGGTGGCTGAGGGAAAAGGGTTTGGTGGAGGGTGGTGGTTGATGGTGGTGGTGGAGTTTGCTTGGCCTCTCTCCCTCCTCTGCTTCTCTCCTCTTTTATTTTTAGAAAAATCTCCTCCTCTGCTGTTGTTCTCCTCTTAGAAAATGGGGCTCCCCCTCTCTACCTACGAGACTTATCTTTTTTTATAGCTAGGGTTGAAACCCTCTTTTAATCTCATCCATCCATTCCCCTTTTTGATGAATTGGATCATCCCCACCCTTGATTCCTTATCCCTCTTGCCCTAATTCTATCCTAGAAACCCTAAAACCTAGAGTGCCTAGCTGATCCAAGCCCTACACCTCATCTCTTTAATCTAATGGCCTATGTTTGTGGCTTGTAGAGAAAGAAATGCAAGCTTCCAAAAATGCCCTCCTTAGAGGAGGATTTTACACTTTTATCAACATCCCCATTACCCCCTTTTTTATTTGCTTCAATGGGCACCCATGCTCGGCTATCCCACCCCCTTTTTATAAAGAGAAAAATATATTTGCCGTCTCTTTCTTCCAGGGACAACCCCTATATGGCATATTTATGACTACCATATTTTTTTCTACAGGGGTGGCTTGGGCAAAAACAGGATGATAAAGAAAATGATATTCTCGCCCCTCTTTCTTTGTACAGGACAGCCCTTCTTAGTACACTTATTACCAATCCTTACGCACAACAAGGTGGTCCCTGGTGAAAACGAAGGGCAAATAGAGGAGGTCCTGGTGGTTACCCAACTGGTACAGGCACATCTCTTCAGGAATTTCGGGATTCGGTTCGGGACCTCGACTCAACTTCGGGAATGGGATTTTATTTGATTTCGAGAATTCATTCGATTTTGGGGAAAATGGTCCGGTCAAAATGGGGTGTCTACACCTTTTGAGGGATTTTTTGTTTGTTTCTTTATTATTCAAGAAGATTGTATTCGGGCGAGTGTTTGGAGAAGCGGAGCCCACTCTCCGTGGTGAAGATTGCCACCAAGGTTAAAGGCGATTGGAATTGTAATCGGCACCGATCTTCGCCGAAGTTAAGAAGATCAAATAGTGAAGCCATCAACGGGTTTGGTTGGTGGAGTGGAGTAGGCCTCGCGTTTTGAGGATCGAACCACTTTAAATCTCGGGTGCACTCTCTCTTATCTCTTGCTTTACATTTGCATTGCACTTAAGATTTAACTTGTGTGCTTAATTTTCATTCTTGATCTCTTAATCTTCAAAATTGGGTTAGAAGTTTTCAAAAGTTTTAAAACTTGTTAGGAACCTAATTTTACCTCCTCATTAATTGCCATTAGAGTAGTACTCGGGCCTACCCTTGGAATTTCAAAGAAACTTTCTATTTTTCAATTTTCATCATTTATCAACTAAATCTAAGATTCAATACCATCTCATCCTCATCTCAAAACTTAGTTAAAAGCTCATTGACCCCATCTCTAGGGTCTCATATGTCTAACAGATGGATGTCTTATAAAATTTCTAAAATGAGAAACTTTCTATTTTTTCAATCTCCATCCTTCATCAACTAAATAAAAAATTCAATATTATCTCATCTTCATCTCAAAACTTAGCTAAAATCCCCTTCACATTATCTTTAGGGTTTCCTATGTCTAAAAGATGAATGTTTTATAAAGTTTCTAAAATAAGAGATTTTATGTTTTTTAATCTCCATCCTTCACCAACTAAATCTACGATTCAATACCATCTCATCCTCATCCTAAAACTTGGCTAAAAGTACCTTGACTCAATCTCAAGGGTTTTCTATGTCTAAAAGATGGATGTATTATAAAGTTCCTAAACTAAGAAGCTTTCTAATTTTTCAATCTCCATCCTTCATCAACTAAATGTAAGATTCAATACCCTCATATAATCATTCCAAAACATAGCTTAAAGCTCGTTGACATCATCACTAGGTTTTCTTATTTCTAAATGATGGATGTTTCAAAAAGTTTCTAAAATAAGAAACTTTCTATTTTTTCAATGTCCATCCTTTATGAACTAAATCAAAGATTAAATATCATCGCATCTTCATCTCAAAACTTAGCTAAGAGCTCCTTCACACTATCTCTCGGGTTTCCTATGTCTAAAAGATTGATGTTTTATAAAGTTTATAAAATAAGAGACTTTATATTTTTGACTCTCCATCCTTCACCAACTAAATCTACGATTCAATACCACCTCATCCGCATCCCAAAACTTGGATAAAAGCACTTTGACTCCATCTCTAGGGTTTCTTATGTCTAAAAGATGGATGTCTTATAAAGTTCATAAAATAAGAAGCTTTCTAATTTTTCAATCTCCATCCTTCATCAACTAAATCTAAGATTTAATACTCTCATGTGCTCATCCCAAAACATGGCTTAAAGCTCGTTGACATCATCACTTGAGTTTCTTATTTATGAATGATAGTGGTTTTACAAAGTTTTTAAAATAAGAAACTTTCTATTTTTTCAATCTCCATCCTTTATCAACTAAATCTAAGATTCAATACCATCTCATCCTTATCCCAAAGCTTGGCTAAAAGCACCTTGACTCCATCTATAGGGTTTCTTATAGATAAAAGATTAATGTTTTATAAAGTTCCTAAAATAAGAAGCTTTCTAATTTTTCAATCTTCATCCTTCATCAACTAAATCTAAGATTCAATACCCTCATATGCTCATCCCAAAACATGCCTTAAAGCTCGTTGACATCATCACTAGGGTTTCTTATTTCTAAATGAAGTATCAATCCCTCCCAGAATCTATAAAACTTCATACCTTGGATAAAAATCAGAACTTGGATAAAAATCAGAACTTGGATAAAAATTCTCCTCTTCCGACCAACTTTAGTGCCCTTGTGCCTTTGCATAGGTCTGCAATTCAATTTGGTAATAAATTCTCAGCCCTTGAAGGCCTAAGTTCTAATACTCCTGCCGAAATCTCAAATTCAGTAGCTCCTTCTCCGGACTCTCACTCCACAGATGGTTCATGGCAAACATTCCAGAAAAAGAAGGGAAAGAAAGGGAAATCTCCAGTTTCGTTCCTTCGACCATCTCCTACATTTGTGCTTCCCTCCATTTCAAGACCCTCTCTAAAATTAGGATAAGTTTGGATCATTGGGGCTTGATTTGGAGTGTTTGTTTGTTTTCTTTTCTTTCCCTCTTTGGGTTGTCTTTCTTTGCTTTGGTTGGGGGCTCTCTGGACCTCATTAGTGTTCCTTTTGGTTCTCCTTTTTGAGTTCTATTTTGTTTCCCCATCTGTTGTGGGGTTGCCTTTTGGCTTTCATGATGTATCTCTGTTTTCTTTTAATATATCTGGTAGGGAGACCTAACCCCCAGCTTGCCCATCAAAAAAAAAATTTCTAAATGAAGGACGTTTCACAAAGTTTTTAAAATAAGAAACTTTCAATTTTTTCAATCTCCATCCTTTATCAACTAAATCTAAGATTCAATACCATCTCATTCTCATCCCAAAACTTGGCTTAAAGCACCTTGACTCTATCTCTAAGGTTTTCTATGTCTAAAAGATTGATTTTTTATAAAGTTCCTAAACTAGGAAGCTTTTTATTTTACAATCTCCATCCTTCATCAACTAAATCTAAGATTCAATACCCTCATATGCTCATCCCAAAACATGGCTTAAAGCTCGTTGACATTATCACTAGGGTTTCTTATTTCTAAATGATAGATGTTTAACAATGTTTCTAAAATAAGAAACTTTCTATTTTTTCAATCTCCATCCTTTTATCAACTAAATCAAAGATTAAATATCATCTCATCTTCATCTCAAAACTTAGCTAGGAGCTCCTTCACACTATCTCTCGGGTTTTCTATGTCAAAAAGATTGATGTTTTATAAAGTTTCTAAAATAAGAGACTTTATATTTTTGAATCACCATCCTTCACCAATTAAATCTACGATTCAATACCATCTCATCTCCATCCCAAAACTTGGATAAAAGCACTTTGACTCCATCTCTTGGGTTTCTTATGTCGTAAAGATGGATGTCTTATAAAGTTCCTAAAATAAGAAGCTTTCTAACTTTTCAATCTCCATCCTTCATCAACTAAATCAAAGAATCAATACTCTCACGTGCTCATCCCAAAACATGGCTTAAAGCTCATTGACATTATCACTTGGGTTTCTTATTTCTGAATGATAGTGGTTTACTAAGTTTTTAAAATAAGAAACTTTCTATTTTTCAATCTCCATCCTTGATCAACTAAATCTAAGATTCAATACCATCTCATCCTTATCCCAAAACTTGGGTAAAAGCACCTTGACTCCATCTATAGGGTTTCCTATAGATAAAAGATTGATGTTTTATAAAGTTCCTAAAATAAGAAGCTTTCTAATTTTTCAATCTTCATCTTTCATCAACTAAATCTAAGATTCAATACCCTCATATGCTCATCCCAAAACATGCCTTAAAGCTCGTTGATATCATCACTAGGGTTTCTTATTTCTAAATGATGGACGTTTTACAAAGTTTTTAAAATAAGAAACTTTCAATTTTTTCAATATCCATCCTTTATCAACTAAATCTAAGATTCAATACCATCTCATTCCCATCCCAAAACTTGGCTTAAAGCACCTTGACTCCATCTCTAAGGTTTCCTTTGTCTAAAAGATTGATGTTTTATAAAGTTCCTAAAATAAGAAGCTTTCTTATTTTACATTCTCCATCCTTCATCAACTAAATCTAAGATTCAATACCCTCATATGCTCATCCCAAAACATGGCTTAAAGCTCGTTGACATCATCACTACGGTTTCTTATTTCTAAATGATGGATGTTTAACAATGTTTTTAAAATAAGAAACTTTCTATTTTTTCAATCTCCATCCTTTATCAACTAAATCTAAGATTCAATACCATCTTAGCCTGATCTCAAAACTTGGCTAAAAGCTCCTTCGCACCATCTGTAAGGTTTCTTATTTCTAAAAGATGGTTGTTTTATATAGTTTCTAAAGTAAGAAACTATCTTTTTTTAAAATCTCCATCTTTGTTCAAATAAATCAAAGATTCAATACTATCTAATCCTCATCTCATGACTCAGCTAAAAGCTCTTTCACACCATATATGAGGTTTCCTATGTCTAAAAGATTGATGTTTTAAAAAGTTACTAAAAATAATCTCCATCGTTGATCAACTAAATCTAAAATTCAATACCATCTAATCCTCATCTCAAAACTTGGCTAAAAGCACTTTGACACCATCTAGGGTTTCCTATGTCTAAAAGGTGGAAGTTTTATAAAGTTTATAAAATAAAAAACTTTCTAATTTTCAATCTCAATCCTTCACAAACAAAATCTACGAGTCAATACCCTCATATGCTCATCCCGAAACATGGCTTAAAGCTCGTTGACATCATCACTAGGGTTTCTTATTTCTAAATGATGGATGTTTAACAATGTTTCTAAAATAAGAAACTTTCTATTTTTTCAATCTCCATCCTTTATCAACTAAATCTAAGATTCAATACCATCTTAGCCTAATCTCAAAACTTGGCTAAAAGCTCATTCACACCATCTCTAGGCTTTCTTATTTCTAAAAGATGGTTGTTTTATATAGTTTCTAAAGTAAGAAACCTTTTTTTTTAAATCTCCATCCTTGTTCAAAAAAATCAAAGATTCAATACCATCTAATCCTCATCTCATAACTCAGCTAAAAGCTCTTTCACTGCATTTATGAGGTTTAATATGTCTAAAAGATTGATGTTTTAAAAAGTTACTAAAATAAGAAACTTTCCATTTTACAATCTCCATCCTTGATCAGCTAATTCTAAAATTCAATACCATCTAATCCTCATCTCAAAACTTGGCTAAAAGCACGTTGACACCATCTATTGGGTTTCCTATGTCTAAAAGGTGATGTTTTATAAAGTTTATAAAATAAGAAACTTTCAATTTTTCAATTTCAATCCTTCACAAACAAAATCTATGAGTCAATATCATCTCATCCTCGTCCCAAAAATTGTCTAAAAGCACCATGACACCATATCTAAGGTTTACTAAGTCTAAAATATTGATGTTATACACAGATTCTAGAATAAGAAACTTTCTATTTTTTCAATCTCAATCCTTCATCAACTAAATCTTAGATTCAATACTCTCTCATTCTCATCGTAAAACTTGGTTAAAATCTCGTTGACATCATCTCTAGGGTTTCCTATATCTAAAACATAGATGTTTTATAAAGTTTCTAAAGTAAGAAACTTTCTATTTTTCAATATTCATCATTTATCAACTAAATCTACGATTCAATAACATCTCATCCTCATCTCAAAACTGAGCTAAAAGCTCCTTCACCCCATCTCTAGAGTTTCCTATGTCTAAAAGATGGATGTCTTCTAAAGTTTATAAAATCAGAAACTTTCTAGTTTTTCAATCTCCTTCCTTCATCAACTAAATCAAAGATTCAATATCATCTCATCCAAATCTCAAAACTTAGTTAAAAGCTCCTTCACAACATATCTGGGGTTTCCTATGTCTAAAAGACGGATGTTTTATAAAGTTTCTAAAAAAAGAAACTTTCTATTTTTCAATCTCCATCTTTCACCAATTAAATCTACGATTCAATACCATCTCATCCGCATTCTAAAACTTGGCTAAAAGCACCTTGACATCATCTGTAGGGCTTCCTATGTCTAAAAGATTGATATTTTAGAAACTTTCTAAAATAAGAAACTTTCTAATTTTTCAATCTCCATCATTCATAAACTAAATTTTAGATTCAATATCATCTCATCCCCATCCATGAACTAAATCTAAGATTCAACACCCTCTCATCCTTATCTCAAAACATGGCTAAAAGCTCCTTAACACCATTTCTAGGGGTTCTTATGTCTAAAAGATTGATGTCTTATAAAGTTACTAAAATAAGAAAGTTTCTATTTTTTTAGTCTCCATCTCTAATAAACTAAATCTAAGATTCAATATCATCTCATCCTTATCTCAAAACTTTGCTAAAAGCTCCTTCACACCATCTCTAGAATTTCCTACGTGTAAATGACGGATGTTTTATAAAGTTTCTAAAATAAGAAACTTTCAATTTTTCAATCTCCATCCTTGATCAACGAAATCTAAGATTCAATACCTTCCCATCCTCATCTCAAAACTTGGCTTAAAGCTCCTTGACACTATCTCTAGGGTTTACTTTGTCTAGAAGACTGATATTTTATAAAGTTTCTAGAGTAAGAAACTTTCTATTTTTTCAATCTCCATCCTTCATCAACTAAATCTAAGATTCAATTCCCTCTCATTCTCATCCCAAAACTTGGTTAAAACCTCGTCGACATCATCTTTAGGGTTTCTTAGGTCTAAAAGATAGAAGTTTTATGAAGTTTTTAAAATAAGAAACTTTCAATTTTTTCAATCTCTATCCATGATCAACTAAATCTAAGATTCAAAATCATCTTATCATCATCCCAAACTAGGCCAAAAGTGCCTCCACACATTCTCTAGGGTCTCCTATGTCTAAAATATGGTTATTTTATGAAGTTTATAAAATAAGAAACTTTCTATTTTTTCAATCTCCATTCTTTATCTACTAAATCTAAGATTTAATACCATCTCATCCTCATCTCAAAACTTGGATAAAACCTTATTGACACAATTTCTAGGATTTCCTATATTTAAAAGATGGATATTTTATAAAATTTCTAATGAAGAGACTTTCTATTTTTTCAATCTCCATCCTTTATAACCTAAATCTAAGATTTAATACCATCTCATCCTAATCACAAAATCTGGCTAAAACTCCTTTACACCATCACTAGAGTTTACTAAATCTAAAAAATTAATATTTTATAAAGTCTATAAAATAAAAAACTTTCTATTTTTTCAATCTCCATCCTTTATCACCTAAATCTAAGATTCAATATCATCTCATCGTCATCCCAAAACATGGCCAAACGCTCCTTAACACCATCTCTTGGGTCTCCTATGTCAAAATGATAGATGTTTTAAAAAGTTTTTTAAATAAGAAACTTTCTATTTTTCAATCTTCATCATTTATCAACTAAATCTAAGATTCAATAACATCTCATCCTAATCTCAAAACTTAGCTAAAAGCTCCTTCACCCCATCTCTAGGGTTTCCTATGTCTAAAAGATGGATGTCTTATAAAGTTTCTAAAATAAGAAACTTTCTATTTTTTCAATCTCTATCCTTCATCAACCAAATCAAAGATTCAATATCATCTCATCTTAATCTGAAAACTTAGCTATTAGCACCTTCACACCTTCTCTAAAGTTTCCTATGTCTAAAAGTTGGGTGTTTTATAAAGTTTCTAGAATAAGAAACTTTATATTTTTCAATCTCAATCCTTCACCAACTAAATCTACGATTCAATACAATCTGATCCTCATCCCAATACTTGGCTAAAAGCACCTTGACGCCATCTCTAGGGTTTTCTATGTCTAAAAGATGGATGTTTTATAAATTTCCTAAAATAAAAAACTTTCTAAGTTTTCAATCTCCATCCTTCACCAACTAAATCTAATATTCAATACCCTCTTTTATTCTCATCCCAAAAGATGGCTTAAAGCTCGTTCACATCATCACTAGGGTTTCTAATTTCTAAAAGATGAATGTTTTACCAAGTTTCTAAAATAAGAAACGTTCTATTTTTTCAATCTTCATCCTTTATCAACAAAATCTAAGATTCAATACCACCTCAGCCTCATCACAAAACTTGGCTAAAAGCTTCTTGACACCATCTCTAGGGTTTTCTATGTCTAAAAGATTGGTGTCTTATAAAGTTTCTAAAATAAGAAACTTTTTTTTTTCAATCTCCATCCTTGTTCAAATAAATCAAAGATTGAATACCATCTAATCCTCAATCACCATTTATGAGGTTTTCTATGTCTAAAAGATTGATGTTTTATAAAGTTTCTACTAGAAGAAATTTTCCATTTTACAATCTCCATCCTTGATCAACTAAATCTAAAATCTAATACCATCTAATCCTCATCTTAAAACTTGGCTAAAAGCTCGTTGCCACCATTTATTTGGTTTCCTATGTCTAAAAGGTGAATGTTTTATAAAGTTTATAAAATAAGAAACTTTCTATTTTTCAATCTCACTCCTTCACCAATAAAATCTACGATTCAATACCATCTTATCCTCATCCCGAAACTTGGCTAAAAGCACCTTGGCACTATCTTTAGGGTTTCTTATGTGTAAAAGATTGTTGTTTTATAAAGTTTCTAAAATAAGAAACTTTATATTTTTCAATCTCCATCCGTCATCAACTAAATCTGAGATTCAATACTCTCTCATTCTCATCCCAAAACTTGGCTAAAAGCTCCCTCACACCGTCTCTAAGGTCTCATATGTAAAAAAGTTGGTTGTTTTATAAGTTTCTAAAATAAGAAACTTTCTATTTTTTCAATCTCCATCCTTCATCAACTAAATCAAAGACTCAATACCATCTCATCCTCATCTGAAAATTTTGCTAAAAGCTCCTTGACACCATCTCTAGGGTTTCCTCTGTAAAAATATGGATTCTTTATAAACTTTCTAAAATAAGAAAATTTATATTTTTCAATCTCCGTCCTTCACCAATTAAATCTACGATTGAATATCATCTCATCCTCATCCAAAAACTTGGCTAAAAGCACCTTGACACCATCTCTAGGGTTTCCTATGTCTAAAAGATGGATGTTTTATAAGTTTCTAAAATAAGAAACTTTCTATTTTTTCAATCACCATCCTTCGTCAACAAAACTAAATATTCAATACCATCTCATCCTCATCTCAAAACTTAGCTAAAAGCACATTGACACCATCTGTATGGTTTCTTATGTCTAAAAGATGGATGTTTTATAAAGTTTCTAAAATAAGAAACTTTCTATTTTGTCAATCTTCATAATTTCTCAACTAAATCTAAGATTCAATACCATCTCATCCTTATCTCAAAACTGGGCTAAAAGCTCATTGACCCATCTCTAGGGTTTCCTATGTCTAAAAATGGATGTCTTATAAGGTTTCTAAAATAAGAAACTTTCTATTTTTTCAATCTCCATCCTTCATCAACTAAATCAAAGAATCAATATCTTCTCATACTCTTCTCAAAACTTAGCTAAAAGCTCCTTCACACCATCTCTAGGGTTTCCTATGTCTAAAAGAAAGATGTTTTATAAAGTTTATAAAATAAGAAACTTTCTATTTTTCAATCTCCGCCCTTAACTAACTAAATCGACGATTCAATACCATCTCATCCTCATCCAAAAATTTGGCTAAAAGCACCTTGACACCATCTCTTCGATTTGCTAAGTCTAAAAGTTTGATGTTTTAGAAAGTTTATAAAATAAGAAACTTTGTAATTTTTCAATCTCCATCATTAATCAACTAAATCTAAGATTCAATATCATCTCATCCTCATCGCAAAACACGGCTTAAAGGTCCTTGACACCGTCTGTAGGTTCTCCAATGTCTAAAAGAACGATGTTTTATAAAGTTTCTAAAATAAGAAACTTTCTATTTTTTCAATCTCCATCATTTTCAATCTAAGATTTAAAACCCTCTCATTCTCATCCCAAAACTTGGCTAAAAACTCGTTGACAACATCTCTAGGGTTTTTTATGTCTAAAAGATGGATGTTTTATGATGTTTATATAATAAAAAAAAATTCTACTTTTTCCATCTCCATCATTTATCAACTAAATCTAAGTTTCAATACCATCCCATCATCATCTTAAGACTTGGCTAAAAGCTCCTTGACATCATCTCTAGGATTTCCTTTGTCTAAAAGATGGATTTTTATAAAGTTTCTAAAAGAAGAAACTTTTGATTTTTCAATCTTCATACTTAATCAACTAAATTTATGATTCAGTACCCGCTCATTCTTATCCCCAATCTTGGCCAAAAGTTCGTTGATATCATCTCTTGGGTTTCCTATGCCCAAAAGATGGATGTTTTATAAAGTTTCTAAAATAAAAAACTTTCTATTTTTCAATCTCCATCCGTCATCAACTAAATCTGAGATTCGTTAAATGCTCCTTGACACCGTCTTTAGGGTCTCATATGTCTAAAAGATTGATGTTTTCTACGTTTCTAAAATAAGAAACTTTCTATTTTATCAATCTCCATCCTTCATCAACTAAATGAAAGATTAAATATCATCTCATCCTCATCTCAAAACTCAGCTAAAAGCTCCTTGACACCATCTCTAGGATTTCTTATGTCTAAAAGATGAATGTTTAATAAAGTTTTTAAAATAAGAAACTTTCTATTTTTTCAATCATCATCAATTATCAACTAAATCTAAGATTCAATTCCATCTCATTCTCATCTCAAAACTGAGCTAAAAGCTCCTTGACCCCATCTCTAGGGTTTCCTATGTCTAAAAGATGGATGTCTTGTAAACTTTCTAAAATAAGAAATTTTCTATTTTTTCAATCTCCATCCTTTCTCAACTAAATAAAAGAATCAATATCTTTTCATTCTCATCTGAAAACTTAGGTAAAGCTCCTTGACACCATCTCTAGGGTTTGCTATGTCTAAAAGATGGATGTTTTATAAAGTTTCTAAAATAAGAAACTGTAAGCCCAAGAGTGCACATTGGTTCATTCATTCACCTTACCTTTTTGTTTTGATGCTAGCAAACACAAATTGATTAGCATTGTCAGACTAATGTGTTGCTTTGAGATGTTCTGCTCTACACAGGAATTTGATATGCTATATCGCCACTACACAACTCAATGATGGAGTTGGTGTAAGGCTTTGAGATTTGTCCTTTGAAGAATCTTAGTGGTTAGTGATGAATCCCAAGGAGGAAAACTTGGAAGAGTGGAGTAGGTCAAGTTGTGACCGAACCACTATAAATCTTGTGCCTTGTGGATGCTTTCTTCTTCTCCTTCTCATTTGCACATTGTGGTGGTGGTAATCTCTAACCCAACTTGTATCTATGTTTTAATCAAACAAGGGTTAGTGAATGCATGCTTAAAGTAACATCCAAACCCTAACTCTTAATATCTCTATTAATTGATCAAGGGTTAAACATGTTAAGGCTTAGTTGGTAAATTGATTTTAGGAATCCAATTAATTAAGCCCCAAAATTTTAATTAGCCAATTCACCCCCCCTCTTGGGTTGTTACCTTGTATTTCACTTGGTATCAAAGCTTAGGCTCTTAAAGAGACTTTTAAAATTCAAAATCTACAAGCGATAAAGATCCGTGACAATCCGATGGATTATGAGCTAGGTCAATCCACTATAATTCCTCCATTTTTTTTATGGAACAAATTTTAGAGGTTGGAAAATTAAAATGCTTGCCTATATCAAATCTATAGACTTTGACATCTTAGATGTCATTGAAAGGGAATTTTCTATTCCCAATGCACTAAAAAAGATGAAAAATTATTTTCATTAAATTCAAAAGCTATTATTATAATGAGAAAAGGTTTCCTACACACTTGTGTAGATAAGTTACCTACTGTGGACCCCGATCCGAAGAGGTAGTGAGGTGAGGGAAACTAGTCCCTACACCATCCTCTTGATCATCCACGTGAATGGAGAGCTCTGCCAAAGAACTCTCGAAACGGATGCCACCCTCATAGCATAGCACGAGTGGCGATATAAAAAGAAAGAGATATGTCTCGATCCGGAGCCAAGACTCGAAACCAAGACATACCTGAAATAAACTCAGAGTCGCCATCCATGGATATGCCATGGAACCCTAAAATCAAATCCTCTGTGCAATGGATAACCAGAAATATATACGGGTTCGTGCCTGGTTACGAATGGGGAAGGTCTGAGAGCACCCCTGATTCGTCCGAGTGCAAGCACTTGGTCTCTTATGCCATTTATTATTAACTCCAAAGAAGTTTGGGTAAAAATCATATGAAATGAGAATAATCCTCAGGAATCGTCTACCTAAGCATGCATTTCCTGAGGATAAAATAATAAACACACATAAAATAAAATGAAAGATGTGCCACCTAAGCATAGCTAGGTTATGAGTGACATGCCTAAAAGGTGTCTAAGTTCTGATGTGCAAACACATGCAAGCTATAGCTAAAGGTATAAGATCAGTACACAAAAAAAATGAGAAAACATATCAAATCATACAATAACTACACAACAAATCCTAAGACTCTAAATTATTAGCCTGAGTCCTCGGATGGTCTGGTATTCATCCAAAGAAGCCTACGTATCCCCGCCTCCACGAGAATCAAGGCAACGTAGTTCTCCGCGCCTATTCTAAACTATGATGCCTAAGACACCTAGACCTCTATCCTAGACTCGATCTAAAAGACCGGACTAGTTATTAAAGTTTATTATATGATTATTTAAATTCCAGTGAATTGTGGATTTTAGGACACCCTATATGCCCTAACTAAATGCAGATTAGCCCTAGGCTAATGCAGGTGGTTCCTACAACCTATGTGTAACTAGGTTGTATTTCCTAAGGAAAACCAAAGGTGGACTAGCGTATCCTACTCTAGTCATCACTCGGCGATGTGGATCGCCGACTGACCGGACGGAGGCGCTCCTATAACTCTAGGACAGACCCCTAACTCTAAAACAAGCACTCAACAAAGAAACAAACAAACAAACAAACAACCTATCAAAAGAAACACCTAACTCTAAAACTCTCTATCTAGGAGAAACTCCTAACTCTAGAGGGGGATCTTTTGAAAAACAAGGTTTTAAAGGTTTTTGAAGAAAGTTTAAAATATTATTTACAAAAAGTTTGGCTGGACTTGGGATATGGATCCCAAGTTGCACTACGTACCTCGTGAAAGAGGATCAAGCCAACGTAGTTCGAAACGAACTCTCTACCTATCAAACACTTACAGTAAATCAACCATTTTTTATGTTTTAAGTTTCTAATGTTTTTGAGATTTTTAATGATTTCAATGTTTATGGATTTTAAAATTTCTGATGCTTTCACCCTTTTGGCCAAAGACCGGAGGGAATATACAAAATAACACCCTAGGGACAAACCCTAGGGTGAATAAGGGAAACTATGCTCTAATAACACCGTTATAAGAGCAAATGAGTCAAAGACTCTCTAATAAGAGTAACTGATAACACTGAAAATGAGATAACGGAGTCAAAGACTCTCTAATGACTGCAAAAGGAAAGGCGAGTCAAAGACTCTCTAATTAATCCAACTGAAAGATAAATGAGTCAAAGACTCTCTAAGAAAACTGCGAAAGAGATAAATGAGTCAAAGACTCTCTAATAACATCACTAAAGGAATAAATGAACCAAAGATTCTCTGAAAGAAAAGGAAACACGATTCAAAGACTCTCTAAGAGAGAAGAACACACGAGTCAAAGACTCCACTGACAACAACTAAAGGATACACGAGTCAAAGACTCTCTAAGAGATGAAAACACGAGTCAAAGACTCCACTGACAACAACTAAAGGATATACGAGTCAAAGACTCTCTAAGAGATGGAAACACGAGTCAAAGACTCCAAAAACACCGACTGAAGGATAAATGAGTCAAAGACTCTCTAAGAGATGGAAACACGAGTCAAAGACTCCACTGACAACAACTAAAGGATATACGAGTCAAAGACTCTCTAAGAGATGGAAACACGAGTCAAAGACTCCACAAACATCGACATAGGATAAATGAGTCAAAGACTCTCTAAAAGAAAAGGAACACGAGTCAAAGACTCCACCAACACCAACTAAAGGATAAACAAAACAAAGACTCTCTAAAAGAGAAAGAAACACGAGTCAAAGACTCCACTAATGCTAATTAAAGGATAAATGAGTCAAAGACTCTCTAATAACACTACATTAAAGACAAATGAGTCAAAGACTCTCCTATAACACCACCTAAAAGGCAAATGAGTCAAAGACTCTCTAATAACACCATCTAAAGGATGAATGAGTCAAAGACTCTCTAATAACACCATCTAAAGGATGAATGAGTCAAAGACTCTCTAATCAAAGCTGACTCCTATGCGAATGGACTATCGACTAAGGAGAAGCTTACAAGCAAAAGGAATAAGAGACCTTGTGCATATTTGGCAAAGGTAAAACACCCAACCGGGCCGGACAGCTACCTAGCCCTAGGGTGCAACAAATGTGCAACCCAATACCCATAAGGGTAAGGGTATGAAGCCAAGCCGAGTAGGGTGTTCTTCTAAAACCAAACGAAGCACAAAGAGGAGAACTAGCGAGAGAATGAGACCGGGCGGGTCTCCCAAACACACACAAAGATGGGCTCTAAGCAACCTTATCATTGCCCTTGCAAGGGAGAAGCAAGGCTAAGACAACTAATTGACCAAATTGGTCTCTAATTAACAGAGGCACAAATTGAGGTGCAACCTCAGAGAGGATTCTACAAATGAGACCAAGCAGGCCTTCTAAAGGCTAATCATTTATCAAAATCAAAGCAACCTCCCTGAGGTTAAGCTGAAAAAGAGGCTTGCCTCCAAAGGAGGATCGCCTAACGAGACAAAGTATGTCTTCTAGTAAAGGTTCTAGTATCTAAAGAAGTCTAAAAGAAATCTAGAAGACTGTGTTAGTCTAATCAAAATAGAGAAGAAAAAGGCTACCATGTAATCTCAAATTTCCATTCAATTATTATAAAAACAAATCAATTATTAGCAAAGTATGATTTACAACTAAAGAGTGCACAATCTGTAAGAATAGTAATCATAAAATGATAAACAACATTAATTAGTCCAGACCAGCCGCTGGATAGCCTAATAAAGTAAAACAATATCAAACACTTCAAAGCCAACCATAAACCCCAATACGGGGACTCCAATGAAATCAGATGATGCCAAAGTAATCATCTGATTTCCTACACGTATAATATTTCTACAAACCACCTTGAAATCAGACGATATTCGTGTCAAGGACATCGAATAGTGCAAATCATCTGATTTCCTTCTTCAATTAAACAATTTATAAAATTAATTAGCCCAGACCAGCCGCTGGGTAGCCTAATGAAATAAAAGAAAGTATGATAAGCTTTCAAGATAGTCTCACCTGAACAGTCCATTCATCTTCAGAACCTAACTCAAAACTTAACATAAAAGAAGAATCTTAAATTTTCAACAAATTATACAAATGCATGCAATGATATTTCTGATTTTTATAAATTTTGGTGCATAACAGGGGGCATCAACTTGTGCAGATTCAAGATCCTTGAAACCTTAGGAATAACCCTAAGCTTCTAAGTGCGACATACAATTCATTAACCAAAGACAAGTAAATATAACAATAACGATCACATTTGATGGCTTCAATCAAGCAAGGATTGGAATATACTCATGTCAGGGAAAAGTAAGAATGAATTTGTACAGAGTACTCCGATTTCCATTCATACTACTTCGCTTTGATAACAACCCTCAATCAACTGGAAGAAACACTTACACAAGAAAAACAAGCCTCGTCTAATTCTCTTTTGCAAAACAACAAAGGCAGGAGGCACGAAATCATGAAATTCTTATGAGCACCACAACATTGAACATAAACTTTCTAGTCTTAAATCAGCACTCAAGAGAGTTACACTTTTTAAGCCATGAAATGATTACCCAAACACCAGAGAGAACTATAACCATACCTCATTTAGTGACCATTAAAGAGAAATTACCAGCAGATTTCATGATTAATATATTCAAATCTTGAAAATATAACTATGAACTCTTCACGGAAGACACAACCATACGCTTCGGAGTGAATTTTCGGGAGAAGAAATCAGCACAAGAAATCAAACAGATACATTCAATTCAAGACAATAACATAGAAATTTATCCGAACAATTGTAAAAAATAAAAATTAAAAAAAACTATTGAGCTTGAAAATGCAGAAATGAGGGCTGAGAATAACTAGATCTGCTGCGAAATGATAAGATCTTTTCGTCTTTTTAGCCTTTCCTCAAAACTCCCGATCAATCAAATCTCAAATTCAAACAACTTGAACAAATTCCAATAAAATCATCGGATCTGCCGACTATTTATGAAGAAAACACGGCTAGATCTGGATCCTAAATGATCGGATCTAAAGAATTTTCAAATTAGGGTTTCAAAGTTAATTAACAGATCTAAAGCTTGCTAGCTTGCAATAAGCTTTGATGCGAAGAAATAACAAGAATTAGTGAAAATCAATAAGAAGAAGATGATGATGCTAATATCCACATGAAGATGATCAGAAAATGGCTGGAATTAGAGCAGCAATGGCTAGATCTAGGGTTTCACAACTCAAATCTAGGGTTTCAAATTTAGAAAAAGGGGAAAATAGATAGATCGGGGTTGGATCGGATCTCAGGCGAGATCAAATGAGGAATTTGATTTCTCTTGATTCAGATCTACTCTCTCTCCCTTAATCTCTCTCAGATCTTTCAACTAAGCTTTTAAACAAGAACAAAAACAGAACAAAATCACTTAGAAGAATAAGAAATATCTGACCTGAGAAAAAGAAATTCCACCGGAAATAATCGGAGAACCACCGGAATATGACCGGAGCTTTGGGGGAAGATGATCGGAGAAGAAAACCTCCCTTCTCCAATTTCAATATCTCTCCCTCTTCCTCTGCCTCTTTCTCTCTCTCTGGATATATTGCGTTACCCCTTTTCTCTTTCTTCCTTTTGCAGCCCCAAGCAGACCCTCTCAATCTGTGATGGTGATAGATTTGATGAGGATATGTCCAAAGAAGTTGCCCGATTCAGTGGGGTTAGCAAGACCACCAGAGTTGTAGATTTCGGTGGGAAAAATCGATGTACTTAGAGCGAATGAAAAATCAAATGACGATAGGGCTTTAATTTTATTATTTTTTTTTGAGCTCCAGTGAAATCGCTGAAGAAGAAGAACATAGATTCCTTCTCTGATAAAACCTCAATTGAAGAAGAAAAATCTCCAGATCTGCTTGGGGAAGCAGAGGATGGCCAGAATCCGGAAAACTTGCCGGAAAAGAGGACCGATTCTCTTCTTACCTACTATCTACTCTCTCTACTACTCTCAATTTCTCAGATCTGTGATAAAGAACAAGAGAAAGAGTTTGAAATCTAGGGTTTCAGTGGGATCTTTGAAGTGGAACTTGGAGGTAGAGGAGATCGAATCCGAGCTGGGGTAGCGGAGGTGGCTGGATCGAGAGAAAACGGAGGAACAGAAGGAGCTCCGGCGAGCTTTGATGACATGGCCGGAGAAGATGAGCCAAGGAAAATGGGTTAGTTTTTTTTTACGAAAGTTTCTCTCTTCCTTTCTCGCTCATGCTTTGCTAGCGTTTCGTTAGATCCAAAAATGAGAACCCCCTTTCCACGCCTTATATATGAGAATAAAATTTTAACCCCTCCCATCCCACTTGGACAGCCCCTACCTTGATTAATTCAATTCCCTTATTCAATCACATTTCCCTTCTTATTTGGTTATTTTGCTAGGTGCAAGCGCTCAGACCTCGACGAGACTTTGCAGGGACCCTGGTGGGACCTTAATCTACGCTGGGGTTAAATTTGGGGTACCCACTCACTCATTGGATGGGGTTTCACACAAACAACACAAACTCGGGTCTGGTCAAAATGGGGTGTCTACACCTACACACTAGCCTAAAATACAATGGGGGCCCACATTATTTGGGTGATCCAAACCATTCATTTGAAAGATCCTCATATAGATAGGGTGTCCACAAAAAATTAGATCCATAGGATCATCCTAACCATTCAAACTATGGAGGCAAAAAATGGACTAATTTGTGAAGGTTTATACACGTCCATTTTACCTCCACAAATCGTAGGGTTGGGATGATCCTATGGATCTGATTTTTTGTGAACACCCTATCTCTGTGAGGACCATTCAAATGAATGGTTTGGATCACCCAAACAATGTGGGCCCCCACTGTATTTTAAGCTAGTGTGCAGGTAACTTATCTACACAAGTGTGTAGGAAACCTTTCTCTATTATAATATGTTGTGGACTATGTCCAATGCTTTTCAGAAATTTCATCATGTTCCAATGCAAAAGATATTTGGACTAATCTTGAAAATTTTTATGAGAAAAATGATACTCTCTTTTTAAATGATAAAAATACTATTGTTGAACAAAAAGAGAATCAACAAAAATCTTTTGTAAAGGAAAATTCTTTCAAACATTTATTCTCCGATTTAGAAAAACAAATTCAAAATTTGAAATTGAAAATTAATGATTGTTTGAAAAGAAAAGAAAAATTAAGTCATTTGAGCAAAATCTTGATAAACAAAAAGGATGACCTAATTAAAAAGTGCATTGGTCTTGGAAAAGAAAAGGAAACCTTGATACCACAAACAAGAATTTAAATGAAGAAAAATTAAAAGCTAATTTATCTTAACAAACAAATTGCTTTGAAAGTCAATTAATTGAGATTAAATAAGTTAATAAAGAACTCTCTATGAAGAACCAAAGAATATAAGAAGAAAAGGACAAATATCTTTGTCATCATATGTATTCTTGTGGTTCTTGTTGCTCCTCATCTACCCACACTTATTCATGTTCATATGGTGGTAGATTAGGGCATCACAAATCTAGGTGTAGGCTTAGATTTGTGAGATCAAGAAAGTTGGTGTGGATAAGAAAAGATACACTCTCACACACAAACTTGATTGGAACCAAGTGGATTTGGGTTCCAAAATCCCCCACTCAACTCATTATTTAAAATTATTAGTATATGGGGTTGTGCTTTCATTGTTATATCATATGAATTCTTTCTAGATACTATTTCAATGTTGCATTCATTGTATCTTGATCATTCGTGCTTTAAAGATATATCATTTTATAATCAAGCATAGATGCATATCATTAGTCATGTATTTAATAGAATGCATCTTTGCTTAGTGAGCTTCATGATCACATCATATTCATCCCATAGTCTATGTAGAAAATAAGAAAATACTTTTCTAGACTATGCTTGTATTTCATTGAAAATCTTTTAGAAAAATCCATCTAAGTGCAAAAACACACAAATATGCACTTAGCATCCACATTTAGATGAACTAACATGTCAAACATTGCTAGATATAGATCAACATATATCATGATGTGTATTTAGCAAAATTCATCTAGTGCATCCAAAAAAGGGACTTACTAAAAACATATGTCCATTCATCCATTTGAACTTAAATGATAGAATAATAGAAATGAATTTTTAGGAGTCCTCACATAGCCTAGGGATCGAGTTTACATGTTCCTTAGAATCCTTTGAATGCGAGAAAAATAGGAGAAAATTGACTTTTTCACAAAATCCCTTGAAAAATATCAAGAAATTGAAAACAGGGGTGTGGCGGTCGACCGAGCCTCGGAGGGCGACCGCGGAAGGCAATATTTACAAAATTGAAAAATGAACAGTAGCGTCGCGGCGGACGACCGCGTGAACCCGGTCAACCGTGGATGGTCGCGAGTGAAAAATAAAAATGGACAATAGCGTCACAGCGGGCAGCCGCGATAGCCCGGTCGACCGCGACGATCGAAAACTGCTTTAAATAGATTTTCATGGTTTCATTTTTACTCCCGCTATCGCGGTTTGATCTGTTTCCCTTCCTCCATTTCTCATTTCTCTCCATTAAATCTCTTTATTGTTCTTGTTCGTTATTTTCCTTACAGTATCTCCTTTAATCTCTCACCTTATTTTCATTGTTCATCATCCCTTTATTTGTCTCTCATTTTTTTATCCCTCTCAAAACCCTAGCCTCTAAAATATCGACACCAAGGAAAACCATCGCACAAAAGAATAAAAAGGCGCGAACCGAACCAAAAGAAGAGGTGTTCCCCAACAAATATTTCTTCAGCAAACAAGCCAAGGAACGTTA
Source organism: Tasmannia lanceolata (assembly GCF_043159265.1). Classification (NCBI taxonomy): domain Eukaryota; kingdom Viridiplantae; phylum Streptophyta; class Magnoliopsida; order Canellales; family Winteraceae; genus Tasmannia; species Tasmannia lanceolata. Next base: position 3,860,757 of record NW_027518713.1, on the reverse strand, counting down.
CCAAGCCTTCATAGATCGAGTTGTCATCTCAGGACGAAAGGTTATTTTTCAAGATTTTAACAAATTTGATCTTTTATCACTTTTTGAATTCCAAGGTTGGTCCTTCTTTCTAGTCTATAGCGCTGCTGTCTATCTTGAGATAGTTAGGTATTTTTATGCTAATTTGAAAATTTTCTATGAAGGAGTAGGTGTTCCCTAACAAATACCCATCTTCAAGGAGACAAATTTGGGTTAAATTTTAAAAACTTATGTGCTTGACTTGACATTCCTAATGCAGGAAAGAAGATCTTCTTTTGGGGGGAAGATGAAATAGAAAATCATTTTTCAAAAGAAGAAGTATATGAGACATTAGGTGTTGCTCCTCCAAAGGATAAGTTAAACATCAAGGCTAGCACAAAGAATGATGCAGCTATAGTGGTTCATAAAGTTGTAGCATACAATATCACCCCAAGAGCAGGAAATTTTGATGCAGTGAAGCCCTTTGAAGCCCTCACAATCCATTGCAATATGAAAAAGATTCAATTACATTTAGGCTTCATCATGTTGAGGTATATGGATGAGGCAGTCAAAAGAGGACAGGGTGGCCTACCGTATGGGATGCAAATTACTAAACTCTTAAGGCTTCATAAGATGAATCTAGAAAAAGTCTTCTCAACAAACCCTGATCCTCTGCTCAACCACTCCACCATTACCCTTATGAGAATTCCTATACGTGGAGCAGGTGGACCTAGTATGGTTCGGCAGGATGATATTGATGAGGCCATGGATGAAGCTGAACGAGTGACCCTGACGCCGGGCAGAGTAGAACACATGCGCAAGCACAGGCTCAGCAGCGCCAAGCTCCCACCACTAGCTCATATGAAGCTCTAGCCAGAGACATTGCATCCTTGAGGACCGGCAAGGACACTCTCACGACTGGTTTTGATACACTCTCCACTACTTTTACGACTGCAGAGAGCCAGAGAGCCTCTGATCATGAGTCTTATGCAGCTTATGGCGAGGCAGCATAGGAAGATGATGCAGGCATATCAGAAGAGTCAGTTCACCAGATACTACACCTCCCGGTCTCCACCCCGTGAGCATCCTCCTCCTCCTCCTCAGGATTGATAGATGACCAGCACCTTCTCGACAGCAGCTGCAGTTGATCACATCTTTTAGCTGCTTGATCATATTTCTTGATTCCTTCTTCTCACTCAGTATGGGCTTTCAGACATTATGTTTATTTTCTTCATGGATGATGGTTATGCCCGATGTGGCCTTTTGTTTTGGTTTGCACATGCCCAGTATGGGCTTTATGATATGTGGATGGGTATGCCTTGTGAGGCATGATTATGGATGTATAGGATATCTGCTCAGTAAGGAGGTTTTTATGTTTTTATTTTGGTTCATGATGTGAAGAGGGTGTGTCTCTTCCATCATTCATTCATGTATATGGGATCTATTCCTATCTCATCTTTATATATACATGAGTTCTTTTGGTTGCCATGGATATGTACTCATTTTATTGTTTACTCTTTTGGTATCCATGTTTTTATTAGACTGTAGTTGTTTCAACTTTATAATCCTATGTCTAATAATCACCCATTCTAATTCAAAGTGTACTTCTCATTTAAATGGAGCAAAAATTGAAATGGGTAAGGTGATTAAAAATCATGGGCTTATGTGCTAGAGACAATTATATTTAGATTAATCGTACATAATCAGGGGGAGCTTTTCACTTACAAATGTATAATCATTTAGGGTCAAACAAACTTAAACTCAAAAGGTATGTTATAGTTCTAAGCATGTTGATGCTCAGGAAGAGACTTCTCTGCCCTTTGACAAGAAATCCCCATTAAAATACAACTTGTAAACTTAAATGATTAAGTCATAGATCTGAGCATATCTTTGCTCAGGTAGATACTTATCTGCCTTCAAAAGTTGAAAATGAAGTCCAAGTGTTTAAAATCATTCACCTTGCATCATTGTACCTTGTCATGCCCTCTAACACAGGTTTCACCTAGAGCCAATGACAAATTCATAGAGGGAGAACTCCATGGTTATATATTCATGATTATATAGACCAATGTGATGTGCTCACATGGTTTATCGCCCCTATTGTTGTGCTTAACTTGCAAATCATTTGATCACAAAAATAAATAAAAAATGGCTTATCATGCATTTTACTTTTATTTTCTCTTTGATAATCATTCTTAGTGCTTCAATAATATATCATATACAAGGCACATAGCTTAGAAAGCTATTATTCCTCTTGACACCCCACTTGTACTTTCACTTGTTTAGTCCTACCTTTTTGCTATTGCCAAAAGAGGGAGAATTTTGGAAATTGATTAGTTAGTCCAATTGTATATGCACCATATGTTTTACAGTTATTAATTATATTTGTACATATAGTGAGGGGGAGCTATGCTCCATTGTGTATATCATATTCATGTTAAATATCCATTATCATGATATCTCCTACCTCCCTAATCAAATTGTTTGTCATCATAAAAAAGGAGGTGAATGTAAGCCAAAGGGTGCACATGGGTTCAATCATTCACCTTACCTTCTTGTTTAGATACTAGCAAACACAAATTGATTAGCATTGTCAGACTAATGTGTTGCTTTGAGATGTTGTGCTCTACACAGGAATTTGATATGCTATATTTCCATTGCACAACTCAACACAACACATGACTTGTGAATCAAGGATCAAAGGAACCAAGAGCTTGCACCTACTTTTGAGTCATCCTCATTTGAAGATGCTCAAGTAAAGAAGCTCATCATGAAGATCCCACAAGTTCCTAAGCAAGTGTCAAGAAGAAGCTTGGAGTTGAACAAGTCATTGGTGACACCTCATGCACCTCCCAACATGCAGTGAAGATTGGAGGATGTCACAAGAGCCAAGACAATGTCAAAATGTTCACTCAAGCCGAATAAGTTCAAGAAAGTGCATAGGAGCCAAGACATTCCAAGAAGACTCAAGGTTCTTATTTTTAGAATGTATTTGGAGTCCTCTTGATTTTATATAAAATGCACTTTCAAAAGGTTTTTAAAATGGTTTTTATACTTAAAATTTTACATCTTTGAAAACCATCAACACACTCAAAAATGTGTTTGAAAATCTTGGACTAAAGCCAAAAGACCAATAGCCCAAAAGCCCATGGATTTTAAAGTTAAAATGGAATTTCACTTAAGGCCGGTCGACCGGGCTATGCCGGGCGACCGCGGGATGGAACCTGGAAATCCAGGTTATCTCGAAATTTATCAGGCCGGTCGACCGAGACAAGCGGGGCGACCGCGGATACATTTCTGTTCAAAACAAAAACAATCCAATATGGTGTGGGCCGCGATAGTGTTTTGAGCGAAAATTAAATTCAAACAGTAAGCCCTCGCCGGGCGACCGCGCCGGTATGAATTTTGAATTTCAAATTAAGAGCCCGATAAGGGCGGGCTACCGCCCATACCTCGGTCAACCGCCGCGATTGGGAAATAGATCCGTTGGGACTTTCGCAGGTTGACTTTTTCAACCCTGTAAATTACTGTTTTACCCCGAAACGGTCATATTTCCTTGTGGGCTATATATACACTATCCAAACCTTTTTCTACATAACCTTTGTCAAGATAAAATCCCATCTTCTTGAACCAAAACTTTTATCTGAAAGGTTAAACCTCTTTGAATTTGCATTTTCACATTCTATCAAGAGGATCTCCATAGGCTTTACATTTGTATATATTCTTTGGAGAGTTTGTGAGCTTACAACTTTGTAATCTGCCTATCAAGAGGCATTGAGAATTTCTTTCTTTTTATTTCTTCATTCTATGTTTGACGGTCTCCGATTTGGCCCGGAAAGAAAAGTAAATCAAGTATACGAGGAAGGTGTCATTTGAAAGGCTTCCTGCAAAAAAGGGTGTAATCCCTTTGAAGAAAGAGTTGGTGTAAGGCTTTGAGATTCGCCTTCTGAAGAATCTTAGTGGTTAGTGAAGAATCCCAAGGAAGAAAACTTGGAAGAGTGGCTTAGGTCAAGTTGTGACCGAACCACTATAAATCTTGTACCTTGTGGATGCTTTCTTCTTCTCCTTCTCATTTGCACATTGTGGTGATTGGTAATCTCTAACCCAACTTGTATCTATGTTTGAATCAAACAAGGGTTAGTTAATGCATGCTTAAAGTAACACCCAAACCCTAACTCTTAATATCTCTATTAATTGATCAAGGGTTAAACATGTTAAGGCTTAATTGGTAAATTGATTTTAGGAATCCAATTAATTAAGCCCCAAATTTTTAATTAGCCAATTCACCCCCCTTCTTGGGTTGTCACCTTGTATTTCAGGAACTTTCTATTTTTCAATCTCCATCCCTCACCAACTTAATCTACGATTCAATACCATCTCATCATTATCCCGAAACTTGGCTAAAAGCAACTTAACACCATCTCTAGGGTTTCTTATGTCTAAAAGATTGAAGTTTTTAAAAGTTTCGAAAATAAGAAATTTTCTAATTTTTCAATCTCCATCCTTCATCAACTAAATTTAAGCTTCAGTACCTCTACTTCTCATCCAAAAACTTGGCTTAAAGCTCGTTGACATAATTTCTAGGGTTTCCTATGTTTAAAAGATGGATGTTAATGGTATCGAAACCCTCAAGATGATGTCAACGAGCTTTTAGCCCTAGTGAGAGAAGCTCTGAGATTTCCTAGTGAGAGAAGCACTCCTCTTCGAGGAGATCATCTTCTTCCTCCAGCCTCTGCCAGCGGGAGGCCAAGGGCCCAAGCCGTTCTCGTCCCTTTCTCCCAACCGGGAAGCAAGTCTTATTGGGTGATGATCATGGAGATTCCTCCTGACCCAGGCAAGTCCTCTGCTGCTGCTGTAGTGAAAGGTCGTTTCTGGGCCAGCCCACAACCTGCTGGTCATGGCAAATCTCCTTCATCCAATGGATCTGTGCCTCAAGTAGTTCGTGATCTTGAGGAAAACTATCAATTTGAAGGGTTCTCTTCTTTTGTTGAACATCAGCCATCACCTCTTTCGGAACCAGGTATGAGCTCCCCCTCTCCCCATGTAAATGAGTTTCTAGCATTTTGTGACAAGGAAGATATCCAAGAGTTTGAACGGCTCCCCATTACTGTTGAACATCAGACTCCTTCTCTCTCTGAAAAAGGTATAAACTCTGCCCAGCGTATTGCTTACCTAAAAAAAATGTTCCCTCTAGATGACCCCCTTGGAAATGATCAAGATCCCTCAACTCACTTCAAGAGAGGTACTCGAGTGCACAAAAGGTTCACCAAAAACCCAGCTCAGCCTCCCATCTCTCTTAAAAAATCTAAGAAGTCGTCTGGGTTATCTTCCAAAACCCCTCCTTCACGGAAATCCCATGACCTTCAGCCCATCCTTTGTGCTCCTCCCCCTCCAACCCTCAACAATTTCTTTCCTCTGGAATTGCAAAACGGAGGAGATGAGATTGCTGGAGTGAATCCTTCCTTATTTGGCATTTCCTCCATTGCTCAAGAAAACCAGGGAAAAAACCACCTCTTTCAGGAAAAGGGGTATTGTCCAGCAGAGTTTTCTGTGACCCTTGACAGTCAACACCTACCCTCTGCTGTCTCCTCTGCCCCAAATTCGTCTGCCCCCAGTCTCTTCACCCCAGGTCAAAGTCCTATCCTTAACCAAAAGCTCATAGCAGCTGCAAAAGTGGAGAAAATCAGAAACCATGGCCCACATCTCTCCAGCTCATTCCCTTTGTCCCCTGGACATTACACCCGCCCACTTGAAAATTCAAACCAAGAAAACCCCCCTTCCAGCGTCCTCTCTCATGACCCATCTATCCCCCCATCTTTCCCTCCCACATAAAAATTCAAATCCTCCAAATACTGTTGAGACAACTCCCAAGTCAATTTCTGCATCCAATTTAGAGAAAGGAGCTGATGCAAATCAGGACACACCTGGTCCTTGGAGATCTCTCTTTCAAAAGACCTCAACCAAGGGGCTTTCAAAACTTGAGTTTGTGAACCCTGTTTTGGCTTATTCGGGGAAGAAGAGGATTTCTTTCGAAAATGATGAGCTAGAAGAGACTGGATGTAAATGGAAAACTTCTTTGGTGGGTTATTTTATTGGTAGAAGGCCCTATTTCATGAACCTGAGAGAGAACCTCTCGAGGAAGTGGAAACTTAAAGGGGACTTGCAGATTTTCTCTCCTAATAATGGATTTTACTTATTTCAATTCACTTGTCTGGAGGATTGTGACTCAGTGCTGGAATCAGGGGAACACTCCTATGCTGGGAGACCTTTGATTTTACGAAAGTGGAAACCTAGGACACCCCTAGAGAAACTAAACTTGACCTCAATCCCTGTGTGGGTTCGCCTTCCAGGCTTGCCTCTCGAGTTCTGGAGTGCTAAAGGATTAAGTAAAATTGCTAGTTTTATTGGGAATCCTCTGTTCATGGATTCAAGGACTGCTGAAGAAACAAGGCTCAGTTATGCTCGTATGTGTGTGGAAGTGGACGCCGAAACAGATTTTCCCAATTCCATTCCCATACATACCCCTTATGGGATTCATATCCAAAGTGTGCAATACGACTGGAAACCATCAGCATGCAAAACCTACCTTGATTTCAGTCATACCTCTGAGGCATGTCCCAAAAAAGTTCAGGTAGCCCAGCACAATTATAAACAGGAATGGAGGCCAGTAAAACCCCTATCTAAGCTAGCCACTCAAGATAGGGTCGGGGAGGAAAGGTCAGAAAAAAATCCCTCTAAGCACCCCCAAGTTGTTGAGCAGAGTAGTAATCATCATGGCGTCAGTTCTCGAGCGGCAGAGAAAGCAATTCAGATCCAAAATAGCTTTGAAGCCCTGGCTGAAGATGAGGGTAATGATATTGATGAGGTGGGATACAGTCAGGATCGAGTTGAAACCAATATCAATGAGAGTGCTGCCCTGGTCAACAATCTTGATGAAGAACTCTCAGCTTCATCTTGTGAGAAACCTGGTCACCTCTTATCGGTAGGTTTGAGTGATTGCCCACATCCTCCCCAGCTCATTCGCGCCCAAGACCACAACTCTGAAAGAGACCCCCCTCCCCCTACAAACTCTGTTACTCAATGAATATCGTAACTTCTTGGAATATTAGGGGAATTTGCTCAGCCGCAAAGAAAAAGGAAGTTCAATACCTGATTCGAAGCACTAATGCTCCTATCTGTTGTCTCCAAGAAACTAAAGCCAGAGAACCATTGATGATACATCATGTAAAAGATATTTGTGAGTCTTGGGATTTTCATGAAAATTATGAGCATGTAATTAAAGGTAGAGTTTGGATTCTTTGGGATCCAATGAGAGTAAATCTTCAGATCCTTTCGGAGTCGAGCCAATTCATTCATGCGGAGGTTCTTCTTACCCAAACTAATCAGAGGTTTCATCTTACCACTGTCTATAGGAGAAATTATGGGGGAGATCGGAAAGTTCTGTGGGAGGATCTTGAATTAGTAAATGCTGTCATCCAAGGCCCTTGGATTGTGCTGGGGGATTTCAATGTGATAAGGAGCTATGATGAAAGATCGGGAGGACCTTCTCATAATCAGAATGACATTGAGGATTTCAATAGTTGCATACACAATTGCTGTTTAGCAGATCTCAGATCGATTGGTCACTCTCTTTCATGGATAATCGAGCCTCGCTGAGTGAAAGGAAATACGCTAGACTAGATAGAGCCCTGGTAAATGACCTATGGCTCCAAGACTTCCCCCTTTCTTTTGCTGCGTACAGGCCTCCTGGAATCTCAGATCATAGCGCTATTACTGTGAGTCTAAAAAATCACACTAGTCTGGGCCCAAAACCTTTCAAATTCATGTCAATGTGGTTGGATGATGTCTCTGTTTATCCCGTTGTTGAAAGAGCCTGGGCCAATAACTGCATGGGGAATCCAATGTACAGGTTAGTGTATAAACTTAAAGAAGTTAAGAGACACCTTGTCTCATGGAACAAGGGCATTTTTGGTAGAATTGATGTGATGCTCCCTATCGCTCGCCGCAAGCTTGAAGATATTCAAAATCAACTTGCTCAAAATCCAGGGGATCAGCGAATCAACAAGGCCGAAATTGAAGCTAGAGATGAATTCTGTGTCATTGCTAGAAGGGAAGGGGTGCTCTACAAACAGAAATCTAGAATCGAGTGGCTATGTCAAGGTGACTCTAATACCAAGTTCTTCCATGCTGCTGTCAGAACCAGGAATCATATAAACCACATTATGGCTATGGAAAGAGAAGACCACTCCATCTCCTATGATCCTCACGAGATATCTAGTATGTTGGTCAATTACTATCACAAGCTCTTAAACAGAAAACTTGATCAGAATATCCACACCCCTAAGCCAAATAAATTCCTTACCTTGGACGAAGCAAATCATCTTTCCCGCGAGGTGACCAAGGAGGAGATTAGAGATGCTGTGTTTATGGCTGATGGAGACAAAGCGCCTGGTCCGGATGGATTTAATGGCTTGTTCTTTCAAAAATTTTGGTATCTTGTTGGAAAAGACTTTACTGACGCAATTCCCAACTTCTTTTTGAAAGCAAAGATCTTGAAGGAAATCAATAACACCTTTATATCCCTCATTCCTAAAGTCCTTGATGCGGCTTCGCCTTCCAAGTTCCGGCCGATTTCCTTGTGCAACTTCATATACAAGACGATCACCAAGATCCTTGCTCAAAGATTGAAATCTGTGATCAACAAGTTGGTTAATCCTGCCCAATCTGCTTTCATCAGAGGAAGGCAAATTCAAGACAATATCTTGTTAACCCATGACATTCTGCACAAATTCCATCTCGCCTCAGCTAAATCGGCTATGTGTATTAAAATTGACCTTGCAAAGGCCTTCGACAATGTTAAGAGAGAAGCTCTTCTTCAATTTATGGTGAAATAGGGCTTCACTAACCTTTGCTGTAAGTGGGTGGAGGAATGCATTCAGACTCCCTCCTTTTCTGTCTTGATAAATGGGTCTCCTCAAGGCCACTTCAATTCAACCAACGGAATTCGCCAAGGAGATCCCCTATCCCCTTTGCTATTCTGTTTAACGATGGAAATGCTTTCTAGAACCCTTGAAGATTCTCAGATGAGAGGTAATCTCCAATCCCCCTTTACTCATGGAAATGTCTCCATAACCCACTTACTTTTTGCGAATGATCTTATGATCTTCGCAGAAGGTTCTGGCCAGTCTGCAAAAGAAATTCTGGCTTGTTTGGAAACATTCTACAGCTACTCTGGCCTCCAACCAAATTTCTCGAAATGCAATGTCTTCTTTTCTAGAACTTCGTTCAGAGAAAGGAAGAAAATCGAAAAAATTTTGCATATCCCAGAGGGTAAATTGCCAATCAGATATCTTGGGCTCCCATTGACTTCTTCAAGACTCTCTTCCAATGATTGCTTCCCGATCATCTCGAAGGTCACTAAAAAAATCAATGGTTGGAGTAACCGTTTCCTTTCCTCGGCGGGAAGGATTGAGTTGGTGAAATCAGTAATTCAGTCTTATTAAGTCTTTTGGTCCTCTTCTTTTAACATCCCCTCGGGAGTTATCGACAAGATTGAAAGGCTTTGCAGGGATTTTGTTTGGGCTGGCAGTGAGAAAGCTAAGAAAGTCCATACGGTGGCTTGGGAAACTATTTGCCTAAGGAAGAAGGCGGTTTGGGTATCCGTAAGCTAAGAGACATAAATTCGGCTCTCCAGTGCAAATTACTGTGGAGGCTTATCCAAGACAATAATTCTTTGTGGAGAAAATGGATATTTGCAAAATATATAAAAAAACAAGAACATTTGGTCCATGAAAGTTCCCTCCAAACTGTCTTGGGCAATCAGGAGCATTCTTCGAGCTAGAGAGGTCATCAAAGATAAGACTTGCTACTTAGTTGGGAAAGAAGCTGAAATTGAGCTTTGGACTCAGCCTTGGCATACAGATGGCGTTTTGGAGCAACTCATCTCTAAGTCTGTGACTGATTATTCTCTCTCCTCAATGAAATGTCTGGATGAGATTCATTCAAAGGAAGGCTGGAATCCAATTATCAATAAACCATCTCTCAATCAGGAAATATCTATTCTCCAGAGGTCGTTGTTTCAGGAGGAAGACGAAAACAGAGCAATCTGGAAGCCTAATATTGATGGTTATTTCTCTGTCAAAAGCGCTTGGAACTCAATTAGGCAGCAAAATGTGGTCGTCCCATGGGCCTCTTCAGTCTGGTTTCCGGGTCATGTTCCAAGGCAAGCTTTGATCACTTGGAAAGTTCTTCACATGAAATTGCTTACTAGAGATCATCCGATTTTCTGCAATAGAGTGATGGATGATAGATGTCCTCTCTGTAATTCAGAAAAGGAGACTATAAATCACTTATTCTTCAGGTGTGGCTTCTCAGCTTGGGTCTGGCGATCTATTTTGTGGCGGTATGGATCTAGAAGAAAACTGAAGAAAACTATCCAGGATGAAGAAGAGTGGTTAAGAATCCATTGTAGAAGTCTCAAAGTTCCACTGCCATGAAAATTGCTTTTGCATCTGCTATCTACAGGTTATGGAGAGAGAGGAACCTGAGAATCTTTGAAAAAAAATCAAATCATAAGACCAGAATTCTCTGCTTCATTCTTGACGATGTATTGTCAAGAGTTAATAGTCTAACTCTCTGGGACAGTAATGAAGTGCATAAGGTTGCTGTTGCAAATCACTTTGGATACAAGCTTTCTGTAAAGGAGAAAGAGCTGCAATTCTGTTGTTGGCTTCCGCCTGAATTGGGAGAATTCAAGCTAAATACTGATGCCTCTTTAGTTGATGAAGGAGGAGGGATTGGAGGAATTCTAAGAAACAAGGATGGCGAAATAATTCTTGTTTTCTCTAAATTTACTGATGGGGATGAGATCTTCGCCTTGGAAATTCAAGCAATATGTGAAGGAGTGGCCGTTGAAAAATATCTGGGTATTACTTCTCTTTGGATTGAAGCAGACTCTTCCTTTGCTGTTAACTCTTTCAACAAACGCTCTTTACCTCCGTGGAAAAAAATCCCGTCGATCCAAAGAGCTTGGACTAATCTGGCAGGAATGAAGTGGAGAATCACCCACATCTGGAGAGAGGGCAACATGGCAGCTGATTTTTTGTCCAAGAGAGAGTGCCCCTTTAAAGGCCATTCCACTTCTCAGATGACAGTTCCTGACGAGCTTCTTGCTATTGTAAAATCTGATAGAGAGAGAACAAAGTATCTGCGTTTGAAAAATCGGAACTGATTCTGTCTTCTATGCTGCTCCCGCTCTTCCCCTTTTGTTTCCCATGTTTGGCTGTTTAGGCTCTGTAACTTATTGTCTTTTTGCTGTTATGTGGATTGCCATTATGTGGTTTGCCTATTGGGAGTCTGTTCCCCCCTGGCTGGTTTATTGGCCCCCTTGATGTATCTCTTTATTTCTTTAATGATATCTGGTAGGGGTCTTACCTAACCCCAGCTTAACCATCAAAAAAGAAAAAAAGATGGATGTTTTACAAAGTTTCTAAAATAATAAACTTTCTATTCTTTCAATCTCCATCCTTAATCAACTAAATCTAAGATTCAATATCACATCATCCTCATCCCAAAACAAGGCTAAAAGCTCCTTGACACCGTCTCTAGGTTCTCCTATGTCTAAAAGAAGGATGTTTATAAAGTTTCTAAAATAAGAAACTTTCTACTTTTTCAATTTTCATCATTTATCAACTAAATCTAAGATTTAATACCCTCTCGTTCTCATCCCAAAACTTGGCTAAAAGTTTGTTGACAACATCTCTAGGGTTTCATAAGTCTAAAAGATTGATGTTTTATAAAGTTTCTATAATAAGAAACTTTCTATTTTTCCATCTCTATCCTTTATCAACTAAATCTAAAATTTCATACAATCTCATCCTCATCTCAAAATATGGTTAAAAGCTCATTGACACCAACTCTAAGGTTTCGTATTTTTTCAATCTCCATACTTAATCAACTAAATCTACGATTCAGTGTCTTCTCATTCTTATCCTAAAACTTGGCTAAAAGCTCGTTGACATCATCTCTAGAGTTTCCTATGTCTAAGAGATTGATGTTTTATAAAGTGTCTAAAAGAAGAAACTTTCTATTTTTTCAATTCACATCCTTCATCAACTAAATCTAAGATTCAGTATCATCTCATCGTTATCCAAAACATGGCTAAAAGCTCCTTGACACCGTGTCTAGGGTCTCCTATCTCTAAAAGATGGATGTTTTATAAAGTTTCTAAAATAAGAAACTTTCTATTTTTTCAATCTTCATCATTAATCAACTAAATATAAGATTCAATACCATCTCATCCGCATCTCAAAACTTAGCTAAAACCTCATTGACTCCATCTCTAGGGTTTCCTAAGTCTAAAATATGGATGTTTTCTAAAGTTTCTAAAATATGAAACTTTCTATTTTTCAATATCCATCATTCACCAACTAAATCTACGATTCAATACCATCTCATCCCCACCCCAAAACTTGGCTAAAAGCTCCTCGACCCCATCTCTAGGGTTTCCTATGTCTAAAAGATAAATATCTTATAAAGTTTCTAAAATAAGAAACTTTCTATTTTTTTCATATCTAAACTTTATCAACTAAATCTAAGATTCAATGCCATCTCATCCTCATCTCGAAACTTGGGTAAAAGCATCTTGTCACCATCTCTAGGGTTTTCTATGTCTAAAAGATCGATTTTTATAAAGTTTCTAAAATAAGAAACTTTCTATTTTTTCATTCTCTATACTTAATCAACTAAATTTATGATTCAGTACCCTCTCATTCTTATCTCAAAACTTGGATAAAAGCTCGTTGACATCATCTCAAGGGTTTCCTATGTCTAAATGATGGATGTTTTATAAAGTTTCTAAAATAAGAAACTTTCTATTTTTCAATATCCATCCATCATCAACTAAATCTGAGATTCAATACTCTCCCATTCTCATCCCAAAACTTGGCTAAAATCTCCTTGACACCGTCTCTAGGGTCACATATGTCTAAAAGATGGATGTTTTATAAGGTTCTAAAATAAAAAAGTTTATATTTCTTCAATCTCCATCATTCATCAACTAAATCAAAGATTCACTATCATCCCATCCTCATCTCAAAACTTAGCTAAAAGCTCTTTGACCTCATCTCTAGGGTTTCCAATGTCTAAAAGATGCATGTTTTACAAAGTTTCTAAAATAAGAAACTTTCTATTTTTACCTCTCCATCCTTCACCAACTAAATCTACGATTCAATACCATCTCATCATCATCGCAAAAAATTGGCTAAAAGCACCTTGACACCATCTCTAGGGTTTCATATGTCTAAAAGATGGATGTTTTATAAGTTTATAAAATAAGAACTTTCTATTATTTCAATCTCCATCCTTCATCAACTAAATCAAAGATTCAATATCATCTCATCCTCATCTCAAAACATAGTTAAAAGCTCCTTGAAACCATCTCTAAGATTTAGTTGATATGGGGTTTCCTATTGTGGTACCCGGATCCCGCGAGAGGGGCGGGGCGCGAGCCGCCACGCGCTCTCTCTTTTGGTCTCTCGTATCCACGCGATTGGCGTGTGTTTTTTAATTGTTGATTTTAATTCGTCTTTCCTGTGAACTTGGGATCACTAAGGCAATCCGAATTCCACACGAAAGAGACTGACAGAGTCGCCACCTAGATGTGGGATCTAGGACCCGAAATTAACCAGAAATCTAGACTCGCTACCTGGTTACGAGAATGGAAGGTATGGGGAGTTATCCGCCACATGCACCATTCCTGCCCGATAATCGGTCTTCGATTCCAAAAGCTAACTCTTTTAAATTTATTTTAAATGGCTCATTCAACTCTATGTTAATGTGCGAACTAAGTGATATGCATCCTATGATCTAATTTCAATGTGAATCCTAGATGTGTATCTTGATTTATTAATTTGTCTGGATTCATTCTAAGTGAAAGTTCTCCTAGAATTCTAATTTCATGGAAAGCCCTAAATGATTTGATTAAGCATTTACAAGAAAATTAATATCCAAAACACCACAATTTGTTGTGGTGCCGACTCGCGGGTGGTATGCCGTCAGACATCCAAGCTGCCTACGTACCCAAGCCTCACTGGGATCAGAGTCGACGTAGTTCGGTGCATTTAAGCTAAGCTACATATGCCTAACTCAACTAGGACACCGATCTAGACGGGATTGACTGTTTCAACAGTTTTAAGAGAAGTTATTTAATTCAAGTTGAGGATTTTATTATCTTAGGATTTCATCGAAGATGCTATATGATCCTATCTAAATGCAAGTTGTCCCTTAGACTAATGCAGGTTAGCCTACATCCTAGTTTACTAGGCTTGTCCTATGGAAAAGATCGGGTGACTAGTGTAACTAAACCTATGGCACGGTTGCTATACATAGCAAACGTCCGTGATGAGGCTGGACTCCTGACTCTAGGACTCCCTAAAACCTAAGACTCCCTAAAACTTAGGACACGACACGACACGACACCAGTGTTCCTAAATTGGGCTCTAAGGGTTCCTAAAGGAATTTTGAATCCACCGGCTCTTGGGAATCTCGAATTCTTTTGGGTTTGTGGAAACTTTTAGAGTTTTCTTGAAGCTTTTATTATCTGAAGGTATTTAGTGTGTTTGGTAGCTTTTAAAGTTGTTTATTTAGAAGGTTTTAGTTTCATTTGAAATTTTTAGTGGTCTTTTGGTTAATGGCTTTTAACGGATTTTTATCAGTGGATTTTAAATGGGTGAATTTTAGTTTTGTTAATTTTAGGTTGGATGTACTTTAGATTAATGTCTTTCGATTTTGGTTTGGAAAATGACGTTAACACAACCAAGTTTTGACAATTGCACAAATTCGACAAACCATTGACCATTAAAAGATCTGACAAATGCAGCCCACTAAAACTGTCGTAACTCTTTAACCGCTTGGCCAAATTCAACGTACAAACATGCGTTGGAAAGATCTTTTATAGGGCTACAACTTTGTAGTTCTCCATTGTTTGTAAATCTGTGATTTAGAGGTTCGAATTTGTGTTGCAAACAAAAGGACAGCAACATTAAACTGGAAATGCCTAAAGGTGTGCCGCAACCATTTTGGACTTAACTTTTTAACCGCTCGCTGTCTGATCTAGCACGAATACTCGTTGGAAACGGCACGAAAATATCTACTACTTTGTAGTTAACCATTTCCCACGATTCTGTTGTTTAGAGGTCGAAAAATCTGTTTAAAGTCTAACAGCTAGCACTATGACGGGAATGATATTGGCACCCCCATGTTTTCTTTTGATAGTTCTTATTTTTTTAGTGATTAAAAGACGGTGAATATGAAAAATGGCTTGAATGGGCCTGAGATTAGATTCAAATGGGATGTTTGAAAAAGGGGTTGTTTTTATCTACTTGGCAAGGTGGGGTATGGATATTGGGTTCTTGAGATTGAGTGGGGGCTGTTGTTATCAAATTGGAGTGGGGGCTGTTGTTATCAATTGAAAGATGGAGGTTTTGTAAGCCAAATTAAATGGGTTTTGATAATTCATGTAAAATTCAAGTTTTCTTTCTTGTAAATGTTCAAAATTTTTAATGAATTGTTTTCCCAAAAGAAATCTAAATTCCCTAACAAGCCAATGATTTCAACATCCCATCGCAAATAGGTTCTAATGACCCTAACACATTAATTATATTTAGCATAAGTGAGAACATGACCAAGGCCAAACTAGTACAAAATTAAACATGACATCAACCAAAATATACGCAAAACAACACTCAATCCTACAAATATAGAAAAGAAAATAAAATTCCAAAAGACATACCTTTTTGTAGACGATATTCCATGCAAACTTATGGAGAAGAGGGATTTGGTCTAGAGAGAGGGCTTGAATTTTCTAAGAGAGGGGTTCTCTCCTCTTTTCTTTTTTTTCCTTCTCTTCTTTGGTGAGATGAGAGGGTATTTATAGGAGAATGGGATAGGAGGTTAGGTGAGGTTAGGTGAGGTTAGGTAAGGTTAGGTGAGATTAGGTGATGTTAGGTGAGGTTAGGTGAGGTTAGGTGAGGTTTGGATGGTTATGATGGGAGGAGAGGTTAGGTGAGGTTAGGTGAGGTTTGAATGGTTAGGATGAGAGGAGAGGTTAGGTGGTTTTGGATGGTTAGACCCAGGTCATGATCTGCCATTGATCTAACGATTTACGGAAATCGGGTCTCGGAATGGAATCAGGGTCCGGGCTATGAAGTGACCCTAGCTTATTTTGTCCCGATTGATGATCCGTAAAGTCAGATCAAGATATTAATGACCTAAAACATATAAATCAATGATAGAGGGGGTTCTCACATGGATTTAACACACTAATTTATTTGTTGATTAAAACAAAACAAAATGGGGTGTCTACAGATGCCCCTCTTTGGTAGAGATGACGTAGTCATTGAATACCAAAGTTAAAAATGACAGAACCATTTTGCGTAGTTTTAATCGACAAAGGACTCTCTAGATACAACGCACCTTAACATAATGCAAAACCTTAGATGAAACCCTAGAACTTGAATAATAATAAAAACTCGATGCGGCGCCGTTCACAAACGGGCAATTAGAGAATGAGATATCATTTTCGAATGGATTCTGAAGGGAAAGGACAAAGATCGCTCTCAAACAGTTTTTAGAAGGAGATGAGACGCCGCTCACAAGCGGGTTCAACGAGGATAAGAAGCATTCCCAAATGGACTTGGATAATGAGGCACCGTTCACAAACGGCCTCAAGGAGGATAGAAAACCATTCACAAATGGACTCGAGAAAAGAGGCACCGTTCACAAACGGGCTCAAGGAGAAGACAAGACCATTCACAAATGGACTCGAGAAATGAGGCACCGTTCACAAACGGGCTCAATGAGGAAGATACCATTCACAAATGGATTCGAGAAAAGAGGCACCGTTCACAAACGGGCTCAAGGAGAAGACAAGACCATTCACAAATGGACTCGAGAAATGAGGCACCGTTCACAAACGGGCTCAAGGAGGACGATACCATTCACAAATGGATTCGAGAAAAGAGGCACCATTCACAAACGGGCTCAAGGATAAGACAAGACCATTCACAAATGGACTCGAGAAATGAGGCACCATTCACAAACAGGCTCAAGGAGAAGACGAGACCATTCACAAATGGATTCGAGAAATGAGGCACCGTTCACAAACGGGCTCGACGACACAAGATAGCTTTGATTGATGAATTCAACAATGAAAAATTTAGAGATTTTTATGAATTTGAATTTGACGTAGGATTGGATTTTTTGAATTGGGGATTGGATTTGATGAATTTTTGATTTTTTGAGAAATGAGGCACCGTCCACAAACGGGCTCAAGGAGGACATGAGACCATTCATAAATGAACTCAGAAAATGAGGCACCGTTCACAAATGGGCTCAAGGAGAAGACGAAACCATTCACAAATGGACTCGAGAGATGAGGCACCGTTCACAAACGGGCTCAAGGAGAAGACGAGGCCATTTGCAAATGGGCTCGAGAAAAGAGGTACCGTTCACAAACGGGCTCGAAGAATTTAGAGATTTTCCATGAACTTGAATTTGACGTAAGATTGGATTTGATGAATTTTTTATTTTTTTGAACTCAATGAAATCGGGGATATTATGGATCGTGCCCGACAAAGATGTTGGAAACTAGGACTTTGACGAATGATGAAACGGCAAACCTTTGGAACGAAGAACCATTACTAGCAAGAATGGATTAGGAACATTTTTATGAAACTTCAACAAGATTTTTCTCAAAGAGACTGCTGGTCTTGTCTTCTGGGGATTTTGATAACTGAAACCTTGAACAAGACATTTGAGATTGGTAATTTAGAACAACGACTCTCTTGGATATTAACATGGAAAAGCGGGATCTGCTTCTTGACAGGTGTTTAGATAAACATTTCTTGACCAGGATAACTAACCGGAAGGGAATTATGAATTTGAATGGTTCATCTTTCTGAGAAATTGGCTCAACCACCATTGCATCTGAGGTTCTTCCAAGCTTAAGGTGCCTTCCTGGGGTATGATCTTTTTACGGAAGCTGGGCTTTCTGATGTTTCTACTTCTGAATTTTTCTGAGCTGATCTTCTTTGAAATGAAGTTGTTTGACTAAATTCTCGAGCTCTTTCAGGTATAATTGCAGGGAGCTGCCTAGGCCTGGCCTCCTTCACCAAGACAGTTACATCATTTGGACATAGGAACGACAATTGACTCTTTCTAAAGAGAAAACTTAGATGAAAGGCACTACTCAAAGGATTGAGCAGCCCTGAAGGAGTGAACTTAGAATAATAAAGATTGACTGACTATACTGACAAACATAGTGATGCTTCTGACTTAGTTAATGTTTTGTTTGGTAAGTCTATCCTTTCAAGGAATAGTTTTTCAATTGGTAAACACCGGACTTCTTCCTCGAAACAGTAATGCCTCAAGAATTTAATTACGACCCCTAAGATTGCTTAGCTTCAATGCCCCCAGTTTTGAGGATATCACTTGAATTTGCTTGAACTTCAGTTGATCTTCAGTCTTGATACCGGCTGTTGCCTTCTTATACTGATTCTCTTACCGTGACCAAGTCACCTCTTCAGGGTTTTTAACTTGGCGGACCGCGCTAGCCTTAACTTTTGCCTGAACCACCTTTCTAGGTTTTCGATCCAGCAGGCTATCCCCTTAGCTTTTGCCTAAGCCGCCCTTTCGGGTTTTCAACTTAGCAGGGGAATGATCTTAAATTTTGCCTAGACCGCCCTTTCAGGTTTTCAGTCTAGCAGATCTTCAAACTCCGTTATTTTTCTTATTCATCATCATTTCATTTTTTTATTGTATCTCAGGACCTAGCTCATTAGTTCTGAACACCAGAAGGACTTTTATAGGTAGGATAGGGCTTTTCAAAGAATGGCTTAAGGCTCAACAAAGATTTCGACCGAACCTGTGAACAGGTCGCCTACATATCCCAAGGTAGGAATCAGGTCGTGTGTAGTTCAGGGCGAATGCCCCTAGTTTGAAGATAAATTGTTTGATTTTTTTTTTCCTTTTTTCTTTTCTTTCTGGAACAATTAACTTCTCTTCTTTTGGAACTTGTCCCTCTCTTTTTTTTTTTGAAAGGATTGAATTTCTTTTCCTTTTTGAATCGACCGAACTCGGTTCAACCGAGTTGCCTACGTACCCCAGTATAGGGATCAGGTCTCGCGTAGTTCGGGGGAATGCCCCAAGTTTGATGGGTTTTCAAGAAAATTTGATTTAGGCTCGAAGGGTTTGCAAATCGGTATTCTTTTGACATTGGGTTTTGATTTTGGGATTTAATCGGCCAAAGGAGGCCTTTCGATGTTCAGATTGGGAATCGATCTAGGTTACTAGAGTCCCTCTGGTACTGATTATTTTTTTTTTCTCTTTTGTTTTTTTTTTTTTCGCGGAGTTTGACGGCATTTCCAGGTAAGAGATAATGGATCTTCTTCTTTCAAGATTCTAATACGTGCTTTTGACTTTCATAGAGCGAAACTTGTTCTTTGACATCCTCCATCTATGGATTCGTACTCTCGATATCTGATGATCACTTTTCATTGTTTGCTCTTGAACTTTTCATCTTGAATTTGTTGGCTTTATGAATTTGAGAACCAAGGTCATTGATTGGAAATATGAAAGTTGTTTCCACTCTATGCCCCTTGTATAGCATATATGTTCTCACTTTCTTCATTTTCTTTGAGCTTTCCATCTATGTCTTGCCCCTGGTATCGGTTGTAGCTTTTCTAGACAATCTTCTTATTCTTGAAATAATTTTATCAATTCTTCACACTCTTTAGAGGGTAATGTATTTTCAATCGGCATTCACTGAATCAAAGTTTCAGTGCCAGTGTTTATCATTTCAATTTCATCTTTGAAAGGTTGGGATTGGCGCTCCTCCTCTCGTTCAAGTAATTGCTGTGACTCAAGTGGAGTTTCGTCAATTTTGTCCTCATTTGAGGAGGGAGTCTTATTTTAAGATCAGAAGCACACTTAAGAACAGACACAAGTGAACTTTTTGGAACTGACTGAAATTTTATTTAAAGAAAAGCTATTACATCAGACGACCTATCCTGAACATGCTCACGATTCACAACTCTAAATAAGAAAGAGAAACAGAAGATAACTTGCCTGGACTAGGCATTGACCTTTAACTGTAAGACCGGACTCAACAATTATACTGACCATGATGACTGACTCAACATAAAATAGTAAGTGACTAAAACTTTAACTGCTGCAACTGTTTGGCGTTGAAGGCTCGGCGAAGGCTGGTTCGTTCTGAACATCATCATGGCTGATACTTTCAATTTTGGACAATGATGACTGATTCGCATAGGGAAATGCCCCTAGCTCAAGGATTCTGAGAGTGAACTCTGAAGGACTTAGCAAAATAATCTTGAAAAAGGTAGCCCCTAGAGGAGGAACAGACCAGGGGTACAAGCAAGATTGGATTATCTGGACCAGGCATGATCAGATCATGAGAACGCATAATCGAAAGATTTTGAGATTCTGCATCTGCCAGTTAGGGGATGGCATGAAGATACGATCGAATCGTATGACAGAAGAACGAAAGACGCACGATCAAAAGATTAGATGAGATAGCATAAGATTGCTTTCAACGGATAGATCATGAATGACTAATCCTATGAGATCTTTGGAAATGATGGGATTTATATCCTAACTCAAAGGGAATTTTTTTTTTTCACATATTTTATCAGTGTTACCTGAAGGCATCAACCCTAATCCTAATCTAGCGGAGTGGAGATAGGATCTCAACTCATGACTTTGTTTGTGTACCTAGGACCGATCGTAGCCATTGGAAGATGGACTACGGTCTAATCTAGACACAAATGGGTAGTATATCCTAAACTAGGCTCACACATGTGATGCACATGTGTTCGTATACTACATGCATGTGTGGGTTAATCTAGGGGTAAGGCCAAGAGTTCCCTTAGCGCGAATCCATGTTCGATATACTGTACCAGTGTCCGGCGTATCAGTACGTGAACAATAGATCCGTTTACGCACCATAAAGGTACTAGGCTAAGGGTGGAATGCTTCTCTAGCACAGAGGCACCAGGTGATGAAATCCCAGTCAACCATGCTAGATAACACTCCGGGTTCCTAAAATAGGACGTGTGTGAATGTGAGATGCAAGGGTTTAGATGCAAGTGATGTAAGTGTGTGCAATAAGTTCGCGCAATCTATGATGCCTTCAGGTTTTGTTAAATTAAGTTCGAGTAAAATGTGATGAGAGAAAATAAAACAAGACAAACTAATCTAACAAGTATAGAGTTTTTATGAGCCAGTTAAATTAAATTCAAATGAATTATCTTTTGAAATTTTAATGAAGTTAGGTGGTCCCCAGCAGAGTCGCCAGACTGTGGTACCCGGATCCCGCGAGAGGGGCGGGGCGCGAGCCGCCACGCGCTCTCTCTTTTGGTCTCTCGTATCCACGCGATTGGCGTGTGTTTTTTAATTGTTGATTTTAATTCGTCTTTCCTGTGAACTTGGGATCACTAAGGCAATCCGAATTCCACACGAAAGAGACTGACAGAGTCGCCACCTAGATGTGGGATCTAGGACCCGAAATTAACCAGAAATCTAGACTCGCTACCTGGTTACGAGAATGGAAGGTATGGGGAGTTATCCGCCACATGCACCATTCCTGCCCGATAATCGGTCTTCGATTCCAAAAGCTAACTCTTTTAAATTTATTTTAAATGGCTCATTCAACTCTATGTTAATGTGCGAACTAAGTGATATGCATCCTATGATCTAATTTCAATGTGAATCCTAGATGTGTATCTTGATTTATTAATTTGTCTGGATTCATTCTAAGTGAAAGTTCTCCTAGAATTCTAATTTCATGGAAAGCCCTAAATGATTTGATTAAGCATTTACAAGAAAATTAATATCCAAAACACCACAATTTGTTGTGGTGCCGACTCGCGGGTGGTATGCCGTCAGACATCCAAGCTGCCTACGTACCCAAGCCTCACTGGGATCAGAGTCGACGTAGTTCGGTGCATTTAAGCTAAGCTACATATGCCTAACTCAACTAGGACACCGATCTAGACGGGATTGACTGTTTCAACAGTTTTAAGAGAAGTTATTTAATTCAAGTTGAGGATTTTATTATCTTAGGATTTCATCGAAGATGCTATATGATCCTATCTAAATGCAAGTTGTCCCTTAGACTAATGCAGGTTAGCCTACATCCTAGTTTACTAGGCTTGTCCTATGGAAAAGATCGGGTGACTAGTGTAACTAAACCTATGGCACGGTTGCTATACATAGCAAACGTCCGTGATGAGGCTGGACTCCTGACTCTAGGACTCCCTAAAACCTAAGACTCCCTAAAACTTAGGACACGACACGACACGACACCAGTGTTCCTAAATTGGGCTCTAAGGGTTCCTAAAGGAATTTTGAATCCACCGGCTCTTGGGAATCTCGAATTCTTTTGGGTTTGTGGAAACTTTTAGAGTTTTCTTGAAGCTTTTATTATCTGAAGGTATTTAGTGTGTTTGGTAGCTTTTAAAGTTGTTTATTTAGAAGGTTTTAGTTTCATTTGAAATTTTTAGTGGTCTTTTGGTTAATGGCTTTTAACGGATTTTTATCAGTGGATTTTAAATGGGTGAATTTTAGTTTTGTTAATTTTAGGTTGGATGTACTTTAGATTAATGTCTTTCGATTTTGGTTTGGAAAATGACGTTAACACAACCAAGTTTTGACAATTGCACAAATTCGACAAACCATTGACCATTAAAAGATCTGACAAATGCAGCCCACTAAAACTGTCGTAACTCTTTAACCGCTTGGCCAAATTCAACGTACAAACATGCGTTGGAAAGATCTTTTATAGGGCTACAACTTTGTAGTTCTCCATTGTTTGTAAATCTGTGATTTAGAGGTTCGAATTTGTGTTGCAAACAAAAGGACAGCAACATTAAACTGGAAATGCCTAAAGGTGTGCCGCAACCATTTTGGACTTAACTTTTTAACCGCTCGCTGTCTGATCTAGCACGAATACTCGTTGGAAACGGCACGAAAATATCTACTACTTTGTAGTTAACCATTTCCCACGATTCTGTTGTTTAGAGGTCGAAAAATCTGTTTAAAGTCTAACAGCTAGCACTATGACGGGAATGATATTGGCACCCCCATGTTTTCTTTTGATAGTTCTTATTTTTTTAGTGATTAAAAGACGGTGAATATGAAAAATGGCTTGAATGGGCCTGAGATTAGATTCAAATGGGATGTTTGAAAAAGGGGTTGTTTTTATCTACTTGGCAAGGTGGGGTATGGATATTGGGTTCTTGAGATTGAGTGGGGGCTGTTGTTATCAAATTGGAGTGGGGGCTGTTGTTATCAATTGAAAGATGGAGGTTTTGTAAGCCAAATTAAATGGGTTTTGATAATTCATGTAAAATTCAAGTTTTCTTTCTTGTAAATGTTCAAAATTTTTAATGAATTGTTTTCCCAAAAGAAATCTAAATTCCCTAACAAGCCAATGATTTCAACATCCCATCGCAAATAGGTTCTAATGACCCTAACACATTAATTATATTTAGCATAAGTGAGAACATGACCAAGGCCAAACTAGTACAAAATTAAACATGACATCAACCAAAATATACGCAAAACAACACTCAATCCTACAAATATAGAAAAGAAAATAAAATTCCAAAAGACATACCTTTTTGTAGACGATATTCCATGCAAACTTATGGAGAAGAGGGATTTGGTCTAGAGAGAGGGCTTGAATTTTCTAAGAGAGGGGTTCTCTCCTCTTTTCTTTTTTTTCCTTCTCTTCTTTGGTGAGATGAGAGGGTATTTATAGGAGAATGGGATAGGAGGTTAGGTGAGGTTAGGTGAGGTTAGGTAAGGTTAGGTGAGATTAGGTGATGTTAGGTGAGGTTAGGTGAGGTTAGGTGAGGTTTGGATGGTTATGATGGGAGGAGAGGTTAGGTGAGGTTAGGTGAGGTTTGAATGGTTAGGATGAGAGGAGAGGTTAGGTGGTTTTGGATGGTTAGACCCAGGTCATGATCTGCCATTGATCTAACGATTTACGGAAATCGGGTCTCGGAATGGAATCAGGGTCCGGGCTATGAAGTGACCCTAGCTTATTTTGTCCCGATTGATGATCCGTAAAGTCAGATCAAGATATTAATGACCTAAAACATATAAATCAATGATAGAGGGGGTTCTCACATGGATTTAACACACTAATTTATTTGTTGATTAAAACAAAACAAAATGGGGTGTCTACACCTATATCTAAAAGATTGTTGTTTTATAAAGTTTCTAAAATAAGAAACATTCAATTTTCTCAATCGCCATCCTTGATCAACTAAATCTAAGATTCAAAACCATTTAATCCTCATCTCAAAACTTAGCTAAAAGCAACTTGACATCATCTATAGGATTTTCTAGGTCTAGAAGATAGATCTTTTATAAAGTTTCTAAAATAAGAAACTTTATATTTTTCAATCTCCATCCATCGTCAACTAAATCTAAGATTCCTTACCATCTCATCGTCATCCCAAAACTTGGTTCAAAGCTCCTTGACACTATTACTTGGGTTTCCTATATCTAAAAGATGGATTTTTATAAATTTTCTAAAATAAGAAACTTTCTATTTTTTCAATCTCCAAACTTAATTAACTAAATCTATGATTCGGTATCTTCTCATTCTTATCCCAAAACTTGGGTAAAAACTCGTTGACATCATCTCTAGGGTTTCATATGTCTAAAAGCTGATGTTTTACAAAGTTTCTAAAAGAAGAAACTTTCTATTTTTTCAATTCTCATCCTTCATCAACTAAATCTAAGATTCAGTATCGTCTCATCGTTTTCCCAAAACATGGTTAAAAGCTCCTTCACACCGTGTCTAGGGTCTCCTATCTTTAAAAGATGGAAGATTTATAAAGTTCCTAAATTAAGAAACTTTCTATTTTTTCTATCTTCATCATTTGTCAACTAAATATAAGATTCATTACCAACTCATCATCATCTCAAAACTTAGCTAAAAGCTACCTCACACCATCTGTAGGGTTTCATATGTCTAAGAGATGATGTCTTATACAGTTTTTAAAATAGGAAACTTTTTTTTTTCAATCTCACTCCTTAATCAACTAAATATAAGATTTAATATCATCACATTCGCATCTCAAAACATAGCTAAAATGTCCTCCACACCATCTCTAAGGTTTCTTATGTCTAAAAGATGGATGTTTTCTAAAGTTTCTGAAATATGAAACCTTCTATTTTTCAATATCCATCCTTCACCAACTAAATCTACGATTAAATACCTGTAGACACCCCATTTTGACCGTGCCCTTAACCTTCCATGTTTGTTCAAAACCCCATCAAATGAAATAATTAGGGTCCCAAATTTCACCCTAACCTAGGTTTAGGTCCCACCAAGGTCCCTGCAAAATTTCGTCGAAATCCGAGCACGTTTACCTAGCGAACGAGCCGAGTGGGAACCATAGTGTAAACCAGAGAAGGGGTGCGAATTTATCCTGAAGGAGGGGTGAGTTTATCCTGGGGAGGGCTGAACTTAGCCATATAGACGGGCAAAACTGCGCGCCTATCATTTTCTTTGCGCAACCGTGCACTCACAAAAAATTGGAGTGCCAATATCAATTCTAAAATAAACCTAGAAAAACCCATTTAAGCCTCATTTAGAAAAAAAGATCGAGATTTTATTTCCCTAATTAGAGAGAGACGAGAGAGAGATCCCTAATTCCAAACCCTAATCCCCTTGCTTATCTGCTCCGGCTCAGCTCTAGTCAGATTCCGGCCAAATTTAGGCCAAAATCCGATCGCAGAAGCCTTAGATCCAAGCCACCTGATTGGATCTGTACTTATTCTTCTCCGATCGATCATTTATGATCTCATCAAGACCTAGATCCTTCCCTTTTTCTCCATTTTTTCCAGTCATGTTCCGATCAGATTCCGGCCGACCTCTCCTTTATGTGTACTTAACATAGATCTTCTCCTTTTCTTGCTGTGGATTTTAGAAACCTTAATCTTTTACCATTTTTAGTTTTTTATTTTTTATTTTTTTCGATCAAACACTCTAGCTCCGGCCGACCTCCGTCGAAGCTCCGGCTCCTTGCTTTTGCTTTCTTTGCTGGCTTAGATCCCTGTTTTCTAAACCTAAAAGCTGTTGTTTTCCATTTTTAAACCCTATTTCAAGAGAGCAGCTTTAGATCTAGCTATTTTTCATCAAAATCTTTGATGAAGCTTGTACTCTGTTCAAAATCTGGATCTAAGTATCTCATTTTCTTGTTTAGGTTTAGAAATATGGGACGTACTCATTTCCTTTGATCTGAGATTAAAGCCCTAGATCAGTTCATTCTCAGCTGTGTTCGAATCCTTAGAATTGGCATTTTTCTTCTTGAAAACCTTTACTCTGTTATCTTTTGTTTTAAATCTGAGTATTCCATGCTCTGATTCAAGCAATCCTCATTTTGATTTGGTGTATTTCTTACTATTCTCTGTTTTCTGAAGTTATGCACGATCTTCGATTCAAAGAATACTACATTGAAGGTGAATGAAGCAAGGTAAGGAGGAGCATAAATCTTGGAAGAGTGATTTTACAAGAAAATTAAGGTATTTAATTCTCTGATCTTCTCTTTTGTTGTTGATGGTATGATTATTCCTGTTCTTATTCTTTTTAATTTTAAGACATAAAAATGAATTAGTTTTGAATCAAGTAGCAGTTATGGTTGTGCTATAAAAAAATATGATGAGATGAAATTCCTTTTTGTATATTGTTTGATTCAACTCCATGTTAAAAAAAAAGAGAATTCTCATTCCAGCATAGTTTTATCTTTTCATGGATGAGTGATGAATTCCATCATGATTGAGTGGTAATACTAATGATATATTATTGGAGTGTTGATGATATCGGCCTGGTCTAAAATTTATGTGGATTTATATGAAGACACTAAAACATGTGAATTGTGTCATTTTAATTATGGATGTGAGATTATATGTTTGAGTATGTGATTCATGTTTAGGTTGTTGTTACATTAGAATGCATACTTTATTCTTCACATTGGTTATAGATATTTATGAATACTACAAGTATTTTGATTGAATGTAAGCTAGTGAAATATTTTGAAATTCTGAGTTGAGCTTTTGTTGGAAATTGATTGAGATGTTCCTTTTGCATGATTTAAAGATTATCCTTTTGTTAACTGAAAGTTCAAGGCTATATAAAATATATTTACTAGGTCGTTTTATGTTATGGTTGTATATTGTAAGGATATTAATGTTCCTTCATCCAATTATAAACTTGTTGACAAGGATTCATATAGTTTACTCATTTCAGTCCTCGTTTGTATGATAGTTCTTGAATCATAATTAGCTAGGGAATTCAAGATTGGTGATGTTTACACTGGCATGATCTGGTAATAGCAGGTTATATAGTTCCTAGTAGTAATTTTACATGAACGGATGCTATAGTTCGTGAACTTTAGTAGTATAGGTTTGGTGATCCATGTTGAGAAATGTATTTCATCTTCCCCTGTTATTCTAGATATATTCTTAGTTTTTATTAGATCATGAAAAAAAAAAAAAAAAAAAAGATATAGGTTAGAGTGATCACTGTTGGGGAAAATAATAGTAAGAGGGATAAAACAGGTAAGGAGTAACTGTTGGAAATAAGAGTGCTTAAATGGATGCCCATGTCTAAATTTTAACTTCTTTGCATTTCAGTTAGTGTGGATAAAAAAAAGACACCATTGTTGAAATCATGTGCATGCTCAAATTCCAGCAAGAATCATTATACAAGTGAATTATCATCTACTACTTATCCAAACATTGGTTTAGGCATTAAAGTTCAAAGTGTTATCGCGCTATATTTATTATACTTGCATTTTTTTTAGATGAGCATATATGTGTTTAGAGTCATAATGACCTCGGAGTTTACGAGTTTTGCCTAGTCTCACTAGCACCCCTTCTTTATCTCCTCTTCTTTTAGGAGACTAGCTTAGTCTCATTAGCACTCCCTTCTTAGGGTTGTGCACTAGGAGTCAGTCTTTTTGCATAGGAGTCTGTCCTTAGCTAGAAAGTCTTTTCCATTAGCATAGAAGTCAGTCCTTCTTTCAGGAGTCAGTCTTTCAGGAGTCTGTCCTATCATCATAAGGGTTAAGATTCTGTCCAACCTCTCATCAAATCATGTATTTTTCTATCCACTCTTGCAAGGTATAAGATGCTATCCAACCCTTGAAGAGTCGTGATTCTGTTCAATTCCCCCGCAAAGCAAAGGATGTTGTCCAACCTTTGCGGGATATCAGAAGTCTGTTCTTACTCTTATGATGATAGGAATTTGTCCTCTTGAGTCAAAAATACTTGAAAATTAAAAAATATCTGAAAAACCCAAAGGTCTTGAGTCATTAGGAGTAGTTAGGAAATTCTGTTCCGAACTACGTTGGCTTAATCCTCTTTCTCGAGGTACGTAGTGCAGCTTGGGATCTTTATCCCAAGTCCAGCCAAACTTTTCAAAATAAACATGTCAAACCTTTCAAAAATACAAAAATTCTTCAAAATCTTTTCAAAAAGATCTTCCCCTAGAGTTAGGAGTCTGTCCTATCTGTTTGGGGTGTTTTAGAGTTAGGAGGCTGTCCTGATTTGTATTGATATGGTGTGTCCTGTCGTGTGAGCGTCCCTAGAGTTAGGAGGCCTCGAGTTGATCGGTTAGACATTTAGTCGAACTGATGGCTAGACTAGGAAGCATATAGTCAACCCATGGTTTTCATTAGGATGCACAGCCTAGATACACATAGGATGTAGGGCCCACCTTCATTAGCTTAAGGCTAACCAATTTGCATTAGTTAGGGCATATAGAGAGTCCTAAAAATTGCCAATTCACATTGAACTTAAATAATTGTGCAAAAAGCTTTAAAAATCAGTCGAGTCTAGTGGATCGAGTCTAGGATAGCAGTTCTAGATAGTTAGGCATCGTAGTTTAGAATAGGTCATCGAACTACGTTGACTCTGATTCTTCCCGAGGCCGGGATACGTAGTGCAGCCAGGGTGGATGGCCATTCTGGTCCTACTCAAGTCCTGCATTAGAGTTTTAGGATTTGTCTTGTCCAGTTATGTATAGAATTGATTTGTGTTGTGCGTTTTGCTGTGTTTTCTTACTTTCATGTACAGATCCTACACTTTTAGTTGTAGCATGCATGTGTTTGCACACCAGAACTTAGACACCAATTAGATATGACACTCATAACCTAGCTATCCTTAGGCGACACTACTTTCATCTATTTTGTGTGTGCTTATTATTCCTCCGAGACATGCATGATTAGATAGACGTCTTCTCGGAGATGTGTTCCCATTTCACATGACTTTCGCCCAAAACTCTTCAAAATCAATAAGTAAATGGTATAAGAGACCAGGTGTTTGCACTTGGGCGGATGAGGTGCTCTTCGGACCTTCTAAATTCGTAACCAGGCACGAACCTTCTTTTTATATCTCTGGTTATCCGTTGCAACAGAGCATAGTATGGGATCCATGGCCCACTTCCTTGGATGGCGACTCTTCTTTGTTTAAGGTACGCCTCGAATCTGGGCTAGTCCCCGAATCGAGAGGTATCTCCCTTTGTATCGCCACTCATGCTGTGAGAGGCACATTCTTTCGAGAGTTCATTGGTAGAGCTCTCCATTCACGTGGATGATCTAGAGAGAGACTTCTGTCTCGTGTGGGGCATGTCCCCCGCCTCTCTCGGATCGGGGTCCACAGGCTGGCGACTCTGCTGGGGATCTTTCGAGATATTGCTTAACTCTGTTAAAATGCCATTTTTTACTAATTTTGAAGAAATTTGGGCCAAAATCATGTGAAATGAGAATTTAATCGCTTAGAATCTAGGGGCACCAAATAGGTGTTTAAAATAAGGGATGTCATTACCCTGATGGGATTGTTGTATCTATTTCCAAGCTATGCGCCGGTGCTGCAGCCGTAAACACCAGGCGTACTTGTGTTTATAGCAGCCGATGAGCAATGAAGCATACTATGTAGAACACTAGGCGTACTTGTGTTATACATTTTAAGTATGGATCATAAGGATAGTACCCGATATATTGAGTCCGGAGCCCTACTTTCATTTTACATATATTATGTATATAGATATATTTGCTGACTTAGTGAAACCCAATTAAGATCTGCATGTGCTTATATGTATATATTGCATTCATATAAAGACGAACATGTGTTGCCTACACATGTTGGAGCCAAGATTTAGGAGCCATGTCTTATCCATAGATTATTGTAGCTCACCCTATGTGACTACAGCGCGGTCCTAGTACACTCACATGTCTGTCTCTTGAGTCAAGTGTCTTGACTCTGTGGGATCATATTTAGGGCTGGTGCCCCTGGTTAGGATATATATGTATATGCCTATTTATTGATTATCAGATTGGGGCCTACTCTTTAGTGAGGTTTCCTTGTCTAATCTAATCAATTATATCAATCCGTATTTCAGATCTATACTTGGTCATAGGCTTTTACTTACCATTATGACCATAGTCTATTCCATGATCCGTTGATCATAAAACTTGAGTATATCTTACGTCATTGAATTCCTATGTTACATATACATTATTAGACTAAGACTTCTTAGTTAGGTTCTTTTTCCTAATCTATCAATTCTTTCTATTTATCCATTCTGTGGATACTCATTGGATTATTGGCTCTTTATCCATAATCTATCTCGTGATCTATTGTTCATAAAATTGATCCATTTTTCCATCGTGTATTTACATTATTAGATTAGGGTTTACTTCTTAGTTAGGTTTTCCTTCCTAATCTAATCAATTATCCTTATCCATTCATTTTTTGGAATATGATCAGATCGATGGCTTTTCATCACCATTCTTATTGTCATGATCTATCCTTCAGTCTTTTTGTCACAAATTCGACCCATGGCCAAGTGTCGTTATTCATGGTCAGTCCTTCATTTGATCACATCTCTTCGATGACCATATTTCTTCTATCGATTGTGAGCTTATCTTGTATCTTGCCACCATCATTTGAGTGCAAGTATCCTTGCTGAGAGTCTTACATTACCGAGTTTTAATTCATTTACCTTTATGTTGAATTATGGGGATCTCCTTATATAGCTGTCATGCTGCCAGATTTTCAGTGTGATCGCCATCTTTTGGGGTTGTTGATGAGTCATGTGTTTATCTTACCATGACCCTTTTTACAAATTGTTATGCTATTGGTTCTTACCCAAGGGAGAGAAGTGTTTGTATTATCTCTTGTTTCAACTTGTGTATAACATTCAATGAGATTGCCTCACACTAAAGTTAGTGTTTGTCATTTTCATGACAGGAGTCAGATCTAATTGACCTCACCCATTTGCTGCACCGGTTTCCTTTCATTTTACCCAGATAAAATGGTTGTACCTATGGACATCCTAGCGGGAGTGGTAGAAGTTCTGAAGGAAGTATCTAGAGAAGTGTCAAGTGTGAAGGAGGAGGTGGCCCTTCTTAAAGCAAAAGATGATGGGAAATTCATAATTTTCGAAGTGATGGAATTTCTAGGGAAAGTATCTAGAGAAATGTTCAGTGTGAAGGAGGAGGTGGCCCTTCTGAAAACAAAAGATGATGGTAAATCCGTGATTTCTGAGGACTCTGTAGTCCAAAATCATCCTCATGTGACCCTTGATCCTATCAAGGCCATGATAGCACATATTGGTGATTCTGAAGAAGAACAACCTATTGAAGAGAAGTGTTTTACATCTCCCACTGTCGTAGGAAAGGAGAAAGAATTTGCTGACGAGGTTGAGAAGCTGTCTCCTATGATTCCTATTCCTATCTCGGTCCCAGTATCACATATTGATAATTCCAAGGGCAAGCAACATGTCGAAGAGAAGTGTCTCTCATCTCTCATTTCAGTGAGAAAGGTGAAGGAGCGTGTTAAAGAAATTGAAGAATTGACCATTGATCACCAAAGCGTGAAGAATCCAAGGAACGATAGCAAATCAGTTGTTGATTCTAAGAAGATCAACATTATTGAGTCATCTCATCAAGCACCTCAACCTGTCATGGAGAAGTCTGGTCAAGGAGATGAGAACCCAGCACAGAAGCCTAAGAAGTTCATTCCACTACCGAGACCTCCATCGATCATTCTCAAGAAACTTGTTAAGGATGGGCAGTTGAAACTCATGGCTCAGAAGCCACCTCCTAAGGTTCTTCCAAGGTTCTACAATAAGGATGAATACTGTGAATATCACCAAGGCCCTGGTCACATCACCAATCGTTGTCGCTCCCTCAAATTTGCAATCCAGGACCTCATAGATAGGGACCGTCCCATTTGGCCTAGGTTTAATGCTAATCAGAATCCTTCACCTAGACGTGTTGACATTTCTCAAGCTGCTACTAAAGCTAACTTGACGGTTGAGCCTTTTGAAGATCCCTCCATCATCATTCATCCCACATTTGAAATATGAGATACTTTGGCTGTAAATTTGGGAATGTCAGAGCTAGAAATGTCGGGAGGTAGTTATATGCCAGCGAGATCGTTACCGATGCCAGTTATTGAAGATCAGTTGAAGCCGGGTCAACAGGATCTACACCAGGGTTGAACCCCAGTTATGGACATCATGGAGGAAGGAATGCCACCCATAACCTTTTAATGCCAGTTCATTTAGCATCGAAGAAGTGTTATGTGTTGTTTGTCTTTCGTTGAGTGTACACCAACTTTCTTCTCTTAGAGTTGGTAAGTCTTATTGTGTCGATGTCAAAAAAAAAAGTGTCATGTCTATCAATCTTTTCATTGAGTCAGAGTCTAGTCTTCTGTCACAGCAGATGTAAAGCCCATAGAGGCATGTCCATGAGTCAACGATGTACTTGAAAGTTTTTAATTCAATAAAGTGTTTGGTTCTATATCTTCAATATTCTATGATTCACTCTTAGATCTAATGTTTAAACTAAAACTAAAGACACCATTCCAGGATGAGAATGCGGACGAAATTCCTCTCGAGATCTGAAAGATGGTCAAACAAGAGGAAGAGCGTCGAGCATAGCCACTCAAAGAAGAAATCAAAGCTATTGATAGTGGTATCGAAATCTGAAACTCGGGAAAGATGGATTGGCAAAACTTTATCTCCCGATGAGCGCAAAGAATTGATAAACCTATTTAGAGGGTGTTCGAAGTAGTCTTGCTTGATCCTATAAGGATAAACCGGGTGAACGCCCTGTTGTGATGAAAAACAAGACTCCATCAGCTTTAGATATCATTCGAAAAGCAAAATTCAAGATAGTAAAGCATCAGACATCCAGTTGAGCTGATGAGAAGTTTAAAAGAAGACTTTCAGAAAATGAAGTCATCAATTTGAGCCCAAAAAGAGCACTTGGGTTACATGTTTTCAATGAGATTCCGAGGTCGAATACTTCAAGAGTAAGGGCATTCCTAATGTCTAAAAGCAAAAAAAAAAATGAATATAAAGAAAGACAAAAAGGAGAACGGAATGTGTCCCTAAGATAACCCCTTAGAAAAATCAAAGACCCAAGTAATGGAGTCGATGAGATATATTGAATATGAGAATTGTCTTCGGCATTTGGAGACTCGTAAAAGTTGTATAATCTTGAGTTGCAATCCAAGATCTCCAAGATTCGAAAGTGGAGCATCGTGATAGAAGTCTTGCCCAAGAATACCGCCAGACTCCTCGACAAAAATATTCCAAGCTGTTGAACCTTATTCCTCAAAAACTTGTACATCAAAACATGAGGAGGCCATCCTTGGACGTTTGAGCCTTTATAGCCAAAATCCCAACGTTTAAAAATATCCTTTTGTGAGCCCTTTGAGCCAACACTTTAAAACTAAACAATTCTTTGAACCACATTATAAACCATGGGCATTTTATGCACCCGAACTACGCGGACTTGATCCCCAACTCTTCGGGGGTACGTAGGCAACCTGATCAATTTAGGTTCGGTCATCCTTGGGGATAAAAGCTAAGTCCTTCTAAAATTTTGAAGCTAAAAAGCTAAACCATTCTTTGTAAACCCCAAAGCGAGCTACGCAGACCTGATCCTCCATTTTTGGGGTATGTAGGAAGTCTGCCAAGACCAGATTCGGTCCAAATCGTTTGAACTTTTGATATCTAACCCTTTTGAACCCGAGCCTACCTATAAAGTTCTTCTGGTAAAACGAGCAAAGGTTCAAGGCAATTGAAAACAAAAACAAAAAGAAATGAAAAGAACGAGAGTCGGAAGACCCACTAGGTTGAAAACCCGAAAGGGCAGCCTAGAGTCATGCGTTTGCTAAGTCGATAACCAAATGAGCTGGCTTATGCAAAATGAGGGTAGCGATCTACTGGATTGAAAAATTGAAGAGGCAATCCAGTCAGGGGCAAAGACTTTTAAAAAAGTGAGCTGATAAGGCATGGAAGGAGTTCCTCGATTAAGGAGAACTCTGAAGTTTGAGTAGTATGAGAATTCCAGGCAAAAGCTGAGGCAAATGGTTTGTTAGACCAGAAACCTGAAATGTAATAATCATGAGTTCCCACCAGAGAAGATTTGATGAGATGAAGAAGCCATCACTTCACAGGGCAGGATCTTGGAATCCAAGTAGTGTCAGTGAGATTTACTTTGACTCCTTTCTAAACTAGGGGCATTAAAACTGAGCAATCCAAAGGGGGTAATAACCATGACATAAATCCTGATGGAGGAAATTAGAACTTCTTGACATGGTTTTCGAAATTATTTTGAGAGTGGCTAACTTTACTATAAAAAAAATACATTAGGTTTAAGGGTGAATCAAAAGTGAGTCGAGTCCCTCGAACAGTGTACCTCTTATTTGATGGAGTCCTTGAAAGTCTGTTCCTCATTCATATTCGTTTTCCTTCAAGGTCCAAGTCGTCTGGCACTGGAAGAATGGGTGTATACCTTTTGAAGTAAAAAACAAGTGAATAGACCCTGGTTTAGGTATCAGAAAAAGGCAAGAAATATCATGTTCTGACATGATGAAGATGACAAATTTCAAGCAGTAGGTGGTGGAAAGAGTGAACATCAAATAATGGTCAATGGAATAAGAAATTTTTTTGGCTCAGCCATCATCCTATCTTGATTCCAAAGAAAAAACCCATGCAAACCCAAATTTTCCTACCTACCTTGTTCTACTTTCCTTGGGACTCTTGTCATGGAAGTACAATACACTATGGGCATCTTTTATGACTTGCGTCATAAAAGATATCGAACACACAAAGGCAATCAGTGCCAATGTTTATAACAAGAAGAGATAAGAGAGATACGAGCACGTCTTAAGCTAAATATCTGAACTCTTCAAATGAGCCCTCTTTCTAAAAGACTCTTTCTAAAAGAGTAAATTTTCAAAGAAAGTCAATTTTCCCAGTGGAGTCTAGAATTTGCTCCCACAATCTTCAAACCTCAGCGTAATGCTTTTTACCTGTTAAAAAAGGGTCAAAACTCAAAAACCCTGTCAAGTTACTTATGTTTCATCCTCAGCAAGGAACTCGTACTCCCAATTTCCTCGGCAAGAGGCAATCAGTCTAAAAAAATCATTCAAAATCAATCAATTCTCAGCAATACCCGTTGGTTTCCAAGGCTCTTCGTAGTCTACTATTCAGGTATACCATGGACCCTTGCTTCTTGAGCGGCTCTTCGTGATCTGTCTTCTACGCTGTATCATGGACCCACTGTCCCTGCCCTTTCTTGGCTCTTCATGGTTTACCGGTCAGGTTACCATGAACCCTTGCTTCTTGAGTGGCTCTTCGTGATCTATCTTCTACGCTGTATCATGGACCCACTATCCTTGTCCTTTCTTGGCTCTTCATGGTTTACCATTTGGGTACACCATGGACCCTTACTCCCCGAGTGGCTCTTCGTGATATGTCCTTCCAGATATATCATGGACCCACTATTTATAGTCATTCCATTCATATCTTTTACATGTCATCGTTTCTGCATGCTGGGCTCTTCGTGGCTTATTGCCATGGACCCCAGATTCAATGTTTGGCTCTTCACGGAGTATTGCCGTGAACCCTTGATTCCTTTTTGCTGGGCTCTTCATGATTTATTACCAGGAACCCTAGATTCATTGCGTGGCTCTTCATGGCTTGTCACCGTGGACCCTCAATTACTTCTTGGCTCTTCATAGCTTATGGCTATGGACCCTTGATTCTCAGTTTTCTAATCCATTAATCACCCATTATCTTTCTTACGAGGTTCTTCGTGGCTTACCACCATGGACCCTCGATTTCTTCTCGCTCGGCTCTTCGTGGCATATTACCACGGACCCCGGATTATGGCTTGGCTCTTCGCGGTTTGTTGCCGTGGACCCTCGATTTCTAGTTTCCTAAAAAAAAAAAAAATATTTGTTCCGCGAGGCTCTTCGTGGCTTACTACCACGGACCCTCGATTCCTGTTTGCCTGGCTCTTCACGGTTTATCACCTTGGACCCTCGTTCTCTGTAAGGCTCTTTGTGGCTTATTGCCGTAGACCCTTGATCAAAATTTTCATTCAACTATTGTTCTTTCTTGTCTAATTTGGTGAAAGGCTGGACCGCAGCTCTATCTAGTTATTTTGTTGTTAGCAATGAAAAGTCAAGTCATGGTCCGTCGTTCCACAGTATACCTCCACCCAAGTGCGGAGTCAGGAATACCTGTGTGACCGATGTATTACTCGAGTTATTTGTCTGGTGGGAGGCTACTTCACCAATATGTTTTGAATGTTGAGTTATGTGTCCCGCGTTTCACCAAATTACCCATAAGTCATGTTGAATGGGAAATTTCCTAACCAGATTCTCCCTGAGAGTATCCACCCCGAGTGAAGAAACCGAATTATCCCAGAAAGCATCCGCCCTGAGCGAAATATCCAATTTTTCTCCTTGAAAGCATTCGCTCCAAGCGTAGAACCTAATTCTTCCTGAAAGCATTTCACTCCAAGCGTAGAACCCAAATTTTTCCTGAAAGCATTCGCTCCAAGCGTAAAATTAATTTTGTCTCTTTGAAAGCATTCGCTGTAAGCGTAGAACCCAGTTTTTCCCTGAAAACATTCGCTCCAAGCGTAAAATTAATTTTGTCTCTTCGAAAGCATTCACTCCAAGCGTAAAATCAATTTTGTCTCGTTGAAAGCATTTGCTCCAAGCGTAGAATCTATATTCTTTCTGAAAGCATTCGCTCAAAGCGTAGAACCCAAATTCTTTTTGAAAGCATTCGTCCTGAGCATAAAACCAAATTCTTTTCAACAGCATTCGTCCTGAGCGTAAAACCAAATTCTCCTTGATAATATTCGCCCCGAGCGTAGAAAGAACCAAAGTCTCTCTGAGAGCATCTCTGAGAGCATCAAGCAAATAATCAAAATCCTTTTCATTCAAGACCCCTGAGGCATCCCTTCCATTCAAGACCCCCGAGGCATCACTTCCTTCCAACAATTCGATCTTTTCAAAAACCCGTTCCATTTTCAAACCCCTGAGGCACCCGTTCCATTTTCAAACCCCTTGAGGCATCCATTCCATATCACAACCCCTGAGGTATCTGATTCTTCCAAAAGTCCAATATTCACAAAATCATCTTCTTCATCCTTCTTTCTCTCCAATCAATTTTGGGCCAGTCAAAATGGGTTGTCTGTTTATCTTTGACATTCGCGCGACAAGCACGCTCTGCCAAAGAGGGGCATCTGTAGATACCCCATTTTGACTGTGCCCTTGACCTTCCATGTTTGTTCAAAACCCCATCAAATGAAATAATTAGGGTCCCAAATTTCACCCTAAAGAAGCTTAGGGTCCCACCAAGGTCCCTGCAAAATTTCCTCAAAATCCTAGCACGTTTACCTAGCAAACGAGCCGAGTGGGAACCATAGTGTAAACCAGAGAAGGGGTGCGAATTTATCCTGAAGGAGGGGTGAGTTTATCCTGGGGAGGGCTGAACTTAGCCATATAGGACGCGCAAAACCGCGCGCCTATCATTTTCTTTGCTCAACCAAATTGGAGTGCCAATATCAATTTATAAAAACCCATTTAAGCCTCACTTAAAAAAAAGATCGAGATTTTATTTCCCTAATTAGAGAGAGATGAGAGAGAGATCCCTAATTTTCCAAACCCTAATCC
The DNA here is from genome assembly GCF_043159265.1 of Tasmannia lanceolata. NCBI lineage: Eukaryota > Viridiplantae > Streptophyta > Magnoliopsida > Canellales > Winteraceae > Tasmannia > Tasmannia lanceolata. The sequence continues at coordinate 3,822,672 of NW_027518713.1, read as the reverse complement.
CCTTGCTTATCTTCTCCGGCTCAGCTCTAGTCAGATTCCGGCCAAATTTAGGCCAAAATCCGATCGCACAAGCCTTAGATCCAAGCCACCTGATTGGATCTGTACTTATTCTTCTCCGATCGATCATTTCTGATCTCATCAAGACCTAGATCCGTCCCTTTTTCTCCATTTTTTTCGGTCATGTTCCGATCGGATTCCGGCCGACCTCTCCTTTATGTGTACTTAACATAGATCTTCTCCTTTTCTTGCTGCGGATTTTAGAAACCTTAATCTTTCACCATTTTTAGTTTTTTATTTTTTATTTTTTTCGATCAAACACTCTAGCTCCGGCCGACCTCCGTCGAAGCTCCGGCTCCTTGCTTTTGCTTTCTTTGCTGGCTTAGATCCCTGTTTTCTAAACCTAAAAGCTATTGTTTTCCATTTTTAAACCCTATATCAAGAGAGCAGCTTTAGATCTAGCTATTCTTCATCAAAATCCTTGATGAAGCTTGTACTCTGTTCAAAATGTGGATCTAAGTATCTCATTTTCTTGTTTAGGTTTAGAAATTTGGGACGTTCTCATTTCCTTTGATCTGAGATTAAAGCCCTAGATCAGTTCATTCTCAGCTGTGTTCGAATTCTTATAATTGCCATTTTTCTTCTTGAAAACTTTACTCTATTATCTTTTGTTTTAAATCTGAGTATTCCATGCTCTGATTCAAGCAATCCTCATTTTGATTTGGTGTATTTCTTACTATTCTCTGTTTTGTGAATATTTTTTGTGAGACTCGTACAATTGTTATGCACGATCTTCGATTCAAAGAATACTACATTGAAGGTGAACGAAGCAAGGTAAGGAGGAGCATAAATCTTGGAAGAGTGATTTTACAAGGAAAATAAGGTATTTAATGCTCTGATCTTCTCTTTTGTTGTTGATGGTATGATTATTCCTGTTCTTATTCTTTTTATTTTTAAGACATAAAAATGAATTAGTTTTGAATCAAGTAGCAGTTATGGTTGCGCTATAAAAAAATATGATGAGATGAAATTCCTTTTTGTATATTGTTTGATTCAAATCCATGTTAAAAAAAAGAGAATTCTCATTCCAGCATAGTTTTATCTTTTCATGGATGAGTGATGATAATTCCATCATGATTGAGTGGTAATACTAATGATATATTATTGGAGTGTTGATGATATCAGCCTAGTCTGAAATTTATGTGGATTTATATCAAGACACTAAAACATGTGAGTTGTGTCATTTTAATTATGGCTGTGCGATTATATGTTTGAGTAAGTGATTCATGTTTAGGTTGTTGTTACATTACAATGCATACTTTATTCTTCACATTGGTTATAGATATTTATGAATAGTACCAGTATTTTGATTGAATGTAAGCTAGTGAAATATTTTGAAATTCTGAGTTGAGCTTTTGTTGGAAATTGATTGAGATGTTCCTTTTGCATGATTTAAAGATTATCCTTTTGTTAACTGAAAGTTCAAGGCTATATAAAATATATTTACAAGGTCGTTTTATGTTATGGTTGTATATTGTAAGGATATTAATGTTCCTTCATCCAATTATAAACTTCTTGACAAGGATTCATATAGTTTAGTCATTTCAGTCCTCGTTTATATGATAGTTCTTGAGTCATAATTAGCTAGGGAATTCAAGATTGGTGATGTTTACACTGGCATGATCTGGTAATAGCAGGTTATATAGTTCCTAGTAGTAATTTTACATGAATGGATGCTATAGTTCGTGAACTTTAGTAGTATAGGTTTGGTGATCCATGTTGAGAAATGTATTTCATCTTCCCCTTATATTCTAGGTATATTCTTAGTTTTTATTAGATCATGATAGGTTAGAGTGATCACTGTTGGGGAAAATAATAGTAAGAGGGATAAAACAGGTAAGGAGTAACTGTTGGAAATAAGAGTGCTTAAATGGATGCCCATCTCTAAATTTTAACTTCTTTGCATTTCAGTTAGTGTGGATAAAAAAAGACACCATTGTCGAAATCATGTGCATGCTCAAATTCCAGGAAGAATCATTATACAAGTGAATTATCATCTACCACCCTTTTAATGAGACAAGCTATGTCTCAGCAGAAAAGTTGAACCTTTTTTAGACAGGCTTTGTCTCATTGGTCATGATGACCTCGGCGTTTAGGAGATTTGCCTAGTCTCACTAGCACCCCTTCTTTATCTCCTCTTCTTTTAGGAGACTAGCTTAGTCTCATTAGCACTCCCCTCTTAGGGTTGTGCACTAGGAGTCAGTCTTTTTGCGTAGGAGTCTGTCCTTAGCTAGAAAGTCTTTTCCATTAGCATAGAAGTCAGTCCTTCTTTCAGGAGTCAGTCTTTCAGGAGTCTGTCCTATCATCATAAGGGTTAAGATTCTGTCCAACCTCTCATCAAATCATGTGTTTTTCTATCCACTCTTGCAAGGTGTAGGATGTTGTCCAACCCTTGAAAAGTCGTGATTTTGTTCAATTCCCCCGCAAAGCATAGGATGTTGTCCAACCTTTGCGGGATATCAGAAGTCTGTTCTTACTCTTATGATGATAGGAATTTGTCCTCTTGAGTCAAAAATACTTGAAAATTGAAAAATATCTGAAAAACCTAAAATTCTCAAAGGTCTTGAGTCATTAGGAGTCGTTAGGAAATTCTGTTCCGAACTACGTTAGCTTGATCCTCTTTCTCGAGGTACGTAGTGCAGCTTGGGATCTGTATCCCAAGTCCAGCCAAACTTTTCAAAATAAACGTGTTAAACCTTCAAAAATACAAAAATTCTCCAAAATCTTTTCAAAAAGATCTTCCCCTAGAGTTAGGAGTCTGTCCTAGCTGTTTGGGTGTTTTAGAGTTAGGAGGCTGTCCTGATTTGTATTGATATGGTGTGTCCTGTCGTGCGAGTGTCCCTAGAGTTAGGAGGCCTTGAGTTGATCGGTTAGACATTTAGTCGAACTGATGGCTAGACTAGGAAGCATATAGTCAGCCCATGGTTTTCATTAGGATGCACAGCCTAGATACACATAGGATGTAGGGCCCACCTGCATTAGCTTAAGGCTAACCAATTTGCATTAGTTAGGGCATATAGAGAGTCCTAAAAATTGCCAATTCACATTGAACTTAAACAATTGTGCAAAAAACTTTAAAAATCAGTCGAGTCTAGTGGATCGAGTCTAGGATAGCGGTTCTAGATGGTTAGGCATCATAGTTTCGAATAAGTCATTGAACTACGTTGACTCCGATTCTTCCCGAGGCCAGGATACGTAGTGCAGCCAGGGTAGATGGCCATTCTGGTCCTAGTCAAGTCTTGCATTAGGGTTTTAGGATTTGTCTTATCCAGTTATGTATAAAATTGATTTGTGTTGTGTGTTTTGTTGTTTTCTTACTTTCATGTACAGATCCTACACTTTTAGTTGTAGCATGCATGTGTTTGCACACCAGAACTTAGACACCAATTAGGTATGACACTCATAACCTAGCTGTTCAACACTACTTCCATCTATTTTGTGTGTGCTTATTATTCCTTCGAGACATGCATGATTAGATAGACGTCTTCTCGGAGATATGTGTTCCCATTTCACATGACTTTCACCCAAAACTCTTCAAAATCAATAAGTAATTGGCATAAGAGACCAGGTGTTTGCACTTGGGCGGATGAGGTGCTCTTCGGACCTTCTAAAGTCGTAACCAGGCACGAACCTTCTTTTTATATCTCTGGTTATCCGTTGCAACAGAGCATAGTATGGGATCCATGGCCCACTTCCTTGAATGGCGACTCTTCTTTGTTTAAGGTACGCCTCGAATCTGAGCTAGTCCCCGAATCGAGAGGTATCTCCCTTTGTATTGCCACTCATGCTGTGAGAGGCACATTCTTTCGAGAGTTCATTGGTAGAACTCTCCATTCACGTGGATGATCTAGAGAGAGACTTCTGTCTTGTGTGGGGCACGTCCCCCGCCTCTCTCGGATCGGGGTCCACAATACCATCTCATCCTCATCTTAAAACTTTGCTAAAAGCCTCTATAGGGTTTCATATGTCTAAAAGACAAATGGTTTATAAAGTTTCTAAAAAAATAAACTTTCTATTTTTCAATCTCCTTCCTTCACCAACTAAATCAACGATTCAATACCATCTCATCCTCATCCCAAAACTTCGCTAAAACACCTTGACTCCATCTCTAGGGTTTTTTATGTCTAAAAAATGGATATTTTATGAAGTTTCTAAAATAAGAAACTTTCTATTTTTTCAATCTTCATCATTTATCAACTAAATCTAAGATTCAATACCATCTCATCCTCATCTCAAAACTGAGATAAAAGCTCTTTGACCCCATCTATAGGGTTTCCTATGTCTAAAAGATGGATGTCTTATAAAGTTTCTAAAATAAAAAACTTTCTATTTTTTCCATCATCATCCTTTATCAACTAAATCTAAGATTCAATACCATTTCATCCTTATATCAAAACTTGGGTAAAAGCTCCTTGTCACCATCTCTAGGATTTCCTATGTCTAAAAGATGAATTTTTATAAAGTTTTTAAAATGAGAAACTTTCCATTTTTTAAATCTCTATCCTTAATCAACTAAATCTATGATTCAGTACTATCTCATTCTTATCCCAAAACTTGGCTAAAATCTCGTTGACATCATCTCTATGGTTTCCTATGTCTAAAATAATGATGTTTTATAAAGCTTCTAAAATAAGAAACTTTCTATTTTTTCAATCTCTATCCTTCATCAACTAAATCAAAGATTCAATATCATCTCATCCTCATCTCAAAACTTAGCTAAAAGCACTTTCACACCATCTCTACGGTTTCCTTTGTCTAAAAGATGGATGTTTTATAAAGTTTCTAAGATAAGAAACTTTTAATTTTTCAATCTCCATCCTTGACCAACTAAATCTACGATTCAGTACCATCTCATCCTCATCCCAAAACTTGGTTAAGAGCACCTTGACACCATCTCTAGGGTTTCATATGTCTAAAAGATGGATGTTTTATAAGTTTCTGAAATAAAAAATTTTCTATTATTTCAATCTCCATCCATCATCAACTAAATCAAAGATTCAATATTATCTCATCCTCATCTCAAAACATAGCTAAAAGCTCCTTGACACCATCTCTAAGATTTAGTTGATATGGGATTTCTTATGTCTAAAAGGGTGTTGTTTTATAAAGTTTCTAAAGTAAGAAACATTCTATTTTCTCAATCGCCATCCTTGATCAACTAAATCTAAGATTCAAAACCATCTAATCCTCATCTCAAAACTTAGCTAAAAACACCCTGACACCATCTATATAGGGTTTTCTAGGTCTAAAAGATAGATCTTTTAGTAAGATTCTAAAATAAGAAACTTTATATTTTTCAATCTCCATCCGTCGTTAACTAAATCTAAGATTCAATACCATCTCTTCCTCATCCCAAAAGTTGGTTAAAAACTCCTTCACACAATCTCTAGGGTCTCCATCATTTATCAACTAAATCTAAGATTCAATATCATCTTATCCTCATCCCAAAACATGGCTCAAAGCTCCTTGACATCATCTCTAGGGTCTCTTATGTCTAAAAGATCGATGTTTTATAATGTTTTTAAAATCAGAGACTTTCTAATTTTTCAATCTCCATCCTTCATCAACTAAATCTAATATTCAATACCCTCTCAGCCTCATCTTAAAACATAGCTAAAAGCTCTTTAACACCATCTCCACGGTTTACTAAGTCTAAAAGATTGATGTTTTATAAAATTTCTAAAATAAGAAACTTTCTATTTTTTCATTGTCCATCCTTCATCAACTAAATCTAAGATTTAATATCATTTCATCCTCATCTCAAAACTCGCTAAAACTCCTTGATTCCATCTCTAGGGTTTCCTATATCTAAAAGATGGATGTTTTATAAAGTTTTTGAAGTAAGAAACTTTTTTTTTTCAATCTTTATCTTTAACCGACTAAATCTAAGCCCTCTCATTATCATCTCAAAACTTGGATAAAAGCCCTTTTACACCATCTCTATGGTTTCCTATCTCTAAAAGATGAATGTTTTATAAAGTTTATATAATAAGAAACTTTTTATTTTTTCAATCTCCTTCATTCGTCAACTAAATCTAAGATCTAATATCATCTTATCCTCATCCCAAAACATGGTTAAAAGTAGGGCTGCAACTCGAGCCGGGTTTTACCCGACCCGCATCGACCCGACCCGAAAATAGCTTGGGTCGGGTTCAGGTTTCATGGGTTTCGGGTCGAGCCGGGTTCAGCATTCAAAAGCCCGCATGAATCTCGGGTCGAGCCGGGTTTGAAGGGGCCCGACCCGACCCGACCCGAGTTACATAAGTTATAGTATGTACATTTTTTTCTATTGTTAGTTAAAAGTTAAAGGGATAATTACATTTACACCCCCTCTAGTTTCTGACACATCCACTTCCACCCCTATAGTTTAAAACGTTACAAATACACCCTTGTAGTTTCAATTTGTTTAAGGTAGGCCCCCCTCAGCTGAAGGTTCGTCCATAGATTGAAGGGTTAGGATGATCCGATGGAACTAATTTTTTGGGCACACCCTATCTATGTCAGGACCCATCAAATGAACGCTTTGGATCATCCAATCAATGTGGGCCCACATTATTTCGATGATTTTTTGGTAGTGTTTGGATTCAGGTAGGGGCCCACATTATTTGGATGATCCAAAGCATTCATTTGATGGGTCCTGACATAGATATGGTGTGCCCAAAAAATCAGCTCCATCGGATCATCCTAACCCTTCAATCTATGGACGAACCTTCAGCTGAGGGGGCAAACCTTAAACAAATTGAAACTACAGGGGTGTATTTGTCACGTTTTAAACTATAGGGGTAGAAGTGGATGTGTCAGAAACTAGAGGGGGTGTAAATGTAATTATCCCAAAGTTAAAAGTGAAAACCCACGCACCCACTGTTACTGTATGTGAGTGTAATTTCTGCTTCTATGAGTTGAGTTGATTCAAGTGTTTGATTCAGCATTGTTTGATTGTAATTACAATATTGTTTGATTACAGCATTGTTTGATTCAAGTGTGATGTGAGTGTAATTACATCATTGTTTGATTCAAGTGTAATGTGAGTGTAATTTCTGCTTCTATGAGTTGAGTTGCCTTGCCAAACAAGAATTTTCCTTAAAAATTTGCGTCAACGTGAAAAAACCCGACCCGACCCAAGATTTATCATGGGTGGGCCGGGTTTGGGAATCGTGGGTTTTCCGAAAAAAAACCCGACCCGACCCAACCCGAGATATTTCTCGGGTAGGGTTGGGTTCTCCAAAACCCGACCCGCCCGACCCGAGTTGCAGCCCTAGTTAAAAGCTCATTAACACCAAATCTAAGGTGTCTTATGCTTAAAAGATGGATGTTTTATAAAGTTTCCAAAATGGGAAATTTTCTTTTTTTACAATCTCCGTCATTCATTAATTAAATCTAAGATTCAATACCATCGCATCCTCATATCAAAAATTGGCTAAAAGCTCCTTAACACTATCACTAGGGTTTTATATGTCATAAAGATAGATATTCTATATAATTTTCAAAATAAGAAACTTTTTATTTCTTCAATCTCCATCCCTCATCAACTAAATCTAAGATTCAATATTATCTCATCCTCATCTTAAAACTTGGATAAAAGCTCATTCACACCATCTCTAAGGTTTACTAAGTCTAAAAGAATGATGTTTTATAATGTTTCTAAAATAAGAAACTTTCTATGTTTTCAATCTCCATCCTCCATCAACTAAATCTAAGATTCAATACCATCTCATCCTCATCTCAAAACTTGGCTAAAAGCTCCTTGAAACCATCTCTAGGATTTTTTATGTCTAAAAGATGGATGTTTTGTAAAGCTTATAAAAACAGAAACTTTCTATTTTTTATTTCTCCATCCTTTATCAACTAAATCTAAGATTCAATACCATCTCATCCTAGTCTCAAAACTTGGCTAAAAGTTCGTTGACATCATCTCTAAGGTTTCCTATGTCTAAAAGGTTGATGTTTTAAAAAGTTTCTAAAATATGAAACTTTCTATTTTTTCAATCTCCATCCTTCATCAACTAAATCTAAGATTTAAAACCAACTGATCATCATCCCAAAACTTGCTTAAGAGCTCCATGACACCATCTCTAGGGTCTCCTTAACACCATTTCTAGGGTTTCCTATGTCTAAAAAATGGATGTTTTACAAAGTTTCTAAAATAAGTAACTTTGTAGTTTTTCAATCTTCATCCTTTAACAACAAATTCTAAGATTTTAAACCATCTCATCATCATCCCAAAATCAGGCTAAAAGCTCTTTGACACCATCTCTAGGGTCTCATATGTCTAAAAGATGGATGTTTTATAAAGTTTCTAAAATAAGAAACTTCCTATTTTTTCATTGTCGATCCTCCAACAACTAAACCTACGATTCAATACTATCTCATCCTCTTCTCAAAACTTGGCAAAAAGCTTATTCACACCATCTCTAGGGTTTCGTATGTCTAAAAGATGAAAGTTTTATAAAGTTTCTAAAATAATAAACTTTCTATTTTTTCAATCTCCATTTTTCAATAACTAAATCTAAGATTCAAAATCATCTTATCTTCATCCTAAAAATGGCTAAAAGCGCATTGACAATATCTATAGGGTCTCAAATGTCTAAAAGATTGATGTTTTATAAAGTTTCTAAAAAATGAAATTTTCTATTTTTACAATCTCATCCTTTATCAACTAAATCTTAGATTCTTTACCCTCTCATTCTCATCTCAAAACTTGGCTAAAAGCTCGTTGACATCCTCTGTAGAGTTTCAATACTATAAAAGACAATTCTAAAAGCTCCTTGACAACATCTCCAGGGTTTACTAAGTCTAAAAGATTGATGTTTTTAAAAGTCTCTAAAATACAAAACTTTCTTTTTTTTCAATCTCCATTCTTCGTCAACTAAATCTAAGATTCAATACCCTCTTATTCTCAAGTCAAAACTTAGCTAAAAGCTCCTTGACATCATCTCTAGGGTTTGTTATGTCTAAAAGATTGATGTTTTATAAAGTTTCTAAAATAAGAAACTTTCTATTTTTTCAATCTCCATCATTCATCAACTAAATCTAAGATTCAATTTCATCTCATCCCCATCCCTAAAGCCGGCTAAAAGCTCCTTCACACCATATCTAGGGTTTCCTACGTCTAAATTAAGAAACTTTTTATTTTTTCAATCTCTATTATGCGTCAAATAATTCTAAGATTCAATATCATCTCATCCTCATCCCAAAACTTGGCTAGAAGCTCCTTGACAGCATGTCTAGGATTTTTTATGTCAAAAAGATGTAAGTTCTATAATGTTTCTAAAATCAGAAACTTTCTGTTTTTTCAATTCTCATCCTCATCCTAAAACTTGGCTAAAAGCTTCTTATACCATCTATAGGATTTCCTTTGTCAAAAAGATGGATGTTTTATAAAGTTTCTAAAATCAGAAACTTTCTGTTTTTTCACTCTCCATCCTTCATCAACTAAATTTAAGATTCATTACCATCGCATCCTCATCTCAAAACTAGGCTAAAAGCTCCTTCACACAATCTCTAGGGTTTCATATGTCTAAAAGATATATATTTTATAAAGTTTCTAAAATAAGAAACTTTTTATTTTGTCCCCATCCTTCATCAACTAAATCTAAGATTCAATACCATCGCTAACACATCCCAAAACATGGCTCAGAGCTCCTTGACACCATTTCCAGGGTTTACTAAGTGTAAAAGATTGATGTTCTATAAAGTTTCTAAAATATGAAACTTTCTATTTTTTCAATCTCCATCATTCAACAAATAAATCTAAGATTCACTACCGTCTCATTCTTATTCTAAAACTTGGCTAAAAGCTCCTTCACACCATCCCATTTTCATCTTAAAACTTGGCTAAAAGCTCTTTGTCATCATCTCTTGGGTTTCCTATGGCTAAAATATGGATGTTTTATAAAGTTTCTAAAATAAGAAACTTTTTATTTTTTCAATCTACATCCTTCATCAACTCAATCTAAGATTCAGGACCATCTAACCCTCTTCTGAAAACTTGTCTGAAAGGTCCTTGACACCATCTAAAGGGTTTCTTATATCTAGAAGATGGATCTTTTATTAAACTTCTAAAATAAGAAACTTTTTATTTTTTCGCTATCCTTCATCAACTAAATTTAAGATTCAATACCATCGCTAAGCCATCTCAAATCTTGGCTCAAAGCTCCATGACACCATCTCTACGGTTTCTATGTCTAAAAGGTGAATGTTTTGTAAAGTTTCAAAAATAAGAATCTTTTTATTTCTTCAATCTCCATCCTTAATCAACTAAATCTAAGATTCAATTTCATCTCATCCCCATCTCAAAACTTGGCTAAAAGCTCCTTGGCACTATCTCTAAGGTTTCCTATGTCTAAAAGATGGATGTATGGATATCGTATAAAGTTTCTAAATTTAGAAACTTTCTATTTTTTTAATCTCCCTCATGCGTCAACTAAATCTAAGATTCAATTTCATCTCATCCTAATCTCAAAACATGGGTAAAAACTCCTTGTCAGCATTTCTAGGGTTTTCTATGCCTAAAAGATGAATATTTTGTAAAATTTCTAAAATAAGAAACTTTCTATTTCTTCATTCTCCATCCTTCATCAACAAAATCTAAGATTAAATTTCATCTCATCCTCATCCCAAAACTTCCCTAAAAGCTCCTTCACACTATCTCTAGGGTTTCCTATGTCTAAAAAATGGATGTCTTATAAAGTTTTTAAATTAAGAAACTTTCTATTTTTTTCAATCTCCATCATGCTTCAACTAAATCTAAAATTCAACATTATCTTATCCTCATCTCAAAACTTAGCTAAAAGCTCATTGACAGCATCTGTAGGGTTTTCTATGTCTAAGAGATGTATGTTTCATAAAGTTTCTAAAATCAGAAATTTTATGTGTTTTCAATTCTCATCCTAAACCTAAAACTTGGCTAAAAGCTCCTTGACACCATCTATAGGGTTTCCTTTGCGCAAAAGATGAATGTTTTGTAATGTTTCTAAAATCAGAAACTTTCTGCTTTTTCATTCTACATCTTTCATCAACTAAATTTAAGATTCATTACCATCGCATCCTCATCTCTAAACTTGGTTAAAAGCTCCTTGACACAATCTCTAGTGTTTCATATGTCTAAAGGATAGATATTTTATAAAGTTCCTAAAATAAGAAACTTTTTATTTTCTACCCATCCGTCATCAACTATATCTAAGATTCAATACTATCACTAAGTCATAACACCATCTATAGGGTTTCCTATGTCTAAAAAATTGATGTTTTTTAAAGTTTCTAAAATCAGAAACCTTTTATTTTTCCATTCTCTATCCTTCATCAACTAAAATTAAGATTCATTACTACCACATCCTCATCTAAAAACTTGGCTAAAAGCTCCTTGACACAATCTCTAGGGTTTCATATGTCTAAAAGATAGATGTTTTATAAAGTTTGTAAAATAAGAAACTTTTTATTTTTTCCCCATCCTTCGTCAACTAAATCTAAGACACAATACCATCACTAACTCATCCCAAAACTTGGCTCGACGCTCTTTAACACTATTTCTAGGGTTTACTAAGTGTAAAAGATTGATGTTTTACAAAGTTTCTAAAATAAGAAACTTTCTATTTTTTCAATCATCATCATTTAACAAATAAATCTAAGATTCAATACCGTCTCATTCTTATCCTAAAACTTGGCTAAAAGCTCTTTGACACCATCTCATTCTCATCCCAAAACTTGGCTAAGAGCACTTTGACACCATCTCTTGAGTTTCTTATGTCTAAAAGATGGATGTTTTATAAAGTTTCTAAAATAAGAAACCTTCTATATTTTCAATCTCCATCCTTCATCAACTCAATCTAAGATTCAGTACCATGTACTCCTCATCACAAAACTTGTCTAAAAGCTCATTGACACCATCTAGAGGGTTTCCTATGTCTAAAAGATGGATGTCTTATGAAGTTTCTAAATTAAGAAACTTTCTATTTTTTCAATCTCCATCAGGCGTCAACTAAATCTAAGCTTCAACATCATCTTATCCTCATCTCAAAACTTGGATAAAAGCTCCTTCACAGTATCTGTAGGGCTTTCTATGTCTAATAGATGTATGTTTTTTAAAGTTTCCAAAATAAAAAACTTTCTGTTTTTTCAATTCTCATCCTCAACCTAAAACTTGTCTAAAAGCTCATTGACACCATCTATAGGATTTCCTATGTCTAAAAGATGAATGTTTTATAAAGTTTCTAAAATCAGAAACTTTCTATTTTTTCATTCTCCATCCTTCATCAACTAAATTTAAGATTCATTACCATCTCATCCTCAACTCAAAACTTGGCTAGAAGCTCCTTGACACAATCTAGGGTTTTATATGTATAAAAGATAGTTGTTTTTTTAAAGTTCCTAAAGTAAAAAATATTTGATTTTCTTCCCATCCTTCATCAATTAAATCTAAGAATAAATACCATCGCTAACTCATCCCAAAACTTGGCTCAATTCTCCTTGACACCATTTCTAGGGTTTACTAAGTGTAAAGATTCATGTTTACAAAGTTTCTAAAATAAGAAACTTTCTATTTTTTCAATATCCATCATTCAACAAGTAAATCTAAGATTCATTACCTTCTCATTCTTATCCCAGAACATGGCTAAAAGCTCTTTGACACCATCTCTATGGTTTACTATGTCTAAAATATTGATATTTTATAAACTTTCTAAAATAAGAAACTTTTTATTTTTTTATTTTTCATCCTTCATCAACTAAATCTAAGATTCAATACCATCTAATCCTCATCTCAAAACTTGGCGAAAAGTCATTTGACATCATCTTTAGGGTTTACTAAGTGTACAAAATTGATGTTTTATAAAGTTTCTAAAATAAGAAACTTTTTATTTTTTCAATCTCCATCCTTCAGCAATTAAATTTAAGATTCAGTACCCTCTCACTCTCATCTCAAAACTTGGCTAAAAGCTCATTGACAACATCTCTAGGGTTTCATTTCTCTAAAAGATGGTTGTTTTATAAAGTTTATAAAATAATAAACTTTCTATTTTTTAATCTCTCCATCCTTTATCAAATAAATTTAAGATTCAATACCCTCTCATTCTCTTCACAAAACTTGGCTAAAAGCAACTTTACATCATCTCTAGGCTTTCAATACCATAAAAGATGGTCCTTCATTAACTAAATCTATGATTAAATACCATCTCATCCTCATCCCAAAACTTGCCTAAAAGCTCCTTGACACTATCTCAAGGGTCTCTTTTGCCAAAAAGATGGATGTTTTATAAAGGTTCTAAAATAAGAAATTTTCTATTTTTTCAATCTCCATCCTTTATCAACTAATTCTAAAATTCAATCGCATCTCCTCCTCATCTGAAAACTTGGCTAAAAGCTCCCTAACACAATCTCTAGTGTTTCCTATATAAAATAGATGGATATTTAATAAAGTTTCAAAAACGAAAAACTTTTTTATTTTTTGAATTTACATCTTTCAGTAACTAAATGAAAGATTCAATACCATCTAATCATCATCTCAAAACTTGGGTAAAAGCTCCTTGACACCATCTCTAGGGTTTACTAAGTGTAAAAGATTGATGTTTTATAAAGTTTCTAAAATAAGAAACTTTTTATTTTTTCAATCTCCATCCTTCAGCAACTAAATCTAAGATTCAGTACTCTCTCATTCTCATCACAAAACTTGGTTAAAAGCTCCTTGACACCATCTATAGAGTTTCCTATGTCTAAAAGATGGATGTTTTATAAAGTTTTTACAATCAGAAACTTTCTATTTTTTCAATCTCCATCTTGATCAACTAAATCTAAGATTCAATACCATCTAATCCTTATCTCAAAACTTGGCTAAAAGCTCATTGACACCATCTAGAGGGTTTCCTATGTCTAAAAGATGGATGTTTTATAAAGTTTCTAAAATAAGAAACTTTCTATTTTTTTAATCTCCTTCCTTTATCAACTAAATGTAAGATTTAATACAAACTCATCCTCATATCAAAACTTCGCTAAAAGTTTCTTAACAACATCTCGAGGGTTTCTTATGTCTAAAAGATGGATGTTTTATAAAGTTCCTAAAATAAGACACCTTTTATTTTTTCAATCTCCATCCTTAATCAACAAAATCTAAGATTCAATACCATCTAATCCTCATCTCAAAACTTGGCTAAAAGCTCTTCCACAACATCTCTAGGGTTTACTTAGCGTAAAAGATTGATGTTTTATAAAGTTTCTACAATAAGAAACTTTTTATTTTTCAATCTTCATCCTTCAGCAACTAAATCTAAGATTTAATACCCTCTCATTCTCAACTCAACACTTAGTTGAAAGCTCCTTTACACCATATCTAGAGTTTCTTATGTCTAAAAGATGGATGTTTTATAAAGTTTCTAAAATAAGAAACTTTCTATTTTTTCAATCTCCATCTTTCATCAACTAAATCTAAGATTAAATACCCTCTCATTCTCATCCCAAAACTTGGCAAAAAGTTGGTTGACATCATCTCTAGGGTTTCTATATCATAAAAGATGGTCTTTCATCAACTAAATCAAAGATTCAACAATATCTCATCCTAATATCAAAACATGGCAAAAGCTCATTCAGACCTTCTCTACGGTCTCCTTTGTCTAAAAGAATGATGTTTTATAAATTTTTTAAAATAGAAAATATTTTATTTCTTCAATCTTCTTACTTTATCAACTAAATCTAAGATTCAATACTATCTTATCCCCATCTCAAAATTTTACTAAAAGCTCCTTAACACAATCTCGAGGGTTTCCTATGTCTAAAAGATGGTTGTTTTATAAAGTTTCTAATAAGAAACTTTCTATTTCTTCAATCTCCATCATTCATCAACTAAATCAAAGATTCATTACCATCTAATCCAAATCTTAATACTTGGCTAAAAGCTCTTTGTCACCATATCTAGGGTTTCCTAAGTGTAAAAGATTGATGTTTTTTAAAGTTTTTAAAATAAGAAACTTTTTATTTTTTCAATCTACATCCTTCAGCAACTGAATGTAAGATTTAATACTGATTTTCCAGGCGTGATGGCAACCCAAGAGGGGGGTGAATTGGGTTTTTTTAAAAAAAAACTTTGCCAAAAATATTGTGGAAATGAAAAACTAAATGGCAATTTAAAACATTAAACACAAATGAAAATAAACCACAAATGCACAATCACAAAATAAAGAGAGTGAGAGAAATAGAGAGAGTGCACCCGAGATTTATAGTGGTTCGGTCACTCGAGGACCTGCACCACTCCACCAAGACATCTTGGTGCTTTCACTATGGATTCCCTTAATGGCGGGAAATCAACCAAATTACAATGGTTCGGCTCCACCTCGCAAGACTCAGGACGAACCGGAGAAAGCTCTGCGTCTCCAACACTCGCTCTTGAGATGGCTACACATCTCTTCGCCCTCGCCAAAAATACAATGTTCTTCAAAGAAAGAAAACTAAAAATTCCTTTACAAGGGTTACAAATGATGGATGTAGATGTACAAATTTAAGCCTAATCTACTTCCTTGGTTAGAGATAAGAGAGGCACTAAGAACACTTTGGTTCGTTCTTTAGAATGTTCAAAATAATGTTCAAAGATGGTTTAGAAAGGTTTAGATAGTGTATATATAGCCCATTTGAAAATATGACCGTTTGGGGGTAAAACTGAAAAAAACGGAGTTGAAAAAGCCCCAACGGCTCTTTTGCCAGGCCGCGGCGGTCGACCAGGCCACAACGGTCGCTCGCCCTTATCGGGCGCCTTTTTATATTCAAATTCTCTATCGTCGCGGTCGACCGACCCAATGGCGGTCGTCCGGCGAGAACTACCTGTTCGCTCAAAAAATTCAGCTCAAAACCTTTACGCAATCGACCGACCCTTTGCGGTCATCCGCCCCAACCATGCTGGATTGTTTCTGTATGAAACCATAACACATCTGCGGTCGGCCAGGTCTACCTCGGTCGACCAGCCCTGTATGAAATTTCTATTTTACTTTAAAAGCTTTTGGGACTTTTGAGCCATAGACTTTGGGATTTAATCCTACATTTTCACAAGAGATTTGCTAACAAGCTGTAGACACCCCATTTTGACCGAACCCTTTACGTTTTGTTTAAATAATTACCCTAATAAACTAGTGTTCTGAGGTCCCAAATTGTGCCCTGGGTTAGCTTAGTGTCCCACCAAGGTCCCTGTAAAATTTCGTCAAGATCCGTGCGCGTTTGCCTAGCAAACAAGCTAAGATAGACTTTTGTTATGCTATAATTGAACATGGGTTAGTAAATGCACTTGTGTTAAGTGTTATAAACCCTAATTGCATTATGATATCCATTTGAACAAGGGTTAGTAAATGTGCATGATTAGAAAGTCTAAATCCTAGCTTTTATTGATATACATATTTGAACAAGGGTTAGACTAATTAGTGATTAATTAGAAGATTAATTTTTAATCTTCCTTAATTAAGCCTAAAATTTCTAATTGACCAATTCACCCCCCCTTCTTGGATTGTCACAACTGTACTTCAAATACCCTCTCATTCTTATCCCAAAAGTTGGCGAAAAGCTGGTTGACATCATCTCTAGGGTTTCAATACCATAAAAGATGGTCTTTCACGAACTAAATCTAAGATTCAATATCATCTCATCCTAATCTCAATACGTAGCTAAAACACCTTCACACCATCTCGAGGGTCTCTAAAGTCGAAAAGATTGATGTTTTATGAAGCTTCTAAAGTAGGAAACTTTTTTCTTTTTTCAATCTTCATCATTTATCAACTAAATCTAAGTTTCAATACCATCTCATCCTCATCCCAAAATTTGGCTAAAAGCTCCTTAACACAATCTCGAGGGTTCCCTATGTCCAAAAGATGGATGTTTTATAAAGTTTCTAAAATAATAAACTTTCTATTTCTTCAATCTCCATCCTTTATCAACTAAATCAAAGATTCAATATCATATAATCCAAATCTCATAACTTGGCTAAAAGCTCTTTGACACCATCTATAGGGTTTACTAAGTATAAAAGATTGATGTTTTATAAAGTTTCTAAAATAAGAAACTTTTTATTTTTTCAATCTCCATCCTTCAGCAACTAAACCTAAGATTTAATACGCTCTCATTCTCAACTCAAAACATGGCTAAAAGGCCCATGACATCATCTCTATGGTTTCCTATATCTAAAAGATGGATGTTTTATCAAGTTTCTAAAAAAAAAACTTTCTATTTTTCAATCTCCATCCTTCATCAACTAAATCTATGATTCAATACCCTCTCATTCTCATCCCAAAACTTGGCAAAAAGCTGGTTGACATCATCTTTAGGGTTTCAATACGATAAAAGATGGTCTTTCATCAACTAAATCTAAGATTCAATACCATCTCATCTTAATCTCAAAACTTGGCTAAAAGCTCCTTCACACCATTTCTAGGGTCTCCTATGTCTAAAAGATTGATGTTTCATAAAGTTTCTAAAATAAGAAACTTTTTATTTTTTCAATCTTCATCATTTATCAACTAAAGCTTAAGATTCAATACCATCTCATCCCCATCTCAAAATTTGGCTAAAAGCTCCTTAACACAATCTCGAGGGTTTCCTATGTCTTAAAGATTGATGTTTTATAAAGTTTCTAAAATAAGAAACTTTCTATTTTTTCAGTCTCCATCCTTCATCAACAAAATTTAAGATTCAATACCATCTAATACAAATCTCAAAACTTAGCTAAAAGCTCTTAGACACCATCTCTAGGGTTTACTAAGTGTAAAAGATTTATGTTTTATAAAGTTTCTAAAATAAGAAACTTTTTATTTTTTGAATCTCCATCCTTCAGCAACTAAATATAAGATTTAATACACTCTCATTCTCAACTCAAAACATCGTTAAAAGCTCCATGACATCATCTCTAGGGTTTCCTATGTCTAAAAGATTGATGTTTTATAAAGTTTCTAAAATAAGAAACTTTTAATTTTTCAATCTCCATCCTTCATCAACTAAATCTAAGATTCAATACCCTCTCATTCTCATCCCAAAACTTGGCAAAAAGCTGGTTGATATCATCTATAGAGTTTCAATACCATAAAATATGGTCTATCATCAACTAAATCTAAGATTCAATACCATCTCATCCTAATCTCAAAACTTGGCTAAAAGCTCCTTCCCACCATCTCTAGGGTTTCAATACGGTAAAAGATGGTCCTTCATCAACTAAATCTATGATTCAATACCATCTCATCTTCATCTCAAAACTCGGCTAAAAGCTTATGGACACCATCTCTAGGGTCTCCTATGTCTAAAAGATTGATGTTTTATACAGTTTCTAAAATAAGAAACTATCTAGTTTTTCAATCTCCATCCTTTATCAACTAAATCTAAGATTTAATACTATCTCATCCTCTTCTCAAAACTTGGCTAAAAGCTCCTTAACATCATCTCTAGGGTTTCCTATGTCCAAAAGATGTATGTTTTATGAAGTTTCTAAAATAAGAAACTTTCTATTTTTTCAATCTCCAAGCTTCATCAACTAAATCTAAGATTCAATACCATCTAATCCTCATCTCAAAACATGGCAAAAAGTTCCTTGACAGCATCTCTAGCGTATTCTTAGTGTAAAAGATTGATGTTTTATAAAGCTTCTAAAATAAGAAACTTTTTATTTTTTAAAACGCCTTCCTTCATTAACCAAATCTAAGATTCAATAGCATCTCATTCTCAGCTCAAAACTTGGCTAGAAGCCCCTTAACACCTTCTCGAGGTTTTTCTATTTCTAAAAGATTGATATTTTATAAAATTTCTAAAATAAAAAAAATTTCTATTTTTTCAGTCTCCATCCTTCATAAACTAAATCTAGGATTTAATATCATATAATCCTCATCTCAAAACATAGCTAAAAGCTCTTTGACCCCAGCTCCAAGGTTTACTAAAAGTAAAAAATTGATGTTTTATAAAGTTTCTAAAAGAAGAAAAATTTTATTTTTTCAATCTCAATCCTTCAGCAACTAAATCTGAGATTCAATACCATCTCATTCTAATCCCAAAACATGGCTAAAAGCTCCTTAACACTATCTCTAGGGTTTCCTATGTCTAAAAGAATGATGTTTTATAAAGTATTAAGATAAGAAACTTTCTATTTTTTCATTCTCCATCCTTAATCAACTAAATCTAAGATTCAATACCCTCTCATTCTCATTTCAAAATTTCGCTAAAAGCTCCTTAACACCATCTCAAGGGTTTTAAATGGATGTTTTATTAAGTTTCTAAAATAAGAAACTTTCTATTTTTTCAATTTCCATCATTAATCAATAAAATCTAAGATTCAATACCATCTAATCGTCATCTCAAAACTTGGCTAAAAGCACTTTGGCAACATCTCGAGGGTTTACTAAGTGTAAAAGATTGATGTTTGATAAAGTTTCTAAAATAAGAAAATTTTAATTTTTTCAATCCTCATCCTTCAGCAACAAAATCTAAGATTTAATACCCTCTCATTCCCAACTTAAAACTTGGCTAAAAGCTCCTTGACAGCGTCTTTAGGGTTTCCTATATCCAAAAGATGGATGTTTTATAAAGATTTTAAAAGAAGAAACTTTCTATTTTTTCAATCTTCATCCTTCATCAACTAAATCTAAGATTCAATACTCTCTCATTCTCATCCTAAAACTAGGCAAAAAGCTTGTTTACATCATCTCTAGGGTTTCAATACCATAAAAGATAGTCGTTCATTAACTAATTCAAAGATTCAATACCATCTCATCCTAATCTTAAAAGTGGGCTAAAAGCTCCTTCATACCATTTCTACGGTCTATTACGTCTAAAAGATTGATGTTTTATAAAGTTTCTACAGTAGAAAAAATTTTATTTTTTAATCTTCATCCTTTATCAACTAAATCTAAGATTCAATACTATCTCATCATCATCTCAAAATGTGGCTAAATGCTCCTTAACACAATCTCGAGAGTTTCCTATGTCTAAAAGATGGATGTTTTATAAAGTTTCTAAAATAAGAAACTTTTTATTTATTCAATCTCCATCATTTATCAACTAAATCTAAGATTCAATACCATCTAATCCTCATCTCAAAACTTGGATAAAAGCTCGTTGACATCAGCTCTAAGGTTTAGTACGTCTAAAAGATGGATGTTTTATAAAGTTTCTAAAATAAGAAACTTTCTATTTTTTCAATCTTCATCTTTTATCAACTAAATCTAAGATTCAATACCATCTCATTCTTATACCAAAACATGGCAAAAAGCTCGTTGACATCATCTCTAGGGTTTCCTATGTCTAAAAGTTGTATGTTTTATATTATTTGTAAATAAGAAACTTTCTATTTTTTCAATATCCATAATTCATCAACATAATCTACGATTCAATATCATCTCATCATAATCTCAAAACAGGGCTAAAAGCACCTTGACACCATCTATAGGGTTTCCTATGTCTAAAAGATGGAGGTTTTTTAAACTCTCTAAAATAAGAAACTTTCAATTTTTTCAATCTCCATCCTTGATCAACTAAATCTAAGATTCAATACCATCTTAGATTTCGTTGATGAAGGATGATGATTGAAAAAATAGAAAGTTTCTGATTTTAGAAGCATTATAAAACGTCCATCTTTTAGACATATGAGACCCTTGAGACGGTGTCATAGAACTTTTAGCTATGTTTTGGGATGAGGATGAGATGATATTGAATCTTAGATTTAGTTAATGAAGGATGGAGTTTGAAAAAATAGAAAATTTCTTATTTTAAAAACATTAAGAAACATCCACCTTTTAGACATAGGAAACCCTATAGATGAGCTCAACGAGCTTTTAACCAAGTTTTGGGATGAGAATAAGTGGGTATAGAATCTTAGATTTAGTTGATGAAGGATCCAGATTGAAAAGATAGAAAGTTTTTTATATTAGAAACTTTATTAAACATCAATCTTTTAGACATAGTAAACCCTAGAGATGGTGTCAATGTGCTTTTAGCCATGTTTTGGGATGAGGATGTGATGATATTGAATTTTAAATTTAGTTGAGGAATGATGAAGATTGAAAAACAGGAAGTTTCTGATTTAAAGAAACTTTATTAAACATCCATCTTTTGGACATAGGAAATCATCTATATGGTGTGAAGGAGCTTTTAGTCAAGTTTTGAGATGAGGTTTAGATGGTATTGAATCTTAGATTTAGTTGATGAAAGATGGAGATCGAAAAAAAAGAAAGTTTCTTATTTCAGAAACTTTGTAAAAATATCCATCTTTTAGACATAGGAAACCGTAGAAATGGTGTTAAGGAGCTTTTAACCAAGTTTTAGGATGAGGACGAGATGGTGTCAACGAGCTTTTAGCCAAGTTTTGGGATGAGAATGAGAGCGTATTGAATCATAGATTTAGTTGATGAATGATGGAGATTGAGAAAATAGAAAGTTTCATATTTTAGAAACTTTATAAAACAAAAATCTTTTACACTTCCTAAACCTAGAGATGGTGTCATGGAGCTTTGAGCCAAGTTTTGGGATGAGTTAGCGATGGTATTGAATCTTAGATTTAGTTGATGAAGGATGGAGAAAAAATTAAAAGTTTCTTATTTTAGAAACTTTATAAAACATCTATGTTTAAGACATATGAAACCGTAGAGATGGTGTCAATGAATTTTTACCCATGTTTTGAGATGACGATGCGGTGGTATTGAATCTTAGATTTTGTTGGTGAAGGATGGAGAATGAAAAATAGAAAGCTTCTTATTTTAGAAACGTTAAAATATCCATCTTTTAGACTTACTAAACCTTAGAGATGGTGTCAATGAGCTTTTAGCCATGTTTTGAGATGAGGATGAGATGATATTGAATCTTAGATTTAGTTGGTGAATGATGGTGATTGAGAAAATAGAAAGTTTCTTATTTTAGAAACTTTATAAAATGTCAATCTTTTAAAATTAGTAAACTCTAGAGATGATGTCAACGATCATTTTGCCATGTTTTGGGATGAGAATGAGAGGGTATTGAATCTTAGAATTAGTTGATGAATGATGGAGATTGAAAAAACAGAAAGTTTCTGATTTTAGAAACTTTATAAAACATCAATCTTTTAAACATAGGTAACCCTAGAGATGGTGTTAAGGAGCATTTAGCCAAGTTTTGGGATTAGGATGAGATGGTGTCAACGAGATTTTAGCCAGTTTTGGGATAAGAATGGGACGGTATTGAATCTTAGATTTACTTCATGAAGGATGGAGATTGAAGAAATATACAATTTCTTATTTTTGAAACCTCAGAAAACAACAATCTTTTACACTAAGTAAACCTTAGAGATGGTGTCAGGGAGCTTTGAGCCAAATTTTGTGATGAGTTAGCGATGGTATTGAATAATAGATTTAGTTGATGAAAGATGAGGAAGAACTAAAAAATTTCTTAATTTAGAATCTTTATAAAACATCTATCTTTTAGTCATATGAAACCCTAGAAATGGTGTAAATGATCTTTTAGCCAAGTTTTGAGATGAAGATGCGATGGTAATGAATCTTAGATTTAGTTAATGAAGTATGGACACTGAAAAATAGAAACTTTGTGATTTTAGAAAATTTCTAAAACATCAATCTTTTAGTTATAGGAAACCCTATAGATGGTGTAAAGGAGCATTTAGCTAATTTTTAGGATGAGGATGAGAATTGAAAAAACTGAAAGTTTTTTATTTTAGAAACTTTATAAAACAAACATCTTTTAGACATAGGAAACCCTACAGATGGTGTCATGGAGCTTTTAGCCAAGTTTTGAGAAGAAGTTTATATGGTATTGAATCTTAGATATAGTTGATCAAGGATGAAGATTGAAAAAATAGAAAGTTTTTGATTTTTGAAACTTTATACAACATCCATCTTTTAGACTTAGGAAACCTTACAGATGGTGTCAATGAGGTTTTAGCCAAATTTTGAGATGAGGATGAAATAACATTGAATCTTAGATTTAGTTAATCAAGGATTGAGATTGAAAAACCAGAATGTTTTTTATTGTAGAAACTTTGTAAATCATCCACTTTTTAAACATAGGAGACCTTAAAGATGGTGTCAATGACCTTTTAGCCAAGTTTTGGGATGGCGATGAAATGTTATTGAATCTTAGATTTAGTTGATGATGGATGGAGATTGACAAAATATAAAGTTTCTTATTTTTAAAACTTTATATAACATCCATTTTTTATGGTATTAAAACCCTCGAGATGATGTCAACGAGCTTTTAGCTAAGTTTTGTGATGAGAATGAGAGGGTATTGAATCTTAGATTTAGTTGATGAATGATGAATTTTGAAAAAATAGAAAGTTTCAAATTTTATAAACTTTATAAAACATCTATCTTTTAGAAATTAGAAACCCTAGAGATCGTGTCAAGGAGCTTTTATCCATCTTATCCTCATCCCAGAACTTGGCAAAGTTCCTTGACACCATCTCTAGGGTTTACTAAGTATAAAAGATTGATGTTTTATAAAGTTCCTAAAATAAGAAATTTTATATTTTTTCATTCCCCATCATTCATTAACTAAATCTAAGATTCAATATCATCTCATCCTCATCTCAAAACTTGGCCAAAAGCTCATTCACACCATCTCTAGGGTTTCCTATGTCAAAAAGATTGATGTTTTATAAAGTTTCTAAAATAAGAAACTTTCTATTTTTTCAATCTCCAAACATCATCACCTAAATGTATGATTTAATACCATCTTATCATCATCCCAAAACTTAGGTAAAAGCTCATTCACACCATCTCTAGAGTCTCATATCTCTAAAATATGGATGTTTTATAACTTTCTTAAAAAAGAAACTTTCTATTTTTTCAATCTCCATCCATTATCAACTAAATCTAAGATTCAATACCATCTCATCCTCATCTCAAAACTTGGCTACAAGCTCTTTGACACCACCTCTAAGGTTTCCTACGTCTAAAAGATGGATGTTTTATAAAGTTTCTAGAATAAGAAACTTTTCATTTTTCCAATCTCCATACTTTATCAACTAAATCTATGATTCAATATCATCTCATCCTCATCTCAAACCTTACCTAAAAGCTCCTTGACACCATCTCTAGGTTTTATTAAGTCTAAAAAGTTGATGTTTTATAAAGTTTCTAAAATAAGAAACTTTCTATTTTTTCAATCTACATCCTTCATCAACTAAATCTAAAATTCAATACTTTCCTATTCTCTTCCAAAAACTTTGCTAAAAGCTCGTTTACATCATCTTTAGGGTTTCCTATGTCTAAAAGATGGATGTTTTATAAAGTTTCTATAATAAGTAACTTTTTATTTTTTCAATCTCAATCCTTCATCAACTAAATCTTAGATTTAATATCATCTCATCTTCAGCCCAAAACGTGGCTAAAAGCTTCTCGACACCTTCTCTAGGGTCTCCTATGTCTAAAAGATGGATGTTTTATGAAGTTTCTAAAATAAGAAACTTTCTATTTTTTCTTTCTCCATCCTTTGTCAACTAAATCTAAGATGTAATACCATCTCATCCTCGTCTTAAAACTTAGGTAAAAGCTCTTTGACACCATCTCTAGGGTTTCATATGTCTTATAAAGTTTCAAAAATTAGAAGCTTTCTATTTTTCAGTCTCTATCCTTCATAAATTAAATCTAAGATTCAATACCCTTTCAATCTGATCCCAAAACCTGGCTAAAAGCTCGTTGACATCATCTCTAGGGTTTCCGATGTCTAAAAGATTGATGTTTTATAAAGTTTCTAAAATAAGAAACGTCTAATTTTTCAATCGCCATCCTCATCCCATAACTTGGCTAAAAGCTCCATAGCTCATTATCTTCTTTAGGATCACAGCCCAGTGCACATAGCATGTAGGGCCCACCTGCTTTAGTTTAGGGCTAACTAGCATTAGTTAGGACATATAGGGAGTCTTAAAACTCACAAACAAGTGGAACCTAACTAATCATATGCAATAATCTATTAACAATTAGTCAAGTCTAATTGATTGAGTCTAGGAGAGCAGTCTTAGATTTGTTAGGCATTGTAGTTTAGAATAGGTGCGAGAACTATGTGGCCTTAATTCCTGTAGAGGTGAGGATGTGTAGGTTGCTTGAGATCAGCATCAGACTATCCAAGATTCAGGCAAAAAAATAATTAGAGTCTTAAGGTTTGTTGTTAGCGCTATAGGGTTTGTGTTTGTAGTTATCATTGTTTCTTCCATAAGACCATGACAGTATGTCTTCTTTTAGACTAGGAATATTTCTTTATTTGATTACTCACATGTTTAGCTGTAGCTCTCACATGCTTAGCTGTAGCTCTTTACTATTGCTGATTATTACTTTTGCTATCATCTACTGGCATTTGCTCACTGTACAGGTTTGTCTCTTTAGCTATAGCTATGCATGCGTTTGTTTACCGCTTTCTTAGATGTGATGAGTTAGGATTAGATGTGATATGTGGAGATAGGTAGCAGGGTTACTTGGCATTGGATTGGCTCTACTCTTCTCCGCCTCCCTGAGAGACGGTAGATTCTAGTGCTCATTCTGATGACAGATGATACTGATACCAACTCTTTTTAGGCATAGATGTGATGTGTGGACACCATCTTTAGGAATGTCTAAAACATGGATGCTTTATAAAGTTTCTAAAATAAAAAACTTTCTATTTTTTCAAGCTCCATCCTTCATCAACTAAATCTAAGATTCAATACCATCTCATCATTATCTGAAAACTTGGCTAAAAGATCATTCACACCATCTCTAGGGTTTACTAAATCTAAAAGATTGATGTTTTATAAAGTTTCAAAAGTAAGAAACTTTCTATTTTTTCAATCTCCATCCTTCATCAACTAAATCTAAGATTCAATATCCTCTCATTCTCATCCCAAAACTTGGCTAAAGGCTCATTGACATCATCTCTAGGGTTTCCTATGTCTAAAAGATTGATGTTTTAAAAAGTTTTCAAAATAAGAAACTTTCTATTTTTTCAATCTCCATCCTTCATCAACCAAATCTAAGATTCAAAACCATCACATCATCATCCCAAAACTAGGCTGAAAGCCCCTTGGCACCATATCTAGGGTCTCCTATGTTTAAAAGATTGATATTTTTTTAAGTTTCTAAAATAAGGAACTTTCTATTTTTTTCAATCTCCATTCTCTAACAACTAAATCTAAGATTCAATACCATATCATCCTCACCTAAAAACTTCGCAAAAAACTCGATGACACCATCTCTAGGGTTTCCAATGTCTAAAATAAGAAACTTTCTATTTTTTAAATCTCCATTCATCATCAACTAAATCTAAGAATGAAAGCAAATACTTCCTCATCTCAAAACTTGGCAAAAACCTTCTTTACACTATCTCTAGGGTTTACTAAGTCTAAAATATTGATGTTTTATAAAGTTTCAAAAATAAGAAATATTTTTTTTTCAATCTCCATCCTTCATCAACAAAATCTAAGATTCAATACCCTCTCATTCTGATCCCAAAACTTGGTTAAAAACTCGTTGACATCATCTCAAGGGTTACATATGTCTAAAAGATGGATGTTCTATAAAGTTTCTAAAATAAGAAACTTTCAATTTTTCAATCTCCATCCGTCGTAAACTAAATCTAAGATTCAATACCATATCATCCTAATCTCAAAACTTGGCTAAAAGCTCTATGACACCATCTCTAGGGTTTATTAAGTCTAAAAGATTGATATTTTGTAAAGTTTCTAAAATAAGAAACCTTCTATTTTTTCAATCTCCATCATCCATCAACTAAATCTAAATTCAATACCCTCTCATTCTCATCCCAAAACTTAGCTAAAAGCTCGTTAATATCACCTCTAGGGCTTCCTATGTCTAAAAGATTGATGTTTCATAAAGTTTCTAAAATAAGAAACTTTCTATTTTTTCAATCTCCATCATTCATCAACTAAATCTAAGATTCAATATCATCTCATCCTCATCCCAAAACATGGCTTGAAGCCCCTTGACACCGTGTCTTAGGTCTTCTACCTCTAAAATATTGATGTTTTGTAAAGTTTCCAAATAAGAAACTTTCTAAATTTTCAATTTTCATCCTTTATTAACTAAGTCTAAGATTCAATACTATCTCATCCTCATCTCAAAACTTGTCTAAAACTGAATCGACACCAACTTTTGGGTTTCCTTTATCTAAAAGATTGATTTCTTACAAAGCTTCAATTATAAGAAACTTTCTATTTTTTCAATCTCAATCCTTCATCAACTCAATTTAAGATTCAATATCATCTCATCCTCATCTCAAAATTTAGCTAAAAGCTCCTCCACACCATCTCTAGGGTTTCTAATGTCTAAAAGTTAGATGTTTTATAAAGTTACTATAATTAGAAACTTTCTATTTTTCCAATCTCCATCCTTGTTCAAATAAATCAAAGATTCTATACCATCTAATCCTCATCTCAAATCTTGGCTAAAAGTTCCTTGACACCATCTACGGGGTTTCATATGTCTAAAAGATTGATGTTTTCTAAAGTTTCTAAAATAAGAATCTTTCTAATTTACAATCTCCATCATTGATCAACTAAATCTGAGATTCAATACCATCTATTCCTAATCTCAAAACTTGGCTAAAAGCTCGTTGACACCATCTATAGGGTTTCCTATGTCTAAAAGGTGGATGTTTTATAAGTTTTCTAAAATAAGAAACTTTCTATTTTTCAATCTCTATCCTTCTCCAACTAAATCTATGATTCAATACCATCTCATCCTCATCCCAAAACTTGGCTAAAAGGACCTTGACACCATCTCTAGGGTTTCTTATGTCTAAAAGATGTAAGTTTTATAAAGTTTTTAAAATAAGAAACTTTCTATTCTTTCCATCTCTATCCTTCATCAACTAAATCTAAGATTCAATACCATCTCATTCTCATCTCAAAACTTAACTAAACGCTCCTGCACACCATCTTTACGGTTTCTAAGTCTAAGAGATTGATATTTTATAAAGTTTCTAAAATAAGAAACTTTCTATTTTATCAATCTTCATCCTTTATCAACAAAATCTAAGATTCAATACCCTCTCATTCTCATCCCAAAACTTAGCTAAATGCTCGATGATATCATCTCTATTGCTTCCTAAGTCTAAAAGATGGATGTTTGATAAAGTTTCTAAAATAAGAAACTTTTTATTTTTCAATCTCCATCTTTCATCAACTAAATCTAAGATCTTATACCATCTCATTCCCATCCCAAAACTTAGCTAAAAGCTCGTTCACATCCACTCTAGGGCTTCCAATGTCTAAAAGATGGATATTTTATAAAGTTTCTAAAAGAAGAAACTTTCTCTTTTTTCAATCTCAATCCTTCATCAACTAAATCTAAGATTCAATATCATCTCATCGTAATCCCTAAACATGGTTAAAAGCTCTTTGACACCGTGTCTAGGGTCCCCTATATCTAAAGATGGATGTTTTATAAAGTTTCTAAAATAAGGAACTATCTATTTTTTTAATCTTCATCCTTTATCAACTAAATATAAGATTTAATACCATCTCATCCTCATCCCAAAACTTGGCTAAAAGCACCTTCACACCATCTGTAGGGTTTGTTATGTCTAAAAGATTGATGTCTTATACAGTTTCTAAAACAAGAAACTTTTTTTTTCAATCTCCAACCTTTATCAACTAAATGTAAGATTTAATATCATCTCATCTTCATCTCAAAACTTAGCTAAAAGCTCCTTGACACCATCTCTAGGGTTACCTATGTCTAAAAGATGGATGTTTTCTAAAGTTTTTAAAATATGAAACTTTCTATTTTTTCAATCTTCATTCTTTATCAACTAAATTTAAGATTCAATACCATCTCATACTTACCTCAAAACTTGGCTAAAAGCTCTTTGACCCCATCTCTAGGGTTTCCTATGTCTGAAAACTTGGCTAAAACCTTCTTTAAACCATTTCTATGGTTTACTAAGTCTTAAAGATTGATGTTTTACAAATTTTCTAAAGTAAGAAACTCTCTATTTTTTCAACCTCCATCCTTCATCAACGAAATCTTAGATTCAATACCCTGTCATTATGATCCCAAAACTTGGCTAAAAGCTCGTTGACATCATCTCTAGGGTTTCATATGTCTAAAAGATGGATGTTATAAAAAGTTTCTAAAATAAGAAACTTTATATTTTTCAATCTCCATCCGTCGTAAACGAAATCTACAATTCAATACCATATCATCCTCATCTCAAAACTTGGCTAAAAGTTCCTTGACACCATCTCTATAGTTTATTAAGTCTAAAAGATTGAAATTTTGTAAAGTTTCTAAAATAAGAAACCTTATATTTTTTCAATCTCCATCCTTAATCAACTAAATCTAAGATTCAATACCCTATCATTCTCATCCTAAGACTTGGCTAAATGCACTTCGATGTCATCTCTAAGGCTTCATATGTTTAAAAGATTGATGTTTTATAAAGTTTCTAAAATAAGAAACTTTCCAGTTTTTCAATCTCCATCCTTAATCAACTAAATCTAAGATTCAATATCAGCTCATCATCATCCCAAAATATGGTAAAAAGCTCCTTGAAACCGTGTCTAGGGTCTCCTACATCTAAAAGATTGATGTTTTGTAAAGTTTCTAAAATAAAAAACTTTCTATTTTTTCAATCTTCAACCTTTATAAACTATTTCTCAGATTCAATACCATCTCATCTACATCTCAAAACTTGGCTAAAAGCTCCTCGACACCATCTTTTGGGTTTCCTATGTCTTAAAGATTGATGTCTTATAAAGTTTCAAAAATAAGAAACTTTCTATTTTTTAATCTATATCCTTCATCAACTAAATCAAAGATTTAGTATCATCTCATCCTCATATCAAAAATTGCTAAAAGGTCATTGACACCATCTCCAGGGCTTCTTATGTCCAAAACATGGATGTTTTATAAAATTTCTAAAATAAGAAACTTTTTTTTTTCAATCTTCATCATTTATCAACTAAATCTAAGATTCAATACAATCTCATCCTCATCTCAAAACTGAGCAAAAAGCTCCATAACCCCATCTCTAGAGTTTCCTATGTCTAAAAGGACGTCCTATAAAGTTTCTAAAATAAGAAACTTTTGATTTTTTCAAACTCCATCATTTCTCAACTAAATCAAAGATTCAATATCATCTCATCCTCATCTCAAAACTTAGTTAAAAGCTCATTGACACCATCTTTAGGATTTCCTATGTCTAAAAGATAGATGTTTTATAAAGTTTTTAAAATATGAAACTTTCTATTTTTCAATCTCCGTCCTTCACCAGCTAAATCTACGATTCAATACCATCTCATCCTCATCCTAAAACTTGGCTAAAAGCACCATGACACCATCTCTAGGGTTTCTTATGTCTAAAAGATTGATGTTTTAGAAAGTTTCTACAAAAAGAAACTTTCTCATTTTTCAATCTCCATCCTTCATAAACAAAATCTATAATTCAGTACCGTCTACTTCTCATCCAAAAACTTGGCTTAAAGCTCGTTGACATCATCTCTAGGGTTTCCTATGTCTAAAAGATGTATGTTTTACAAAGTTTCGAAAATAAAAAATTTCTATTCTTTCAATGTCCATCCTAAATCAACCAAATCTAAGATTTAATATCTTCTCATCCTCATCCCAAAACACAGCTAAAAGCACCATGACAATGTCTCTCGGTTCTCCTATATCTAAAAGAATGATGCTTTATAATGTCTGTAAAGTAAGAAGCTTTCTATTTTTTCAAACTCCATCCTTTATCAACTAAATCTAAGATTTAATACCCTCTCATTCTCATCCCAAAACTTGGCAAAAAGCTCGTTGACAACATCTATAGGGTTTCCTATGTCTAAAAGATGGATGTTTTACAAAGTTTCTATAATAAGAAACTTTCTATTTTTTCCATCTCCATCCTTTATCAACTAAATCTAACATCCAATACCATCTCATCGTCATCTCAAAACTTGGCTAAAAGCTCCTTGACACCATCTCTAGGATTTTTCTATGTCTAAAAGATTGATGTCTTATAAATTTTCTAGAATAAGAAACTTTCTATTTTTTTCAATCTCCATCTTTCATCAATTAAATCTAAGATTCAATACCCTGTCATTTTCATCCTAAAACTCGGTTAAAACCTCGTTGACATCATCTTTAGGGTTTCCTTTGTTTAAAAAATAGATGTTATATAAAATTACTAATATAAGAAACTTTCAATTTTTTCAGTCTCCATCCATGATCAACTAAATCTAAGATTCAAAACTATCTTATCATCATCCCAACACTAGGCTAAAAGCTCCTTCACACCATCTCTAGGGTCACCTATGTCTAAAAGATGGTTGTTTTATAAAGTTTATAAAATAAGAAACTTTCTATTTTTTCAATCTCCATCCTTTATCATCTAAATCTAAAATTCAATAACATCTCATCCTCATCTCAAAACTTGGCTAAAAGCTCATTAACACCATTTCTAGGATTTCATATGTTTAAAAGATGGATATTTTATAAAGTTTCTAAAATAAGAAACTTTCTAGTTTTTCAATCTCCATCCTTTAAAACCTAAATCTAAGATTTAATACCATCTCACCCTAATCTCAAAACTTGGTTAAAGGCTCCTGACACCATGTATATATAGGGTTTACTAAGTCTAACAAATTAATGTTTTATAAAGTTTTTAAAATAAGAAACTTTTCTAGTTTTTCAATCTTCATCCTTTTTACCCTAAATCTATGATTTAATACCATTTCACCCTAATCTCAAAAGTTGGCTAAAATCTCCTTGACACCATCTTTAGGGTTTACTAAGTCTAAAAAATTAATGATTTATAAAGTTTCTAAAATAAGAAACTTTCTATTTTTTCATTCTCCATCCTCCATCAACTAAATCTAAGAGTCAATATCTTCTCATCATCATCCCAAAATAGGGCTAAAAGCTCATTCACACCATCTCTAAGGTCTCCTATGTCTAAAAGATTGATGTTTTATAAACTTTTTAGAATAAGAAACTTTCTATTTTTCAATTTTCATCATTTATCAACTTAATCTAAGATTCAATACCATCTCATCCTCATCTCAAAACTTAGTTAAAAGCTCTTTGACCCCATCCTAGGGTCTCATATGTCTGAAAGATGGATGTCTTATAAAGTTTCTAAAATAAAAAACTTTCTATTTTTTCAATCTCAATCATTAATCAACTAAATCAAAGATTCAATATAATCTCATCTTCATCTCAAAACTTAGCTGAAAGCCCCTTCACACTATCTTTAGGGTTTCATATGTCTAAAAGATGAATGTTTTATAAAGTTTCTAAAATAAGAGATTTTATGTTTTTGAATCTCCATCCTTCACCAACTAAATCTACGATTCAATACCGTCTCATCCTCATCCTAAAACTTGGCTAAAAGTACCTTGACTCCATCTCTAGGGTTTCCTACGTCAAAAAGATGGATGTATTATATAAGGTTCCTAAAGTAAGAAACTTTCTAATTTTTCAATCTCAATCCTTCATCAACTAAATCTGAGATTCAATACCCTCATATGCTCATTCCAAAACATGGCTTAAAGCTCGTTGACATCATCACTAGGGTTTCTTATTTTTAAATGATGGATGTTTTAAAAAGTTACAAAAATAAGAAACTTTCTATTTTTTCAATGTCCATCCTTTATCAACTAAATCAAAGATTAAATATCATTTCATCTTTATCTCAAAACTTAGCCAAAAGCTCCTTCACAATATCTCTCGGGTTTCCTATGTCTAAAAGATTGATGTTTTATAAAGTTTCTAAAATAAGAGACTATATTTTTGAATCTCCATCCTTCACAACTAAATCTATGATTCAATACCATCTCATCCACATCCCAAAACTTGGATAAAAGCACTTTGACTCCATCTCTAGGGTTTCTTATGTCTAAAAAATGGATGTCTTATAAAGTTCCTAAAATAAGAAGCTTTCTAATTTTTCAATCTCCATCCTTCAACAACTAAATCTAAGATACATTACTCTCATATGCTCAACCCAAAACATGGCCTAAAGCTCATTGACATCATCACTTGGGTT
Organism: Tasmannia lanceolata; assembly: GCF_043159265.1. Taxonomy (NCBI): domain Eukaryota; kingdom Viridiplantae; phylum Streptophyta; class Magnoliopsida; order Canellales; family Winteraceae; genus Tasmannia; species Tasmannia lanceolata. Next base: position 3,789,657 of record NW_027518713.1, on the reverse strand, counting down.
TCTTATTTCTAAATGATAGAGGTTTTACAAAGTTCTTAAAATAAGAAACTTTCTATTTTTTCAATCTCCATCATTTATCAACTAAATCTAAGATTCAATACCATCTCATCCTTATCCCAAAACTTGGCTAAAAGCACCTTGACTCCATCTATAGGGTTTCCTATTGATTAAATATTGATGTTTTATAAAGTTCATAAAATAAGAAGCTTTTTAATTTTTCAATCTTCATCCTTCATCAACTAAATCTAAGATTCAATACCCTCATATGCTCATCCCAAAACATGCCTTAAAGCTCGTTGACATCATCACTAAGGTTTCTTATTTTTAAATGATGGACGTTTTACATAGTTTCTAAAATAAGAAACTTTCTATTTTTTCAATCTTCATCCTTTATCAACTAAATCTAAGATTCAATACCATCTCATCCTCATCCCAAAACTTGGCTTAAAGCACCTTGACTCTATCTCTAGGGTTTCCTATGTCTAAAAGATTGATGTTTTATAAAGTTCATAAAATAAGAAGCTTTCTAATTTTTCAATCTCCATCCTTTATCAACTAAATCTAAGATTAAATACCCTCTTATGCTCATCCCAAAACTTGGGTTAAAGCTCGTTGACATCATCACTAGGGTTTCTTATTTCTAAATGATGGATGTATAACAATGTTTCTAAAATAAGAAACTTTTTATTTTTTCAATCTCTATCCTTCACCAATTAAATCAAAGATTCAATATCATCTCATCTTCATCTTAAAACTTGGCTAAAAGCTCATTGACACCATCTCTAGGGTTTCTTATGTCCTAAAGATGGTTGTTTTATATAGTTTCTAAAGTAAGAAACTTTTTTTTCCAATCTCCATCCTTGTTCAAATAAAACAAAGATTCAATACCATCTAATCCTCATCTCAAAACTCAGCTAAAAACACTTTCACACCATTTATGAGGTTTCCTATGTCTAAAAGATTGACGTTTTATAAAGTTACTAAAGTAAGAAACTTTCCATTTTACAATCTCCATCATTGATCAACTAAATCTAAAATTCAATACCATCTAATTCACATCTCAAAACTTGGCAAAAAACATGTTGACACCATCTATTGGGTTTCCTATGTCCAAAAGGTGGATGTTTTATAAAATAAGAAACTTTCTATTTTTCAATCTCAATCTGTCACCAACAAAATCTACGAGTTAGTATCATCTCATCCTCATCCCAAAAATTGGTTAAAAGCCCCTTGACACCATCTCTAAGGTTTACTAAGTCTAAAAGATTGATGTTTTACAAAGTTTTTGGAATAAGAAACTTTCTATTTTTTCAATCTTCATCATTTATCAACTAAATCTAAGATTCAATACAATCTCATCCTAATCTCAAAACTGAGCAAAAAGTTCCTTAACCCCATCTCTAGAGTTTCCTATGTCTAAAAGGTGGATGTCTTATAAAGTTTCTAAACTAAGAAACTTTCGATTTTTTCAATCTATATCCTTTCTCAACTAAATCAAAGATTCAATATCATCTCATCCTCATCTCAAAACTTAGTTAAAAGTTCCTTGACATCATCTCTAGGATTTCCTATGCCTAAAAGATAGAAGTTTTATAAAGTTTCTAAAATAAGAAACTTTCTATTTTTCAATCTCCATCCTTCACCAGCTAAATCTACGATTCAATACCATCTCATCCTCATCCTAAAACTTGGCTAAAAGCACCTTGACACCATCTCTAGGGTTTCTTATGTCTAAAAGATTGATGTTTTAGAAAGTTACTAAAATAAGAAACTTTTTAATTTTTCAATCTTCATCCTTCATCAACTAAATATATGATTCAGTACCCTCTACTTATCATCCGAAAACTTGGCTTAAAGCTCGTTAACATCATCTCTAGGGTTTCCTATGTCTAAAAGAAGTATGTTTTACAAAGTTTATAAAATAAGAATCTGTCTATTCTTTCAATATCCATCCTAAATCAACTAAATCTAAGATTCAATATCTTCTCATCCTCATCCCAAAACACAGCTAAAAGCTCCCTGACACCGTCTCTCGGTTCTCTTATGTCTAAAAGAAGGATGCTTTATAATGTTTGTAGAGTAAGAAACTTTCTATTTTTTCAATCTCCATCATTTATCTACAAAATCTAAGATTTAATACCCTCTCATTCCCATCCCAAAACTTGGCTAAAAGCTCGTTGACAACATCTATAGGGTTTCCTATGTCTAAAAGACTGATGTTTTATAAAGTTTCCATAATAAGAAACTTTTTATTTTTTCCATCTCCATCCTTTATCAACTAAATCTAAGATCTTCCACAATAAGAAACTTTCTATTTTTTCCATCTCCATCCTTTATCAACTAAATCTAAGATCTAATACCATCTCATCGTCATCTCAAAACTTGGCTAAAAGCTCATTGACACCATATCTAGGGTTTTCTATGTCTAAAAGATTGATGTCTTATAAAGTTTCTAAAATAAAAGAACTTTCTAGTTTTTAAGTCTCAATCCTTCATCAACTAAATCTAAGATTCAATATCATCTCATCCTAATCTCAAAACATTGCTAAAGCTCCTTGACACCATCTCTAGGGTTTCATATGTCTAAAAGATGGATGTTTTATAATGTTTCTAAAGTAAGAAACTTTCTATTTTTTCAATCTGCATCATTCATCAACCAAATCTAAGATTCAATACCATCTCATCCTCATCTCAAAACCAGGCTAAAAGCTCCTTAACACCATCTATAAGGTTTACTAAGTCTAAAAGATTGATGTCTTATAAAGTTTTTAGAAAAAGAAACTTTCTATTTTTTCAATCTCCATCCTTCATCAACTAATTCTAAGATTCAATACCCTCTCATTCTCATCCCAAAGCTCGGTTAAAACCTCATTGACATCATCTTTAGGGTTTCCTTTGTCTAAAAAATAGATGTTCTATAGAATTACTAATATAAGAAACTTTCAATTTTTTCAGTTTCCATCCATGATCAACTAAATCTAACATTCAAAACTATCTTATCATCATCCCAAAACTACGCTAAAAGCTCCTTCACACCATCTCTAGGGTCACTTATGTCTAAAAGATGGTTATTTTATAAAGTTTATAAAATAAGAAATTATCTATTTTTCAATCTCCATCATTTATCATCTAAATCTAAAATTCAATAACATCTCATCCTCATATCTAAACTTGGATAAAAGCTCATTAACACCATTTCTAGGATTTCATATGTTTAAAAGATGGATATTTTATAAAGTTTCTAAAATAAGAAACTTTCTAGTTTTTCAATCTCCATCCTTTATAACCTAAATCTAAGATTTAATACCATCTCACCCTAATCTCAAAACTTGGCTAAAGGCTCCTTGACACCATGTCTAGGGTTTACAAAGTCTAACAAATTAATATTTTATAAAGTTTTTAAAATAAGAAACTTTTATAGTTTTTCAATCTCCATCCTTTATAACCTAAATCTATGATTTAATACCATCTCACCCTAATCCCAAAAGTTAGCTAAACTCTCATTGACACCATCTCTAGGGTTTACTAAGTCTAAAAAATTAATGTTTTATAAAGTTTCTAAAATAAGAAACTTTCTATTTTTCCAATCTCCATCCTTCATCCACTAAATCTAAGAGTCAATATCACCTCATCCTCATCCCAAAACAGGGCTAAAAGATCATTCACATCCTCTCTAGGGTCTCCTATGTCTAAAAGATGGATGTTTTATAAAGTTTTTAGAATAAGAAAATTTCTATTTTTCAATTTTCATCATTTATCAACTTAATCTAAGACTTATTACCATCTCATGCTTATCTCAAAACTTAGTTAAAAGCTCCTTGACCCGATCCTAGGGTCTCAGATGTGTAAAAGATAGATGTCTTATAAAGTTTCTAAAATAAGAAACTTTCTATTTTTTCAATCTCCATCCTTAATCAACTAAATCCAAGATTCAATATAATCTCATCTTCATCTCAAAACTTAGCTAAAAGCCCCTTCACACTATCTTTAGGGTTTCATATGTCTAAAAGATGAATGTTTTATAAAGTTTCTAAAATAAGAGATTTTATGTTTTTGAATCTCCATCCTTCACCAACTAAATCTACGATTCAATATCATCTCATCCTCATCCTAAAACTTGGCTAAAAGTACATTCACTCAATCTCTAGGGTTTCCTATGTCTAAAAGATGGATGTATTATAAAGTTCCGAAAGTAATAAGCTTTCTAATTTTTCAATCTCCATCCTTCATCAACTAAATCTAAGATTCAATACCCTCATATGCTCATTCCAAAACATGGCTTAAAACTTGTTGACATCATCACTAGGGTTTCTTATTTCTAAATTATGGATGTTTTAAAAAGTTACTAAAATATGAAACTATCTATTTTTTCAATGTCCATCCTTTATCAACTAAATCAAACATTAAATATCATCTCATCTTCATCTCAAAATTTAGCTAAAAGCTCCTTCACACTATCTCCTGGGTTTCTTATGTCTAAAAGATTGATGTTTTATAAAGTTTTTAAAATAAGAGACTTTATATTTTCGAATCTCCATTCTTCACCAACTAAATCTACGATTCAATACCATCTCATCCCCATCCCAAAACTTAGATAAAAGCACTTTGACTCAATCTCTAGGGTTTCTTATGCCTAAAAGATGGATGTCTTAGAAAGTTCCTAAAATAAGAAGCTTTCTAATTTTTCAATCTCCATCCTTCATCAACGAAATCTAAGATACAATACTCTCATGTGCTCATCCCAAAACATGGCTTAAAGCTCGTTGACATCATCACTTGGGTTTCTTATTTCTAAATGATAGAGGTTTTACAAAGTTTTTAAATAAGAAACGTTCTATTTTTCAATCTCCATCCTTTATCAACTAAATCTAAGATTCAATATCATTTCATCCTTATCCCAAAACTTGGCTAAAAGCACCTTGACTCCATCTATAGGGTTTCCTAATGATAAAAGATTGATGTTTTATGAAGTTCATAAAATAAGAAGCTTTCTAATTTTTCAATCTTCATCCTTTATCAACTAAATCTAAGATTCAATACCATCTCATCCTCATCCCAAAACTTGGCTTAAAGCACCTTGACTCCATCTCTAGGGTTTCTTATGTCTAAAAGATTGATGTTTTATAAAGTTCCTAAAATAAGAAGCTTCCTCATTTTTCAATCTCCATCATTCATTAACTAAATCTAAGATTCAATACCCTCATTTGCTCATCCCAAAACATGGCTTAAAGCTCGTTGACATCATCACTAGGGTTTCTTATTTCTAAATGATGGATGTTTAACAATGTTTCTAAAATAAGAAACTTTCTATTTTCTCAATCTCCATCCTTTATCAACTAAATCTAAGATTCAATACCATCTCAGCCTAATTTCAAAACTTGGCTAATAGCTCCTTGACACCATCTCTAGGGTTTCTAATGTCTTAAAGATGGTTGTTTTATATAGTTTCTAAAGTAAGAAACTTTCTTTTTTTTCAATCTCCATCCTTGTTCAAATAAATCAAAGATTCAATATCATCTAATCCTCATCTGAAGACTCAGCTAAAAGCTCTTTCACACCAATTATTAGTTTCCTATGTCTAAAAGATTGATGTTTTATAAAGTTACTAAAATAAGAAACTTTCCATTTTACAATCTCCATCATTGATAAACTAAATCTAAAATTCAATACCATCTAATCCTCATCTCAAAACTTGGCTAAAAGCACGTTGACACCATCTATTGGGTTTCCTATGTTTAAAAGGTAGATGTTTTATAAAGTTTATAAAAAAAGAAACTTTCTATTTTTCAATATCAATCCTTCACCCACAAAATCTACCAGTCAATATCATCTCATCCTCATCCCAAAAATTGGCTAAAAGCACCTTCACACCATCTCTAAGGTTTACGAAGTCTTAAAGATTGATGTTTTACAAAGTTTTTGACATAAGAAACTTTCTATTTTTTCAATCTCCATCCTTCATCAACTAAATCTAAGATTCAATACTCTCTCATTCTCATCCTAAAACTTGGTTAAAATCTCGTTGACATAATCTCTAGGGTTTCTAATGTCTATAAGATATATGTTTTATAAAGTTTCTAAAATAAGAAACTTTCTATTTTTTTTAATTTTCATCATTTATCAACTAAATCTACGATTCAATAGCATCTCATCCTCATCTTAAAACTGAGCTAAAAGCTCCTTCACCCTATCTCTAGAGTTTCCTATGTCTAAAAGATCGATGTCTTATAAAGTTTCTAAAATAAGAAACTTTCTATTTTTCAATCTCCATCTTTCACCAACTAAATCTACAATTCAATACCATCTCATCCTCATTCTAAAACTTCGCTAAAAGCACCTTGACACCATCTATAGGGTTTCCTATTTTTGAACGATTGATATTTTAGAAAGTTTCTAAAATAAGAAACTTTCTAATTTTTCAATCTCCACCCTTCATAAACTAACTCTATGATTCCATATCATCCCATCCTCATCTATCAACTAAATCTAAGATTCAATACCCTCTCATCCTCATCTCAAAACTTGACTAAAAGCCCTTTGACACCATCTCTAGGGGTTCATATGTCTAAAAGATTGATGTCTTATAAAGTTACTAAAATAAGAAACTTTTTTATTTTTTTAGTCTCCATCCTTAATCAACTAAATCTAAGTTTCAATATCATCTCATCCTCATCTCAAAACTTTGGTAAAAGCCCCTTCACACCATCTATAGAATTTCCTATGTCTAAAAGACGAATGTTTTATAAACTTTCTAAAATAAGAAACTTTCAATTTTTTCAATCTCCATCCTCCATCAACAAAATCTAAGATTTAATACCATCCCATCCTCATCTCAAAACTTTGCTTAAATCTCCTTCACACCATCTCTGGGGTTGACTAAGTCTAGAAGACTGATGTTTTACAAAGTGTCTAGAATAAGAAACTTTCTATTTTTTCAATCTCCATCCTTAATCAACTAAATCTAAGATTCAATGCCCTCTCATTCTCATCCCAAAACTTGGTTAAAACCTCTTCGACGTCATCTTGAGGGTTTCCTATGTCTAAAAGATAGAAGTTTTATAAAGTTTTTAAAATAAGAAGCTTTCTATTTTTTCAATCTCCATCTATGCTCAACTAAATCTAAGATTCAAAACCATCTTATCATCATCCCGAAACTAGGCTAAAAGCGCCTCCACACCTTCTCTAGGGTCTCTTATGTCTAAAATATGGTTGTTTTATGAAGTTTATAAAATAAGAAACTTTCTATTTTTTCAATCTCCATTCTTTATCTACTAAATCTAAGATTTAATACCATCTCATCCTCATCTCAAAATATTGGTAAAAGCTCCTTAACACCGTCTCTAAGGTCTCTAATTGACATAATTTCTAGGATTTCTTATGCTTAAAAGATGGATATTTTATAAAGTTTCTAATGTAAGAGACTTTCTATGTTTTCAATCTCCATCCTTTATAACCTAAATCTAAGATTTAATACCATCTCATCCTAATCACAAAACTTGGCTAAAAGCTCCTTTACACCAGCTCTAGAGTTTACTAAGTCTAAAAAGTTAATATTTTAAAAAGTTTATAAAATAAAAAACTTTCTATTTTTTCAATCTCCATCCTTTATCACCTAAATCTAAGATTCAATATCATCTCATCCTCATCCCAAAATATTGGAAAAAGCTCCTTAACACCGTCTCTAAGGTCTCTTATGTCAAAAGGATAGATGTTTTATAAAGTTTTTTAAATAAGAAACTTTCTATTTTTCAATCTTCATCATTTATCAACTAAATCTAAGATTCAATAACATCCCATCTTAATCTCAAAACTTAGCTAAAAGCTCCTTGACCCCATATCTAGGGTTTCCTATGTCTAAAAGATGGATCTCTTATAAAGTTTCTAAAATAAGAAACTTTCTATTTTTTCAATCTCCATCCTTCATCAATTAAATCAAAGATTTAATATCATCTCATCTTAATATGAAAACTTAGTTATTAGCACCTTCACACCTTCTCTAGGGTTTCCTATGTCTAAAAGTTGGATATTTTATAAAGTTTCTAAAATAAGAAACTTTATATTTTTCAATCTCCATCCTTCACCAACTAAATCTACGATTCAATACAATCTGATTCTCATCCCAGTACTTGCTTAAAAACACCTTGACACCATCTCTAGGGTTTTCTATGTCTAAAAGATTGATGTTTTATAAAATTCCTAAAATAAGAAACTTTCTAATTTTTTAATCTCCATCCTTCATCAACTAAATCTAAGATTCAATACCCTCTTATTCTCATCCCAAAAGATGGCTTAGAGCTCGTTGACATCATCACTAGGGTTTCTAATTTCAAAAAAATGAATGTTTTATCAAGTTCCTAAAATGAGAAACGTTCTATTTTTTCAATCTTCATCCTTTATCAACAAAATCTAAGATTCAATACCACCTCCGCCTCATCTCAAAACTTGGCTAAAAGCTTCTTCACACCATTTATAAGGTTTTCTATGTCTAAAATATTGGTGTCTTCTAAAGTTCCTAAAATAATAAACTTTTTTTTTCAATCTCCGTCCTTGTTCAAATAAATCAAACATTCAATACCATCTAATCCTCATATCAAAACTTAGCTAAAAGCTCCATCACACCATTTATGAGGTTTCCTATGTCTAAAAGATTGATGTTTTATAAAGTTTCTAACAGATGTAATTTTCCATTTTATAATCTCCATCCTTAATCAACTAAATCAGATGTAATTTTCCATTTTATAATCTTCATCCTTAATCAACTAAATCTAAAATCTAGTACCATCTAATCATCATCTCAAAACTTGGCTAAAAGCACGTTGCCACCATTTATTTGGTTTCTTATGTCTAAATGGTGGATGTTTTATAAAGTTTATAAAATAAAAAACTTTCTATTTTTCAATCTCAATCCTTCACCAACAAAATCTACGATTCAATATCATCTCATTCTCATCCCAAAACTTGGCTAAAAGCACATTGGCACTATCTTTAAGGTTTCTTATGTCTAAAAGATTGTTGTTTTATAAAGTTTCTAAAATAAGAAAATTTCTATTTTTCAATCTCCATCCGTCATCAACTAAATCTGAGATTCACTACTCTCTCATTCTCATCCCAAAACTTGGCTAAAAGCTCCTTCACACCGTCTCTAGGGTCTCATATGTAAAAAGATGGTTGTTTTATAAGTTCCTAAAATAAGAAACTTTCTATTTTTTCAATCTCCATCTTTCATCAACTAAATCAAAGATTCAATATCATTTCATCCTCATCTCAAAATTTTCCTAAAAGCTCCTTCACACCATCTCTAAGGTTTCCTCTGCAAAAAAGATGGATGTTTTATAAAGTTTCTAAAATAAGAAACTTTATATTTTTCAATCTCCATCCTTCACCAACTAAATCTATGATTCAATTACATCTTATCCTCATCCCAAAACTTAGCTAAAAGCACCTTGACACCATCTCTAGGGTTTCCTATGTCTAAAAGATGGATGTTTATAAGTTTCTAAAATAAGAAATATTCTATTGTTTAAATCTCCATCATTCATCAACAGAATCAAAGATTCATTACCACCTCATCCTCATCTCAAAACTTAGCTAAAAGCACCTTGACACCATCTGTATGGTTTGTTATGTCTAAAAGATGGATGTTTTATAAAGTTTCTAAAATAAGAAACTTTCTATTTTTTCAATCTTCATAATTTCTCGACTAAATCTAAGATTTAATACCATCTCATCCTCATCTCAAAACTGGGGTAAAAGCTCCTTCACCCCATATCTAGGGTTTCCTATGTGTAAAAATGGGTGTCTTATAAAGTTTCTAAAATATGAAACTTTCTATTTTTTCAATTTCCATCCTTCATCAACTAAATCAAAGAATCAATATCTCCTCATCCTCCTATCAAGACTTAGCTAAAAGCTCATTGACACCATCGCTAGGGGGGCTATGTCTAAAAGATAGATGTTTTATAAAGTTTCTACAAGAAGAAACTTTGTATTTTTCAATCTCCGCCCTTAACCAACTAAATTGATGATTCAATACCATCTCATCCTCATCCCAAAATTTGGCTAAAAGCTCCTTGACACTATCATTATGATTTCCTATGTCTAAAAGTTTGATGTTTTAGAAAGTTTGTAAAATAAGAAACTTTCTACTTTTTCAATCTCCATCCTTTATCAATCGAAGATTTAAATCCCTCTCATTCTCATCCCAAAACTTGGTTAAAAGCTCGTTGACAACATCTCTAGGGTTTCCTATGTCTAAAAGATGGATGTTCTATAATGTTTATATAATAAAAAAAATTCTATTTTTTCCTTCTCCATCTTTTATCAACTAAATCTAAGTTTCAATACTATCTAATCCTCATCTCAAAACTTGGCTAAAAGCTCCATCACACTATCTCTAGGATTTCCTATGTCTAAAAGATGGAATTTTATAAAGTTTCTAAAAGAAGAAACGTTCTATTTTTTCAATCTCCATACTTAATCAACTAAATTTATGATTCAGTACCCGCTCATTCTTATCCCAAACTTTGGCCAAAAGTTCGTTGACATCATCTCTTGGGTTTCCTATGTCTAAAAGATGGATGTGTTATAAAGTTTCTAAAATAAGAAACTTTCTATTTTTCAATCTCCATCCGTCATCAACTAAATCTGAGATTCGTTACTCTCTCATTCTCATCCAAAAACTTGGCTATATGCTCCTTGACACCGTCTCTAGGGTCTCATATGTTTAAAAGATTGATGTTTTCTAAGTTTCTAAAATAAGAAACTTTCTATTTTATCAATCTCCATCCTTCATCAACTAAATCAAAGATAAATATCATCTCATCCTCATCTCAAAACTCAGTTAAAAGCTCATTTACACCATCTCTAGGATTTCTTATGTCTAAAATATGGGTGTTTTATAAAATTTCTAAAATACGAAACTTTCTATTTTTTCAATCTTCATCAATTATCAACTAAATATAAGATTCAATTCCATCTCAGTCTCATCTCAAAACTGAGCTAAAAGCTCATTGACCCCTTCTCTAGGGTTTCCTATGTCTAAAAGATCGATGTCTTGTAAACTTTCTAAAATAAATTTTTTTCTATTTTTTCAATCTCCATCCTTTCTCAACTAAATAAAAGAATCAATATCTTTTCATCCTCTTCTCAAAACTTAGGTAAAGCTCATTGACACCATCTCTAGGGTTTACAATGTCTAAAAGATTGATGTTTTATAAAGTTTTTAAAATAAGAAACTGTAAGCCCAAGGGTGCACATTTGTTCAATCATTCACCTTACCTTCTTGTTTTGATGCTAGCAAACACGAATTGATTAGCATTGTCAGACTAATGTGTTGCTTTGAGATGTTGTGCTTTACATAGGAATTTGATATGCTATATCGCCATTACACAACACATGACTTGTGGATCAAGGATTAAAGGAACCAAGAGCTTGCGCCTACTTTTGAGTCATCCTCATTTGAAGATGCTCAAGTAAAGAATCTCATCATGAAGATCTCACAAGTTCCTAAGCAAGTGTCAAGAAGAAGCTTGGAGTTGAACAAGTCATTGGTGACACCTCATGCACCTCACATCATGCAGCGAAGATTGGAGGATGTCACAGGAGCCAAGACAAGGTCAACCGACCGCGCCGGTATGAATTTTGAATTTCAAATTAAGAGCCCAATAAGGGTGGGTGACCGCCGCGACTGGGAAATAGATCCGTTGGAGCTTTCGCAGGTTGACTTTTTCAATCCTGTAAATTACAGTTTTACCCTCAAACGGTCATATTTTCTTGTGGGCTATATATACACTATCCAAACCTTTCTACATAACCTTTGTCAAGATAAAATCCCATCTTCTTGAACCAAAACTTTTATATGAAAGGTTAAACCTCTTTGAATTTGCATTTTACATTCTATTAAGAGGATCTCCATAGGCTTTACATTTGTATATATATTCTTTGGAGAGTTTGTGAGCTTACAACTTTGTAATCCGCCTATCAAGAGGCATTGCGAGTTTCTTTCTTTTTATTTCTTCATTCTATGTTTGAGGGTCTCCGATTTGGCCCGGAAAGAAAGGTAAATCAAGTGTACGAGGAAGGTGTCCTCGGAAAAGCTTCGTGCAGAAAAGGGTGTGATCCCTTTGAAGAAGGAGTTGGTGTAAGGCTTTGAGATTTGTCCTTTGAAGAATCTTAGTGGTTAGTGAAGAATCCCAAGGAGGAAAACTTGAAAGAGTGGAGTAGGTCAAGTTGTGACCGAACCAGTATAAATCTTGTGCCTTGTGGATGCTTTCTTCTTCTCCTTCTCATTTGCACATTGTGGTGATTGGTAATCTCTAACCCAACTTGTATCTATGTTTTAATCAAACAAGGGTTAGTGAATGCATGCTTAAAGTAACATCCAAACCCTAACTCTTAATATCTCTATTAATTGATCAAGGGTTAAACATGTTAAAGCTTAATTGGTAAATTGATTTTAGGAATCCAATTAATTAAGCCCCAAAATTTTAATTAGCCAATTCAACCCCCCTCTTGGGTTGTCACCTTGTATTTCACTTGGTATCAAAGCTTAGGTTCTTAAAGAGAGTTTTAAAATTCAAAATCTACAAGCGATAAAGATCCGTGACAATCCGATGGATTATGAGCTAGGTCAATCCACTATTATTCCTCCATTTTTTGATGGAACAAATTTTAGAGGTTGAAAAATTAAAATGCTTGCCTATCTCAAATCCATAGACTTTGACATCTTAGATGTCATTGAAAGGGGATTTTCTATTCCAAGGGAATGCACTAAAAATGATGAAAAATTATTTTCATTAAATTCAAAAGCTATTATTATAATATGTTGTGGACTATGTCCCAATGCTTTTGAGAAAATTTCATCATGTTCAATGGCAAAAGATATTTGGACTAATCTTGAAACTTTTTATGAGAAAAATGATACTCTCTTTTTAAATGATAAAAATAATGTTGTTGAACAAAAAGAGAATCAACAAAAATCTTTTGCAAAGGAAAATTTTTTCAAACAGTAATTCTCCGATTTAGAAAAATAAATTGAAAATTAATGATTGTTTGAAAAGAAATGAAAAATTAAGTCATTTGAGCAAAATCTTGATAAACAAAAATGATGACCTAATTAAAAAGCGCATTGGTCATGGAGAAGAAAAGGAAAGCCTTGAAATCACAAACAAGAATTTAAATGAAGAAAAATTAAAAGCTAATTTATCTCAACAAACAAATTGCTTTGAAAGTCGATTAATTGAGATTAAATTAGTTAATAAATAACTCTCTATGAAGAATTAAAGAATACAAGAAGAAAAGGACAAATATCTTTGTCTCATATGTATTCTTGTGGTTCTTGTTGCTCCTCATCTACCCACACTTATTCATGCTCATATTGTGGTAGATTAGGGCATCACAAATCTAGGTGTAGGCTTAGATTTGTGAGATCAAGAAAGTTGGTGTGGATAAGAAAATATACACTCCCACACACAAACTTGATTGGAACCAAATGGATTTCAGTTCCAAAATCCCCCACTCAACTCATTATTTAAAATTATTAATATATGGGATTGTGCTTTCATTGTTATATCATATGAATTCTTTCTAGATACTATTTCAATGTTGAATTCATTGTATCTTGATCATTCGTGCTTTAAAGATATATCATTTTATAATCAAGCATAGATGCATATCATTAGTCATGTATTTAATAGAATGCATCTTTGCTTATTGAGCTTCATGATCACATCATATTCATCTCATAGTCTATGTAGAAATTAAGAAAATACTTTTCTAGACTATGCTTGTACTTCATTGAAAATCTTTTAGAAAAATCCATCTAAGTGCAAAAACATACAAATATGCACTTAGCATCCACACTTAGATGAACTAACAAGTCAAACATTGCTAGATATAGATCAACATATATCATATTGTGTATCTAGCAAAATTCATCTAGTGCATCCAAAAAAGGGACTTATTGAAAAGATATGTCCATTCATCCATTTGAGCGTAAATGATAGAAAAATAGAAATGAATTTTTAGGAATCCTCACATAGCCTAGGGATCGAGTTTACATATTCATTAGAATCCCTTGAATGCGAGAAAAATAGGAGAAAATTGATTTTTCACAAAATCCCTTGAAAAATATCAAGAAATTAAAAACAGGGGTGTGGTGGTCGACTGAGCCTCGGAGGGCCTCGGAGGGCGACCGCAGAAGGCAATATGAACAAAATTAAAAAATGAACAGCAGCGTCGCTGCAGACGACCGCGTGAACCCGGTCGACTGTGGATGGTCGCGAGTGAAAAATAAAAACGGACAGTAGCGTCACAACGGGCGACCGCGATAGCCCGGTCGACCGCGACGATCGAAAACTGCTTTAAATAGATTTCCGTTGTTTCATTTTTACTCCCGCCATTTCGTGTCTTCTCCTAGGGTTTTCTTCTTCCTTTGCTTCCAAGCCATTTTCAATTGAAGGTCATGAAGTTTAAGGCATTGAAAAAATATAAACTTCTTATTTTGCAAACTTTATAAAACATCAATCTTTAAGACATATGAAACCCTAGAGATGATGTCAACGAGGTTTTAGCCACATTTTGATATGAGAATTAGAGGAAATTGAATCTTCGATTAAGTTGATGAATGATGGAGATTGAAAAAATAGAAAGTTTTTTGTTTCTGAAACTTTATAAGACATCCTTCTTTTTACATTGGAAACCCTAGAGATGGTGTGAAGTTGCTATTAGCCAAGTTTTGAGAATGAGGATGAGATGGTATTGAATCCTAGATTTAGTTGATGACATGGTTTTAAATTTCGACCGAAATCCAAATATTCAAATTTCGGTTGGCACCAAAACTGAAATTTCCCGAAATCCCATTTTTCGCTAAATACCAAATTTCAAAATTTCATTTTGAGAATTTTTTTTTTTAAAAAAAATTGTTACAAAATTTCGGAAGAAATTTCAGGATTTCGGTCCGAAATTTGGAAATTAAATAATTACTGCTTTTAATTTCTTACCAAATTTTGACCGAAATTACGGTTGTCTTAAGGACCGAAACCGGTATTTTAAACCATGATTGATGAAGGATTCAGATTGAGAAAATAAAAAGTTTCTTATTTTAGAAACTTTATAAAACTTCCATCTTTTGACATAGGAGACCCTAGAGACGTTGTGAATGAGCTTTTTGCCATGTTTTAGTATGAGGATGAGATGATACTGAATCTTAGATTTAGTTGACGAAGGATGGAGATTGAAAAAATAAAAGTTTCTTATTTTAGAAACTTAATAAAACATCAATCTTTTAGACATGAAACCGTAGAGATGATGTCAACGAGCTTTTGACTAAGTTTTATGATGAGGAAATTTAATCCTAGATTTAGTTGATGAAGGATGGTGATTGAAAGAATAAAAAGTTTCTTATTTGTGAAACTTTGTAAGACATCCATCTTTTAGACATAGGAAACCCTAGAGATGGTGTCAAGGAGCTTTTAGCCAAGTTTTGAGATCAAGATTAGATTGTATTGAACCTTAGATTTAGTTGATTAAGGATGGAGATTGAAAAAATAGAATGTTTCTTGTCTTATAAACTTTATAAAACATCCATCTTTTTGACATAAGAGACCCTAGAGACGGTGTCAAGGAGCATTTAGCCAAGTTTTGGGTTGAAGATGAGATGATATTTAATCTTAGATTTAGTTGATGAAGGATAAAGATTGAAAAAATAAAAAGTTTCTTATTTTAGAGTTGGTGTAAACTTTATAAAACATAAATCTTTTAGACTTAATAAACCCTAGAGTTGGTGTAAAGGAGCTGTTAGCCTAGTTTTGAGATGAGGATGAGATGGTATTGAATTTTAGAATTAGTTGATGAAGGATGGATATTGAAAATATAGAAGGTTTCTTATTTTATAAACTTTATAAAACGTCCATCTTTTACATATCGGAAACCCTAAAGATCGTGTCAAACAGCTTTTAGCCAAGTTTTGAGATGATGAGATGGAATTGAATCTTCGATTTAGTTGATAAAAGATGTAGATTGAAAAAATAGAAAGTTTCTTATTTTAGAAACTTTATAAAACATCCATCTTTTAGACATAAGAGACCCTTGAGATTGTGTCAAGGGTCTTTTAGCCATGTTTGGGGTTGATGATGGGATGGTTTTGAATCTTAGATTGAGTTGATGAAGGATGGAGATTAAAAAATTACAAAGTTTATTATTTTAGAAACTTTATAATACATCCATTTTTTAGACATATAAAACCCTAGATATGGTGTAAAGAAGCTTTTAGCCAAGTTTTAGTATTGAATCTTAGATTTAGTTGATAGAGGATATTGAATGAAAAAATAGAAAGTTTCTTATTTTAGAAACTTTAAAACATCAATCTTTTAGACATAGGAGACCCTGGAGAGGGTGTCAAAGAGCTTTTAGCCAAGTTTTGGGATGATGATGAGATGGTTTTAAATCTTAGATTTAGTTGAAAAAATACAAAGTTTCTTGTCTTAGAAACTTTATAAAATATCCGTCTTTTAGAAATAGGAAATCTTAGAGATGGTGTTAAGGAGCTTTTAGTCAAGTTTTGAGATGAGGATGTGATGGTATTGGATCTTGGATTTTGTTGAAAAAGGATGGAGATTGAAAAAATAGAAAGTTTCTTATTTTTGAAAGTTTATATAACCTCCATCGTTTAGACATAGCTGACCCTAGAGATGGTGTCAATGAGCTTCTAGCCAAGTTTTGGATTGATGATGAGATGGTATTGAATCTTAGATTTAGCTGATGAAGGATGGAGATTGAAAAAATAGAAAGTTTCTTATTTTAGAAACTTTATAAAACCTCAATCTTTTAGATATTGGAAACTTTAAAGA
Source organism: Tasmannia lanceolata (assembly GCF_043159265.1). Taxonomy (NCBI): domain Eukaryota; kingdom Viridiplantae; phylum Streptophyta; class Magnoliopsida; order Canellales; family Winteraceae; genus Tasmannia; species Tasmannia lanceolata. The sequence goes on along the minus strand of NW_027518713.1, from coordinate 3,772,810 downwards.
TGGTGTTAAGGAGCTTTTAGCAAAGTTTTGAGATGAGAATGAGAGGGTACTGAATCTTAGATTTAGTTGCTAAATGATGGAGATGAAAAAATAAAAAGTTTCTTATTTTAGAAACTTTATAACTCATGAAACTTTTATACTTAGTAAACCCTAGAGATGGTGTCAAAGAGCTTTTAGCAAAATTTTAAGATGAGGATTAGATCGTATTGAATCTTAGATTTAGTTGATGAAGGATGGAGATTGAAGAAATAGAATGATGCAAGCCTCTCTTAGGCTTCTTGGACTAAGGATCGGGAGAGTGACAGACACACTCAAATGCTCAAGAATTCGGATTCAAGAAAAACAGATTTATGCAAGTTCGGTAAAATGAACGTATCTCCCTCGATATAGGTCGGAATGACTTGATTCAAAAGCCAAAATTTTAAGGACTCAAAGATCCACAAGTTTACTGACAAAAGTTTTTTCAGAAAAATACTGAAAAGGGCTTGAAATGGTGATGGAAGTGGATGAATGCGAATGGACAGGTTTCTGGAAATAGAGCGGGGCAAAATAGAGAAAGATAACTTCAATGGCTACTCTTCTAGGTTGCCAAGGAAGATAGGTAATATCAATTCTTCTAGATTGATGGTTGCAACTCTTCAAGGATGCAAACAATAGGGGAAAGCTCCTACTCTTCAAGGAATGAGTGAAACTCTTCTAGGTTTCAAGGAAGAACTCTTCAAGGTTCAAGGGAAAATGCACTAAGCAAATTTTCATTCAAATATTCAACTAACTCCATTACATATGTTTGATACTCTTTAAATAGAGAAATACATGAGAAAACTCGTTCAAATTAGTCCACTAATTAGTTTAGGGACTCACATACATCATTAATAGTTTAGGAACTCTAAACACATTAACTAGTCAAAGCTAGCAAACACAGTCTACCAAAATAGCCATAACTCTTCAACCACTGAGCCAAATTAGGACCATGAATATCTGGAAAGATAATTCAAAGACCTACAACTTCCTAGTTAAGCATTTTCTCTGATTCGTCCATCTAGAGGTCCAAAAACAGACTCCAAAAAGTGGTCAGACTCATTAATGCGGGACTTCAGCTCGATCAGCGTGTCCATGGTGGTCTTTATGCTTAATGGATTCAAGTTGGACATGGGCCTTGTGTTGGGCTTGGATGCGGGTTGACTTTCTCACTTGCTTAGGATGGTTCATCTGGGCTTCAAACTTGTCAACCTCATGGGTGTAGGCTGCATCATTCCCCCATTGTTTGAAAGAATTCGTCTCTGAATTCAAGGTATCATCATCAGTGGAATCTCCCATATAAGGTGTCAAATGGCGGTCGTTAAACACATCATGTATCTTCATATGGGAAGGAAGCTTGAGACGATACGCATTGGGATTGATGTGTTCAAGTACTTCAAGTGGACCAAGCTTTCTATCACTAAGCTTGTTGTAGCTTCCAACGGGGTGACGTTCTGGTGGCACGTAAGCCCAAACAAAATCTCCGGGTTCAAATATGACTTCACGACGCCTCTTATCAACAGCCTTCTTATAGGTCTCAGATTTACTTTCCAGCTTACGATGAACATCTTCATGTATAAGCTTCATTTGAGATACAAAATCTTCAACTTGGGCAATGGGCTTTTCAGCAAATGGAATAGGTGCAAGATCTAGTGCTGACTTGGGTTGTCGCCCATAGATAACCAAGAAAGGGCTGCAACCTGTAGAATGGTTCACCGAACTGTTGTAAGCAAATTCTCCAAGTGATAGGCGGTCTTCCCAAGAACGGGGATTGTCATCAATCAAGGTTCTCAACAAATTTCCCAATGATCAGTTTAAAACTTTGGTTTGCCCATCAGTTTGAGGGTGGAACACAGTGCTATACTGCAATGTGGTCCCAATACTCTTCCATAATTGATGCCAAAAGTGACTAAGGAACTTCGTGTCTCGGTCTGAAGTGATGGTATTTGGTACTCCATGCATTCTGAAGATTTCTTTGAAAAATAAGCTAGCAATGCGTGAGGCATCCATAGTCTTTCGGCAAGGTATGAAATGTGCCATTTTGAAAAATCTATCAACGACCGCAAATATGGAATCCATTCCTCGGTGTGTCCGTGGCAATCCAAGGACAAAATCCATGGATATATCCTCCCATGGTGCATGTGGTATAGGCAAAGGCAAATAGAGACCGGCATTTGTAGTTTGTCCCTTACCAATTTGGCAATTTCGGCATCTCATTACATAACGATGTACATCCCATTTCTGATGTGGCCAAAAGTACTTTGCTGAAACAAGTTGGAGAGTTTTGTCATGACCGAAATGACCTTCATTATGTATCTCACCAATCACCTTTTGCCGAAGAGAGCAATTCGGTACACATAAACAATTTCCTTTGAAGAGAAAACCATCACATAAGGAGAAATCGCAAGCTTCTCATCTTGAGCATATGATATGAGTTTGGAGAAGTATTCATCATCCATGTATAGCTGTTGGAATGAGTCAAAGCCGAGCACAGTAGTGCGCATGGTATTGAGCAAGCTTTTCTTTCGGTTGAGAGCATCAACAACCTGATTTTGTACACCCCATTTTGCACGCCGAGAATTTAGCTTTTGTTGACCTGAAATGTACTTCAATGCTTCATGGTCAGTGTACAAAATAAATTCTCTATGGATTAGGTATTGCCTCCAATGCTCAAGTGTGCGAAACAAGGCATAAAACTCCAAATCATAGGTACTATATTTGAGTTTGGCACCATTCAACTTCTCACTGAAGAATGCAATGGGACGTCCTCCTTGACTTAGAACTCCTCCTATGCCGGTTCCGGATGCATCACAATGAACCTCAAAAATGAGATTGAAGTTGGGAAGCGCAAGGACCGAGGCTGTACATAACTTTTCCTTGAGTTGTTCAAAGCTTCTTTGGGCTTCAATGGTCCACTCAAAAACACCTTTCTTCATACAAGAAGTGAGTGGGGCAGCAATAGAACTGAAGTGTGCAATGAATCGTCGGTAGAAGGAAGCTAGGCCATGGAAACTTCGAACTTCATGCACGTTTATTGGGGTTGGCCATTCTTGGATCACCTTGATCTTGGCATCACCAACTGAAATCCCTTCTCTTGAAATGTTAAATCCAAGGAATAGGATTTGTGGCACCATGAAGTAACACTTTTCAGGGGATGCAAATAAGTGTGCTTGCCTTAGCAAGCGTAACACATCTTGAAGGTGCTGCAAGTGCTCATTAGTAGTCTTACTAAAAATCAAAATATCATCAAAATAAACAACCACAAAACGTCCAAGATACGGCTTTAGAACCTGTGTCATGAGCCTCATGAAGGTGGAAGGTGCATTAGACAATCCAAATGCCATGACTAGCCACTCAAATAGTCCATCTTTGGTCTTGAACGCCGTCTTCCATTCATCTCCGGGCTTGATTCTGATTTGATGATGTCCACTCTTTAAGTCTAACTTTGAGAAGATGGTGGCACCGGAAAGTTGGTCCAAGAGATCATCAAGACGAGGAATCGGAAAGCGGTATTTGATGGTGATTTTGTTGATGGGTCTACTATCAACACACATTCTCCAAGTGCCATTTTTCTTCGGCACCAAAAGGGCTGGAACGGCACATGGGCTGAGGCTCTCCCTTATGAAACCTTTGTTCGATAGTTCCATGATTTGCCGTTGTAGTTCTTCATGCTCCACTGGACTCATCCGATAGTGAGCTAGGTTGGGTAAAGATGCACCAGGCAGCAAGTCAATTTGGTGCTGAATGTCTCTCATGGGGGAAGGCCAGAGGGAAGGTCTAATGAAAATATATCTTTAAATTCTTCCAAAAGAGGCGCTTGACATGGTTCGGAATGATTGGTGCAACCACATCTCCAATATCCGACTTGTTAAGTAAGATGTATATAACACTAACCCCTTCCATAGCACTCTTTACATCTTTCATCACAAGAAAATTAGAGGATGGGGAGTTTTCAACCAAAGGAGTTTGAATTGGCTCTTTACTAGGTGCTAAAGTAATCTTCCTTCCTCCATAGTAAAAAGAGTAAGTGTTGCGATACCCATCATGGATTGTTTTCTTATCAAATTGCCATGGACGGCCAAGGATGATATGACTACAATCCATAGGTATAACATCACACCATATCTTGTCAAAGTAGATGGAAGCAATAGAAAGATGACAAGACAACGTTTGGAAACGGTTACCTCCATACCTCGCTTTAACCAAGACATCTTGTAAGGGGTTGGATGTTCTTTCAACTCCAATTTCAGCTTGCTTGCCGCTGCCTCAGAAATTACATTTTCACAACATCCGGAATCAATGATTAATCGACATACCTTTCCAGAAACGGTGCATGCCGAGTGGAAAATGTTGTTGCGCAACCAACGATTTCCAGCTTCTTGTTTTGGAGTTAGAAAAATTTTCCGCATCATAAGGAACTCACCGGTATCGGCATTAAGCACTTGCTCATCCTCCAAGTTACTCTCATCATCCTTTGGGTCAATATCAGTGTCTTCCTCACCTAGATCATCAGATTCATTTTCCACAAGTAATGCTTTACCCGATTGTCGCTTCCGACAATTGCTAGCACGATGTCCTATCTCACCACATGAATAACAACGCATTCCGGTTGTAGAGCTTTGACCGGTAGGAGGGGGTTGATTAGAACCCAAGGGGCAGAGGCTTTGTTGATGCTATAGGTGTGTGCACTTGTGTTTCCGGCTTTGTTGGTGCCAACCGCACCTTGAACTGCTCGATTTGTGAAGGATGTGGATTGTTGCTTTCGAGAGCGCGAACGCTCCACCTTGAGAGCTCTTTCGTGTGCATCTCCCAAATCCCAGATATCAAGAACATCAAGGGTGTCTTGGATATGAAGTTGAAAGGCCTCCCAAATACTTGTTCACGAGCATCTCCTCCGGATCTTGAATATTGTTGCGAATTACCAACTCATTGAATTCATTGGTGTATTGCTCCACCGATTGCGTACCTTGCCTCAAATTTTGGTATCGTTGGTACATATCCCTCTTATAACTTTTGGGAAGGAAGTACTTGCGGATCTTGTCCTCCATCTTTCTCCATCGAGTGATAGGATCCTTACCGGCGGAGTGGCGGGTTTGCTTCTCACGTCTCCACCAAGCTATGGCCTTGCCTCGGAATCGCATGGCAATGATGCCAACACGACGCTCTTCCGGGACATTTCTATGATCAAAAACTTCATTCACAAGTGTTAACCAATCAATGATTTCATCAGGGGAATCAGTTCCTAGAAATTCTGGAATGTCTCTCTTGATTTCCTTTTCCCAATCCGGTTCTCGAACACCTTGTGTGTGGGGTTGAGGGCGCCTACCTTGTCGCAAAGATTGAACACTTTCTGAAGAACAAGAATCACCATTGGTTCTTCCGGATCTGGAATGGGGTGGAAGGATTGTTTGCTTCAGCACGAAGACGGTCAACTTCTCGAGTCAAATCATTGATTTGTTATTGCATATGCTGCTGCAAGTTTTCAGCAAGTGTGTAATTCATTCAAGGGAATAGTTCTACCACCTCGACGTTGGGCTTGTCTTGCAGGCATTGTCCTCTCCTCCAAAGCTCTGATACCAAAATGATGCAAGTCTCTCCTAGGCTTCTTGGACTAAGGATCGGGAGAGTGACAGACACACACTCAAATGCTCAAGAATTCGGATTCAAGAAAAACAGATTTGCGCAAGTTCGGTAAAATGAGCGTATCTCCCTCGATATAGGTCGGAATGACTTGATTCAAAAGCCAAAATTTTAAGGACTCAAAGATCTACAACGTTACTGACAAAAGTTTGTTCAGAAAAATACGAGAAAGAGCTTGAAATGGTGATGCAAGTGGATGAATGCGAATGGACAGGTTTCTGGAAATAGAGCGGGGCAAAATAGAGAAAGATAACTTCAATGGCTACTCTTCTAGGTTGCCAAGGAAGATAGGTAACATCAATTCTTCTAGATTAATGGTTGTAACTCTCCAAGGATGCAAACAATAGGGGAAAGCTCCTACTCTTCAAGGAATGAGTGAAACTCTTCTAAGTTTCAAGGAAGAACTCTTCAAGGTTCAAGGGAAAATGCACTAAGCAAATTTTCATTCAAATATTCAACTAACTCCATTACATATGTTTGATACTCTTTAAATAGAGAAATACATGAGAAAATTCGTTCAAATTAGTCCACTAACTAGTTTAGGGACTCACATACATCATTAATACTTTAGGAACTCTAAACACATTAACTAGTCAAAGCTAGCAAACACAGTCTACCAAAATAGCCATAACTCTTCAACCACTGAGCCAAATTAGGACCATGAATATCTGGAAAGATAATTCAAAGAGCTAGAACTTCCTAGTTAAGCATTTTCTCTGATTCGTCCATCTAGAGGTCCAAAAACGGACTCCAAAAAGTGGTCAGACTCATTAATGCGAGACTCCAGCTCGATCAGTGTGTCCATGGTGGTCTTTATGCTTAATGGATTCAAGTTGTACATGGGCCTTATGTTGGGCTTGGATGCGGGCTGACCTTCTCACTTGCTTAGGATGGTTCATCTGGGCTTCAAACTTGTCAACCTCATGGGTGTGGGCTGGATCATAGAAAGTTTCTTATTTTAGAAACTTTATAAAACATCCATCTTTTAGACGTAGGAAATCCTCGAGATTTTTTTAAGAAGCTTTTTGCCAAGTTTTGAGATCAGGATGAGATGGTATTGAATCTTAAATTTAGTTGATAAAGTAAGTAGATTGAAAAAATAAAAAGTTACTTATTTTAGAAACTTTTCAAAACATCCATTTTTAGCCATAAGAGACCCTAGAGATGGTGTCAATGAGCTTTTAGCCATGTTTTGAGGTGAGGATGAGATGGTATTGAAACTTAGATTTTGTTGATGAAGGACACCTTTTATGGTATTGAAACCCTAGAGATGATGTCAACCAACTTTTAGCCACGTTTTGGGTTGAGAATCAAAGGGTATTGAATCTTAGATTTAGTTGATGAAAGATGGAGTTTGAAAAAATAGAAAGCTTCTTACTTTACAAACTTTATAAAACATCCATCTTTTGGACATAAGAAACCCTAGAGATGGTGTCTAGGAGTTTTTTGCCAAGTTTTGAGATTAGAATGAGAGGGTATAGAATCTTAGATTTAGTTGCTGAAGGATAGAGATTAAAGAAATAAAAAGTTTCTTATTTTAGAAACTTTATAAAATATCAATCTTTTACTTTTTGTAAACCTTAGATATGGTGTCGAAGTGCTTTTAGCTAAGTTTTGAGATGAGGGTTAGATGGTATTGACTCTTAGATTTAGTTGATGAAGGATGGAGATTGAAAAAATAGAAAGTTTTTTTTATTTTAGAAACCTTATAAAACATCCATCTTTTAGAAATATGAAATCCTCGAGATGGTGTTAAGGAGCTTTTAGCCAAATTTTGAGATGCGGATTAGATGGTATTGTATCTTAGATTTAGTTGATGAAACATGTATATTGAAAAAATAGAAAGTTTCTTATTTTAGAAACTTTATAAAACATCAATATTTTAAACGTAGGAGACCCTAAAGATGGTGTCCTAGAGCTTTTAGCCAAGTTTTGAGATGAGGATGAGATGATATTTAATCAGATATTTAGTGGATGAATGACCATCTTTTACGGTATTGAAACCCTAGAGATGCTGTCAACGAGCTTTTAACCAAGTTTTGGGATTAGAATGAGAGGGTATTGAATCTTAGATTTAGTTGATGAATGATGGAGATTGAAAAAATAGAAAGTTTCTTATTTTAGAAACTTTATAAAACATCCATTTTTTAGACGTAGGAAACCCTAGATATGGTGTGAAAAAGCTTTTAGCCAAGTTTTGAGATGGGGATGAGATGGTAATGAATCTTAGATTTAGTTGATAAAGGATGAAGATTGAAAAAATAAAAAAGTTTCTTATTTTAGAAACTTTATAAAAACATCCATCTTTTAGACATAAGAGACCCTAGAGACGGTGTCGAGGAACTTTTAGCGATGATTTGGGATGAGGATGAGACGATGTTCAATCTTAGATTTAGTTGATGAAGGATGGGGTTTGAAAAAATAGAAATTTTTTATTTTAGAAACTTTAAAGAACATCATTCTTTTAGACGTCGGAAACTCTAGAGATGATGGCAACGAACTTTTAGCCAAGTTTTAGGATGAGAATGAGAGGGAATTGAATCTTAGATTTAGTTGATGAAGGATAGAGATTGAAAAAATAGAAGGTTTCTTATTTCTGAAACATTATAAGACGTCCGTCTTTTAGACATATGAAACGCTAAAGATGGTGTCAAGGAGCTTTTAGCCAAGTTTTGAGATGAGGATGAGATGGCATTTAATCTTTGATTTAGTTGATGAAGGATGGAGATTGAAAAAGTAGAAAGTTTCTTAGTTTAGAAACTTTACAAAATATCAATCTTTTAGACATATGAGACCCTAGAGACAGGTGTCAAGGAGCTTTTAGTCATGTTTTGGGATAAGGATGAGATGATATTGCATCTTAGATTTAGTTGACCAAGGATGGAGACTGAAAAAATAGAAAGTTTCTTATTTTATAAACTTTATAAAATATCTATCTTTTAGACATAAGAAACCCTAGAGATGATGTCAACGAGCTTTTTGCTATGCTTTGAGATAGGAATAAGAGGGTATTGAATCATAGATTTAGTTGATGAAGGATGGAGATTGAAAAAATAGAAAGTTTCTTATTTTAGAAACTTTATAAAACAAGAATCTTTTAAACTTAGTAAACCCTAGAGTTGGTGTAAAGGAGCTTTAAGCCATGTTTTGAAATGAGGATGAAATGGTTTTTAATCTTAGATTTAGTTGATGAATGATGGATATAGAAAAAATTGAAAGTTTCTTATTTTAGAAACTTTATAAAAAGTCCATCTTTTAAACATAGGATACCCTAAAGATGGAGTCAAAGGGCTTTTTCCCAAAGTTTGAGATGAGGATGAGATGGTATTAAATAATAGATTTAGTTTATAAAGGATGTAGATTGAAAAATTAGAAAGTTTCATATTTTAGAAATTTTATAATCATTCATCTTTTACACATAGGAGACCCTTGAGATGGTGTGAAGGGGTTTTAGCCAAGTTTTGGGTTGACGATGAGATGGTTTTGAATCTTAGATTGAGTTGATGAAGGATAGAGATTAAAAAAATATAAAGTTTCTTATTTTAGAAACTTTGTAAAACATCCATCTTTTAGACATAGGAAACTCTAGTGATGGTGTGAAGGAGCTTTTAGCCAAGTTTTAAAAAGAGAATGAGATGGTATTGAATCTTAGATTTAGTTGATAGAGGATGGAGAATGAAAAAGTAAAAAGTTTCTTATTTTAGAAACTTTATAAAACATCCATTTTTAAACAAAAGAGACCCTAGAGATGGTGTCAAAGAGCTTTTACCCAGGTTTTGGGATGATGATGAGATGGTTTAAATCTTAGATTAAGTTGATGAAGGATGGAGATTGAAAAAATAGAAAGTTTCTTATTTTAGAAACTTCATAAAACATCAATCTTTTAGACATAGAAAATCCTAGAGATGGTGTGAAGGGGCTTTTAGCCATGTTTCGAGATTAAGTGAGATGGTATTGAATCTTAGATTTTGTTGATCGGATGGAGGTTAAAAAAATAAAAAGTTTCTTACTTTAGAAATTTTATAAAACACCCAACTTTTAAACATAGGAGACCCTAAAGATGGTATCAATGAGCCTGTAGTCATGTTTTGAGACGATGATGAGATGGTATTGAATCTTAGATTTAGTTGATGAAAGATGGAGATTGAAAAAATAAAAATATTTTTTTTAGAAACTTTGTAAAACGTCCATTGTTTAGACACAGGAAACCCTAGAGATTGTGTCAATTAGCTTTTAGCCAAGTTTGGAGTTGAGGATAAGATGATATTGAATCTTAGATTTAGTTGGTGAAAGTTGGAGATTTTAAAAATTAAAAGTTTCTTATTTTAGAAACTTTGTAAAAGATTGATGTTTTATAAAGTTCTTAAAATAAGAAACTTTCTATTTTTTCATTTCACAACCTTTATAAACTAAATCTAAGATTCAATACCATCTCACCTTATCTCTAAACTTGGCTAAAAGCTCCTTAACACCATCTATACTGTTTCATATATCTAAAAGGTGTATGTATTACAAAGTTTCTAAAATAAGAAACTTTCTATTTTTTCAATCTCCATCATTCATCAACTAAATCTAAGATTCAATACCATCTTATCGTCATCCCAAAACTTGGCTAAAAGCTCATTGACACCATCTCTAGAGTTTCTTATGTCTAAAAGATGGATGTTTTATAAAGTATCTAAAGTAAGAAACATTCTATTTCTAAAATCTCCATCATTCATTAGCTATATCTAAGATTCAATACCCTCTCATTCTCAACCCAAAACTTGGATAAAAGCTCGTAGACATCATCTTTAGGGTTTCCTATGTCTAATAGATGGATGTTTTATAAAGTTTCTAAAATAAAAAACTTTCTATTTTTTCAATCTCAATCCTTTATCAACTAAATCTAAGATTCAATATCATCTCATCCTTATCTCAAAACATTGCTAAAAGCACTTTGGCACCATCTATGGGGTTTCCTATGTCTAAAAGATTGATTTTTTTAAAAGTTTCCAAAATAAGAAACTTTCTATTTTTTCAATCTCTATCATTTATCAACTAAATCTAAGATTCAATACCATCTAATCCTCATCCCAAAACTTGGTAAAAAGCTTATTGACACTATCTATAGGGTTTCTTATGTCTAAAAGATGGATGTTTTATAAAGTTCCTAAAATAAGAAACATTCTTTTTTTTTCAATCTTCATCCTTCATCAACTAAATCTAAGAATCAATACCATCTCATCATCATACCAAAACATTGCTAAAAGGTCCTTGACACCGTCTCTAGGGTATCTTATGTCTAAAAGATGGATTTTATTAAAGTATCTAAAATAAGAAACTTTCAATTTTTTCAATCTCCATTCTGTATCAACTAATTCTAGGATTTAATACCATCTAATCCTCATCTCAAAACTTGGCTAAAAGCTCCTTGACACAATCTATAGGGTTTCCTATGTCTAAATGATGGATGCTTTGTCAAGTTTTTAAAATTAGAAACTCTGTTATTTCAATCTCTATCTTTAATCAACTAAATCTAAGATTCAATACTATTTCATCCTCATCCCAAAAATTTGCTAAAAGCACATTTACACTATCTCTAAGGACAGGATGTCTAAAAGATTGATGTTTTATAAAGTTTCTAAAATAGGAAACTTTTTTATTTTTTCAATCTCTATCTTTCATCAACTAAATCGAAGATTAAGTACCCACTCATCCTCATCTCAAAACATAGCTAAAAGCTCGTTAACACCATCTCTACAGTTTCCTATGTCTAAAAGATGGATGTTTTCTAAAGTTTCTAAAATAAGAAACTTTCTCTTTTTTCAATCTCCATCATTCTTCAACTAAATCTAAGATTAAATATCATCTCATCCTCATCTCAAAACTTGGCTAAAAGCTCTTTGAGACCATCTCTAGGGTTTACTAAGTCTAAAAGATTGATGTTTTATAAAGTTTCTAAAATAAGAAACTTTTTTATTTTTTCAATCTCCATCATTCATCAACAAAATCTAAGATTCAATACAATGTCATCCTCATCTCAAAACTTGGCTAAAAGCTCCTTGACACAATCTCTAGGGTTTACTAAGTAAAAAAGATTGATGGTTTATAATGTTTCTAAAATACAAAACTTTTTTTTCAATCTCCATCCTTAACCAAGTGAATCTAAGGTTCAATACCATCTCATGCTAACCTCAAAACTTGGCTAAAAGCCCCTTGACACCATCTCTAAGGTTTACTAAGTCTAAAAGATTGATGTTTTATAAAGTTTCTAAAATAAGAAACTTTAATATTTTTCCAATCTCCAAACTTCATCAACCAAATCTAAGATTGAATACCATTTCATCCTCTTCTCAATACATAGCTAAAAACTCATTGACAGCATCTCTATGGTTTCCTATGTCTCAAAGATGGATGTTTTATAAAATTTATAAAATAAGAAACTTCCTATTTTTTTCAATCTCCATCCTTCATCAACTAAATCTAAGATGTAATACCATCTCATCCTCAATGAGCATTTAGCAAAGTTTTGAGATGAGGATGAGATGGTTTTGAATCTTAGATTTAGTTGATGAATGATGTAGATTGAAAAATATAAAGTTTCTTACTTTTGAAAATTTGTTAAACAACATTGTTTTAGACATACTAAATCCTAGTGATGATATCAACGAGCTTTCAGCCAATTTTTGAGATGAAAAAGAGAGGGTATCGAATCTTAGATTTAGTTAATGAAGTATGGAGATTGAAAAAATAAAAAGTATCTTATTTTAGAAACTTTATAAAACATCAATCTTTTAGACTTAGTAAGCCCTAGATATGGGGTCAAGGAGCTATTAGCCATATTTTGAGAAGAAGATAAGATGGTATTGAAACTTAAATTTAGTTGATGAATGATTGATATTTAAAAGTTATAAAGTTTCTTATTTTAGAAACTTTTTAAAACATCAATCTTTTAGACATAGTAAACCTTAGAGTTAGTGTCAAGGAGCTTTTAGCCAAGTTTTAAGATGAGGATGAAATGGTATTAAATCTTAGATTTAGTTGATCAAGGATAGAGATTGAAAAAATAAAAAATTTATTATTTTAGAAACTATATACCCTAGAGATGGTGTTAAAGTGCTTTTACCCAACTTTTGAGATGAGGATGAGATGATTTGAATCTTAGATTTAGTTGATGAAGGATGGAGATGGAAAATACAGAAAGTTTCTTATTTTATAAACTTTATAAAACATCCATCTTTTACACATATGAAACCCTATAGATGATGTCAACGAGCTTTTAGCCTAGTTTCGAGATGAGGATGAGATAGTATTAAATCAGAGATTTACTTGATAAGAGATGGAGATTGAAAAAATAAAAAGTTTCTTAGTTTAGAAACTTTGTAAAACATCCATCGTTTAGAAATTGGAGACCCTAGAGATTGTGCCAAAGGGCTTTTAGCCAAGTTTTGGGATGATGATGAGATGGTTTTGAATCTTAGATTTAGTTGATGAAGGAAGGAGATTGAAAAAATATAAAGTTTCTTATTTTAGAAACTTTATAAAACATTAATCTTTTAAACACAGAAAACACTAGAGATGATGTTAACGAGCTTTTAGCCAAGTTTTGAGATAAGGATGAGATGATATTGAATCTTAGATTTAGTTGATAAATGATGGAGATTGAAAAAATAGAAAGTTTCTTAATTTAGAAACTTTTTAAAACATCAATCTTTTAGACTTAGCAAACAGTAGAGATGGTGTTATGGAGCTTTTAGCGAAGTTTTGAGATAAGGATGAGATGGTATTGAATCTTAGATTTAGTTAATAAATGATGGAGATTAAAAAAATAGGAAGTTTCTTATTTTAGAAACTTTTCAAACATCCATCTTTTAGACATTGAAGACCCTAGAGATGGTGTAAATGTGCTTTTAGCAATGTTTTGGCATAAGGATAAGATGACATTGAATCTTTGATTTAGTTGATGAAGAATTGTGATTGAAAAAATAGAAAGTTTCTTATTTTAGAAACTTTATAAAATATCTATCTTTTAGACATAAGAGACCTTAGAGATTGTGTCATTGAGCTTTAAGCTAGGTTTTGGGATGATGATGAGATGGTATTGAATGGTAGATTTAGTTGATTAATGATGGAAATTTAAAAAATAGAAAGTTTCTTATAGTAGAAACTTTATAAAACATCCATCTTTTAATATAGGAAACCTTAGAGATGATGACAAATAGCTTTTAGCCAAGTTTTGAGATGAGAATGAGATGGTATTGAATCATAGAGTTTGTTGATGAAGGATGAACATTGAAAAAATAGAATGTTTCTTACTTTAGAAACTTTATAAAACATACATCTTTTACACATAGGAAACCTTTGAGATGGTGTCAATGAGCTTTTGGGCAAGTTTTGTGATTAGAATGAGATGGTATTGAATCTTAGAATTAGTTGATGAAGGATGGGGATTGAAAAAATAGAAAGTTCTTTTATTATAAACTTTATAAAACATCTATCTTTTAGACATATGAAACCCTAGAGATGCTTTGATAAGCTTTTAGCCAAGTTTTAAGATGAGGATGAGATGGTATTGAATCTTAAATTTAGTTGATAAAGGTTGGAGATTGAGAAAATATAAAGTTTCTTATTTTAGAAACTTTATAAAACATCAATCCTTTAGATATAGGGAACCCCATAGATGGTGTCAAGGACCTTTTAACCAAGTTTTGAGATGAGGATTAAATGGTATTGAATCTGAGATTTACTTGATCAAGGCTGGAGAATGAAAAAAGAAGAAAGTTTCTCATTTTATATACTTTATAAAACATCCATCTGTTAGATATAAGAGAACCTTGAGATGGTGTCAACGAGCTTTTAGCCAAGTTTTGGGATTATGATGAGAAACTTTATAAAACATCCCTCTTTTAGAAAGAGAAAATCCTAGAGATGGTGTGAAGGAGCTTTTAGCTAAGTTTTGAGATGATGATGAGATGATATTGAATCTTAGATTTAGGTGATGAAGGATGGAAATTGAAAAAATTGAAAGTTTCTTATTTTAGAAACTTTATAAAATATCCATCTTTTAGACATAGGAAAACCTAGAGATGGTGTCCAGGAGCTTCTACCTAAGTTTTGAGATGAGGATGAAATGGTATTGAAACTTGGATTTAGTTGATAAATGGTGGAGATTGAAAAAATTGTAAGTTGCTTATTTTTTAAACTTTATAAAAGATCCTTCTTTTAGATATACGTGACCCTAGGGATGGTGCTATTTTCTGGATGAGGATAAGATGATATTTAATCTTAGATTTAGTTGACGAAGAATAGAGATTGAAAAAATAGAAAGTTTCTCACAGTAGAAACTTTATAAAACATTAATCTTTTAGACATAAGAGACCCTAGGGATGGTGTGAAGGAGCTTTTATCCAAGTTTTGAGATGAGGATGAGATGGTATTGAACCTTATGTTTAGTTGATAAAGGATGGATATTGAAAAAATAGAAAGTTTCTTATTTTAGAAACTTTTTCAAACATCCATCTTTTAGACATAAGAGACCCTAGAGATGGTGTCAAGGAGCTCTTAGCCAAGTTTTGGGATGGCGATCAGAAACTTTATAAGACATCCATCTCTTAGACAGAGGAAACTTTAGAGATGGTGTGAAGGACCTTTTAGCAAAGTTTTGAGATGAGGATAAGATGATAGTAAATCTTAGATTTTGTTGATTAAGGATGGAAATTGAAAAAATAGAAAGTTTCTTATTTTAGAAACTATATAAGACATCCATCTTTTAGACATGGGAAAACCTATGGATGGTGTTAAGGAGCTTTTAACCAAGTTTTGAGATGATGATGAAATGGTATTGAATCTTAGATTTAGTTGATAATGGGTGGAGATTGAAAAAATTGTAAGTTGCTTCTTTTTGAAACTTTATAAAACATCCATCTTTTAAACATACGAGATCCTAGAGATGGTGTGAAGGAGATTTTAGCCATATTTTGGGATGAAGATAAGATGATATTGAATCTTAGATTTAGTTGACGAAGTATGGAGATTGAAAAAATAGAAAGTTTCATATATTAGAAACTTTATAAAACATTTATCTTTTAGACATAGGAGACCCTAGAGATGATGTCAATAATATTTTAGCCTAGTTTTGGGATGATGATGACATGGTGGAAAATCTTAGATTTAGTTGATGAAGGATGGAAATTGAAAAAATAGAAAGTTTCTTATTTTAGACACTTTAGAAAACATCCATCTTTTAGACATAGGAAACCCTAGAGATGAGGCAATGAGCTTTTAGCCAAGTTTTTGGATGCGAATGAGAGGGTATTGAATCGTAGGTTTAGTTGATGAAATACGAATATTGAAAAAATTGAAGGTTTCTTATTTTAGAAACGTTATAAAACATCCTCCTTTAACACAAAGGAAACCCTAGAGATGGTGTAAATGAGCTTTTAGCCGAGTTTTAAAGTGAGGAGGAGATGGTATTGAATCTTAGATTTAGTTGTTGAAGGATGGAGATTGAAAAAACAGAAAGTTTCTTATTTTAGTAACTTCATAAAACATCAATCTTTTAGACATAGGAAACCCTAGAAGATGGTGTAAAGGAGCTTTTAGCCAGGTTTTGAGAAGAGGTTTAGATGGTATTGAATCTTAGATTTAGTTAATCAAGGATGGTGATTGGAAAACTTGAAAGTTTCTTATTTTAGAAACTTTAAAAAAATTTCATCTTTTACACGTAGGAAACACTAGAGATGGTGTCTATGACCTTTTAGCTAAGTTTTGGGATGAGGATGAGATGGTATTGAATCTTAAATTTAATTGTTAACGGATAGAGATTGAAAAAATTAAAAGTTTTCTTATTTTAGTAACTTTATAAAACAACCATCTTTTAAACATAAGAAACCCTATAAATGGTGTCAATGAGCTTTTAGCCAAGTTTTGAGATGAGGATGAGATGGTATTGAATATTACATTTAGTTGATAAAGGATAGAGATTGAAAAAATAGAAATTTTTTAATTTTACAAACTTTATAAAACATTCATCTATTAAACATATGAAACCCCATTAATGATGTCAAGGAGCTTTTAGTCAAGTTTCGACATGAGGATTATATGGTATTGAATATTAGATTTAGTTGATAAAGGATGGGGATTTAAAAAATAGAAAGTTTTTTATTTTAAAAACTTTGTAAAACATCCATCTTTTAGAAATAGAAAACCCTAGAGGTGTTTTGAAGGAGCTTTTAGCCAAGTTTTGAGATGAGGATGAGATGGTATTAAATCTTTGATTTAGTTGGTGAATGATTGAGTTTGAAACAATAGAAAGTTTTTCATTTTAGAAACTTTTTAAAACATCTATCTTCTAAATATAGGAAACCCTAAGATGGTGTTAATGAGCTTTTAGCCAAGTTTTGATGAGGATTTGATGATATTGAATCTTAAATTTAGTTGATCATGGATACAAATTGAAAAAATAGAAAGTTTTGGATTTTAGAGACTTTATCAAACATCCACCTTTTAGACATAAGAAACCCTATAAATAGTGTTAAGGAGCTTTTAGCCAAGTTTTGAGACGAGGATGACATGGTATTTAATCATAGATTTAGAGAATGAATGATGGAGATTGAAAAAATTAAAAGTTTATTATTTTAGATACTTTATAAAATATTAATCTTTTAAACTTAGGAAACCCTACAGATGGTGTCAATGAGCATTTAGCCAAGTCTTGAGATGAGGATTAGTTGGTATTTAATCTTTGATTTAGTTAATAAAAGATGGAGATTGAAAAAATAGAAAGTTTATTATTTTAGAAACTTTGTAAAACATCCATCTTATGGACATAGGAGATCCTAGAGATAGTGTCAATGAGCTTTTAGCCAAGTTTTGATGAGGATTTGATGATATTGAATCTTAAATTTAGTTGATCATGGATACAAATTAAAAAAATAGAAAGTTTTGGATTTTAGAAACTTTATCAAACATCCACCTTTTAGACATAAGAAACCCTATAAATAGTGTTAAGGAGCTTTTAGCCAAGTTTTGGGACGAGGATGACATGGTATTTTATCATAGATTTAGAGTATGAATGATGGAGATTGAAAAAATAGTAAGTTTATTATTTTAGATACTTTATAAAATATTAATCTTTTAGACTCAGGAAACCCTACAGATGGTGTCAAGGAGCTTTTAGCCAAGTCTTGAGATGAGGATTACTTGGTATTGAATATTTGATTTAGTTGATAAAAGATGGAGATTGAAAAAATAGAAAGTTTATTATTTTAGAAACTTTGTAAAACATCCATCTTTTGGACATAGGAGATCCTAGAGATAGTGTCAATGAGCTTTTAGCCAAGTTTTGATGAGGATTTGATGATATTGAATCTTAAATTTAGTTGATCATGGATACAAATTGAAAAAATAGAAGGTTTTGGATTTTAGAAACTTTATCAAACATCCACCTTATAGACATAAGAAACCCTATAAATAGTGTTAAGGAGCTTTTAACCAAGTTTTGAGACGAGGATGGCATGGTATTTAATCATAGATTTAGAGTATGAATGATTGAGATTGAAAAAATAGAAAGTTTATTATTTTAGATACTTTATAAAATATTAATCTTTTAGACTTACGAAACCCTACAGATGGTTTCAAGGAGCTTTTAGCCAAGTCATGAGATGAGGATTAGTTGGTATTGAATCTTTGATTTAGTTGATAAAAGATGGAGATTGAAAAAATAGAAAGTTTATTCTTTTAGAAACTTTGTAAAACATCCATCTTTTGCACATATGAGATCCTAGAGATAGTGTCAATGAGCTTTTAGCCAAGATTTAAGATAAGGATGAGATGGTATTGAATCTTAGATTTAGTTGAAGAAACATGGAGATTGAAAAAATAGAAAGTTTATTATTTTAGAAACTTTATAAAACATCCATCTTTTAGACGTAAGAAACCCTAAAGATGGTGTGAATGAGCTTTTAGCCAAGTTTGGTGATGAGGTTGCAATGGTATTGAATCTTAGAATTAGTTGATTAAGTTTTTTATTTTAGAAACTTTATAAAACATCCATCTTTTAGACATATGAATCCTTATAGATGGTGTCAAGGAGGTTTTAGCCGTGTTTTGAAATGAGGATTTGATGGTATTGAAGCTTAGATTTAGTTGATCAATGATGGAGATTGAAAAAATAGAAAATTTCTGATTATAGAAAATTTATAAGACATCAATCTTTTTGACATAGGAAACCCCATAGATGGTGTCAATGAGCTTTTAGCCAAGTTTTGAGATGAGGATTAGATGGTATTGAATCTGAGATTTAGTTGATCCAGGATGGAGAATGAAAAAATAGAAAGTTTCTTATTTTATAAACTTTAGAAAACATCCATCTTTTAGACATAAGAGAACCTAGAGATGGTGTCAACGAGCTTTTAGCTAAGTTTTGAGATGATGATGAGAAACTTTACAAAACATTCATCTTTTAGAAAGAGAAAATCCTAGAGATGGTGTGAAGGAGCTTTTAGCCAAGTTTTGAGATGAGTGTGAGATGAGATTGAATCTTAGATTTAGGTGATGAATGATGGAAATTGAAAACATAGAAAGTTTCTTATTTTAGAAACTTTATAAGACATCCATCTTTTAGACATATGAAAACCTAGAGATGGTGTCAAGGAGTTTTTATGAAAGTTTTGACTTGAGGATGACAAGGTACTGAAACTTGGACTTAGTTGATAAAGGGTGGAGATTGAAAAAAATTGTAAGTTGCTTATTTTTGAAATTTTAAAAAAGATCCATCCTTTAAACATACGTGACCCTAGAGATGGTGTCAAGGACCTTTTAGCCATGTTTTGGGATGAGTATAAGATGATATTGAATCTTAGAATTAGTTGACGAATAATGGAGATTGAAAAAAATTGAAAGTTTCGTATAGTAGAAACTTTAGAAAACATTAATCTTTTAGACATAAGAGACCCTAGAGATGGTGTGAATGAGCTTTTAGCTAAGTTTTGAGAGGAGGATGAGAAGGTATTGAACCTTACATTCAGTTGATAAATGATGGAGATTGAAAAAATAGAAAGTTTCTTATTTTAGAAACTTAATAAAACATCCATCTTTTAATCATAAGAGGCCCTAGAGATGGTGTCAAGGAGCTCTTAGCGAAGTTTTGAGATGATGATCCGAAACGTTATAAAGCATCCATCTTTTAGACAAAGGAAACCCTAGAGATGGTGTGAAGGAGCTTTTAGCAAAGTTTTGAGGTGAGGATAAGATCATATTGAATCTTAGATTTAGTTGATTAATGATGGAAATTGAAAAAAAAAAGAAAGTTTCTTATTTTAGAAACTATATAAGACATCCATCTTTTAGACATAGGAAAACCTAGAGATGGTGTTAAGGAGCTTTTAACCAAGTTTTGAGATAAGGATGAGATGGTATTGAATCTTAGATTTAGTTGATAAATGGTGGAGATTGAAAAAATTGTAAGTTGCTTATTTTTTAAACTTTATAAAACATCCATCTTTTAAACATACGAGACCGTAGAGATGGTGTGAAGGAGATTTTAGCCATGTTTTGGGATGAAGATAAGATAATAATGAATCTTAGATTTAGTTGATGAAGTATGGAGATTGAAAAAGTAGAAAGTTTCATATATTAGAAACTTTATAAAACATTCATCTTTTAGACATAGGAGACCCTAGAAATGGTGTCAATGACCTTTTAGCCAAGTTTTGGGATGATGATGAGATGATATAAAATCTTAGCTTTAGTTTATTAAGGATGGGGATTGAAAAAGTAGAAAGTTTCTTATTTTAAAGACTTTAGAAAACATCCATCTTTTAGATATAGGAAACCCTAGAGATGACGTCAAGGAGCTTTTGGCCAAGTTTTGGGATTAGAATAAGAGGGTATTGAATCTTAGATTTAGTTGATGAAGGATGAATATTGAAAAAATAGAAAGTTTCTTATTTTAGAAAACTTATAAAACATCCAGCTTTTACACATAAGAAACCCTAGAGATGGTGTCAATGAGCTTTTAGCCAAGTTTTAAGATGAGGAGGAGATGGTATTGAATCTTAGAACTAGTTAATGAAGGATGGAGATTGAAAAAATAGAAATATTCTTGTTTTAGAAACTTTATAAAACATCAATCTTTTAGACATAGGAAACCCTAGAGATGGTGTAAATGAGCTTATAGTTAAGTTTTGAGAAGAGGTTTAGATGGTATTGAATCATAGATTTAGTTAAACAAGGATGACGATTGGAAAAATAGAAAGTTTCTTACTTGAGAAACTTTAAAAAGCTTTCGTCTTTTAGACGTAAGAAACCCTAGAGATGATGTCAATGAGCTGCTAGCTAAGTTTTGGGATGAGGATGAGATGGTATTCAATCTTTGATTTAATTGAGAAAGGATAGAGGTTGAAAAAATTAAATGTTTATTATTTTAGAAACTTTATAAAACAACCATCTTTTAAACATAGGAATCCCTAGAGATGGTATCAATGAGCTTTTAGCTAAGTTTTGAGATGAAGATGAGATGGTGTTGAATCTTAGAGTTAGTTCATAAAGGATGGAGATTGAAGAAATTGAAATTTTTCTGATATTAAAAACTATATAAAACATCCATCTATTAAACATATGAAACCCCATTGATGGTGTCAAGGAGCTATTAGGCAACTTTTGAGATGAGGATTATATGGTATTGAATATTAGATTTATTTGATAAAGGATAGAGATTGAAAAAATATAAAGTTTTTTATTTAAGAAACTTTGTAAAATATCCATCTTTTAGACATAGGAAACCCTTGAGATGTTTTGAAGGAGATTTTAGCCAAGTTTTGAGACGATGATGAGATGGTATTTAACCTTAGCTTTAGTTGGTGAAGGATTGATATTGAAAAAATAGAAAGTTTCATAGTTTAGAAACTTTACAAAACATCTATCTTTTAAACATAAAAAACCCTAGAGGTGGTGTCAATGAGCTTTTAGCCAAGTTTTGAGATGAGGATTAAATGGTATTAAATCTTAGATTTTTTTATCACAGATAGAAATTGGAAAAATAGAAAGCTTCGAAGTTTAGAAACTTTATAAAACATCTACCTTTTAGACATAGGAAACCCTATAGATGGTGTGAATGAGCTTTTATCCATCCTTTGGGATGAGAATGACATGGTATTGAATCTTAGATTTAGAATATGACGGCTGGAGATTGAAAAAATAGAAAGTTTATTAATTTAGAAGCTTTATAAAACATTAATCTTTTAGAGTTAGAAAACCCTACTGTAGACACCCCATTTTGATTGTACCCTGAGCCTCCCGTGTTTGAACAAAAATCCAACCAAATCAATGAGTTAGCATCCCAAACTTCACCCTAAGCTTGGTTAGGGCCCCACTAAGGTTCCTGCAAAATTTCGTCAAAATCCGAGCGCGTTTGCCTAGCGAACGAGCCGAGGTAAGTGTCGTAGTATAAGCTGGAAAAGGGGGTGATTTTATCTTGAAAGGGGGCGAAATTATCCTGGAAAAGACGAATTTGGGGGCACAAAAAAGACACGACTCCTTCGTGCGCTTATCAAAGTTTGCGCAACTGCGCGCCAATCGTAAATAGTTGTGCCATTATCATTTTCCTATTTTTCCTATAAATATGATCTTAATTTCATTTTAAAAAGAAAAAAAAGAAAAAAATTTCAGAGAGAGGAACCAAGAGCTTGAGAGATTTTTCCCAAACCCGATCCAAGCTTCATCTTCTCCGGCGTATACACCGGAGCTCCAGCCGGTCAATTCGCACCACCGATCCACCTTCCTTCACTTCTAATACCTTTGCAGATCTTCACCTTATCTCTTTTTCATTCATTTTCCTTCTCTTGAAACCCTATTTTTTCCCTTTCTTCACCGTTAGATCTAATCGGAATCCGGCCATTTCTCCGGTCAGCCATACTCTAAGCTTCTTCTTCATACTATTTTTTTTCTCCATTTATAGGCTACTTCATCATTAGTTTTTTTCCTTTGCTTCATTCGAACCCTAAGAGCTTTAGATCTGGGGTTTTGTCCTTTAAACCCTAATCTTCACCCTCATTACTTCTTCTCCGATGATTTTTTGCAGAAATCCAGCTAGAAATTCTCCTTCTAGCCGTAGAAACCCTAGATTTAAAGTTTCTAAGTCTTGTTTTACCTAATCTTTGGATGAGACCCTCATTTAAAGTCTCGTGGCAGTAGATTCGAGATTTCTAGGCATTTTTTAGTGATTTTTACCTTGATTTTCTTGCTAGAATTAGAAGATCTCTAATCTTGCAAATTGATTCAACATTTTGATTCAAATTTAATTCAAGAAGAAAGAAAAAGATAGCAAGATTTCAGGTAAGTAAATAGTTTTGTATTTTATCTTCTATAATGCTTGATCTATATATATATATATATATATATATATATATTTAGAAAAATACTCAATCGAGTGCAGTAGAAGTTGTTAATGTGAGATCTGTGCTTGGAATTGATTTTGTATTGATTTTGATTTGAAGATTCATGATTCTAATTGATCTTATGATAGGAGATTATATTTTGATCATTTTTTTATGAGAAATTCATGAAAACTGTTGTTTGCAAGCATATGTTTTCATTCCTCTGTTTTGAACATTATATGAACTGAAATAGATGTTTTTGGAATATTATTCTTCCTATTGTTGTTAGTGTATTTGAATTTCAATTGTGACTTTTCTTTTATTTGAACTTGGAATTGAAAATATTTCTTCTTAGGCTGAATATTCAATTTTATGGAGGGATATTGGTAAATTTTGCTTGTGAATTATTGTTGTATGTGTAAAAGATTAGGTTTAAGGTTATTTGGTCTATCCTTGAGTGAATGATGATAATAAGAGTATGAAGTGTATCATGTCTGTTTACTGATTTTTATTTTTATTTTTATTTTATTTTTTAAGTATTTCTTATTCTGTGGAATATGTAAGCCCATATTATTTTCATGACAGCTTCAGCTGATACAGTTGAGCCTAAGCTGGGATATCTTGAACCATTATGTTTTTCTTTAATAGGGATACTAAAATGAGGTGTTGTGTTTCTATCAATATGCTGGGATTATTTGAGAATTGTCATTCTATTATATAATTATTCATACTGATAAATTTGTATATTTGAAAGAGATTTCGGTATCATATTTGTATCTGTAAATCAAGTGATCATTTGAGATTTTTTAGCCTGGTGTTTAGTCATGCGCATTTCAGGTTGTGCTCTGGATAGTTAGTATAATTAGTTTACACATGTAGTATTTTATAAGATCCCGTGCAAGTTTTTGGACTTTTTAGGAATTAAAAGGCTAGCCATTTTAATGGTTATTGAAACAAGCATGCTTCTTACTTACGAACTAGGCATTGGTTTGATGGTTGTTTGAATGATAGATGGATCTTGGTTTCCATTTTCTGTCCCTCTCTCTTTGTTTAAGTCACAATATTACCTTATATGGGTTGGTGTCATTAATTATGATTACTTATCATGACTTACTCTTGTTTAATTATTTGGAAGGTATACTAGTCTAGCTATGTTTTGGACTATCATTTTAGCAAGAGTACAAAATAGAATGAGTTATTGGTCTCTTGTTGAATGCCTGATGGTGCTTATGCTGACTCTTTTTATTAATGCTTTGATGTCAATGCTATTATGTTAAAAAGGTCATGGGGAAAAGTTGGTTATTATTTGTCTCGAGCACATAGTGTTTGTACATAGGGGTTGAACCTTGTCATTTTGCTTTCATGCCTTGAGTGCATGTCTTTAATGTTGAGGAGGAGTAAAGGAATAAACCAATTGTTATTAAGGGAAGTGACTGTCAATAGTATTATTATTATTATTTTTTTAACTAGGGGACGGTCAAGATAAAGTAGAGTTTTTTTTATGTGAACTTCAACACTTTGCATTTTGGATATAATTTGTAACCTTAGTATCTTTTTTTAATTCAAATGTATGATGACACTTGCTAATGGCAACCATCTCCTTAATAATGGCAGTCCCCATAATGCCTCCGTTACTTGCATATTGTTGTGTGTGCACCTGTGCCTGTTACATACTTACATTGCAATGAACCAAGAGGGTCTTATTGCAAAGTACTGCTATACACATGTATGTTTAGCTAGTCCATTTATGTGGTGAATATGCAACGATAACTATGCTGCAGAAAGCACACCATTGGATAATCTCAACTTTCGGACCAGTGGCCTTATCTGTTGAATGTGGACTTTTGGCCTTCTGTCTTTAAATCACCTGTTTGAAGGCCCCAGGGACTTTATGAAGTTTGTGAAGTCTGTGTGAACCTATCTTATAAGTTCCTGAATAAACATTTTGAGGATAATTGATCCTTAAGGTTGCTGGATTCCTTGAATGGGCAATTCGAAATGGTTTCATAGCTTTCATCAGATGAAGGTAATGTCTTTGAAGTGGCACCTTGCTTTGTTGCAGCTATTGTGTTGAGGGCACTTAACCCTCCTTTGTGTCGATCGACTGTCCAACAGTATGCCCATTTGGACATATAGACACTGTACATTATATGATATAGTTGTATGTGTGAATGCAGACGCATAAAAAAATGGTGTTGCTCAAGAGGCGATGAATAATACCATCAGCAGGGCAAGTTAAACTAGGCTGAACCGGAAGCAAGGCAGATTTTAGGAGTCCCCGAGGGGGCATCTTGGGAGGAGATATTACAGAAGTACGACACATTGTTTGAGAGGAATGCCAAGCAAGGTAATTTTCACCTTCAATCAAAGGTTCATAGGGCCAAGGAATGTTTAGAAGCTGTGTACCAAGGGACTTAATAATGGCAGCCCCCATACCCTTGATATTTGCAGTTCCACTACCCCTCCAGCTCAATCTCTTCATAGATTTAGTTTTTTCTCTTTATTTTAAGTACTCTTTAGTCATTGGAGAAGGAAGAAAAACAAATATAAAAGTGTTGGCCTAAGCGTGTTTGTGGACATTTATAAAGTGCTACTAATTTAGAAGAGTTCATTTGTCCACCATGGCATATATTTTACAAGCACTAAAAGTTCGGTTCGGTCATTGAGCTGCAATAGTTTGTTATTGAGTTGTATACCTACAAAAATGAGTCATTGGTTTATAAATGTTCATTACCTGTATTTACTAGTATTATATGTGTAGTTTGTCATAATAGAATGCTTTATTTTCTATATTATAAATTTAGGAATTTAAACTCCAACAGAATTAATGAAAATGAGATTTTCTTTTAGGCTGAAATAGTTCATTATATTTAGGGATTCTTTGAATTTCCACATGAGTTCGAGTCACTTACAGGGAGTTGGAAGTAGTTAATAATGACTTCATGGTGAGCAGTTGAATGATAAGTATATTTTGCATTAAGCTAGTTTAAATATTATGATATGTGAATTAGAGCTGATGTTCACATTGTTGTTATGCTAAATTGTTTGAATAGTCTAGTAGAATAAATTGGAATTGATTTTAGAATCAACTGAGTAAAGAATATATCAGGATATTGTGTTGGATTGGTCAAAATCATGATGATTTGATACTGTTATTTAATATGGTAATGCAGCTCAGTTTATGTAATTTTTCAGGTTAATATGTGTGTAAATGATTACTTTCATTCAATTGAAGTCATCACCTTTAGTGATAAATAGTGAAATGCGGTTAATTGTCGATCTATTTTAAAAGAAAATTGTCTTTAAAGATAAGGAAGTTTATATTTACATCTTTAGGTCTTTCTAAATTTGTATAATCCATAGGTCTTTATTCTTTCTTTTCATTCCTCTAGGAGACTTAGTCCTTTAGAAATGTTCTTAATTATCTGTTCTTTTCTTCATGGCAAGGGTGATAATGCGCTAGCCCAAGCCTATCCTTAGGGGACTTGCACAGTCTGAATAGCACTCCCCTCCTTTTGTTTTAAAACTTGCTCCATCTTTTGAATACCTTTGAAACATTAGGAGCCTTATCATTGCAAGGGTGATGAAAGAGTCATCTAGAGCCCCTGTTTAGGGAGACAAGCTATGTCTCGTGCAGAGAAAATCATACATTTCGAAGACAAGCTTTGTCTCATTAGCGAGTCATACATAGGAGACTACCCAAGTCTCAAATAGAACATCTCCTTTAGGTTAAAGACAGACTTGGTCTGTTAAAAACCGTACCCATCTTGTCTTTGCAAGGGCAATGGAGCCCATCTCTGTGTTTAGGAGACTAGCCTAGTCTCACTAGCACCCTTCTTATCTTCTCTTCTTTTAGGAGACTAGCCTAGTCTCATTGGCACTCCCCTTTTAGGTTTGTGCATTAAGAGTCAGTCCTTTCGTATAGGAGTCAGTCCTTTAGCATAGGATGTCTGTCATTAGCTAGAGAGTCCGTCTTTCAGGAGTCTATCCTATCATCATAGGGGTTAGGATTCTTTCCAACCTCTCGTCAAGTCATGTGATTTCTTATCCGCTCCTGCAAGGTATAGGATGTTGTCCAACCCTTGCAGAGTTATTATTCTTTTTCATTCCCCCGCAAAGCATAGGATGCTGTCCGACCTTTGCGGGATATCAGGAGTCTTGTCCTGCCCTTATGATGATAGGATTCTGTCATCTCGTGTCAAAAATAACAAAAACATTTCAAAATCCAAAAATCTTAAAAATCTTGAGTCATTCAGAATAGTTAGGAAATTCTATTCCGAACTACATTGGCTTGATCCCTTTCAACAGGGTACGTAGTGCAGCTTGGGATTCATATCCCAAGTCCAGCCACACTTTAAAAAAAATAATAAGCATTTCAAATTTTCAAAAAATGCAAAAATTCTTCAAAACCTTTTCAAAAATATCCTCCCCTAGAGTTAGGAGTCTGTTCTAGCCGTTTGGGTGTTTTAGAGTTAGGAGTCTGTCCTAATTTGTATTGATATGGTGTGTCATGTCGTGTGAATGTCCCTAGAGTTAGGAGGCCTCGAGTCGATCGGTTAGACACTTAGTCGAACCGATGGCTAGACTAGGAAGCATATAGTCAGCCCATGGTTTTCTTTAGGATGCATAGCCTAGTTACACATATGATGTAGGGCCCACCTGCATTAGCTTAAGGCTAATCAACTTGCATTAGTTAGGGCATATAGAGAGTCCTAAAAATTACAATTCAATTGAACGTAAGCAATTGTGCAAAAAGCTTTAAAAATCAGTCGAGTCTAGTGGATCAAGTCTAGGATAGCGGTTCTAGATGGTTAGGCATCGTAGTTTAGAATAGGTCATCGAACTACGTTGACTCCGATTCTTCCCGAGGCCGGGATACGTAGAGCAGCTGGGATGGAGGCCATCTTGGTCCGAGTCAATGCATTAGAGTTTTAGGATTCATTTTGTCCAGTCATGTATAGAATTAAATTGTGTTGTGTGTTTTGCTGTGTTTTCTTACTTTCATGTACAGATCCTATACTTTTAGTTGTAGCATGCATGTGTTTGCAAACCAGAACTTAGACACCAATTAGGTATGACACTCATAACCTAGCTATTCTGAGGCGACACTATTTTCATTTCTTTTATGTGTGCTTATTATTCATCTCCGAGACCTGTGTGATTAGGTAGACGTCTTCTCGGAGATATTCGTTCTCATTTCATATGACTTTCGCCCAAAACTCTTCAAAATTAATAAGTAAATGGCATAAGAGATCAGGTGCTTGCACTTGGGCGGATGAGGTGCTCTTTAGACCTTCCAAATTCGTAACCAGGCACGAACCTTATTTTATATCTCTGGTTATCCGTTGCAACAGAGCATAGTATGGGATCCTTGGCCCACTTCCTTGGATGACGACTCTTCTTTGTTTAAGGTACGCCTCGAATCTGGGCTAGTATCTGAATCGAGAGGTATCTCACCTTTTATCGCCACTCATGCTGTGAGGGGCATTTCATTCTTTCGAGAGTTCCTTGGTAGAGCTCTCCATTCACGTGGATGATCCTGAGACTCGTGTGGGGCTCGTCCCCCTGCCTCTCTCGGATCGGGGTCCACACCTACATATGGTGTCAAGGAGCTTTTAGTCAAGATTAGAGATGAGGATTTGTTGGTATTGAATCTTAGATTTAGTTGATAAAGGATGGAGATTGACAAAATAGAAAGTTTATTATTTTAGAAACTTTGTAAAACATCCATCTTTTGGACATAGGAGATCCTAGAGATAGTGCCAATGAGCTTTTAGCCAAGTTTTGAGATGACGATGAGATGGTATTGAATCTTAGATTTAGTTGAAGAAGGATGGAGATTGGAAAAGTAGAAAGTTTCTTATTTTAGAAACTTTATAAAACATCCATCTTTTAGACGTAAGAAACCCAAGAGATGGTGTGAAGGAGCTTTTAGCCAAGTTTGGTGATGAGGTTGCAATGGTATTGAATCTTAGAATTAGTTGATTGAGTTTCTTATTTTAGAAACTTTATAAAACATCCATCTTTTAGACATACGAAACCCTATAGATGGTGTCAAGGAGCTTTTAGCCATGTTTTGAAATAAGGATTTGATGGTATTGAAGCATAGATTTAGTTGATCAAGGATGGAGATTGAAAAAATAGAAAATTTCTTATTATAGAAAATTTATAAGACATCAATCTTTTAGACATAGGAAACCCAATAGATGGTGTCAATGAGCTTTTAGCAAAGTTTTGAGATGAGGATTAGATGATATTGAATCTTGGATTTAATTGATCAAGGGTGGAGATTGAAAAATTGAAACTTTCTTATTTTAGAAACTTTATAAAAATACATATTTTAGACAACGGAACCTCAGAAATAGTGTGAAAGAGCTTTGAGCCAAGTTTTGAGATGAACATGAGATAATATTTAATCTTAGATTTAGTTGATTGAGGATGGAAATTGAAAATATTTAAAGTTTTTTATGTTAAAAACTTCATAAGATATCCATCTTTTAGACATAGGAAAACCTCGAGATGGTGTTAAGGAGCTTTTAGCCAAGTTTTGAGATAAGGATGAGAACGTATTTAATCTTAGATTTAGTTGATAAAAGATGGAGATTGAAAAAATAGAAAGTTTCTTATTTTAGAAACTTTTTAAAACAGCCATCTTTTAGATATAGGAAACCCTAGAGATGGTGTCATGGAGCTTTTAACCAAGTTTAGGGATGAGAATCAGAGGGTATTGAATCTTAGAATTAATTGATGAAGGATAGAGATTGAAAAAAATAGAAAGTTTGTTATTTTAGAAACTTTATAAAACATCAATTTTTTAGACTTAGTAAACCCTAGATATGATATAAAGTTGCTATTAGCCAAGTTCTGAATTGAGGATGAGATGGTTTTGAATCTTAGATTTAGTTGATGAATGATGGAGATTGAAAAAATAGAAAGTTTCTTATTTTTCAAACTTTATAAAACATCCATCCTTTAGACGTCTGAAACCCTAGAGATGGTGTCAATGAGCTTTTAGCCAAGTTTGGATGAGATGGTATTTAATCTTAGATTTAGTTAATGAAAGATGGAGGTTGAAACAATAGAAAGTTTCTTATTTTAAAAGGTTTATAAATTATCAATCTATTAGACTTAGTAAACCCAAGAGATGGTGTGAAGGAGCTTTTAGCTAAGTTTTAAGATGATGATGAGATGGTATTGAATCTTAGATTTAGTGTATGAAGGATGGATAATGAAAAAATAGAAAGTTTCTTCTTGTAGAATTTTTTTAAAATATCTTTCTTTTAGACAATAAAAACTGTAGAGATAGTGTGAAGGAGCTTTTAGCTAAGTTTTGAGATAAGGATCAACGAGCTTTTAGCCATGTTTTGAGATGAGGATTAGATGGTATTGAATCTTAGATTTAGTTGATTAAGGATAGAGATTGAAAAAATAGAAAGTTTCTGATTTTAGAATATTTATAAAACATCAATCTTTTAGACTTAGTAAACCCTAGAGATGGTGTGAAGGAGCTTTTAGCCAAGTTTTGAGATGATGATGAGAGGGTATTGTATCTTAGATTTAGTTGATTAAACTTGGAGATTTAAAAAATAGAAAGTTTCTTATTTTAAAAACTTTATAAAACATCAATCTTTAAGACATAGGGAACCCTAGTGATGGTATCAAGGAGGTTTTAGCCATGTTTTGATATGAGGATGAAATGATATTGAATCTTAGAATTTGTTGATAAAGGATGAAAATTGAAAATAGAAAGTTTCTTATTATAGATTTTAGAAACTTTATAAAACATCCATCTTTTAGACATAAGAGACCCTAGATAATGTGTCATGGTGCGTTTAACCATGTTTTGGGAAGAGGATAAGTTGATATTGAATCTTAGATTTAGTTGATAAAGGATGGAGATTGAAAAAATAGAAAGTTTCCTGTTTTAGAAACTTTATAAAACAATAATCTTTTAGACATAGGAAACCCTTGAGATGGTGTTAAGGAGCTTTCAGCCAAATTTTGAGATGAGGATGGAATGATATTGAATCTTAGATTTAGTTGATAAAGGATGGAGATTGAAAAAATAGAAAGTTTCTTATTTTAGAAACTTTATAAAACATCCATCTTTTAGACATAGGAAAAGCTCCATGTCATCCTCATCTTAAAACTTGGCTAAAACGTCCAAAACTTTCTATTCATTCTTTATACGACACCCATCTTTCAGACTTAAGAAACCATAGAGATGAGTCAAGGCGCTTTTACCCAAGTTTTAAGATGAGATTGCGAGGGTAATGAATCCTAGATTTAGATGATGAAGGATGTAGATTGAAAAAATAGAAAGTTTCTTCTTTTAGAAACTTTATAAAACATCCATATTTAGATATATGAATTCCTAGAGATGATGTCAAGGAGCTTTTAG
Source organism: Tasmannia lanceolata (assembly GCF_043159265.1). NCBI lineage: Eukaryota > Viridiplantae > Streptophyta > Magnoliopsida > Canellales > Winteraceae > Tasmannia > Tasmannia lanceolata. The sequence goes on along the minus strand of NW_027518713.1, from coordinate 3,741,394 downwards.
ACAAGTTTTGAGATGACGATGAGATGATATTGAATCCTAGATTTAGTTGATTAAGGATAGAGATTAAAAAAAATAAAAAGTTTCTTATTTTGAAAACTTTATAAGACATCTATCTTTTAGACATAAGAAACCCTATAGATGTTGTGTAGGAGCTTTTAGCCAAATTTTGGGATAAGGATGAGATGAAATTGAATCTTAGATTTAGTTGATGAAGGATGGAGATTGAAAAAATATATAGTTTCTTAGTTTATAAACTTTATAAAATATCAACCTTTTAGACATAGGAAACCCTAGAGAATATGCGAAGCAGCTTTTAGTCAAGTTTTGAGAAAATGATGAGGTGTTATTGAATCTTAGATTTAGTTGATAAAGGATGAAGATTGAAAAAATAGAAAGTTTATCATTTTGGAAACTTTATAAAACATCCATCTTTTAAACATAGGAGAACCTAGAGATGGTGTTAAGGAGCTTTTAACCATGTTTTGGGATTAGGATGAGATGATATTTAACCTTAGATTTAGTTTATGAAGGATGGAGATGGAAAGAATAGAGAGTTTCTTATTTTAAAAAGTTTATGAAACATCAATCTTTTAGACAAAGGAGACCCTAGAGATGGTGTCAATGAGCTTTTAGTCAAGTTTTGGGGTGATGCTGAGAAGGTAATGAATGTTATATTCCGTTGAGGAAGGTGGAGATTGAAAAAATAAAAAGTTTCTTAATTTAGAAACTTTATAAAACATACATCTTTCAGACATAGGAAACCCTATAGATGGTGTCAAAGAGCTTTTAGCCATGTTTTGGGATGAGAATGAGAGGGTATTGAATCTTACATTTAGTTGATGAAGGATAGAGATTGAAAAAGTAAAAAGTTTGTTATTTTAGAAACTTTATAAAACATCATTTTTTTAGACTTTATAAACCCTAGAAATGGTGTAAAGTTGTTATTAGCTAGGTTTTGAAATGCGGATGAGATGATATTGAATCTTAGATTTAGTTGATAAATGATGGAGATTGAAAAAATAGAAAGTTTGTGATTTTACAAACTCTATGAAACATCCATCCTTTAGACATAGGAAACCTTAGAGATGGTGTCAACGAGCTTTTAGTTAAGTTTTGAGATGAGGATGTGATGGTATTAAATCTTAGATTTAGCTGATGAAGAATGGAGATTGAAAAAAAAATAATTCTTATTTTAGAAATTTTATAAAATATCATTCTTTTAGACTTATTAAACCCTAGAGAAGGTGTAAGTGAGCTTTTAGCCAAGTTTTAAGATGCTGATGAGATGATATTGCATCTTAGATTTATTTGATGAATGATGGAGATTGAAAAAATAGAATGATTCTTATTTTAAAAATTATATAAAATTTCTATCTTTAAGACATATATAAACCTAGTGATAGTGTCAATGAGCTTTTAGCCTAGTTTTGAGATGATGATGCAATTGTATTGAATCTTAGATTTAGTTGATGAAGGATGGAGATTGTAAAAACATCCATCTTTTAAACACAGAAGACTCTAGAGATGGTGTCAAGGAGATTTTAGCCAAGTTTTGGGATGACGATGAGGTGATTTTGAATCTTATGTTTAGTTGATAAAGGATGGAGATTAAAAAAATAGAAAGTTTCTTATTTTAGAAAGTTTATAAAACATCCATTTTTTGACATAGGAGACCCTAGAGATGGTGTCATTGAGCTCTTAGGCAAGTTTTGGGATGATGATGAGTTGGTTTTGAATCTTAGATTTAGTTGATGAAAGATGGAGATTGAAAAAATAAAAAGTTTCTTATTTTAGAAACTTAATAAAACATCAATCATTTAGACATAAGATACCCTAGAGATGATGCCAACGAACTTTTAGCCAAGTTTTGAGACTAGGATGAGCTGGTATTGAATCCTAGATTTAGTTGATAAAGGATGGATATATAAAAAATAAAAAGTTTCTGTTTTTAGAAGCTTTATATAACATCCATCTTTTAGACATAAAAAATCCTAGAGATGGTGTCAAGGTGCTTTTAGCCAAGTGTTGAGATGAGGATGAGATGGTATTGAATCGTAGACTTAGTTGATAAAGGATTGAGATTGAAAACCTAGAAAGTTTCATATTTTAGAAATATTATAAAACATTAATATTTTAGACTTAGTAAACCTTAAAGACTGTGTGAAGGAGGTTTTATCCAAGTTTTAAGATGAGGATGAGATAATATTGAATCTTAGATTTAGTTGATGAGGGATGGAGATTGAAAAAATAAAAAATTTCATATTTTCGAAATTATATAGAATATCTATCTTTATGACATATAAAACCTTAGAGATAGTGTTAAGGAGCTTTTAGCCAAATTTTGGTATGAGGATGCGATGCTATTGAATCTTAGATTTAATTAATGAATGATGGAGATTGTAAAGAAAGTTAATGAGTGATATTAACTCTTAGATTTAGTTGGTGAAGGATGAAGATTGAAAAATATAAAGTTTCTTATTTTGGAAACTTTATAAAACATCCATATTTTAAGCATAAGACCCCTTAGATATGGTGTGAATGAGCTTTTAACCATGTTTTGGGATGAGGATAAGATGATATTTAATCTTAGATTTAGTTGACGAAGGAAGGAGATTGAATAAATAAAAAGTTTCTTATTATATAAACTTTATAAAACATTCATCTTTTAGACATAGGAAACCATAGAGATGGTGTAAAAGAGCTTTTAGCCAAGTTTTGAGATGATAATGAGAGGGCTTAGATTTAGTAGGTTAAAGATGAACATTGAAAAAAAAAGTTTCTTACTTTAAAATTTTTATAAAACATCCATCTTTTAGACATAGGAAACCCTAGAGATGGAATTATGGAGCTTTTAGCGACTTTTGAGATGTCGATGAAATGATATTAAATCTTAGATTTAGTTGATGAAGGGTGGAGAAACTTTCTAAAATATTAAATCTTATTTTAGAAACTTTATAAAACATCAATCTTTTAGACTTAGTAAACCGTAGAGATAGTGTCAAGGAGCTTTTAGCTATGTTTTAAGATGAGGATGAGTGGGTACTGAATCTTAAATTTAGTTGATGAAGGATGGAGATTGAAAAATTAGAAAGTCTCTGATTTTAAAAACTTTAGAAAACATCCATCTTTTAGACATAAAAGACCCTAGAGATGGTGTCAAGGAGCTTTTAGCCATGTTTTGGGATGAGGATATGATGATATTGAATTTTAGATTTAGTTGATGAATGATGGAGATTGAAAAAATAGAAAGTTTCTTACTATAGAAACTTTATAAAAAATCCAACTTTTAGACATAGGAAACCCTAGAGATGGTGTGAATGAGCTTTTAACTAAGTTTTGGGATGAGGAAGAGATGGTATTGAATCTTAGATTTAGTTGACGAGATTGAAAAATATAAAGTTTCTTATTTTAGAAAATTTATAAAAGATCTATCTTATAGACGTAGAAAACCCTATAGATGGTGTCAAGTTGCTTTTAGCAAACTTTTGAGATGAGGATTAGATGGTTTTGAATCTTAGATTTAGTTGATCAAGGATGGCGATTAAGAAAATAGAATGTTTCTTATTTTAAAAACTTTATAAAACAACAATCTTTTAGACATAGGAAATCTCATATCAACTAAATCTTAGAGATGGTGTCAATGAGCTTTTAGCTATGTTTTTAGATGAGGATGAGATGATATTGAATCTTTTATTTAGTTGATGAAGGATGGAGATTGAAGTAATAAAAAGTTTTTTATTTTAGAAACTTATAAAACATTCATCTTTTAGACATACGAAACCCTAGAGATGATGTCAAGGTGCTCTTAACCAAGTTTTGGGATGATGATGAGATGGTACTGACTTGTGGATTTAGTTGGAGAAGGATGGAGATTGAAAAAATAGAAAGTTTCTTATTTTAGAAGCTTATAAAACATTCATCTTTTAGAAAAAATATAGATGGTGTCAAAGAGATTTTAGCCAAGTTTCAGGATGAGAATGAGAGAGTATTGAATCTCAGATTTATTTGATGAGGGATGGAGATTGAAAAATCGAAAGTTTCGTATTTTAGAAACTTTATAAAACATCATTCTTTTAGACATAGGAAACCCTAGAGATGATGTCAACGAGCTTTTAGCCAAGTTTTGACATAAGAATGACAGAGTACTGAATCATAAATTTAATTGATTAAGAATAGAGATTGAAAAAATAGAAATTTTCTTATTTTAGAAACTTTATAAAAATCCATCTTTTAGACATAGAAAATCCTAGAGAAGGTGACAAGGAGCTTTCATCCAAGTTTTGAGATAAGGATGAAATGGTATTGAATCTTAGATTTTGTTGATAAATGATGATGATTGAAAAAATAGAAAGTTTCTTATTTTATAAACTTTATAAGACATCCATCTTTTAGACATAGGAAACCCTATAGATGGGGTCAAGGAGCTTTTAGCTCAGTTTTGAGTTGAGGATGAGATGGTATTGAATCTTAGATTTATGTGATAAACGATGAAGATTGAAAAAATAGAAAGTTTCTTATTTTAGAAACTTCATAAAACATCCATCTTTTAGACATAAAAAATCCTAGATATGGAGTCAAGGTGCTTTTAGCGAAGTTTTGGGATGAGGATGAGATGGTATTGAATCGTTGATTTAGTTGGTGAAGAAAGGAGACTGAAAAATAGAAAGTTTATTATTTTTAGAAACTTTATAAAACATCCATCTTTTAGACATATGAAACCCTAGAGAAGATGTCAAGTGGCTTTTAGGCAAGTTTTGGGATGAGGATGAGATGGTATTTAATCATAGATTTAGTTGGTGAAGGATGGATATTGAAAAATAGAAGGTTTCATATTTTAGAAACTTTAGAAAACATCCATCTCTTAGACATAGGAAACCTTAAAGATGGTGTGAAGGAGGTTTTATCTATGTTTTGAGATGCGGATGTGATGATATTGAATCTTAGATTTAGTTGATTAAGGAGTGAGATTGAAAACAAAAGTTTCTTGATTTTAAAAACTGTATAAGACATCAATCATTTTGACATATGAAACCCTACAGATGGTGTGAGGGAGCTTTTAGCTAAGTTTTGAGATGATGATAAGTTGGTATTGGATCTTATATTTAGTTGACATATGATGAAGATAGAAAAAATAGAAAGTTTCAAGGTGTGAAGGGGCTTTTAACCATGTTTTGGGATAACGAGGAGATGATATTGAATCTTAGATTTAGTTGATGAAGGATGTGAATTGAAAAAATAGAAAGTTTCTTCTTTTAGAAACTTTATAAAACTTCAGCTTTTAGACATATGAAAACCTAGAGATGATGTCAACGAGCTTTTAGCCAACTTTTGCGATAAGAATGAGAAGATACTAAATCATAGATTTAGTTGATTAAGTTTGGAGATTGAAAAATAGAAACTTTCTTATTTTAGAAAATTTATAAAAATCCATCTTTTAGACATAGGAAACCCTAGAGATGGTGTCAAGGAGCTTTTAACCAAGTTTTCGGATGACGATGAGATGGTAATGAATCTTAGATTTAGTTGATGATGGATGGAGATTGAAAAAATAGGAAGTTTCTTATTTTAGAAACTTTATAAAACAACAATCTTTTAGACATAGGAAACCCCATATCAAAACTAAATCTTAGAGATGGTGATAAGGAACTTTTAGCTATGTTTTGAGATGTGCATGAGATGATATTGAATCTTTGATTTAGTTGATGAAGGATGGAGATTGAAATAATAGAAAGTTTCTTATTTTAGAAACTTATAAAACATCCATCTTTTAGACATAGGAAACCCTAGAGATGGTGTCAATGTGCTTTTAGCCAAGTTTTGGGATGCTGATGGGATGATATTGAATCGTAGATTTAGTTGGTGAAGGATGGAGAGGTAAAAATAGAAAGTTTCTTATTTTAGAAACTTTGTAAAACAACCATCTTTTAGAAATTGGAAACCCTAGAGATGGGGTCAAAGATCTTTTAGCTAAGTTTTGAGATGATGATGAGATTACAGTGAATCTTTGATTTAGTTGATGAAGGATGGAGATTGAAAAAATAGAAAGTTTTTTATTTTAGAACCTTATAAAACATCCATCTTTTAGACATATGTGACCCTAGAGACAGTGTCAAGGGGATTTTAGCCAACTTTTGGGATGAGAATGAGAGAGTATTGAATCTCAGATTTAGTTGATGACGGATGGATATTGAAAAATAGAAAGTTTCTTAGGTTAGAAACTTTATAAAACATCCATCATTTAGAAACATCCATCTTAGTTTAGAAACTTTATAAAACATCCATCATTTAAACATAGGAAACCCTTGAGATGATGTCAACGAGCTTTTATCCAAGTTTTGGGATAAGAATGAGAGGGTACTGAATCATAGATTTAGTTGATTAAGTATAGAGAATGAAAAAATAGAAAGTTTCTTATTTTATAAACTTTATAAAAATCCATCTTTTAGACATAGAAAATCCTAGAGATGGTGACAAGATGCATTTACCCAAGTTTTGAGATTAGGATGAGATGGTAATTAATCTTAGATTTCGTTGATAAAGTTTAGAGATGAAAAAAATAGAAAGTTTCTTATTTTAGAAACTTTATAAGACATTCATGTTTTAGACATAGGAAACCCTAGAGATGGGGTCGAGGAGCTTTTACCTTAGTTTTGAGATGAGGATGAGATGGTATTGAATCAAATTTAGTTAAGAAGGGAAACGGATCAAACCTCACTAAATGCCTTAAACTTCATGATCTTCAATTGAAAATGGCTTGGAAGCAAAAGAAGAAGAAAACCCTAGGAGAAGACACGAAATGGCGGGAGTAAAAATGAAACAATGAAAATCTATTTAAAGCAGTTTTCGATCGTCGCGGTCGACCGGGCTATCGCGGTCACCCGCTGTGACGCTACTGTCCGTTTTTATTTTTCACTCGCGACCATCCACGGTTGACTGGGTACACGCAGTCGTCCGCAGCGACGCTGCTGTTCATTTTTCAATTTTGTTCATATTGCCTTCCGCGGTCGCCCTCCGAGGCTCGGTCGATCGCCACTCCCCTGTTTTCAATTTCTTGATATTTTTCAAGGGATTTTGTGAAAAAATCAATTTTCTCCTATTTTTCTCGCATTCAAGGGATTCTAATGAACATGTAAACTCGATCCCTAGGCTATGTGAGAACTCCTAAAAATTCATTTATATTTTTCTATCATTTAAGCTCAAATGGATGAATGGACATATGTTTTCAATAAGTCCCTTTTTTTTATGCACTAGATGAATTTTGCTAGATACACAATATGATATATGTTGATCTATATCTAGCAATGTTTGACATGTTAGTTCATCTAAATGTGGATGCTAAGTGCATATTTGTGTGTTTTTGTACTTAAATGGATTTTTCTAAAAGATTTTCAATGAAGTACAAGCATAGTCTAGAAAAGTATTTTCTTATTTTCTACATAGACTATGAGATGAATATGATGTAATCATATAGCTCAATAATCAAAGATGCATTCTATTAAATACATGACTAATGATATGCATCTATGCTTGATTATAAAATGATATATCTTTAAAGCATGAATGATCAAGATACAATGAATGCAACATTGAAATAGAATCTAGAAAGAATTCATATGATATAACAATAAAAGCACAACCCCATATATTAATAATTTTAAATAATGAGTTGAGTGGGGGATTTTGGAACCCAAATCCATTTGGTTCCAATCAATTTTGTGTGTGGGAGTGTATCTTTTCTTATCCACACCAACTTTCTTGATCTCATAAATCTAAGCCTACACCTAGATTTGTGATGCCCTAATCTACCACAATATGAACATGAATAAGTGTGGGTAGATGAGGAGCAATAAGAACCACAAGAATATATATGATGACAAAGATATTTGTCCTTTTCTTCTTGTATTTTTTGGTTCTTCATAGAGAGTTCTTTATTAACTAATTTAATCTCAATTAATTAACTTTCAAAGCAATTTGTTTGTTTAGATAAATTAGCTTTTAATTTTTCTTCATTTAAATTCTTGTTTGTGATTTCAAGGCTTTCCTTTTCTTTTCCATGACCAATGCGCTTTTTAGTTAGGTCATCATTTTTGTTTATCAAGATTTGCTCAAATGACTTAATTTTTCATTTCTTTTCAAACAATCATTAATTTTTAATTTCAAATTTTCAATTTGTTTTTCTAAATCGGAGAATGAATGTTTGAAAGAATTTTCCTTTGCAAAAGATTTTTGTTGATTATCTTTTTGTTCAACAACAGTATTTTTATCATTTAAAAAGAGAGTATCATTTTTCTCATAAAAATTTTCAAGATTAGTCCAAATATCTTTTGCCATTGAACATGATGAAATTTTCTCAAAAGCATTGGGACATAGTCCACAACATATTATAATAATAGCTTTATAATTTAATGAAAATAATTTTGCATCATTTTTAGTGCATTCCCTTGGAATAGAAAATCCCCTTTCAATAACATCTAAGATGTCAAAGTCTATGGATTTGAGATAGGCAAGCATTTTAATTTTCCAACCTCTAAAATTTGTTCCATAAAAAAATGGAGGAATTATAGTGGATTGACCTAGCTCATATTCCATCGGATTGTCACGAATCTTTATCGCTTGTAGATTTTAAATTTTAAAACTCTCTTTAAGAACCTAAGCTTTGATACCAAGTGAAATACAAGGTGACAACCCAAGAGGGGGGTGAATTGGCTAATTAAAAATTTTGGTCTTAATTAATTGGATTTCTAAAATCAATTTACCAATTAAGCTTTAACATGTTTAACCCTTGATCAATTAATAGAGATATTAAGAGTTAGGGTTTGGATGTTACTTTAAGCATGCATTCACTAACCCTTGTTTGATTAAAACATAGATACAAGTTGGGTTAGAAATTACCAATCACCACAATGTGCAAATGAGAAGGAGAAGAAGAAAGCATCCACAAGGCACAAGATTTATACTGGTTCGGTCACAACTTGACTTACTCCACTCTTTCAAGTTTTCCTCCTTGGGATTCTTCACTAACCACTAAGATTCTTCAAAGGGCAAATCTCAAAGCCTTACACCAACTCCTTCTTCAAAGGGATCACACCCTTTTCTGCACGAAGCTTTTCCGAGGACACCTTCCTCGTACACTTGATTTACCTTTCTTTCCGGGCCAAATCGGAGATCCTCAAAAATAGAATGAAGAAATAGAAATAAACAAACTCTCAATGCCTCTTGGTAGGCGGATTACAAAGTTGGAAGCTCACAAACTCTCCAAAGAATATATACAAATGTAAAGCCTATGGAGATCCTCTTGATAGAATGTAAAAATGCAAATTCAAAGAGGTTTAACCTTTCATATAAAAGTTTTGGTTCAAGAAGATGGGATTTATCTTGACAAAGGTTATGTAGAAAGGTTTGGATAATGTATATATAGCCCACAAGAAAATATGACCGTTTGGGGGTAAAACTGTAATTTACAGGATTGAAAAAGTCAACATGCGAAAGCCCCAACGGATCTATTTTCCAGTCGTGGCGGTCGACTGAGGCACGACGGTCGCCCACCCTTATCGGGCTCTTAATTTGAAATTCAAAATTCATACCGGCGCAGTCGGTCGACTGGCGAGGGCTTACTGTTTGAATTTAATTTTCGTTCAAAACACTATCGCAGTCGACCGGACCAATGGAGGTCGACCGCCCACACCATACTGGATTGTTGCTGTTTTGAACAGAAATGTATCTGCGGTCGCCCGGCTTGACTCGGTCGACCGGCCCGATAAATTTCGAGATAACCTGGATTTCTAGGTTCCATCCCGCGGTCGTCCAGCATAGCCCGGTCGACCGGCCCTGAGTGAAATTTCATTTTAACTTTAAAATCCAGGTGCTTTTGAGCTATGGTCTTTGGGCTTTAGTCCAAGGTTTTCAAACACATTTTTGGGTGTGTTGATGGTTTTCAAAGATGTAGAATGTTAAGTATAAAAATAATTTTGAAAACCTTTTGAAAGTGCATTTTATATAAAATCAAGAGGACTCCAAATACATTCTAAAAATAAAAACCTTGAGTCTTCTTGGAATGTCTTAGCTCCTTTGTACTTTCTTGGACTTCATCGGCTTGAGTGAACATTTTGACCTTGTCTTGGCTCTTGTGATATCCTCCAATCTTCACTACATGATGTGAGGTGCATGAGGTGTCACCAATGACTTGTGCAACTCCAAGCTTCTTCTTGACACTTGCTTAGGAACTTGTGAGATCTTCATGATGAGCTTCTTTACTTGAGCATCTTCAAATGAGGATGACTCAAAAGTAGGCGCAAGCTCTTGGTTCCTTTAATCCTTGATCCACAAGTCATGTGTTGTGTAATGGCGATATAGCATATCAAATTCATGTGTAAAGCACAACATCTCAAAGCAACACATTAGTCTAAAAATGCTAATCAATTTGTGTTTGCTAGCATCAAAACAAGAAGGTAAGGTGAATGTTTTAGCCAAGTTTTGGGATGAGGATGAGATGGTATTGAATCGTAGATTTTGTTGGTGAAGGATTGAGATTGAAAAATAGAAAGTTTTTTATTTTATAAACTTTATAAAATATCCACCTTTTAGACATAAGAAACCAAATAAATGGTGGCAACGAGCTTTTAGCCAAGTTTTGAGACGAGGATTAGATGGTACTAGATTTTAGATTTAGTTGATTAAGGATGGAGATTATAAAATGGAAAATTTCTTCTGTTAGAAACTTTATAAAACATCAATCTTTTAGACATAGGAAACCTCATAAATGGTGTGAAGGAGCTTCTAGCTAAGTTTTGATATGAGGATTAGATGGTATTGAATCTTTGATTTATTTGAACAAGGATGGAGATTGGAAAAAAAGAAAGTTTCTTATTTTAGGAACTTTAGAAGACACCAATATTCTAGGCATAGAAAACCCTAGAGATGGTGTGAAGAAGCTTTTAGCCAAGTTTTGAGATGAGACTGAGGTGGTATTGAATCTTTGATTTTGTTGATAAATGATGAAGATTGAAAAAATAGAATGTTTTTTATTTTAGGAACTTGGTAAAACATTCATCTGTTTGAAATTAGAAACCCTAGTGATGATGTCAACGAGCTTTAAGCCATCTTTTGGGATGAGAATAAAAGGGTATTGAATCTTAGATTTAGTTGATGAAGGATGGAGATTTAAAAATTAGAAAGTTTCTTATTTTAGGAATTTTATAAAACATCAATCTTTTAGACATAGAAAACCCTAGAGATGGGGTCAAGGTGCTTTTAGCCAAGTATTGGGATGAGGATCAGATTGTATTGAATCGTAGATTTAGTTGGTGAGGATGGAGATTGAAAAATATAAAGTTTCTTATTTTAGAAACTTTATAAAATATCTAACTTTTAGACATAGGAAACCCTATAGAAGGTGTGAAGGTGCTAATAACTAAGTTTTCATATTAAGATGAGATGATATTGAATCTTTGATTTAGTTGATGAAGGATGGAGATTGAAAAAATAGAAAGTTTCTTATTTTAGAAACTTTATAAGACATCCATCATTTAGACATAGGAAACCCTAGAGATGGGTCAAGGAGCTTTTAGCTAAGTTTTGAGATTAAGATGAGATATTATTGAATCTTAGATTTAGTTGATAAATGATGAAGATTGAAAAATAGAAGTTTCTTATTTAAAAAACTTTATAAAACATCTATCATTTTGACATAAGAGACCTTAGAGACGGTGTTAAGGAGCTTTTACCAATGTTTTGGGATGATGATGAGATGATATTGAATCTTAAATTTAGGTGATAAAGGATGGAGATTGAAAAAATAGAAAGTTTTTTATTTTAGAGACTTTTTAAAATATGAATTTTTTAGACTTAGTAAACTCTAGAGATGGTGTAAAGGAGGTTTTAGCCAAGTTTTGTGATTAGGATGAGATGGTATTAAATCTTAGATTTTGGTTATAAAGGATGGAGATTGAAAACATAGAAAGTCTCTTACATTAGAAACTTTATAAAATATCCATCTTTTAAACATGAGAAATCCTAGTAATTGTGTCAATTAGGTTTTAGCCAAGTTTTGAGATGAGGATGAGATGGTATTAAATCTTAGATTTAGTAGATAAAGAATGGAGATTGGAAAAATAGAAAGTTTCTTATTTTATAAACTTCATAAAACAACCATATTTTAGACATAAGAGACCCTACAGAAGTTGTGGAGGCGCTTTCAGCCTAGTTTTGGGATGATGATAAGATGGTTTTGAATCTTAGATTTAGTTGAGCATGGACGGAGATTGAAAAAATAGAAAGTTTCTTATTTTAAAAACTTTAAAAAACTTCTATCTTTTAGACATAGGAAACCCTCACGATGATGTCGACGAGGTTTTAACCAAGTTATGGGATGAGAATGAGAGGGCATTGAATCTTAGATTTAGTTGATTAAGGATGGCGATTGAAAAAATAGAAAGTTTCTTATTCTAGACACTTTGTAGAACATCAGTCTTCTAGACTTAGTCAACCCTAGAGATGGTGTGAAGGAGCTTTAAGCAAAGTTTTGAGATGAGGATGGGATGGTATGAAATCTTAGATTTCGTTGATGGAGGAGGATGGAGATTGAAAAAATTGTAACTTTCTTATTTTAGAAACTTTATAAAACATCCGTCTTTTAGACGTAGGAAATTCTAGAGATGGTGTGAAGGAGCTTTTAGCAAAGTTTTGAGATGATGATGAGATTATATTGAAACTTAGATTTAGTTGATTAAGGATGGAGACTAAAAAAATAAAAAAATTCTTATTTTAGTAACTTTATAAGACATCAATCTTTTAGACATATGAACCCCTAGATATGGTGTCAAGGGGCTTTTAGCCAAGTTTTGAGATGAGGATGAGAGGGTATTGAATCTTAGATTTAGTTGATAGATGAGGATGAGATGATATGGAATCTTAGATTTAGTTTATGAAGGATGGAGATTGAAAAATTAGAAAGTTTCTTATTTTAGAAACTTTCTAAAATATCAATCGTTCAGAAATAAGAAACCCTATAGATGGTTTCAAGGTTCTTTTAGCCAAGTTTTAGAATGAGGATGAGATGGTATTGACTCGTAGATTTAGTTGGTGAAAGATGGAGATTGAAAAATAGAAAGTTTCTTATTTTAGAAACTTTATAAGACATCCATCTTTTAGACATAGGAAACTCTAGAAATGGGGTGAAGGAGCTTTTAGCTCAGTTTTGAGATGATGATGAGATGCTATTGAATCGTACATTTAGTTGATAAATGATGAAGATTGAAAAAATTGAAAGTTTCTTATTTTAGAAACTTTATAAAACATCTATCTTTTAGACATTGGAAACCCTAGAGATTATGTCAACGAGATTTTAACCAAGTTTTAGGATGAGAATGAGAGAGTATTGAATCTTAGATTTAGTTGATGAAGGATGGAGATTGAAAAAATAGAAAGTTTCTTATTTCAAAAACTTTGTAAAACATCAATCTTTAAATCTTAGTAAACCTTAGAGATGGTGTCAAGGTGCTTTTAGCAAATTTTTGGGATGAGGATGAGATAATATTGACTCGTAGATTTTGTGGGTGAAGGATTGAGATTGAAAAATAGAAAGTTTCTTTTCTTATAAACTTTATAAAACATCTACCTTTTAGACATAAGAAACCCAATAGATGGTGTCAACGTGCTTTTAGCCAAGTTTTGATATGAGGATTAGATGGTATTGAATTTTAGATTAAGTTTATCAAGGATGGAGATTGTAAAATGGAAAGTTTCTTATTTTAGTAACTTTATAAAACATCAATTTTTTAGACATAGGAAACATCATAAATGATGTGAAAGAGCTTTTAGCTGAGTCTTCAGATGAGTATTAGATGATATTGCATCTTTGATTTATTTGAACAAGGATGGAGATTGAAAAAAAAGAAAGTTTCTTACTTTAGAAACTATATAAACAACCATCTTTAAGACATTAGAAACCCTAGAGATGGTGTCAAGGAGCTTTTAGCTAAGTTTTGAAAATTGGCTGAGATGGTATTGAATCTTAGATTTAGTTGATAAAGGATGGAGATTGAAAAAATAGAAAGTTTCTTATTTTAGAAACATTGTTAAACATCCATCATTTAGAAATAAGAAACCCTAGTGATGATGTCAACGAGCTTTAAGCCATGTTTTGGGATGAGCATATGAGGGTATTGAATCTTAGATTTAGTTGATGAATGATGGAGATTGAAAAATTAGGAAGCTTCTTATTTTAGGGACTTTATAAAACATCAATCTTTTAGACATAAGAAACCCTAGAGATGGAGTCAAGGTGCTTTAAGCAAAGTTTTTGGATGATGATGAGATGGTATTGAATCTTAGATTTAGTTGGTGAAGAATAGAGATTCAAAAATATAAAGTCTCTTATTTTAGAAACTTTATAAAACATCAATCTTTTAGACATAAGAAACCCGGGAGATAGTGTGAAGGAGCTTTTAGCTAAGTTTTGAGAAGAAGATGAGATGATATTTAATCTTTGATTTAGTTGATAAAAGATGGACATTGAAAAAATAGAAAGTTTCATATTTTAGTAACTTTTTAAAACATCCATCATTTAGAAATAAGAAACCTTAGTGATGATGTCAACGAGCTTTAAGCCATGTTTTGGAATGAGGATATGAGGGTATTGAATCTTAGATTTAGTTGATGAAGGATGGAGATTGAAAATTTTGAAACCTTCTTACTTTAGGAACTTTATAATACATCCATCTTTTAGACATAGGAAACCCTAGAGATGGAGTGAAGGTACTTTTAGCCAACTTTTAGGATGAGGATGAAATGGTATTGAATCGTAGATTTAGTTGGTGAAGGATGGAGATTCAAAAACATAAAATCTCTTATTTTAAAAACTTTATAAAACATTCATCTTTTAGACATATGAAACCCTAAAGATAGTGTGAAGGGGCTTTTAGCTAAGTTTTGAGATGAAGATGAGATTATATTGAATCTTTGATTTAGTTGATTAATGATTGAGATTGAAAAAATAGAAAGTTTTTTATTTTAGAAACTTTATAAGACATCCATCTTTCAGACATTTGAGACCCTAGGATGGGGTCAAAGAGCTTTTAACTAAGTTTTGAGATGAGGATGAGATGGTATTGAATCTTAGATTAAGTTGATAAATGATGAAAATTGAAAAATAGAAAGTTTCTTATTCTAAAAAGTTTATAAAACATCCATCTTTTAGACATAGGAGACCTTAGAGATGGTGTGAATGAGCTTTTAGCCCTATTTTGGGATGATGATGAGATGATATTGACTCTTAGATTTAGTTGATGGAGGATGGAGAATGAAAAAATAGAAAGTTTCTTATTTTAGAAACTTTATAAAACATTAATTTTTTAGACTTAGTAAACCCTAGAGATGGTGTCAAGGAGATTTTAGCCAACTTTTGAGATTAGGGTGAAATGGTATTAAATCATAGATTTAGGGTAAAAAGGATGAAGATTGAAAAACTAGAAAAGTTTCTTATTTTAAAAACTTTATAAAACATTAATTTGTTAGACTTAGTAAACCCTATACATGGTGTCAGGAGCCTTTAGCCAAGTTTTGAGATTAGGGTGAGATGGTATTAAATCTTAGATTTAGGTTTTAAAGGATGGAGATTGATAAAAATAGAAAGTTTCTTATTTTAGAAACTTTATAAGATATTCATCTTTTAGACATCTGAGACCCTAGAGATGGGGTCAAGGATCTTTTAACTAAGTTTTGAGATGAGGATGAGATGGTATTGAATCATAGATTAAGTTGACAAATGATGAAAATTGAAAAATAGAAAGTTTCTTATTCTAAAAACTTTATTAAACATCCATCTTTTAGACATAGGAGACCCTAGAAACGGTGTGAATGAGCTTTTAGCCCTGTTTTGGGATGAGGATGAGGTGATATTGACTCTTAGATTTAGTTGATGAAGGATGGAGATTGAAAAAATAGAAAGTTTCTTATTTTAGAAACTTTATAAAATATTAATTTTTTAGACTTAGTAAACCCTTGAGATGGTGTCAAGGAGATTTTTGCCAACTTTTGAGATTAGGGTGAGATGGTATTAAATCATAGATTTAGGGTATAAAGGATGGTGAATGAAAAACTAGAAAAGTTTCTTATTTTATAAACTTTATAAAACATTAATTTGTTAGACTTAGTAAACCCTAGACATGGTGTCAAGGAGCCTTTAGCCAAGTTTTGAGATTAGGGTGAGATGGTATTAAATCTTAGATTTAGGTTATAAAGGATGGAGATTGAAAAACTAGAAAGTTTCTTATTTTAGAAACTTTATAAAATATTCATCTTTTAAACATGTGAAATCCTAGAAATGGTGTTAATGAGCTTTTAGCCAAGTTTCGAGATGAGGATGAGATGTTATTGAATTTTAGATTTAGATGATAAAGGATGGAGATTGAAAAAATAGAAAGTTTCTTATTCTAGAAACTTTATAAGACATCAATCTTTTAGACTTAGTAAACCTTATAGATGGTGTCAATGAGGTTTTAACCGAGCTTTGAGATGAGAATAAGAGGGTATTGAATCGTAGAATTAGTTTTGAATGGAAACTGAAAAAATTGAAAGTTTCTTATATTAGTAATTTTATAGAACATCTATTTTTTAGACAATGGAAACCCTAGAATTAGTTTTGAATGGAAACTGAAAAAATTGAAAGTTTCTTATATTAGTAATTTTATAGAACATCTATTTTTTAGACAATGGAAACCCTAAAGATGATGTCAACGAGGTTTTAACCGAACTTTGGGATGAGAATGAGAGGGTATTGAATCTTAGAATTAGTTGATGAAGGATGGAGATTGAAAAAATAGAAAGTTTCTTATTCTAGAAACTTTATAAGACATCAATCTTTTAGACTTAGTAAACCCTATAGATGGTGTTAAGGAGCTTTTAGCCTAGTTTTGAGATGAGGATGAGATGGTATTGAATCTTAGATTTGGTTGATGAAGGATGCAGATTGAAAAAATAGAAAGTTTCTTATTATGAAAACTTTATAAAACATCAGTCTTTTAGACATAGGAAACCCTATAGATGTTGTCAACGAGCATTTAGCCAAGTTTTGGGATGGGAATGAGAGGGTATTAAATCTTAGATTTTGTTGATAAATGATGGAGATTGAAAAAATAGAAAGTTTCTTACTTTACAAACATTATAAAGCATCCTTCCTTTAGACATAAGAGAACCGAAAGACGGTGTCAAGGAGCTTTTAGCTGTGTTTTGGGATGAGGATGAGAAGATTTTGAATCTTAGATTTAGTTGATTTAAGATGGATATTGAAAGAATAGAAAGATTCTTATTTTAGAAATTTTGTAAAACATACATCTTTCAGACATAGGAAACCCTAGAGATGATGTTAACGAGCTTTAAGCCAAGTTTTTGGATGAGAAGTAGAGGGTACTGAATCATAGATTTAGTTGATGAAGGATGAAGATTGAAAATTAGAAAGTTTCCTATTTTTGTAACTTTCTAAAACATCAATCTTTTAGACATAAAAAACCCAAGAGATGGTGTTAAGGTTCTTTTAGCCAATGTTTAGGATGAGGATGAGATGGTATTGAATCGTAGATTTAACTGGTGATGGATGGAGATTGAAAAATAGAAAGTTTCTTATTTTAGAAACTTTATAAAACATCTATCTTTTAGAAATAGAAAATCCTAGAGATGGTGTCAATGAGCTTTTAACTAAGTTTTGAGATGAGGATGAGATGATATTGAATCTTTGATTTAGTTGAGAAAGGATGGAGATTGAAAAAATCAAAAGTTTCTTATTTTAGAAACTTTATAAGACATCCACCTTTTAGACATAGGAAACTCTAGAGATGGGGTTAAGGAGCTTTTTGCTCAGTTTTGAGAATAGGATGAGATTGTATTGAATCTTAGATTTAGTTGATAAATGATGAAGATTGAAAAAATAGAAAGTTTCTTATTCCAAAAACTTTGTCAAACATCAATCTTTTAGACTTAGTAAACCTTAGAGAAGGTGTCAAGGGGCTTTTAGCCAATTTTTGGGATGAGGATGAGATGATACTGACTCATAGATTTTGTTGGTGAAGGATTGCGATTGAAAAATAGAAAGTTTCTTAATTTATAAACTTTATAAAACATCCACCATTTGGACATAGGAAACCCAATAGATGGTGTCAACATGCTTTTAGCCAAGTTTTGAGATGAGGATTAGATGGTATTGAATTTTAAATTTAGTTGATCAATGATGGAGATTGTAAAATGGAAAGTTTTTTATTTTAGTAACTTTATAAAACATTAATCTTTTAGACATAGGAAACCTCATAAATGGTGTGAAAGTGCTTTTAACTGAGTCTTGAGATGATGATTAGATGGTATTGAATCTTTGATTTATTTGAACAAGGAGGGAGATTGAAAAAAAAAGAAAGTTTCATACTTTAGAAACTATATAAAACAACCATCTTTAGGACATAAGAAACCCTAGAGATGGTGTCAAGGAGCTTTTAGCCAAGTTTTGAGATTAGGCTGAGATGGTATTGAATCTTAGATTTGGTTGATAAAGGATGGAGATTGAAAAAATAGAAAGTTTCTTATTTTAAAAACATTGTTAAACATCCATCATTTAGAAATAAGAAACCCTAGTGATGATGTCAACGAGCTTTAAGCCATGTTTTGGGATGAGCATATTGATGAGACATAAATACGGCACCGCCCCCTTTGCTCGACACGTGTCACCCATGCACTACCAGAGCCCCGCCATCATGAAGAAAGGCGTAGGGAAACGGCAAGGTAGCTCAACCACGACATGTGTCACCTTCTCGTCTTCCAAAACTCATCATCACAAATTGCGGAAGGGATTATCCTACCAAAGCCATGCGCGCCGTCCGGACAGAGGGACGGCCAAATCCTACTAAGGAAGATTTTCTCTCCATAATGATGAAGAGGCCCACACGCCACCCTTTAAAAGGGAGGCAAGGGAAAGAAGAAGGGGATCGATCTTTTTTTCTTACTCCTCACAGAAACAACCGAAAAAAGAGGCAGGACTACGACAGAGGAGGCTAGGAACTTAATCCCACTCTCCCGGTTAGTCCCCTCCAACCCATCCACCCACGCGCCCAGAAAAGAATCTGCGCCTTGGTCCTGGTAAACCCGGCCAAAACCCTCTCTCCTTCTTGCTGTCCTTTATATTGATTGGTCGAAGGATCTGGCTTGGATGTCGAAGTGGTCGTTCAGGACCCACCCCGGATCCTCTGACCCCCTTTGTTTGTGATTGCAGACCCCGCCGAGGCCCTCTACTGACCGCGCGATCGCAGACCCGGATTCAGACGCCATCATATTGGCGCCATCCGTGGGAGTACTGAACGCCTTATGGCGATGAGAAACCACACCCAACAGCAAGAAATATGGGTAATGACTAGGAGCCAGGCTCAACGCGCACAAACCCACACCTCAAGCTCCCGGGAGCCCAACTCACCGCTCTCGGGCCGACACCAGCCCTCCTCCAGCACACCGCAGATGGTCCCCACCATGGAAATGTTCAACGAACTCCGCCGAGAACTACTCCAACGCTTGCCTCCTCCGGCGCCGGAGAGGCCCCTGACAACGCAGGACCAGACAGAAGCCTATGACGAAGGCAACGAGGAACAGCCTGGGGAGCGTCATCCCCGGCAAAAGCGAGCACCGACTCGCCGAACGCCATCCCCCTCGGCGAATAGCCCCTTGCCCCCCACAGCAAGGGGACACCAGCGAGACAGCCGGAGGCAAGCTACGCTAAGCCGCGGTCCCCCTGTTCGGGCTGCCCATTTCCAGGAACCGCCCCCGGCACGGGCGGAAGAGGTAGCAACCTCAGCGCAACCGCCAAGCACGGATCAGATAGCCGACCTGCAGAGGCAAATCCGAGAGGTAAAGCTGGAAATGAAAAAGCCCTATGCCCATGGCATCCTTGACGAATGGGAAAGGGAAACGGCATCCCCATTCACCTCGGAGGTCTTAAAAACCCAAGCAGAAGCAGGCATACACCTCTCTCGCTTCGGTATGTACGATGGAAGCACGGACCCCCTCGAGTTCCTCTAAACCTTCAAAAGGGTAATGACGCTCCGAGGCGCGTCGGACAGATTCATGTGCAGAGCCTTTGCCTCCCTGTTAAGAAAAACTGCTAACGACTAGTACATGAGATTGGAGCCCGACTCCATCGTATCCTTCCACGAATTCGGGAGGAAGTTCAGCGCAAGGTTCGCCAACAACCGCCTCCGCCATGATCCAGCGGACGCCCTTTAGCCCTCCGGCAGGGAAGAAATGAGACCCTAAGAGACTTCATGTTAAAATTCAACGCCGAATTGGCCCAACTTTCTAACATGGACGTCCAAATAGCGGTCGCCACACTAAAGCATGCCACCACCGATCCGAATCTCAAGCTGCATCTCACCCTCAAGCCGCCACGGGACCTATAGGAACTTGAATCAAGGCTGACAAGTTCGTACGGGCAGAAGAAACCTGCACCCGAGAGCGGAACCAGCCCGGCCCCGATGAAAGAAAAAACAACGACGGCCGCAGGATCATAAGGCCACGGGCCGAGGAGAAACAGGTGAGCCGAAACCCCATCCCCGTCTTCGAAAGACTGGGAAGCGCCCCACTAAAGGTTCCCCTCTCTCACGTCCTACTAGCTATCAGAGATCAGGGTCTTCTGACCCCCCCCCAAGAGAATGGCCACGGACCCAAAGAAGCGGTCCGCCAAAAAGTTCTGCGAATTCCACGGGGACCACGGCCACAAAACTGACCATTGCTTCCACCTCCGCCTCCAGCTGGAAAGGCTGGCCGAAGAAGGGCACCTGAATCAATATCTCAGGAGCCCTGGCGAAAGTTCACGTCAGTCACCCGATAGGCGCCGGTCCAGTGGCCGCCGCCGATCCACCAGCCGGCACCGATCCCCGAGCAGGCATCTCTCCCGAAGCAGACGTCGATCCGCGGCAGGCACGACGTACACCGCCACCAGCGCCCCCGGAAAGACGAGCCCCCCGAACAACCGCAGGCCTGCGAACAGCCGCCTACCATCATAGGAAAAATCAATATCATCGCGGGAGGACCGGCAACGGGAGGGTCGACAACAGCTGGTCGGCGGGCATACGCAAAGCGGGTGTTCTCCATGGATATGCCTTCCAAAAAGGCCCGAACGGATCCACCCCGAGAAGACCAAAACATCACTTTTTCCAACGAAGACCTCGACAGGCTACAGGTCCCACACGATGACGCACTGGTCGTCAGGCTAGTCGTCGCCAACTTCGACATAGGAAAGATTCTGGTCGACACGGGAAGCTCCGTCAACGTATTACACCTTGGAACCTTCGAAGAAATGAAACTGGGCCAAGAGAGGCTGGGACCCGCGGAGTATTCCATCTAAGGGTTCTCTGGTGCGTCCGTACTTGTCGACGGCAAGATCGACTTACCCGTGACCTTTGGGATGTACCCCCTCCAAAAAACCATCATGACCACCTTCATGGTCGTAGACATACCGTTCACTTACAGCGCCATCATTGGGCGCCCCGCTCTAAGAGATTTGGGGGCAGTGGTCTCCACCCCCCACCTCAAGATGAAATTCCCCACTCCAACCGGAGTAGGGGAGGTCCGGGGGCAGCAGATGGTAGCACGCCAGTGCTACGCAGCAAGCCTAAGAGGAACCAATGCTCCGGCCGAAAAGTTCACAATCGATAGTGAAGACCCCCGGCAGCGGGTCCGCACAATCAGAGGAGAACCCGCCTAGGAGCTAGACTCCATCTCCATAGCCCAAGATCAGCCGGAGAGACGAGTCCGGATCAGTTCCCTACTAAAAGACCCCCTGCGAGACCAGATGATCGACTTCCTCAGTACCAACGAAGACATGTTCGCATGGTCCGCCAAGGACATGCCCGGGATACCCAAGGAGTTGGCCGTTCACAAGTTAAATGTGAACCTAGCCCTTAAACCCGTCCGGCAGAAGAAAGAGGAACTTCGCGGTAGAGCGTCAAACTCACATAAAGGCCGAAGTGGAGAAGGTACTACAAACCGGGTTCATCAGAGAAATCCGATACCCCGAATGGCTGTCTAACGTCGTCATGGTCAAGAAAGCTAGTGGAGGCTGGCGGGCCTATATAGACTTCACAGACCTAAACCGGGCCTGCCCAAAGGACCCCTACCCCCTCCCGCGCATAGACCAACTCATCGACGCCACATCCGGGCACAAACTCCTCACCTTCTTGGATACATTCTCGGGTTACAATCAGGTAAAAATGCACGAGCCCGACATCCCGAAAACAGCGTTCATCACCGATCAAGGCGTCTACTGTTACACCGTTTTGTTATTCGGGTTGAAAAACGCAGGCGTCACCTACCAGCGGCTCGTAAATAAGCTATTCCTGGCGTAAATCGGAAGAAATGTAGAGGTGTATGTCAACGACATGCTGGTAAAAAGTTTGGAGTCCTCCAAATACATCTCCGACCTTCAGGAGACTTTCAACACCCTACAACGAGCCCGAATGAAGTTGAACCCCGCAAAATGCGCCTTCGGGGTAACCTCCTGAAAGTTCTTAGGGTTCATGGTTAGCCAGAGAGGGATCGAGGCCAACCCTGAAAAGATCCAGGTCATCCTAGACATGGAGCCCCCGATAACAGCGGTAGAAGTACAAAGGCTCGCGGGTCAAATCACGGCCCTCGGCCGATTCATGCCAAAGTCGGCGGAGAAATGCCAACCCTTCTTCAAACAACTGAAAAACATATGAGAATTCGAATGGACCCCGGCCTGCCAAGAAGCATTTGACACCCTGAAGCAGTACCCTCAGACACCACCCGTACTCGCCAAACCCGAGCCGGGGGAAGAACTATTTCTGTATCTGGCCATCAGCCCTACGGCAGTGAGTGCAGTATTGGCCAAGCAAAGCGACAAGAAGGAGCACCCCTACTACGTGAGCAAGACTCTCCACGGCGTGGAGGTCCGGTACCTAAACATAGAGAAATTCGCCCTCGCAGTCGTCAGCGCCGCTCGGAAGCTCCGCCCCTACTTCCAGGCCCACCCCATTGTGCTTTTGACCGACCAACCCCTGAGGAAAATTCTCCAAAAACCAGAGACCTCGGGCAGGATGGTAAGTTGGGCCGTCGAGTTAGGAGAATTCGACATACAGGTCCGACCGAGGCGGGCTATTAAATCCCAAGCCCTTGCTGACTTTATAGTGGAATCTACGGCCCCGGCAGCAGAACCAGCAACAATGGAAAATAACGAGCGCCCCACCGAACAGACGGCTCGCGAAGACATGGCGCCAAGCTCAGCGGAACAGAGCGACGAGATTCACTGGACCTTGCACGTTGACGGCTCAGCAGGCAAAACAGGGCACGGGGCGGGAGTGGTCCTCCGCGGCCCAGAAGGATTCATGCTGGAATACGCCCTCCGGCTAGATTTCAAAGCCTCCAACAAAGAGGCTGAATACGAAGCCTTACTGGCAGGACTAAGTCTAGCCACGGAGCTCGGTGCGGGAAAGTTAAAAGTCCATAGCGACTCCCAGCTCGTTGTCAACCAAGTGAACAGAATATACGAAGCCAAGGGCTTTAGAATGAAGAGATACCTCCAGAAGCTAAAAGAAAAGCTGCAGGGAATGGGAGAGGTAGAGATCCTCCAGGTACCGCGAGACATGCACAATCGAGCGGATGCATTGTCGAAAATGGCCGCCGAAGAGACCCATGACTTCGGCACCGTGCTCACAGAAATACTGCCCCACCCCAGTATCGACGAGGTACAAGTCTTAGAAATTCCTCCAGGACCCAACTGGATGGACCCCATCATGCGATACTTGAAGGACGGGATACTACCCGAAGACAAGCTGGAAGCCCGACGCCTAACCACAAGAGCCACCCACTACGTGGTCCATGGGCCCAGATTGTACAAACGGTCGTACACATGGCCGTACCTCCGATGCCTGGTACCCTCCAAATCGGATTACGCCCTACGGGAGGTACACGAAGGAATCTACGGGGACCACGGCGGCAGCCGTACCCTGGCTCAGAAAATCGTTAGGCACGGCTACTTCTGGCCCACGATCCTCAGGGACGCTAAGGAGTTCGTCAAAAAATGCAACCCATGCCAAAGGTTCGCCACAACCCCCCGCCAACCGGCCACCCCTTACACCGCAATGGCAGGGCCCCTGCCTTTCGCCATGTGGGGGATGGACCTGCTCGGGCCGTTCCCAAAAGCCCCCGGGGAACACACGATGCTGTACGTCGCGATCAACTACTTCACCAAGTGGGTCGAAGTCAAAGCCGTTGCCAAGCCCAACTCGAAAGCAACGGAGAAGTTTTTTTATCATGACGTGGTTTGCCGTTTCGGCATCCCAAAGACACTTGTAACAGACAACGGTCCCCAGTTCGCAAGTGCTGAATTCGGCAGATTCTGCGATAGCCTAAGCATCGAGCATCGTTTCGCCTCCGTAGCACACCCACAGGCCAACGGGCAGGTAGAGGTAACTAACAGGATCTTTCTTCAGAGCCTCAAGAAGCGATTGGGAGAAGCCGGGAAAAACTGGGTAGAGGCGCTCCCTAGCGTCCTCTGGGCCTATCGAACGACGCCGCGGACCGCGACTGGGGAATCCCCTTTCAACTTAACCTTCGGGGTCGAAGTGGTCATTCCGCTAGAAATTGGCCTCTCCAGCTTCTCCACGGAGAATTATGACGAAAAGGGAAACTCTGAACTCCTACGGAACACTCTCGACCTTGTACTCGAAAAAAGAGAGCAGGCCCTCCTCCGAACCGCCTCCTACCAGCAGAGGGTGGCACGATACTACAACGCCCGAGCAAAAAAGCGCTCGGTAAAGCCCGGAGATCTAGTACTACGGCGGGAGGAGGTATCCGACCCCCGCAACGCCGGGAAACTCACACCTAAATGGGAAGGACCATACAGGGTCGTTCGAGCACTTCACCCCGGGGCCTATCAACTAGAACGCCTCGACAAGACCCCAGTCCCTCGAAGTTGGAGCATGGACAACCTCTGAGAGTTTTACCAGTAAAAAGATAGGGTAAGTTCTGTGTTTTCCTTTAAAAGTGTAACGAGTGTTTTGTTTGTTTCTCTTTCGTGTTTCTAAAAGCAAAGATGTATTTTCCTCCTGAACAAATCAATTGAATAGCGTTTCTACCTAAGCCATACGCATCTCCACTTTCTGGCCCATGATAAATAAGGGACCCAAAAGAAGACAGGGAGTGAGACAGAGGTACCATCGCCCCGCCCCAAAGATACCCTAAAACGCTCCCCATGAAAAGAAAAGACAGGGAGTGAGACAGAGGTAGCATCGAGGCTGATCCCCCCGAGAATACCCTAAAACGCTCCCCATGAAAAAAAGACCTCCCCTTAAAGGGCAGGCGGGACCCATTAACCCCAAGCTGATCACTCGAGGGGAAGATAGTCCTTCCATAAATAAGACGCCCCACTGGGGTGCACCAAATACGCTCCCGCCGAACAAATTGCAATTCAAACACCAAAAGGCTCGAACAGCCCTCGGCACATGGCATACACAAAGAAAGAGGAGAGAAAAAGAGTCCACAATGTTATTACAGAAACCATCAAAAGAAGCAAAAACGAAATCCAAAGGGCGCCAGAGCCTCACCGAGCTCCCGCAGGAGTCTTACTGACTATGGGAGCTTCCGGGGCAACCGCCAGATCGTTGGTCGGCCTCGCGGTATCCGTCGGCACCGGCAAAGGACCCCCCGGAGTAAACTCCTCAGCCTCATGCATCAGCTTCTCGAGAGGAAAGAAGGGGTCAACCTCGCGGACACGCCGCCGGCACTCAGCAAAAGCGTCTATCTCAATATCAACGCTGAAGGCGGCGGCGGCCCTGAAAAACTTCTCGAAGTCGCGCCACTCCTCCCACGCTTTTGCCAGCTCCGCAGTGAAGGTCTCCTGGGCCACGACTAATTGATTCGTCATGCGATTCCTCACGTCCTCGGAAACCCCGAGTTCCGCCCTGAGTTGGGTAACAGTGTCCTCCAACGCCGCCTTTTCGGCCTGGCCCTTCTCTTGATCCTCGCTCAACTTACGGACTCGGTCCTCAAAAGCGCCGATCTCAGACTCATCCTCGATCATATACTGCAGCATCTTCCTGGCAAAAATTTTGGCCTACAAGAGCCCCCACCACAAGCAAAAAACATCAGAAAAGTTGCCGCAAAAACAGCAAAAAAGGGGAGGGGGGGAGGGAAAACAAAAACAGAAGGGCCCACCATCCGGTACTTACGCAGGACATCGAATGAAGGTACCGAGCCCCCACGACCCTACGGTCAAAGGTCTCCAACTCAACCTCGTCACCAGGAAGGGCGGCCATCAACCGAAACTCCACCCCAACCCGGGGATTCGCAAGGTGTTGTCCTCTACACCGACCTTCCAGTCGGGCTTAAAAAGTTCTCCCCTTGCCTGATAAAATTCCGGAGAAAGCTCCATCCGCTCCAGAAGCACCTTGGTCATAACCGACCCTTCCAGCCGACTCGGCATATCCTCCACGAAAGATGCAGAAGGACAGGCCTCCCGACCGATTTTTCCCTTATCAACACCGGAAGAAGCCACCCTCTTGGCAGGGGGCTCCGACTCCCTGGGAGGGGGCCTGACCGCACCCCTCGCCCCGGCTGACCGGCCAGAGGAACTCGACGGCGCGGATGAAGGAAGCCTTGTTTGCGTCCGTTCGACCCTGGCCGCGGCCATAAAGTCTGAAAGGATCTTCTTACGGGCAACCAGACCCTCGGTCGCCACCACAGCGACCCCCTTTCCCCTGCCAACGCCGTCAGGAGAAGACATGTCCGCTGCCCAAAACAGAAGCATAACAATAACTCAACAGGAAGCAAATGGCAAGCTAAAAAAAAAGAAAAAAAAGAGGGAAGCGGGGGGGGGGCGGAGAGACCAACCCGGGGAAGAAGGCTCACCACGACGGCTGGCAGAACTCTCCCCCACTCCCTCACCCATACAGCAGACCTTCCCCTCTACAGTGCCCACCAAACCAAGCCTCCTCAGGCCTCTCTCGCACTTAAACTCTGAAACATCGACGGGCTCCCCGGAAGCAAGTTTCTCCAAATCAAACCTGCTACAGTCAGACTCGTCAGGAAGGCCTTTCCTCCGCCACTCGACAGAAAACCTCCAAGAGCGGGGAAAGCCCCAATCCGCATCCGACGGAGGAATGATGAATACGAACTCCTCCTTCCACTTCTTGATGGAGGAAGGCAAGTTCGCCGCGATCTTCACCTGGGGACGCTGGGTCAGGTACAACCAGCCATTTCCCCCCTTCACCAATGGGTTGAGGGCTACGCAACTCCGAAGTAGAGGAAGGGTAGGCTGAACCTTGTGAAGGCCCGCCTTGGCCACAAAGGCCAAAAGAGTACACCAACTATTAGGCGCCAGCTGGGAGGGAGCCACCCGGTAGAACTCGAGGGCCTCCACTAGGATACCCAAGAGCGGGAACCTGACCCCCGCCCTAAAAGCCTCGACATAAAAGGCCACCTCTTCCTCCGTGGCACCCTCGCACACCCCCTCCCTAGAAGAGGGAACCCTAATCCCGTATTCATCGGGAATGTGAAACTCCCTCCTAATCTTCTCCGCCGCCCCCTCTCCCAAAGTGCTCTTATAACCCGCCACCGGGCCAGGGCGAATGACGGAGCCAGACCGAATGTCCCTAATCTCCGCCTCACGAGCGGAAGAAGCACGAAAGGGAGATTCAAGGGGAGCGGCCCCCAATGACGACCCAGAAGCCCCGGAGCTATCCTCCAACTCCCTAGGCTGCTGCTCATCTCGAGAGCCACCGTCTCCACCCTTTACCAACCGCCTCCTTTTCCATGGCAGAACCCTCTCCACTACTTCTACTGACTCGGAAGACATCGTAAAACGACCAAACGACAGACGAAGTAAAAAACACGAAACTCACCGAGGCAGACAAGCAAGAAAGGACAAAAGACCAGAGGAGTTGGTGAAGAACAGCGCCTAGACGAACCAGTGGAGAAGGGAGCCCACTTCACCCTAGAGAAACAAAGAAAAAGCAAGGATGAAATCCCCCAAAAAGGTCTTAAAAAGAGTTAGGGTTTCGACACGCGTAGATTAGTCCCCCTCCCTATCTAATCCGATGGGACGCAGACACGTGGCGCCGATTGGGACATTCGAGGGAACCGCCAAAATCGAAACACCACTCTCCCCTGGCTGAAAAGACGTCACTGCCCCTACCGCTGAATGGCTTCCCCAGCAAGCCATCTCCCTGTCCTCCCCGCCCAACGAAAAGAGAGTATCTGAAGATGGGACCCAGCACAAGGGCCCGGCAAACAAATCCACTAGACGGAAAAACCCAAGCGCATGGGGAAAGGCTCGGGACCCGTTACAAGGGCCCGGCAAATAAATCCACTAGACGGAAAAACCCGAGTGCATGGGGAAAGGCTCGGGACCCGTCACAAGGGCCCGGCAAACAAATCCACTAGACGGAAAAACCTGAGTACATGGGGAAAGGCCCGGGACCCGTCGCAAGGGCCCGGCATACAAATCCACTAGATGGAAAAACCCAAGTGCATGGGGAAAGGCTCGGGACCCGTCACAAGGGCCCGGCAAACAAATCCACCAGATGGAAAAATCCAGAAGGCTCAGCTACTGTGCGAATAAAAAGGAAGCATGAAGTACAAGTCAGAAATGCAAAAAGAAGCCATTCACAACCATTCCCCCTCTAGCCCACGGGCCAACAAAAAGGGGGAAGGAAAGCAAAGATAAAAAAGATAGGGCGCGCCCGGGTCCCGAAGGCCCCCCAAAAAAACCAAAAAAAGAGAGGGGAGAAAACAAAGGAAAGGGCCCCTCCAAAAGCCCCCCACATCCAGTTCCTTTTGGCCTAAAGCGACTGGCCACTGAAAGAGTTCTCCGCGTCAGAAAGCTCCCTATCAGTATGCTCCCCCTCCGAAGAGCTCCCCCAGTCCGGATCCGCTGGGCCCGCCGCCCTCTGGTCATTCAACCACCTCACTCGGTTCCTCAGCAAATCGTTCTCCGCAAGCAAGGCCGCAATCTCCCAATCCATGTCGATCATCCGGCAAAAGACCTCCATTTCCCTACGATGGACGTAGGAAAAGAATGAACGGTTGCGGTGAACGAAAGCTTCATGAGACTCCCTCTCGTAGGGGGGAGGAGGATGAAAACGTGGGGGAAACCTTTGAGGCAGGCTCCTCTCAGGAACTGGTTGTCGAGGCTCCAGCCCCTCAGGGTTTGTCTCAGGGCTGCAAGGGGAACCCCCCTCGGAGGCAGCCCTCCCCTCGTCACCAATAGAGAGACCCTCAAAAGGCAGCGACATCTCAGACGAGCCCCAAAGAAAGCCAGAAAAGTAGCAAAGAAAGAAAAAAGAGCAAAGAAGCGATCTGCGTAATAAACAGAAAAGAGTCGTCGTTTATAAAGCCAACTGAGAAGCCAGTGGGCAGGAAAACGAAGCGACTTGCCCAACGCGTGTCTGATCAGCATGGCGCGACGGCACCACGGTTCCTCGGGAAGGAACCGCCGGACAAGGCAGCACGCGTTCTAGCATTCCAAGGCCCTCGTAAATGCCTTCGTCCCGATATTCTTTGACTAGACAAGCAAACCTTCTACCTCGATCCGTCCAATGGACCAATGGTCCGATGGGACATAAAAAATGGCGCCGCACTCACACCCCGCCACGTGTTGTACCTAACCCCGCAATACCCAGCCGTCACAGGGATAGGCATTGGGAAGCGGCAAGACCGCACGATTGCGACACGCGTCACCCGCCGTCCGACCCTCATCGCCACTAATCACCCGACACCCCCCCACCTAACCACCAGGAAGGGTCCAGAGACAGGAAATCAAGCAAGAAGGTCCGACCGTAATCCTGCCAAAGAAGGAACGCGCGTCCGGGCCCAGAGCCCCGGCGCGAGCGCTCGGCGCACCAGTACAACGGGCAAAAAAGCCTAGCGCACCAGATAAAGGCCCAGAACCCCGCACGGATTCAAACAAACAACAACACCACAATCCCTCGCAACAAGGGCAATCCACGCCAAACACAGTGCAAAAACAACCAAACAAGACAGGGGAAGCAACATAAGAAACACATCACAGAAAAAGCCATCCATTCATAGTCACATCCTTCTGGCCCATGGGCCTACAAAAGAGGGAAGAACCATAGATCGGGCACGCAGGCCCTGTACAAAAAAAAGAGAGGAACAAAGAGGCAAAGGAAGCCTGGTCCCACAAAAGCTAATCACCCGAGCGATTGGAAGAAGACTCCTCCTCGAGAGAATCCCCCTCCTCCTCCCAAGAGCTCTCCAGCAAGGGGTCCACCTCATACTCCAGCAGCTGTTCATTAAGGGCATGGACCCTCCTTTGCAGATCCGTGTTTCTCCGCTTCAGGTCCTCGATCTCCTCGTCCATCTTTAAAACCCTGTCACACAATTCCATCCCCTGCCGATAAACCTTGGAAAAGAAAGACCACTCCCTGGCAACACGGAAGCGAGACGATTTATCCTTTCGAGGCAACGAGGAGAGACGAAGGGGAGGAAAACCCGGGGGAGGGCCCAGATCCATCCTAGCCCTTTTCCAGCGGGCTGCGAGGGTCCCCCCCAAATCAGAAGACAGGTCGGGATCACTCGATGACTCCGGGGATAGAGGAGCCTTACCTCGAACTCGCGAAGGGGAACGAGACATGTCGACAAAAATAAAGGAGACGAGGCAATAACGAAGTGCCAAGATGATCCTCCTTTTAAACTCGAGGCAAGACAACCCATAATAACGCCACCATTCCCCAAAGATAACCACCGGATGAAACGGCACGACTCCTCGTACTCCGGAGCCCCAATCAATATGCTCGCCACGACGCTATTTCACCAACATTACTCCCTTGGCCCATTAAATGGACCAAAGGAGTAAGGGGGTGTTATGATGAGACATAAATATGGCACCTGTGGACCCCGATCCGAGAGGGGCGGGGGGACGTGCCCCCACGCGAGTCTCCGGATCATCCACGTGAAGGAGAGCTCCGCCAAGGAACTCTCGAAAGAGTGCCCCTCACAGCATGAGCGGCGATGTGAAGTGAGATACCTCTCGATTCGGGGACTAGCCCGGATTCGAGACGCACCTTAAACAAAGAAAGAGTCGCCATCCAAGGAAGTGGGCCCTGGATCCCATGCTGTGCTCTGTCGCAACAGATAACCAGAGATACAAAGGGTCCGTGCCTGATGACAAATGGGGAAGGGGTTAGGCGCCTCCAATTCGCCCAAGTGCAAGCACCTGGTCTCTTATGCCATTTATTATTAACTTTGAAGAGTTTTGGGCAAAAATCATGTGAAATGGGAACGAATATCCCCGAGATAACGTCTAGCTAATCATGCATATCTCGGAGATGAATAAGAAGCACACACAAAAAGAAATGAAAGATATGACACCTAAGAATAGCTATGTTATGAGTGTCATGCCTAATTGGTGTCTATGTTCTGGCGGACAAACACATGCATGCTACAGCTAAAAGTATAGGATCTGTACATGAAAGTAAGAAAACATAGCAAAACACACAACACAACACGACTCCACACGACAAACTCTAAACTTTAATGCGATAATTGACTCAGACCAAGATGGCCATCCATCTTAGCTGCACTACGTATCCCGGCCTCGGGAAGAATCAGAGCCAACGTAGTTCGGCGACCTATGCTAAACTACAATGCCTAACCTTCTAGGACTGCTATCCTAGACTCGATCAACTAGACCTGACTAGTTTTTAAAGCTTCTTGCGCCATTACTTAAGTTCGAGTGAATGGTAATTTTTAGGACTCCCTATATGCCCTAACTAATGCAAGTGGACCCTACACCCTATGTGTGACTAGGTTGTGCGTCCTAAGGAAAACCATGGGCTCTCTAAGCACGTTCTAGTCTAGCCATCGGCTCAACTAAGTGTCTAACCGACCACGACCTGAGGCCTCCTAACTCTAGGGACACTCACACGACCAGACATGACAAATCCACAAGATCAGGACAGACTCCTAACTCTATGGGAAGATCTTTTGAAACCGATTTGCAAGGTCATTTTGAAGAAATTTTGTAGTTTTGGAAGGTTTTGAAGTTGTGAAAATTGTGAAAGTTGTGAGAAATATTTACAAAGATGGTGATTTAAAAAATGGTGAAAGGGTGCAAAAATGGTGTGTGAAAATAGTGTAAAAAAAGAAATGGTGATGTAAAAAATGGTGACTGAACTCAGGATGCTAGCAGCACGCCTGAGCTGCCTACGTACCCCTCAGCTAGGGATCAAGCCATCCGTAGTTCAGACTGATTTTCCTAACTACACTCTAATGACTCGAGATTTTTGAGATTTTTTATTTTTCAGATGTTTTTGATTTTTTCGACACAAGAGGACAACATCCTATCATCACAAGTGGAGGACAGACTCCTGATATCCCGCAAAGGTTGGACAGCATCCTATGCTTTACGGGGGGAATGAACAGAATAACAACTCTGCAAGGGTTGGACAGCATCCTATACCTTGCAGGAGTGGATGAAAAAAACGCGGAATGAACAGAATAACAACTCTGCAAGGGTTGGACAGCATCCTATACCTTGCAGGAGTGGATAGAAAAACACACGACTTGATGAGGGGATGGACAGAATCCTAACCCCTATGATGATAGGACAGACTTCTGAAAGACTGAAGGACTGACTCCTATGCTGAAGACTGACTCTGAAAGATGGAAGGACGGACTCCTAAACTCTCTACGACAGGTAAAGAGGAAGAAATCCCTTAACCTGCGAAGACTCTAAGGCAGGAAGGGAAGGGGTTGGCTCAAGATACGTTCCGTCATAGCCTTAACCTGGGAAAGAGGAAATCCTGGTGTTCGAGAATGGAACAGCAATGCCCACATAAAGTCCTAATGGGGTCTTGAGGAAAACGAAGGGAGGATCCGACACTAAACGTAACTCAATGACAAAGAAAATATTTACAAGGAATGATATTACAAGAACGATAACTTTGAAGCTTTCAAGTAAAGCTACTTCCTTTTCAAGATTGAAGAAGAAATAATTTCTTTGCTGCCATTCCATATTCACGGCGGGTTACAGACCAAAGCAAATTAAATTCTGCAACATCACAAAGAGAATCCCACAGAAATTTGTATGGCAAAACGCATGCGAGCCATACGCAATCAGCTCAAGTATTGATTTCAACAAGAACTACAAGACTTAACAAAAAACCTTGACTCCATAAACCATGATAACTTTAAATTGATATTCCTCTAAGGAATCAAAATCATACACGCATCTGAGTATACTCGAGTTAAAATAGACATTGACAGAAAATCCTTCTATTCACTGAAACTATTCATGCCATTGTCAAAGAGAAACGAAGCCATAAGATTTTAAAGAGCAAACCCCAAACAAACAAGGTATACATAACATCAGCAATCAGTAAATACAACACACAGCCAACACAATTTGGTCATGGAAACAGCAAATGCTAAGAAGAAGCTAAGGATTACCTCCCTTTCCTTTTGCTGAAGTTGCAGGATTCCGGTCAAATTACCAGAACAGATGGAGAGGCTGAGTGATTGCTCAATTTGGGTAACAAATGGCTCGATCCAGGAGAGGGTTAGCCGGATCGACGAAAATGCATGCCAGAGGAGATGACGCTGCCGGAATTAATGGCTCAATGAAATCGATGCCCGGAATCAGGCGAAATAACCTGAGAAAATATCTGGAATCCCTTTCTCTTTCTCTATATATTTAGGATCTAGTGGTAGGAAGAAGAAAGGGGGTGGATATGGGTTTTTTGGACCTTTGTGAAGGTGGGTTTGAAGAATTACAGAGAGAAATGAAGATGAAGAGGGTGGACGAATCTCGAAGTGTTGGTCGAGGAGATGATGAAGATGCGGGTGACAAGGGTTTGAAGGTGGAGAAATGGGCGGCAATGGAGAGGGGCAGATGGGATTCAGTGGAAACCGAATGGGTTTTTGGGTTTTTTGGAAAGGGTTTGATCTCGAAAAATGGGTTTTGGGGGGTGGAGGAGTTGCAGAGGTGGGGGTTTGGCCGGAGTTGGTTTGGGTTTGAAATGGGGGAGGGTGAAGGGAGAAGAAGAGGAAATGAATGGGGTTTGAATGGGGTTTGTGAAATGGGGGAAATGAAATGGGTTTATGAACAAAGGAGACGGTGGAGGTGGCTGTTAATGGTGATGGGGATCGGATTCGTCGGGTAAGAAGATGGATGGTTCCGGTGGGGTAGCGGTCGAAGGTGTCGGTGGTTATGGGTTTGCAGATTTGGGGTGGAGGTTGGGCGATGGCCGGCCGGTGATGGGGGTGGAGAAATACGCAGAGGTGGAGGAGAGGGTTTCGGTGGGTTTCGGTGGCTGGAGGAGGTGGAAATGGAAAACGAAATGGGTTTGGGAGTTGGATTTTCGAAGTGGGTTTTGGGGAAGATGGTAGAGGTGGTGGATGAAGGGGGTTTGATGGGTGGCTGTGGAGTGGTCGGAGGTTGCGGCTGGGGATGGGGAGGAAGGTGGTGGGTTTTTGGCTCTTTTCGAAGTGGGTTTTGCTGGTTTGATGGTGGATGGATTTGCAGAGGTGGAGGTTGCGGCTGTGGAGGAGGAGGAAGGTGGTGGGTTTTGGCTCTTTTCGAAGTGGGTTTCGTAGGTGGTGGCTGAGGGTGGAGGTTGCGGCTGTGGAGGAGGATGGTTTGGGTGGGTTGTGGTGGAGTTGCAGAGGTGGCGGTTTGGGTGGGGTTCGGTGGTGGAGAAAAGAAGAAGAAGATGGTGGACGGCCGGAGATGGAATGGGGGCCGGATTCCGGCACCACTCGCCGGAGAAGAAAGATTTTCTTCTCCCTGCTCCTCTCTCTCTGCTTCTCTCTCTCTCTCTCTGCTTCTTTCTCTCTGTTTTCCCCTCTGCTTCTTTCTCTTTTTTTTTTTAGGGACGAGGGAGATTACAGAGGTTGAAGAGTGAGATGGGTTTCGGTGGTTTGGGCCGGAGGTTGGAGGGTGGAGATGGAATGGGTTGTAGGCTTGCCGGATTCCGGCAGGCTTGCCGGAGAAGAAGGTGGTGGCTGTGGGTTCTTCTCCCTCTCTCCTTTTTTTTCTTTTTTTTTTTGAAATGGGTTTTGCTGGTTGATGGTGGTTTGCTGGCTGATGGTCGGTTTGGGTAGTGGTGGTTGGCTTGGGCTTTGCCGGATTTCGGCTGGAGGGGGAGGAAGGTGGTGGTGGCAGCAGCTCCTCCTCTCTTTTTTTTTTCTTTTTTTTCCTTTGAAAATGGATGAGTTCTCCCCCCCTTCTCATGCAAGAACTCCCCTTTGTTTTATACTTAGGGTTAAAACCCTAAGTCTAATCCTAGCCATCTATGTGGCATCCTTTTTTTCTTGGTTGCTCTCCACCCTTGATCTACTTCCTCCACAAGCATTCCTTTTTAGAAACCCTAAAACCCTAAAGTGCTCTAACTAATCTAGACCCTACACCTCATCTCTTAATCGAATGGCCCATGCATGTTGCTTGCAAAGAAAGTAATGCCCATTTTACTAAATACCCCAAGGAGAAGGCAATTTTACCCTCTTGCCACTATACCCTATTTGGTTTTTCTTCTCTTAAAGGTATATTGTTCTCTCTCTCTTCTCCAAGCAACCCCAAGCTGGCTAATTCACTCCCCTCCTGCTTAACATGGGAAAGCGATTTAACACACGTACGCTTTGATAAATGCACTCCTAGGGATATTAGCAGCCTCTTAGGAATTTCGCACTGCAGTGGGTGGGTACCATTTCTTCAGGAATTTTGGGATCGGGATTTTATTCGATTTTGGGGATTTTAGGGCCTTGTCAAAATGGGGTGTCTACAGATGCCCCTCTTTGGCAGAGTGTGCTTGTCGCACGGAAGCCAAAGCCGAGCAGACAACACATTTTGACTGGCCCAAGATTTCAAACGGAAGGGATGCAAGGGGGTGACGAGGTGGATCGACGAGACAGATTCTCATCGAGACGGAATGATAAGATGAATTGACGAGACAGATTCTCGAAAAGACTACTGAGATGGACTCTCAAGTGGTAGTGAGACAGACTCCCACAAATTGCAGAATGGAATGATTAGACATCATCTAATTAAGCCACTCAGGGATTTGGAGATTGTAAAGCGGAATGATTAGATTGCATCTTGATCAAAACTAAATTGGGATCTGAGAAGACAGCATCTTGACAGATGAACAGGGCGGAATGATTAGACAGCATCTTGATCAAACCTAAATTAGGATCCGAGGAGACAACATCTTGACAGATCGACACAGCGGAATGATTAGATAGCATCATGATCAAACCTGAATTGGGATCTGAGAAGACAGCATCTTGACAGATGAACGAAGCGGAATGATTAGACAGTTATCATGATCAAACCTAAATTGGGATCTGAGAAGACAGCATCTTGACAGATGAACGAAGCGGAATGATTAGACAGTTATCATGATCAAACCTAAATTGGGATCTGGGAAGATAGCATCTTGACAGATCAACACGGCGGAATGATTAGACAGTTATCATGATCAAACCTAAATTGGGATCTGAGAAGACAGCATCTTGACAGATGAACAGGGCGGAATGATTAGACAGCATCTTGATCAAACCTAAATTAGGATCCGAGGAGACAACATCTTGACAGATCGACACAGCGGAATGATTAGACAGCATCATGATCAAACCTGAATTGGGATATGAGAAGACAGCATCTTGACAGATGAACGAAGCGGAATGATTAGACAGTTATCGTGATCAAACCTAAATTGGGATCTGAGAAGACAGCATCTTGACAGATGAACGAAGCGGAATGATTAGACAGTTATCATGATCAAACCTAAATTGGGATCTGGGAAGATACAATCTTGACAGATCAACACGGCGGAATGATTAGACAGTTATCATGATCAAACCTAAATTGGGATCTGGGAAGACAGCATCTTGACAGATCAACACGGCAGAATGATTAGACAGTTATCATGATCAAACCTGAATTGGGATCTGAGAAGACAGCATCTTAACAGATTAACACAACGGAATGATTAGACAGCATCATGATCAAACCTGAATTAGGATCTGAGAAGACAGCATCTTGACAGATGAACACAGCGGAATGATTAGACAGCATCATGATCAAACCTAAATTGGGATCTGAGAAGACAGCATCTTGACAGATGAACACAGCGGAATGATTAGACAGCATCATGATCATTCCTAGATTGGGATCTGAGAAGACAGCATCTTGACAGATGAACACAGCGGAATGATTAGACAGCATCATGATCATTCCTAAATTGGGATCTGAGAAGACAGCATCTTGACAGATGAACGAAGAGGAATGGGTGCTCTCAGGGAGACTTTAGTGAGGTGCTCTCAGGGAGACTTTGGTTGGGTGCTCTCAGGGAGACTTTAGTGAGGTGCTCTCAGGGAGACTTTGGTGAGGTGCTCTCAGGGAGACTTTGGTGAGGTGCTCTCAGGGAGACTTTAGTGAGGGTGCTCTCAGGGAGACTTTGGTTGGGTGCTCTCAGGGAGACTTTGGTGAGGTGCTCTCAGGGAGACTTTAGTGAGGTGCTCTCAGGGAGACTTTGGTTGGATGCTCTCAGGGAGACTTTGGTGGGTGCTCTCAGGGAGACTTTGGTTGGGTGCTCTCAGGGAGACTTTGGTTGGATGCTCTCAGGGAGACTTTGGTTGGATGCTCTCAGGGAGACTTACACGGATGGGATGCCTCAAGGGTCTTACACAGAAGGGATGCCTCAGGGGTCTTACACAGAAGGGACGCCTCAGGGGTCTTACACAGAAGGGATGGATATTTCTTTTGATTTTGATTGATTGATTTATTGATTCAGATTGATTCCTTTGAAAATTGCTTTGTCTCTTGCCGAGAAAATGGGAGTGTGAGTTCTTTGGTGAGGACCAGACTCACATGATCTGCTGAGGTTCTGAGTATTGATCATTTCTTTGAGAGAATTGAATTCGACAGGGGATTGAAGGTTGTGAGAGCAAATTCTAGACTCCGTTGGGGAAAACTGATTTTCTTGGAGAATTGACTCTTCTGAAGGGTGAACTCAACTGAGGAGTTTAGAGGTTTGGCTTGAGATGTGCTCGTACTCCTCTTATCTTAACTTGCTGGAGACATTGGCACTGATTGCCTTTGTGCTTGACATCTTTTATGACACAAGTCATAAAAGATGCCCCTAGTATATTGTGTTTCCATGACAGGAGTTTTAAGGAGGCAGGACAATGATGGTTGAAGAAAAGATGCTTCGTTTCATGAAGGCTTGAGGTTGCACAGTTTTTTTGTATGGAGAGAGTAGGACAATCACCATGATGGCTGGGTCTGAGAATCCCTTCTTTCGCATTGCTCACTTTTGGAGGCTTAAGGTCTCTAGTAAGTTTGAACAAGATGTCTCTCGCCCCTTCTGATACCTAAACCAGGATTTACTCTGAATTTTCTTTGCATTTTGGAGGACACAGTCCCATTCTTCCAGCACCCGACAGTTTGGACTTTGCAAGGAAAGGGAACACAAATATGAAGGAGGAACAGATTTCCAAGGACTCAATCAAAGAAGACTCTTATTGCTTTAAGGACTCGACTCGCTTTCGACTCACTCTTGGATCTGATGTGTTATTTTTCAAGGGTATGGCTTAGCCACTCTTAGAGTATTTTGAAGACCGTGTCCAGAGGCACTACTCTCCTTTTTCGGTGTTTATGTCATGGTTATTATCCCTTTCGGATTGCTCGGTTTCAATGCCCCCAGTTTAGAGGAATGTTAAAGTAAGCTTGCTGGCACTACTTGGACTCCGAGATTTTACCCTGGTTGAAGACTGTTTCTCCATCTCAATGATTCGCTTTTTGTTGGAAGTCATTGCCATTGACCAGATTGCCTTTTCAGGTTTTCAATCTGACGGACCGCTTGCCCTAACTTTTGCCTGGTTCGCCCTTTCGGGTTTTCAATCCAGCGGGCTTGATACCCTAATTTTTGCCTAAGCTGACTTTTCAGTTGTCAACTTAGCGGGTGAATGACCTTAAATTTTGCCTAGACCGCCCTCTCGGGTTTTCAGCCTAGCGGGTCTTCAGACTCCGTCGTTTTTTTTTTCTTGACTTTGAACCTCTGCTTGTTCACCAGAAGGACTTTCTAGGTGGACTTGTGTTCAAATGGATTGGATATTTCTTTTGGATTTCAAAGTTTCGACTGAACCTTGATCGGCCAGGTTGCCTAAAGTACCCCAAAAATGGAGGATCAGGTCCGCGTAGTTCGCTGGGGTTTGGAACATAATGATTTGGCTTTAAGCTCAAAAGTTGAAAGGGAATAATTTGATTTTTATTCCAAAGGTTGACCGAACCTGAATTGATCAGGTTGCCTACGTACCCTGTAGAAAGGGATCAGGTCAGACGTAGTTCGGACGAACTACCCCTGGTTTGTGGGTGCTTGAAAATAATGTTTGATTTTGTTGAGGCTCGAAGGTGTTTGCAAAAGGATTTTTCAAACTTGGGATTTTTGGCGTTTAAGGCTCAGGCGTCCAAGGATGGCCTTCTGATGTTTTGGCATACAAGCTTCTTGAATGGCCAAGGTTCAATGGCTTTGAACTTTTTCTCTTGTTCTTTTTTTTTTGAGGAGTCTGGCGGCATTTCCTGGCAAGACTTCATCTGCACTGTGCAAGCTAGACTGATTGAATTCCCACTTTTTCTTTGGGATCTCGCACTGATATTCGGGATTCTACGACTCTGGGTCTTCTCTGAATGCTGAAGATTTTGAAATCTTTCAATCTATTTATCAGCTCTGCTTTTTGAGATTCTGACATTCTTGAGGAGTTGACGTGGGGCATGCTCCCTTCTCCTTTCTTCTCTGGATTCTATCTCTTTTTTTTTCTTTGTTCATTCTCTTTTTTTTTTTTTTGAAATGCGGGAATGCCCTTACTCTTTGATTACTTTGACTTAGAATTCCATCGGAATGTATAGCCCAAGTATTCTTTTTGGGGTTCATGTTCTATGCTCATGACTTTGTTGTCCGAAAGTCTTCTCTCAATTTTTCATTAACTTCACTTGATATCTGGTATTCATCGTTTGAAATTTTCGCTTTTTCGACCCGATGTCTGAAGCTGAGGGTGACTCACGTTGAACAGTGTTAAGACACGCTTCCGGTTTATCCTCATAGGACCAAGCAACAATTATTTGAACCATCTAAATAGGTTTATCGATTCGTTGCGCTCTTCGGGAGATTTTGCCAATCCTTATTTCCCGAGTTTCGGATTTGGATACCACTATCCACGGTATCGATTTCATCTTCGAGTGGCTTTGCTCGACGCTCTTCCCCTCGTTTGATCAGCTTTCAAATCTCGAGGAGAATTTCATCGGCATCCTCGTCTGAGGAGGGTGTCTTAATTTGTTTATTAACATTAGATCCAAGAGTGAACATATACAAGAATACTGACGACACTGGAATCAAATGTTCGTTGCATTGAATGTTTGAAGTATATACAATGGTTTTTGACGCGCCACGATAGGCTCTCCATCAAATTTAACAAAAGATTGGACATTGGCTCACAATGAGAGAGACCAATAAACACAACATACTTAGAATTCATATTGACATGGTTAGACTTACCAACTTTGACAGGAAGGTTGGTATACACACTTCAAAACAAATTTCAAAGATGGGACACTTCATCGGAGGCAACGGATTGGCGCTGAAAGTTCAAGGGCAACGTGCCTTCATTAATGATGATAATGATTGGAGAGAGCAATCCTGGAGTTAGAATCTCAGAAGGGAGGGCCTCTCAAGTTTCAGTTGACCCAACTCAAATTGTTCTTTAGCACCTGACAATGGCAAGGCTTTCTCTGGTATGATGTTTTCAAAGAGTTCAAGCTCTGACATTTTTCTTTTTCCTTCTCAATCATTTCCAGCCCAGAGGTGGTACAGGTAAAGGTAGTGAGATCTATGAAGGGTTGAAAGGGTAGAGTGGTTCCCATGGTGGGTGAAAGAGGTGCAACACGGTTATGTGCAGGGTTCTCAGAAGCATTTGAGTTCAAGAAGAATGAGGGGATCCCTGTCTATTAGGTCATGGATGTCATCACCATCTCTCTCATTTCTCTCAAGACGAGACTTTCAACATACTCAGCCATCTGGGCAATGTGAGAGGAAAAAGGTATAGCGGGCTAGACCAAGCGAGTTTAGAGATGAAAGCTTTTTTGGGGTTGATGGTAGACGAGTGACTAAGACTCCTGTCATGGACACCATAAACACTAGGTTCAATGAGAATTAATCGCATGACAATGTAATGTGCAAGTTGAAGCAAAATGTAGCACAAACACATCCTTCCCCTTGGATAAAAATCCGACAGCTTAACGGTTGTACATGAAGATGTGGTATGGCAAGTACATGGTTCGTCAACAAGCCTAAAAGGATGATGACCACACTCAAAGTATTCGGAGAAAATTCGACAGCATAACAGCTATACTAGGAGATGTGGTAAGGTAAGCACATGGTTGTTAACGAACCCAAAAGGATAATGATTACGCTCAAGGGTTCTGAAAAAAAAATCGGCAGCATGACGGCTATACTAGGAAGGTCTCAGCAACTAAACATGAAGAGTATGCCGTCATGGTCAAGATAAAGCAGGGCTCTCAGCAAGAACACACTCCGGTAATGATAATGGCAAGATAGACTCATAATCGACATGCGGAGTACATCTGATCAGGATCAATCAAATGATCAAGCACATGGGAGATAGATCATGGCCAAAAGAGCCAAGCATCTGATGATAATCCACAGAATGGATAGAGAAGAATAATTGATTAGATTATGAAGGAAAACTTAACTAGGAAGTAAACCCTAATCTAATAACAAACATGTACATATATATACATATATATACATACTAACCAGGGGCACCAACCCTAGTCTAATCTAGCGGAGCCAAAGAGGTCTCGACTCGTGACAGACTGATGAGTGTACTAGGACCGCGCTGTAGCCACGCAAGGTGAGCTACCCTAGTCTACAAATTGGACAAGGCTCCTAACTCTAGGCTTCACATGTGTAAGCAACATATGTTCGTCCTATATGAGTACATATATATAGTGTCCTAGCAAGGTTCCCTAATTTTGGTTCTAAAGGGAGCAACTAATATATATACATAATATAATGAAATGAAAGTAGGGCCCAGGCATTTCTGCAGGGTACTATGCCTATGACCATACCCTTGATGTATAACGCCAGCACACCCAGCATTATACAGAGTATGTTCATTGCTCATCGGCTGCTGTAGAACACCAGCACACCCAGTGTCTACGGCTGCAGCTCCGGCGCATAGCTAGGAAATAGATACAACGGCTCCCATCTGGTGCGCGTCATATCTATTCCCTGAGGCCAATAAGGAAAATAATGAAAGAAATAAAGAATATGACAATGCATGATGTGCAGTGTGTGAATCCCTTGTTTTATTTACGCACCTACTTGGTGCCCCTGGATTTCTAACGATAAAGTTCTCATTTAACTTGGTTTTGACCCAAATTTCTTCAAAATTAATAAAAATGGCATTTTTACAGAGTTAGGCAATGTTTCAAAAACTCCCCAGCAGAGTCGCCAGTCTGTGGACCCCGATCCGAGAGGGGCGGGGGGACGTGCCCCCACGCGAGTCTCCGGATCATCCACGTGAAGGAGAGCTCCGCCAAGGAACTCTCGAAAGAGTGCCCCTCACAGCATGAGCGGCGATGTGAAGTGAGATACCTCTCGATTCGGGGACTAGCCCGGATTCGAGACGCACCTTAAACAAAGAAAGAGTCGTCATCCAAGGAAGTGGGCCCTGGATCCCATGCTGTGCTCTGTCGCAACAGATAACCAGAGATACAAAGGGTCCGTGCCTGATGAC
The DNA here is from genome assembly GCF_043159265.1 of Tasmannia lanceolata. Taxonomy (NCBI): domain Eukaryota; kingdom Viridiplantae; phylum Streptophyta; class Magnoliopsida; order Canellales; family Winteraceae; genus Tasmannia; species Tasmannia lanceolata. Next base: position 3,698,575 of record NW_027518713.1, on the reverse strand, counting down.
GAATGGGGAAGGGGTTAGGCGCCCCCAATTCGCCCAAGTGCAAGCACCTGGTCTCTTATGCCATTTATTATTAACTTTGAAGAGTTTTGGGCAAAAATCATGTGAAATGGGAACGAATATCCCCGAGATAACGTCTAGCTAATCATGCATATCTCGGAGATGAATAAGAAGCACACACAAAAAGAAATGAAAGATATGACACCTAAGAATAGCTATGTTATGAGTGTCATGCCTAATTGGTGTCTATGTTCTGGTGGACAAACACATGCATGCTACAGCTAAAAGTATAGGATCTGTACATGAAAGTAAGAAAACATCGCAAAACACACAACACAACACGACTCCACACGACAAACTCTAAACTCTAATGCGATAATTGACTCGGACCAAGATGGCCATCCATCTTAGCTGCACTACGTATCCCGGCCTCGGGAAGAATCAGAGCCAACGTAGTTCGGCGACCTATGCTAAACTACAATGCCTAACCTTCTAGGACTGCTATCCTAGACTCGATCAACTAGACCTGACTAGTTTTTAAAGCTTCTTGTGCCATTACTTAAGTTCGAGTGAATGGTAATTTTTAGGACTCCCTATATGCCCTAACTAATGCAAGTGGACCCTACACCCTATGTGTGACTAGGTTGTGCGTCCTAAGGAAAACCATGGGCTCTCTAAGCACGTTCTAGTCTAGCCATCGGCTCAACTAAGTGTCTAACCGACCACGACCTGAGGCCTCCTAACTCTAGGGACACTCACACGACCAGACATGACAAATCCACAAGATCAGGGCAGACTCCTAACTCTATGGGAAGATCTTTTGAAACCGATTTGCAAGGTCATTTTGAAGAAATTTTGTAGTTTTGGAAGGTTTTGAAGTTGTGAAAATTGTGAAAGTTGTGAGAAATATTTACAAAGATGGTGATTTAAAAAATGGTGAAAGGGTGCAAAAATGGTGTGTGAAAATAGTGTAAAAAAAGAAATGGTGATGTAAAAAATGGTGACTGAACTCAGGATGCCAGCAGCACGCCTGAGCTGCCTACGTACCCCTCAGCTAGGGATCAAGCCATCCGTAGTTCGGACTGATTTTCCTAACTACACTCTAATGACTCGAGATTTTTGAGATTTTTGATTTTTCAGATGTTTTTGATTTTTTCGACACAAGAGGACAACATCCTATCATCACAAGTGGAAGACAGACTCCTGATATCCCGCAAAGGTTGGACAGCATCCTATGCTTTACGGGGGGAATGAATAGAATAACAACTCTGCAAGGGTTGGACAGCATCCTATACCTTGCAGGAGTGGATGGAAAAATGCGGAATGAACAGAATAACAACTCTGCAAGGGTTGGACAGCATCCTATACCTTGCAGGAGTGGATAGAAAAACACACGACTTGATGAGGGGATGGACAGAATCCTAACCCCTATGATGATAGGACAGACTTCTGAAAGACTGAAGGACTGACTCCTATGCTGAAGACTGACTCTGAAAGATGGAAGGACGGACTCCTAAACTCTCTACGACAGGTAAAGAGGAAGAAATCCCTTAACCTGCGAAGACTCTAAGGCAGGAAGGGAAGGGGTTGGCTCAAGATACGTTCCGTCATAGCCTTAACCTGGGAAAGAGGAAATCCTGGTGTTCGAGAATGGAACAGCAATGCCCACATAAAGTCCTAATGGGGTCTTGAGGAAAACGAAGGGAGGATCCGACACTAAACGTAACTCAATGACAAAGAAAATATTTACAAGGGATGATATTACAAGAACGATAACTTTGAAGCTTTCAAGTAAAGCTACTTCCTTTTCAAGATTGAAGAAGAAATAATTTCTTTGCTGCCATTCCATATTCACGGCGGGTTACAGACCAAAGCAAATTAAATTCTGCAACATCACAAAGAGAATCCCACAGAAATTTGTATGGCAAAACGCATGCGAGCCATACGCAATCAGCTCAAGTATTGATTTCAACAAGAACTACAAGACTTAACAAAAAACCTTGACTCCATAAACCATGATAACTTTAAATTGATATTCCTCTAAGGAATCAAAATCATACACGCATCTGAGTATACTCGAGTTAAAATAGACATTGACAGAAAATCCTTCTATTCACTAAAACTATTCATGCCATTGTCAAAGAGAAACGAAGCCATAAGATTTTAAAGAGCAAACCCCAAACAAACAAGGTATACATAACATCAGCAATCAGTAAATACAACACACAGCCAACACAATTTGGTCATGGAAACAGCAAATGCTAAGAAGAAGCTAAGGATTACCTCCCTTTCCTTTTGCTGAAGTTGCAGGATTCCGGTCAAATTACCAGAACAGATGGAGAGGCTGAGTGATTGCTCAATTTGGGTAACAAATGGCTCGATCCAGGAGAGGGTTAGCCGTATCGACGAAAATGCATGCCAGAGGAGATGACGCTGCCGGAATTAATGGCTCAATGAAATCGATGCCCGGAATCAGGCGAAATAACCTGAGAAAATATCTGGAATCCCTTTCTCTTTCTCTATATATTTAGGATCTAGTGGTAGGAAGAAGAAAGGGGGTGGATATGGGTTTTTTGGACCTTTGTGAAGGTGGGTTTGAAGAATTACAGAGAGAAATGAAGATGAAGAGGGTGGACGAATCTCGAAGTGTTGGTCGAGGAGATGATGAAGATGCGGGTGACAAGGGTTTGAAGGTGGAGAAATGGGCGGCAATGGAGAGGGGCAGATGGGATTCAGTGGAAACCGAATGGGTTTTTGGGTTTTTTGGAAAGGGTTTGATCTCGAAAAATGGGTTTTGGGGGGTGGAGGAGTTGCAGAGGTGGGGGTTTGGCCGGAGTTGGTTTGGGTTTGAAATGGGGGAGGGTGAAGGGAGAAGAAGAGGAAATGAATGGGGTTTGAATGGGGTTTGTGAAATGGGGGAAATGAAATGGGTTTATGAACAAAGGAGACGGTGGAGGTGGCTGTTAATGGTGGATGGGGATCGGATTCGTCGGGTAAGAAGATGGATGGTTCCGGTGGGGTGGCGGTCGAAGGTGTCGGTGGTTATGGGTTTGCAGATTTGGGGTGGAGGTTGGGCGATGGCCGGCCGGTGATGGGGGTGGAGAAATACGCAGAGGTGGACGAGAGGGTTTCGGTGGGTTTCGGTGGCTGGAGGAGGTGGAAATGGAAAACGAAATGGGTTTGGGAGTTGGATTTTCGAAGTGGGTTTTGGGGAAGATGGTAGAGGTGGTGGATGAAGGGGGTTTGATGGGTGGCTGTGGAGTGGTCGGAGGTTGCGGCTGGGGATGGGGAGGAAGGTGGTGGGTTTTTGGCTCTTTTCGAAGTGGGTTTTGCTGGTTTGATGGTGGATGGATTTGCAGAGGTGGAGGTTGCGGCTGTGGAGGAGGAGGAAGGTGGTGGGTTTTGGCTCTTTTCGAAGTGGGTTTCGTAGGTGGTGGCTGAGGGTGGAGGTTGCGGCTGTGGAGGAGGATGGTTTGGGTGGGTTGTGGTGGAGTTGCAGAGGTGGCGGTTTGGGTGGGGTTCGGTGGTGGAGAAAAGAAGAAGAAGATGGTGGACGGCCGGAGATGGAATGGGGGCCGGATTCCGGCACCACTCGCCGGAGAAGAAAGATTTTCTTCTCCCTGCTCCTCTCTCTCTGCTTCTCTCTCTCTCTCTCTGCTTCTTTCTCTCTGTTTTCCCCTCTACTTCTTTCTCTTTTTTTTTTTAGGGACGAGGGAGATTACAGAGGTTGAAGAGTGAGATGGGTTTCGGTGGTTTGGGCCGGAGGTTGGAGGGTGGAGATGGAATGGGTTGTAGGCTTGCCGGATTCCGGCAGGCTTGCCGGAGAAGAAGGTGGTGGCTGTGGGTTCTTCTCCCTCTCTCCTTTTTTTTCTTTTTTTTTTTTGAAATGGGTTTTGCTGGTTGATGGTGGTTTGCTGGCTGATGGTCGGTTTGGGTAGTGGTGGTTGGCTTGGGCTTTGCCGGATTTCGGCTGGAGGGGGAGGAAGGTGGTGATGGCAGCAGCTCCTCCTCTCTTTTTTTTCTTCTTTGTTTTGCCTTTGAAAATGGATGAGTTCTCCCCCCCTTCTCATGCAAGAACTCCCCTTTGTTTTATACTTAGGGTTAAAACCCTAAGTCTAATCCTAGCCATCTATGTGGCATCCTTTTTTTCTTGGTTGCTCTCCACCCTTGATCTACTTCCTCCACAAGCATTCCTTTTTTGAAACCCTAAAACCCTAAAGTGCTCTAACTAATCTAGACCCTACACCTCATCTCTTAATCCAATGGCCCATGCATGTTGCTTGCAAAGAAAGTAATGCCCATTTTACTAAATACCCCAAGGAGAAGGCAATTTTACCCTCTTGCCACTATACCCTATTTGGCTTTTCTTCTCTTAAAGGTATATTGTTCTCTCTCTCTTCTCCAAGCAACCCCAAGCTGGCTAATTCACTCCCCTCCTGCTTAACATGGGAAAGCGATTTAACACACGTACGCTTTGATAAATGCACTCCTAGGGATATTAGCAGCCTCTTAGGAATTTCGCACTGCAGTGGGTGGGTACCATTTCTTTAGGAATTTTGGGATCGAGATTTTATTCGATTTTGGGGATTTTAGGGCCTTGTCAAAATGGGGTGTCTACAGCACCGCCCCCTTTGCTCGACACGTGTCACCCATGCACTACCAGAGTCCCGCCATCATGAAGAAAGGCGTAGGGAAACGGCAAGGCAGCTCAACCACGACACGTGTCACCTTCTCGTCTTCCAAAACTCATCATCACAAATTGCAGAAGGGATTATCCTACCAAAGCCACGCGCGCCGTCCGGACAGAGGGACGGCCCAATCCTACTAAGAAAGATTTTCTCTCCATAATGATGAAGAGGCCCACACGCCACCCTTTAAAAGGGAGGCAAGGGAAAGAAGAAGGGGATCGATCTTTTTTTCTTACTCCTCACAGAAACAACCAGAAAAAGAGGCAGGACTACGACAGAGGAGGCTGGGAACTTAATCCCACTCTCCCGGTTAGTCCCCTCGGACCCATCCACCCACGCGCCCAGAAAATAATCTGCGCCTTGGTCCTGGTAAACCCGGCCAAAACCCTCTCTCCTTCTTGCTGTCCTTTATATTGATTGGTCGAAGGATCTGACTTGGGTGTCGAAGTGGTCGTCCGGGACCCACCCCGGACCCTCTGACCCCCTTTGTTTGTGATTGCAGACAGCGCGAAGGCCCTCTACCGACCGCGCGATCGCAGACCCGGATTCAGACGCCATCACATATGAGGGTATTGAATCTTAGATTTTGTTGATTAAGGATGAGATTGAAAAATTAGAAAGCTTCTTATTATAGGAACTTTATAAAACATCAATCTTTTAGACATAGGAAACCCTAGAGATGGAGTGAAGGTGCTTTAAGCAAAGTTTTGGGATGAGGATGAGATGGTATTGAATCTTAGATATAGTTGATAAAGGATGAAGATTGAAAAAATAGAAAGTTTCTTATTTTAGAAACTTTGTAAAACGTCCATCATTTAGAAGTAAGAAGCCCTAGTGATGATGTCAACGAGCTTTAAGGCATGTTTTGGGATGAGCATATGAGGGTATTGAATCTTAGATTTAGTTGATGTAGGTTGAAGATTGAAAAATTAGAAAGCTTCTCATTTTATGAACTTTATAAAACATCAATATTTTATCAATAGGAAACCCTATAGATGAAGTCATGGTGCTTTTAGCCAAGTTTTGGGATAAGGATGAGATGGTATTGAATCTTAGATTTAGTTGATAAATGATGGAGATTGAATAAATAGAAAGTTTCTTATTTTAAGAACTTTGTAAAACCTCTATCATTTAGAAATAAGAAACCCAAGTAATGATGTCAACGAGCTTTAAGCCATGTTTTGGGATGAGCACATGAGATTATTGTATCTTAGATTTAGTTGTTGAAGGATGGAGATTGAAAAATTAGAAAGCTTCTTATTTTAGGAACTTTATAAGACATCCATCTTTTAGACATACGAAACCCTAGAGATGGAGTCAAAGTGCTTTTATCCAAGTTTTGGGATGGGGATGAGATGGTATTGAATCGTAGATTTAGTTGGTGAAGGATGGAGATTCAAAAATATAAAGTCTCTTATTTTAGAAACTTTATAAAACATCAATCTTTTAGACATAGGAAACCCGAGAGATAGTGTGAAGGAGCTTTTAGCTAAGTTTTGATATGAAGATGAGATAATATTTAATCTATGATTTAGTTGATAAAGGATGGACAATGAAAAAATAGAAAGTTTCATATTTTAGTAACTTTTTAAAACATCCATAATTTAGAAATAAGAAACCCTAGTGATGATGTCAACGAGCTTTAAGCTATGTTTTGGAATTAGCATATGAGGGTATTGAGTCTTAGATTTAGTTGATGAATGATTGAGATTGAAAAATTAGAAAGCTTCTTACTTTAGGAACTTTATAATACATCCATCTTTTAGACGTAGGAAACCCTAGAGATGGAGTCAAGGTACTTTTAGGCAAGTTTTAGGATGAGGATGATATGGTATTGAATCGCAGATTTAGTTGGTGAAGGATGGAGATTCAAAAACATAAAATCTCTTATTTTAGAAACTTTATAAAACATTCGTCTTTTAGACATATGAAACCCTAAAGATAGTGTGAAGGGGCTTTTAGCTAAGTTTTGAGATGGAGATGAGATGATATTGAATCTTTGATTTAGTTGATGAAGGATAGAGATTGAAAAAATAGAAAGTTTCTTGTTTTAGAAACATTGTTAAACATCCATCATTTAGAAATAAGAAACCCTAGTGATGATGTCATTGAGCTTTAAGCCAAGTTTTGGGATGAGCATAAGAGGGCATTTAATCTTAGATTTAGTTGATGAAGGTTGGAGATTGAAAAATTAGAAAGTGTCTTATTTTAGGAACTTTATAAAACATCAATCTTTTAGACATAGGAAACCATAGAGATAGAGTCAAGGTGCTTTAAGCCAAGTTTTGGGATGAGCATGAGATGGTAATGAATCTTAGATTTAGTTGATAAAGGATGAAGATTGAAAAAATAGAAAGTTTCTTATTTTAGAAACTATGTAAAACGTCCATCATTTAGAAATAAGAAACCCTAGTGATGATGTCAACGAGCTTTAAATCATGTTTTGGGATGAGCATATGAGGGTATTGAATCTTAGATTTAGTTGATGAAGGATGAAGATTGAAAAAATAGAAAGCTTCTTATTTTATGAACTTTATAAAACATCATTCTTTTATCAATAGGAAACCCTATAGATGGAGTCAAGCTGCTTTTAACGAAGTTTTGGGATAAGGATGAGATGGTATTGAATCTTAGATTTAGTTGATAAATGATGGAGATTGAAAAAATAGAAAGTTTCTTATTTTAAGAACTTTGTAAAACCTCTATCATTTAGAAATAAGAAACTCAAGTGATGATGTCAACGAGCTTTAAGCCATGTTTTGGGATGAGCACATGAGAGTATTGTATCTTAGATTTAGTTGTTGAATGATGAAGATTGAAAAATTAGAAAGCTTCTTATTTTAGGAACTTTATAAGACATCCATCTTTTAGACATAAGAAACCCTAGAGATGGAGTCAAAGTGCTTTTATCCAAGTTTTGGGATGGGGATGAGATGGTATTGAATCGTAGATTTAGTTGGTGAATGATGGAGATTCAAAAATATAGTCTCTTATTTTAGAAACTTTATAAAACATCAATCTTTTAGACATACGAAACCCGAGAGATAGTGTGAAGGAGCTTTTAGCTAAGTTTTGAGATGAAGATGAAATGATATTTAATCTTTGATTTAGTTGATAAATGATGGACATTAAAAAAATAGAAAGTTTCTTATTTTAGTAACTTTTTAAAACATCCATCATTTCCAAATAAGAAACCCTAGTGATGATGTCAACGAGCTTTAAGCCATGTTTTGGAATGAGCATACGAGGGTGTTGAGTCTTAGATTTAGTTGATGAAGGATTGAGATTAAAAAAATAGAAAGATTCTTACTTTAGGAACTTTATAATACATCCATCTTTTAAACGTAGGAAACCCTACAGATGGACTCAAGGTACTTTTAGCCAAGTTTTAGGATGAGGATGAGACAGTATTGAATCGTAGATTTAGTTGGAGAAGGATGGAGATTCGAAAACATAAAATCTCTTATTTTAGAAACTTTATAAAACATTCATCTTTTAGACATATGAAACCCTAAAGATAGTGTGAAGGGGCTTTTAGCTAAGTTTTGAGATGAAGATGAGATTATATTGAATCTTTGATTTAGTTGATTAAGGATTGAGATTGAAAAAATAGAAAGTTTCTTAGTTTAGAAACTTTATAAGACATCCATCTTTTAGACATCTGAGACCCTAGAGATAGGGTCAAGGAGCTTTTAACTAAGTTTTGAGATGAGGATGAGATGGTATTGAATCATAGATTAAGTTGATAAATGATGAAAATTGAAAAATAGAAAGTTTCTTAATCTAAAAACTTTATAAAACATCCTTCATTTAGATATAGGAGATCCTAGAGACGGTGTGAATGAGCTTTTAGCCCTGTTTTGGGATGAGGATGAGGTGATATTGACTCTTAGATTTAGTTGATGGAGGATGGAGATTGAAAAAATAGAAAGTTTCTTATTTTAGAAACTTTAAAAAATATTAATTTTTTAGACTTAGTAAACCCTAGAGATTGTGTCAAGGAGATTTTAGCCAACTTTTGAGATTGGGGTGAGATGGTATTAAATCATAGATTTAGGGTATAAAGGATGGAGATTGAAAAACTAGAAAAGTTTCTTATTTTAAAAACTTTATAAAACATTAATTTGTTAGACTTAGTAAACCCTAGACATGGTGTGATGGAGCCTTTAGCCAAGTTTTGAGATTAGCGTGAGATGGTATTAAATCTTAGATTTAGGTTATAAAGGATGGAGATTGAAAAACTAGAAAGTTTCTTATTTTAGAAACTTTATAAAATATCCATCTTTTAAACATATGAAATCCTAGAAATGGTGTTAATGAGCTCTTAGCCAAGTTTTGAGATGAGGATGAGATGTTATTGAATTTTAGATTTAGATGATAAAGGATGGAGATTGAAAAAATAGAAAGTTTCTTATTTTATAAACTTTATAAAACAACCATCTTTTAGACATAGGTGACCCTAGAGATGTTTTCAACGAGCTTTTTGCCAAGTTTTGGGATGAGAATGAGAGGGTATTAAATCTTAGATTTAGTGGATAAAGGATGGAGATTGAAAAAATAGAAAGTTTCTTACTTTACAAACATTATAAAGCATCCTTCTTTTAGACATAGGAGAACCGAGAGACGGTGTCAAGGTGCTTTTAGCTGTGTTTTGGGATGAGGATGAGAAGATATTGAATCTTAGATTTGGTTGATTTAGGATGGACACTGAAAGAATAGAAAGTTTTTTATTTTAGAAACTTTATAAAACATACATCTCTTAGACATAGGAAACCCTAGAGATGATGTCAACGAGCTTTAAGCCAAGTTTTTGGATGAGAAGTAGAGGGTACTGAATCATAGATTTAGTTGATGAAGGATGGAGACTGAAAAATTAGAAAGTTTCTTATTTTAGAAACTTTCTAAAACATCAATCTTTTAGACATAAGAAACCCTAGAGATGGTGTCAATGTGCTTTTAGCCTAGTTTTAGGATGAGGATGAGATGGTATTGAATCATAGATTTACCTGGTGAAGGACGGAGATTGAAAAATAGAAAGTTTCTTATTTTAGAAACTTTATAAAACATCTATCCTTTAGACATAGGAAATCCTAGAGATGGTGTCAAGGAGGTTTTAGCCAAGTTTCGAGATCAGGATGAGATGATATTAAATCTTTGATTTAGTTGAGAAAGGATGGAGATTGAAAAAATAAAAAAGTTTCTTATTTTAGAAACTCTATAAGACATCCTTCTTTTAGACATAGGAAACCCTAGAGATGGTGTCAAGGAGCTTTTAGCTGAGTTTTGAGATGAGGATTAGTTGATATTGAATCTTAGATTTAGTTGATAAATGATGAAGATTGAAAAAAAAGAAAATTTCTTATTTTAGAAACTTTATAAAACATCCATGTTTTGGACATAAGAAACCCTGGAGATGGTGTCAAGGACCTTTTAGCTAATTTTTGATATGAGGATGAGATGATACTGAATCTTTGATTTAGTTGATGAAGGATATAGACTAAAAAATAGAAAGTTTCTTATTTTTTGTAAGCCATCCATCTTTTAGACATAAGAACCCTCTGGTGATGGTGTCGAGGAGCATTTAGCCAAGTGTTGAGATTAGGATGAGAGCGTATTGGATCTTAGATTTAGTTGATAAAGGATGGAGATTGAAAAAATTGAAAGTTTCTTATTTTAGATACTTTCTAAAACATCCATCTTTTAGACATATGAAACCTTAGAGATGGTGTCAAAGAGCTTTTAACTAAGTTTTGAGATGATGATGAGATATATTAAATCTTTGATTTAGTTGATGAAGGATGGAGATTGAAAAAATCAAAAGTTTCTTATTTTAGAAACTTTAAAAGACATCCACCTTTTAGACATAGGAAACCATAGAGATGGGGTGAAGGAGTTAGTTTAAGTTTTGAGATAAGGATGAGATGGTATTGAATCTTAGATCTACTTTATAAAGGATGAAAATTAAAAAAATAGAAAGTTTCTTATTTTAGAAACTTTCTTATTTTTGAAACTTTATAAAACATCCATCTTTTAGACGTAAGAGACCCTAGAGACGGTGTCAAGGAGCTTTTAGTCATGTTTTTAGATGTAGATGAGATGGTATTGAAACTTAGATTTAGATGATGAAGAGTGTAGATTGAAAAAATAGAAAGTTTCTTATTTTAGAAACTTTATAAAAAATTAACTTTTTTGACTTAGTAAACCCTAGAGAAGGTGTTGATGAGCTTTTAACCAAGTTTTGAGATTAAGGTGAGAAGGTATTAAATCTAAGATTTAGGTTGTAAAGGATGGTTATTGAAAAAATAGAAAGTTTCTTATTTTAGAAACTTTATAAAACATCAATATTTTAAACATAAGAAATTCTAGAAATGGTGTCATTGAGCTTTTAGCCAAGTTTTGAGATTAGGATGAGATAGTATTGAATCTTAGATTTAGCTGATAAATGATAGAGAACTAAAATATATAAAGTTTCTTATTTTAAAAACTTTATAAAACAACAATCTTTTAGACATAGGAGACCCTAAAGATCGTGTGAAGGAGCTTATAGCTTAGTTTTGGGATTATGATAAGATGGTTTTGAATCTTAGATTTAGTTGATCATGGATAGAGATTGAAAAAATAGAAATGTTCTTATTTTAGAAACTTTATAAAGCATCTATCTTCTAGACATAGGAAACCTTAGAGATGATGTCAACGAGGTTTTAATCAAGTTTTGGGATGAGAATGAGAGGGTAATGAATCTTAGATTTAGTTGAAAAAGGATGGAGATTGAAAAAATAGAAAGTTTCTAATTTTAGAACTTTATAAAACATCTCTTTTAGACTTAGTAAACTTTGGAGATGGTGTCAATGGGCTTTTAACCAAGTTTCGAGATGAGGATGAGTTGGTATTAAATCTTAGATTTAGTTGATGAAGGATAGAGATTGGAAAAAATAAAAAAGTTTCTTACTTTAGAAACTTTATAAAACATCCATCTTTTAGACATAGGAAACCCTAGAGATGGTGTCAAGGAGCTTTTAGCTGAGTTTTGAGATGAGGATTAGTTGATATTGAATCTTAGATTTAGTTGATAAATGATGAAGATTGAAAAAAAAGAAAATTTCTTATTTTAGAAACTTTATAAAACATCCATGTTTTGGACATAAGAAACCCTGGAGATGGTGTCAAGGACCTTTTAGCTAATTTTTGATATGAGGATGAGATGATACTGAATCTTTGATTTAGTTGATGAAGGATATAGACTAAAAAATAGAAAGTTTCTTATTTTATAAACTTTGTAAGACATCCATCTTTTAGACATAAGAACCCTCTGGTGATGGTGTCGAGGAGCATTTAGCCAAGTGTTGAGATTAGGATGAGAGCGTATTGGATCTTAGATTTAGTTGATAAAGGATTGAGATTGAAAAAATTAAAAGTTTCTTATTTTAGATACTTTCTAAAACATCCATCTTTTAAACATATGAAACCTTAGAGATGGTGTCAAAGAGCTTTTAACTAAGTTTTGAGATGATGATGAGATATATTAAATCTTTGATTTAGTTGGTGAAGGATGGAGATTGAAAAAATCAAAAGTTTCTTATTTTAGAAACTTTAAAAGACATCCACCTCTTAGACATAGGAAACCATAGAGATGGGGTGAAGGAGTTAGTTTAAGTTTTGAGATAAGGATGAGATGGTATTGAATCTTAGATCTACTTTATAAAGGATGAAAATTAAAAAAATAGAAAGTTTCTTATTTTTAAAACTTTATAAAACATCCATCTTTTAGACGTAAGAGACCCTAGAGACGGTGTCAAGGAGCTTTTAGCCATGTTTTTAGATGTAGATTAGATGGTATTGAAACTTAGATTTAGATGATGAAGAGTAGAGATTGAAAAAATAGAAAGTTTCTTATTTTAGAAACTTTATAAAACATTAACTTTTTTGACTTAGTAAACCCTAGAGAAGGTGTCGATGAGCTTTTAGCCAAGTTTTGAGATTAAGGTGAGAAGGTATTAAATCTAAGATTTGGGTTGTAAAGGATGGTTATTGAAAAAATAGAAAGTTTCTTATTTTAGAAACTTTATAAAACATCAATATTTTAAACATAAGAAATTCTAGAAATGGTGTCATTGAGCTTTTAGCCAAGTTTTGAGATTAGGATGAGATAGTATTGAATCTTAGATTTAGCTGATAAATGATAGAGAACTAAAATATAGAAAGTTTCTTATTTTAAAAACTTTATAAAATAACAATCTTTTAGACATAAGAGACCCTAAAGATCGTGTGAAGGAGCTTATAGCTTAGTTTTGGGATTATGATAAGATGGTTTTGAATCTTAGATTTAGTTGATCATGGATGGAGATTGAAAAAATAGAAATGTTCTTATTTTAGAAACTTTATAAAGCATCTATCTTCTAGACATAGGAAGCCCTAGAGATGATGTCAACGAGGTTTTAATCAAGTTTTGGGATGAGAATGAGAGGGTAATGAATCTTAGATTTAGTTGAAGAAGGATGGAGATTGAAAAAATAGAAAGTTTCTAATTTTAGAACTTTATAAAACATCTATCTTTTAGACTTAGTAAACTTTGGAGATGGTGTCAATGGGCTTTTAGCCAAGTTTCGAGATGAGGATGAGTTGGTATTAAATCTTAGATTTAGTTGATGAAGGATAGAGATTGAAAAAATAAAAAAGTTTCTTACTTTAGAAACTTTATAAAACATCCATCTTTTAGACATAGGAAACCCTAGAGATGGTGTCAAGGAGCTTTTAGCTGAGTTTTGAGATGAGGATTAGTTGATATTGAATCTTAGATTTAGTTGATAAATGATGAAGATTGAAAGAAAAGAAAATTTCTTATTTTAGAAACTTTATAAAACATCCATGTTTTGGACATAAGAAACCCTGGAGATGGTGTCAAGGACCTTTTAGCTAATTTTTAATATGAGGATGAGATGATACTGAATCTTTGATTTAGTTGATGAAGGATATAGACTAAAATATTTTAGAAACTTTGTAAGACATCCATCTTTTAGACATAAGAACCCTCTGGTGATGGTGTCGAGGAGCATTTAGCCAAGTGTTGAGATTAGGATGAGAGCGTATTGGATCTTAGATTTAGTTGATAAAGGATGGAGATTAAAAAAATTGAAAGTTTCTTATTTTAGATACTTTCTAAAACATCCATCTTTTAAACATATGAAACCTTAGAGATGGTGTCAAAGAGCTTTTAACTAAGTTTTGAGATGATGATGAGATATATTAAATCTTTGATTTAGTTGATGAAGGATGGAGATTGAAAAAATCAAAAGTTTCTTATTTTAGAAACTTTAAAAGACATCCACCTTTTAGACATAGGAAACCATAGAGATGGGGTGAAGGAGTTAGTTTAAGTTTTGAGATAAGGATGAGATGGTATTGAATCTTAGATCTACTTTATAAAGGATGAAAATTAAAAAAATAGAAAGTTTCTTATTTTAGAAACTTTCTTATTTTTGAAACTTTATAAAACATCCATCTTTTAGACGTAAGAGACCCTAGAGACGGTGTCAAGGAGCTTTTAGCCATGTTTTTAGATGTAGATGAGATGGTATTGAAACTTAGATTTAGATGATGAAGAGTGGAGATTGAAAAAATAGAAAGTTTCTTATTTTAGAAACTTTATAAAACATTAACTTTTTTGACTTAGTAAACCCTAGAGAAGGTGTCGATGAGCTTTTAGCCAAGTTTTGAGATTAAGGTGAGAAGGTATTAAATCTAAGATTTAGGTTGTAAATGATGGTTATTGAAAAAATAGAAAGTTTCTTATTTTAGAAACTTTATAAAACATCAATATTTTAAACATAAGAAATTCTAGAAATGGTGTCATTGAGCTTTTAGCCAAGTTTTGAGATTAGGATGAGATAGTATTGAATTTTAGATTTAGCTGATAAATGATAGAGAACTAAAATATAGAAAGTTTCTTATTTTAAAAACTTTATAAAACGAACAATCTTTTAGACATAGGAGACCCTAAAGATCGTGTGAAGGAGCTTATAGCTTAGTTTTGGGATTATGATAAGATGGTTTTGAATCTTAGATTTAGTTGATCATGGATGGAGATTGAAAAAATAGAAATGTTCTTATTTTAGAAACTTTATAAAGCATCTATCTTCTAGACATAGGAAACCCTAGAGATGATGTCAACGAGGTTTTAATCAAGTTTTGGGATGAGAATGAGAGGGTAATGAATCTTAGATTTAGTTGAAGAAGGATGGAGATTGAAAAAATAGAAAGTTTCTAATTTTAGAACTTTATAAAACATCAATCTTTTAGACTTAGTAAACTTTGGAGATGGTGTCAATGGGCTTTTAGCCAAGTTTCGAGATGAGGATGAGTTGGTATTAAATCTTAGATTTAGTTGATGAAGGATAGAGATTGAAAAAATAAAAAAGTTTCTTACTTTAGAAACTTTATAAAACATCCATCTTTTAGACATAGAAAACCCTAGAGATGGTGTCAAGGAGCTTTCAACTGAGTTTTGAGATTAGGATTAGTTGATATTGAAAGAGTTAGTTTATGAAGGATGTGGACTAAAAAAATAAAAAGTTTCTCATTTTAGAAACTTTATAGGACAACCATCTTTTTGACATAGGAGCCCGTAGAGATGGTGTAAAGGAGCTTTTAGCAAAGTTTTGATATTATGGTGAAATGGTATTAAATCTTAGATTTAGTTTATAAAGGATGAAGGTTGAAAAAATAGAAACTTTTTTTTTTTAGAAACTTTATAAAACTCTTAGATTTAGTTGATAAATGTTGGAGATTGAAAAAATAGAAAGTTTCTTATTTTATAACTTTATAAAATAACCATTTTTTAGACATAAGAGATCTTAGAGATGGTGTGAATGAGCTTTTAGGCTAGTTTTGGGATCAGAAAGATATGGTTTTGAATGAGAGTGTATTGAATCTTAGATTTAGTTGATTAAGGATGGAGATTGAAAAAGTAGAAGGTTTCTTATTTTAGAAAGTTTACGAAATATCAATCTTTTAGACTTAATAAATCTTAGAGATGGTGTCAAGGAGCTTTTAGCCAAGTTTTGAGATCAAGAAGATATGGTTTTGAATCTTAGATTTAGTTAACGACGGATGGAGATTGAAAAATTAGAAGTTTTATAATTTAGAAAAAATATAAAACATCAATCTTTTAGACATATGAAACCCTATAGAGAGTTTCATGTTTTAGAAACTATATAAAATATCAATCTTTTAGGAATGTTTTGGGATGAGAATGAGATGATATTGAATCTTATATTTAGTTGATGAAGGACGGATATTTAAAAAATAGAAAGTTTTTTATTTTATAAACTTTATAAAACATCCATCTTTTAGACATATGAAACCCTAGAGATGATGTCAACGAGCTATTAGTCAATTTTTGAGATGAGAATGAGAGGGTATTGAATCTTATATTTAGTTGATTAAGGATAGAGATTGAAAAAATAGAAACTTTTTTATTTTAGAAACTTTCTAAGACATCCATCTTTTAGACATAAGAAACCCTATAGATAGTGTCATGGGGCTTTTAGCTAAGTTTTGAAATGAGGATGAGATGGTATTGAATCTTAGATTTAGTTGATAAAAGATAGAGACTGAAAAAATATAAAGTTTTTTATTTTATAAACTTTATAAAACATCCATCTTTTAGACATAGGAAACCCGAAAACCCTATATATTGTTTCAAGGAACATTTAGCCGAGTTTTGAGAAGAGGATGAGATGATATTGAATCTTAGATTTAGTTGATGAAGAATAGAGATTTAAAAAATAGATGGTTTCATATTTTAGAAACTTTGTAAGACATCTATCTTTTAGCAAAGGAAACCTTAGGGATGGTGTCAAGGAGCTTTTAGCCAAGTTTTGAGATGAGGATGAGATGGTATTGAATCTTAGATTTAGTTGATAAAGGATAGAGAATGAAAAAATAGAAAGTTTGTTATTGTAGAAAGTTTAAAAAACATCCGTCTTTTCGACATATGAGACCCTAGAAACGGTGTCAATGAGCTTTTAGCCATGTTTTGGGACGAGGATGAGAGGGTATTGAATCTTAAATTTAGTTGATTAATGATGGAGATTGTAAAAATAGAAAGTTTCTTATTTTAGAAACTTTATCAAAAATCCATCTTTTAGACATAAGAAGCCTTAGAGATGATATCAACGAGCATTTAGCCAAGTTTTGGGATAAGAATGAGAGGATATTGAATCTTACATTTAGTTGATGAAGGATGGTGTGGGATCCAATCCCGCGAGAGGGTCGCGGTGCGAGCAGACACGCTCTCTCTTGGTCTCTCGTACCCACGCGAATGGCGTGTGCTTTTTATTATTGATTTTAATTACCAAACCAAACAGGCAGGGGAGTTACCACCACATGCATCATTCCTGCCCGATAATCGGTCTTCAATTCCAAAAGTTAACTCTTTTGAATTTCTTTTAAATGGCTCATTTAACTTTATATTAATGTGCGAACTATGTGACATGCATCCTAAGATCTAATTTCAGTGTAATTCCTAAATGTGTATCTTGATTTTCTTAATTTGTTTGAATTCAATCTAAGTGAAAGTTCTCCTAAAATTCTAATTTCATGGAAAGTCCTAAGTGATTTAATTACTTTTAATTTAAGGATTAATGTACAAAACCCCACCACTTATGTGCGGAGCCGACTCGGGCTTGGTATGCCACTCAAGTATCCAAGTTGCCTACGTATCCCAGCCTCACTGGAATCAGAGTCGATCGTAGTTCGGTGCACCTAAGCTAAGCTACTTATGCCTAACTCATCTAAGACACCGATCTAGAATGGATTGACTGTTTCAACAGTTTTAAGAGAAGTTATTTAATTCAAGTTGAAGATTTTATTACCCTAGGACTTCATCTAAGATGTTATATGTCCTATCTAAGTACAAGTTGTCCCTTAGACTAATGCAGGTTAACTTACATCCTAGGTAACTAGGCTTGTCCTAAGGAAAGATTGGGTGACTAGTGTAACTAGATCTATGGCACGGTTGCTATCCATAGCAAACGTCCGTGATGAGGCTGGACTCCTAACTCTAGGACTCCCTAAAACCTAAGACACGACATGACGTGAGTGTTCCTGAATATGGCTCTAATGGTTCTTACTACGGAAACCGCAATCCAACGGTTCCGAAAGATATGAGGTAAATTGATTCAATTTGTTGAAGTTTATGATTTTTAGATTTCAAGGATTTTCGGTTCCTAAACATCTAAGGAATACCAAAGGCTCTATGGTTTGCAAATCTCGGCCTCGAATCGCAACCATGGAAAGGAATCGTGCTCTCGACCCTCCTATAATTTAGCACGTAAGTTATAAGTATGTTATTGCCTGGTATATTTCTCAGGATTTCCGTGGACAGTGGACCTCGGAGCCAATAACATGCTATAATTTACCCACTCCAATTATGCTAGATCAATCGCAATTAATATACGATTATGGTTACGATTTTGGCAAATTATCCTAACATGACCATTTTACAAAGGAAATCTAAGACTCCTAAGATTTCTGTTTCAGCGGCCTAAGGAATGAATACGCGACAGAAATTTAAAGTTCCTTGGAAGTTTTCATAATGATTTTGGTTAATTTCATTTTTAATAGATTTTATCAATTTCAGATTACATGAATGATTTTACAAATGAACTCATTGCAAACAAACTCGAAATAAATTGAAACTTCTAAAGTAGCAAGATATGAATGAATATAGCTTACTGGAAAACTTTCATAGATTTTTATATTAATTTGTTATTAATTTCCGATTTAATAACAATGAGACCAGATTGTTAAAATTACAAAGAAACCCTTAGAAATGGAAATCTAAATCCATTGAAATTTCTACAATAACAAGGTATAAATGAATATAGTCTACTGTGAAAATTTGATGAATTTTAGATACAATTTACTATCAATTTCAGATTTTCAAAGATTCAGATCAGATTATGAACTTACACAGCATCCCCTAGGAAACAAATTCCAAATCTATTGAAACCTTTACAGTAATATAGTATTCATAATATGAGACTACTGTAGTGAAAATTTTAATCATGATTTGATATTAATAAAAAACCTCACAAAATCTGGTTGTTTCAAAAGAAAATATCAAACAATATACCAAATAGAATCCTAAAATTATTAAAAATTCATGGCAGAATATATCAACATCATATTATTTTACTACGAAATTTCATTAATTTTAGAAATTATTTGGTATATTTTTCATTTTTCTTCTTCAAAAAGATGTTTTTTAAGAGTTTTCTATTTTTTAAACATGATTTTTGAGAAAATTATGACTCTGAAAGATGTTCTTTAACATTATTCTGATATGATGAACACAAGAAAATTATAATATTCCAAGAAATAGATCATCCTAAGATAGCTGTTTTTTCCAATTTCTTAATATCCCGGTCATTAATTCAAATTAAATTTCAATCTTCATTCAAATTCTGGAAATCCTTAGATCCAACGTCTGATCCAATCTGATAGTTTTTTTAGTCCCATTAAATATATCATTGCATTAAATTTTGAGACGAATCGGACTTCGAAACACTCATGTAAACCCGATTTTGAGCCAACCCATATATTATTGAATTAAATGAGCATAAATACTAAAACCTTGCAAAAATACGTAAAACAAATACGGAATAATTCTAGAAAAATCAGAGAAGAATGAACCTACCTTTGGTCGCGCTCCTCGTCTCTAGGGTGCGTAAATCCGAGGTATACGCTTCGTCGCACCCTTTTATACGCTATAGAAAACCCAATCCGCCAAAGTATATGAATCGCTCTTTCCGATGTTTGTTGTCTTTCCTCGAGCCTTTGAATCTCCTTGAATTTATGATTCTTCGATGAATACCCAGCCGAGAGGTGAGAGAGATTTAAGAGAGAACCGAGTGAGGGTGAGATTGAGAGAGATGTTGAGAGATGAAGAGAGAGATGTTGAGAGATGAAGAGAGAGACGTTGAGAGGGTGAGATTGAGAGAGGGCTGTAGAGAGAGTGAGATAGTACTGTTGAGAGGAAGAGATTGAGAGAGGGTTGTAGAGAGGGTGAGAACCGAGTGAGAGTTGTAGAGAGGCTGTAGAGAGGGTTGTAGAGAGGTGAAGAGAGAGCTTTGAGAGATGGGAGAGAGCTTGAGAGATGAGAGCTACTGTTGAGAGAGAAAAAAAATGAGAAGGCCGGCTGTTCCAACAGAGAAAAGATGAGAGGGCTGTGAGATGAGAGAGTGAGAGAGATAGATAGAGAGGCAAGAGAAAGCTTGCTGCCCTCGTGTATTGGTGGGTGAGAAATAGAGAATGGGATGCTATGATCACGGTAGAGGAAAGAGTGGGCTGCCCCTTTTCATGGTTGAGTGGACTCCCAATATCAATGGCTGAGAGGGATCTATCTAGCAAAGGATCATGGTCCTCCCTTTTTTTTCTTAGCCAAACGTCCCCCTTTCTATCATCCGAGAGAGAGATCTTTTTTTGAGGTCCTTTCTCTCCTTTCTTTGCCCAACAGAGTTATGCCAATATTATCAACTGAGAAGGGAGACGTTGCCGAAACACCAAATTAATTGATTCCTTCCAAAATTTCTTTTTTTTTGCAAAGATCAAATCTCTTTCCCAAATATCGCTACGGCTTTCTAAAAAAAAAAAAAAACGCATGCAGAGACTTCCTTCCAAAGTTGATTACACGTATAGCTAGCCCCCAAAAATAGCTATGGGAATATCCCTCTTTTAAAAATTGAAATAAAAGAAACCATATCCTTCATTTATTTTTTTTAGAAAAAGATTATTGGTCTTTTCTATTTATAGCTTCTTCTTTTTCCTTTTTTTAAACCAAATCCTCTTATAGCAAACCTTCCAATGAGGAATCATAGTTCAGAAAGGTATGGACGACCCCCAAAGTTGGATTTATTTATAATATATTCTAAGTGGGACTCACACGAGTGCATGAGAGATTCGGATGAACATGGAGGCTACTAGTTTCAATAAATATAGGATCTGATGACATAGATCTGAAAAGGAAGTTACTATCACCTTAACCTTTTATCAAAAGAGAGCTCTAGGACGTTTTAATGTGGGTCCCATTAGACAAAATTTGCAAAATTGGAGGTTCCAAAAAATATTGGCCGAACAGGTAATCTGTTAGATCTCGAAACTTTTTAAATATTAATGCATCCCCATTCAAAAATGAACTCCATTTTTGCACAACTCTCTCATAACTTTCGAAAAATTAAAATTTTGAAACCCTTGGTAGGCCCATTTGAGTTGACCGAATCTTGTTCGGGCGAAATCGGATAAGCTATTATACGATCCGAACCGCTCAATTTTGAATGGGCCACAGTTTGAATTGGCCGCGCCTCCTCCAACACCACCTTGATAAGATGATCCAAACCATCCGATTAACGGGCAAAAATCAAATTGGTTGCGCCCCAAAATAATTCATAATAGAATGATCTAAACTGTCCAATCAGATGGGCCATGGCATAATGAATTGTGTTCCATCAAATCATTTTTTTTGCGGGCTGATCCGAACTGTTGACTGATGGGCTACAATGTAAATTAGGTTGCGCCCTCCTTGAACTATTCCCAAAGACTGATCTGAACCGTTCACTTTGACGAGCCATGGCACGAACAACTTGTATCCTCCAAATATCACCCTCATGGGATGATCCAAACCATTAATTTATAAAGTTGTGCCTCAAAAATCATTTCCAAGGGTTATCCGAATAGTTCAACTTGATGGTCACAACAAAAATTGGTTATTTTCGCAAAATGTCCTCCCTGAGATCTTGACTGTTCCCTTGATGGGCCACTTTATGCATTGGATCGAAGTAGGTTCAAAACTCATTTTTCATTAAAATAATGTGCGGGCCCTCTGTTTGACCCAAATCTAAACAAGTGTTCAATGCGGGCCTACCAAACGGGTCCAAATTCTCCCTTGCTCGGATTCTCGTGAATAACCCTTCTCAACACTTAGCGGGAAAATGCGAAGCATGGCAGAAACGACTGAAGAGATCGAGAAAACATAAGAGGTGGACACAGGAATGGAAAACACTGAGAAACCGATAGAAAAACACTAACTTCTTTGTTAATTAAAGCGGAGCAAAATGGAGGTGTCTACAGATGGATATTGAAAAAATAGAAAGTTTCTTATTTTAGAAACTTTATAAAATATCAATCTTTTAAACTTAGTAAACCGTAAAGATAGTTTCAAGGAGCTTTTACCCAAGTTTTTAGAAGAGGATGAGATGGTATTGAATCTTAGATTTAGTTGATGATGGATAGAGATTGAAGAAATAGAAAGTTTCTTATTTTATAAACTTTACAAAACATTAATCTTTTAGACATAGGAAACCCTAGAGATGGTGTCAAGGAGCTTTTAGCCAAGTTTTGAGATGAGAATAAGATATGCTGTCAAGGTGCTTTTAGATAAGTTTTGGGATGAGGTTGAGATGGTATTGAATTGTAGATTTAGTTGGAGAATAATAGAAATCGAAAAACAGAAAGTTTCTTATTTTAAAAACTTTATAAAACATCCACCTTTTAGACATAAGAAACCCTATAGATGGTGTCCATGGAGCTTTTTGCAAAGTTTTGAGGTGGGGATGAGATGATAGTGAATCTTAGATTTAGTTGATGAAGGATGGAGATTGAAAAAATAGAAAGTTTCTTATTTTTGAAACTTTATAAGACATCAATCTTTTAAACATAGGAAACCCAAAAGATGGTGTTGAGGAGCTTTTAGCCAAGTTTTGAGATGTAGATGAGATGGTATTGAATCTTAGAATTAGTTTATAAGGATGAAGAATTAAAAAATAGAAAATTTCTTATTTTAGAAACTTTACAAAACATCAATATTTTAGACGTAGGAGACCCTAGACACGGTGTCAAGGAGCTTTTTGCCATATTTTGGGATGAGGATGAGCAGATATCGAATCTTAGATTTAGTTGATTAAGGATGGGGATTGAAAAAATGAAAAGTTTCTTACTTTAGAAACTTTATAAAACATCCGTCTTTTAAACTTTGGAAGCCCTAGAGATGATATCAACGAGCATTTAGCCAAGTCTTAGGATGAGAATGAGAGGGTATTGAATCTTAGATTTAGTTGATTAAGGATGGAGATTGAAAAAATAGAAGGTTTCTTATTTTAGAAACGTTACAAAATTTCAATATTTTAGACTTAATAAAGGAGAGAGATGGTGTCAAGGAGCTTTTAGCCAAGTTTTGAGATGAGGATGATATGGTATTGAATTGTAGATTTCGTTTACGACGGATGGAGATTGAAAAATATAAAGTTTCTTATTTTAGAAACTTTTTAAAACATCCATCTTTTAGACATATGAACCCTAGAGATGATGTCAACGAGCTTTTAGCGAAGTTTTGGGATCAGAATGAGTGAGTATTGAATCTAAGATTTCATTGGTGAAGGATCGAGGTTGAAAAAATAGAAAGTTTCTTATTTTAGAAAATTTGTAAAACATCAATCTTTTAGACTTAGTAAACCATAGAAATGGCTTAAAGAAGGTTTTAGCCAAGTTTTGAGACATAGGAAACCCTAGAAATGGGGTCAAGGAGCTTTTAGCCAAGTTTTGAGGTAAGTATGAGATGGTATTGAATCTTAAATTTAGTTGATAAAGAATGAAGATTGAAAAAATAGAAAGTTTCATATTTTAAAAACTTTAGAAAACATCCATCTTTTAAACATAGGTAACTGTAGAGATGGTGTCAAGGAGCTTTTAACTAAGTTTTGAGATGAAGATAAGATGATATTACATCTTACATTTTGTTGATAAAGGTTGGACATTGAAAAAAAGAAAGTTTCTTGTTTTAGAAACTGTATAAGACATCAATCTGTTAGACATAGGAAACCCTACAGATGGTGTGAAGGAGCTTTTAGCCAAGTTTTGGGATGAGGATGAGATGGTATTAAATCTTATAATTAGTTGATAAAGGATGAAGATTAAAAAAATAGATAGTTCCTTAATTTAGAAACTTTATAAAACATCCATCTTTAGATATAGGGGACCCTAGACACGGTGTCAAATAGCTTTTAACCATGTTTAGGGATTACGATGAGATGATATAGAATCTTAGATTTAGTTGATGAAGGATTGAGATTGAAAAAAGAGAAAGTTTCTTCTTTTAGAAACTTTATAAAATATCCATCTTTTAGACATTGGAAGCTCTAGAGTGGATGTGAACGAGCTTTTAGCTAAGTTTTGGGATGGGAATGAGAGGGTATAAAATCTTAGATTTAGTTGATGAAAGATGGAGATTGAAAAATAAAAAGTTTCTTATTTTAGAAACTTTATCAAACATCAATCTTTTAGACTTAGGAAGCCATAGAGATGATATCATCGAGCATTTAGCCAAGTTTTGGGATGAGAATGAGAGGGTATTGAATCTTAGATTTTATTGATAAAGGATGAAGATTGATAAAATAGAAAGTTTCTTATTTTAGAAACTTTATAAAACATCAATCTTTTAGACTTAGTAAACCATAAAGATGGTGTCAAGGAGCGTTTAATTAAGTTTTGAGATGAGAATGAGATGGTATTGAATCTTAGATTTAGTTGATGAAGGATAGAGATGGAAAAAATAGAAACTTTCTTATTTCAGAAACTTTATAAAACTTACATCTTTTAGCCAAGTTTTGAGATTAGGATTAGATGGTATTGAATCTCAGATTTAGTTGAACAATGACGGAGATTGTAAATTAGAAAGATTCCTATTTTAGAAACTTTATAAAACATCAATCTTTCAGACATAGGAAACCCCGTAGATGGTGTCAAGGAACTTTTAGCCAAGATTTGAGATGAGGATTAGATGGTATCGAATCTTTGATTTATTTGAACAAGGATGGAGATTGAAAAAATAGAAAGTTTCTAATTTTAGTAACTTTATAAAACATCTAACTTTTAAACATTAGAAACCCTAGAGATGGTGTGAAGGAGCTTTTAGCTAAGTTTTGAGATGAGGATGAGATGATATTGAATCTTAAATTTAGTTGATGAAAGATGGAGATTGAAAAAATAGAAAGTTTCTTATTATTGAAGCTTTGTAAGAAATCAATCTTTTAGACAAAGGAAACCCAAAAGTTGGTGTCGATGCGGTTTTAGACAAGTTTTGAGATGAGGATGAGATAGTATTGAATCTTAGATATAGTTTATAAAGGATGGAAATTGAAAAAATAGAAAGTTTCTTCTTTTAGAGGTAGGAGACCTTAGACACGGTGTCAAGGAGCTTTAACCAATGTTTTGGGATGAGGATGAGATGATATTGAATCTTAGATTTAGTTGATGAATGATGAAAATTGAAAAAATAGAAAGTTTCTTATTTTAGAAACTTTATGAAAGATCTATCTTTTAGACATAGGAAGCCCTAGAGGTGATATCAATGAACTTTTAGCCAAGTCTTGGGATGAGAATGAGAGGGTATTGAATTTAGATTTAGTTGATGGAGGATGGAGATTGAAAAAAAGAAGGTTTCTTATTTTAGAAACTTTACAAAATATCAATCTTTTAGACTTAATAAACCCTAGAGATAGTGTCATAGAGCTTTTAACCAAGTTTTGAGATGAGGAAGATATGGTATTGAATCTTAGATTTAGTTTACGACGGATTGAGATTGAAAAATTGAAAGTTTCTTATTTTAGAAACTTTATAAAACAACCATCTTTTAGACTTATGAAACCCCTGACATGATGTCAACGAGTTTTTAACCAAGTTTTGGGATCAGAATGAGAGGGTAATGAATCTTAGACTTAGTTGATTAAGGATGGAGATTGAAAAAATAGAAGGTTTCTTATTTTAGAAACTTTACAAAATATCAATCTTTTAGACTTAATAAACTCTAGAGATGGTGTCAATGAGCTTTTAGCCAAGTTTTGAGATAATGATGATATGGTATTGAATTTTACATTTAGTTTACGACGAATGGAGATTGAAAAATATAAAGTTTCTTATTTTAGAAATTTTTATAACATCTATCTTTTAGACATATGAAACCCTGGAGATGATGGCAACGAGCTTTTAGCCAAGTTTTGGGATCAGAATGAGAGGGTATTGAATCTAAGATTTCGTTGGTGGAGGTTGGAGGTTGAAAAAATAGAAAGTTTCTTATTTTAGAAAATTTGAAAAACATCAATCTTTTAGACTTAGTAAACCATAGAGATGGTTTAAAGAAGATTTTAGCCAAGTTTTGAGACATAGGAAACCTTAGAGATGAGGTCAATGAGCTTTTAGCCAAGTTTTGAGGTAAGTATGAGATGGTATTGAATCTTAAATTTAGTTGGTAAAGAATGAAGATTGAAAAAATAGAAAGTTTAATATTTTAAAAACTTTAGAAAACATCAATCTTTTAGACATAGGTAACCCTAGAGATGGATCAAGGAACTTTTAGCTAAGTTTTTAGATGAAGATGAGATGATATTGAATCTTACATTTAGTTGATGAAGGTTGGAGATTGAAAAAAAGAAAGTTTCTTATTTTAGAAACTGTATAAGACATCAATCTTTTAGACATAGGGAACCCTACAGATGGTGTGAAGGAGCTTTTAGTCATGTTTTGGGATGAGGATGAGATAGTATTAATTTTATATTTAGTTGATAAAGGATGAAGATTGAAAAAATAGATAGTTTCTTATTTTAGAAACTTTATAAAACATCCATCTTTTGATATAGGGGACCCTAGACACGGTGTCAAAGAGCTTTTAACCATGTTTAGGGATTACGATGAGGTGGTACTGAATCTTAGATTTAGTTGATGAAGGATTGAGATTGAAAAAAGAGAAAGTTTCTTCTTTTAGAAACTTTATAAAATATCCATCTTTTAGACATTGGAAGCCTTAGAGTGGATGTGAACGAGCTTTTAGCTAAGTTTTGGGATGAGAATGAGAGGGTATAAAATCTTAGATTTAGTTGATGAAAGATGGAGATTGAAAAATAGAAAGTTTCTTATTTTAGAAACTTTATCAAACATCAATCTTTTAGACTTAGGAAGCCATAGAGATGATATCATCGAGCATTTAGCCAAGTTTTGGGATGAGAATGAGAGGGTATTGAATCTTAGATTTAGTTGATGAAGGATGAAGATTGAAAAAGTAGAAAGTTTCTTATTTTAGAAACTTTATAAAATATTGATGAGCACATTTATGTGTGAATTGTAGGTAGAAAAAATATGCATTTTTCTCATTTAAAGTGGTTCTACTAAGGTATTTTGTCTGCTTTTGGTGTTTTAGGGTTATTTATGAATTTTTACGGAAATGGAGCTAAAGGGATGAAATTCTAAAGAAAAGATCAAATATGAGAACACCATCATTGTGGCTCATCATTTGAAGGGTTCGAATTATTTTACGATCCACCAATTGGTTGGTTCGAAATAAAAATAGCCTTGGGAAGTCATTTTATGAGTGCAACCAATTTAAATGGTGGGTTATAAAGTAGACGGTTCGGATTATCTTTTGGAAATAATATTGGGGCCACAACTAATTTAGAATGCAGCCCATAAGACGAATGGTACAGATCATCCATTTGATGGCTCACCAAACAGACCGTTTAGATAATCTCATGCTAGAAATTATGGCTTACAAAATGGATAGTTTGGATCATCCATGTAACTGATTAATAGGACATGCCCCATTTATATTGCGGCCCATTCAAGAGAACGGCCTAGATCGGCCTTGGGAAATAATTTGAGGGACGCCATTAATTTACGTTGTCGTCCATCAATTGAGCGGTTTCAATCAACCTACGGAGATAATTTGAGAGGCGTTATTGATTTATATTGCAGCCCATTGAAATGGACGGTTGGATCATCTCATGATACTCTCTCTCTCTCTCTCTCTCTCTCTCTCTTTCTCTCATTACAAGAAAAAGCAACTTTCGGCCAATGGTATGACCAACCAAGATTGTTTTTTTTAGCATGCATACTTGGTCAATTTTGCATAATAGCAACAAAGAGAATAGCATGAAAAGTTACTATATTTGCATGGCCATGGAATAAAGAAGGATTCTTTTATTGGAAGTAACCCACGTTGCTATTTTTGCATGCCATTTTTTTTATTACCAATTATGCATGGTAAAAGAAAAAGGCAACAACTACCAGATGTTTTGGCACAAGTGGGGCCCATTTGTTCTTTAGTAATTAAACTATTCCATGAAATTTGACCATGGTATAGATTTAACATGATGGTGCCACTATCAATTTGCATGACGCGCACAAGAAGGGAACCAATTTTGTGGGTCAAACAATTGAGAATCGGCAATATAGGTGGTCCCCATATGGTGGACGGTTTGCATTTGTGACTCATTGAATGAATGGATTGGATCATTCCATGGTTGTAATAAAACCACAAGATGGATGGTTCAGATCAGCTTGTGAGAGTGGATTGGAAGGGACGACCATTTGTATGGAGGCTTAATCGAGTGAACGGTTTAGATCAATCAAATGTGGGGCCTAGATCATTCTATTTATGGATGCAAGCAAATTGCATTATGGTTCACTAAATGAACGTTTTGATCAACCACCAGAATGGGCGTCAATGTGTTTTTTTTCTTTCTTTAAAGAATACAAGATCGTGCATAGAAGGAGCCCATTTTAGAAGCTAAACTTGTATATTATATTAAGAGGGGCGGAGGATAAAGATTTTTCTCAATATATCACTTCAGTTTTAACGTTTTGGGCAACACATGTGGGACCCGCCATGTTAAATCTTGGATTATATATGTGGGACCTGCGTGGGGTTCATCGCAGTATCAAAAGGCATGCAAGAAGTTATCAAAAGTATAATTATCTACTGCTTGCATGAATTTATTCTTGAATGGCAGGTTGCAACTTTGTTTCTTAATTATGAAGCTGCAAGTGTAAAACGTGGGCAAGGAGGATTTGTTGGCTGATAGAAATTGCCTAAAAGCAATATTTTATGGCTAAAATAAGCAGCAAACTACAAGGAAAAAGGCAACTTTTCCCTCTCCTATTGTATTGAATTTCGGCAACGCCTATATTCGGAGATCTTATCTCATTCTTTAAATGAAGGGTAGTAACAAAGAAGAATAATTTTTCTTCCTTACTCTCTCTACATTCTGTTATTCTCTTTTCTGTTCTCTCTTACTCTCCCCTTTAGAATTTTCGTTGTACTCTCCCTCTCTCTCTATGCTTTTGCTTGTTCTTTCTTTCTTTCTACTCTCTCTTATTCTTTCTTGCTCTCTTTTCAAGCTTTTCTTTTCTTTTCTTTCTCTCAATCAAGGAACAATCCAACCGTCTGAGATCCTAATCCAAGGCGACACCAAGGAAAGAAGGAGGGTGATCAAGGATTCAACCATTGTTTGGAGGAGAAAAAGAATAAGTTTATTTTATTTTTGTTCTTTATTTTCAATTCAATTCTAAGTTAAAATTTGATGTACTCTTATTTTCAATTTCACTATTAAAGAGAGTACTTGTGTTATTTTGCTTGTTTAAGTTCTTATATGGCATCTCTTCTCTTTTCTATCTCCTTTATTTTTGTTTTTCTTCCCTTTTCCATGAACAACTAAATCCTAATTACTTAGGGTTTAGTTGAAGCCATGGGGAAGGAGAAATATTTATAATTAAATCAATCTACTCAATTAAAAATTGTGTAGGATTTTGTGTTTGAAAAATCCCAATCATTCATGTCATTGGCTTTCCCCTTTCGTATGAATGATTGTTGATTAACAAATATAAAGTTCTATATAATCAATGCAAATTGGAGAGTGGATTTGATTAATTACTTATAAGGAATGACATCCCTTTGATCTTATCCCCTATTGACTAGTTAATCGAATTTTCAACGTAATTCAAGAGTTGTTTTAATTAATCAATCTAATCCAAACCCATGGTGGATTCTAACCCTAAGTAATCTTTTATATTGAATTAAGATTTTTACACTATTCCAAATTACTTTCGCAATTTTCCAATTAACTTAGGCCTTTAGAATTTTAGTTTTCTAATTAGATTAGATAAGTAGTTAATAAAGATCATTAGAATTTTGGTACACTTTGCCTAAATTAAGATTTCCAAATCAAGATCGTAGTTGAATTTGATTCTTAGTTTGAATAGAATACACGTTTATATATAGTGTTGGCTCCGAGTTCTAAGTCCACGGAAAGCCTGAGTCCATTCCAGGCAACATTATATCATAGCTAGTATTCTAATCAGTAAAAGAATAGGATTGACAACTAGATTTCTCTTCCTTGAGTTCGACCAGTATTTACACGATCCGTGCACTTGCGGTTATTTAATTTCTCAATCAAATATCAATCTCTTAGACTTAGAAACCGTAAAGATGGTGTCAAGGAGCTTTTAGTTAAGTTTCGAGATGAGAATGAGATGGTATTGAATCTTAGATTTTGTTGATGAAGGATAGAGATGGAAAAAATAGAGAGTTTCTTATTTTAGAAACTTTATAAAACTTACATCTTTTAGACATAAGAAAGCTTAGAGATGGTGCCAAGGTACTTTTAGCCAAGTTTTGGGATGAGGATGAGATGGTATTGAATCATAGATTTAGTTGGAGAAGGATAGAGATTGAAAAATAAAAAGTTTCTTATTTTAGAAACCTTATAAAACATCCACCTTTTAGACATAGAGACCGGTGTCAACGAGCTTTTAGCTAAGTTTTGAGAGTAAGATTAGATGGTATTGAATCTCAGATTTAGTTGATCAATGATGGAGACTGTAAATTAGAAAGATTCTTATGTTAGAAACGTTATAAAACATCAATCTTTTAGACATAGGAAACCCCGTAGATGGTGTCAAGGAACTTTTAGCCAAGATTTGAGATGAGGATTAGATGGTATCGAATCTTTGATTTATTTGAACAAGGATGGAGATTGAAAAAATAGAAAGTTTCAAATTTTAGTAACTTTATAAAACATCTAACTTTTAAACATTAGAAACCCTAGAGATGGTGTGAAGGTGCTTTTAGCTAAGTTTTGAGATGAGGATGAGATGATATTGAATCTTAAATTTAGTTGATGAAAGATGGAGATTGAAAAAATAGAAAGTTTCTTATTATTGAAACTTTGTAAGAAATCAATCTTTTAGACGTAGGAAACCCAAAAGTTGGTTTCGAGGAGGTTTTAGACAAGTTTTGAGATGATGATGAGATAGTATTGAATCTTAGACTTAATTTATAAAGGATGGAAATTGAAAAAATAGAAAGTTTCTTATTTTAGAAACTTTATAAAACATCAATGTTTTAGAGGTAGAAGGCCTTAGACACGGTGTCAAGGAGCTTTTAGCGATGTTTTGGGATGAGGATGAGATGATATTGAATCTTAGATTTAGTTGATGAATGATGGAGATTGAAAAAATAGAAAGTTTCTTATTTTAGAAACTTTATGAAACATCTATCTTTTAGACATAGGAAGCCCTAGAGGTGATATTAATGAGCTTTTAGTCAAGTTTTGGGATGAGAATGAGAGGGTATTGAATTTAGATTTAGTTGCTGGATGATGGAGATTGAAAAAATAGAAGGTTTCTTATTTTAAAAACTTTACAAAATATCAATCTTTTAGACTTAATAAACCCTAGAGATGGTGTCATAGAGCTTTTAGCCAAGTTTTGAGATTAGGATGATATGGTATTGAATCTTAGATTTAGTTTACGACGGATGGAGATTGAAAAATTGAAAGTTTCTTATTTTAGAAACTTTATAAAACATCCATCTTTTAGACATATGAAACCCTTGAGATGATGTCAACGAGTTTTTAACCAAGTTTTGGGATCAGAATGAGAGGGTATTGAATCTTAGATTTCGTTGATGAAGGATGGAGATTGAAAAAAAAATATTTCTTTTTTTTGAAACTTTATAAAACATCAATATTTTAGACTTAGTAAACCCTAGAGATGGTGTAAAGAAGGTTTTTGCCAAGTTTTGAAATGATGAAGTATTTGCTTTCATTCTTAGATTTAGTTGATGATGGATGGAGATTTAAAAAATAGAAAGTTTCTTATTTTAGAAACTTTATAAAGCATCCATCTTTTAGACTTTGGAAACCCTAGAGATGGTGTCATCAAGTTTTTTGCGAAGTTTTTTGGTGAGGATGATATGGTATTAAATCTTAGATTTAGTTGATAGAGAATGGAGATTGAAAAAAATAAAAAGTTCCTTACTTTAGAAACTGAAAAAAAATATCAATCTTTTAGACATAAGAGACCCTAGATATGGTGTCAAGGGGCTTTCAGCCTAGTTCTGGGATGATGATGTGATGGTATTGAATCTTAGATTTGGTTGATGAATGATGGAGATTGAAAAAATAGAAAGTTTCTTATTTTGAAAACTTTATAAAACATCAATCTTTTAGACATAGGAAACCCTAGAGATGATGTCAACGAGCCTTTAGCCAAGTTTTGGGATGAGAATGAGAGGGTATTGAATCTTAGATTTAGTTGATGAAGGATGGAGATTGAAAAAATTGAAAGTTTCTTACTTTTGAAACTTTATAAAGAATCAATCTTTTAGATTTAGTAAACCCTAGAGATGGTGTGAATGAGCTTTTAGCCAAGTTTTGAGATAATGATGAGATGGTATTGAATCTTAGATTTAGTTGATGAAGGATGGAGATTGAAAAAACATAAAGTTTTTTATTTTAGAAACTTTATAAAGCATCTATGTTTTAGACATTCCTAGAGATGGTGTCCACACATCACATCTAACATCTATGCCTAAAAAGAGTTGGTTTCAGTATCATCTGTCATCAGAATGAGCACTAGAATCTACCGTCTCTCAGGGAGGCGGAGAAGACTAGAGCCAATCCAATGCCAATTAACCATGCTACCTGTCTCCACATATCACATCTAATCCTAACTCATCACATCTAAGAAAGCGGTAAACAAAAGCATGCATAGCTATAGCTAAAGAGACAAACCTGTACAGTGAGCAAATGCCAGTAGATGATAGGAAAAGTAATAATCAGCAATAGTAAAGAGCTACAGCTAAGCATGTGAGAGCTACAGCTAAACATGTGAGTAATCAAATAAGGAAATATTCCTAGTCTGAAAGAAGACATACTGTCATGGTCTTATGCAAGAAACAATGATAACTACAAACACAAACCCTATAGCACTAATAACAAACCCTAAGACTCTAATTATTTTTTTGCCTGAATCTTGGACAGTCTGATGCTGATCTGAAGCAGCCTACGCATCCTCGCCTCTACAGGAATTAAAGCCACATAGTTCTCGCACCTATTCTAAACTACAATGCCTAACAAATCTAAGACTGCTATCCTAGACTCAATCAACTAGACTTGACTAATTGTTAATAGCTTATATTGCATATGATTAGTTAGGTTCCACTTGTTTGTGAGTTTTAAGACTCCTTATATGTCCTAACTAATGCTAGTTAGCCCTAAACTAATGCACGTGGTTCCTACATGATATGTGCACTGGGCTGTGATCCTAAAGAAGATAATGAGCTATGGAGCTTTTAGCCAAGTTATGGGATGAGGATGAGATGGTAGTGAATCTTAGATTTAGTTTATTACGGATGGCGATTGAAAAATTGGAAGTTTCTTATTTTAGAAACTTTATAAAACATCCATCTTTTAGACATCGGAAACTCTAGAAATGATGTCAACGAGCTTTTAGCCAGGTTTTGGGATCAGAATGAAAGGGTTTTGAATCTTAGATTTAATTTATGAAGGATAGAGACTGAAAAATAGAAAGTTTCTAATTTTTGAAACATTATAAGACATCCATCTTTTAGACATACGAAACCCTAGAGATGGTGTCAAAGAGCTTTTACCTAAGTTTTAAGATGAAGATGAGATGGTATTAAATCTTAGATTTAGTTGACAAAGGATGGAGAATGAAAAAATAGAAAGTTTCTTATTTTAGAAACTTCATAAAACATCTATCTTTTAGACATAGAAGACCCTAGAGAAGGAGTCGAGGAGCTTTTAACCACGTTTTGGGCTGAAGATGAGATGATATTAAATCTTAGATTTAGTTGATGAATGATGGAGATTGAAAAAATTAAAAGTTACTTATTATAGAAAATTTATAAAACATCCATCTTTTAGACATAGGAAACCCTAGAGATGATGTCAACGAGCTTTTAGCAAAGTTTTTGGATGAGAATGGGAAAGTATTGAATTTTAGATTTAGTTGATGAAGGATGTAGATTGAAAAAATAGAAAGTTTCTTATATTAAAAACTTTATAAAACATCAATTTTTAAGACTTAATAAACCCTAGAGATGGTGTCAAGGAGCTTTTAGGTAAGGTTTGAGATGAGGATGAGATGGTATTGAATCATAGATTTAGTTGATAAAGTATGGAGATTGAAAAAATAGAAAGTTTCTTATTCTAGAAACTTTATAAAACATCCATCTTTTAAACGTAGGAAACCTTAGAGGTGGTGTCAAAGAGCTTGTAGCCAAGTTTTGAGATGAGGATGAGATGGTATTGAATCTTAGATTTAGTTGATAATGGATGGAGATTGAAAAAATAGAAAGTTTCTTTTTTTAGAAAGCTTATAAAACATCCATATTTTAGACATATGAGACTCTAGAGATGGTGTGAATGAGCTTTTACCTGAGTTTTGGGATGATGATAAGATGGTATTAAATCATAAATTTAGGTGATGAAGTTTGGAGATTAAAAAAATAGAAAGTTTCTTATTTTAGAAACTTTATAAAACATCAATCTTTTTTACATAGGAAACCCTAGAGATGGTGTGAAGGAGCTTTTGGCCAAGTTTTGAGATGAGGATGAGATGATATTGAATCTTAGATTTAGTTAATGAATGATGGAGAATGAAAAAATATAAAGTTTCTTATTTTAGGCACTTTATAAAACATCAAGCTTTTATACTTAGTAAACCCTAAAGATGGTGTCAAGGAACTTTGCCAAGTTCTGGGATGAGGATGAGATGGATAAAAGATCCTTGACACGATCTCTAGGGTTTCTAATGTCAAAAAGATAGATGTTTTATAAAGTTTATAAAATCTGAAACTTTCTCGTTTTTCAAAATTCATCATTCATCAACTAAATCTAAGATTCAATTCCCTCTCATTCTCATCACAAAACGTAGCTAAAAGCTCGTTGACATCATCTCGAGGGTTTTAATACCATAAAAATGGATGTTATATAAAGTTTTAAATATAAGAAACTTTATATTTTGTCAATCTCCATCCATCATCAACTAAATCTAAGATTCAATAACATTTCATAGCCATCCCAAAACTTGGCTAAAAGCTCATTGACACCATCTTTAAGGTCTCCTATGTTTAAAAAGTGGATGTTTTACAAAGTTTCTACAATCAACAACATTCAGTTTTTTCAATCTCAATCCTTCATCAACTAAATCTAAGATTCAATGCTATCTCATCCTCATCTCAAAATTTGGCTAAAACCTCATTGAAACCATCTGTAAGGTTTCCTAAGTCTAAAAGATGGATGTTGTATAAAGTTTCAAAAATCAGAAACTTTCTATTTTTTCAATCTCCATCATTGATCAACTAAATCAAAGATTCAATACCATATAAACCTCTTCTCAAAACTTAACTAAAAGATCCTTTACACCATATAGATGGTTTCCTATGTCTAAAAGATGGATGTTTCAATCTCCATCCTTCCTCAACTAAATCTAAAATTCAATACCATCTCATCCTCATATCCAAACTTGGCTAAAAGCTCATTGACACCATCCCTAGGGTTTCTTATGTCTAAAAGATAGATATTTTATAAAGTTTTTAAAATAAGAAACTTTTTATTTTTTCTCCATCCTTCATCAACTAAATTTAAGAATCAATACCATCGCTATCTCATCCAAAAACATGGCTAAAAGATGGATGTAGGGTTTCATATGTCTAAAAGATGGATGCTTCTTCATAAAGTTTCTAAAATAAGAAACTTTCTATTTTTCAATCTCCATCCTTAATCAACTAAATCTAAGATTCAATATCATTTCATCATTATCTCAAAGCTTGGCTAAAAGCTCCATGACACCATCTGTAGGGTTTCCTATGTCTAAAAGATGTTTGTTTTATAAAGTTTCTAAAATCAGAAACTTTCTGTTTTTTCAATTCTCATCCTGATCCTAAAAATTAGCTAAATGCTCCTTTACACCATCTATAGGGTTTCCTATGACTAAAAGATTGATGTTTTAGAAATTTTCAAAAATCACAAAGTTTCAATTTTTTCAGTGTCCATACTTCATTAACTAAATCTAAGATTCATTACCATCGCATCCTCATCTCAAAACTTGGATAAAAGATCCTTTACACCATTTCTAGGGTTTCATATGTCTAAAAGATAGATGTTTTATAAAGTTTCTAAATTAAGAAATTTTTTAGTTCTTCCTCATCTTTCATCAACTAAATCTATTATTCAATACCATCGCTAACTCATCCCAAAATTTGGCTCAAAGCTCCCTGACACCATCTCTAAGGTTTACTAAGTGTAAAAGATTGTTGTTTTCTAAGGTTTCAAAAATAAGAAATTTTATATTTCTTCAATCTCCATCCTTCATGAAGTAAATCTAAGATTCAATACCGTCTCATTCTTATCCCAAAACTTGGTTAGATCTCGTTGACACCAACTCATCCTAATCCCAAAACTTGGCTAAATGCTCCTTAACACCATCTCTAAGGTTTCCTATGTTTAAAAGATGGATGTTTTATAAAGTTTCTAAAATCAGAAACTTTTTGTTTTTTCAATCTCCATCCTTCATCAATTAATTCTAAGATTCAATACCCTCTCATTCTCATCCCAAAACTTGGCAAAATGCTCGTTGACATCATCTCTAGAGTTTACTAATTTTAAAAGATTGACGTTTTATAAAGTTTCTAAAATAAGAAACTTTCTATTTTCTCAATCTCCATCATTCACCAACTAAATCTAAGATTCAATATCATCTCATCCTCATCTCAAAACATTGCTAAAAGCTCATTGACACCATATCTAAGGTTTAGTAAGTCTAAAAGATGGATATTTTAACGTTTAAGCTTTCTATTTTTTCTATTTTAGACATAGGAAACCCTAAAGATGATGTCATGGAGCTTTTAACGATGTTTTGAGTTGAGAATGAGAGCGTATTAAATCTTATATTTAGTCGCTGAAGGATGGAGATTGAAAAAATAAAGAGTTTCTTATTTTAGAAACTTTATAAAACATAAATATTTTACACTTTGTAAACCCTAGAGATGGTGTCTAAGAGCTTTTAGCCAAGTCTTAAGATTTGGATTAGATGGTATTGAATCTTAGATTTTGTTGATGAAGGATGGAGATTGAAAAAATAGAAAGTTTCTTATTTTAGAAACTTTATAAAACATCCATTTTTAAGACATAGGAAACCCTCAAGATTGTGTTAAGGAGCTTTTAGCCAAATTTTGAGATGGGGATGAGATGGTATTGAATCTTAAGCTTTAGTTGATAAAGGATGAAGATTGAAAAATAAAAAGTTTTATATTTTAGAAACTTTATGAAACATCAATCTTTTAGACATAGGAGACCCTAGAAATGGTGTGAAGGAGCTTTTAGCCAAATTTTGAGATTAAGATGGGATGGTATTGAATCTTAGATTTAGTTGATGAAATACCATCTTTTATAGTATTGAAACCCTAAAGATGATGTCAGCCAGCTTTTTGCCAAGTTTTGGGATGAGAATGAGAGGGTATTGAATCATAGATTTAGTTGATGAAGGATGGAGATTGAAAAATAGAAAGTTTCTTTTTTTAGAAACTTAATAAAACATCCATCTTTTAGATATAGGAAACCATAGAGATGATGATGTCATGGGCCTTTTAGCCATGTTTTGAGTTGAGAATGAGAGCGTATTAAATCTTAGATTTAGTTGCTGATGGATGGAGATTGAAAAAATAAAAAGTTTCTTATTTTAGAAACTTTATAAAACATCAATCTTTTATACTTAATAAACCCTATAGATGTTGCAAAGAGCTTTTAGCCAAGTTATGAGATTTGGATTATATGATATTGAATCTTTGATTTAGTTGATGAAGGATGGAGATTGAAGAAATATAAAGTTTATTATTTTATAAACTTTATAAAACATCCATCTTTTGGACATAGGGAACCCTTGAGATTGTGTTAAGGAGCTTTTAGCCAAATTTTGGGATGAGGATGAGATGGTATTGAATCTTAGATTTAGTTGATAAAGGATGAAGATTGAAAAAAGAAAAAAGTTTCCTACTTTAGAAACTTCATAAAACATCAATCTTTTCGACATTAGAGACCCTCGAGATGGTGTGAAGGAGTTTTAGCTATGTATTGAGATTAGGATGAGATGATATTGAATCTTAGATTTAGTTGGTGAAAGACCATCTTTTATGGTATTGGAACCCTAGAGATGATGTCAACCAGCTTTTCGCCAACTTTTGGGATGAGAATGAGAGGGTATTTAACGTACAGGTGTGACAATCTAAGAGGGGGGTGAATTTGTCAATTAGAAATTTTAGGCTTAATTAAGGAAGATTAAAAATTAATCTTCTAATTAATCACTAATTAGTCTAACCCTTGTTCAAATATGTATATCAATAAAAGCTAGGATTTAGACTTTCTAATCATCCACATTTACTAACCATTGTTCAAATGGCTATCATAATGCAATTAGGGTTTATAACATTTAACACAAGTGCATTTACTAACCCATGTTCGATTATAGCATAATAAAAGTAAGGTTAGAAATTACCAATCACCACACGTGCAAGAGAGAGAGAGAGAGAGAGAGAGAGAGAGAGAGAAAAGAGCAAGCATCCACAAGGCACAAGATTTATACTGGTTCGGTCACAACTTGACCTATTCCACTCTTCCAAGTTTACCTCCTTGGGATCTCCACTAATATGATCAAGTAGTACACCCGACTCCTTCATCTCCAAAGGGAACAAACCCTTTCTTTTCCATTCTCAAGGGCCAAAGCGAAGCCCCTCGCACGAAGCCTTGGCAAGGGAATCAAACCCTCACACATGATTCACCGTTCTTCACGGGCCGAATCAGAGACCCTTTTCTTCACCTTTCTTTACGGGCCGAAGAGAAGACCCTCTCATGAAGAACAAATTAAATGTAAAACTCTCAATGCCTCTTAATAGGCAGATTACAACTTCGTAAGCACACATTCACTCAAAGAAATAAACAAATAAAAGCGCTATGGAATACCTCTTGATAACATGTAGAAATGGAAGATCAAAGAGATTTTTAGCATTTGAAATAGAATGTTGAAGCTCAAGGAGAAATGGGATTTGATCTTTCTCAAAATGTTCAAAAGCTTATAGAGATAGATTTTAATGATGTACATATAGTGTATTTGAAAATATGACCATTTGGGGTAAAACTGTAAATAAACGGCTTGAAAAAGTCAAGCAGAAAACGCCCCAACAGCTAGTTTGTTCGACCGCGGTGGTCGACCGGGCTACGGCGGTCGTCCACATCTATCGGGCGCCCTATTCTATTTTCAAATTTCTTACCGTCGCGGTCGATTGGCCACACGGCGGTCGCCCGACAAAGGCTAACTGTTTGCTCAAAATATTTGGCTCAAAAACCTATCCCGGTAGACCGACCCGTGGCGTTCGTCCCTCCAAACCATGTAGGATTGTTTTGTTTTGAAACAGACACATATCCGCGGTCGCCCGGCTTAACCCGGTCGACCGGCCCGATAAAATTCGAGATGGCCTGGATTTTTAGGTTCCATCCCGCGGTCGCCCGGCCTAGCCCGGTCGACCGACCCTGGTAAAAATTTCATTTTAACTTTAAAGATCAGGGGCTTTTGGGCTATGGTCTTTGGGCTTAAGTCCAAGGTTTTCAAACACATTTTTGGGTGTGTTGATGGTTTTCAAAGATGTAAAATGTTAAGTATAAAAACCATTTGAAAACCTTTTGGAAGTGCATTTAATCATAAAATTAAGAGGACTCCAAATACATTCTAAAAATAAGAACCCTGAGTCTTCTTGGAATGTCTTGGCTCCTTTGCACTTTCTTGGACTTCTTCTGCTTGGGTGAACATCTTGTCCTTGTGTTGGCTCTTGTGACTTGTCCTCCAATCTTCAATGCATGTCGAGGTACATGAGGTGTCACCATGGCATGTTCAACTCCAAGCTTCTTCTTAACACTTTCTTAGAGAACTTGTGGAATCATCATGATGAGCCTCTTGATTCGAACATCTTCAAATGAGGATGTCTTTAATGTCGGTGCAAGCTCTTGGGTCCTTTGCTCCTTGATCCACAAGCCATGTGTTGTGAAGAGTTGTGTAATGGCGACTATGACATGAAAATCCGGTATACAACACAACACCTCAAAGCAACACATCAGTCCATAAATGCTAATCAATTTAGTTTGCTAGTTTCAAAACAAGAAGGTAAGGTGAATGATTAACACATGGAAACCCTTCGGCTTACAATATTGAATTATAGATTTAGTTGATGAAGGATGGAGATTGAAAAAATAGAAGGTTTCTTATTTTAGAAACTTTATAAAACATCCATCTTTTAGACATAGGAAACCCTAGAGATGGTGTCAAGGAGCTTTTAGCCAAGTTTTGAGTTGAGAATGAGAGGGTATTTGTAAGCCCAATGGTTCCATCCTTGGCATTACCTTCTTGTTTTGATGATTCCATACACAAGTGATTTTATATCACTAATGTGCTTTTGATTGTCTAAGTTGTAGATCTCATTAGTTTGCAATCAAGGAAGCTTGGATCAAGGCATTGAAGCTAAATTGGAATGCATTTGGAGTGCTAAAGCTAGGATGATCCAAGGAGCTTGTTGGACTTGAAGCCTTGAAGACCAAGAGAAGATTGTAGTGCTTTTCAAGTCAATAGAGTTTGTACTCCTCTCTTTGTTTTTAGAGATGTCAAAGGCATTAAACATAGGATAAAATTTATTTAAAATTGTATTTGAAAATGTAGGATTAAATCCCAAAGTCCATGGCCCAAAAGTCCTAAAAGTTTTTGAAGTAAAAAAGAAATTTCATATAGGGCCGGTCGACTGGGCTATGCTGGGTGAGCGCGAGATGGAATCTGGAATTCCAGGCATCTCGAAACGTATCGGGGTCGTTCAACCGAGGTAGTCCTGGCCGACCGCGGATGTGTTGTTTCATACAGAAACAATCCAGCATGGTTGGGGCGGAGGACCACTAAGAGTCAGTCGACCGCGTAAAGGTTTTGAGTCGAACTTTTTGAGCGAACAGGTAGTCCTCGCCAGAAGTCTGCCAATGGGTCGGTCGACCGCGACGATAGAGAATTTAAAAATAAAAAAAGCGCCCGATAAGGGCGGGCGACCGCTGTGGCCTGGCAAAAGTGCCGTTAGGGTTTTTTCTTGTTGACTTTTTCAACTCCATTTTTTACAGTTTTACCCCCAAACGGTTATATTTTCAAATGGGCCTTATATACACTATCTAAACCTTTCTAAACCATCTTTGAACATTATTTTGAACATTCTAAAGATCAAACCTAAGTGTTCTTAGAGCCTCTCTCATCTCTAACCAAGGAAGTGGATTAGGCTTAAATTTGTCCATCTACATCCATCCTTTGTAACCCTTGTAAAGGGATTTTTAGTTTTCTTTCTTTGAAGAACATTGTATTTTTGGCGAGTGTGAAGAGACGTGTGCTCAAGAGCGAGTGTTGGAGACGCAGAACTTTCTCCAGTTCGTGGCGAGTCTTGCAAGGTGGAGCCGAACCATTGTAATTTGGTTGATTCCCCACCATTAAAAGAATCCGTAGTGAAAGCACCAAGAGGTCTTGGTGGAGTGGAGTAGGTCCTTGAGTGACTGAACCACTATAAATCTCGGGTGTACTCTCTGTATTTCTCTCACTCTCTCATTTTGTGATTGTGCATTTGTGGTTTATTTTCATTTGTGTATAAAGTTTTAATTTGCCATTTAGTTTTTCATTTCTGCAATTTTTTTGGCAAAGTTTTTTTTTTTTAAAACCTAATTCACCCACCCTCTTGGGTTGCCATCACCCCTGGGATTTCACTTGGTATCAAAGCACAAGGCTCTTACTTAGGTTTTTGAAAAATATTTCAAGAATAGAAGATAAAAAGATAATGGAAACCCATCCGGATATGTTGAAGGACAATCCGTTTATAGACCCACATACTTTAATGGTTCAAATTATGGGTATTGGAAAACCCGGATGGATTTCGTTTTACAATCCTTAGACTTTGAAATGTGGGAGTTAATTGAAGATGGATACATTCCTCCCACAAGTGATAGAAGTGAGTGGTTGGCCGCTCAAAAGAAGAGAGCCGCATTGAATTCTAAAGGAGTGAACACAATCTTTTGTTCTCTATCTCCCGACGAATTCAATCGGGTGTCTACTTGTAATACGGCTAAGGATATATGGACAATCCTTGAAACCACTCATTAGGGGACTTCACAAGTCAAAAAGTATAATGTTAGTCTTCTTCTTAGTGATTTAGAAGCTTTTAAAATGAACGAAAATGGATCCATTTTCGAAATGTATTCCCGTTTTACTAATATTGTTAATGAGCTTGAAGGTTTAGGTAAAACCTATGCAAATTTAGAATTGGTGACGAGGCTTCTCCGGTGTCTTCCATTTAGTTGGGACCCCAAGGTCACGGCGATCGAAGAATCTAAAGATCTTGACAATGTGAAGTTAGATGCGTTAGTTGGATCCCTCATTACACATGAAATGAAGATGAAGAGAAGGGAAAACCAACAAGCCGAGGCTTCAAAACTCAAGGAGAAAAACAAAGGAAAATCCATTGCCTTCACCGCCAAATCATCATCTTCTTCCTCAAGTTCCGATAGCGATGAATTGGAAGCTTTCAAGAAGTTTAAGAAGATATGGAAGAAGAAAGGAAGAAAAGATAAGAAGAAAAATGAGGAAAGAAGAAGGAGGAGGACCCAATAAATTGCTATGAATGTGGCAAGCCGGAATGCCCTCTCCTCAAGAACAAGAAGAATAAATATGGGAAGAAGTTTAGAGCACACGTGGCAAATTGGGATTGGCTTAGTGATAGCACTAGTTCATCATCAAGTAAGAGCTCCAAGGAAGAAAAATTAAACTCCTGTATCTCGGCCCATGTTGAATCTACCGTATGTCCAATGGCCAACATCGAAGAAGATAAAAATGAGGTATGCTCCCATCCATCTTCTAGTTCAAGTTCTAATGATAATGAAATGACTTATAATGAAGTTTGTGAAACCTTGGATTTGCAAATGTAAAAAAATAAAGCTTTAAAGAAAAATCTTTCTCATATTAAAGAAGAACTTGAATCTTTAAATCAAAACTTTTCTTCTAAGTTTCAAGCCCAAGCCAAAATGGAAGGAGATTTAAAGTTTGAAAATGAGACCCTTAAGGGTCGCTTGAGTGAACTTGAGACTCATGTTTTGAGCTTTCAAAACATGACAAGTTCATCCAAGTCTTTTGAAGATGAAAGATTTGAGTTTTCAAACTATTTAAATCATCTTCAAAATGAAAATGAGAGGCTAAGGATGTATCTATATGGTTTTATGAATGGAGACAAAATTATAGACATAATCCTTAGAAAGGCTAGTGTAAGATCTAGAAGTGTATATCATAATGTAACTAGCCTAGCTAACCCCTCAATTCGATGCCATTATTGCAGCCTTCATGGGCATTATCAATTCCAATGTGCATCAAAATTGAGTAGGGATAGCATTGGGACCAAAATTTCTTGGGTTCCCAAAGCCCCAACTTAATTTCATTTTGAAATTGGTTTAGTATTAGGGGGTTGTGCTAAATCTTGAATATTCATTGCATTTAATGATATAAAGCCCAAGGTTCAAATGTATTCTTGGTTATTTGCTTACCTTGACAGGTTTTGTTTTATAAAAAAAAAAAAATTCCCTTTTGTTTTGAGTGTTTGTCTTTGATAAGAAGAGTTATTTTCATAAAAGGGGAGATATTTAAACTTAGTTTGTATAATTTTTTCCAATCCCTCATTTCCAAGCCCAAGGAATTCTCAAAACGGTTGCCACCCTCACAGCATAGCACGAGTGGCGATACAAAATGAAAGAGATACTTCTTGATTCAAGGATAAATCCCCGAACCAAGATGTACCTAAAAATAACTCAGAGTCGCCATCCATGGATACGCCATGGAACCAAAACAAATGCTCTGTTTGCAATGGATAACCAGAGATACTAAAGGTTTATGCCTGATGACGAATGGAGAAGGTTTGAAGAGCACCCCCAATTCGCCCGAGTGCGAACACTTGGTCTCTTATGCCATTTATTTATTAACTTCGAAGAGTTTTTGGTGAAAATCATGTGAAATGGGAACATGCATCTCCGAGAAAAAGTCTATCTAATCATGCATGTCTCGGAGATGAAAATAATCACATGCAAAATAACCGAAAGAAATGCCACCTAAGAATAGCTAGGTTATGAGTGATATGCCTAATAGGTGTCTAAGTTCTGATGGGCAAGCACATGCATGCTACAGCTAAAGGTATAAGGTCTGCGCATGAAAGTAAGAAAAATATAGCAAAACACACAACATAACAAAGCCAAGGCTCTTAGGATTTGTTGAAATTTTCAAAAAAAATTTACCAAAGATTTTAAGAAAAGAAAATCTTTTAAGAGCCAAGGCTCTGATACCAAGTGAAATTCCAAGGGTGGTCCCGAATTGGCAACTAATGAGGAGTGAAAAATTTAGGTTGCTAACAAGTTTTAAGACTTTAAAAACTCTAACCCAAATTTGGAATATTAAGAGATCAAGAATGACAATGAAGCACACAAGTTAAATCCAAAGTGCAAATGCAAATTAAGAGCATGAGTAAGAGAGAATGCACCCGAGATTTAAAGTGGTTCGGTCCTCAAAACGCGAGGCCTACTCCACTCCACCAACCAAACACGTTGATGGCTTCACTATGTGATCTTCCTAACTTTGGCGAAGATCAATGCCGATTACAATTCCGATCGCCTTTAACCTTGGTG
Source organism: Tasmannia lanceolata (assembly GCF_043159265.1). NCBI lineage: Eukaryota > Viridiplantae > Streptophyta > Magnoliopsida > Canellales > Winteraceae > Tasmannia > Tasmannia lanceolata. The sequence continues at coordinate 3,653,985 of NW_027518713.1, read as the reverse complement.
GCAATCTTCACCACGGAGAGTGGGCTCCGCTTCTCCAAACACTCGCCCGATACAAAGTTCTTGATAAGAAAGAAAGAACAAAAAAATCCCTCACAAGGGTTTACAAGAAGTGTAGAAGATGTACAAATTGAGCCTATGATCCAAATCCTAATCTTAGAAGATGAGAGGTATAAATAAGCTTTGATTTATTCTTAGGATGTTCAAGTAGAGTTTAAGAGTGTTAGGATTTATGGTTGGGGTGTTTGGAATGCCCATATTTATAGAAAAACCCAAATATGACCGTTCAAGGGCATAGTGGTAATTCCAGCAAAAATTCCCAACGGCTATAATTCAGACCGTTATAGTGTTCTTGGAGTTCCGAGAATATTTTTCGGAGTTCCGAGAAATTCTCGGAGTTCCAAGAAAAAAATCTCGGAGTTCCGGGAATACAAACAGAAATTTGGAAAAAGCTACTGGACCATTTCTCGGAGCTCCGAGGAATGTCTCAGAGCTCCGAGAAGCCTATGTCAAGCAGATTTCCAATTCTTGTTTCTTTTTTTTGGCTTCCAACTATACACCAAGTTGGGATTGCTATGAGGGTTCCAAAGTGTTGGAACACCACAAAGACAATCTCTTATACATTTAGGGGTGTGTGAGATTAACTAATTTATGCCTCTTAAAATCTAAAACTAAGATTGGATCTAATACATTCTAATATGACTTAGATCTTCAATGGATTCTTCAAGTCTTCATTTGTCTTGGATCTCCGATGTCTTTGGCCTTCATAAGTGGTTCAATGCGGGCTTCTTTGGCCTCTATCCAAGCAATCTTGTCTTTAAGCAATTATGATCTACAACTTAGACAATTAAACACATTAGTGATCTTAAATCACTTGTGTATTGGAATCATCAAAATAAGATGGGAATGCCAAGGTGGGAACCATTGGGCTTACATACATCTTCTTCAACCTTGTAAACCCTTGTGATGGATTTTTTATTCTTTATTTCTTGTTCAAACGATTGTATTTGGGCGAGTGTTCGGAGAAGCGGAGCACTCTCTCCGTGGTGAGGATTACCACCAAGGTTAAAGGCAATTGGAATTGTAATTGGCACCGATCTTCGCCGAAGTTAAGAAGATCAACATAGTGAAGCCATCAACGGGTTTGGTTGGTGGAGTGGAGTAGGCCTCGCGTTTTGAGGACCGAACCACTTTAAATCTCGGGTGCACTCTCTCTTATCTCCTGCTTTACATTTGCATTGCACTTAGGATTTAACTTGTATGCTTAATTTCTTTTTGATCTCTTAAATCTTCAAAATTGGGTTAGAGTTTTCAAAAGCTTAAAACTTGTTAGGAACCTAATTTTACCTCCTCATAAGTTGCAATTAGAATAGTACTCGGGCCTACCCTTGGAATTTCACATAAAGATGGTGTAAAAGAGCTTTTAGCCAAGTATTGAGATGATAATAAGAGGGCTTAGATTTAGTCGGTTAAAGATAAAGATTGAAAAAAAAAGTTTCTTACATTAAAAACTTTATAAAACATCCGTCTTTTAGACATAAGAAACCCTAGAGATGGAATTAAGGAACTTTTAGCGACTTTTGAGATGATGATGAAATGATATTAAATCTTAGATTTAGTTGATGAATGATGAAGAATGAAAAAATAGAAAGTTTCTTATTTTAGAAATTTTATAAAACATCAATCTTTTAGACTTAGTAAACCGTAGAGATGGTGTTAAGGAGCTTTTAGCTATGTTTTAAGATGAGGATGGGAGGGTATTGAATCTTAGATTTAGTTAATGAAGGATGGAGATTGAAAAATTAGAAAGTCTCTGATTTTAAAAACTTTATAAAACATCCATCTTTTAGACATAAGAGATCCTAGAGATGGTGTCATATTTTGGGATGAGGATAAGATTATATTGAATCGTAGATTTAGTTGATGAATGATGGAGATTGAAAAAATAGAAAGTTTCTTATTATAGAAACTTTATAAAAAATCCAACTTTTAGATATAGGAAACCTTAGAGATGGTGTGAAGGAGCTTTTAACCAAGTTTTGGCATGAGGAAGAGATTGAATCTTAGATTTAGTTGACGACGGATGGAGATTGAAAAATATAAAGTTTATTATTTTAGACACTTTCTAAATGATCTATCTTATAGACCTAGAAAACCCTATAGATGGTGTCAAGGTGCTTTTAGCAAAGTTTTGAGATGAGGATTAGATGGTTTTGAATCTTAGATTTAGTTGATCAAGGATGGCGATTGAGAAAATAAAATGTTTCTTATTTTAGAAACTTTATAAAACAACACTCTTTTAGACATAGGAAATCCCATATCAACTAAATCTTAGAGATGGTGTCAAGGAGCTTTTAGCTATGTTTTGAGATGAGGATGAGATGATATTGAATCTTTGATTTAGTTGATGAAGAATGGAGATTGAAATAATAGAAAAAGTTTTATTTCAGAAACTTATAAAACATCCATCTTTTAGACAAACGAAACCCTAGAGATGGTGTCAAGGTGCTCTTAACCAAGTTTTGGGATGAGGATGAGATGGCACTTAATCGTAGATTTAGTTGGTGAAGGATGGACATTGAAAAGTAGAAAGTTTCTTATCTTAGAAACTTTACAAACATCCATCTTTTAGACAAAGAAAACTGTGGAGATGGTGTGAAAGTGCTTTTAGCTAAGTTTTGAGATGAGGATGGGATGATATTGAATCTTTGATTTAGTTGATGAAGGATAGAAGCTTATAAAACATCCATCTTTTAGAAAAAATATAGATGGTGTCAAGGAGATTTTAACCAAGTTTTGGTATGAGAATGAGAGAGTATTGAATCTCAGATTTAGTTGATGACGGATAGAGATTGAAAAATTGAAAGTTTTTTATTTCATAAACTTTATAAAACATCATTCTTTTAGAGATAGCAAACCCTAGAGATGATGTCAACGAGCTTTTAGCCAAGCTTTGGGATAAGAATGATAGAGTACTGAATCATAGATTTAGTTGATTAAGTATAAAGATTGAAAAAATGGAAAGCTAGTTATTTTAGAAACTTTATAAAAATTCATCTTTTAGACATAGGAAATCCTAGAGATGGTGACAAGGAGCTTTTACCCAAGTTTTGAGATTATGATGAAATGGTATTGAATCTTAGATTTAGTTGATAAAGGATGATGATGGAAAAAATAGAAAGTTTCTAAAGACATCCATCTTTTAAACATAGGAAACCCTATAGATGGGGTCAAGGAGCTTTTAGCTCAGTTTTGAGATGAGGATGAGATGGTATTGAATCTTAGATTTAGTTGATAAATGATGAAGATTGAAAAAATAGAAAGTTTCTTATTTTAGAATCTTCATAAAATATCCATCTTTTAGACATAAAAAACCCTAGAGATGGAGTCAAGGTGCTTTTAGCGATGTTTTGGGATGAGGATGAGATGGTATTGAATCGTTGATTTAGTTGGTGAAGGAAGGAGATTGAAAAATAGAAAATTTATTTTTTAGAAACTTTATAAAACATCCATCTTTTAGACATATTAAACCCTAGAGATGATGTCAAGTGGCTTTTAGCTAAGTTTTGGGATGAGGATGAGATGGTATTGAATCGTAGATTTAGTTGGTGAAGGATGGATATTGAAAAATAGAAGGTTTCATATTTTAAAAACTTTAGAAAACATCCATCTTTTAGACATAGGAAACCTTAGAGATGATGTGAAGGAGGTTTTGGCTATGTTTTGAGATGTGAATGTGATGATATTGAATCTTAGATTTAGTTGAATAAGGAGTGAGATTGAAAAAAAAAGTTTCTTCTTTTAAAAACTGTATAAGACATCAATCTTTTAGACATATGAAACCCTACAAATGGTGTGAGGGAGCTTTTAGCTGAGTTTTGAGATGATGATGAGTTGGTATTGAATCTTATATTTAGTTGACAAATGATGAAGATAGTAAAAATAGAAAGTTTCTTAATTTAGAAACTTTATAAATCTTCCATCTTTTAAAGATAGGAGACACTCGACACGCTGTGAATGAGCTTTTAACCATTTTTGGGATAACGATGAGATGATACTGAATCTTAGATTTAGTTGATGAAGGATGATAATTGAAAAAATAGAAGCTTTTAGACATGAAACCCTAGAGATGATGTCAACTAGCTTTTAGCCAAGTTTTGGGATAAGAAAGAGAAGATACTGAATCATAGATTTAGTTGATTAAGTTTGGAGATTGAAAAAATAGAAAGTTTCTTATTTTAGAAAATTTATAAAAAGCCATCTTTTAGACATAGGAAACCCTAGAGATAGTGTCAATGAGCTTTTAACCAAGTTTTGGGATGACGATGAGATGGTAATGAATCTTAGATTTAGTTGACGATGGATGGAGATTGAAAAAATAGAAACTTTCTTATTTTAGAAACTTTATAAAACAACAATCTTTTAGATATAGGAAACCCCATATCAACTAAATCTTAGAGATGGTGTCAAGGAGCTGTTAGCTATGTTTTGAGATGAGGATGCGATGATATTGAATCTTTGATTTAGTTGACTAAATCTTAGAGATGGTGTCAAGGAGCTGTTAGCTATGTTTTGAGATGAGGATGAGATGATATTGAATCTTTGATTTAGTTGATGAAGGATGGAGATTGAAATAATAGAAAGTTTCATATTATATAAACTTATAAAACATCCATCTTTTAGACATAGGAAACCCTAGAGATGGTGTCAAGGTGCTTTTAGCCAAGTTTTGGGATGATGATGAGACGATATTGAATTGTAGATTTAGTTGGTGAAGGATGGAGAGGTAAAATAGAAAGTTTCTTATTTTAGAAACTTTGTAAAACATCCATCTTTTAGACATTGGAAACCCTAGAGATGGGGTCAAAGAGCTTTTAGCCAAGTTTTGAGATGAGGATGAGATGATAGTGAACCATTGATTTAGTTGATGAAGGATGGAGATTGAAAAAATAGAAAGTTTTTTTATTTTAGAACCTTATAAAACATCCGTCGTTTAGACATATGTGACCCTAGAGACGGTGTCAAGCGGATTTTATCCAAGTTTTGGGATGAGAATGGTAGAGTATTGAATTTCAGATTTAGTTGATGACGGATGGATATTGAAAAATAGAAAGTTTCTTATTTTAGAAACTTTATAAAACATCCATCATTTAGACATAGGAAACCCTTGAGATAATGTCAATGAGCTTTTATCCAAGTTTTGGGATAAGAATGAGAGGGTACTGAATCATAAATTTAGTTGATTAAGTATTGAGAATGAAAAAATAGAAAGTTTCTTATTTTAGCAACTTCTTAAAAATCCATCTTTAGACATAGAAAATCCTAGAGATGGTGACAAGATGCTTTTACCCAAGTTTTGAGATGAGGGTGAGATGGCTTATTATCTTAGATTTAGTTGATAAAGTTTAGAGATGGAAAAAACAGAAAATTTCTTATTTTAGAAACTTTATAAGACATTCATCTTTTAGACATAGGAAACCCTAGAGATGGGGCGAGAAGCTTTTAGCCAAGTTTTGGGGTGAGGATGAGATGGTATTGAATCGTAGATTTAGTTGGTGAATGATGGATATTGAAAAATAGAAAGTTTCATATTTTAGAAACTTTAGAAACATCCATATTTTAGACTTAGGAAACCCTAGAGATGGTGTCAGGGAGGTTTTAGCTAAGTTTTGAGATGCGGATGAGATGATATTGAATCTTAGATTTAATTGATTAAGGGGTGAGAATGAAAAAAAAAGTTTCTTATTTTAGAAGCTGTATAAGACATCAATCTTTTAGACGGAGGAAACCCTACGGATGGTGTGAACGAGCTTTTAGCTAAGTTTTGAGATGAGGATGAGATGGTATTGAATCTTATATTTAGTTGATTAATGATGAAGATTGAAAAAATAGAAAGTTTCTTATTTTAGAAACTTTATAAAACATCCATCTTTTAGAGATAGGAGACCCTAGACATGGTGTCATTGAGCTTTTAACCATGTTCTGGATAACGATGAGATGATACTGAATCTTAGATTTAGTTGATGAAGAATGTGAATTGAAAAAATAGAAAGTTTCTTCTTTTAGACACTTTATAAAACATCAATCTTTTAGACATTGAAAACTCTAGAGATGATGTTAACGAGCTTTTAGCCAAGTTTTGGGATAAGAATGAGAAGACACTGAATCATCGATTTAGACGATTAAGTATGGAGATTGAAAAAATAGAAAGTTTCTTATTTTAGAAAATTTATAAAAATCCATCTTTTAGAAATAGGAAACCCTAGATATGGTGTCAAGGAGCTTTTAGCCATATTTTGAGATGATGATGAGATTGTGTGGAATTTTAGATTTAGTTGATAAAGGATAGAAATGGAAAAAATAGAAAGTTTCTTATTATAGAAACTTTATAAAACATCTATCTTTTAGACTTATGAAACCCTAGAGATGTTGTCAACGAGCTTTTAGCAAAGTTTTGGGATGAGAATGAGAGGGTATTAAATCTTAGATTTAGTTGATAAATGATAGAAATTGAAAAAATAGAAAGTTTCTTATTTTAGAAACTTTATAAACATCCTTCTTTTAGACATAGGAGAACCTTGAGACGGTGTCATGGAGCTTTTAGCCGTGTTTTGGGATGAGGATGAGATGATATTGAATCTTAGATTTAGTTGATAAAGGACGGAGATTGAAAGAATAGAAAGTTTCTTATTTTAGAAACTTTGTAAAACATCCATCTTTTAGACATAGGAAAACCTAGAAATGATGTCAACGAGCTTTAAGCCAAGTTTTTGGATGAGAAGTAGAGGTACTGAATCTTAGATTTAGTTGATGAATGATGGAGATTGAAAAATTAGAAAGTTTCTTATTTTCGAAACTTTAAAAAACTTCAATCTTTTAGACATAAGAAACCCTAGAGATGGTGTTAAGGTGCTTTTAGCCAAGTTTCGAGATAAGGATGAGATGGTATTGAATCGTAGATTAAGTTGGTGAGGGATGGAGATTGCAAAATAGAAAGTTCCTAAAATACAAGGTGACAACCCAAGAGGGGGGGTGAATTGGCTAATTAAAAATTTGGGGCTTAATTAATTGGATTCCTAAAATTAATTTACCAAGTAAGCCTTAACATGTTTAACCCTTGATCAATTAATAGAGATATTAAGAGTTAGGGTTTGGGTGTTACTTTAAGCATGCATTCACTAACCCTTGTTTGATTAAAACATAGATACAAGTTGGGTTAGAGATTACCAATCACCGCAATGTGCAAATGAGAAGGAGAAGAAGGAAGCATCCACAAGGTACAAGATTTATAGTGGTTCGATCACAACTTGACCTAAGCCACTCTTCCAAGTTTTCTTCCTTGGGATTCTTCACTAACCACTAAGATTCTTCAAAGGGCGAATCTTAAAGCCTTACACCAACTCTTTCTTCAAAGGGATTACACCCTTTTCTGCACGAAGCCTTTCCGAGGACACCTTCCTCGTACAGTTGATTTACCTTTCTTTCCGGGCCAAATCGGAGACCCTCAAACATAGAATGAAGAAATAAAAAGAAAGAAGTTCTCAATGCCTCTTGATAGGCGGATTACAAAGTTGTAAGCTCACAAACTCTCCAAAGAATATATACAAATGTAAAGCCTATGGAGATCCTCTTGATAGAATGTGAAAATGCAAATTCAAAGAGGTTTAACCTTTCATATAAAAGTTTTGGTTCAAGAAGATGGGATTTTATCTTGACAAATGTTATGTAGAAAGGTTTGAATAGTGTACATATAGACCACAAGGAAATATGACCGTTTGGGGGTAAAACTGTAATTTACAGGGTTGAAAAAGTAAACCTGCGAAAGCCCCAACGGATCTATTTCCCAGTCGCGGCGGTCGACCGAGGCACGGCGGTAGCCCGCCCTTATCGTGCTCTTAATTTGAAATTCAAAATTCATGCCAGCGCGGTCGACCGGCCCAATGGCGGTCGCCCGGCGAGGGCTTACTGTTTGAATTTAATTTTCGCTCAAAACACTATCGCGGTCGACCGGACCCATGGAGGTCGACCGCCCACACCATATTGGATTGTTTTTGTTTTGAATAGAAATGTATCCGCGGTCGCCCGGCTTGTCCTGGTCGACCGGCTCGATAAATTTCGAGATAACCTGGATTTCCAGGTTCCATCCCGCGGTCGCCCGGCATAGCCTGGTCGACCGGCCTAGAGTGAAATTCCATTTTTACTTTAATATCCATGGGCTTTTGGGCTATGGTCTTTTGGCTTTAGTCTAAGATTTTCAAACACATTTTTGAGTGTGTTGATGGTTTTCAAAGATGTAAAATGTTAAGTATAAAAATCATTTTGAAAACCTTTTGAAAGTGCATTTTATATAAAATCAAGAGGACTCCAAATACATTTTAAAAATAAGAACCTTGAGTCTTCTTGGAATGTCTTTGCTCCTTTGCACTTTCTTGGACTTATTCGGCTTGAGTGAACATTTTGACCTTGTCTTGGCTCCTGTGACATCCTCCAATCTTCGCTGCATGTTGTCAGGTGCATGAGGTGTCACCAATGACTTGTTCAACTCCAAGCTTCTTCTTGACACTTGCTTAGGAACTTGTGGGATCTTCATGATGAGCTTCTTTACTTGAGCATCTTCAAATGAGGATGACTCCAAAGTAGGTGCAAGCTCTTGGTTCCTTTGATCCTTGATCCACAAGTCTTGTATTGTGTTGAGTTGTGTAATGGCGATATAGCATATCAAATTCCTGTGTAGAGCACAACATCTCAAAGCAACACATTAATCTGACAATGCTAATCAATTTGTGTTTGCTAGTATCAAAACAAGAAGGTAAGGTGAATGATTGAACCCATGTGCACCCTTGGGCTTACATTCACCCCGTTTTTGATGATGACAAACAAATTGATTAGGGAGGTAGGAGATATCATGATAATGGATATTAAACATGAATATGATATACACAATGGAGCATAGCTCCCCCTCACTATATGCACGAATATAATTAATAACTGTAAAACATATGGTGCATATACAATTGGAGTAACTAATCAATTCCCAAAATTCTCTCCCTTTTGGCAACAGGAAAAAGGTAGGAATAAACAAGTGAAAGTACAAGTGGAGTGTCAAGAGGAATAATAGATTTCTAAGCTATGTGCCTTGTATATGATATATCATTGAAGCACTAAGAATGGTTATCAAAGAGAAAATAAAAGTGAAATGCATGATAAGCCATTTTTTTATTTTTTTTTATTTTTGTGATCAAATGATTTGCAAGTTAAGCACAACAATAGGGGCAATAAACCATGTGAGCACGTCACATTGGTCTATATAATCATGAATATATAACCATGGAGTTCTCCCCCTATGAATTTGTCATAGGCCCTAGGTGAAACCTGTGTTAGAGGGCATGACAAGGTACAATGATGCAAGGTGAATGATTTTAAACACTTGGACTTCATTTCCAACTTTTGAAGGCAGATAAGTATCTACCTGAGCAAAGATATGCTCAGATCTATGACTTAGTCATTTAAGTTTACAAGTTGTATTTTAATGTGGATTTCTTGTCAAAGGGCAGAGAAGTCTCTTCCTGAGCATCAACATGCTCAGAACTATAACATAACTTTTGAGTTTAAGTTTATTTGACCCTAAATGATTATACATTTGTAAGTGAAAAGCTCCCCCTGATTATGTGCGATTAATCTAAATGTAATTGTTTATAGCACATAAGCCCATGATTTTTAATAACCTTACCAATTTCAATTTTTGCTCCATTTAAATTAGAAGTACACTTTGAATTAGAATGGGTGATTATTAGACATAGGATTATAAAGTTGAAACAACTATAGTCTAATAAAAACATGGATACCAAAAGAGTAAACAATAAAATGAGTACATATCCATGGCAACCAAAAGAACTTATGTATATATAAAGATGAGACAGGAATAGATCCCATATACATGAATGAGTGATGGAAGAGACACACCCTCTTCACATCATGAACCAAAATAAAAACATAAAAAGCCCCTTACTGGGCAGATATCCTATACATCAATAATCATGCCTCACAAGGCATACCCATCAAAATATCATAAAGCCCATACTGGGCATTTGCAAATCAAAACAAAAGGCTACATCGGGCATAACCATCATCCATGAAGAAAATAAACATAATGTCTGAAAGCCCATACTGAGCGAGAAGAAGGAATCAAGAAATATGATCAAGCAGCTAAAAGATGTGATCAACTGCAGCTGCTGTCGAGAAGGTGCTGGTCATCTGTCAATCCTGAGGAGGAGGATTATGCTCACGGGGTAGAGACCGGGAGGTGTAGTATCTGGTGGACTGACTCCTCTGATACGCCTGCATCATCTCCCTATGCTGCCTCACCATAAGCTGCATAAGACTCTCATGATCAGAGGCTCTCTGGTTCTCTGCAGTTGTAAAAGCAGTGGAGAGTGTATCAAAACCAGTCGTGAGAGTGTCCTTGCCGGTCCTCAAGGATGCAATGTCTCTGGCTAGACCTTCATATGAGCTAGTGTTGGGAGCTTGGCGCTGCTGAGCCTGTGCTTGCGTATGTGTTCTACTCTGCCGCGGCGTCAGGGTCACTCGTTCAGCTTCATCCACGGCCTCATCAAGATCATCCTATCCAACCATACTAGGTCCACCTGCTCCAGGTATAGGAATTCTCATAAGGGTAATGGTGGAGTGGTTGAGCGGAGGATCAGGGTTTGTTGAGAAGACTTTTTCTAGATTCATCTTCTGAAGCCTTAAGAGTTTAGTAATTTGAATCCCATACGGTAGGCCACCCTATCCTCTTTTGACTGCCTCATCCATATACCCCAACATGATGAAGCCTAAATGTAATTGGATCTTTTTCATAATGCAATGGATTATGAGGGCTTCACTGCAACAAAATTTCCTGCTCTATGGGTGATATTGTATGCTACAACTTTATGAACCACTCTAGCTGCATCATTCATTGTGCTAGCCTTGATGTTTAACTTATCCTTTGGAGGAGCAACACCTAATGTCTCATATACTTCTTCTCTTGAAAAATGATTTCCTATTTCGTCTTTCCCCAAAGAGAAGATCTTCTTTCCTGCATTAGGTATGTCAAGCCAAGCACATAAGTTTTTCAAATTTAATCCAAATTTGTCTCCTTGAAGATGGGTATTCATCACTACTCCTTCATAGGTGTAAGCCCAATGGTTTCCACCTTGGCATTCCCATCTTATTTTGATGATTCTAATACACAAGTGATTTATGATCACTAATGTGTTTGATTGTCTAAGTTGTAGATCACATTGCTGCTAAAGACAAAATTGCTTGGATTAAGGCCAAAGAAGCTCTCATTGGACCACATCATGAAGGCCAAAGACATCGTAGTCCAAGACATATGAAGACTTGAAGAATCCATTGAAGATCAAAGTTATATTTGAATGTATAAGATCCAATCTTAGTTTTAGATTTTAAGAGGCATAATTAAGTTAATCTCACACGCCCTAAATGTATAAGAAATTGTCCTTGTGGTGTTCCAACAATGTGGAACCCTCATAACAATCCTAACTTGGTGTAAAGTTGGAAGCCCAAAAACAAGAAGTGAAAATCTGCTTGACATAGGCTTCTCGGAACTCCGAGAGATTCCTCGGAGCTCCGAGAAATGGTCCAGTAGACATTTTCCAACTTCTGTTTGTATTCCCGGAACTCCGAGATTTTTTTTCGGAACTCCGAGAACACTATAACGGTCGGATTTTTAGCCGTTGGGAATTTTTCAGGAATTACCACAATGCCACTAAACGGTCATATTTTGGTTTTCCTATATATATGGGCATTCTAAACTTCAAGACCATTAATCCTAACACTCTTAAACTTTACTTGAACATTCAAAGAGTGAATCAAAGCTTATTTATGCCTCTCATCTTCTAAGATTAGGATTTGGATCATAGGCTCCATTTGTACATCTTCTACTTCTTGTAAACCCTTGTGAGGGATTTTTTTTGTTCTTTCTTTCTTATTCAAGAACTTTGTATTGGGAGAGTGTTTGGAGAAGCGTAGCCCACTCTCCGTGGTGAAGATCGCCACCAAGATTAAAGGCGGTTGGAATTGTAATCGGCATTGATCTTCGCCGAAGTTAAGAAGATCACTAGTGAAGCCATCAACGGGTTTGGTTGGTGGAGTGGAGTGGGCCTCGCGTTTTGAGGACCGAACCACTTTAAATCTTAGGTGCACTCTCTCTTGAACTCTTGCTCTTTATTTGCATTTGTACCTTTAGATTTAACTTGTGTGCTTGAATTTCATCTTGATCTCTTAATCTTCTAAATTTGGGTTTGAGTTTTAAAAAGGTTAAAACTTGTTAGCAACCTAAATTTCATCTCCTCATTAGTTGCCAATTCGGGACCACCCTTGGATTTTCACTTGGTATCAGAGCAAAGGCTCTTAAAAGATTTTCTTTTCTATAAATCTTTGGTAATTTTTTCTTTAAAAATTTCAAACAAGGGAAAGATCATAAGATCTTTGGCAACTTTCTATTTTGTGAAATGGCAAATTCAAATGGAACCGGACTTCCGGAGGGCCATTCCACAACTAGACCTCCCTTCTTTGATGGGTCCAACTATGGACATTGGAAGACAAGAATGCGCATTCTATCTTCTTTCGATAGATGTGGAAGTTTGGCACATTGTTGAAAATGGATACATGTTGCCTTCCAAACCAGTTGAAGAATGGAATGTCGTAGAGAAAAGGTATGCAAATTTAAATTACAAAGCTATAAATTCTTTGTTTTGCGCCCTATCTATGGAGGAGTTTAATCGAGTAGCTCTTTTTGATTCTGCCAAGGTTATTTGAGATACACTTGCCGTTACCCATGAGGGAACATCACAAGTCAAGGATTCCAAAATAAACTTGTTAAAGAGCAAATATGAAATGTTTAGAATGAGTCAAAATGAAAGCATTTCCGAAATGTATACCCGTTTTTCTAAAATTTCTAATGAACTAGCTAATCTTGGTAAATCTTATCCTACTGATGAGCTTGTGAGTAAGTTGCTTAGGTTACTTTCTCCACATTGGGATCCAAAAGTCACCACCATACAAGAATCAAAGGATCTCAAGGTGCTAACTATGGAAGAGCTCGTAGGATCTCGCATCACCCATGAGATGCTCCTCACTAGCCGACAAAAGGAGAAGAAGCCAAAAGAGAAGGAAAAAGAAAGCCGATCTCTAGCTATAAAAGTCTCCAAGATAAAAGCGGACTCATCATCCTCAAGTGAGGCGGATAGTGATGAAGAAGAAGCTTTAAGAAAATTTAAAAGCTTATGGAGAAAAAAGCATAAGAAGGATAAAAAGAAGAAGAAAGAAGAAAGTGAAGTTGAGGAAGCTATAAGGTGTTACAATTGTAAGAAGACCGGACACAAAAGACCGGATTGTCCACTTCTCAAGTCATCTTCCTCAAAATATAAGGGAAAAAGGGATTGGAAGAAGCATAAGGCTCTTGCCGCCGGTTCGGATGCGTTAAGCACGTCGGGCAAGAGTTCAAGCGAAGGGAAAGATAAAAAAGTTGATCTTTGCCTCATGGCATTCTCCCATGAAGTTGAGGTAAATTCTAACCCCTCTTGTTATTCATCAAGTAGTGATAGTGAAAAAATATCCTATGATGAATTACGCTCAACCTTGCATTCTCAAATTTCTAAAAATAAAGTTCAAAAGAAATCTATTTCAGAATTAGAAAATGAACTTAATTTTTTGAGAAATGAATCTTCTTCCAAATCTCAAGCTGAATTTGAAAATTTTAAACTTGAGATTGAAACTCTTAAGGGTATGTTGGATGAGAAAACTTGCCAATTAGCACAATTTCAAAATATGGCAAGCTCTTCCAAATCTTATGAAGATGAATTTAATGATTCTTTAAATCAAATAACACATCTTCATAATGAAAATGAAAGATTAAGATTATGTCTCCATGGATTCCTAAATGGAGATAAAATAATTGACATAACCTTAAAGAAAGCTAGTCAAAGACCTAATCATGCACATTATGATAGGACTAGTTTGTCTAACCCTCATGTTAGATGCTATTATTGTGGAATTCATGGTCATTACCAATTCCAATGTGCATCTAAGATTAGGGATTATGGTGGAACCAAGAAATCTTGAGTTCCCAAAGCCCCCATATGATCATCTTCATATGTGCTTAGATTAGGGGCTTTTGCTTAATTTTGAATATCTTTTATGGTTAATTAAATATCCCCTCTTGTATTGAAATTGTTTTTCCAATAAGGGGAGTTCAATGTTTATCTTTTTCCTTGAAAAAGGGGGAGCTTAAAATTATAAATTTTATCCCTTTAAATTTTTACCCCATCTTTTTTATAGATGCCAACGGGGGAGAGAATTTAGTATTAGGAAAAATATATGTGCTTTTTATTGGAAAATCTCTTGTGCTTATCATCATAAAAAAGGGGGATATTGTAAGCCCAATGGTTTCTACCTTGGCATTCCCATCTTATTTTTATGATTCCAATACACAAGTGATTTATGATCACTAATGTGTTTGATTGTCTAAGTTGTAGATCACATTGGTGCTAAAGATAAGATTGCTTGGATTAAGGCCAAAGAAGCTCTCATTGGACCACATCATGAAGGCCAAAGACATCGTAGTCCAAGACATATGAAGACTTGAAGAATCCATTGAAGATCAAAGTCATATTTGAATGTATAAGATCTAATCTTAGTTTTAGATTTTAAGAGGCATAATTAAGTTAATCTCACACACCCTAAATGTATAAGAGATTGTCCTTGTGGTGTTCCAACAATGTGGAACCCTCATAACAATCCTAACTTGGTGTAAAGTTGGAAGCCCAAAAACAAGAAGTGAAAATCTGCTTGACATAGGCTTCTTGGAACTCTGAGAGATTCCTCGGAGCTCCGAGAAATGGTCCAGTAGACATTTTCCAACTTCTGTTTATATTCCCGGAACTCCGAGATTTTTTCTCGGAACTCCGAGAACACTATAACGGTCGGATTTTTAGCCGTTGGGAATTTTCTAGGAATTACCACAATGCCACTGAACGGTCATATTTTGGTTTTCCTATATATATGGGCATTCCAAACTTCAAGACCATCAATCCTAACACTCTTAAACTTTACTTGAACATTCAAAGAGTGAATCAAAGCTTATTTTTGCCTCTCATCTTCTAAGATTAGGATTTGGATCATAGGCTCCATTTGTACATCTTCTACTTCTTGTAAACCCTTGTGAGGGATTTTTTTGTTCTTTCTTTCTTATTCAAGAACTTTGTATCGGGCGAGTGTTCGGAGAAGCGTAGCCCACTCTCCGTGGTGAAGATCGCCACCAAGGTTAAAGGCGGTTGGAATTGTAATCGGCATTGATCTTTGCCGAAGTTAAGAAGATCACTAGTGAAGCCATCAACGGGTTTGGTTGGTGGAGTGGAGTAGGCCTCGCGTTTTGAGGACCAAACCACTTTAAATCTCGGGTGCACTCTCTCTTGAACTCTTGCTCTTTATTTGCATTTGCACCTTTAGATTTAACTTGTGTGCTTGAATTTCATCTTGATCTCTTAATCTTCTAAATTTTGGTTTGAGTTTTAAAAAGGTTAAAACTTGTTAGCAACCTAAATTTTATCTCCTCATTAGTTGCCAATTCGGGACCACCCTTGGATTTTCAATAGGAAATTTTCAAATTGGTATAAAAATACCTAACTATCTCAAGATAGACTGCAGCGCTATAAAATAGAAAGAAGGACCAACCTTGGAATTCAAACAGTGATAGAAGATCAAATTTGTTAAAATCTTGAAAAATAACATTTCGTCCTGAGATGACAACTCGATCTATGAAGGCTTCGTAACGTTTCTTGGCTTGTTTGCTGAAGAAATGTTTATTGGTGAACACCTCTTCTTCTGGTTTGGTTCGCTCCTTTTTATTCCTTTGTGCGATGGTTTTTCTTGGTGTCGACATTTTAGAGGCTAGGGTTTTGAGGGGGATAAAAAAAATGAGAGACAAATAAAGGGATGATGAACAATGAAAATAAGCTGAGAGATTAAAGGAGCTATGGTAAGGAAAATAACGAACAAGAACAATGAAGAGATTTAATGGAGAGAAACGAGAATGAGAAATGGAAAAAGGGAAACGGATCAAACCTCACTAAAATGCCTTAAACTTGATGATCTTCAATTGAAAATGGCTTGGAAGCAAAGGAAGAAGAAAACCCTAGGCGAAGACACTAAATGGTGGAGTAAAAATAACAGAAATATATTTAAAGCAGTTTTCGATCGTCGCGGTTGACCGGGCTATCGCTGTCGCCCGCTGTAACGCTACTGTCCATTTTTATTTTTCACTCGCGACCATCCACGGTCGACCGGGTCCACGCGGTCGTCCGCCGCGACACTACTGTTCATTTTTCAATTTTGTCCATATTGCCTTCCGCGGTCGCCCTCCGAGGCTCGGTCGACCGCCACACCCCTGTTTTCAATTTCTTGATATTTTTCAAGGGATTTTATGAAAAAATCGATTTTCTCCTATTTTTCTCGCATTGAAGGGATTCTAATGAACATGTAAACTCGATCCCTAGGCTATGTGAGGACTCCTAAAAATTCATTTCTATTTTTCTATCATTTAAGCTCAAATTGATGAATGGACATATGTTTTCAATAAGTCCCTTTTTTGGATGCACTAGATGAATTTTGCTAGATACACAATATGATATATGTTGATCTATATCTAGCAATGTTTGACATGTTAGTTCATCTAAATGTGGATGCTAAGTGCATATTTGTGTGTTTTTGTACTTAGATGGATTTTTCTAAAAGATTTTCAATGAAGTACAAGCATAGTCTAGAAAAGTATTTTCTTATTTTCTACATAGACTATGAGATGAATATGATGTAATCATGAAGCTCAATAAGCAAAGATGCATTCTATTAAATACATGACTAATGATATGCATCTATGCTTGATTATAAAATGATATATCTTTAAAGCACGAATGATCAAGATACAATGAATGCAACATTGAAATAGTATCTAGAAAGAATTCATATGATATAACAATGAAAGCACAACCCCATATATTAATAATTTTAAATAATGAGTTGAGTGGGGGATTTTGGAACCCAAATCCATTTGGTTCCAATCAAGTTTGTGTGTGGGAGTAATCTTTTCTTATCCACACCAACTTTCTTGATCTCACAAATCTAAGCCTATACCTAGATTTGTAATGCCCTAATCTACCACAATATGAACATGAATAAGTGTGGGTAGATGAGGAGCAACAAAAACCACAAGAATATATATGATAACAAAGATATTTGTCATTTTCTTCTTGTATTCTTTGGTTCTTCATAGAGAGTTCTTTATTAATTAATTTAATCTCAATTAATTGACTTTCAAAGCAATTTGTTTGTTGAGATAAATTAGCTTTTAATTTTTCTTCATTTAAATTCTTGTTTGTGGTATCAAAGCTTTCCTTTTCTTTTCCAAGACCAATGCACTTTTTAATTAGGTCATCATTTTCGTTTATCAAGATTTTGCTCAAACGACTTAATTTTTTATTTCTTTTCAAATTATCATTAATTTTCAATTTGTTTTTCTAAATCGGAGAATGAATGTTTGAAAGAATTTTCCTTTGCAAAAGATTTTTGTTGATTCTCTTTTTGTTCAACAACAATATTTTTATCATTTAAAAGGAGAGTATCATTTTTCTCATCAAAATTTTCAAGATTAGTCCAAATATCTTTTGCATTGGAACATGATGAAATTTTCTCAAAAGCATTGGGACATAGTCCACAATATATTATAATAATAGCTTTTGAATTTAATGAAAATAATTTTGCATTATTTTTAGTGCATTCCCTTGGAATAGAAAATTTCCTTTCAATGACATCTAAGATGTCAAAGTCTATGGATTTGAGATAGGCAAGCATTTTAATTTTCCAACCTCTAAAAGTTGTTCCATAAAAAAATGGAGGAATTATAGTGGATTGACCTAGGTCATAATCCATCGGATTGTCACGGATCTTTCTCGCTTGTAGATTTTGAATTTTAAAAATCTCTTTAAGAACCTAAGCTTTGATACAAAGTGAAATACAAGGTGACAACCCAAGAGGGGGGGTGAATTGGCTAATTAAAAATTTGGGGCTTAATTAATTGGATTCCTAAAATCAATTTACCAATTAAACCTTAACATGTTTAACCCTTGATCAATTAATAGAGATATTAAGAGTTAGGGTTTGGATGTTACTTTAAGCATGCATTCACTAACCCTTATTTGATTAAAACATAGATACAATTTGGGTTAGAGATTACTAATCACCACAATGTGCAAATGAGAAGGAGAAGAAGAAAGCATCCACAAGGTACAAGATTTATAGTGGTTCTGTTGAGTTTTGTAATGGCGATATAGCATATCAAATTCCTGTGTAGAGCACAACATCTCAAAGCAACACATTAGTCTGACAATGCTAATCAATTTGTGTTTGCTAGCATCAAAACAAAAAGGTAAAGTGAATGAATAAACCAATGTGCTCCCTTGGGCTTATAGTTTCTTATTTTAGAAACTTTATAAAACATCCATCTTTTAGACATTGCAAACCCTAGAGATTGTCTCAAAGAGCTTTACCTAAGTTTTGAGATGAGGATGAAAAGATATTGATTCTTTTATTTAGTTGAGAAAGGATGGAGATTGAAAAAATAGAAAATTTCTTAATTTAGAAAGTTTACAAGACATCCATCGTTTAGACATAGGAAACCCTAGAGATGGGGTCCAGGAGCTTTTAGCTCAGTTTTGAGATGAGAAGGAGAAGGAATTGAATCTTAGATTTAGTTCATAATTGATGAAGATTGAAAAAATAGAAACTTTCTTATTTTAGAAACTTTATAAAACATCCATCTTTTAGACGTAAGAAATCCTAGAGATGGTGTCAAGGAGCTTTTAGCTGAGTTTTGAGATTAGGATGAGATGATATTAAATCTTTGATTTTGTTGATGAAGGATGGAGATTGATAAAATAGAAAGTTTCTTATTTTAGAAACTTAGAAAACATCCATCTTTCATACATATGAGACCCTAGAGACGGTGTGAAGGAGCATTTAACCAAGTTTTGGAATGAGAATGAGAGACTAACGAATCTCAGATTTAGTTGATGACGAATGGAGATTGAAAAATAGAAAGTTTCTTATTTTAGAAACTTTATAAAACATCCATATTTTTTTTTTTGATGGGTAAGCTGGGGTTAGGCGGACCCCTACCAGATATATTATATAAGAAAAAAGATACATCATGAAGAAATAGAGACAAGCCCCCATACACATGGAAGGGGGAACAACCAAAAGACTCAAGCCAACAAAATAAGGCTAAAAGACCAACAAAGAGAAAAACGAAATACGAACCAAAGCAACAAGCTAAAGCACAGGAAAAAAATCATGGCAAGAGGTCCAACAAGAACACAGGAAAATTGAGCACACGAGCCAGCCACCGATACGGAGATTGACAGAGACGGAGACATCCAAAAAGAACCGCCACCATAGATTCCCAAACTTAACTGAGTTTTGGGGGCAATTTTGAGAGGGATGGCAGAATACAAGAAGGAGAGGGCCGGAGAAGAAGAACCGGAGGCTTTCCTTTTTTCTTTTTAACCATTTGCCAGGGATCAATGCCATCTTGATCTAGGTCCTCCAGAGCAGAAAAACTATTTCCATGCGTGGGTGAAGGTATTGCTAGGGGGTCCCTTTTGAAGTTGATGCTGCTGTTTGGGGAAGATATTGAAGGACGCGAATTGGTAGGATTTTCATTTGAAACTTTCTGAGGAGCTGACTGATACTCTTCCTTTCTTTGAACCGGTTTCCAAACCTGTTTAGAGATGGGATGATGATTTTGCTCAAGGTGACAATCCTTAGTCTTGTGGCCAAAGTCCAAACAAACATTGCAAGCCTCTGGCTTCCATTCATATACTATTTTTTGAGAGATAACACCCGAGGAGGATCTGAGATTAATAGAGTCAGGAAGGTAGTTACCTGCCTTGACAAGAATGCACAACCTGGCATAATTTAATCTCGTGGATTCGGCTGTGTGGGAGTCCATATAGAGAGGTTTCCCGATGATACTTGCAATGCGGCTTAAGATATGTGCCGTCCAGAACTTCAAATGGAGCCCCGGAAGTCGAACCCAGACAGGAATTTCCTGGATCTTTTTCCTCTCAATTGAGGAGTTGGGGGACCACTTTTGGAGGATTAGAGGCCGTCCTCCATAGCTATGGCTCGGCTCTTCAAGAACACGGGTGCAATCTTCTGAGATTGTAAATTGAAACAGAAAGAAACCCTCTTCTAGGGTAAATAGTTGAAAGTCACCCTTGAGTTTCCATTTGCGGGAGAGATTTTCCTTAAGGGCAATGAAGTAGGGTCTCTTACCTAAGAAGTAACCCACAAGACAGTTTGACCATTTGATCTCTGCTTCTTCCGTTTCTTCATCTTTAATATCTAGTTCCAGGTTCGTAACTTCATCTTCATTTGGGATAAAACATCCATATTTTAGACATAGGAAACCCAAGAGATGATGTCAACGAACTTTTGGCCAAGATTGTGGATAAGAATGAGCGGGTACTGAATCGTAAATTTAGTTGATTAAGTATGGAGATTGAAAAAATAGAAGTTTCTTCTTTTAGAAACTTTATAAAAATCCATCTTTTAGACATAGGAAATCTTAGAGATGGTGTTAAGGAGCTTTTAGCCAAGTTTTGAGATGAGGATGAGATGGTATTGAAACTTAGATTTAGTTGATAAATGATGGAGAAGGAAAAAATAGAAATTTTTTTATTACATAAACATCATAAAACACCATCTTTTAGACATAGGAAACCCTAGAGATGTTGTCAACGAGCTTTTAGCCAAGTTTTGGGATGAGAATGAGAGGGTTTTAAATCTTAGATTGATAAAAGATGAAGATTTACAAAACCAGAAAGTTTCTTATTTTAGAAACTTTATAAAACATCGTTCTTTTAGACATTGGAGAACCTAGAGACGGTGTTAAGGACCTTTAAGCCGTGTTTTGGGATGAGGATGAGATGATATTGACTTAGATTTAGTTGATTAATGGTGGAGATTGAAAAATTAAAAAGTTTCTTATTTTAGAAACTTTCTAAAACATCAAACTTTAAGACATAGGAAATCATAGAGATGGTGTCAAGGTGCTTTTAGCCAAATTTTCGGATGACGATGAGATTGTATTGAATCGTCGATTTAGTTGGTTAAGGGCTGAGATTGAAAAATAGAAAGTTTCTTATTTTAGAAACTTTATAAAACATCTATCTTTTAGACATAGGAAACCCTAGAGATGGTGTCAAGGAGCTTTTAGCTAAGTTTTGAGAAGATGATGAGAACATATTGATTCTTTGATTTAGTTGATGAAAGATGGAGATTGAAAAAATAGAAAGTTTCTTATTTTAGAAACTTTATAAGACATCCATTTTTAGATATAGGAAACCCTAGAGATGGGGTTATGGAGCTTTTAGCCCAATTTTGAGATGAGGATGAGATTGTATTAAATCTTAGATTTAGTTGAGAAATTATGAAGATTGAAAAAATAGAAAATTTCTTATTTCAGAAACTTTATAAAACATCCATATTTTAGACACAAGAAACCATACAGATGGTGTCAATGTGCTTTTAGCTAAGTTTTGAGATGAGGATGAGATGGTATTGAATATTTGATTTTGTTGATGAAGGGTGGAGATTGAAAAAATAGAAAGTTTCTTATTTTAGAAACTTATAAAACATCCATGTAATAGACATAGGAAACCCTAGAGATGGTGTCAAGGTGCTTTTAGCCAAGTTTTGGGATGAGGATAAGATGGAATTGAATCATAGATTTAGTTGGTGAAGGACAGAGATTGAAAAATATAAAGTTTCTTATTTTAGAAACTTTATAAAACATCCATCTTTTTTACAGAGGAAACCCTAGAGATGGTATCAAGGAGCTTTTAGCAAAATTTTGAGATGAGGATGAGATGATATTGAATCTTTGATTTAGTTGATGAAGGATGGAGATTGAAAAAATAGAAAGTTTCTTATTTTAGAAAGTTTTAAAACAACCAACTTTTTTACATATGAGACCCTAGAGACGGTGTGAAGGAGCTTTTAGCCAAGTTTTGGGATGAGAATGAGAGAGTATTGAATCTCAGATTTAGTTGATGACGGATGGAGATTGAAAATTAGAAAGTTTCTTATTTTAGAAACTTTATAAAACAACAATCTCTTAGACATAAGAAACCTTAAAGATTGTGCCAATGTGCTTTTAGCCAAGTTTTGGGATGAGGATGGGATGGTATTGAATCGTAGATTCTGTTGGTGAAGGATTGAGATTGAAAAATAGAAAGTTTCTTATTTTGTAAACTTTATAAAACATCCACCTTTTAGACATAGGAAACCAAATAAATGGTGGCAACGAGCTTTTAGCCAAGTTTTGAGATGAGGATTAGATGGTATTAGATTTTAGATTTAGTTGATCAAGAATGGAGATTGGAAAATAAAAAATTCCTTCTGTTAGAAACTTTATAAAACATCAATCTTTTAGACATGAAAAACCTCATAAATGGTGTGAAGGAGCTTTTAGCTAAGTTTTGATATGAGGATTAGATGGTATTGAATCTTTGATTTATTTGAACAAGGATGGAGATTGCAAAAAAAATGTTTCTCATTTTATAAACTTTATAAGACACCAATCTTTGAGAAATAGAAAACCCTAGAAATGGTGTCAAGAAGCTCTTAGCCAAGTTTTGAGATGAGGTTGAGGTGGTATTGAATCTTAGATTTTGTTGATAAAGGATGAAGATTGAAAAAATAGAACGTTTCTTATTTTAGAAACTTGGTAAAACATTCATCTTTTAGAAATTAGAAACCCTACTGATGATGTCATCGAGCTTTCAGCCATCTTTTGGGATGAGAATAAGAGGGTATTGAATCTTAGATTTAGTTGATGAAGGATGGAGATTGAAAAATTAGAAAGTTTCTTATTTTAGGAAATTTATAAAACATCCATATTTTAGACATAGAAAACCCTAGAGATGGTGTCAAGGTGCTTTTAGCCAAGTATTGGGATGAGTATCAGATTGTATTGAATCGTAGATTTAGTTGGTGAAGGATGGAGATTGAAAAATATAAAGTTTCTTATTCTAGAAATTTTATAAAACATTCAACTTTTAGCATAGGAAACCCTAGAGAAGGTGTGAAGGTGCTAATAGCTAAGTTTTCAGATTAAGATGAAATGATATTGAATCTTTGATTTAGTTGATGAAGGATGGAGATTGAAAAAATATAAAGTTTCTTATTTTAGAAACTTTATAACACATCCATCTTTTAGACATAGGAAACCCTAGAGATGGGGTCATGGAGCTTTTAGCTAAGTTTTGAGATTAGGATGAGATGTTATTGAATCTTAGATTTAGTTGATAAATGATGAAGATTGAAAAATAGAAAGTTTCTCATTTAAAAAACTTTATTAAACATCTATCCTTTTGACATATGAGACACTAGAGAACGTGTGGAGGCGCTTTTAGCCTAGTTTGGGATGATGATAAGATGGTTTTGAATGTTAGATTTAGTTGATCATGGATGGAGATTCAAAAAATAGAAAGTTTCTTATTATAAAAACTTTATAAAACTTCTATCTTTTAGACATAGGAAATCCTAAAGATGATGTCGACGAGGTTTTAACCAAGTTTTTAGATGAGAATAAGAGGGAATTGAATCTTAGATTCAATTGATGAAGGATTGAGATTGAAAAAATAGAAAGTTTCTTACTCTATAAACTTTATAAAACATCAGACTTCTAGACAAAGTAAACCCTAGAGATGGTGTCAAGGAGCTTTAAGCCAAGTTTTGAGATGAGGATGGGATGATCTTGAATCTTAGATTTCGTTGATGAAGGATGGAGATTGAAAAAATTGAAAGTTTCTTATTTTAGAAACTTTATAAAACATCCGTCTTTTAGACATAGTAAATTCTAGAGATGGTGTTAAGGAGCTTTTAGCCAAGTTTTGAGATGAGGATGAGAGGGTGTTGAATCTTAGATTTAGTTGATAGATGAGGATGTGATGCTATTGAATCTTAGATTTAGTTTAAGAAAGATGGAGATTGAAAAATTAGAAAGTTTCTTATTTTAGAAACTTTCTAAAATATCAATCTTTTAGGCATAGGAAACCCTATAGATGACGTCAAGGTGCTTTTAGCGAAGTTTTAGAATGAGCATGAGATGGTATTGAATCGTAGATTTAGTTGGTGAAAGATGGAGATTGAAAAATAAAAAGTTTGTTTTTTTAGAAACTTTATAAAACATCCGTCTTTTAGACATAGGAAACCCTAGATATGGTGTCAAGGAGGTTTTAGCTAAGTTTTGAGATTTGGATGAGATGATATTGAATCTTTGATTTAGTTGATGAAGGATGGAGATTGAAAAATAGAAAGTTTCTTATTTTAGAAACTTTATAAGACATCCATCTTTTAGACCTAGGAAACTCTAGAGATTGGGTGAAGGAGCTTTTAGCTCAGTTTTGAGATGAGGATGAGATGCTATTGAATCGTAGATTTAGTTGATAAATGATGAAGATTGAAAAAATAGAAAGTTTCTTATTTTATAAACATTATAAAACATCTATCTTTTAGACATAGGAAACCTTAGAGATGATATCAACGAGATTTTAACCAAGTTTTAGGATGAGAATGAGAGAGTATTGAATCTTAGATTTAATTGATGAATGATGGAGAATGAAAAAATAGAAAGTTTCTTATTTTAGAAACTTTATAAAACATCAATCTTTTATACTTAGTAAACCTTAGAGATGGTTTCACGGTGCTTTTAGCCAATTTTTGGGATGAGGATGAGATGGTATTGAATCGTCGATTTAGTTGGTTAAGGGCTGAGATTGAAAAATAGAAAGTTTCTTATTTTAGAAACTTTATAAAACATCTATCTTTTAGACATTAGAAACCCTAGAGATGGTGTCAAGGAGCTTTTAGCTAAGTTTTGAGAAGATGATGAGAAGATATTGATTCTTTGATTTAGTTGATAAAAGATGGAGATTGAAAAAATTGAAAGTTTCTTATTTTAGAAACTTTATAAGACATCCATTTTTAGATATAGGAGACCCTAGAGATGGGGTTAAGGAGCTTTTAGCCTAGTGTGGACCCCGATCCTGAGAGGACGGTGAGCGAGGGACGCGAGATCCCCCGTCAATCCTCTGAGATCTCCACAAATGTGAAGGAGAGCTCTGCCAAGGAACTCTCGAAATGATGCCACTCACAGCATGGGTGGCGATACATATGTATGAGATACCTCTTGATCCGAAGACAAAAGCCTCGAAACTAAGACGCACCTAAAATAACTCAGAGTCGCCATCCAAGGAAATGGGCCCTAGATCCCATGAAATACTCTGTTGCAACGGACAACCAGAGATACAAAAGGTCCGTGCCTGGTGACGAATGAGGAAGATCCGAAGAGTACCCCAATTCGCCCAAGTGCAAGCACATGGTCTCCTATGCCATTTTTAATTAACTTTGAAGAGTTTTGGGCAAATATCATTGATTTTGGGAACACCTTCTCTCGGATTTAGGCGACGACGGACGGAAACCTCCTGCGCCAAAACCCCTTTCAACCAAAGAGATAAACAAAAACACATAAAAATCAAATAGTAAAAATCCAAAGACAACAAAAATCGTCAAAAACATCAAAAACATTTTTCGAAAAGCTGTTTTGAACTACGTTGGCTTGATCCCTTCCGCAGGGTACGTAGGTAGCTTGGGTCCACCCAAGTTCAGTCAAACCTTTTTAATAAATATTTTTCAAACGTTTTCAAGCATTTCAAAACAAAAACAAAAATGGGCAAGGATGATGATCGCCAGGTCACTCGGAGTCCCCTTTTCATTCCATTTTCGATTTCGATCGTGATTTTCCGGTTTTCATCGGTTTTCCGACGTTTTATCGGGTTTTGGGGCGGGCGATGACGTAGCGTGGTCCCTTCACAGGGATTGTCCTCGCTGAGCCCAACGATAGGTCATGACGATCGCGAGACTTGTCCGATCTTCAGCAGATTAGAATCGCTGGGCTTGATTCCTTTTGAATCGCCCTCTGAGCCTATCGTGTGTTCCATTTTCTTTTTCCTGGCAGTTTTTGGTTCTCGCATACCGTTGATTTCCTGATTTCTTTCTTTTCTTGCACCTTTTAGCTTGCTGTGTGCTTATCTGAGATTTCTTATGCATTCTAGTTTGTTTGTTCTTCTAGCGTGCGATCGATTGCCATTTTCTTAGTCTTATCTCTTGCATAGGCTCGCATGCTAGTGTATTTATTTTACTGCTTTGATTGCTTAGCTATAGCGTCTGTCCATTCGTCTTATCTTGATTATCTGTCTAGATATAGATCTTTACTGCTTTCCTTATCTTATTATATCTATCATTGTCTGTTTAGTTATAGATCTGCATGTGGTTGTTTACTGCTTTCTTAGATGTGATGAGTTAGGATTTGGATGTTCATTTTCTTCGCCCATTCCCCGGTCATGCATGCTTAGATAGACGTTTTCTCGGGGATGATTGTTTCCATTTCACATGATTTTTGCCCAAGACTCTTCAAAGTTAATTAAAAATGGCATAAGAGACCAAGTGCTTGTACTTGGGCGAATTGGGGGTGCTCTTCAGATCTTCCTCATTCGTCACCAGGCACGGACCTTTGCATCTCTGGTTATCCATTGCAACAGAGTATTTCATGGGATCTAGGGCCCATTTCCTTGGATGGCGACTCTTCTTTGTTATAGGTACATCTTGGTTCCGGGCTAGTCCTTGAATCGAGAGGTATCTCATTTATATCGCCACCCATGCTGTGAGTGGCATCATTTCGAGAGTTCCTTGGCAGAGCTCTCTTTCACATTTCTGGAGGTCTCAGAGGATTGAGAGGGGGATCTCACGTCCCTCGTTCACTGTCCTCTCGGGGTCAGGGTCCACAGGCTGGCGACTCTGCTGGGGAGTTCTTGAAACATTGCCTAACTCTGTTAAAATGCCATTTTTACTAACTTCGGAGGAATTTGGGTTAAAATCATTTTAAATGGGAACCTTTTTGCTTAGAATTCAGGGGCACCAGATAGGTGCGTAAATAAAACGAGGGATTCACACATTGCACATCATGTATTATCATATTCTTTATTTCTTTTATTGATTTTCATTATCCTTGGTTCCGCGGGATAGATTCAATGCGTGCTCGACTGGGATGTCATTCCCTGATGGCGCTGTTGGATCTATTTCCAAGCTACGCGCCGGCGCTGCACCCGTAAACACTCGATGCACTCGTGTTTACAGCACCCGATGAGCAATGAAGCATACTATGTATAACACTCGGTGCACTTGAGTTATACATATTAAGTATGGTTCATACGCGTAGTGCCCAATAGATTGAGTCCGGAGCCCTACTTTGTTTTATATATTATGTATATACTTACTGACTTAGTGAAACCCAACTAGGAAGTACCCGTGTTTATATAATATGAGGACGAACATGTGTTGCTTACACATGTGAAGCCTAGAGTTAGGAGCTTTGCCCCATTTGTAGACTAGGGTAGCTCACCTTACGTGGCTACAACACAGTCCTAGTACGCTCATCAGTTTGTCATCAGTCGAGACCTCCTTGACTCCGTTAGAGCAGACTAGGCTGGTGCCCCTGGTTAGGATGTATATATGTATGTATTTATTTTTAGATTAGGGTCTATCCGTCTTTCGGATTATGATCAGATCATTGGTTTCACTTCATCATCTTTATAGCCTGATCTATCTTCTATGAGCCTGATCCATTATTGATACCAGAGTGTGTGTTCTTGTTGAGAGCCCTGCTTTATATTGACCATGATGGCGTACTCTTCTTGTTTAGTTGCTGAGACCCTCCTAGTACAGTCGTTATGCTGCCGGATTTTCGTTAAAAACTATGGAGTGATCATTATTCTTTTAGGTTTGTTGGCGAACCATGTGCTTACCATACCACATCTCCTAGTATGGCCGTCATGCTGCCGAATTTTCTCTAAATACCTTGAGTGTGGGCATCATCCTTTTAGGCTTGTTAACAAATCATGTGCTTACGTTACCCCATCTCCATATACAGCCGTTATGCTGTCTGATTTTATCCAACGGAAGGATGTGTTGCTGCTACCTTTTATCTCAACTTGCGCATTACATTGCCATGCGATTTCTTCTCATTGAGCCGAGTGTTTGTCAATTCCATGACAGGAGTCTCACCCAGTTACTCAGCATACCTCCTAAACAAGCTTCCATCTCCTAAACTCCTTAGTCTCACCAGTCTGTTGTACCTATTCCATTTCACCTTGCCCGGATGGCTGAGCCTACTGAGAGTCTCGTCCTGGCAGAAATGAGAGAGATGATGATGAAATCCAGGACTTGATAGACGGGGATCCCCTCACTCTTCTCGAACTCAAATGCTTCCAGAACTCTGCACCTAACCATGTTGCACCTCTTTCACCCACCATGGAAACCACTCTACCCTTTCAACCCTTCATAGATCTCACCACCTTTACTTGTACCACCTCTGGGCTGGAAAATGATTGGGAAGGAAAAAGAAAAATGTCAGAGCTCGAACTCCTTATGGTCATCATACCAGAGAAAGCCTAGCCATTGTCAGGTGCTAAAGAACAATTTGAGCTGGGTCAACAGAAATTGAAGAGGGCCTCCCTTCTGAGATTCTAACTCCATTATTGCTCTCTCCAATCATTATCATCATTAATGAAGGCACGATGTCGTGAACATTCAGCGCTAGTCCATTGCCTCCAAAAAGTGTCATTTCTTTGAAATTCGTCCTTGTCGTGTGTGTAACAACTCTCTTGTCCGAGTTGGTAGGTCAAATAATCATGTTAGTGTCAAGTCCAAGTATTTTGTGTCTGCTCGCCTTTATTATGGTGAGTCAGCATTCAACCCATTGTTATGTCTGATGTAAAACCCAATGTTGCGTGTCGAGTATCACCAATGTACAGAAATTTCTCAATGAAATGAACATGTGTTTTCAATGTCCAATTTTCCTCTGTGATTCCTCTTGGATCTAATGTTGAACAAGCTAATACACCCTCCTCAGATGAGGATGCCGACGAAATTCTCCTCGAGATCTGAAAGATGGTCAAACAAGAGGAAGAGCGTCGAGCAAAGCCACTCGAAGACAAATCGAAAACGTCGATAGTGGTATAAAAATTTGAAACTCGGGAAATACGGATTGGCAAAACTTTATCTCCCAAAGAGCGCGAAGAATCGATAAGCCTACTAAGAGGGTTCCAAGTAGTTCTGCTTGGCCTTACGAGGATAAATCGGGAGCATGCTCTTAGTGCTACTCAATGAAAGACTCCCTCAGCTTTAGACATCAGGTCGAAAAAGCAAAATTTTCAAGGACGAATACAAGACATCAAGTGAAGATGATCAAAAGAATTAGAGAAGACTTTCAGACAACAAAGTCATAATCATAAGAGCATAAGTCCCAAAAGAATACTTTCGCCGTGCATTCCGATGGAATTTCAAGTTAGAGCATTCAAGGAGTAGGGGCCTCCTCGACGTCCAATAAAAAAAGAGAGAATCCAGAATAAAAAAAGTGAAAGGAACCTGCCCCTACGTCAAATGCTTAGGAATGTCAGAATCCCAAAAATTGGAGTTGATAAAATGAAAAGAGATTTCAAAATCGTTTTCAGCATACCGAGAGGACCTAGAGTCATATAATCTCGAGTACCAGTTCAAGATCCCAAAGACAAAGTGGGAATTCAACCAGTCAAGTTTGCACAGTGCAGATGAAGTTTTACCAGGAAATGCCGCCAGACTCCTCAAAAAAAAAAAGAGAAAGAAAAATTCAAAAGCTGTTGAACCTCAATTATTTGAGAAAATTTCATGCCAGAGCACTAGAAGGCCATCCTTGGCCATTTGAACCTTCAAAATCAAAAATCCCAAGTTCGAAAAATCCTTTTGCAACCTCCTTTGAGCCCCAACAAGATCAAATATTCTTTCAACCACCCAACAAACCAGGGGCATTTTTTTTCTTGAATTACGCTCGGCCTGATCCTCACCATATGGGGGTACGTAGGTAGCCTGGCCAATCCAGGTTCGGTCGAAACCTTGAAAACCAAAATCAAATCCCGTCCTTTTGAACCCTAACCCACCAAGAAAGTCTTTCTAGTGCAACAAGCAGAGGTTCAAAGTAAAAATAAAATAAAAATGAGGGAGTCTGAAGACCCGCTAGGTTGAAAACCTGAAAGGGCGGCCTAGGCAAAATTTAGGGTCATTCACCCGCTAAGTTGACAACCAAAGGCCGACTTAGGCAAAAGTTAGGGTACAGAGCCCGCTGGACCGAAAACCCGAAAGGGCGATCTAGGAAAAAGATAGGGCACGCGGTCCGCCAGATTGAAAACCTGAAAAGGCAATCTGGTCATTGGCAATGACTTCCTGCAATGCGCGAATCAATGAGGCAGAGGAAGAATCTTCAGTCACAGCAAAATCTCAGAGTTCAAGTTGCGCTGGCAAAGCTTACTTTGACACTCCTCTAAACTAGGGGCATTGAAACCGAGCAATCCGAAAGGGATATTAACCTCAATGGAAACACCGAATGAGGAGAGTAGTGCCTCTTGACACGGTATTAGAAATACTCTAAGAGTGGCTAGGCCATACCCTTAATAAATAACACATAAGATCCAAGAGTGAGTAAAAAAAAAATGAATGAGTCGAGTCCCTAGAGCAATAGGAGTTTTCTTTGGTTGAGTCTTTTGAAATCTATTCCTCCTTTTGTTCGTTTTTCCTTCCTTGTGAAGTCAAAGTCATTGGCGTTGAAAGAACGACAGCACGCCCCCCAAACGATAAAGAAAATTCAGAGTAACTCCTGGTTTAGGTATCAGAAGGGGCAAGAGACATCCTAGTCAAACCTACCAGAGACCTTAAGCCTCCAGAAGCGAGCAATGCCAGAAAGAGATTCTCAGACTCAGCCATCATGGTGATTGTCCTACTCTCTCCATACCAAAAAAAAAAAAAAACCTTTGCAACCTCAAGCCTTCCTAAAGCAAAGCATCTTTTCTTCAACCATCATTGTTCCGCCTCCTTAAGACCCTTGTCATGAAAGTACAATACACTAGGGGCATCTTTTATGACTTGCGTCATAAAAGATATCAGGCACACAAAGGCAATCAGTGTCAATATCTCCGGCAAGTTGAGATGAGAGAGGCATGAGCACATCTCGAGTCAAGCCTCCAAATCCCCAACCGAGTCAACTCCCAGCTGAGTCAACTCCCAGCTGAGTCCGCACTCTAACAAAATCTACTCCTTAGCGAAATCAGTATCTCCAGCTGAGTCCACTCTCAAATACAGTGAACTCTCCATCAAAATCAATCCCTCAGCAAGTCATCCAAGTCTTGTTCTCAGCAGAGAGCACGCACTCCTAATTTCTCTTGGCAAGAGATGATCAATCAATCCCGAATGGAATCAATCAAAATCCTTTTCTCAATTCGAATCTACACAAATCATATCTTCTTTGATTCCCGTCTCGCTGACCTCCAGTCCCGCTGGCCGTGTCTCATTCGCAGACAGGTCAACTTCGCGGACAGGTCAATTTCGCAGATGAATCAAAATTTTCCTTAGTTCCTGTCCCGCTGACCCTCAGTCTCGCTGGCCGCGTCTCATTCGCAGACAGGTCAACTTTGCAGACAGGTCAATTTCGCAGACAAGCTCCTTTCATCGGGCCATCAAGGCCGATCCTTATTGATTTCTGTTTCGCTGACCTCCAGTCCCGCTGGCCTTGTCTCATTTGCAGACAGGTCAATCTCGCAGACGAATCAAAATTTTCCTTAGTTCCCGTCCCGCTGACCCTCAGTCTCGCTGGCCACATCTCATTCGCAAACAGGTCAACTTCGCAGACATGTAAATTTCGCAGACGAGCTCTTTTGATCAGGCCATCAAGGCCGATCTTTATTGATTTCTGTTTCGCTGACCTCTAGTCCCGCTGGCCGTGTCTCATTCGTAGACAGGTCAATTTCGCAGACAAGTCAATTTCGCAGACAAATCAAATTTTCCTTAGTTCCCGTCCCGTTGACCCTCAGTCTCGCTGGCCGCGTCTCATTCGCAGAGAGGTCAATTTCGCAGACAAGTCAATTTCGCAGACAGGCTCTTTTGATCAGGCCATCAAGGCCGATCTTTATTGATTTCTGTTTCACTGACCTCTAGTCCCGCTGGCCGTATCTCATTCGCAGACAAGTCAATTTGGCGGACGGGTCAATTTCGCAGACAGGCTGTATTCAACCGCCTTCCTAAGGCATCCTTTCCAAAGTCCCTTGCGGCATTCTTTTCAAAGTCCCCTGCGGCATCATTTCCAAAGTCCCCTGCGGCATTCTTTTCAAAGTCCGCTGCGGCATCATTTCCAAAGTCCCCTGTGGCATTCTTTCCAAAGTCCCCTGCGGCATCCTTTCTAATGTCCCCTGCGACATCCTTTCCAAGGTCCCCCGAGACACTCCTTCTAAAGACCCCTGAGGCATCCAATCCGGGTAAGACCCTTGACGCATCTGACCCTTCAAGAATTCAATCTTCACAAAATCATTTTCTTTATGTTTTCCTCCTTTACCCAAATTTTCGGGGCAGGTCAAAATGCGTCGTCCTTTTGGCTTTGGCATTCGTGCGACAAGCACCCTCTGCCAAAGATTGAATAAATCCCGAAATCTGTAGACACCCCATTTTGACCTGACCCAAATTTCCCAAAAATTGAATAAATCCCGAAATTTGAGTCCCGAGACCAAATTCGAAGTCCTTCAGAATCAAGTTTCAAGTTTGCGAATCAATTCTGAAACCAATTCCCGAGATCGAATGAAAGTTCTAAAAACTGACCTCTAATTGCAAAAGAACCTGGAAAATCCGAAAATGCCCATTTGGAGACCATTTTTTCGAAATATTCTGAAAGCCTGAGTAATCCTCGAGCCCCATTGATATCATCCATTCAATTGCCCTTGATCTTATCCCTTTAGTTTTTCTGATAACTTGGAAAAATTTCTCCGAGCTTTGATATTAACACTCCTTCGTTTACATCCCTAAGCTCCAATTCTTACCCGCAACTTCACTTTGATATTTTTACTGACTCGCATTGTCCGTTTGTACACAAGAATGTTGCCCAAAAGGTTGTTACCATTCTCAAGAGCGTGCCTGTAAATTTTCAGCAAGGGGCGGTGAGATATCCAGCGAAGAGGTGCCAATACCAATTCTCATATGTGATTAAGTAAAGAGGAAAAGACCAAACAAGAGTGTGACTATCAAAATGAGGATGTGTGGAAATTGACACACCCTTTTGCTAATAAAAGCCCTGAATTAGGGTTTGCAGAAAGGGGGGAGGGGTTCCTCATGTGGGCTTCTCCCAACAGGGGAGCCGGATAGGGGCAGCCACCAAGAGAAAATCAGAGAGAAGAGGATTTTCTGCAGAGAGAGAGAGAGAGAGAGAGAGTGAGAGAGAGAGAAAGAGAGAGAGAGAGGAGAAGAAGGAACCACCGTCTTCTCAGGCCATCCTAGCCGGAATCCGGCAAAAATCCAAGCCGCCATCAACCCCCATCCTCATTCTCAAATCCATTTCGGTTGTCTTCTCAGACCTTCCAAACCGGAATCCGGTAAGAATGGGGGCCACCATCGAACCCTCCTCCATAGAAACCCACTTCATCTTCTTCACCCTCTTCTCAAACCACCATCTATGTAACCCATCACCACCTCTACACCACCACCTCTAGCCACCGCCGGCCACCCAAACCCATTTCATTTTTTTTTATCTTTGAAAACCCATGACCTTCTCCGACCTCTTCCTCTCCCGCGCCTTCCTCTCCCGTGCCTCTCACCTACACCAAAACCACTTTTCTTCTTCACTAAAAACCCATTCCTCTCTCCAAAATCCTTCTTCTAACAACCACCAAATCATCAAAAACGCGCTAAAGAATCGTTCCCAGAATCACCCAGATTGAATCAGCCCATTCATACACAAATCCTCATCAGAAAACCATAATTTCTCTCTGTTTTCTAACTACCCAAATACCCATTTCACTAGAAAAAAAGCAGTTTCTAGTTTTACATTGTCTTCTGATATGGATTCCACTTTCATTCTCCCCTTTCTCCCAAAAACAGTATTTGGGTTTGAATTCTTAGCCTTGTCTCTGTTTTTTGGTGCTATGTTTTTCCTCTGTTTCACTCCTGGTGGGCTTGCTTGGGCTCTTGCCAAAGCCCGAGGCCGTACTGCGATTCTCGGCCCATCAGGTCTCCCATTTGTGGGCCTTCTCTTTGATTTATCTAGTTCTTTCGCCCATCGGACCCTCGCCAAAATTGCTACCACCATTGATGCTGTTCATCTTATGGCCTTCTCTGTTGGGTTAACTCGATTTGTAATTTGAAGCCATCCTGAAACTGCGAAAGAGATTTGAAACAGTTCGGCTTTCGCGGACCGGCCTGTTAAGGCTTATGAATTGCTCTTTCATAGGGCCATGGGTTTTGCTACTTATGGTGTGTATTGGAGGAATTTGAGGAGAATTTCAGCTGCCCATTTGTTTAGTCCGAAGAGAATCGCCGGTTTCGAGGCATTTCGGATTGAAATTGGGGGTAAAATGGTTGATGAGATTGGGGTTTTGATGGGAAAGAGAGGGGAGGTTGAGGTGAAGAGGATTTTTCATTGTGGGTCTTTGAATAATGTGATGATGAGTGTTTTTGGGAAGTGTTATGATTTTGGGAGAGATGGTGAAGGGTTTGAATTGGAGGGGATGGTTAGAGAAGGGTATGATTTGCTTGGGACTTTTAATTGGAGTGATCATTTTCCATTGATGGGTTGGTTGGATTTGCAAGGAGTGAGGAGGAGGTGTAGGAGTGTGGTTGGGAGGGTGAATGTTTTTGTTGGGAGGATTATAGATGAACATAGGAAGAAGAGAGTTGATGGGTTTTTGGGTGAGGATGGAAAAGGTGTTTTTGTTGATATTTTGCTTGGCTTGGAGGATGATAAGCTCAGTGATTCTGATATGATTGCTGTTCTTTGGGAGATGATTTTCCGAGGTACTGATACATCAGCTATCCTCCTGGAGTGGATTCTAGCAAGAATGGTCCTACACCCAGATATTCAGTCCAAAGCCCAATCTGAAATTGATGCTGTTGTGGGAGAGTCCCGACCCGTATCTGATTCTGATATAGCAAACCTCCCTTATCTTCAATCCATAGTGAAGGAATCCCTTAGGATGCATCCACCTGGTCCCCTTCTTTCATGGGCCCGGCTTGCAATCCATGACACTCACATTGGAAAGAATTTCATTCCTGCAGGCACAACTGCAATGGTGAATATGTGGTCAATAACACATGACAAGGCAGATATATCAGGTAATTGCCTAATCCTTTTCAGAGCTAGATTTTGCATCACAATATTTTGATAATTGCACCAAGTCATATTAAACCTCGGTAATGTTAATATCAAGACGAGAATGCTAATAACATAATTTTCGAAACATGGTTGTGTTAATGTTGTTTCCCCAAGGTATAGGAGGTTGATATTTGTATGATTCGGTGGATATACCTTGTTTTGGGGAGTGCGCCAAACTCAGTTAGAATTACCTCGTTCAATAAGAGCACTAAGCTCATTTGCCCCCTGTCAGAATGCTTACGGCTCATTTGTCTTGTTTTGGGTTCCACTTGTCTAGTTCTTGCTCTAATGTCAATCATGGAATTTTAATTACTAGTGTCTCAAGACTTGCCACCTTCATTTATACCGGGTATCTCAGTCAATGTATTCTAAACGAGAATACTTACTATGTTTGTTGGAATATCTCTTATACTTGGCAAAAGAAGAAATTGTCGAATTACATCTCTGTCCGTGTTGTCTCTCCACTTGATCATGATGTAATCTATGGAAAAACTTATTGTAGCCTTTTCATTCACGTTCTACATGCCCCAGGAGATGACGGAATGATTCTTGAGCCAACCCTTTGCCCTTCACATCCTCTTTCCCTTCTTGGGATTCTTACAGGGTATAGGGGTTTTCCCTTCTTTCTGATGTCATCATTTCTTATGGGATTCAGGGGTTCCACCTTGTCTTCTTCTTGGAACTACTTTCTTCGCGTTCCTTGAGATCCCCTTCGGTTTCTGGGATTCCATCGATTTTTAGGGAACTTTCTCTCTCAGTCAAGGCGATGACGGAATGTTTCTTGAGCCAACCCCTTGCCCTTCCTATCGTTTTCCCCCATCTTAGGGTCTTCGCAGGATTTGAGGGGTTTCCTTTCTTTTCGGGATTATTCTTTGCACGTTCCTCGTGATCCTTTTCGAGTTTCGGGATTCCATCGATTTTGGGAACACCTTCTCTCGGGTTTAGGCTACAACGGACGGAAACCTCCTGAGCCAAAACCCCTTTCAACCAAAGAGATAAACAAAAACACATAAAAATCAAATAGTAAAAATCCAAAGACAACAAAAATCGTCAAAAACATCAAAAACATTTTTCGAAAAGCTGTTTCGAACTACGTTGGCTTGATCCCTTCCACAGGGTACGTAGGTAGCTTGGGTCCACCCAAGTTCAGTCAAACCTTTTTAATAAACATTTTTCAAACGTTTTCAAGCATTTCAAAACAAAAACAAAAATGGGCAAGGATGATGATCGCCAGGTCACTCGGAGTCCCCTTTTCATTCCATTTTCAATTTCGATCGCGATTTTCCCGTTTTCATCGGTTTTCCGACGTTTTATCGAGTTTTGGGACGGGCGATGACGTAGCGTGGTCCCTTCACAGGGATTGTCATCGCTGAGCCCAACGATAGGTCCTGACGATCGCGAGACTTGTCCGATCTTCAGCAGATTAGAATCGCTGGGCTTGATTCCTTTTGAATCGCCCTCTGAGCCTATCGTGTGTTCCATTTTCTTTTTCCTGGCAGTTTTTGGTTCTCGCATACCGTTGATTTCCTGATTTCTTTCTTTTCTTGCACCTTTTAGCTTGCTGGGTGCTTATCTGAAATTTCTTATGCATTCTAGTTTGTTTGTTTGTTCTTCTAGCGTGCGATCGATTGCCATTTTCTTAGTCTTATCTCTTGCATAGGCTCGCATGCTAGTGTATTTATTTTACTCCTTTGATTGCTTAGCTATAGCGTCTGTCCATTCGTCTTATCTTGATTATCTGTCTAGATATAGATCTTTACTGCTTTCCTTATCTTATTATATCTATCATTGTCTGTTTAGTTATAGCTCTGCATGTGGTTGTTTACTGCTTTCTTAGATGTGATGAGTTAGGATTTGGATGTTCATTTTCTTCGCCCATTCCCGGGTCATGCATGCTTAGATAGACGTTTTCTCGGGGATGATTGTTTCCATTTCACATGATTTTTGCCCAAGACTCTTCAAAGTTAATTAAAAATGGCATAAGAGACCAAGTACTTGTACTTGGGCGAATTGGGGGTGCTCTTCAGATCTTCCTCATTCGTCACCAGGCACGGACCTTTGCATCTCTGGTTATCCGTTGCAACAGAGTATTTCATGGGATCTAGGGCCCATTTCCTTGGATGGCGACTCTTCTTTGTTATAGGTACATCTTGGTTCCGGGCTAGTCCTTGAATCGAGGGGTATCTCATTTATATCGCCACCCATGCTGTGAGTGGCATCATTTCGAGAGTTCCTTGGCAGAGCTCTCTTTCACATTTCTGAAGGTCTCAGAGGATTGAGAGGGGGATCTCACGTCCCTCGTTCACTGTCCTCTCGGGGTCGGGGTCCACACCTAGTTTTGAGATGAGGATGAGATTATATTAAATCTTAGATTTAGTTGAGAAATTATGAAGATTGAAAAAATAGAAAATTTCTTATTTTAGAAACTTTATAAAACATCCATCTTTTAGACATAAGAAACCATACAGATGGTGTCAATGTGCTTTTAGCTAAGTTTTGAGATGAGGATGAGATGGTATTGAATATTTGATTTTGTTGATGGAGGGTGGAGATTGAAAAAGTAGAAAGTTTCTTATTTTAGAAACTTATAAAACATCCATGTTTTAGACATAGGAAATCCTAGAGATGGTGTCAAGGTGCTTTTAGCCAAGTTTTGGGATGATGATGAGATCGAATTGAATCGTAGATTTAGTTGGTGAAGGACGGAGATTGAAAAATATAAAGTTTCTTATTTTATGAACTTTATAAAACATCCATCTTTTTTATAGAGGAAACCCTAGAGATGGTGTCATGGAGCTTTTAGCAAAATTTTGGGATGAGGATGAGATGATATTGAATCTTTGATTTAGTTGATGAAGGATGGAGATTGAAAAAATAGAAAGTTTCTTATTTTAGAAACTTTTAAAACAACCAACTTTTTTACATATGAGACCCTAGAGACGGTGTGAAGGAGCTTTTAGCCAAGTTTTGGGATGAGAATGAGAGAGTATTGAATCTCAGATTTAGTTGATGACGGATGGAGATTGAAAATTAGAAAGTTTCTTATTTTAGAAACTTTATAAAACAACAATCTCTTAGACATAAGAAACCTTAAAGATAGTGCCAAGGTGCTTTTAGCCAAGTTTTGGGATAAGGATGGGATGGTATTGAATCGTAGATTTTGTTGGTGAAGGATTGAGATTGAAAATTAGAAAGTTTCTTATTTTATAAACTTTATAAAACATCCATCTTTTAGACATAGGAAACCAAATAAATGGTGGCAACGAGCTTTTAGCCAAATTTTGAGATGAGGATTAGATGGTATTAGATTTTAGATTTAGTTGATCAAGAATGGCAATTGTAAAATAAAAAATTTCTTCTGTTAGAAACTTTATAAAACATCAAAAATAGAAAACCTCATAAATGGTGTGAAGGAGCTTTTAGCTAAGTTTTGATATGTGGATTAGATGGTATTGAATCTTTGATTTATTTGAACAAGGATGGAGACTGAAAAAAAAATGTTTCTCATTTTAAAAACTTTATAAGACACCAATCTTTTAGAAATAGAAAACCCTAGAGATGGTGTCAAGAAGCTTTTAACCAAGTTTTGAGATGAGGCTGAGGTGGTATTGAATCTTAGATTTTGTTGATAAAGGATGAAGATTGAAAAAATAGAACGTTTCTTATTTTAGAAACTTGGTAAAACATTCATCGTTTAGAAATTAGAAACCCTAGTGATGATGTCATCGAGCTTTAAGCCATCTTTTGGGATGAGAATAAGAGGGTATTGATTCTTAGATTTAGTTGATGAAGGATGGAGATTGAAAAATTAGAAAGTTTCTTATTTTAAGAAATTTATAAAACATCCATCTTTTAGACATAGAAAATCCTAGAGATGGTGTCAAGGTGCTTTTAGCCAAGTATTGGGATGAGTTGATTGTATTGAATCGTAGATTTAGTTGGTGAAGGATGGAGATTGAAAAATATAAAGTTTCTTATTCAAGAAATTTTATAAAACATCCAACTTTTTAGCATAGGAAACCCTAGAGAAGGTGTGAAGGTGCTAATAGCTAAGTTTTCAGATTAAGATGAGATGATATTGAATCTTTGATTTAGTTGATGAAGGATGGAGATTGAAAAAATAGAAAGTTTCTTATTTTAGAAACTTTATAACACATCCATCTTTTAGACATAGGAAACCCTAGAGATGGGGTCATGAAGCTTTTAGCTAAGTTTTGAGATTAGGATGAGATGTTATTGAATCTTAGATTTAGTTGATAAATGATGAAGATTGAAAAATAGAAAGTTTCTCATTTAAAAAACTTTATAAAACATCTATCCTTTTGACATATGAGACACTAGAGAACGTGTGGAGGCGCTTTTAGCCTAGTTTGGGATGATGATAAGATGGTTTTGAATGTTAGATTTAGTTGATCATGGATGGGGATTCAAAAAATAGAAAGTTTCTTATTATAAAAACTTTATAAAACTTCTATCTTTTAGACATAGGAAACCCTAAAGATGATGTCGACGAGGATTTAACCAAGTTTTTAGATGAGAATGAGAGGGAATTGAATCTTAGATTCAGTTGATGAAGGATTGAGATTGAAAAAATAGAAAGTTTCTTACTCTAGAAACTTTATAAAACATCAGTCTTCTAGACAAAGTAAACCCTAGAGATGGTGTCAAGGAGCTTTAAGCCAAGTTTTGAGATGAGGATGGGATGGTCTTGAATCTTCGATTTCGTTGATGAAAGATGGAGATTGAAAAAATTGAAAGTTTCTTATTTTAGAAACTTTATAAAACATCCGTCTTTTAGACATAGTAAATTCTAGAGATGGTGTGAAGGAGCTTTTAGCAAAGTTTTGAGATGAGGATGAGATGATATTGAATCTTAGATTTAGTTGATTAAGGATGGAGACTAAAAAAAGAGAAAATTTCTTATTTTAATAACTTTATAAGACATCAATCTTTTAGGCATAAGAACCCCTAGAGATGGTATTAAGGAGCTTTTAGCCAAGTTTTGAGATGAGGATGAGAGGGTGTTGAATCTTAGATTTAGTTGATAGATGAGGATGTGATGATATTGAATCTTAGATTTAGTTTATAAAGGATGGAGATTGAAAAATTAGAAAGTTTCTTATTTTAGAAACTTTCTAAAATATCAATCTTTTAGACATAGGAAACCCTATAGATGGCATCAAGGTGCTTTTAGCGAAGTTTTAGAATGAGCATGAGTTGGTATTGAATCGTAGATTTAGTTGGTGAAAGATGGAGATTGAAAAATAGAAAGGTTATTTTTTTAGAAACTTTATAAAACATCCGTCTTTTAGACATAGGAAACCCTAGATATGGTGTGAAGGAGGTTTTAGCTAAGTTTTGAGATTTGGATGAGATGATATTGAATCTTTGATTTAGTTGATGAAGGATGGAGATTGAAAAAATAGCTTATTTTAGAAACTTTATAAGACATCAATCTTTTAGACATAGGAAACTCTAGAGATTGGGTGAAGGAGCTTTTAGCTCAGTTTTGAGATGAGGATGAAATGCTACTGAATCGTAGATTTAGTTGATAAATGATGAAGATTGAAAAAATAGAAAGTTTCTTATTTTAGAAACATTATAAAACGTCTATCTTTTAGACATAAGAAACCTTAGGGATGATATCAACGAGATTTTAACCAAGTTTTAGGATGACAATGAGAGTGTACTGAATCTTAGATTTAATTGATGAATGATGGAGAATGAAAAAATAGAAAGTTTCTTATTCCAGAAACTTTATAAAACATCAATCTTTTAGACTTAGTAAACCTTAGAGATGGTTTCACGGTGCTTTGAGCCAATTTTTGGGATGAGGATGAGATGATATTGACTCGTAGATTTTGTTTGTGAAGGATT
Source organism: Tasmannia lanceolata (assembly GCF_043159265.1). Lineage (NCBI taxonomy): Eukaryota > Viridiplantae > Streptophyta > Magnoliopsida > Canellales > Winteraceae > Tasmannia > Tasmannia lanceolata. Next base: position 3,612,713 of record NW_027518713.1, on the reverse strand, counting down.
GAGATTGAAAAATAGGAAGTTTCTTATTTTATAAACTTTATAAAACATCCACCTTTTAGACATAGGAAACCCAATAGATGGTGTCAACGTGCTTTTAGCCTAGTTTTGAGATGATGATTAGATGGTATTGAATTTTTGATTTAGTTGATCAAGGATGGAGATTGTAAAATGGAAAGTTTCTTATTTTAGTAACTTTATAAAACATCAATCTTTTAGACATAGGAAATCTCATAAATAGTGTCAAAGAGCTTTCAGCTGAGTCTTGAGATGAGGATTAGATGGAATTGAATCTTTGATTTATTTGAACTAGGATGGAGATTGAAAAAAAAGAAAGTTTCTTACTTTAGAAACTATATAAAACAACTATCTTTTAGACATAAGAAACCCTAGAGATGGTGTGAAGGAGCTGTTAGCCAAGTTTTAAGATTAGGCTGAGATGGTATTGAATCTTATATTTAGTTGATAAAGGATGGAGATTAAAAAAATAGAAAGTTTCTTATTTTAGAAGCATTGTTAAACATCCATCATTTAGAAATAAGAAACCCTAGTGATGATGTCAACGAGCTTTAAGCCATGTTTTGGGATGAGCATATGAGGGTATTGAATCTTAGATTTAGTTGATGAAGGTTGGAGATTGAAAAATTAGAATGCTTCTTATTTTAGGAACTTTAAAAAACATCAGTCTTTTAGACATAGGAAACCCTAGAGATGGAGTCAAGGTGCTTTAAGCCAAGTTTTGGGATGAGAATGAAATGGTATTGAATCTTAGATTTAGTTGATAAATGATGGAGATTGAAAAATAGAAAGTTTCTTATTTTAGAAAATTTGTAAAACGTCTATTATTTAGAAATAAGAAACCCTAGTGATGATATCAACGAGCTTTAAGGCGTGTTTTGGGATGAGCATATGAGGGTATTGAATCTTACATTTAGTTGATTAAAGGATGAAGATTGAAAAATTAGAAAGCTTCTTATTTTATGAACTTTATAAAACATCAATCTTTTATCTATAGGAAACCCTATAGATAGAGTCAAGGTGCTTTTAACCAAGTTTTCGGATAAGGATGAGGTGATATTGAATCTTATATTTAGTTGATTAAGGATGGAGTTTGAAAAAATAGAAAGTTTCTTATTTTAGAAACTTTATAAAACATTAATTTTTTAGAGTTAGTAAACCCTAGGGATGGTGTCAAGTAGCTTTTAAGCAAGTTTTGAGATTAGGGTGAGATGGTATTAAATCTTAGATTTCGGTTATAAAGGATGGAGATTGAAAAACTAGAAAGTTTCTTTTTTTAGGAACTTTATAAAATATTAATTTTTTAGACTTAGTAAACCCTAGAGATGGTGTGAAGGAGCTTTTAGCCAAGTTTTGAGATTAGGGTGAGATGATATTAAATCTTAGATTTAGGTTATAAAGGATGGAGATTGAAAAACTAGAAAGTTTCTTACTTTAGAAACTTTATAAAATATCCATCTTTTAAACTATCAAAATCATAGAAATGGTGTCAATGGGCTTTTTAGCCAAGTTTTGAGATGAGGATGAGATGGTATTAAATCTTAGATTTAGATGAAGGATGGAGATTGAAAAAATAGAAAGTTTCTTATTTTATAAACTTTACAAAACAACCATCTTTTAGAAAAAGGTGACCCTAGAGATGGTGTGAAGGAGCTTTTAGCGTAGTTTTGGGATGTTGACAAAATAGTTTTGAATCTTAGGTTTAGGTTATCATGGATGGAGATTGAAAAAATAGAAAGTCTCTTATTTTAGAAACTTTATAAAATATCTATCTTTTAGACAAAGGAAACCCTAAAGATGATGTCAACGAGGTTTTAACCAAGATTTGAGATGAGAATGAGAGGGTGTTGAATCTTAGATTTAGTTGATGAGGGATGAAGATTGGAAACATAGAAAACTTCTTATTCTAGAAACGTTATAAGATATCATTCGTTTAGACTTAGTGAACCCTAAAGATGGTGTGAATGAGCTTTTAGCTTAGTTTTGAGATGAGGATGAGATGGTATTCAATCTTAGATTTGGTTGATGAAAGGTAGAGATTGAAAAATAGAAAGTTTCTTATTTTAGAAACTTTATAAAACATCCATCTTTTAGACATAGGAAACCCTAGAGATGGTGTCAGAAGGCTTTTAGCTAAGTTTTGAGATGAGTATGAGATGATATTAAATCTTAGAATTAGTTGATGAAGGATAGAGACTAAAATAGAAAGTTGAATATTTTAGAAACTTTATATGACATCAATCTTTTGGACATAAGAACCCCTAGAGATGGTGTCAAGGAGCTTTTAGCCAAGTTTTGAGATGAGGATGAGAGGGTATTGAATCTTAGATTTAGTTGATAAATGATGAAGATTGAAAAAATAGACAGTTTGTTATTTTAGATACTTTATAAAACATCCATCTTTTACACATAAGAGACCCTAGAGACGCTGTTAAAGAGCTTTAAACTATGTTTTGGGGTGAGGATGAAATGATCTTGAATCTTAGATTTAGTTGATGAAGGATGGAGATTGAAAAAATAGAAAGTTTATTATTTTTGAGATTTTATAAAACATCTGTCTTTTAGTTATAGGAACCCTAGAGAAGATGTCAACAAGCTTTTAGCCAAGTTTTGGGATGAGCATGAGAGGGTACTGAATCATAGATTTAGTTGATGAAGGATGGAGATTAAAAAAATTGAAAGTTTCTTATTTTTGAAACTTTCAAAAACATATGTCATTTGGACATAGGAAACCCTAAAGATGGTGTCAATGTGATTTGAGCCAAGTTTTGGGATGAGGATGAGATGGTATTGAATCATAGATTTAGATGGTGAAGGATAGACATTAAAAAATAAAAAGTTTCTTATTTTAAAAACTTAATAAAACACCCATCTTTTAGACATAGGAAACTTTATAGATGGGGACAACGAGCTTTTAGCCCTGTTTTTTAGATAAAGATTAAATGTTATTGAATCTTATATTTAGTTGATCAAGGATGGAGATGGTAAAATTGAAAGTTTCTTATTTTAGAAACTTTATAAAACATCAATCTTTAAGACTTAGGAAACCCTATAAATGGTGTGAATGAGCTTTTAGCTAAGTTTTGAGATGAGGATTAGATGGTATTTAATTTTTGATTTATATGAAGAAGGATGGAGATTGAAAAAATAGAAAGTTTCTAATTTTAGAAACTTTAGAAAACATCAATCTTTTATACATAGGAAACCCTGGAGATTGTGTCAATGAGCTTTTAGCTAAGTTTTGAGATGCTGATGAGATGATATTGAATCTTAGATTTAGTTGATGAAGGATGGAGATTGAAAAAAAATAGTTTCATATTTTAGAAACTGCATAAGACATCAATCTTTTAGACATAGGAAGTCCTACAGATGGTGTGAATGAGCTTTTAGCCAAGTTTAAAGATGAGGATGAGATGGTATTGAATCTTATACTTAGTTGATAAAGGATGAAGATTGAAAAAATAGAAAGTTTCTTATTTTAGAAACTTTATAAAACATCAAACGTTTAGAGATAAGTGACCCTAGACACGGTGTGAAGGAGCTTTTAACCATGTTTTGGGATAACGATGAGATGATACAGAATCTTAGATTTAGTTGATGAAGGATGGGAATTCTAAAAATGGAAAGTTCCTTATTTTAGAAACTTTATAAAACATCTATCTTTTAGACAAAGGAAACCCTATAGAATATGTCAACGAGCTTTTAGCCAAGTTTTGGGATAAGAATGAGAGGGTATTGAATCATAGATTTAGTTCATTAAGTAAGGAGATTCAAAATTTATAAAAATCCATCTTTTAGACATAGAAAACCCTAGAGATGGTGTCAATGAGCTTTTAGCCAAGTTTTGAGCTGAGGATGAGATCGTATTGGATCTTAGATTTACTTGATAAAGGATGGACATGGAAAAAATAGAAAGTTACTTATTATGAAAACTTTATAAAACATCATTCTTTTAGACATAGGAAACCCTAGAGATGTTGTCAACGAGCTTTTAGCCAAGTTTTGGGATGAGAATGAGAAAATATTGAATCTTAGATTTAGTTGATTTAGGATGGATATTGAAAGAATAGAAAGTTTCTTATTTTAGAAACTTTGTAAAACATACATCTTTTAGATATAGGAAACCCTAGAGATGATGTCAACGAGCTTTAAGCCAAGTTTTTGGATGAGAAGTAGAGGGTACTGAATCGTAGATTTAGTTGATGAAGGATGGAGATTGAAAAATTAGAAGTTTCTTATTTTAGAAACTTTCTAAAACATCAATCTTTTTGACATAAGAAACCCTAGAGATGGTGTCAAGGTGCTTTTAGCCAAGTTTTAGGATGAGGATGAGATGGTATTGAATCGCAGATTTAGTTGGTGAATGCTAGAGATTGAAAAATAGAAAGTTCCTTATTTTAGAAACTTTATAAAACATCTGTTTTTTAGACATAGGAAATCCTAGAAATGGTGTCAAGGAGCTTTTAACTAAGTTTTGAATGATGATGAGATGATATTGAATCTTTGGTTTAGTTGAGAAAGGATAGAGATTGAAAAAATTGAAAGTTCCTTATTTTAGAAACTTTATAATACATCCATCTTTTAGACATAGGAAACTCTAGAGATGGCGTGAAGGAGCTTTTTGCTCAGTTTTGAGATGAGGATGAGATTGTATTGAATCTTAGATTTAGTTGATAAATGATGAAGATTGAAAAAATAGAAAGTTTCTTATTTTAGAAACTTTATAAAACATCCATCTTTTAGACATAAGAAACCCTATAGAAGGTGTCAAGGTGCTTTTAGCTAATTTTTTATATGAGGATGAGGTGATACTGAATCTTTGATTTAGTTGATGAAGGATATAGACTAAAAAATAGAAAGTTTCTTATTTTAAAAACTTTGTAAGACATCTCTCTTTTAGACAAAGGAACCCTCTAATGATAGAGTCGAGGAGCTTTTTGCCAAGTATTGAGATTAGGATGAGAGGGTATTGGATCTTAGATTTAGTTGATAAAGGATGGAGATTGAAAAAATAGAAATTTTGTTATTTTAGATACTTTATAAAACATCCATCTTTTACACATAAGAGACCCTAAAGATGATGAGAGGGTATTGAATCGTAGATTTTGTTGGTGAAGGATTGAGATTCAAAAATAGAAAGTTTCTTACTTTATAAACTTTATAAAACTTCCAGCTTTTAGACATAGGAAACCCAATAGATGGTGTCAACGAGCTTTTAGCTATGTTTTGAGATGAGGATTAGATGGTTTTGAATTTTAGATTTAGTTGATCAAGGATGGAGATTGTAAAATGAAATGTTTTTTATTTTAAAAACTTTATAAAACATCAATCTTTTAGACATGTAAAACCTCATAAATGGTGTGAAAGAACTTTTAGCTAAGTTTTGAGATGAGGATTAGATGGTATTCAATCATTGATTTATTTGAACAAGGATGGAGATTGAAAAAATAAAAAGTTTCATATTATATAAACTTTATAAAATATCAATCTTTTAGACATAGGAAATCCTAGAGATGATATCAACGAACTTTTAACCAAGTTTTGGGATGAGAATGAGAGGGTATTAAATCTTATTTTTAGTTGATAGAGGATGGTGATTGAAACAGAAAGTTTCTTATTTTAGAAACTTTATAAAACATCATTCTTTTAGACATAGGATAACCTAGAGACGGTGTCTAGGAGCTTTTAGCCGTGTTTCGGGATGAGGATGTGATAATATTGAATCTAATATTTATTTGATTAAGGATGGAGATTGAAAATATGGAAAGTTTATTATTTTAGAAACTTTGTAAAACATCCATCTTTTAGACATAAGAAACCCTAGTAATGACTTCAACGAGTTTTAAGCTAAATTTTGGGATGAGAATACGAGGGTATTGAATCTTAGATTTAGTTTATGAATGATGGAGATTGAAAAATTAGAAAGTTTCATATTTTAGAAACTTTATAAAACATCCATCTTTTAGACATAGAAAACCCTAGAAATAGTGTCAAGGTGCTTTTAGCCAAGTTTTGGGATAAGGATGAGTTGGTATTGAATCGTAGATTTAGTTGGTGAAGGATCGAGATTGAAAAATAGAAAGTTTCTTATTTTAGGAACTTTGTAGAACATCCATCTTTTAGACATAAGAAACTCTAGAGATGGTGTCAAAGGGCTTTTAGCTAAGTTTTGAGATGATGATGAGATGATATTGAATCTTTGATTTAGTTGATGAAGGATGGAGATAGAAAAAATCAAAAGTATCTTATTTTAGAAACTTTAAAAGACATCCATCTTTTAGACATCGGAAACCATAGAGATGGGGTGAAGGAGTTAGTATAAGTTTTGAGATAAGGATGAGATGGTATTGAATCTTAGATCTACTTTGTGAAGGATGAAAATTGAAAAAATAGAAAGTTTCTTATTTTAGAAACTTTATAAAACATCCATCTTTTAGACGTAAGAGACCTTAGAGACGGTGTGAAGGAGCTTCTAGCCATGTTTTTAGATGTATATGAGATGATATTGAATCTTTGATTTAGATGATGATGAATAGAGATTAAAAAAATAGAACGTTTCTTATTTTAGAAACTTTATAAAAAAAAAAAAATTTTGACATAGTAAATCCTAGAGAAGGTGTCAATGAGCTTTTAGCCAAGTTTTGAGATTAGGGTGAGAAGGTATTAATTCTAAGATTATGGTTGTAAAGGATGGAGATTGAAAAATAAGAAGTTTCTTATTTTAGAAACTTTATAAAACATCAATCTTTTAAACATAAGAAATCCTAGAAATTGTGTCAATGAGCTTTTAGCAAAGTTTTGAGATTAGGATGAGATAGTATTGAATCTTAGATTTAGTTGATAAAGGATGGAGATTAAAAATATAGAAAGTTTCTTATTTTAAAAACTTTATAAAACAACAATCTTTTAGACATAAGAGACCATAGAGATGGTGTGAAGGAGCTTCTAGCTTAGTTTTGGGATTATGATAAGATGGTTTTGAATCTTAGATTTAATTGATCATAGATGGAGATTGAAAAAATAGAAAGTTTCTTATTTTATAAACTTTATAAAGCATCTATCTTTTAGACATAGGATACCCTAGAGATTGTGTCAAGGGGCTTTTAGCCAAGTTTCGAGATGAGGATGAGTTGGTATCAAATCTTAGATTTAGTTGATGAAGGATGGAGATCAAAAAAATAGAAAAGTTTCTTACTTTAGAAACTTTATAAACCATCCATCTTTTAGACATACGAAACCCTAGAGATGGTGTCAAGGAACTTTTAGCTGAGTTTTCAGATGAGGATTAGATGATATTGAATCTTAGAGTTAGTTTATGAAGGATGTGGACTAAAAAAATAAAAAATTTCTTATTTTATAAACTTTATAAGACATCCATCTTTTAGACATATGAACCCGTAGAGATGGTGTCAAGGAGCTTTTAGCAAAGTTTTGAGATTATGGTGGGATGGTATTAAATTTTAGATTTAGTTTATATAGGATGGAGGTTGAAAAAATAGAAAGTTTTTTAGTGTAGAAACTTTATAAAACTCTTAGATTTAGTTGATAAATGATGGAGATTGAAAAAATAGAAACTTTCTTATTTTCTAAACTTTATAAAATAATCATCTTTTACACATAAGCGATCTTAGACATATAAACTATTAATCTTTTAGACTTAGTAGCCCCTAGAGATGGTGTAAATGAGCTTTTAGCCAAGTTTGGAGATGAGGATGAGATGGCATTGAATCTTAGATTTAGTTAATAAGGGATGGAGATTGAAAAAATAGAAAGTTTTTTATTTTAGAAACTTTATAAAAAATATCTTTTAGGCATGGAAAACCCTAGAGATGATGTTAACGAGCTTTTAGCCAACTTTTGAGATGAGAATGAGAGGGGATTGAATCTTTGATTTAGTTGATTAAGGATGGAGTTTGCAAAAATAGAAAGTTTCTTATTTTAGAAAACTTTGTAAGACATCCATCTTTTAGACATACGAAACCTTAGAGATTTTGTCAAGTAGATTTTAGCCAAGTTTGGAAATGAGGATGAGATGGTATTGAATCTTAGATTTTGTTGATGAAGGATGGAGATTGAAAAAATAGAAAGTTTCTTATTTTAGAAAGTTTATATAACATCTGTCTTTTAGACATAGGAAGCCCTAGAGATAATACCAACGAGCTTTTAGTCAAGTTTTGGGAAGAGAATGAGAGGGTATTGAATATTAGATTTAGTTGATGAAGGATGGAGATTGAAAAAATAGAAAGTTTCTTACTTTAGAAACATTATAAACTATTAATCTTTTAGACTTAGTAAACCCTAGAGATGATGTAAATGTGCTTTTAGGCAAGTTTGGAGATGAGGATAAGATGGTATTAAATCTTAGATTTAGTTGAAGAGGAATGGAGATTGAAAAAGTAGAAAGTTTTTTATTTTAGAAACTTTATAAAACATCTATCTTTTAGACACAGGAAACCCTAGAGATGATGTTAAAGAGCTTTTAGCCAACTTTTGAGATGAGTATGAGAGGGGATTGAATCTTAGATTTAGTTGATTAAGGATGGAGATTGAAAAAATAGAAAGTTTTTTATTTTAGAAACTTTGTAAGACTTCCATCTTTTAGACATACGAAACCCTAGAGATGTTGTCAAGTAGATTTTAGCCAAGTTTTGGGATAAGGATGAGATCGTATTGAATCTTAGATTCAATTGATGAAGGATTAAGATTGAAAAAATAGAAAGTTTCTTATTTTAGAAACTTTATAAAACATCTATCTTTTAGACATAGGAAGCTCTAGAGATAATACCGACGAGCTTTTAGCCAAGTTTTGGGATGAGAATGAGAGGCTATTGAATCTTAGATTTAGTTGATGAAGGATGGAAAATGAAAAAGTAGAAGGTTTCTTATTTTAGAAACTTTACAGGTTTCTTATTTTAGAAACTTTACAAACTATCAATATTTTAGACTTAATAAACCTTAGAGATGGTGTCAAGGAGCTTTTAGCTAAGTTTTGAGATAAGGATGATATGGTTTTGAATCTTAGATTTAGTTTACGACGGATGGAGATTGAAAAATTGAAAGTTTCATAGTTTAGAAACTACATAAAACATCAATCTTTTAGACATATGAAACCCTATAGACAGTTTGTTGTTTTAGAAACTATATAAAATATCAATCTTTTAGCCAAGTTTTGGGATGAGAATGAGATGGTATTGAATCTTATATTTAGTTGATGAAGGATGGATATTTAAAAAATAGAAAGTTTTTTATTTTAGAAACTTTATAAAACATCCATCTTTAAGACATATGAAACCCAAGAGATGATGTCCACGTGCGATTAGCCAACTTTTGAGATGAGAATGAGAGGGTATTGAATTTTATATTTAGTTGATTAAGGATAGAGATTGAAGAAATAGAAAGTTTTTTATTTTAGAAACTTTGTAAGACATCCAGCTTTTAGACATAGAAACTCTAGAGATGGTGTCATGGGGCTTTTAGCTAATTTTTGAGATGAGGATGAGATGGTATTGAATCTTAGATTTAGTTGATAAATGATGGAGATTTAAAAAATAGAAAGTTTCTTATTTTAGAAACATTATAAAACATCCATCTTTTAGACAGAGGAAACGCTATATATGGTGTCAAGGAACTTTTAGCCAAGTTTTGAGATGATGATGAGATGATATTGAATCTTTGATTTAGTTGATGAAGAATAGAGATTTAAAAAATAAATGGTTTTTTATTTTAGAAACTTTGTAAGACATCAATCTTTTAGCAAAGGAAACCTTAAGGATGGTGTGAAGGAGCTTTTAGCCAAGTTTTGAGATGAGGATGAGATGGTATTGAATCTTAGATTAAGTTGATAAATGATAGAGATTGAAAAAATAGAAAGTTAGTTATTGTAGAAAGTTCAAAAAACATTCATCTTTTAGACATAAGAAACCCTATAGAGAGTTTCTTGTTTTAGAAACTATATAAAATATCAATCTTTTAGCGAAGTTCTGGGATGAGAATGAGCTGGTATTGAATCTTATATTTAGTTGATGAAGGATGGATATTTAATAAATAGGAAGTCTTCAATTTTAGAAACTTTATAAAACGTCTATGTTTAAGATTTAGTAAACACTAGAGAAGGTGTCAATGAGCTTTTAGCCAAGTTTTGAGATTAGGGTGAGAAGGTATTAGATCTAAGATTTAGCAAAGTTTCGAGATTATGGTGAGATGGTATTAAATCTTAGATTTAGTTTATAAAGGATGGAGGTTGAAAAAATAGAAAGTTTCTTATTATAGAAACTTTATAAAACTCTTAGATTTAGTTGATAAAAGGCGGAAATTGAAAAAATAGAAAGTTTCTTATTTTATGAACTTTATAAAATAATCATCTTTTAGACATACGAGATCTTAGAGATGGTGTGAAGGAGCTTTTAGCCTAGTTTTGGGATGATGAGAAGATGGTTTTATATCTTAAATTTAGTTGATCATGGATGGAGATTGAAAAAATAGAATGTTTCTTATTTTAGAAATGTTATAAAGCATCTATCTTTTACGGTTCTTCACACTAAAGCATCTATGTTTTAGATTTCTTATTTTAGAAACGTTACAGCCAAGTTTTGAGATTAGGGTGAGAAGGTATTAAATCTAAGATTTAAGTTGTAAGGGATGGAGATTGAAAAAATATGAAGTTTTTTATTTTAGAAACTTTATAAAACATCAATCTTTTAAACATAAGAAATCCTAGAAATTGTGTAAATGAGCTTTTAGCCAAGTTTCGAGATTAGGATGAGATAGTATTGAATCTTAGATTTAGTTGATAAAGGATGGAGATTAAAAATATAGAAAGTTTCTTATTTTAAAAACTTTATAAAACAACAATCTTTTAGACATAGGAGACCCTAGAGATGGTGTGAAGGAGCTTCTAGCTTAGTTTTGGGATTACGATAAGATGGTTTTGAATCTTAGATTTAGTTGATCATGGATGGAGATTGAAAAAATAGAATGTTTCTTATTTTAGAAACTTTATAAAGCATCTATCTTTTAGACATAGGAAACCCTAGAGATGATGTTAACGAGGTTTTAACCAAGTTTTGGGATGAGAATGAGAGGGTAATGAATTTTAGATTTAGTTGATCATAGATGAAGATTGAAAAAATAGAAAGTTTCTTATTTTAGAAACTTTATAAAACATCTATCTTTTAGACATAGGAAACCCTAGAGATTGTGTCAAGGGGCTTTTAGCCAAGTTTTGAGATGACGATGAGTTGGTATTAAATCTTAGATTTACTTGATGAAGGATGGAGAACGAAAAAATAGAAAAGTTTCTTACTTTAGAAACTTTATTAAACATCCATATTTTAGACATAGGAAACCCTAGAGATGGTGTCAAGAAGCTTTTAGCTGAGTTTTGAGATGAGGATTAGATGATATTGAATCTTAGAGTTAGTTTATGAAGGATGTGTACTAAAAAAATAAAAAGTTTCTTATTTTAGAAACTTTATAAGACATCCATCTTTTAGACCTAGGAACGCGTAGAGATGGTGTCAAGGAGCTTTTAGCAAAGTTTTGAGATTATGGTGAGATGGTATTAAATCTTAGATTTAGTTTATAAATTATGGAGGTTGAAAAAATAGAAAGTTTCTTATTTTAGAAACTTTATAAAACTCTTAGATTTAGTTGGTAAATTATGGAGATTGGAAAAATAGAAATTTTCTTATTTTGTAAAGTTTATAAAATAATAATCTTTTAGACATAAGAGATCTTGAAGATGGTGTGAAGGAGCTTTTAGCCTAATTTTGGGATGATGATAAGATGGTTTTGTATCTTAGATTTAGTTGATAATGGATGGAGATTGAAAAAATAGAATGTTTCTTATTTTAGAAACGTTACAAAGCATCTATCTTTTAGACATGAGAAACCCTAGAGATAATGTCAATGAGGTTTTAACCGAGTTTTGGGATGACAATGTGAGGGTATTGAATCTTATATTTAATTGATGAAGGATGGAGATTAAAAAAATAAAAATTTTCTTATTTTACAAACTTTATAAACTATTAATCTTTTAGACTTAGTAGACCCTATAGGTGGTGTAAATGAGCTTTTAGCCAAGTTTGGAGATGGGGATGAGATGGCATTGAATCTTAGATTTAGTTGATAAGGGATGGAGATTGAAAGAATAGAAAGTTTCTTATTTTTGAAACTTTATAAAAAATATCTTTTAGGCATAGGAAACCCTAGAGATGATGTTAACGAGCTTTTAGCCAACTTTTGAGATAAGAATGAGAGGGGATTGAATCTTTGATTTAGTTGATTAAGGATGGAGATTGAAAAAATAGAAAGTTTCTTATTTTAGAAAACTTTGTAAGACATCCATCTTTTAGACGTACGAAACCCTAGAGATGTTGTCAAGTAGATTTTAGCTAAGTTTGGAAATGAGAATGAGATGGTATTGAATCTTAGATTTAGTTGATGAATGATGGAGATTGAAAAAATAGAAAGTTTCTTATTTTAGAAAGTGTATAAAACATCTGTCTTTTAGACATAGGAAGCCCTAAAGATAATACCAACGGGCTTTTAGTCAAGTTTTGGGAAGAGAATGAGAGGGTATTGAATATTAGATTTAGTTGATGAAGGATGTAGATTGAAAAAATAGAAAGTTTCTTACTTTAGAAATTTTATAAAATATTAATCTTTTAGACTTAGTAAACCCTAGAGATGGTGTAAATGAGCTTTTAGGCAAGTTTGGAGATGATGATAAGATGGTATTAAATCTTAGATTTAGTTGAAGAGGGATGGAGATTGAAAAAGTAGAAAGTTTTTTATTTTAGAAACTTTATAAAACATCTATCTTTTAGACACATGAAACCCTAGAGATGATGTTAAAGAGCTTTTAGCCAACTTTTGAGATGAGTATGAGAGGGGATTGAATCTTAGATTTAGTTGATTAAGGATGGATATTGAAAAAATAGAAAGTTTTTTATGTTAGAAACTTTGTAAGACTTCCATCTTTTAGACATACGAAACCCTAGAGATGTTGTCAAGTAGATTTTAGCCAAGTTTTGGGATAAGGATGAGATCGTATTGAATCTTAGATTCAGTTGATGAAGGATTAAGATTGAAAAAATAGAAAGTTTCTTATTTTAGAAACTTTATAAAACATCTGTCTTTTAGACATAGGAATCTCTAGAGATAATACCGACGAGCTTTTAGCAAAGTTTTGAGATGAGAATGAGTGGGTATTGAATCTTAGATTTAGTTGATGAAGGATGGAGATTGAAAAAGTAGAAGGTTTCTTATTTTAGAAACTTTACAAAATATCAATATTTTAGACTTAATAAACCTTAGAGATGGTGTCAAGGAGCTTTTAGCCAAGTTTTGAGAGCAGGATGATATGGTTTTGAATCTTAGATTTACTTTACGACGGATGGAGATTGAGAAATTGAAAGTTTCGTAGTTTAGAAATTACATAAAACATCAATCTTTTAGACATATGAAACCCTATAGACAGTTTCTTGTATTAGAAACTCTATAAAATATCAATCTTATAGCTAAGTTTTGGGATGAGAATGAGATGATATTAAATCTTATATTTAGTTGATGAAGGATCGATATTTAAAAAAAAGAAAGTTTTTTACTTTAGAAACTTTATAAAACATCCATCTTTAAGACATGAAACCCTAGAGATGATGTCCACGTGCGATAAGCCAACTTATAAGATGAGAATGAGAGGGTATTAATTTTATATTTAGTTGATTAAGGATGGAGATTGAAGAAATAGAAAGTTTTTTTATTTTAGAAACTTTGTAAGACATCCAGCTTTTAGACATAGAAACCCTAGAGATGGTGTCATGGGGCTTTTAGCTAATTTTTGAGATGAGGATGAGATGGTATTGAATCTTAGATTTAGTTGATAAAGGATGGAGATTGAAAAAATTGAAAGTTTCTTATTTTAGAAACTTTATAAAATATCATTCTTTTAGATATAGGAAACGCTATATATGGTGTCAAGGAACTTTTAGCCGAGTTTTGAGATGATGATGATATGATATTGAATCTTTGATTTAGTTGATGAAGAATATAGATTTAAAAAATAGATGGTTTCTTATTTTAGAAACTTTGTAAGACATCAATCTTTTAGCAAAGGACACCTTAGGGATGGTGTGAATGAGCTTTTAGCCAAGTTTTGAGATGAGGATGAGATGGTATTGAATCTTAGATTTAGTTGATAAAGGATAGAGATTGAAAAAATAGAAAGTTAGTTACTGTAGAAAGTTTAAAAAACATTCATCTTTTAGACATATGAAACCCTATAGAGTGTTTCTTGTTTTAGAAACTATATAAAATATCAATCTTTTAGCGAAGTTTTGGGATGAGAATGAGATGGTATTGAATCTTTTATTTAGTTGATGAAGGATGGATATTTAATAAATAGAAAGCCTTCAATTTTAGAAACTTTATAAAACATCTATGTTTAAGATTTAGAAAGTTTCTTATTTTACAAACTTTATAAAACAACAATCTTTTAGACATAGGAGACCCTAGAGATGGTGTGAAGGAGCTTCTAGCTTAGTTTTGGGATTATGATAAGATGGTTTTGAATCTTAGATTTAGTTGATCATGGATGGAGATTGAAAAAATAGAAAGTTTCTTATTTTAGAAACTTTATAAAGCATCTATCTTTTAGACATTGGAAACCCTAGAGATGATGTTAATGTGGTTTTAACCAAGTTTTGGGATGAGAATGAGAGGGTAATGAATCTTAGATTTAGTTGATCATAGATGGAGATTGAAAAAATAGAAAGGTTCTTATTTTAGAAACTTTAAAAAGCATCTATCTTTTAGACATAGGAAACCCTAGAGATTGTGTCAAGGGGCTTTTAGCCAAGTTTCGAGATGACGATGAGTTGGTATTAAATCTTAGATTTAGTTGATGAAGGATGGAGAACGAAAAAATAGAAAAGTTTCTTACTTTAGAAACTTTATAAAACATCCATCTTTTAGACATAGGAAATCCTAGAGATGGTATCAAGAAGCTTTTAGCTAAGTTTCGAGATGAGGATTAAATGATATTGAATCTTAGAGTTAGTTTATGAAGGATGTGGACTAAAAAAATAAAAAGTTTCTTATTTTAGAAACTTTATAAGACATCCATCTTTTAGACATAGGAACCCGTAGAGATGGTGTCAAGGAGCTTTTAGCAAAGTTTTGAGATTATGGTGAGATGGTATCTTTGATTTAGTTTATAAATGATGGAGGTTGAAAAAATAGAAGGTTTCTTATTTTAGAAACTTTATAAAACTCTAAGATTTAATTGGTAAATGATAGAGATTGGAAAAATAGAAAGTTTCTTATTTTATAAACTTTATAAAAAAATAATCTTTTAGATATAAGAGATCTTAAAGTGGTGTGAAGGAGCTTTTAGCCTAGTTTTGGGATGATGATATGATGGTTTTGTATCTTAGATTTAGTTGATAATGGATAGAGATTGAAAAAAATAGAATGTTTCTTATTTTAGAAACATTATAAAGCATCTATCTTTTAGACATAAGAAACCCTAGAGATAATGTCAACGAGGTTTTAACCGAGTTTTGGGATGAGAATGTGAGGGTATTGAATCTTAGATTTAATTGATGAAGGATGGAGATTAAAAATATTGAAAGTTTCTTATTTTAGAAACTTTAGAAACTATTAATCTTTTAGACTTAGTAAACCCTAGAGATGGTGTAAATGTGCTTTTAGCCAAGTTTGGAGATAAGGATGAGATGGTATTGAATTTTAGATTTAGTTGATAAGAGATAGAGATTGAAAAAATAGAAAGTTTTTTATTTTAGAAACTTTATAAAACATCTATCTTTTAGGCATAAGAAACCCTAGAGATGATGTTAACGAGCTTTTAGGCAACTTTTGAGATGAGAATGAGAGAGGATTGAATCTTAGATTTAGTTTATTAAGGATGGAGATTGAAAAAATAGAAGGTTTCTTATTTTAGAAAGCTTAGTAAGACATCCATCTTTTAGACATACGAAACCCTAGAGATGTTGTTGTGTAGATTTTAGCCAAGTTTTGAGATGAGGATGAGATGGTATTGAATCTTAGATTTAGTTGATGAAGGTTGGAGTTTGAAAAAATAGAAAGTTTATTATTTTAGAAACTTTATAAAACATCTGTCTTTTAGAGATAGGAAGCCCTAGAGATAATACCAACAAGATTTTAGCCAAGTTTGGAGATGAGAATGAGAGGGTATTGAATCTTAGATTTAGTTGATGAAGGATGGAGAATGAAAAAATAGAAAGTTTCTTATTTTAGAAACTTTATAAACTATTAATCTTTTAGACTTAGTAAACCCTAGAGATTGTGTAAATGTGCTTTTAGCCAAGTTTGGAGATGAGGATAAGATGGTATTGAATCTTAGATTTAGTTGATGAGGGATGGAGATTGAAAACGTTGAAAGTTATTTATTTTCTAAACTTTATAAAACATCTATCTTTTAGACATAGGAAACCCTAGAGATGATGTTAACGAGCTTTTAGGCAACTTTTGAGATGAGAATGAGAGGGGATTGAATCTTAGATTTAGATGATTAAGGATGAAGATTGAAAAAATAGAAAGTTTCTTATTTTAGAAACTTTGTATGACATCCATCTTTTAGACATACGAAACACTAGAGATGTTGTCAAGTAGATTTTAGCCAAGTTTTGAGATGAGGATGAGATGGTATTGAATCTTAAATTTAGTTGATGAAGGATGAAGATTAAAAAAAAAAAAGTTTCTTATTTTAGTAACTGTATAAAACATCTGTCTTTTAGACATCGGAAACCCTAGAGATAATACCAACGAACTTTTAGCCAAGTTTTGGGATGAGAATGAGAGGGTATTGAATCTTCGATTTAGTTGATGAAGGATGGAGATTGAAAAAGTAGAAGGTTTCTTATTTTAGAAACTTTACAAAATATCAATCTTTTAGACTTAATAAACCTTAGAGATGGTGTGAAGTAGCTTTTAGCCAAGTTTTGAGATCGGGATGATATGGTTTTGAATTTTAGATTTAGTTTTAGACGGATGGAGATTGAAAAATTGAAAGTTTCATAGTTTAGAAACCACATAAAACATCAATCTTTTAGACATATGAAACCTTATAGAGAGTTTCTTGTTTTAGAAACTATATAAAATATCAATCTTTTAGCCAAGTTTTGGGGATGCGAATGAGATGGTATTGAATCTTATATTTAGTTGATGAAGGATGAATATTTAAAAAATAGAAAGTTTTTTATTTTAGAACCTTTATAAAACATCCATCTTTTAGACACCCAAGAAATGATGTCAACGTGCTATTAGCCAACTTTTGAGATGAGAATGAGAGGGTATTGAATCTAATATTTAGTTGATTATGGATGGAGGTTGAAAAAATAGAAAGTTTTTTTTTTTTTAGAAACTTTATAAGACATCCAGCTTTTAGACATAAGAAACCCTAGAGATGGTGTCATGGGGCTTTTAGCTAAGTTTTGAGATGAGGATGGGATGGTATTGAATCTTAGATTTAGTTGATAAAGGATGGAGATTGAAAAAATAGAAAGTTTCTTATTTTAGAAACTTTCTAAAACATCCATGTTTTAGACATAGGAAACCGTATATATGGTGTCAAGGAACTTTTAGCCGAGTTTTGAGATGATGATGAGATGATATTGAATCTTAGATTTAATTGATGAAGAATAGAGATTTAAAAAATAGATGGTTTGTTATTTTAGAAACTTTGTAAGACATCTATCTTTTACCAAAGGAAACCTTTGGGATGGTGTCAAGGAGCTTTTAGCCAAGTTTTGAGATGAGGATGAGATGGTATTGAATCTTAGATTTAGGTGATAGAGGATAAAGATTGAAAAAATAGAAAGTTAGTTATTGTGGAAAGTTTAAAAAACATTCATCTTTTAGACATATGAGAGCCTAGAGACGGTGTCAATGAGCTTTTAGCCATGTTTTGGGATGAGGATGAGCGGGTATTGAATCTTAGATTTAGTTGATTAATGTGGAGATTGTAAAAATAGAAAGTTCCTTATTTTAGAAACTTTATCAAACATCAATCTTTTAGACATAAGAAGCCTTAGAGATGATATCAACAAGCATTTAGCCATGTTTTGGGATGAGAATGAGAGGGAATTGACTCTTAGATTTAGTTGATGAAGGATGGAGATTGAAAAAATAGAAAGTTTCTTATTATATAAACTTTACAAAATATCAATCTTTTAAACTTAGTAAACCGTAAAGATAGTGTCAACGAGCGTTTAGCCAAGTTTTGAGATGAGGATGAGATGGTATTGAGTCTTAGATTTTGTTGATGATAGATTGAGATTGAAAAAGAGAAAGTTTCTTATTTTAGAAACTTTATAAAACAAACATATTTTAGACATAAGAATCCCAAGATATGTTGTCAATGTGCTTTTAGCTAAGTTTTGGGATGAAGTTGAGATGGTATTGAATCGTAGATTTAGTTGGAGAAGAATAGAGATTGGAAAACAGAAAGTTTATTATTTTAGAAACTGTATAAAACATCCACCTTTTAGACATCAGAAACCCTATAGATGGTGTCCATGAGCTTTTAGCTAAGTTTTGAGATTATGAACTTAGCTAAGTTTTGAGTTTTGAGATGGTGTCCATGAACTTTGAGCCTCGGTCTTGAACAGAAACTACTCTCTAGCTGTCTTGAACAGAAGAACGTGAGTTAGAACGGGGTTTTTCTTTCTCAAGATCGGATTCCGGTGGCCTACAGGCGAGGTTTCCGGCAGCCATCCGGCGGTAGATTGAGAGATTTCGGCCGTAGAATGGAGGAGATTTACTTTTCCGGTGGAGGCGATCTTTTGATTCCCTAGAGATTCACTTGATCTGTTTCCCGTTCTTGAATCCGATCATTCCGTTTTGCTATCTTGTTTTTGCCGTGAAGAAGCTTTTTTTCTTTCTGGTGAGGCTCTTAAAGGTACAATCAAAGAAAGCATCCTTCGCCCAACATCTTATCCCTTACAGGAAGAAGCTTGCAAGATATCCTTCCCTGTTATGGAACCCCCTGATCCAGGGATTCAAACAGGCCTGAAATCCCCTTTCCAGCAAGCTTCGGATGGATGGCCGATCCAGTATCATCTAGCACCTGGTCTCTTCAATCATTTTGAAGAACTCAAAAACAAAAAACCCTCCATTCAAAACCCTCCCCATGTTCCCCATCATTTTGACAATCCCCCATTGAAAGGAAAAGAGTGCTCGCTCTCTTCTGTCAGCGTCTCCTCATCCCAAGCTCTTGAAACCCAGAACCTGTACTGGCCAAATGAAAAACAAAAATCAGAAACCCCCCTAGGACCCACACCTCCCTTCTTCTGGAACTCTCCTCCAAGCTCAACCCTTTGGATAACCTAGATTTGGACCCTAGTACCCACTTCAAAAGAGGAACCCGCACCCATAAAATTTTCGATAGACCTCAAAAGGCAGCCTCTTCTTCTCCCAAAACAATCACCTCCAGGAGGAAACCTGATTCTCATCCTTACATCAGACCCCTTTCGATGCATTCTCTGGACCCTCAATCAGTAACGCATCTAAACCCCCCACCACTAGCAAACCTCTCCTCCATCTTCAACACCCCACCATCAGAGCATGTGCAATCCTTGAACTCAGTTTTTCCAAAAACTCAAAAAGCTCTCTGCGGCTCAGGTGCCATTGCCATGGCAAACCCCCCCACCCGAGTGAACTCACTTCATCAACTTAGTTGTGAATCCCCTGTCTCCTCAGGCCCATTGCCAAACCAGAACCTTGTGCAAGCGGGAAAATTCCAGATATTGACGGGCTTGCATAATGGGCGCCAAAGCCTATTTGAAAATATTAATGGTGTATTCTCAAAAATCCAAACCCCTCCCTTCCCGCCATCTAAAATCAATGGAGATTCCATAGATAGAAACCCCTCCGCCCAATCAAAAAGCTCTGCCCTCATCCAGGAACCTTCCCAGGACCAAAATTGGACAGCCTTATTGCCCCCTACCAACAACAAACCTGAAATCCCTGCTGCTCAAATCCCCTTGCCTTCTCCCCCTCTTACCTCTGTTCCTTCACCTCCCCCTTGGAAGGCTCTGTTCTCCTCCTCAAAACCGGGAGTAGTCGACACCAAAATTGAGTATCATGCCCCTATTGAACCTGACCAAGGACCCATAAGAGCCCAATTTGGTGAAGCAGACTTTCAAAAAGCTGAATCAATGTGGAGCCACTGCCTTCTAGGCTACTTCCTTGGGAGGAGACCTTTCTACCTCTCTCTAAAGGAGCAACTCCTTCGGAAATGGAAGATCAAAGGCGATTTCAACCTCATGGCTTTACCAAACAGTTTCTTCCTCTTCCGCTTTAGCAATGAAGAAGATTGCACAAAGGTGCTGGAAACACCTACAACCTATAGAGGCAGAAACCTGATCATCCAAAGATGGACCCCAAACTGCGCCTTGGAGAAGAAGAAGCTCACTTCTATACCCCTATGGATCAAATTCCCTGGCCTTCACCTGAAGTATTGGACCCAGACAGGATTGGGAAAATTGGCAAGTCTAGTAGGGAAGCCCCTCTACATGGACACCCAGACCGCTGAGGGTACTCGTTTTACCTTCACTAGAGCTTGTGTTGAAGTCTCTGCTGAGGACCCTGAAATAAACAAGAGGGGGGGAGGGTGAATTGATTTTAACAATTAATTAGCCCTTTTGAAAATTAATTATAAACCCTAATTTGAATTTTCTTCTCTTGATTGAATTTTTGGTTAGTGCAAATAAGATTGAAAGACAAAGTGAAATGTTAAACCAAAAAGAATGAAAGTGCAATATAATGGAAGAGACACACCGATGTATAGTGGTTCGGGCAAAGCCCTACTCCACTCTTCTTAAGATCGTCCTTAAGGATTTCCACTATGCGAGACCTCCACGATGCCCGGCTCCGAGGCGGTTACACTTCCAAGGGATATTAAATGAGGATGCCCTTACACCTTTACAATGACTCTCCTTCTTCACCGAGTTCTAAGCGATTGCTCTCTAGGAAATTAAGATAGGATGCCCTTACACCATTACAAGAATTAGAAGAGAGATAGCTTGGCTTCTTCTTGAAAGCTTGATGCTCTTTGTAGTCCCTTGATTGCTCTTCAATGATGGTTGCCCCTCCAAATCCAAACTCAATAGATTTGCAAGTGCAAGGCAAGTTTGGAAAAATCAAAATCTTAAGCTTGAAAGGGTTGCAAGTTTGCTTGAATGCTTAAGGGAGTTTTTCAAATGATCAAGAGAGAGGAAATAATCCTCTTGATGTTATATATATAGTCCCTAATCAAAATATGACCGTTTGGGGGTGTAGATAACAAAACCAAGAATTAATTCAAATCCCAACGGCTATATTTTGGTATGTCGCGAGGTTCTCGGAGCTCCGAGAATTCTCGGAGTTCCGAGAAATATTCTCGGAGTTCCGAGAGAACGGCCAGAAGAAGAAAATATTCTACTGGACCATTTCTCGGAGTTCCGAGAAAATGGCCAGAAGCTACTGGACCATTTCTCGGAGTTCCGAGAAGCCTAAAAATCAGCATATTTTAAGTTTTTATTGCTTGTTTGATTTTTGGCTTTTGGAACTCAACTCCTATGATAATTTTGGAATGTTTATGAAGGTCCCAACATGTTGGTCCACCACATAACCATTCACTAAACCTTTAAAGTTCTTTAAGTGTTTTTGAAAACTATTTTTAAAACACTTTGCCTTGACTTGAAAAGCTAAAGAGAAGGGATGTACAATGATACCTATGTAGCTTTCAATTTCTCTTTAGTCTTGGTCTTCAATTGATCTTCCACCTTGTGTATGCTTGCTTGAGAGATGAGGTGAGCTTCACTTAGCCCCTTTGACTCTTGTATGGGACATCTCCAAGCATGACCATGTAGTTTGTTGGTTTCTTCAATGATCAATCCTATCTTAAACACAACACTTCAAGGCAAATTGATTAGTATTCAATAACACAATCAATTATGTTTAGAATCATCAAAACAAGATAGGAGAGTAGACCCTTGGGCTTACAATCTCCCCCTTTTTTATGATGACAAACAAAATTGATTATGAGGTGTGTGTGGAGTGACAAAGTAGGCAAGTGAATGCTGGAACTCCCCCTCAATATATGCACACAGAAAAATGATAGCAATTATAAGCATATGGTGCATATAGTCAATTGAATAGATAATCAATTTCAAACTTCTCCCCCTTTTGTCATCGACAGAAAGGGTGTAAAAAAAATAAAAAATAAAAATAAAGCAATTTAAGAGTAGATAAAGATTTAGTTTGGTACTCCCCATAAATCAATGCTTATGGTATAAAAATATATAACCAAGTAATGCACATATACCTGTTCATGATCGAGATGTTGACATATGTCAAAAAGTTAGGTATTTTAATTAAAGTGAAGGTACCTCTCAAACTTAGAAAACTAAGAAGGCTAAGAGTACCAATTGAGTAGTTTTTAAGATTAATATTTGACATCTCATTCATGCAGATACTATCAAGCAAGAGTGATATATATAAATACTATATAGATAAGCTGGTGAAAGGCACAAAGTATTTATTTGGCAATTTCTTTGCATAATCCATCAATGTGCTTTTCATCCATAAGACTTGTGCACAGCAAGCTCCAGCTGCCACATATTCTGCTTCTGTTGTGGACAGAGCTACTGAATTTTGCTTCTTGCTAAACCATGAAACAAGTGATTTACCCAAGAATTGGCAAGCCCCACTAGTGCTTTTCCTATCTACTCTATATCCGGCGAAGTCTGCATCTGAATATCCGATGAGAGTAAAGGAATATGATCTTTCATACCATAATCCTAGACTTTGGGTTCCTCTTAAGTACTTGAAGATCTTCTTGACTGCCGATAGGTGAGACTCTTTTGGATCCGATTGAAATCGAGCACAGAGACAGACAGTAAACATAATGTCTGGTCTGCTAGCTGTCAAATAGAGTAAGCTACCTATCATACCCCTATACATCTTTTGATCTATAGATTTGCCAAATTCATCCTTTTCTAGCTTAGCAGTAGTACTCATGGGAATTCTTGATGTCTTACTGCTATCCATGCTATACTTCTTTAATAACTCCTTTGTATATTTTTCTTGGTTTAAAAATATCCCATTTTTGTATTATTTAATTTGGAGTCCTAAGAAGTAGGTTAACTCACCCATCATGCTAATTTCAAATTCATTTTTCATTAGAGTTGCAAATTCATCACACAATTTTTGATTAGTTGAGCCACAGATGGTATCATCCACATAGATCTGGACAAGGAGGATATCTTGATTTTCTCTTTTGATAAATAATGTTTTATCCATCTTTCCCATCTCAAAACCTTTTTCAACTAAGAAAGTGCAAAGCCTCTCATACCAAGCTCTAGGAGCTTGCTTTAATCCATATAAAGCTTTATCAAGCCTGAAGACATGATTTGGGTGTTTGAAGTCTTCAAAACCTGGAGGTTGCTCAACATACACTTCCTCTTGGATATAGCCATTTAGGAAGGCACTTTTGACATCCATTTGATATAGTTTAAATCCTTTATGAGATGCATATGCCAAGAGTATCCTAATAGCCTCCATACCGGCAACAGGAGCAAATGTCTCATCATAGTCTATTCCCTCCTCCACTTGGGCTACAAGCCTAGCTTTATTTCTAGTGATAATTCTATTTTCATCTAATTTATTTCTATACACCCATCTCGTGCCAATGACTGGATGATCACTAGGTCTAGGCACTAGCCTCCACACCTTGTTCCTTTCGAATTGACTTAACTCTTCTTGCATAGCCATCAACCAATATTCATCCTTTTCAGCTTCTTTGATGGATTTAGGTTATAATTCGGATAGGAACGCCAAATTGTTACTCACACTACGGTAGTATGATCTAGCTCTTACTGGTGATGTGGCATCACCTAAAATTTGGGATTCAGGATGATCTACCAATGTTCTCCTATCCCTAGGTAATGAGTTATCATTTTCATTTTCTACTTCCTCACTAGGTAATGTATGACTTGTAGATGCATGAGGAGGAGCACTTAATTTAGGTAAAAGATGTTCAATGGGTTCATCCTCATCATGTGGCATTTTGTGAGGTGTTGGCTCTCTCTCATCAAATGTCACATGCATGGATTCTTCGACAACTAGGGTTCTTCTATTAAATACTCTATATGCCTTGCTATGTGAAGAATACCCTAAGAATATTCCATCATCCGACTTCTTATCAAATTTTTGTAAATTATCTTTAATATTTAAAATGAAGCATTTACATCCAAACACTCTAAAATAGCTTATATTTGGTTTCAAGTTTTTCCACAGCTCATAAGGTGTTTTCTTAGAAATTGGCCTTAAATATACCCTGTTTATGATATAGCAAGCGGTGCTAACCGTTTCCGCCCAAAAATATCTAGGTAGATCATTTTCATGCAACATAGTTCTAGCCATATCTTGGAGAGTTCGATTCTTTCTTTCTACAACTCCATTTTGTTGAGGTGTTCTAGGTGCGGAAAAATTATGTTTTATGCCATGTTCATTACAGTAAGTGTCAAAATGTATATTTTCAAATTCCGTTCCATGATCACTTCTAATGTAAGAGATAGCAATACCTTTTTCATTTTGTATTTGATTGCACAATATAAGGAAGTTTTCATAAGTTTCATCTTTGTGTGCTAGAAATATGACCCATGTAAATCGTGAGTAGTCATCCACAACTACAAACACGTACCTCTTTCCTCCTAGGCTACTAGTCTTCATTGCTCCAAAAAGATCCATATGAAGTAGTTCCAAGGGGTAGGAGGTTGAAATCATATTTTTAAGGGCAAATGAGCTCTTCAATTGTTTCCCTAATTGACAAGTTCTACAAATGTGATCTTTGGTGTATTTGAACTTAGGCAATCCTCTAACAACTTCTTTTGAGGAGAGGGTCGAAATGAGATCCATTCCGGCATGACCCAACCTCCTATGCCATAGCCAAGAATCTTCACTAATGGCATTAAGACAAGTCACATTTTGGAGTCTAAGATCATCTAGTCCAATGGTGTAAATGTTATTGTCTCTAGAACCTATGAATTTTACTTTTCCATCTATCTTATTTTTAACAATACATTTGTCGGGATTGAAGACTACTTCAAAACCATTATCACATAATTGACTATGCTAATAAGATTATGGGACAAGCCATCAACAAAGAGTACATCATGTAAGAGAGAGGTAGAGTTACCTATGGTGCCTTCACCTTTGACTTTTCCTTTCTTATCATCTCCAAAGGTAACGTCTCCACCATCCTTGAGTGATAGGGATGCGAATTGAGTAAGGTCTCCTGTCATGTGTCTAGAGCATCCACTATCAAGGTACCATGTGTTCTTCTTGTTATGGCTTTTAAGGCATACCTACATATGAATAGGCAAGTGAGATCCCTTAGGTACCCAAATCTTCCTAATCTTGCTATGTTCATTTATTTTCACTTTAGAGTTCAATTTGATTTTATCTTGTTTAGCATGCATGCAAGCAACCTTATAATGACCTTCTAGACCACAGTAAAAACAAATTTTGGTACCACTAGAAGAAGCCTTTTCAAATTTGTTTTTATAGTTAGATATTGTAGTATTTCATTTATGTCCAAGTCCACTTTTGTCACTTGACATTCTTTGAATATTAACAAGCCTATCCAATTTCAATGAACTATTTTCAAATTTTTCAAAAAATTTCTTTAGTTCATCATATTCAAAAGATAGTTTACCATTTTCATGCTTTAGCTTGTTGTTTTCAATAGAAAGCTCTTGTCGATTTTCATTCAAAATCTTAATGGTAGCATTTAACTTATGAATTTCTACTTTGTATTTTTCATTTTCATCATCTAAAAATTCATGATCTTTCCTTAACCAACCAAATTCTTTTGTCAAGTTAGCAAGAGAGTTTTCAAGTGATGCATTTTTATCAAATTGAATCTCAAGTTCATCATGTGCATTTTGTAAGGAATCTAGAACTTCTTTTAAGACAATGACATCATTTAAAGTGTTTACCTCGTTATTGTCGTTTGTTGAGGCCATGAAGCAAACGTTTCTTGCTATCAAGCAATCTTCCCCATCGTTTTGTTCGCCTTCGCTTTCAATTTTCTCATCCCATGTGGCGGTCATTCCTTTCTTGCCTTCTCTTTTCTTGAAGCGATTATTTCAAGTAGGCTCATTGTTGAGTGGACAATCCGGGCGAATGTGTCCAAGCTTTTTGCAACCGTAGCATCGGGGTTGAGAAGATCCATCACCAAGTTCTTCTTTCTTCTTGAATGGAGGATTGGTCCTATTTCTCATGCCTCCCATATTCCTTTGCAAGAATTTGATCCTTCTTGTTAGGAGGGCAACTTCATCTTCCATGTCTTCCTTTGTATCTTCATTGTCACCTACATTACAAGCAAAAGCAACTCCTTTTCCTTTTTCAATTTTAGTTTCAATTTCGGGTACTTTTGTTTTGAAAATCATTTCATGGGTTATCAAGGACCCTATTAGTTCATCTAGGTTCAACGTATTCATGTCCTTGGCTTCCGTGATTGCGGAGGTTTTGGATTCCCATGACAAAGGTAGGGACCTAAGGATTTTGGTCACTAAATCTCTATTAGAAAATTGTTTTCCAAGTCCCCTTAGTCCATTTACAAGATTAGTGAATCTAGTGTACATGTCGGCAATTGTTTCATCGGGTGTCATTTGAAAGAGTTCATATTGCCGAAAAAGATGGTTCATTTTAGATTCTTTGACTTGGTTGGTTTCCTCATGGGTGACTTCTAAGGTATCCCAAATTTCCTTAGCCGAATTCAAATTAGATACTCTACTGAATTCTCCGGGAGACAAAGCACAAATAAGGGAATTCATGGCTTTGGCATTATAATTTGAAGCTTGTTGTTCGACTTCGGTCCAATCATTTAAATTTCTTGTGGGTAATGTATATTCATTATTAATGGCTCTCCACATTTGATAATCTTGGGTTAAGAAGATTTTCATTTTAGTTTTCCAAAAACCATAGTTTGTTCCATCAAAATAGGGTGGCCTAGTGTTTGAGTAACCTTTATGGTGTTGAGGATGGTTTGCCATTTTAGAATCTTTACTCTAGACCGGTTAGGGTTTCAAAAGCTTAGAGACGAGGCTTTGATACCAATTGAAATAAACAAGAGGGGGGGTGAATTGATTTTAACACTTAATTAGCCCTTTTGAAAATTAATTATAAACCCTAATTTGAATTTTCTTCTCTTGATTGAATTTTTGGTTAGTGCAAATAAGATTGAAAGACAAAGTGAAATGTTAAACCAAAAAGAATGAAAGTGCAAGATAATGGAAGAGACACACCGATGTATAGTGGTTCGGGCAAAGCCCTACTCCACTCTTCTTAAGATCGTCCTTAAGGATTTCCACTATGCAAGACCTCCACGATGCTTGGCTCCGAGGCGGTTACACTTCCAAGGGATATTAAATGAGGATGCACTTACACCTTTACAATGACTCTCCTTCTTCGCCGAGTTCTAAGCGATTGCTCTCTAGGAAATTAAGATAGGATGCCCTTACACCTTTACAAGAATTAGAAGAGAGATAGCTTGGCTTCTTCTTGAAAGCTTGATGCTCTTTGTAGTCCCTTGATTGCTCTTCAATGATGGTTGCAAATGATAGCTCTAAATCCAAACTCAATAGATTTGCAAGTGCAAGGCAAGTTTGGAAAAATCAAAATCTTAAGCTTGAAAGGGTTGCAAGTTTGCTTGAATGCTTAAGAGAGTTTTTCAAATGATCAAGAGAGAGGAAATAATCCTCTGGATGTTATATATGTAGTCCTTCATCAAAATATGACCGTTTGGGGGTGTAGATAACAAAAACCAAGAATTAATTCAAATCCCAACGGCTATATTTTGGTCTGTCGCGAGGTTCTCGGAGTTCCGAGAACCATTCCCGGAGCTCCGAGAATTCTCGGAGTTCCGAGAGAACGGCCAGAAGAAGAAAATATTCTACTGGACCATTTCTCGGAGTTCCGAGAAAATGGCCAGAAGCTACTGGACCATTTCTCGGAGTTCCGAGAGAACTCTCGGAGTTCCGAGCTCGGAGCTCCGAGAAAAATCTCGAAGTTCCGAGAAGCCTAAAAATCAGCATATTTTGAGTTTTTATTGCTTGTTTGATTTTTGGCTTTTGGAACTCAACTCCTATGATAATTTTGGAATGTTTATGAAGGTCCCAACATGTTGGTCCACCACATAACCATTCACTAAACCTTTAAAGTTCTTTAAGTGTTTTTGAAAACTATTTTTAAAACACTTTGCCTTGACTTGAAAAGCTAAAGAGAAGGGATGTACAATGATACCTATGTAGCTTTCAATTTCTCTTTAGTCTTGGTCTTCAATTGATCTTCCACCTTGTGTATGCTTGCTTGAGAGATGAGGTGAGCTTCACTTAGCTCCTTTGACTCTTGTATGGGACATCTCCAAGCATTACCATGTAGTGTGTTGGTTTCTTCAATGATCAATCTTATCTTAAACACAACACTTCAAGGCAAATTGATTAGTATTCAATAACACAATCAATTATGTTTAGAATCATCAAAACAAGATAGGAGAGTAGACCCTTTGGCTTACAGGCGGCCGGCGAAGCAGCATGGGCCCAAGCCCTTCTTGTTCCTCCCTTTCCTTCTGCCAAGTTCTGGCCAGGGGGTTGGGTTCGAGCACATCCCAGAAGGATCTCCCTGGTTTCAGTAATGGAACCACCTGACCCTGGTAGGAATTCCTTCCCCTGCCTTCGGGGTGTAGAAGGAGATGGGTGGCCAATGCAATGCTCCCCATTGGATAACTTCTATTCTTTCATCGGCAATCTCCGGGAAAAAAACCAGGCAGCATGCGCTCTTGGATTGGTTCAACCCGCTGCTGATGAAATACTTGAAGAAGAATCTGGGAAATCCTCACCAAAAGCTGTTTCTCATGGTGAGCTTATCTCTGATGAAGAGTATAGCTTGGAAAAGTTTCAACCTTCCTACTCTGAACTTGCTGAGGGCCCAAGCCCTTCTAGTTTTCTCAAATTCAAATCTGAGGACTCGTGCTCTGCTCGGAACCGACAAGATAGGGCCCATGCCTTTCTCGTCTCTCCAAGATTTGATCTCTTCAAAAGTGAAGCTGAGGAAGATTTCAATCATTCATCGCATTTCAAAAGAGGTTCTTGTGGGACCCGATCCCGCGAGAGTGGTGGGGCGCTAGCCGCCACGCTCCCTCTTGGTCTCTCGTACCCACGCGATTGGCGTGTGCATTTTTATTATTGATTTTAATTCATCTTTTATGTGAACTTGGGATCACTAAGGCAATCCGAATTCCACACAAAAGAGACTGACAGAGTCGCCACCTAGATGTGGGATCTAGGACCCATAATTAACTAGAAATCTAGACTCGTTACCTGGTTACAAGAATAGAAGGTATGGGGAGTTATCCACCACATGCACCATTCCTGCCCGATAATCGGTCTTCAATTCCAAAAGTTAACTCTTTTAAATTTATTTTAAATGGCTCATTCAACTCTTTGTTAATGTGCGAACTATGTGACATGCATCCTATGATCTAATTTCAATGTGAATCGTAAATGTGTATCTTGATTTATTAATTTGTCTAGATTCAATCTAAGTGAAAGTTCTCCTAAAATTCTAATTTCATGGAAAGTCCTAAGTGATTTAATTAAGAATTTACAAGAAAATTAATATACAAAACCCCACAATTTGTTGTGGAACCGACTCGTGATTGGTATGCCATCAAGCATCCAAGCTGCCTACGTACCCAAGCCTCACTGGGATCAGAGTCGACGTAGTTCAGTGCACCTAAGCCAAGCTACTTATGCCTACCTTAACTAAGACACCGACCTAGACTGGATTAGCTGTTTCAACAGTTTTAAGAGAAGTTATTTAATTCAAGTTGAGGATTTTATTATCCTAGGATTTCATCTAAGATGCTATATGATCCTATCTAAATGCAAGTTGTCCCTTAGACTAATGCAGGTTAACCTACATCCTAGGTAACTAGGCTTGTCCTAGGGAAAATTTGGGCGACTAGTGTAACTAGACCTATGGCACGGTTGCTATCCATAGCAAACGTCCGTGATGAGGCTGGACTCCTAACTCTAGGACTCCCTAAAACCTAGGACTCCCTAAAACCTAGGACACGACATGACGTAAGTGTTCCTAAATAAGGCTCTAATGGTTCTTATGACAGAAACCGTAATCCAACAGTTCCGAGAGACATGAGGTAAATCGATTCAAGTTCTTGAAGTTAATGAATTTCAGATTTCAAGGATTTTCGTTTTCTGGACATTTAAGGAATACCAAAGGTTCTATGGTTTACCAATTTCGGCTTCGAATAGCATCCACGGAAGGGAATCGTGCGCTTTTTCCTTGTATAATTTAGCATGTAAATTATAGTATCTTATTGCCTGGAATATTTCTTAGGATTTCCGTGGACAGTGGACCTCGGAGCCAATATCATACTATAATTTATGCACTCCAATTATGCAGGATTAATCGCAATTAGTATACGATTACGGTTGCGATCTCGGCAGTTAAATTGTCACAGAATAACCAATTTACAAAGGCAATCTATGAACCCTAAGGTTTCTGTTTCAAAAAAGTTAGGGATTGCATTTCTGATGTTTTTTGGAGATTTTTACTGACTTTTGTATTGATTTGCTATTAAATTGTGATTTAATATAATTAAGACCAGATTTCTAGGAATACACAGTAACCCCAAGCAATCAAACTCCACATCAGTTAATACTTTTCTAATAACAATATATGGATGATTGTGGCTTATTGGAAAAATTGCATGAATTATCATTAAGATTTGATATCAATTCCTGATTTTTTTAAATCCAAATCAGATTATAGATTAACACACCAACCTATAGCATATCAATTTCAAATCAACTTAAACTCTTACAGTATAACGATAATCACAAGATTAGACTATTGTATGACTTTCATCGATTTTTATGATGATTTGATGCCCATTTAAATTCACACAAAAATCAGATGAAACCAAAGAATTACTTAAAAAGCAAACCTAATGGTATCCTAAAATCAAATGAAAATTTTCAGCAGATATATAATAGATTACGGAATTTATTACCAAAATTTCAAAACTTAAAACTTAAATCTCCTCCATAAAATTGGTTTTTAAATATAAGAGATCAATTTGTTTCCTAGGCATTAAAACCCGTTTATTAAAATAAATTGTAAAACCTTATTAAATCTTTGCAAAATTAATTGAAAATATTTCTCTAACATTCCAGTAACCAAAGTTACTGGTTTGTAAAGAAAAATTTTAAAAATATATTAATTTAATAAGAAAAAGAATTATGGCACGTAAAACGGGGAAGAGATTACAAAACAGTAAAAACCATATTTGTTTTAAAATATTTTTCAATGGAAACTTCTATTTATTATTAGGCTTTAATTCTGAAAAGTTTCATCAATTTTTAAAATGATTTGGTATTT
Source organism: Tasmannia lanceolata (assembly GCF_043159265.1). NCBI lineage: Eukaryota > Viridiplantae > Streptophyta > Magnoliopsida > Canellales > Winteraceae > Tasmannia > Tasmannia lanceolata. Next base: position 3,581,207 of record NW_027518713.1, on the reverse strand, counting down.
ATTAAAAATAGCCAAAATTTAAAATAATTAATAATCCGATTAAATAAACTCCAAAAAATATGAAAATTTTTGGGTGATCTAAAAACCTTTTAAAACTACTGGAAACAAACTTTCACTAAATTTGGACATAATTTGATATACTTTTGGCTCCATTCATCAAGAAATAACCCTTTTCGGGGTTATTCTTTGAAAAATAGAATGAAAAATAAAACGGCTGAACCGAGGTTGAAAATTAAGTTTCCAGTAGTTTTGTATTTTATATAAAACCCAGAAAATATCATATTTTAAAAAGAAACATGTTTTCAAACACTTACTTTGATAATCTAATTTAAATCCATATTGAATAAAAACAAAAGAAAACCATTTTTAAATGGAGGAAAATTAATTTTTGGATCAAATTTTGGATTTTGAAAACTCATAATCTATATTATAACATACTGGAATTTCAAAGAAAAACTCGTTGATTTGATCCATCAAAATTAAAACCCTAGCATGCTTTTTCTACTTCACAAAGATGAGGAATCCTTACCGTTGATCGCGATTCTTGTCTCTAGGGTTGGTGATCCAAGATATACGCTTTGTCCAACCCTTTTATACGCTAAAAAAAGGTAGAAAGAACACTCCAATAATTCTTGATAGTGTGATGCCTTGGAGAAGAAGAAGGAATTCAAGAATTCCTTTTGTGAAGAACACTTGAGAGAGAGATCACACTTAAAGAGAGAAAAAAAAAATTTCTTGGGAGGAGAGAGAAAAAGGACGAATTTGGATTTTTTCCCCCATCTTTTTTGGATTGTTTGCTTTGATTTTTATCCAAAAAAGCTAGGGTTAAGAGAGAAATAGTAGTTCCCAATGTGAGAGCTCTCATTTTTGGCTTGTTTCCAATTTTCCCCTCTTGCTTGCTTTCTTTCTTGTTTCCAAATTTGATTTGATTCCAATCTTAATTTATTGTCAATCAAGACATGCTATTCTTTATTCCACATTGCTTCTTTGGAAGAAAACCTTTTTTAAGCAATCATTCATCTTTTCCTTCTTTCCTTCTTTTCTTTTTTTTATTCTTTTTACTTTTCTTTTAACAAATATGATGTCACCATTGTGACATCATCAAGGTTAGATGCTCAATTCATGTGGGTCAGCCATGTGGGGCGCCCACCATGGTGGTCGACCCATATGGGTGAACCCACATGAGCTTCATCTTTACGGGCTTTAGCCCAATGGGCCATTTCACACGGGTTTTGGGTTTTTCCGTAAAAATTCAATAAAATCTTTCTAAATTCAACATTCTATATATGGACCCAACCCATTTGACATTTATGGTGCATCCCTCACACATGATCGAACCATCTTTTTTGGGAAAATAATTTTTCGGACCAAAATGCCCCTATTTGACAATTACACATCCAAATGTGACCAAAATAACCTTAAATTGGTTCACCCCTAAAGGGAAATGTTAAAAATGGAAAGTCTTTGTGATCAAACTTCAAAAATAGAAACTTTTAAAGTTGGGTCCTTTTGATGAGCAATATCAAACAGGATCATTTGGTACCCCCTGAAAATACCCAAAATGCCCTCAACACTTAGAATTTCATAATTAAGCGAAACTCCTGAGAAATTCTAAATTTAGCAGGTTTTCTAAAATTCAGGAAATCATTCATAATCTCTCAGACATATTTCGGGGATCAAAAGAATTACATAGGAAAATACCAAATTACCTCGAGGTGCTAGAATTTGGCGAGACTAGGGAAAACCTTGAGAAATTCTAAAAATAGCATATTTTTGAAAATTTATGAACGGACTCACAACTTAGGGACTAAATATGATATGTTTGGAAATGTCTAAAATACCCCCGAAGTGCAAGACTAAGAGAAAATCTTGAGAGATCTAAATTTAGCAGGTTTCCCAAATCTTACGTAATTACTCTTAATCTATCAGCCGTACCCTCGAGATGGTTTTGGACATATGAGAAATGATTGAAATATCCATAAGATGATGAAAATGTGGAAGCCCCATGAGTTTCTAAAAATAGCAGCTTTTTCAAAATTTGTAAAATCACTCAAGATTTCTCAAATATAACTCGGGGGTCAAATGAGACACATCGGGAATTACCAACATACCCCTGCAGTTCAAAATAGGCAAAAATGAGGGAAACCCTGAAAATTCTAAAAATAGCAGGTTTTTTCATTTGCTTGGAAACTTAAACTTTCATCTTCCAGAGGCCAAAGGAACCCCCTAAAGACCTTCAGGATCGCGAATCAACTTCAAAACTCTCATAATGAGGTGAAATCTACCCTAAAATGCATAGATGCCTAATCTAATGCTGAATACGGACTCAAGACTCGATGATACTACCGAATCTTTTACTTTTTAAAGCGTAGCAAAATGGGGGTGTCTACAGTTCTCGACTTCATAAAATCTTACCAAAAAGAAAAGAATCCCCGCGAACCAGTTTAACTTCTTTTCCTCAGAAAAGAGTCCCTGAAATCATGTCCAATCCTAAACTGCTCGCAAAGAGACCGTTGATCATTGAAAAAAAATCGCTCTCAGAGCTCCCTGATGAAGATGAACCTCTCACTGAACCAGAAGAGAGACCAGCAACTCCATTTCGTAGTTTCTTCTTTCAAAGGTCTGAAATTTCGAGCCTCACGCCCATGGTGATAGAAAGAGCTTGAAGAAGAAGACTATTTTGGGTAATTTCTCACCCCCATCCTCCTAAAGACCAGAAATAGAAATTCCCAACCCTAGTTAGAAACTAACCCAAAGGGACCAGCCAAAGGCAAAAGTCTGATATATTCAGAGTGTCCTGCCCTGGCCACAGTGCAGTCAACTTCACATGCAGAGAACAAGAGGCTTTCTTGTCCTGAAAGCAATTCCCCCATTCAAAATTCCCATCAGAATGTAGCTGGTAAAGGTCTGATTGATTCAGAGTTTCCTGCCTTAGCCACAGTGCAGTCAATATCAGATGCAGAGATCACAAGGCTGCCTGGTCCTCTAAGCAACTTTCCCATCCAAAAATCCCGTCAGAATGTAGCTGGAAAAAATCCTATATATCTTGGGGAATCTTCTCAATCCCAAAGCCTGGGAGATAAGCAAAACCTAGCTGAAAATTCAAAGTTTGAATATGAAAGTTCCCGCCCAAAACGTTTGGATGCTTGGAGTTCTCTGTTTCAGAGGAAAGATATTCAGAGCATCTCAAATCTAAAGTTTTTCAACAAAGAAGAAGCTACTGGAAAATCTGGGTTTGATTTTGAGGACGAAGAACTTGAGGAAAACGATCGTAAATGGCAGAATTCTCTGGTAGGTTACATCTAAACAACATTTGGAAGATGAAAGGAGAATTTCAGATGTTCAATCTCCATAGCGGTTTCTTCTTATTTCAGTTCAACAATTCGGAGGATTGTGAAACAATCATGGAAGGACGTAACTACAGCTTCGACGATCGCCCTTTGGTTCTAAGGAGATGGACTCCTGATCTAGCGCTTGGAAAGTTATCACTCTCTACTGTCCCCGTTTGGATCAGATTCCCTGGTCTAAATCTTCGATTTTGGTCTGCTCATTGCTTGGGCAAAATTGGAAGCAAAATTGGAAATCCATTGTACATAGACTCCCAGACCACCAGGTCCACTCGTTTGAGCTATGCCAGAATTTGTGTTGAGATTGAAGCGGGAAAGGAGCTCCCTGACCAGATAGAAATTACAACTTCTCTTGGCACCACCTACCAGAAAGTTGAGTATGAATGGAGTCCTCCTTCATGCAAAGAATGTGTAACCTTCAATCACTCGAGCTCCTCTTGCCCAAAAAAAGTGGATGTAAAGCCCCAAAAACAGGAGTGGCGGCCGGTCTCGAAGAACATTAACCATGCTGCTAATTCTCAGGTTACTTCTGATGATCCTTCACCGGATGTTTCCCCAATGAACCCAAAGAAAGACGCTGGGATCCCTCATGAACCAGAAAAGAAAGCCCTGGTCAATGGTGAGAGAGCCCCCTACAGACAGTTACCTCTTCTCCAGCAAATCTTCAAGATAAAAATCTTCATATCTATTGTCCTCCCTCACCTGTTCCCATTAATAACATTGAAGTCTCTAATCCTTATGAACTCCTCCAAGATGTGGATGTTGAGTCCATTTCAGAATCTGCAGACCCCTCATCCACTGCAATGCACCCATCCCCCTCGCTTTCTCGTGTCAAACCTAGCAGCTTGGAACATTAGGGGGATTGGCTCCCATACCAAAAGGGGGGATATCCAAAAGTTAATTCAAACCCATAATCTTCCCATTTTTTGTCTTCTTGAAACTAAAGTTTTTGAACCTATGCTTACTCAGTGTATTCAGGACCTCAACAAAAACTGGAATGTGCATACGAACTACCATCATTCTGCTAGAGGTAGAAATTGGATCATCTGGGACCCTCTCCAACTTCATGTCAATATTCTTGAAGACTCTTCCCAATTTGTTCATGCTGATGTCCACAACCTCCAATCTCAAGCTCATTTCCTCCTCACTGCCGTTTACGCTAGAAACAAAGGCCATGAAAGGCATTCCCTGTGGGAGGACCTTGTGGAGCTCTCTCAAAATATTGACACTCCTTGGATTGTGATAGGGGACTTCAACACAACAAGATTCACTGAAGAAAGACTCGGAGGAGCTGGTCTGGTTCACTCTGATTTGAATGACTTCAATCAATGCATTGATGAGTCCTCCCTTGTTGATCTAAAATCGGTGGGGCAACTCCTTTCCTGGCACAACAATGTTCAAGACAGTGAACTTAAATAGAGGCGTTTGGATCGGGCCCTTGTTAATATTGAATGGTTATGTGGATTTCCCTCCTCTTTTGCGGATTATAAAGCTCCCTGGTTATCCGATCGTTCCCCAATCATTGTTCAGCTCAAGCCTCATACCGGTGAAGGTAAAAAGTCTTTTAAATTCATAAATGCTTGGCTCGATGAACCCTCTTTATTCGAAATTGTGGAAAGAGCTTGGAGTAAGAAAGTTAATGGGAATCCCATGTTCATCCTGGTTCAGAAGCTTAGAGAGGTCAAATTTAACATAAAAGAGTGGAATGCAAATGTTTTTGGCCGCATTGGCATTGAGGCCCCTATTCTCAAACAAAATCTAGAGACAACCCAAATTGCTCTGGCGGAAAATCCCACGGATACAAATCTCAGAATGGACGCTAATCAAGCCCAGCTGAACTATTTTGCAATAGCCCAAAAGGAGGAGGCTCTATACAGACAAAAATTGAGAATCCAGTGGCTAAATCTGGGTGATTCCAACACTAAATTCTTTCACTCTGCTCTCAAATCAAGACGAAATCAGAATACTATTCAAGGGCTGTAAGATGTTGACGGGGAGATCACTAATGACCAAAGCAAAATATCTGATATATTGGTGGAATTCTTCCAGTCTCTGCTGAACTCCCAAACCAACAATGTCATTCCAAATGACCATTCCCAATCCTAGATACAAGTTAAGCTTCAAAGAGTCCTCTCATCTCTCTAAACCATTTTTCTCCGAAGAAATTAAGGCTGCTGTCTTCTCTCAGAATGGTAACAAGGCTCCGAGCCCCGATGGATTTAATGGTGAGTTCTTCAAAACATTTTGGTACCTTATAGGCAAAGACACTGAAAGAGCTATTCAGCATTTTTTTAAATCAGGAAAGCTACTCCTTGAGGTAAACACCACTTTCATTGCCTTGATCCCCAAAAGCCCTGATGCCTCCTCCCCTGATAAGTTACGTCCCATCTCTTTATGTAATTTCCTCTATAAAACAATCACAAAGCTGTTAGCTAACCGATTAAAACCTTTAATGGATAGAATCATTAGCCCAACCCAATCTGCTTTCGTCAAAGGAAGACTCATTCAAGACAATATCCTCCTTTCTCATGACCTCTGCCATAACTTTCACAAGAGTTCAAATCTCAAAGCCATGTGTGTTAAGATGGACCTTAGAAAGGCCTTCGATAGTGTAAGATGAGATTCCCTCATTGAATTCATGGCTAGAATTGGGTTCAACGACATTTGGTGCGATGGGTATATCAATGTATATCTACTACTTCCTTCTCTGTCTTCTTAAACGGTTCCCCTAGAGGCTTTTTCCGATCCTCTAACGGTCTCCGGCAGGGAGACCCTCTATGTCCCCTACTATTCTGTTTCGTTATGGGGATGCTCTCATGAATCATTTATACTAAAGTTGCTGAAGGAAACCTCCCCACTCCTTTTAAAAAAGTAGATATCTCTATTACTCACCTGTTTTTTTGCAGATGACGTAATGTTCTTTGTCGAGGCCTCAGTCGCCGCTACCAGAGGTTTACTCTCTTGTACCAGAAAATTCAAATCTTGCTCGGGCCTGGATGTTAACCTTTCTAAATCAGAAGTATTCTTCACTGGTATTTCTGATGAGCAAAAATGGGAGATTACCAGAATTTTAAACATGGAGGAAGGGTCTCTTCCAATCAGATACTTGGGACTTCCTCTTGTTACATCAAGACTTAATTCTGCGGATTGCAAGCCCCTCACTGAGAGAGTCAGGAAAAAGATTAGGTCTTGGTCAAACAAATTTTTATCCCGGGCTGGCAAGGTTGAACGGGTGAACTCAGTGCTCAACTCCTTCCAGCTTTATTGGTCCTCGGCCTTCCACATTCCTGCTGAAACTTTGAATGATGTGGAGAAGATTTTAAGAGATTTTATATGGTCTGGTTGCAGCCTTCAGCGTAGATATCACCCTATTGCTTGGCACTCACTTTGTCTCCCTAAGCTTGAAGGAGGTATTGGTATCCGGAGACTTGCGGATGTCAATCGCACCTTCCAAATGAAGCATGTGTGGAACCTTCTGCAAAACAGAGATACTCCCTGGAACCACTGGTTTCACGCAAAATATGTAAGAAACAGAAACTTCTGGTTAATAAAAATGCCAAGCAAACCTTCGTGGGCAGTGAGAAGTGTATTCAAAGCCCGTGAATCTCTTAAAAAATCCATTTGCTATACTATTGGAGATGGAACTCATGTTAATTTCTGGCACCAACCATGGCTCCCTTCGGGAATTATAAGCTCTCTATCTTCCCTTGGGACCATCATAAACCATATCCCAAATAATGCTACTATTATGGAAGTGTTCCAAAGAGGTTACTGGTCACATATTCAAAATGAACCTCATCTAAAAGAGTTGAAGGACATTCTCTCATCTCCAATTTTCACCCCCAATAGCTTTGATAAGCTGATCTGGAAAGAAACAAATGATGGGACTTTTACATTGAAAAGTGCCTGGAACTCTCTTTGTCCTCACCTCTGGTTTTCTCCAATTTGGTTACAGGGCAGCATTCCTAGACACAGATTCATTTCTTGGCAAGCGATCCAAAACAAACTGTCAACAAAGGACAGACTCCATTTCCTCTCTTCCTCCACTGATTCCCGTTGTCCTCTATGTAAATCTGATCGGGAAACGAGAGATCATCTATTCTTCTCTTGTTCCTACTCAGCCTGAGTCTGGCGCTGCATTCTTTGGAAGATCTCTGACAGAAAGAAGCAACTCCCCTCCCTTATTGCAGAAGAGAAGTGGATACGGCAGAAATTTAAAGAAAACTCACAAGCTTCTATCACTGCAAAGATTGCATTCTCAGCTTCCATCTACTTCATTTGGCTGGAAAGAAACCAAAGACTGTTTGAAGGTAAGTCTTCTCACAAACAAGATATTCTCAGGAGCATTCTTCTGTCCACACGCATCAGATTTTTGCACCTCAAGCCTCAAGATAATTCTAGTGATCTTGCGATCAAGATCGCCTCGAATTTTAATCTCCCTCTATTTCAGAAAGACAAGCCCACCAAATTTTGTAGATGGATACCGCCGTATAGAACCCATCAGAAGCTGAATTGTGATGTGTCCCTTTCCTCGTTGGGGGCATTATTCGAAACAGTGCTGGTGAATCCCTTGGATGTTACTCTCTTTGAGTCTCACCTGCTGCCATTCATGAGCTAGAAATTGAGGCCGTTCTTCATGGAGTAAGCCTTGCCAAGAAGCTCAAAATCCAATCACATTTGGATTGACTCTGACTCTGTTCATGCTGTGCGTGTCATCAAAGGTATTCAAAATTGCCCGTGGAGGAAGTTAGGGACACTCAACTCAATCACCACGGCCCTAAAGCATTTTGACTCTTGGAATATGTCTCACTCATGGAGAGAAGCAAACAAAGCTGTTGATATACTCTCCAAATTTGATTATCATTGTAATGGTGTTTCGATTCTCCCCAATTTTAGGTCCTCCCCCCTTAAATGATGTAATTCTCTCCGATGCGTCTGGAGAAGAATACCCTCGAATGTAATCTTTTTCTTTATCAATATATCTGGTCGGGGTCCGCCTCAACCCCAGCTTACCTACCAAAAAAATAATAATAATAATAAATAAATCCAAAAGTGGTGAAATTTCTACCCATCGAAGGTCTTCAAATTCCCTTTAAGGGGAAAGAAATCTCGTTTCAAAATTCGGTGGGATGAGAGAGTTCTGGTCCGTTTCGTAAAGAGCGTGCATAACGTCACCCACAATTAAAACCTCTGTAACTCTCTCAATTTAAATCCAAAAGTGGTGAAATTTCTACCAATCGGAGGTCTTCAAATTATCTTTAAGGGGAAACAAATCTCGTTTCAAAATTCGGTGGGATGAGAGAGTTCTGGTCCATTTTATAAAGAGTGTGAAACTTCACCCAAAATTAAAACCTTCGTAACTTCTCATTTTAAATCGAAAAGTGGTGAAATTTCTACCAATCGGAGGCCTTTAAATTCCCATTAAGGGGAAAGAAATCTCGTTTCAAAATTCGGTGGGATGTGAGAGTTCTGGTCCGTTTCATTAAGAGTGTGCGTAACGTCACCAAAAATTAAAACCTCCGTAACTCCCTCATTTTAAATCCAAAAGTGGTGAAATTTCTACAATCGGATGTCTTCAAATTCCCTTTAAGGGGAAAGAAATCTGGTTTCAAAATTCGGTGGGATGAGAGAGTTCTGGTCCGTTTTATAAAGAGTGTCTGAAACATCACCCAAAATTAAAAGCTCTGTAACTCTCTCATTTTAAATCCAAAAGTGGTGAAATTTCTACCAATCAGAGGTCTTCAAATTCTCTTTAAGGGGAAAGAAATCTTGTTCCGAAATTCAGTGGCATGCGAGAGTTCTGATCTGTTTTATCAAGAGTGTGCGAAACGTCACCCAAGATTAAAACCTCCGAAACTCTCTCACTCTAAGTCTGCAAGTGGTGGAATTTCTACTTATTGGGGGTCTTCAAATTATCTTGAAAAGGAAAGAAATCTAGTTTCATAATTCGATGGGATGAGAGAGTTCTCGTCCGTTTTATAATGAGTGTACGTAACATCACCAAAAATTAAAACCTCCCTAACTCTGTCATTTTAAATCAAAAGGTAGTGAAATTTCTACCAATCGGAGGTCTTCAAATTCTCTTTAAGGGGAAAGAAATCTTGTTTCAAAATTCGTTGGGATGAGAGAGTTCTGGTCCGTTTTATACAGAGTGTTCGAAGCTTCACCCAAAATTAAAACCTCTGAGACTCTCGTTCTAAGTCCGGAAGTGGTGAAATTTCTACTTATTGGGGGTCTTCAAATTCTCTTGCAAAGGAAAGAAATCAAGTTTCATCATTCGATGGGATGAGGGAGTTGTGATCCATTTTATAATGAGTGTACGTAACGTCACCCAAAATTAAAACCTCCGTAACTCTGTCACTTTAAATCAAAAAGTGGTGAAATTTCTACCAATCTGAGGTCTTCAAATTCTGTTTAAGGGAAAAGAAATCTCGTATCAAAATTTGCTGGGATGAGAGGTCCGTTTTATTATCAGTGTGCGAAACATCACTAAAAATTGAAACCTCCAAAACTTTATCATTTTAGGTCAAAAGCTGGTGAAATTTCTACCAACTGTAGGTCTTCAAATTCTCTTTTCATTGAAAGAAATCTCGTTGCAAAATTCGGTGGGATGAGTAAGTTCTGTTCCTTTTAATAAAGAGTGTGCGTAACGTCACCCAAAATTAAAACCTCCGTAACTCTCTGATTTTAAATCCAAAAGGGGTGAAATTTCTACCAATCGGAGGTCTTCAAATTCTCTTTAAGGGGAAAGAAATCTCGTTTCAGAATTCGGTGGGATGGAAGAATTCTGGTCTGTTTTATAAAGAGTGTTCGAAGCTTCACCCAAAATGAAAACCTCCTAAACTCTCTCATTTCTAGCCCGGAAGGGTGAAATTTCTACCAATTGGGGGTCTTCAAATTCTCTTTCAGAGGAAAGAAATCTCGTTTCAAAATTAGATTGGATGAGAGATTTCTGATCCGTTTTATAAAGACTGTGCGTAACGTCACCCAAAATTAAAACCTCCGCAACTCTCTGATTTTAAATCCAAAAGTGGTGAAATTTCTACCAATCGGAGCACTTCAAATTCTTTTTAAGGCGAAAGAAAACTTGTTTCAAAATTCGGTGTGATGAGACGTCCGTTTTATAAAGACTGCGCAACGTAGCTAAAAATGAAAACCTCCGTAACTCTCTCATTTTAAGTCCAAAACGCTGAAATCTCAACCAACCGTAGGTCTTCAAACTCTCTTTTAGGGGAAAGAAATCTCGTTTCAAAATTCGGTGGGATGAGTGAGTTCTGGTCCATTTATTAAAGAGTGTGCGTAACGTCACCCAAAATTAAAACCTCTGTAAGTCACTCATTTCAACCAAAAGAAGTGAAATTTCAACCAATCCTAGGTCTTCAAATTATTTTTCAGTGGAAAGAAATCTCGTTTCAAAATTCGGTGGGATGAGAGAGTTTTGGTCCGTTTCATAAAGAGTGTGCGTAAAGTCACCCAAAATTAAAACCTCCGTAACTCTCTCATTTTAAATCCAAAAGTGGTAAAATTTCTACCAATCGGAGGTCTTCAAATTCTCTTTAAGGGGAAAGAAATCTCGTTTCAGAATTCGGTGGGATGGAAGAATTCTGGTCTGTTTTATAAAGAGTGTTCGAAGCTTCACCCAAAATGAAAACCTCCTAAACTCTCTCATTTTTACCCCGGAAGGGGTGAAATTTCTACCAATTGGGGGTCTTCAAATTCTCTTTCAGAGGAAAGAAATCTCGTTTCAAAATTCGATTGGATAAGAGATTTCTGATCCGTTTTATAAAGATTGTGCGTAACGTCACCCAAAATTAAAACCTCCGTAACTCTCTGATTTTAAATCCAAAAGTGGTGAAATTTCTACCAATCGGAGCACTTCAAATTCTTTTTAAGGGGAAAGAAAACTTGTTTCAAAATTCGGTGTGATGAGAGGTCCGTTTTATAAAGACTGTGCGAAACGTAACTAAAAATTATAACCTCCGTAACTCTCTCATTTTAAGTCCAAAACGGGTGAAATTTCAACCAACCGTAGGTCTTCAAACTCTCTTTTAGTGGAAAGAAATCTCGTTTCAAAATTCGGTGGGATGGGTGAGTTCTGGTCCGTTTATTAAAGAGTGTGCATAACGTCACCCAAAATTGAAACCTCTGTAACTCACTCATTTCAATTCCAAATATGATGAAATTTCTACCAATTGGAAGTATTCAAATTCTATTTCGTGGGAAATAAATCTTGTTTCGAAATTCGGTGGGATGACAGAGTTCTAGTCCGTTTCATAAAGAGTGTGCGAAATGTCACCCAAAATTAAAACCTTCGTAACTCTCTCATTTTAAGTCCAAATTTGATGAAAATTCTACCACTCGGAGGTCTTCAAATTATTTTTCAGGGGAAAGAAATATCGTTTCAAAATTCGGTGGGATGAGAGAGTTCTGGTCCGTTTTATAAAGAGTGTGCGAAACGGTTCCCAAAATTATATTGGCCTTGTGCCTTTTCTGCCCATCTGGGCCCCCTTTGTGTTCCGTTTTATTTTGATTTTATATATCTGGTTGGGGTCCTGCCTAACCCCTGCTTGCCCATCAAAAAAAAAAAAAAGAAATCTTGTTTCTAAATTTGGTGGGATGAGACAGCTTTGGTCCGTTTTATAAAGAGTGTCCGTAACGTCACCCAAAATTAAAACCTCTGTAACTCTCTCATTTCAAGTAAAAAAGTGGTGAAATTTCTAGCAATCGGAGATATTAAAATTCTATTTCGTGGGAAAGAAATCTCGTTTCGAAATTCGGTGGGATGAAAAAGTTCTGCCCCGCTTCATAAAGAGTGTGCAAAACGTCACCCAAAATTAAAACCTTCGTAACTCTCTCATTTTAAGTCCAAAGGTGGTGAAATTTCTACCACTAGGAGGTCTTCAAATTCTCTTTCAGGCGAAAGAAATCTCGTTTCAAAATTCGATGGGATGAGAGAGTTCTGGTCCGTTTCATAAAGAGTGAACGAAACGTCACCTAAAATTAAAACCTCAATAACTCTCTCATTTTAAGTCCAAAAGGAATGAAATTTCTACCAATCATACGTCTTCAAATTATCTTTCAGTGCAAAGAAATCTCGTTTCAAAATTCGGTGGGATGTCAGAGTGTTGGTCCGTTTCATAAAGAGTGTGCGTAACGTCACCCAAAATTTAACTCTCTCATTTTAAATCCAAAAGTGGTGAAATTTCTACCAATCGGAGGTTTTCAAATTCTCTTTAAGGGGAAAGAAATCTCGTTTCAAAATTCGGTAGGATGACGGAGTTCTGGTCCGTTTTATAAAGAGTGTGTGAAACAACACCTAAAATTAAAACGTCCGTAACTCTCTCATTTTAAATGCAAAAGTGGTGAAATTTCTACCGATCGGAGGTCTTCAAATTCTCTTTAAGGTGGAAGAAATCTCGTTTCAAAATTCAGTGGGATGGAAGAGTTCTGGTCCGTTTTATAAAGAGTGTTCGAAGCTTCACCCAAAATTAAAACCTCCTAAACTCTCTCATTTTAAGCCCGGAAGCGGTGAAACTTCTACCAATTGTGGGTCTTCAAAGTCTCTTTCAGAGGAAAGAAATATCGTTTCAAAATTCGATGGGATGAGAGATTTCTGGTCCATGTTATAAAGAGTGTGCGTAACATCACCCAAAATTAAAACCTCCGTAACTCTCTGATTTTAAATCCAAAAGTGGTGAAATTTCTACCAATCGGAGGTCTTCAAATTCTCTTTAAGGGGAAAGAAATCTCGTTTCAAAATTCGGTAGGATGAGGTCCGTTTTATAAAGACTGTGTGAAACGTAACTAAAAATTAAAACCTCCATAGCTCTCTCATTTCAATTCCAAAACTGGTGAAATTTCAACCAACTGTAGGTCTTCAAACTCTCTTTTTGGGGAAAGAAATCGTGTTTCAAAATTCGGTGGTATGAGTGAGTTCTGGTCCGTTTATTAAAGAGTGTGCGTAACATCACCCAAAATTAAAACCTCTGTAACTCTCTCATTTCCAGTCCAAAAATGGTGAAATTTCTACCAAACAGAGGTATTCAATTCTATTTCGTGGGAAAGAAATCTCCTTTAGAAATTCTGTGGGATGACAGAGTTCTGGTCCGTTTCATAAAAACTGTGCGAAAAGTCACCCAAAATTAAAACCTTCGTAACTCTCTCATTTTAAGTCCAAAGGTGGTGAAATTTCTACCACTCGGAGGTCTTCAAATTCTCTTTCAGGGGAAAGAAATCTCGTTTCAATATTCGGTGCAATGAGAGACTTCTGGTCCCTTTTATAAAGAGTGTGCGAAACGGCACCCAAAATTAAAACCTTCGTAACTCTCTCATTTTAAGTCCAAAAGTAGTGAAATTTCTACCAACCATAGGTCTTCAAATTATCTTTCAGGGGAAAGAAATCTCGTTTCTAAATTTGGTGGGATGAGACAGTTTTGGTCCGTTTTATTAAGAGTGTGCGTAACGTCACCCAAAATTAAAACCTCTGTAACTCTCACATTTCAAGTCGAAAAGTGGTGAAATTTCTAGCAATCGGAGATATTCAAATTCTATTTCGTGGGAAAGAAATCTCGTTTCAAAATTCGATGGGATGACAGAGTTCTGGTCTTTTTCATAAAGAGTGTGCTTTCCGTCACCCAAAATTAAAACCTTCGTAACTCTCTCATTTTAAGTCCAAAGGTGGTGAAATTTCTACCACTCGGAGGTCTTCAAATTCTCTTTCAAGGGATTGAAATCTCATTTCAAAATTCGAGGGGATGAGAGAGGTCTATTCTATTTCATAAAGAGTGAACGAAATGTCACCCAAAATTAAAACCTCCATATCTCTCTCATTTTAAGTCCAAAAGTCGTGAAATTTCTACCAATCGTAGGTCTTCAAATTATCTTTCAGTGGAAAGAAATCTTAGTTCAAAATTCGGTGGGATGATAGAGTTTTGGTCTGTTTCATAATGAGTGCGCGTAACGTCACCCAAAATTAAGACCTCCGTAACTCTCTCATTTTAAATCCAAAGGTGGTGAAATTTCTACCAACCGGAGGTCTTCAAATTCCCTTTAAGGGGAATGAAAACTCGTTTCAAAATTTGGTGAGATGAGAGAGTTCTGGTCCGTTTTATAAAGAGTGTGTGGAACGTCTCCAAAAATTAAAACCTCCGTAACTCTCTCATTTTAAATCCAAAAGTGGTGAAATTTCTACCAATCGGAAATCTACAAATTATCTTTAAGGGGAAAGAAATCTCGTTTCAAAATTCGGGGGGATGAGAGTGTTCTGGTCCATTTTATAAAGTGTGTGAGAAACATCACCGAAAATTAAAACCTCCATAACTCTCTCATTTTAAATCCAAAAGTGGTGAAATTTTTACCAATCGGAGGTCTTCAGATTCTATTTAAGGGGAAAGAAATCTTGTTTCAAAATCCAGTGGCATGAGAGAGTTATGATCAGTTTTATAAATAGTGTGCGAAACATCACCAAAAATTAAAACCTCCAAAACTCCCTCATTCTAAGTCCGGAAGTGGTGAAATTTCTACTTATTGGGGGTCTTCAAATTCTCTTGCAAAGGAAAGAAATCTAGTTTCATAATTCGATGAATTGAGAGAGTTCTGGTCCGTTTTATAATGACTGTAAGTAACGCCACCCAAAATTATGCCCTCCGTAACTTTGTCATTTTAAATCAAAAAGTGGTGAAATTTCTACCAATCAGAGGTGTTCAAATTATCTTTTAGGGGAAAGAAATCTCGTATAAAAATTTGGTGGGATGAGAGGTCCGTTTTATTATCAGTGTGAAACGTCACTAAAAATTGAAACCTCCGTAACTTTATCATTTTAAGTCAAAAGCTGGTGATATTTCTACCAACCGTAGGTCTTCAAATTCTCTTTTCATAGAAAGACATCTTGTTACAAAATTCGGTGGGATGAGTGAGTTCTGGTCCGTTTAATAAAGAGTGTGCGTAACGTCACCCAAAATTAAAACCTCCGTAACTCTCTGATTTTAAATCAGAAAGTGGTGAAATTTCTACCAATCAGAGGTCTTCAAAATTCTCTTTCAGGGGAAACAAATCTCGTTTCAAAATTCTGTGAGATGAGAGGTTCATTTTATAAAGACTGTGCGAAACGTAACTAAAAATTAAAACCACCGTAACTCTCTCATTTTGAGTCCAAAACAGGTGAAATTTCTACCAACCGTAGGTCTTCAAACTCTCTTTTAGGGAAAGAAATCACGTTTCAAAATTCGGTGGGATGAGTGAGTTCTCATCCGTTTATTAAAGAGTGTGCATAGCATCACCCAAAATTAAAACCTCTATAACTCTCTCATTTCAATTTCAAAAATGGAAGCCACCAAGGCTCCTGCCCACACCTGCTGGGCCTAACGGGGGAGGAGTCAGCAAGTCACGGGGTCAACTCCTCCTATAGAGTTTGGCCAACCAACCAGCTTAGCGGCGAGTGGCGACCAAAGGTGCTATAAACAACGCATACCAATCGGAGGTATTCAAATTCTATTTCATGAGAAAGAAATTTCGTTTCGAAATTCGGTGGAATGAGAGTGTTTTGGTCAGTTTTGCAAAGAGTGTGCGTTACGTCACCCAAAATTAATACCTTCGTAACTCTCTCATTTTAAATCCGAAAGTGGTGAAATTTCTACCAATAGGAGGTCTTCAAATTCTCTTTCAGGGGAATGAAAACTTGTTTAAAAATTTGATAGGATGAGAGAGTTCTGCTCCATTTTATAAAGAGTGAACGAAACGTCAGCCAAAATTTAATCCTCCATAACTCTCTCATTTTAAGTCCAAAAGTACTGAAATTTCTAACAATCGTAGGTCTTCAAATTCTCTTTCAGGTGAAAGAAATATCGTTTCAAAATTCGGCGGGAAAAGAGAGTTCTGGTCCATTTTATAAGGAGTCTGCAAAACGTCACCCAAAGTTAAAACCTCCTAAACTCTCTCATTTTAAGCCCAGAAGTGGTGAAATTTCTACCAATTTGGGGTCTTCAAATTCTCTTTCAGATGAAAGAAATCTCGTTTCAAAATTCGATGGGATGAGGGAGTTCTGGTCCTTTTTATGAAGAGTGTGTGTAACGTCACCCAAAATTGAAACCTCTGTAACACTCTGATTTTAAATCCAAAAGTGCTGAGATTTCTACCAATCGGAGGTCTACAAATTCTCTTCACGGGAAAGACATCTCGGTTCAAAATTCGGTCTGATCAAAGGTCCGTTTTATAAAGACTGTGCGAAACGTAACTAAAAATTAAAACCTCCGTAATTGTCTCATTTTAAGTCGAAAACTGGTGAAATTTCTACCAACCGTAGGTCTTCAAACTCTCATTTAAGGGAGAGAAACCTCGTTTCAAAATTCGGTGGGATGAGTGAGTTCTGGTCCGTTTATTAAAGAGTGTGCGTAACCTCACCCAAAATTAAAACCTCTGTAACTCTCTCATTTCAAGTCAAATAGTTGTGCAGTTTCTACCAATCGGGGGTATTCAAATTCTATTTTGTGGGGAAGAAATCTCGTTTCGAAATTCGGTGGCATGACAGAGTTCTAGTCCGTTTCATAAAGAGTGTGAGAAACGTCAGCTAAAATTAAAACTTTCGTAACTCTCTCATTTTAAGTCCAAAGGTGCCGAAATTTCTACCACTCGGAGGTCTTGAAATTCTCTTCCAGAGGAAAGAAATCTCGTTTGAAAATTCGGTGGGATGAGAGAGTTCAGGTCTGTTTTATAAAGACTATACGAAACGGCACTCAAAATTAAAACCTTCATAAATCCCTCATTTTAAGTCCAAAAGTAGTTAAATTTCTACCAATCGTAGGTCTTCGAATTATCTTTCAGGGGAAAGAAATCTCGTTCCAAAATTGGGTGGGATGAGCCAGTTTTGGTCTGTTTTATAACGGGTGTGAGTAACGTCACCAGAAATTAAAACCTCCGTAACTCCCTCATTTTAGATCCAAAAGTGGTGAAATTTCTACCAATAGGAGGTCTTCGAAATCTCATTCGGGGGAATGATATCTTGTTTACAAATTCGATGGGCTGAGAGAGTTCTGGTCTGTTTTATAAAGAATGAGCGAAACGTCAGCCAAAATTTAAACCTCCATAACTCTCTCATTTTAAGTCCAAAAGTACTGAAATTTCTACTAGTCCTAGGTCTTCGAATTCTCTTTCTGGTGAAAGAAATCTCGTTTCAAAATTCGGTGGGCTGAGAGAGTTCTGGTCCGTTTTATAAAGAGTCTGCGAAACGTCACCCAAAATTAAAACCTCATAAACTCTCTCATTTTAAGCCCGGAAGTGGTGAAATTTTTGCCAATTGGGGCCTTCAAATTCAGTTTCAGAGGAAAGAAATCTCATTTCAAAATTTGATGGGATGGGAGAGTTTTGGTCCGTTTTATAAAGAGTGTACATAATGTCACCCAAAATTAAAACCTCCGTAACTCTCTGATTTTAAATCCAAAAGTGGTATATTTCTACAACTCGGGGGTCTTCAAATTCTCTTTCAGGGGAAAGAAATCTCGTTTCAAAATTCGGTGCGATGAGAGAGTTCTGGTCCGTTACATAAAGAGTGAGCGAAACATCACCCAAAATTAAAACCTCCATAACTCACTCATTTCAAGTCCAAAAGTACTAAAATTTCTACCAATCGTAGGTCCTCAAATTATCTTTCAGTCGAAGGAAATCTCGTTTCAAAATTCGATGGGCTGAGAGAGTTTTGGTACGTTTCATAAAGAGTGTGCGTAACGTCACCCAAAATTAAAACCTCCGTAACTCTCTCATTTGAAATCCAAAAGTGGTGAAATTTCTACCAATCGGAGGTATTCCAAATTCTCTTTAAGGGGAAAGAAATCTTGTTTCAAAATTTGGTGGGATGGGAGAGTTCTGGTCAATTTTATAAAGAGTGTTCGAAGCTTCACCAAAAATTAAAACCTCCGTAACTCTCATTTTAAGCCCGGAAGTGGTGAAATTTCTACCAATTGGGGGTCTTCAAATTCTCACTCAGTGAAAAGAAATCTCGTTTCAAAATTCGATGGGATGAGAGATTCCTGGTCCGTTTTATAAAGAGTGTGGGTAACGTCACCATAAATTAAAACCTCCGTAACTCTCTGATTTTAAATCCAAAATTGGTGAAATTTCTACTAATCGGATGTCTTCAAATTCTCTTTAAGGGGAAAGAAATCACGTTTCAAAATTCAGTGGGATGAGAGGTCCGTTTTATAAAGACTGTACGAAACGTAACTAAAAATTAAAACCTCCATAACTCTCGCATTTTAAGTCCAAAACTGGTGAAATTTCTACCAACTGTTGGTCATCAAACTCTCTTTTAAGGGAAAGAAATCTCGGTTCAAAATTCGGTTGGATGAGTGAGTTGTGGTCCGTTTGTTAAAGAGTGTGCGTAACGTCACCAAAAATTAAAACGTCTGTAACTTTCTCATTTCAAGTCCAAAAATGATGAAATTTCTACCAATCGGAGGTATTCAAATTTTTTTCGTGGGATAGAAATCTCGTTTCAAAATTCGGTGGGATGACAGAGTTCTGGTCCGTTCCATAAAGAGTGTGCGAAACGTCACCCAAAATTAAAACCTTCGTAACTCTTTCATTTTAAGTCCAAAGGTGGTGAAATTTCTACCACTTCGAGGTCTTCAAATTCTATTTTAGGGGAAAGAAATCTCGTTTCAAAATTCGGTGGGATGTGAGAGTTCTTGTCCGTTACATAAAGAGTCAGCGAAACATCACCCAAAATTAAAACCTCCAAAACTCTCTCATTTTTAGTCTGAAAGTAGTGAAATTTCTACCAATCGTAGGTCTTAAAATTATCTTTCAGGGGAAAGAACTCTCGTTTTAAACTATTGTGGGATGAGACAGTTTTGTTCCATTTTATAAAGAGTGTGAGTAACGTCACCCAAAATTAAAACCTCCGTAACTCTCTCATTTTAAATCCAAAAGTGGTGAAATTTCTACCAATAGGAGGACTTCAAATTCTCTTTTAGGGGAATGAAATCTTGTTTACAAATTCGATGGGATGAGAGAGTTCTGGTCCGTTATATAAAGATTGAGCGAACGTCAGCCAAAATTTAAACCTCCATAACTCTCTCATTTTAAGTCCAAAAGTACTAAAATTTCTACCAATCGTATGTCTTCAAATTCTCTTTCAGGTGAAATAAATCTCTTTTCAAAATTCGGTGGGATGAGATAGTTCTGGTCCGTTTTATAAAGAGTCTGCGAAACGTTACCCAAAATTAAAACCTCCTAAACTCTCTCAATTTAAGCCCGGAAGTGGTGAAATTTCTACCAATTTGGGGTCTTCAAATTCTCTTTCAGAGGAATGAAATCTCGTTTCGAAACTCGATGGGATGAGAGAGTTCTGGTCCGTTTTATAAAAGAGTGTACGTAACGTCACCCAAAATTAATACCTACGTAACTCTCTCATTGTAAATCCAAAAGTGGTGAAATTTCTACCACTCGGAAGTCTTCAAATTCTCTTTCAGGGGAAAGAAAGTCGTTTCAAAATTCGGTGGGATGAGAGAGTTTGGGTCCGTTACATAAAGAGTGAGCGAAACGTCACCCAAAATTAAAACCTCCATAACTCTCTTATTTTAAGTCCAAAAGTAGTGAAATTTTTACCAATCGTAGGTCTTCAAATTATCTTTCAGTGGAAAGAAATCTCATTTCGAAATTCGGTGGGATGACAGAGTTCTGGTCCATTTCACAAAGAGTGGGCGAAACGTCACCCAAAATTAAAACTTTCGTAACTCTCTCATTTTAAGTCCAAAGGTGGTGAAATTTCTACCAACCGGAGGTCTTCAAATTCTCTTTCAGGGGAAAGAAATTTTGTTTCAAAATTCGGTGGAATGAGAGAGTTCTGGTCCGTTTTATAAAGAGTGTGTGAAACGGCACCCAAAATTAAAACCTCCATAACTCTCTCATTTTTTGTCCAAAAGTAGTGAAATTTCTACCAATCGTAGGTCTACAAATTATCTTTCAGGGCAAAGAAATCTCGTTTCAAAATTTGGTTGGATGATATAGTTTTGGTCCGTGTTATAAAGAGTGTGCGTAACGTCAGCGAAAATTAAAACCTCCGTAACTCTCTCATTTTAAATCCAAAAGTGGTGAAATTTCGACCAATAGGAGCTCTTCAAATTCTCTTTCATGGGAATGAAAACTTTTTTAAAAATTTGATCGGATGAGAGAGTTATGGTCCGTTTTACAAAGAGTGGGCGAAACATCAGCCAAAATATAATTCTGCATAACTCTTTCATTTTAAGTCCAGTAGTACAAAAATTTCTACCAATCGTAGGTCTTCAAATTCTCTTTCAGGTGAAAGAAATATCGTATCAAAATTCGGTGGGATGAGAGAGTTCTAGTCCATTTTATAAAGAGTCTGTGAAACGTCCCCCAAAGTTAGAACCTCCTAAACTCTCTCATTTTAAGCTCGGAAGTGGTGAAATTTCTACCAATTGGGGGTCTTCAAAATCTCTTTCAGAGGAAAGAAATCTCATTTCAAAATTCGATGGGATGAGAGAGTTCTGGTCCTTTTTATGAAGAGTCTGTGTAACGTCACCCAAAATTAAAACCTTCGTAACTCTCTGATTTTAAATCCAAAAGGGCTGAGATTTCTACCAACCGGAGGTCAACAAATTCCCTTTAAGGAGAAAGAAGTCTCGTTTCAAAATTCGGTCGGATGTGAGGTCCGTTTTATAAAGACTGTGCGAAACGTAACTAAAAATTAAAACCTCCGTAACTCTCTCATTTTAAGTCCAAAGCTGGTGAAATTTCTACCAACCGTCGGGCTTCAAACTTTTTTTTAAGGGAAAGAAATCTCGTTTCAAAATTCGGTGGGATGAGTGAGTTCTGGTCTGTTTATTAAAGAGTGTGCGTAACGTCACCCAAAATTAAAATCTCTGTAAGTCTCTCATTTCAAGTCAAAAAGTGGTAAAATTTCTACCAATCGGGGGTATTCAATTCTATTTCGTGGGGAAGAAATCTCTTTTCGAAATTCGGTGTCATGACAGAGTTTTAGTCCGTTTGATAAAGTGTGAGAAACTGTAGACACCCCATTTTGCTCTACCTTAATCGATAAAGAAATTAGGGTTTGTTTTCCGTCGGTTTTCCAATGTCTTTTTTTCCCGCATCCGTTTGTTACATTTCTAAATATTTTTGGTCATTTCCGTCGTGTTTCGCATTTTCCCGCTAAATGTTGAGAAGGATTATTCAGAAAAATCTAAACTAGGGAGAATTTGTACCTGCTAGTGTGGGACCTGCTAGTGTGGGACCTGCTAGTGTGGGACCCGTTTGTGTGGGACCCGCTGATGTGGGACCCGCTTGTGTAGGGCCCGCTGATGTGGGACCCGCTTGTGCGGAACCCCCAAAGTGGGACTCACCATTAGCATGACTTAACTTTCTCTACCATTTCCACTAACTTTATTTTTCCCTTTTAAAATAACACCATTATCTCCATTACCATTATATATTCCATGATTCCCACCACCATTCCCACCATTCCATTATATATTCCATTATTCCCACCACCATTCCCACCATCCCATTATATATTCCATTATTTCCATCACCATTCCCACCATTCTCATTATCTATTCCATTATTCCCACCACCATTCCCACTATTCCATTATCTATTCCATTATTCCCACCACCATTCCCACTATTCCATTATATATTCCATTATTCCCACCACCATTCCCACCATTACCATTATATATTCTCCACCATACCCACCATTCTCATTTTTTATTTTCCACCTCTCCATCTTCTCCCACTAAGTTTTTCACTATATAAAGAGAGGAGAGGAAGAGGGGATGAGAGGAAGAAAAGAGGACCAAGGTGGCTCATCTCATAAAAATCCTTCTTCCAATCACTTCCTCTATCAACAGTGAGGGAAACAAAAAAATAAAAGAAAATAAAACAAAGAAAAAGAGAAAGAAAGCGGAAGCGGATCAAGCGGCGGTGCGATTTTCGAATTTTTCGGCTCTCGGATTCGGCGAGGATTTCGATCACAGGTAGGTACTTAATTTTTAGATTTTTCTAGAATTATTTGGTATATTTGCATGATTTTTAGTATTTAATTGGATTTAGTTGAAAATTAAATATGTATGCTCAAAATCATGATCTCCATGAGTGTTTCGAAAATAAAATATATACTAAATGAATTCCAAAATTAATGAAATTTCGTGGGAAACTAATATGATACCAGTACATTCTACCATGAAATTTTGAGAATTTTGAGAATTTGTTTGGTATATTATTTTATGCTTTCTTTGAAATTTACCAGCTTTTGGAGGAATTGTTACTGACATCAGATCACAACTAAAATTCTTAAAATTTTTACAGTAGTCTTCAATCTCACATTTCTAGTTACTGTAAAAGTTTCAAGTGATTTGGATCTGTTTTCATATGGGATGTAGGGTTAATTCATAATCTGGTCTGAAAATTAAAAAATCTGAAACTGATAGTAAATGGTTTCCAAAATTCATGAAAATTTCTCAGTATGTTATTTTTACTTTTATCTTATTAATGTAGAAATTTCATTGAATTTAGATTCATATTTCTAGTGGTTTATGTGTTATTTGTGCAATCTGGTCAATCAATTGTTAAATCGAAATTAAATATGAGCTTAATGTAAAAATCTGTAAAACTCTTTCCGTAAGCTACATTTCATCATATCTTGCTGCTGTAGAAATTTCAACTCATTTCGAATTCGTTTGCTACAATTTCACTTGTAAAATCACTCATATGTTTAAAATTGATAAAATTCATTGAAAATCCGAAATTAATTGAAAATCATCTGAATATTTCTAAAGAACCTTAAATCTCTGTCACACATTAACTCCTTAATCCATTGAAACAGAAATCTTAGGATCATTAGAATTCCCTGGAAAAATGGTCAGTGCATCCATAATCGTATCCCAATTGCAACCGATCTTTGACAATTTGAATACTTAAGCTATAGCATGTTGTTGGCTCCGAGGTTACTGTCCACGGAAATCCTGAGATATGCCAGGCAATAAGATGTTATAACCTAAGTATTAAATTGCGCAAGGAAAGAACGCACGATTCCCTTCCTTGGATGCTATTCTGGGCCGAAATTGGTGAACCCTAGAACCATTGGTAATCCTCAAGTGTCCATAAATCGAAAATCCATGAAATCTGAAATTAATTAACTTCAAGAATTTGAATTGATTTGTCTCGAGTCTTCCGGAACCATTGGATTATGGTTTCCAATCTAAGAACCATTAGAGCCCAATTTAGGAACACTAGTGTTGTGTCGCGTCCTAAGTTTTAGGGAGTCCTAGAGTTAGGAGTCCAGCCTCATCACGGACGTTTGTTATGTATAACAACCGTGCCATAGGTCTAGTCACACTAGTCACCCAATCTTTCCTTAAGACGAGCCTAGTAACCTAGGATGTAGGCAAACCTGCATTAGTCTAAGGAACAATTTGCATTTAGATAAGAATCATATAGCATCTCAGATGAAATCCTAAGATAATAAAATCCTCAACTTGAATTAAATAACTTCTCTCAAAACTGTTGAAACAGTCAATTCTGTCTAGGTCGGTGTCCTAGTTGAGTTAGGCATAAGTAGCTTGGCTTAGGTGCACCGAACTACGTCGACTCTGATCCCAGTGAGGCTTGGGTACGTAGGCAGCTTGGATGTCTGATGGCATACCACCCGCGAGTCGGCACCACAAACAAATTGTGGTGTTTTGTATATTAATTTTCTTGTAAATGCTTAATCAAATCACTTAGGACTTTCCATGAAATTAGAATTTTAGGAGAACTTTCACTTAGATTGAATCCAGACAAATTAATAAATCAAGATACACATTTAGGATTCACATTGAAATTAGATCATAGGATGCATGTCACTTAGTTCGCACATTAACATAGAGTTGAATGAGCCATTTAAAATAAATTTAAAAGAGTTAGCTTTTGGAATCGAAGACCGATTATCGGGCAAGAATGGTGCATGTGGTGGATAACTCCCCATACCTTCCATTCTCGTAACCAGGTAGCGAGTCTAGATTTCTGGTTAATTACGGGTCCTAGATCCCACATCTAGGTGGCGACTCTGTCAGTCTCTTTCGTGTGGAATTCGGATTGCCTTAGTGATCCCAAGTTCACAGGAAAGATTAATTCAAATCAATAATAAAATGCACACGCCAATCGCGTGGATACGAGAGACCAAGAGAGAGAGAGCGGCGGCTCGCGCCCCCCACCCCTCTCGCGGGATCATGTCCCACAGTCTGGCGACTCTGCTGGGGACCACCTAACTTCATTAAAATTTCAAAAGATAATTCATTTGAATTTAATTTAACTGGCTCATAAAAACTCTATACTTGTTAGATTAGTTTGTCTCGTTTTATTTTCTCATCACATTTTACTCGAACTTAATTTAACAAAACCTGAAGGCATCATAGATTGCGCGAACTTATTGCACACACTTACATCACTTGCATCTAAACCCTTGCATTTCACATGCACACACGTCCTATTTTAGGAACCCGGAGTGTTATCTAGCATGGTTGACTGGGATTTCATCACCTGGTGCCTCTGTGCTAGAGAAGCATTCCACCCTTAGCCTAGTACCTTTATGGTGCGTAAACGGATCTCTTGTTCACGTACTGATACGCCGGACACTGGTACAGTATATCGAACATGGATTCGCGCTAAGGGGACTCTTGGCCTTACCCCTAGATTAACCCACACATGCATGCAGTATACGAACACATGTGCACCACATGTATGAGCCTAGTTTAGGATATCTTACCCATTTGTGTCTAGATTAGGCCGTAGTCCATCTTCCAATGGCTACGATCGGTCCTAGGTACACAAACAAAGTCATGAGTCGAGATCCTCTCTCCACTCCGCTAGATTAGGATTAGGGTTGATGCCTTCAGGTAACACTGTTAAAATGTGCGAAGACTAAAAACTTTTCCTTTGGGGTTAGGATATAAATCCCATCATTTCCAAAGATCTCATAGGATTAGTTATTCTTGATCTACCCGTTGAAAGTAATCCTATGCAATCTCACATTTTGATCATGTGTCTATCATTCGTCTCTTGTGGGATTCGATTGTGTCTTCATTGGCGGAAATTGTGTCTCAATCATTTGATCGTGCAATCTTGATGATCCAATCTTGCCTGTACCCTTGATCTCTTCCTCCTCTAGGGGCTACCTTTTTCAAGAATATTTCTGCTAAATCCTTCAGAGTTTACTCTCATAATCCTTGAACTAAGGGCATTCCCCTCATCATTTGGATTCATTCTATTGTCCCAATTACTTGCTTAAATGTGTAATATTTTTCAGTCATTGAGAAGAAACACTCCATGAATGTCAAGCTCATATACCTCGTGTTCATTATTTCCATGACAGGGCACTAAACACCATAGCTAACCCTACTATTCCTTGGGTTCGGATCTCTTCTCGATTGCAGAGGAAATCTGTCTCCCCGCCACCTTCTCTGAGGACCCCAGCATCTCCTTCTTTCCCATCCTCATCCTCCCCAATGGCAGAAAACCAGAACAGTAGTCTTCCACCCGCTGCTATTACCGATACTCTCACCTTGATTCTCCGGCAGCTTCAAGAACTCAAAGAAGAGAACCAAGTTATCAAGGCCCAGCTTTCTGAAAAGTTGGGGCCATCGTTGTCCAAAGATAAAGGGTCCATGCACCATACAGTTACTTCAGCCGCACCTGCCCAGCCAGTGTTCATTCCTATCCCTGACAAAACTGAAGAAGATTTTGAAAAAGAGCAGTACAGCGAAGATCGCAGCAGGCCTTCTCAGTCCATGGTTGATAAAGTAGTTATGGAGAAATTAGAAAGTCTTACCAGGAAGGTTCAGGACATTCAGTTTCAGGACCAGGGTGGTTTCAATCCAAGTGACCTCACACTGTTCCCAGAAATCCGTCTCCCAGCCAATTTTCAAATGCCGGACTTTGATAAATATGATGGTGTGGGTTGTCCAATCACACATTTGCAAATGTTCACCATCATGTGTCAGCCTCAAGGCTTATCTTCTGAGCAAATGGCTCAATTGTTCCCGGTTTCCCTAACCAAGGTTGCCAGGAGGTGGTTCATGGTCTTGGACAAGACTCGTTACAGGACATGGAAGGATATCGGCGAGCAGTTCATCAGGCAATTCAAATAGGATGACGGGACAGAAATCACCAGAAAGGATTTAGAGAGAACAAAACAAGACTCGAGAGAATCCTTTCTGATTTTTGTGAAAAGATGGAGGAGAATAGCAGCTCAGATGATGGAGCGCCCTTCTGAGGAAGAGCAGGTCCAAATAATCATGAAAAATATTTCCCCCCAGCTCCAGTATCACATGTCGTTGCAGTATTATCCGGACTTCAAACACTTTATCGTGGCAGGCACCCAAATAGAGGAGGCTATGGCTCAAGGTGTGTTCAACCGAAGTAACCCGAATACCAAAGAATTCAGGAAGCCTCCATCAGCTGAAATTAATAACCTTTCCCGCTCCAAGCCTCAGCCTTCAAAACCTCAGAACCCCATGGTGATGGATTATACCCAACCTGCTGTCGCACCTCGGTCACAGGCCCAGACAGAATTTACCCCTCTCCCTCTTCCACCATCTGTGATACTCAAGGAGTGTCTAGCCTCAGGTCGCATAATCCTGCCCGACATTAGGGCTCTTCCTAATCCTTTACCAGCAAATTGGCGAACAGATCAACACTGCGAATACCATAGAAATTCTGGCCATCTCACTGATAATTGCATTGCCCTAAAATTCAGAATCCAGAGGTTGCTCGACAATAAAAGCCTTGTGTTTGAGCCAAGTCCCGTTGCTACCAATAACCCATTATCAAATCATGCAGTACTGCCGCCAGCCGTTCGCAATGCTTAAATAACTGAAGGCTCAAAGGGGCACAGGTCCGGTTGCAATGAAAAGAATCAAAAGTTGAAAGTACCATTTATGAGCCAGCTTTCGCCGAGCCTCCAAAGCTAGACAGTTGCAGCAGTTAAAGTTTTAGTCATTTACTATTTTATGTTGAGTCAGTCACCATGGTCAGTACAATTGTTGAGTCCGGTTTTACAGTTCAAGGTTAATGCCTAGTCCAGGCAAGTTATCGTTTGCTTTTCTCTTTATTCAGAGTTGTGAATCCTGAGCATGTTCAGGATAGGTCGTCAGATGTAATAGCCTTTCCTTTAAATAAAATTTCAAGTTTCAATAGTTCACTTGTGTCTGTTTCTTAAGTATGCTTCTGATCTTAAAGTAAGACTCCCTCCTCAAATGAGGACAAAATTGGCAAAACTCCACTTGAGTCACAACAATTACTTGAACAAGAGGAGGAGCGCCAATCTCAGCCTTTCAAAGATGAAATTAAAGTGGTAAACACTGGCACTGAAACCTTGATCCAGTAAATGCCGATTGAAAATACATTACCCTCTGAAAAGTGTGAAGAATTGGTAAACCCATTTTGAGGATAAAAAGATGGTCCGGTAAGTGTTACCATTAATGCCAAGAGAAAGACCCAGATAGAAGGTTCAAGAAAGAATGAAGTGAATATCATATGCTATGCAAGGGGCATGGAGTGGAAACAACTTTCATATTTCCAATCAATGACCTTGGTTCTCAAATTCATAACATGAAGCCATCAAATTCGAGATAAGAAGTTCAAGAGCAAGCATTGAAAAGTGATCATCAGATATCAAGAGTTACAAATCCATAGATGGAGGATGTCGAAGAACAAGTTTCGCTCTATGAAAGTCGAAGGCACGTATTAGAATCTTGAAAGAAGAAGATTTATTATCTCTTACCTGGAAATGCCGTCAAACTCCGTAAAAAAAAAGAAAAAGAAAATAAAAAAATAAATAATCAGTACCAGAGGGACTCTAGTAAACTAGATCGACTCCCAATCTGAACATCGGAAGGCCTCCTTTGGCCGAATAAATCCCAAAATCAGAACCCAACGTCAAAAGAATACTGGTTTGCAAACCCTTCGAGCCTGAATAAAATTTTCTTGAAAACCCATCAAACCAGGGGCATTTCCCCGAACTACGCGAGACCTGATCCCTATACTGGGGTACGTAGGCAACTCGGTTGAACCGAGTTCGGTCGATTCAAAAAGGAAAAGAAATTCAATCCTTTCAAAAAAAAAAGAGAGGGACAAGTTCCAAAAGAAGAGAAGTTAATTGTTCCAGAAAGAAAAGAAAAAAGGAAAAAAAAATCAAACAATTTATCTTCAAACTAGGGGCATTCGCCCTGAACTATACACGACCTGATTCCTACCTTGGGATATGTAGGCAACCTATTCACAGGTTCGGTCGAAATCTTTGTTGAACCTTAAGCCATTCTTTCAAGAGCCCTATCCTACCTATAAAGTCCTTCCGGTGTTCAGAACTAATGATCTAGGTCCCGAAACAAAAAAAAAAAAATGATGATGAATAAAAAAAAAATGGAGTTTGAAGATCTGCTAGACTGAAAACCTGAAAGGGCGGTTTAGGCAAAATTTAAGATCATTCCCCTGTTAAGTTGAAAACCCGAAAGGGCGGCTTAGGCAAAAGCTAAGGGGATAGCCTGCTGAATCGAAAACCTAGAAAGACGGTTCAGGCAAAAGTTAAGGCTACCACGGTCCGCCAAGTTAAAAACCCTGAAGAGGTGACTTGGTCATGGTAAGAGAATCATTGTAAGAAGGCTACAGCCGGTATCAGGACTGAAGATCAACTGAAGTTCAAGCAAATTCAAGTGACATCCTCAAAACTGGGGGGCATTGGAGCTAAGCAATCCTAGGAGTTGTAATTAAATCATTGAGGCATTACTGTTTTAAGGAAAAAGTCCAGTGTTTACCAATTGAAAAAAATATTCCTTGAAAGGATAGACTTACCAAATAAAACGTTAACTAAGTCAGAAGCATTACTGTGTCTGTCAGTATAGTTAATCAATCGTTGTTATTCTATGTTCATTCCTTCAGAGCTCCTCAATCCTTTGAGTAGTGTCTTTTATCTAAGTTTTCTCTTTAAAAAGAGTCAATCGTCGTCCTTGTGTCCAAAATGATGCAACTGTATCGGTGAAGGAGGCCCGGCTTCGTCAGCTCCCTGCGATTGTACCTGAAAGAGCTTGAGAATCCAGTCAAACAGCTTCATTTCAAAGATGATCAACCCAGAAGAATTCAGAAGTAGAAACATCAGAAAGCCCAGCTTCCGTAAAAAGATCATACTCCAGGAAGGCATCTTAAGCTTGGAAGAGCCTCAGATGCAATGATGGTCGAGCCAATTTCTCAGAAAGATGAACCGTTAAAATTCAGAATTTCCTTCCAGTTAGTTAAATACTATCTTGGTCAAGAAATGTTTATCTAAACACCTATCAAGAGGCAAGTCCCACTTTTCCATGATTATATCCAAGAGAGCCGTTGTTCTAGATTACCAATTTCAAGTGTCTTGTTCAAGGTTTCAGTCATCCAAATCCCCAAAGACAAGACCAGCAGTCTCTTTGAGAAAAATCTTGTTGAAGTTTCATAAAAGTGTTTCTAATCCATTCTTGTTAATAATGGTTCTTTGGTTTGCCGTTTCATCATTCGTCACGGTTTGCCGTTTCATCATTTGTCAAAGTCCTAGTTTCCGATATCTTTGTCAAGCACGATCTGTAACATCCCCGATTTCATTAAGTTCAAAAAATCAAAAATTCATCAAATCCAATCCTATGTCAAATTCAAGTTCATGAAAAATCTCTAAATTCTTCGTTGTTGAATTCATCAATCAAAGCTATCTTGTTTCTTTGAGCCTGTTTGTGAACGGTGCCTCTTTTCTCGAGTCCATTTCTAAATGGTCTCATCTTCTCCTTGAACCCGTTTGTGAACGGTGTCTCATTTTTCTGAGTCCATTTATGGTCTCATGTCCTCCTTGAGCCCGTTTGTGGACGGTGCCTTATTTCTGAAAAATCAAAAATTCATCAAATCCAATCCTATGTCAAATTCAAGTTCATGAAAAAACTCTAAATTCTTCATTGTTGAATTCATCAATCAAAGCTATCTTGTTTCTTTGAGCCCGTTTGTGAACGGTGCCTCGTTTCTCGAGTCCATTTGTGAATGGTCCCGTCTTCTCCTTGAACCCGTTTGTGAACGGTGTCTCATTTTTCTGAGTCCATTTGTGAATGATCTCATGTCCTCCTTGAGCCCGTTTGTGGACGGTGCCTTATTTCTGAAAAATCAAAAATTCATCAAATCCAATCCTACGTCAAATTCAAGTTTATGAAAAATCTCTAAATTCTTCGTTGTTGAAGCTATCTTGTTTCTTTGAGCCCGTTTGTGAACGGTGCCTCATTTCTCGAGTCCATTTATGAATGGTCTCATGTTCTCCTTGAGCCCGTTTGTGAACGGTGCCTCGTTTCTCGAGTCCATTTGTGAATGGTCTCGTCTTCTCCTTAAGCCCGTTTGTGAACGGTGCCTCGTTTCTCGAGTCCATTTGTGAATGGTCTCGTCTTCTCCTTGAGCCCGTTTGTGAACGGTACCTCATTTTCTGAGTCCATTTGTGAATGGTCTCTTATTCTCCTTGAGCCCGTTTGTGAACGGTGCCTCGTTTCTCGAGTCCATTTGTGAATGGTCTCGTCTTCTCCTTAAACCCGTTTGTGAACGGTGCCTCGTTTCTCGAGTCCATTTGTGAATGGTCTCGTCTTCTCTTTGAGCCCGTTTGTGAACGGTACCTCATTTTCTGAGTCTATTTGTGAATGGTCTCATGTTCTCCTTGAGCACGTTTGTGAACAGTGCCTCGTTTCTCGAGTCCATTTGTGAATGGTCTCGTCCTCTCCTTAAGCCCGTTTGTGAACGGTACCTCATTTTCTGAGTCCATTTGTGAATGGTCTCATGTTCTCCTTGAGCCCGTTTGTGAACGGTGCCTCGTTTCTCGAGTCCATTTGTGAATGGTCCCGTGTTCTCTTTGAGCCCGTTTGTAAACGGTACCTCATTTTCTGAGTCCATTTGTGAATGGTCTCTTATCCTCCTTGAGCCCGCTTGTGAAAGATGTCTCATTTTCTTTAAAAAAAAAAAAAAAAAAAAAAAACCGCTTGAGAACGATCTTTGTTCTTTCTCTTCGGAATCCATTCGAAAGTGGTATCTCATTCTCTCGTTGCTCGTTTGTAAACGGCACCGCATCAGGATTTCTTATTATGTTCTAATTCTAGGATTTCATTTAGGGCCTTGCATTAGGTAGTAAATGTTTGCGTCTAAGTTCCGTTTTGTGTAGAGTCTTTTGTCGATTAAAGCTACGCAAAATGGCTCTGTCATTTTGACTTTGGTATTCGATGACTACGTCATCTCTACCAAAGAGGGGCATCTGTAGACACCCCATTTTGCTCTACCTTAATCGATAAAGAAATTAGGGTTTGTTTTCCGTCGGTTTTCCAATGTCTTTTTTTCCCGCATCCGTTTGTTACATTTCTAAATATTTTTGGTCATTTCCGTCGTGTTTCGCATTTTCCCGCTAAATGTTGAGAAGGATTATTCAGAAAAATCTAAACTAGGGAGAATTTGTACCTGCTAGTGTGGGACCTGCTAGTGTGGGACCTGCTAGTGTGGGACCCGTTTGTGTGGGACCCGCTGATGTGGGACCCGCTTGTGTAGGGCCCGCTGATGTGGGACCCGCTTGTGCGGAACCCCCAAAGTGGGACTCACCATTAGCATGACTTAACTTTCTCTACCATTTCCACTAACTTTATTTTTCCCTTTTAAAATAACACCATTATCTCCATTACCATTATATATTCCATGATTCCCACCACCATTCCCACCATTCCATTATATATTCCATTATTCCCACCACCATTCCCACCATCCCATTATATATTCCATTATTTCCATCACCATTCCCACCATTCTCATTATCTATTCCATTATTCCCACCACCATTCCCACTATTCCATTATCTATTCCATTATTCCCACCACCATTCCCACTATTCCATTATATATTCCATTATTCCCACCACCATTCCCACCATTACCATTATATATTCTCCACCATACCCACCATTCTCATTTTTTATTTTCCACCTCTCCATCTTCTCCCACTAAGTTTTTCACTATATAAAGAGAGGAGAGGAAGAGGGGATGAGAGGAAGAAAAGAGGACCAAGGTGGCTCATCTCATAAAAATCCTTCTTCCAATCACTTCCTCTATCAACAGTGAGGGAAACAAAAAAATAAAAGAAAATAAAACAAAGAAAAAGAGAAAGAAAGCGGAAGCGGATCAAGCGGCGGTGCGATTTTCGAATTTTTCGGCTCTCGGATTCGGCGAGGATTTCGATCACAGGTAGGTACTTAATTTTTAGATTTTTCTAGAATTATTTGGTATATTTGCATGATTTTTAGTATTTAATTGGATTTAGTTGAAAATTAAATATGTATGCTCAAAATCATGATCTCCATGAGTGTTTCGAAAATAAAATATATACTAAATGAATTCCAAAATTAATGAAATTTCGTGGGAAACTAATATGATACCAGTACATTCTACCATGAAATTTTGAGAATTTTGAGAATTTGTTTGGTATATTATTTTATGCTTTCTTTGAAATTTACCAGCTTTTGGAGGAATTGTTACTGACATCAGATCACAACTAAAATTCTTAAAATTTTTACAGTAGTCTTCAATCTCACATTTCTAGTTACTGTAAAAGTTTCAAGTGATTTGGATCTGTTTTCATATGGGATGTAGGGTTAATTCATAATCTGGTCTGAAAATTAAAAAATCTGAAACTGATAGTAAATGGTTTCCAAAATTCATGAAAATTTCTCAGTATGTTATTTTTACTTTTATCTTATTAATGTAGAAATTTCATTGAATTTAGATTCATATTTCTAGTGGTTTATGTGTTATTTGTGCAATCTGGTCAATCAATTGTTAAATCGAAATTAAATATGAGCTTAATGTAAAAATCTGTAAAACTCTTTCCGTAAGCTACATTTCATCATATCTTGCTGCTGTAGAAATTTCAACTCATTTCGAATTCGTTTGCTACAATTTCACTTGTAAAATCACTCATATGTTTAAAATTGATAAAATTCATTGAAAATCCGAAATTAATTGAAAATCATCTGAATATTTCTAAAGAACCTTAAATCTCTGTCACACATTAACTCCTTAATCCATTGAAACAGAAATCTTAGGATCATTAGAATTCCCTGGAAAAATGGTCAGTGCATCCATAATCGTATCCCAATTGCAACCGATCTTTGACAATTTGAATACTTAAGCTATAGCATGTTGTTGGCTCCGAGGTTACTGTCCACGGAAATCCTGAGATATGCCAGGCAATAAGATGTTATAACCTAAGTATTAAATTGCGCAAGGAAAGAACGCACGATTCCCTTCCTTGGATGCTATTCTGGGCCGAAATTGGTGAACCCTAGAACCATTGGTAATCCTCAAGTGTCCATAAATCGAAAATCCATGAAATCTGAAATTAATTAACTTCAAGAATTTGAATTGATTTGTCTCGAGTCTTCCGGAACCATTGGATTATGGTTTCCAATCTAAGAACCATTAGAGCCCAATTTAGGAACACTAGTGTTGTGTCGCGTCCTAAGTTTTAGGGAGTCCTAGAGTTAGGAGTCCAGCCTCATCACGGACGTTTGTTATGTATAACAACCGTGCCATAGGTCTAGTCACACTAGTCACCCAATCTTTCCTTAAGACGAGCCTAGTAACCTAGGATGTAGGCAAACCTGCATTAGTCTAAGGAACAATTTGCATTTAGATAAGAATCATATAGCATCTCAGATGAAATCCTAAGATAATAAAATCCTCAACTTGAATTAAATAACTTCTCTCAAAACTGTTGAAACAGTCAATTCTGTCTAGGTCGGTGTCCTAGTTGAGTTAGGCATAAGTAGCTTGGCTTAGGTGCACCGAACTACGTCGACTCTGATCCCAGTGAGGCTTGGGTACGTAGGCAGCTTGGATGTCTGATGGCATACCACCCGCGAGTCGGCACCACAAACAAATTGTGGTGTTTTGTATATTAATTTTCTTGTAAATGCTTAATCAAATCACTTAGGACTTTCCATGAAATTAGAATTTTAGGAGAACTTTCACTTAGATTGAATCCAGACAAATTAATAAATCAAGATACACATTTAGGATTCACATTGAAATTAGATCATAGGATGCATGTCACTTAGTTCGCACATTAACATAGAGTTGAATGAGCCATTTAAAATAAATTTAAAAGAGTTAGCTTTTGGAATCGAAGACCGATTATCGGGCAAGAATGGTGCATGTGGTGGATAACTCCCCATACCTTCCATTCTCGTAACCAGGTAGCGAGTCTAGATTTCTGGTTAATTACGGGTCCTAGATCCCACATCTAGGTGGCGACTCTGTCAGTCTCTTTCGTGTGGAATTCGGATTGCCTTAGTGATCCCAAGTTCACAGGAAAGATTAATTCAAATCAATAATAAAATGCACACGCCAATCGCGTGGATACGAGAGACCAAGAGAGAGAGAGCGGCGGCTCGCGCCCCACACCCCTCTCGCGGGATCAGGGTACCACAGAAACGTCACCCAAAATTAAAACCTTCGTAACTCTCTCATTTTAAGTCCAAAGGTGGTGAAATTTCTACCACTCGGAGGTCTTCAAATTTTCTTCCAGGGGAAAGAAATCTCGTTTCCAAATTCCGTGGGATGAGAGAGTTGTGGTCCGTTTTATAAAGAGTGTACGAAACGGCACCCAAAATTAAAACCTCCTTAACTCTCTCATTTTAAGACCACAAGTAGTGAAATTTCTACCAATCGTAGGTCTTCAAATTATCTTTTAGGGGAAAGAAATCTCGTTCCAAAATTTGGTGGGATGAGGCAGTTTTGGTCCGTTTTATAAAGGGAGTGCGTAACGTCCCCAGAAATTAAAACCTCCGTAACTCTCTCATTTTAAATCCAAAAGTGGTGAAATTTCTACTAATAGGAGGTCCTCAAATTCTCATTCAGGGGAATGAAAGCTTGTTTTCAAATTCGGTGGGATGAGAGAGTTCTGGTCCGTTTTATAAAGAGTGAGCGAAATGATGAACACTTTTTTGTGTGAATGGTAGTGGTAGGATGCATGCATATTTTATGTTTTAAGCGAGAAACTAAGGTATTTTTGTTGTTTTTGTTGTTTCAGGATTTTTATTGGAATTATGAAGGAAATGGAGCTTAAC
This sequence comes from Tasmannia lanceolata, assembly GCF_043159265.1. Lineage (NCBI taxonomy): Eukaryota > Viridiplantae > Streptophyta > Magnoliopsida > Canellales > Winteraceae > Tasmannia > Tasmannia lanceolata. The sequence goes on along the minus strand of NW_027518713.1, from coordinate 3,545,721 downwards.
ATATGAAAATAGTGAAGAAATGACCAATTGCCATGAGAATCCAAAGTTTCAAGATGCCTTAGTTGGCCAAATTGGCGTGATGATTTAGTAGGATCAAATTGATAATGCCACACCCCCTTACTTTGCTTTGAAAGATGAAATTTGAAGGATGGATGATGAAAAACAAGAGAAGAGAAAGGATCTCAATTCCAATGGTTGAGATTGAAATGATCAAGAGAGGAGAAGGGAATTATTAGTTGTTTATGTGCATTACAAAGGAAGGGTAGATTTGCCATTTGCGAAAGTATATGGCATGGTTGCAATTCATTCGAAAGATAGGGACAATTTGGTCCTTTCATGCAAATATTCCTCAACTTAGAAACTTTCCATTATTTTTCTACCATTTAGAAAGTTGCTTGACAAAATAATTAGAAGGTTTTAGACAAATCTTTGGACAAAAAAAAAGGAAAGTAACCCATGTGTTTTTTAGAAGAGATATAGAAACCCATTGAAGCCTTAATCTTGTCCTTTCATTTGTTTCCTAAGATTAGCTTTTTAATCTCCACCTTACATCTTTTTCAATCCCTTAATTTTGCAACCCTTCTCACCCAAAATTTATATATCAATATCTCTTGAACTCTCTCCCATCTTCTTGAATTTTTAGTCTCGTCCCGTCTCGTCGCATCTTCAGTAATTTTTTTTTTATTTTTTTTCTAAAACTTCAACTGACCATAACTTCTTCATTTTAGCTCCGAATCGCGCGTGGTCGGATCCGTTAGACTCGTATCGACGAGAGGAATCCGATCAAGGCTTGAAGGAGGACAATGATTCAACCATTGAAGGAGAAAAAGAATAAGTTTTTCTTATTTTGCTTTTTATTTTAAATCACAATTTGATGTAATTTTGTTTCAATTCAAGTTAGTGAGGAAGTAATTTGCTTTTGTTTCATTTTCTTTCAAGTTCTATATGGCAATTCTTCTCCCATCTATCTCTTTTATTTTTATATTTCTTCACTTCTTCATGAATAACTAAATCCTAATTGCTTAAGTTTTAGTTGAAGCTATGGGGAAGGAGAAATATTTATAATTAAATCAATCTACTCAGTTGAAAAAATGTGTAGGAAAAAATGTTTGGAAAATCCCAATCATTCATGCCATTGGCTTTCCCCTTCCGTATGAATGATTTTTTATTAACAAATATAAAGTTCTATATAATAAAATATAAATTTGAGAGTGGATTTGATTAATTACTTATAAGGAATGACATCCCTTTGATCTTATTCCTTATTGACTAGTTAATCGAATTTTCAACCCAATTCACGAGTTGTTTTAATTAATCAATCTAATCCAAACCCATGGTGGATTCTAACCCTAAGTAATCTTTTATATTGAATTAAGGTTTTTTACACTATTCCAAATTACTTTTGCAATTTTCCAATTAACTTAGGCCCTTAGAATTTTGGTTTTCTAATTAAATTAGATAAGTAGTTAAAAGAGATCATTAGAACCTTGGTACACTTTGCCTAAATTAGGATTTTAAATCAAAAAGTTCTTAGTTAAATTTGATTCTTAGATTGATTAGAATATACGCTTATATATATTGTTGGCTCCAAGGTCAAGTCCACAGAAATCCTGAGTCAATTCCAGGCAACATTATATCATAGCTAGTATTCTAATCGGTACAAGAATAGGATTGACAACTAGATTTCTCTTCCCTGAGTTCGACCCGTATTTACACGATCCGTGTACTTGCGGTTATTTAATAAATCTAATAAGTTTTTGGCGTCGTTGCCGGATAAGAGAGTTGCATTAGAATCTTAATTATTCGAAGTGTTTGATTCGTAGTTATTTTTAGTTTAGTTATATTTTTGGTTTCTTACCTATCTCTCTTACTTGGTTTTCTTGTGTTTATGACCGTAGGTTGGGTGCGGAACTCGGCCAATCAACTAGAAAGAGCAAACCGGTTAGTGTGGACCCCGATTCCGAGGACGGCGGGGCGAGGGACACGAGATCCCGCGCCGATCCTCTAAGATCTCCACAATGTGAAGGAGAGCTCTACCAAGGAACTCTCGAAATGGTGCCACTCACAACATGGGTGGCGATATAAATGAGATACCTCTCGATTCAAGGACTGGCTCGGAACCAAGATATACCTATGACAAAGAAAAGTCGCCATCCAAGGAAGTAGGCCCTGGATCCCATGAAATACTCTGTTGCAACAGATAACCAGAGATACAAAAGTCCGTGCCTGATGACGAATGGGGAAGGTGTTAAGCGCCCCCAATTCGCCCAAGTGCAAGCACCTGGTCTCTTATGCCATTTTTAATTAATTTCGAAGAGTTTTGGGCTAAAATCATGTGAAATGGGAACGAGCATCCCCGAGAAAATGTCTAACTAAGCATGCATGACCCGGAGATGGGCAAAAGAAAATAAACATCCAAATCCTAACTTACCGCATCTAATCCTAACTCATCACATCTAGAAAAGCAGTAACATCCACACGCACAGCTACAGCTAAGCAGATAATGGCAAATATGATAAGCAGAAAAGCAGTAAATATCTACAGCTAAGCATGTGAAACTAAATGCACAAGGAATAAGCAAGCAGAAAGTAAACACACAAGGAACCAAATATAAACACACGATAAACTAAAAGATGCAAGGAAAGAAAGGAATCAGAAAATAGACGGTATGCGCAAACCCAAAATGCCAGAGAAAAGAAAATGAGACATACGATAGACTCAGGGAGCGATTCTAAAGGAATCGAGCTCAGTGATCCTGATCCGCTAAAGATCGGACAAGTCTCGTGATCGTCATAGCCTATCGTTGGGCTCAGCGAGGACAATCCCTGTAAAGGGGCCACGCTACGTCGTCACCCATCCCAAAACCCGATAAAACGTCAGAAAACCGATAAAAATCAGAAAACCACTATAAAATCGGAAATGAAATGAAAAGAAGGCTCCGAGTGACCTGGCAATCACCATCCTTGCCCATTTTGGTTTTTGTATTTTTGGAAAAAGCTTGAAAGATATTTTTAGATGCTGAAATGATTTTTTTTTTTGAAGGGTTGAAATGATTTTATTGAAAAGTTTGAACGATTTTATTGAAAAGGTTTGACTGAACTTGGGATGACGATCCCAAGCTGCCTACGTACCCTGTAGAAAGGGATCAAGCCAACGTAGTTCGAAACAGCTTTTCGAAAAACGCTTTTGTTGTTTTTTGAATGTTTTTTGGATTTTTGTTATTTGATTTTTATGTATTTTTATCCCTTTTGATCGAAAGGGGGTTTTGGCTCAAGAGGTTGCCGTCCGTCATCGCCTGAACCCGACAGAAGTGTTCCCATGATAGAAAGGAATCGCGAAACTCAAAGAGGATCCCGAGGGACATGCAAACAGTAATTCCGAATAAATTAAGTAGATCAGTAACGATAGAAATGATTCAGATAAAAGCCAAACATTCTTTTCTTTGTCTCATTTACAATCAAATGCTCATTGAAAACTCAAGGACAATCAAAAAATAAAAATCTGATACGGACTCAAGCCCATTATCTAGAACACACCCATTTTACTCAAAATTGAAACCCACAACCGCCAACAATTAAACAAAGCGCAATCCAGAGGGATCTACTTGCTTCTGTCAGCCTTCTTCCAATACAAATCGAATGAAGACAGAAAGCAATAAGAAAATGCGAATCAACTCATGCGATCAAAACCCCCTTAGACATCGGCTCGAAACCATTCGAAATACATGAATCACTTAGGAAAAGAGTAGGTTGTTAAGCAAGAATTTCATTCCCGAATTATAACTAAAACATCTAGGATAAAAATTGCACACCAAAAGAAAGAAATGAATAATAAAAAAAAAAACTCACAGAGAAGACGGACAAAGACCTGTGAAGCCCAACCCGAATTCTCAGCTACAACTGCTCGTTCAACTTGCGAAGTGAAGCTGCCCCTCTATCTCCTCTGCTTGTTTGTTTTTTTTTTATATAAAAATGAGAGCCCCATGCTCAAATCTCTCTCTTTCGCACCCCTATCTACTTCTCTCGATCTCACACCAGCCCTTTCTGCTCCTCTCTCTATTTCTTTATGTTTTTTTTTCTTTTACAGATCTGAGAATTGAAGGAGGAGAAGATGGGGGTCGGTGGTGGAGATAGGCGGTGGAGTCGAATTTGTAGGGGGTTTCAGCAGCCAGTGGGGTGGGTGCTGATAGGATTTGGGTTTCAATGCCTTGAAGCTAAAAGGATAAATGAAGACGGTTTAAATGGAAGAAGAGTGGTAGAAGAAGAAAATGGTGGAGTAGGCGGCTGATGGTGGCAAAGATGGAGGTGTCGGCTGGAGGAGGAGTGGCTGGAGAAGAGGGATTGGTCGGAGATGGGAGGGGTTGAAGAAGACGTAGCACCTCTCCTTCTCTTAGCTCTCTGTTTTCTTTTTTTTCTTTTTTTTTCTTTCTCTGCTAATCTCTTGCAAATGAAGGTGGGTTTAAGAGGTTGGGGATGGTGATGATGAAGATGGAAGAGGGTTTTCGAAGGGTGGTGTTGGGGTGGAGATGGAGGTGGTGGATGATGGCCGTGGGTTGTGGAGGAGGATGGTGGAGAAAATGGGTTTCGATTTTGGGTTTTGAAGAAGGGTTTGGGGTGGAGATGGGTTTCGATTTTGGAGGTGAGGGTTGGAGGAGATGAGGGTGGGAGAGGGTTTTCGAATGGGTGGTGGTGGTGGTGGTTCGGTGGAGGTGGGTTTCGGCTGTTGGAGTGGAGAAAATGGGTTTGGGTTTTGGGTTTTGAAGAAGGGTTTGGGGTGGAGATGGGTTTCGATTTTGGAGGTGAGGGTTGGAGGAGATGAGAGTGGGAGAGGGTTTTCGAATGGGTGGTGGTGGTGGTGGTTCGGTGGAGGTGGGTTTCAGCTGTTGGAGTGGAGAAAATGGGTTTGGGTTTTGGGGATTGAGGATGGTGGCTGGTGCGGTGGAGATGGAGGTGGTGGATGATGGTGGTGGTGGTGGTGGTTCGGTGGAGGTTGGTTTCAATGGTGGTTTGGGTGGTCGGATTCCGGCAAGCTTGCCGGAATCAATGGAGGTGGGCTTGCAGAAGGGGATAACGAAGAGGGTTTTGATGATGGGAAACGGTGGAGGAGATGGTGGTGGGTTCTGATGGTGGAGATTGGTGGTGGATAACGGTGGTGTTGTTGCCTTGGCTCCCTCTCTTCTCTCCCTCTCTTCTCTCTTCTCTGCTCTTTTCTTTTCCTTTTTTTAGAAAATGGGGCTCCCCTTTTAAGCCCTAATCGACCCTCTTTAAAGGGGAAATGGCATTTTTGCCCCTACTCCTTCCATGGACACCCCCCCTTCAAGTGTATTTATGACTACTATTTTTAACTACGAGGGGTGGTCTGGGTAGAAAATGGGGGTGGGACATTTAGCTCTTATTTGTTCGGCTTCGGGGCTCGGATTTCGGGATTTATTCAAAACTTTTTTGGGAAATTTGGGTCAGGTCAAAATGGGGTGTCTACAGTTAGAGACATCGAACCAAATCCAAATCATGTAGTCATGGCGGAAGAACAAGAGCCGCCCAAGAGTTTACGCGATCGCTTCTATCCGGCCCGAACCGCACAACCTTCTTGCATTAGATTGCCGGTTGCACAGGGCAATAATTTTGAGCTAAAATCGTAATTTATCTCTTTGCTTCCTCATTTTCATGGCCTCCCTTCAGAGGATGCTTATTATTTTTGCGTGAGTTTGAAGATGTATGTGCTTTGATTAAGTTGCAACAACTTACCGATGATGAGGTAAAGTTGCGGTTTATTACGTTTTCACTCAAAGATGGAGCCAAAAAGTGGCTCTATGGCTTACCAACGAACTCCATCACCACTTGGGAGGAGTTCGCCGTCGCTTTCCTAAAAAAGTTTTTTCCATTACATAAAACTAATAAGCTTAGGAACGATATTTTACAATTCAAACAAAAGCCATTAGAGTCATTTTCTAAGTTTATGGAGAGGTTCAAAGTCCTACTCCAAGAGTGTCCTCACCATGGAATTGATTTGTGGCACTTACGCCAAATTATTTATGAGGGCATAGATTACCAAACAAAGCAACTTCTTGAATCCATGTGTCCTAATAGTTTTACATCTTTCACGTATGAGGCCGCGCCATGGAACTTCTTACTTGATTTGGAGGAAAAAACAAGAGAGTGAGAATCCACTCAAGACGGTGAGAGAGCCACTTCAAGCAAGGGATTTCTAATAGAGGGTGCCATGGCAAAAGAGGCCCATCTTGATAGCCTAATCAAAAGGCTAGAAGCAATAGTTGTCAAAGGACCTTCACAAGTCAATCAAATTGCACATAGTGTTCCCATGTGTAATTCGTGTCAAGCCACGGACCATGTCATGGAAGAGTGTCCCACTCTTGCTAAATTTGGTAATTCTAATGAGAATGTGAGTGCTCTTTATGCTAATAATCCTTATTCTAGCACTTATAATCCGGGATGGAGAAATCATCCCAACTTTTCATGGAGTCAAGGTGGGCCATCCAATTTCCAAGGCCAAGGCCAATTCAGCCAACCTAGGCCCACCTTCCCTCCCACTTTTGTTCGGCCATCACCTTCTCCTCCTACTTTTCAAAACCCCATTTAAATAATGTTTCAAATCAGCCCCCTCCGGGATTTCAAAAACAAGGGGAGTCGGCACAAATTGCATCTTCAGAGAAGAGCATAGAACTCCTCACTAGTACCTTCATGACTAGCCAACACAACTTGGAGAAGCAAATCTCCCAACTCGCTACGGTCCTAAGTGAAAGGGATAGGATGCAAAGTTTAAGTATGGGGGCACTCTTGTTCTTCTATTTTGAGTAATTTATCAAAGAAAAATGATTAGAAATTTTTGGCTTTATTCTATAGTGAGATTTGGAAAGAAAAGTTTATTTTTAGAATTTTGTGTGTATATTCACTGCAAACACTCACGAGACAAAACTCGTCCACTAGGGTAACCTAGGGGTTTAAAGGCTTGTTACACATGCTAAGTGCAATCGTGATTCCTACGAAAGTGACTTAGGATTTTGTTTTTATTGTTTCGGTTTTGTTATTTTTTCTTGTTTGCTTGAGGACAAGCAAAGCTCAAGTATGGGGGAATTTGATGAACACATTTATGTGTGAATAGTAATGGTAGGATGCATGCATATTTTATGTTTTAAGCGGTGCTACTAAGGTATTTTTGTTGTTTTTGTTGTTTCAGGATTTTTATTGGAATTATGAAGGAAATGGAGCTTAACATATGAAAATAGTGAAGAAATGACCAATTGCCATGAGAATCCAAAGTCCCAAGATGCCTTAGTTAGCCGAATTGGCATGATGCTTTAGGAAGATCAAATTGATAATGCCACACCCCCTTACTTTGCTTTGAAAGATGAAATTTGAAGGATGATGATGAAAAGCAAGAGAAGAGAAAGGATCTTAATTCCAATGGTTGAGATTGAAATGATCAAGAGAGGAGAAGGGAATTATTAGTTGTTTATGTGCATTATAAGGAAGGGTAGATTTTCCATTTGCGAAAGTATATGGTATGGTTGCAATTCATTTGAAAGATAGGGACAATTTAGTCCTTTCATGCACATATTCCTCAACTTGGAAACTTTCCATTATTTTTCTACCATTTAGAAAGTTGCTTGACAAAATAATTAGAACGTTTTAGACAAACCTTTGGAAAGAAAAAAAATATGAAAGTAACCCACGTGTTTTTTAGAAGAGATATAGAAAGCCCATTCAAGCCTTAATCTTGTCCTTTCATTTGTTTCCTAAGATTAGCTTTTTAATCTCCACCTTATATCTTTTTCAATCCCTTAATTTAGCAAACCTTCTCACCCAAATCTATATATCAATCTCTCTTGAACTCTCTCCCATCTTCTTGAATTTTTAGTCTCGTCTTGTCGCGTCTTCAGCAGTTTTTTTTTATTTTTTTTTCTAAAACTTCAACGGACCATAACTTCTTCGTTTGAGCTCCAATTCGTGCGTGGTCGGATCCGTTGGACTCGTATCAACGAGAGGAATCTAATCAAGGCTTGAAGGAGGACAATGATTCAAACATTGAAGAAGAAAAAGAATAAGTTTTTCTTATTTTGCACTTTATTTTAAATTACAATTTGATGTAATTTTGTTTCAATTCAAGTTAGTGAGGAAGTAATTTGCTTTTGCTTCATTTCCTTTCAAGTTCTATATGGCAATTCTTCTCCCATCTATCTCTTTTATTTTTATTTTTCTTCACTTTTTCATGAATAACTAAATCCTAATTACTTAGGGTTTAGCTGAAGCCATGGGGAAGGAAAAATATTTATAATTAAATCAATCTACTCAATTGAAAAATTATGTAGGATTTTGTGTTTGGAAAATCCCAATCATTCATGCCATCGGCTTTCCCCTTTCGTATGAATGATTATTGATTAACAAATATAAAGTTCTATATAATAAATGTAAATTTGAGAGTGGATTTGATTAATTACTTATAAGGAATGACATTCCTTTGATCTTATTCTTTATTGACCAGTTAATCAAATTTTCAACCCAATTCACGAGTTGTTTTAATTAATCAATCTAATCTAAACCCATGGTGGATTCTAACCCTAACTAATCTTTTATATTGAATTAAGGTTTTTTACACTATTCCAAATTACTTTTGCAATTTTTCAATCAACTTAGGCCCTTAGAATTTTGGTTTTCTAATTAAATTAGATAAGTAGTTAAAAGAGATCATTAGAACCTTGGTACACTTTGCCTAAATTAGGATTTTAAATCAAAAAGTTCTTAGTTAAATTTGATTCTTAGAGTGATTAGAATATACGCTTATATCTAGTGTTGGCTCCGAGGTCAAGTCCATGGAAATCCTGAGTCCATTTCTCTTCCCTGAGTTCGACCCGTATTTACACGATCCGTGCACTTGTGCTTATTTAATAAATCTAACACAAAACATTAGCCAAAATTTAAACCCCCATAACTCTCTCATTTTAAGTCCAAAAGTACTGAAATTTCTACCAATCGTAGTTCTTCAAATTCTCTTTCTGGTGAAAGAAATCTCATTTCAAAATTCGGTGGGATGAGAGAGTTCTGGTTCGTTTTATAAAGAGTCTGTGAAACGTCACCCAAAATTAAAACCTCATAAACTTTCTCATTTTAAGCCCGAAAGTTGTGAAATTTCTACCAATTGGGGGTCTTCAAATTCTCTTTCAGAGGAAAGAAATCTCGTTTCAAAATTTGATGGGATGAGAGAGTTCTGGTCCGTTTTATAAAGATTGTGCATAACGTCACCCAAAATGAAAACCTCCATAACTCTCTGATTTTAAATCCAAAAGTGGGAAATTTCTACCACTCGGGGGTCTTCAAATTCTCTTTCAGGGGAAAGAAAACTGGTTTCAAAATTCGGTAGGATGAGAGACTTCTGGTCCGTTACATAAAGAGTGAGTGAAACGTCACCCAAAATTAAAACCTCCGTAACTTTCTCATTTTAAATCCGAAAGTGATGAAATTTCTACCAATAGAAGGACTTCAAATTCTCTTTCAGGGGAATGAAATCTTGTTTATAAATTCGATGTGATGAGAGAGTTCTGGTCCGTTTCCTAAAGAGTGAGCGAAACGTCAGCCAATATTTAAACCTCCGTAACTCTATATTATAAAGAGTGTGATGGGAGAGTTCTGGTCAATTTTCGGTGAGATGGGAGAGTTCTGGTCAATTTTATAAAGAGTGTTTGAAGCTTCACCCAAAATTAAAACCTCCGTAACTCTCTCATTTTAAACCCGGAAGTGGTGAAATTTCTACCAATTAGCGTCTTCAAATTCTCTTTCAGATGAAAGAAATCTAGTTTCAAAATTCGATGGGATGAGATATTCCTGGTCCGTTTTATAAAGATTGTGCGTAACGTCACCCAAAATTAAAACCGCCGCAACTCTCTGATTTTTAATCCAAAAGTGGTGAAATTTCTACCAATCGGAGGTCTACAAATTTTCTTTAAGGGGAAAGAAATCTCGTTTCATTAAAGAGTGTGTGTAACGTCACCAAAATTAAAACCTCTGTAACTCTCTCATTTTAAATCCAAAAGTGGTGAAATTTCTACCAATAGGAGGACTTCAAATTCTCTTTCCGGGGAATGAAATTTTGTTTTCAAATTCGATGGGATGAGAGAGTTATGGTCCGTTTTATAAAGAGTGTGTGAAACGTCAGCCAAAATTTAAACCTCCATAACTCTATCATTTTAAGTCCAAAAGTACTAAAATTTCTACCAATCGTATGTCTTCAAATTCTCTTTTTGGCGAAAGAAATCTCGTTTCAATATTCGGTGGGATGAGAGAGTTCTAGTCCGTTTTATAAAGAGTCTGCGAAACGTCACGCAAAATTAAAACCTCCTAAACTCTCTCATTTTAAGCCCGGAAGTGGTGAAATTTTTACCAATTTGGGGTCTTCAAATTCTCTTTCAGAGGAAAGAAATCTCGTTTCGAAACTTGATGACATGAGAGAGTTCTGGTCCGTTTTATAAAGAGTGTGCATAACGTCACCCAAAATTAATACCTCTGTAACTCTCTCATTGTAAATCCAAAAGTGGTGAAATTTCTACGACTCTGAGGTCTTCAAATTCTCTTTTAGGGGAAAGAAATCTTGTTTCAAAATTAGGTGCGATGAGAGAGTTCTGGTCCATTACATAAAGAGTGACCGAAACGTCACCCAAAATTAAAACCTCCATAACTCTCTCATTTTAAGTCCAAAAGTAGTGAAATTTCTACCAATCGTAGGTCTTCAAATTATCTTTCAGCGGAAAGAAATCTCGTTTCGAAATTCGGTGGGATGACAGAGTTCTGGTCTGTTTCACAATGAGTGTGAGAAACGTCACCCAAAATTAAAACCTTCGTAACTCTCTGTGGACCCCGATCCGAGAGGGGTGTGGGGAAGAGCCCGCACACTAATGTCTCAGGATCATCCACGTGAATGGAGAGCTCTACCAAGGAACTACCGATAGAATGTGCCCCTCACAGCATGAGTGGCAATAAAAGGTGAGATACCTCTCGATTCGGGGACTAGCCCAGATTCGAGGCATACCTTAAACAAAGAAGAGTCCCCATCCAAGGAAGTGGGCCAAGGATCCCATACTATGCTCTGTTGCAATGGATAACTAGAGATTATAAAAGAAATGTTCGTGCCTGGTTACGAATTTGGAAGGTCTAAAGAGCACCTCGTCCGCCCAAGTGCAAGCACCTGGTCTCTTACGCCATTTATTATTGATTTTTGAAGAGTTTTGGGCGAAAGTCACGCGAAATGGGAACATATATCTCCAAGAAAATGTCTATCTAATCATGCATGTCTCGGAGATAAAAATAATAAGCACACATAAGATAAATGAAATATGTGTCACCTGAGAATAACTAGGTTATCAATGTCATACCTAATTGGTGTCTAAGTTATGGTGTGCAAACACATGCATGCTACAACTAAAGGTATAGGATCTGTACATGAAAGTAAGAAAATACAGCAAAACATACAACATAAATCAATTCTAAACATAACTGGATAAGATGAATCCTAAAACTCTAATGCATTGACTCGGACCAAGATGGCCGTCCATCCCAGCTGCTCTACGTATCCCGGCCTCGGGAAGAATCGGAGTCAACGTAGTTCGATGACCTATTCTAAACTACGATGCCTAACCATCTAGAACCGCTATTCTAGACTCGACTGATTTTTAAAGCTTCTTGTGCGATTGCTTAAGTTCAAGTGGATTGTAATTTTTAGGACTCTCTATATGCCCTAACTAATGCAAGTTGATTAGCCTTAAGCTAATGTATGTGGGCCCTACATCCTATGTGTAACTAGGCTGTGCATCCTAAAGAAAACCATGGGCTAACTATATGCTTCCTAGTCTAGCCATTGGTTCAACTAAATGTCTAACCGATCGACTCGAGGCCTCCTAACTCTAGGGACACTCACACGACAGGGCACACCAAAACAATACAAAACAGGACAGCCTCCTAACTCTAAACACCCTAAACAGCTAGGACAGACTCCTAACTCTAGGGGAAGATCTTTTCGAAAAGGTTTTGAAGAATTTTATAATTTTTGAAGGTTTAAAATATTTATTTTGAAAGGTTTGGCTGGACTTGGGATATGAATCCCAAGCTGCACTACGTACCCCGTGGAAAGGGATCAAGCCAACGTAGTTCGGAAAAGAAATTCCTAACTACACTCTTAATGACTCAAAGCTTTTTGAGATTTTTGGATTTTTAAAATATTTTTGTTGTTTTGACACAAGAGGACAGAATCCTATCATCATAAGAGGAGGACAGACTCCTGATATCCCGCAAAGGTTGGACAGCATCCTATGCTTTGCGGGGGAAAGAACAGAATAACAACTCTGCAAGGGTTGGACAGCATCCTATACCTTGCAGGAGTGGATAGAAAAACACATGATTTGATGAGGGGTTGGATAGAATCATAACCTCTATGATGATAGGACTGACTCCTGAAACTGAAGGATTGACTCTCTAGCTAAGGACAGACTCCTATGCGAAAGACTGACACTGAAATTAGGAATTCTAAGAAGGATGTGCTAATGAGACAAGGCATGTCTCTTAAAAGAGATGGAGGACAACTATGACCAATGAGACAAAGCCTGTCTCCAAAGAGTTTGAATTTTACCACATGAGACATAGCCTGTCTCCCAAAAAGGGGTGTGGCATTTCTACACGGGACATAGCTTGTTTCCTAAAAGGGTTTGAGTTTTTTCTGAGACACAGCTTGTCCCCTAAGAGGTACGAGTTGTGAGACTTGGATAAATTTCCTAAGGGGTAAGCTCTAGACAAGGCTTGTCTCCAAGGGAAGAGTGCCTTACGAGACATAGTGTGTCTCCTAGTGAGGGCTTTAGATAACTCTTTTATTGCCTTTGCAATGAATGGGCTCCTATTGTGGTATGATCTTTTTACGGAAGCTGGGCTTTCTGATGTTTCTACTTCTGAATTTTTCTGAGCTGATCTTCTTTGAAATGAAGTTGTTTGACTAAATTCTCGAGCTCTTTCAGGTATAATTGCAGGGAGCTGCCTAGGCCTGGCCTCCTTCACCAAGACAGTTACATCATTTGGACATAGGAACGACAATTGACTCTTTCTAAAGAGAAAACTTAGATGAAAGGCACTACTCAAAGGATTGAGCAGCCCTGAAGGAGTGAACTTAGAATAATAAAGATTGACTGACTATACTGACAAACATAGTGATGCTTCTGACTTAGTTAATGTTTTGTTTGGTAAGTCTATCCTTTCAAGGAATAGTTTTTCAATTGGTAAACACCGGACTTCTTCCTCGAAACAGTAATGCCTCAAGAATTTAATTACGACCCCTAAGATTGCTTAGCTTCAATGCCCCCAGTTTTGAGGATATCACTTGAATTTGCTTGAACTTCAGTTGATCTTCAGTCTTGATACCGGCTGTTGCCTTCTTATACTGATTCTCTTACCGTGACCAAGTCACCTCTTCAGGGTTTTTAACTTGGCGGACCGCGCTAGCCTTAACTTTTGCCTGAACCACCTTTCTAGGTTTTCGATCCAGCAGGCTATCCCCTTAGCTTTTGCCTAAGCCGTCCTTTCGGGTTTTCAACTTAGCAGGGGAATGATCTTAAATTTTGCCTAAACCGCCTTTTCAGGTTTTCAGTCTAGCAGATCTTCAAACTCCGTTCTTTTTCTTATTCATCATTTTTTTTTCTTATCGTGTCTCGAGACCTAGATCATTAGTTCTGAACATCGGGAGGACTTCATAGGTAGGATAGGGCTTTACAAAGAATGGCTTAAGGCTCGACAAAGATTTCGACCGAACCTATGAACAGGTTGCCTACATATCCCCATGGTAGGAATCAGGTCGTGTGTAGTTCAGGGCGAATGCCCCTAGTTTGAAGATAAATTGTTTGATTTTTTTTTCCTTTTTTCTTTTCTTTCTGGAACAATTAACTTCTCTTCTTTTGGAACTTGTCCCTCTCTTTTTTTTTTGAAAGGATTGAATTTCTTTTCCTTTTTGAATCGACCGAACTCGGTTCAACCGAGTTGCCTACGTACCCCAGTATAGGGATCAGGTCTCGCGTAGTTCGGGGGAATGCCCCAAGTTTGATGGGTTTTCAAGAAAATTTGATTTAGGCTCGAAGGGTTTGCAAATCGGTATTCTTTTGACATTGGGTTTTGATTTTGGGATTTAATCGGCCAAAGGAGGCCTTTCGATGTTCAGATTGGGAATCGATCTAGGTTACTAGAGTCCCTCTGGTACTGATTATTTTTTTTTTCTCTTTTGTTTTTTTTTTTTTCGCGGAGTTTGACGGCATTTCCAGGTAAGAGATAATGGATCTTCTTCTTTCAAGATTCTAATACGTGCTTTTGACTTTCATAGAGCGAAACTTGTTCTTTGACATCCTACATCTATGGATTCGTACTCTCGATATCTGATGATCACTTTTCATTGTTTGCTCTTGAACTTTTCATCTTGAATTTGTTGGCTTTATGAATTTGAGAACCAAGGTCATTGATTGGAAATATGAAAGTTGTTTCCACTCTATGCCCCTTGTATAGCATATATCTTCTCACTTTCTTCATTTTCTTTGAGCTTTCCATCTATGTCTTGCCCCTGGTATCGGTTGTAGCTTTTCTAGACAATCTTCTTATTCTTGAAATAATTTTATCAATTCTTCACACTCTTTAGAGGGTAATGTATTTTCAATCGGCATTCACTGAATCAAAGTTTCAGTGCCAGTGTTTATCATTTCAATTTCATCTTTGAAAGGTTGGGATTGGCGCTCCTCCTCTCGTTCAAGTAATTGCTGTGACTCAAGTGGAGTTTCGTCAATTTTGTCCTCATTTGAGGAGGGAGTCTTATTTTAAGATCAGAAGCACACTTAAGAACAGACACAAGTGAACTTTTTGGAACTGACTGAAATTTTATTTAAAGAAAAGCTATTACATCAGACGACCTATCCTGAACATGCTCACGATTCACAACTCTAAATAAGAAAGAGAAACAGAAGACAACTTGCCTGGACTAGGCATTGACCTTTAACTGTAAGACCGGACTCAACAATTATACTGACCATGATGACTGACTCAACATAAAATAGTAAGTGACTAAAACTTTAACTGCTGCAACTGTTTGGCGTTGAAGGCTCGGCGAAGGCTGGTTCGTTCTGAACATCATCATGGCTGATACTTTCAATTTTGGACAATGATGACTGATTCGCATAGGGAAATGCCCCTAGCTCAATGATTCTGAGAGTGAACTCTGAAGGACTTAGCAAAATAATCTTGAAAAAGGTAGCCCCTAGAGGAGGAACAGACCAGGGGTACAA
Source organism: Tasmannia lanceolata (assembly GCF_043159265.1). Classification (NCBI taxonomy): domain Eukaryota; kingdom Viridiplantae; phylum Streptophyta; class Magnoliopsida; order Canellales; family Winteraceae; genus Tasmannia; species Tasmannia lanceolata. The sequence goes on along the minus strand of NW_027518713.1, from coordinate 3,530,414 downwards.
GCAAGATTGGATTATCTGGACCAGGCATGATCAGATCATGAGAACGCATAATCGAAAGATTGTGAGATTCTGCATCTGCCAGTTAGGGGATGGCATGAAGATACGATCGAATCGTATGACAGAAGAACGAAAGACGCACGATCAAAAGATTAGATGAGATAGCATAAGATTGCTTTCAACGGATAGATCATGAATGACTAATCCTATGAGATTTTTGGAAATGATGGGATTTATATCCTAACCCAAAGGGAAATTTTTTTTTTTTTTCACATTTTATCAGTGTTACCTGAAGGCATCAACCCTAATCCTAATCTATCGGAGTGGAGAGAGAATCTCGACTCATGCCTTTGTTCGTGTATCTAAGGACCGATCGTAGCCATTGGAAGATGGACTACGGCCTAATCTAGACACAAATAGGTAGAATATCCTAAACTAGGCTCACACACGTGATGCACATGTGTTCGTATATTACATGCATGTGTGGGTTAATCTAGGAGTAAGGCCAAGAGTTCCCTTAGCGCGAATCCATGTTCGATATACTGTACCAGTGTCCGGCGTATCAGTACGTGAACAAGGGATCCGTTTACGTACCATAAAGGTACTAGGCTAAGGGTGGAATGCTTCTCTAGCACAGAGGCACCAGGTGATGAAATCCCAGTCAACCATGCTAGATAACACTCCGGGTTCCTAAAATAGGACGTGTGTGCACGTGAGATGCAAGGGTTTAGATGCAAGTGATGTAAGTGTGTGCAATAAGTTCGCGCGATCTATGATGCCTTCAGGTTTTGTTAGATTAAGTTTGAGTAAAATGTGATGAGAAAATAAAACAAGACAAACTAATCTGACAAGTATACAAGAGATAGAGTTCTTATGAGCCAGTTAAATTAAATTCAAATGAATTATCTTTTGGAATTTTAATGAAGTTAGGTGATCCCCAGCAGAGTCGCCAGACTGTGGTACCCTGATCCCGCGAGAGGGGTGTGGGGCGCGAGCCGCCGCTCTCTCTCTCTTGGTCTCTCGTATCCACGCGATTGGCGTGTGCATTTTATTATTGATTTGAATTAATCTTTCCTGTGAACTTGGGATCACTAAGGCAATCCAAATTCCACACGAAAGAGACTGACAGAGTCGCCACCTAGATGTGGGATCTAGGACCCGTAATTAACCAGAAATCTAGACTCGCTACCTGGTTACGAGAATGGAAGGTATGGGGAGTTATCCACCACATGCACCATTCTTGCCCGATAATCGGTCTTCGATTCCAAAAGCTAACTCTTTTAAATTTATTTTAAATGGCTCATTCAACTCTATGTTAATGTGCGAACTAAGTGACATGCATCCTATGATCTAATTTCAATGTGAATCCTAAATGTGTATCTTGATTTATTAATTTGTCTGGATTCAATCTAAGTGAAAGTTCTCCTAAAATTCTAATTTCATGGAAAGTCCTAAGTGATTTGATTAAGCATTTACAAGAAAATTAATATACAAAACACCACAATTTGTTTGTGGTGCCGACTCGCGGGTGGTATGCCATCAGACATCCAAGCTGCCTACGTACCCAAGCCTCACTGGGATCAGAGTCGACGTAGTTCGGTGCACCTAAGCTAAGTTACATATGCCTAACTCAACTAAGACACCGACCTAGACGGGATTGACTGTTTCAACAGTTTTAAGAGAAGTTATTTAATTCAAGTTGAGGATTTTATTATCTTAGGATTTCATCGAAGATGCTATATGATTCTTATCTAAATGCAAGTTGTCCCTTAGACTAATGCAGGTTAGCCTACATCCTAGTTTACTAGGCTAGTCCTATGGAAAAGATCGGGTGACTAGTGTAACTAAACCTATGGCACGGTTGCTATACATAGCAAACGTCCGTGATGAGGCTGGACTCCTGACTCTAGGACTCCCTAAAACCTAAGACTCCCTAAAACTTAGGACACGACACGACACGACACCAGTGTTCCTAAATTGGGCTCTAAGGGTTCCTAAAGGAATTTTGAATCCACCGGCTCTTGGGAATCTTGAATTCTTTTGGGTTTGTGGAAACTTTTAGAGTTTTCTTGAAGCTTTTATTATCTGAAGGTATTTAGTGTGTTTGGTAGCTTTTAAAGTTGTTTATTTAGAAGGTTTTAGTTTCATTTGAAATTTTTAGTGGTCTTTTGGTTAATGGCTTTTAACGGATTTTTATCAGTGGATTTTAAATGGGTGAATTTTAGTTTTGTTAATTTTAGGTTGGATGTACTTTAGATTAATGTCTTTCGATTTTGGTTTGGAAAATGACGTTAACACAACCAAGTTTTGACAATTGCACAAATTCGACAAACCATTGACCATTAAAAGATCTGACAAATGCAGCCCACTAAAACTGTCGTAACTCTTTAACCGCTTGGCCAAATTCAACGTACAAACATGCGTTGGAAAGATCTTTTATAGGGCTACAACTTTGTAGTTCTCCATTGTTTGTAAATCTGTGATTTAGAGGTTCGAATTTGTGTTGCAAACAAAAGGACAGCAACATTAAACTGGAAATGCCTAAAGGTGTGCCGCAACCATTTTGGACTTAACTTTTTAACCGCTCGCTGTCTGATCTAGCACGAATACTCGTTGGAAACGGCACGAAAATATCTACGACTTTGTAGTTAACCATTTCCCACGATTCTGTTGTTTAGAGGTCGAAAAATCTGTTTAAAGTCTAACAGCTAGCACTATGACGGGAATGATATTGGCACCCCCATGTTTTCTTTTGATAGTTCTTATTTTTTTAGTGATTAAAAGACGGTGAATATGAAAAATGGCTTTAATGGGCCTGAGATTAGATTCAAATGGGATGTTTGAAAAAGGGGTTGTTTTTATCTACTTGGCAAGGTGGGGTATGGATATTGGGTTCTTGAGATTGAGTGGGGGCTGTTGTTATCAAATTGGAGTGGGGGCTGTTGTTATCAATTGAAAGATGGAGGTTTTGTAAGCCAAATTAAATGGGTTTTGATAATTCATGTAAAATTCAAGTTTTCTTTCTTGTAAATGTTCAAAATTTTTAATGAATTGTTTTCCCAAAAGAAATCTAAATTCCCTAACAAGCCAATGATTTCAACATCCCATCGCAAATAGGTTCTAATGACCCTAACACATTAATTATATTTAGCATAAGTGAGAACATGACCAAGGCCAAACTAGTACAAAATTAAACATGACATCAACCAAAATATACGCAAAACAACACTCAATCCTACAAATATAGAAAAGAAAATAAAATTCCAAAAGACATACCTTTTTGTAGACGATATTCCATGCAAACTTATGGAGAAGAGGGATTTGGTCTAGAGAGAGGGCTTGAATTTTCTAAGAGAGGGGTTCTCTCCTCTTTTCTTTTTTTTCCTCCTTTTCTTTGGTGAGATGAGAGGGTATTTATAGGAGAATGGGATAGGAGGTTAGGTGAGGTTAGGTGAGGTTAGGTAAGGTTAGGTGAGGTTAGGTGATGTTAGGTGAGGTTAGGTGAGGTTAGGTGAGGTTTGGATGGTTATGATGGGAGGAGAGGTTAGGTGAGGTTAGGTGAGGTTTGAATGGTTAGGATGAGAGGAGAGGTTAGGTGGTTTTGGATGGTTAGACCCAGGTCATGATCTGCCATTGATCTAACGATTTACGGAAATCGGGTCTCGGAATGGAATCAGGGTCCGGGCTATGAAGTGACCCTAGCTTATTTTGTCCCGATTGATGATCCGTAAAGTCAGATCAAGATATTAATGACCTAAAACATATAAATCAATGATAGAGGGGGTTCTCACATGGATTTAACACACTAATTTATTTGTTGATTAAAACAAAACAAAATGGGGTGTCTACACCTATGTTTAAGGGTATCCAAAAGATTGAGCAAGTTTTAAAACAAAGGGAAGGTGGTGCTATTCAGACTGTGAAAGTCCCCTAAGGATGGGCTTGGGCTAATGCCTTCATCGCCCTTAACGAAGATCTTTCATTCATATTATTTTGTTATAGTTATAAAAGTACATCTAAAACCTAACTCATCAGACTAAAGTTAACAAATTATGATACCAAATTTATTTCTACCCTGTTACAAAGCTCACCTCGGCTTTATTAAACCTATAGCATGCCACATCAATACAAATAATGGAAGCAGTTCACTGACAAAGTCTGCATAATCCTGTATTATCAATTTTATTCTGAACATACAGGCCTAATATGAGTATCACTCTAGGTTGAAATAATCCCAAATAAGAATGAACTGAATCAAATAAAGCCACTAAACATTGATAATTCTAGAATCTCTCTTCTTCTAACCATGATTTTCATAATTGAATATACACTAAAACAATAGATATGGGAGAACTAGTGTAATTAATGAAGAATGATAGTATTAATTTCATTAACTTTCAATCTTACAATAATAGAAATTTATAAACCCATTCCCCATCAGGATCTGTAAGAATGTCTAAAAGCTAGCAACTACTTTGACTAAAATGAGCTAATGCATAAAGTGATACACGTATCTAAGACTAGAGATAAAGTGAATCACTAACAAGATGATATAATTCCTGATTGATCTAAGGTATCCATAAAGTTATGAGCTGGTATCAATAATTTAAAATGAGTCAGACTCCAATATTTGAATCAACAAACACCACTGTCATTAATAATTATAAATATTGAATCATCTCAGCAATTTGCATATGAAGGGGAAGAATTCCTCATTAAACACACAAACAAAAGCATTATTTATAAGATAGTTATTCTACTTGGTGATTACAAATATGCCCATCCAATTCAACTAATTAAGTATAAATCATAACTTCTAATAACAATAGCTCAGAATCATTCTAAATGAGTGTGAAAAATAGGTGAGTTTGATATTTGAGGAGAAGGGTTGCTAATACCAATAATGTGAATAGTGTGAGGACTACTTGGGACAGTATTATATTTCAACTATAGAAAAAGGGCTGCTATAGGCTTTATCATGTTTAACAACAAGATGAGGGCTGCCAAGAACATTTCCATGGTCCAAAAACAAAAGAGGGGCTGCCATGAGCACCATCATTACTTCAAGATAACCACATAATCTATTACAATCACACAAAAGATGCAGCAGGTCAACAGCAACAATGATAAGCTCATTCCATACTACTATTGCAACTAATTAATATCATGAGTTGAGCCATAAAATGAAGCAATGTTCTCCAAAATCTGTGTCACCATATTTCGGTAAAAATGTTACACAAATAACTACTTTTGGCGATCTGAGCATAAAAAGAAAATATTCAACTCATATAAAGACCCAAACCTATACATAAGCTATTGTAAATAAGTCTATGTACAAATAAATAATCATACAAATTTACATTCTCCTGATGCACATTTTACAAATTTACAAATTGATATGTACTGAACCATGAAATGAGAAGCCTGTGTTTTAACACACAGTTTCATAAATAGATAATTCAATGAATAGCCCCCTGCATTTTGATTTCTTTGAATTGCACCATGTCATGATTTATCCAAACACTTAAAGATGCAAAACGACACAACTGTTTACAAACCTGAACAGAGTTATATTTCTCAATGATCATATATCAAGAAAATGATACATCTTTCTCCATAGTCCTGATATCAAAAGTTATAATGACATGGGGCCCTTTTTTTTTCTTTTTCTTTTTACAATTCAGTCATAACAACCTGATTCTTTAAAATCCATTTAACTAGCAGTTGGTTTAAATTTCCACCATGCAGTATAAGAAACCTGATGCTTTTCTCTAACACTACTATACGCTCTACTAAAGGTATTATAGAATATCTAAAAGAAAACAGTGCCCCATCTTTATTTTCTCCTTTAAGGTCATCCAACAAAAGACATGTGTACATGCTCTTAAAAGCAATAAGGATATCACCTGGTTCAGATTAGAGACAAGGTGCAGTTGAATTACAAAGGTTTCCATCAAATTTTGGTAATATGACCAAACTAAACAAATTTCACTTTGCAAAAACCAATATTCTACAGTTGCCATGGAGAAATGATGTCATAGAAATTTGACATGATCAAAGAATTAATCATCATTATTTTGGTAATAAAGCCCAAGATTGATAATAAAATCACTCACAGATGGGTAATATATCCTAGATTTTTGGCAAAATAACAATCAGGATTAGCAACAGAGCTTAACTTAGTAGGGATATACACAACTGATAACAGAGTAACTATACAACTATTGATAAAATAAAAATACAAACCTTAAATAATTAGATAAAAAATAAATGAACTGTAAAACCCAGTACAAGCGGTTCATATCAAGAAAGCCACCAAATGAGCAATAAAAATATTAGATCGATGAAGACACTAGCAGTAGATGATAATAATAATAATTTAAAAAAAAATCAAAAAAAAATAAATAAATAAAAAATATCCTATAATAATCTAACAGAATTTACAAGATCAATAATGAGCTAAAATTTCTCTAAATAATAAATAAAAAATCAAATCGAAGCATAGATCTTCCGTCAAAGCACATATAAGATGATAAAAATCATAAAGTCAGTCGAAAGTTCAGATCTTTCAAAACTCAATTTAAAAGAACATGCTTCTTATGACAAATGTATGCAAATCACAAAATCAATTAGGAACTTTGATCTTTCTACTCAAAGTATAGATCTCTAACAAAAATCAGCTAAATAAGATGATTGAAAGCTTAAAAAAAATCCCTTAAACTTCAAATTTGTGTAATGAAAAGACAAATCTAAGCCGAAAAATCATAGATCTTAAATTCGGTCAACATAAATGTGGACGGGAAAGAGTTTCTAAGATATACAAGTTAAAAATTAACAATGATTTTTATACAGATTAAAGAAGTAATCAGACAAATATACTAACCTGAGAAGAAGGAGATTGTCTTGAGTTCACCGGGGCTCGAACGGAGCTTGTCAGAGAAAAAGAGTTGCCGAAACAGAAGAGATCGATCGGAGAAGATGAAGCTTGGATCAGCCGGTGGGAACGATCTCGCCGGAGTGGATTCCGGTAGGAAACCGATCGGAGCTAGATCGGTACTCAAGCAGGTTTATCGGAGAAAAGATAAGAAGGAAATAGGATTTCAGATCGGTTTCTCAAACTGGAATTGAGATATGATGCGAAGAGACGAAGTAAATGGAAGAAGATTTAGGAAGAACAATGGTTGGAGAAGTGACGCAGATTCATCGGAATCTCACCGGAGTTCGACCGGAGAAGAGGGAGAAATGGCCAGATCTAAACTCTCTCTCTAAACTTTCTCTCTGACTTTCTCTCTCTAAGCGAAGATTCTCCTCTTTTTTTATAGAAAAAGACCGAAATTCGTATTTATAGAGAATTTTGGGGGATTGATATCGGCACTCCAAAAATGATGAGCGCGCGGAAAATTGATGAGCGCGCGAAATTACGCGTCCTAATCGGCCTAGGTTTGGCACCGTTCCAGGATAATTCACCTCCCTTCTGCGAACTTGTACTACGACTTTGCTCGACTCGTTCGCTAGGCAAACGCGCTCGGATTTTGACAAAATTTCACAGGGACCTAGCTGGGGCCTTAACCTAGCTTAGGGTGAATTTTGGGACCCTAGTTGACTGATTTGGTGGGGTTTTGCTCAAACTTGGAGGGTTTAGGGCACGGTCAAAATGGGGTGTCTACACTCTCTCATTTTTAGTCCAAAGGTGGTGAAATTTCTACCAATCGGAGGTCTTCAAATTCTCTTTCATGGGAAAGAAATCTTGTTTCAAACTTCGGTGGGATGAGAGAGTTCTGGTCCGTTTTATAAAGAGTGTGCGAAACGGCACCCAAAATTAAAACCTCCATAACTCTCTCATTTTGAGTCCAAAAGTAGTGAAATTTCTACCAATCGTAGGTCTACAAATTATCTTTCAAGGGCAAAGAAATCTCGTTTCAAAATTTAGTGGGATGAGAAAGTTTTGGTCCGTTTTATAAAGAGTGTGTGTAACGTCACCCAAAATTAAAACCTGCGTAACTCTCTCATTTAAATCCAAAAGTGGTGAAATTTCTACCAATAGGAGGTCTTGAAATTCTCTTTCAGGGGAATGAAAACTTGTTTAAAAATTCGATGGGATGAAAGAGTTATGGTTCATTTTATAAAGAGTGAGCGAAACGTCAGCCAAAATTTAATCCTCCATAACTCTCTCATTTTCAGTCCAATAGTACAGAAATTTCTACCAATCGTAGGTCTTCAAATTCTCTTTCTGGTGAAAGAAATATCGTTTCAAAATTCGGTGGGATGAGAGAGTTCTGGTCCATTTTATAAAGAGTCTTCAAAACGTCATCCTAAGTTAAAACCTCCTAAACTCTCTCATTTTAAGCCCGAAAGTGGTGAAATTTCTACCAATTTGGGGTCTTCAAAATCTCTTTCAGAGGAAAGAAATCTCGTTTCAAAATTCGATTGGATGAGAGAGTTCTGGTCCTTTTTATGAAGAGTGTGCGTACCGTCACCCAAAATTAAAACCTACGTAACTCTCTGATTTTAAATCCAAAAGTGCTCAGATTTCTACCAATCGGAGGTCTACAAATTCTCTTTAAGGGGAAAGAAATCTCGTTTCAAAATTCGGTCGGATGAGAGGTCTGTTTTATAAAGACTGTGCGAAACGTAACTAAAAATTAAAACCTTCGTAACTCTCTCATTTTAATTCCAAAACTGGTGAAATTTATACCAACCGTAGGTCTTCAAACTCTCTTTTAAGGGAAAGAAATCTCGTTTCAAAATTCAGTGGGATGAGTGAGTTCTGGTCCGTTTATTAAAGAGTGTGCGTAACATCACCCAAAATTAAAACCTCTGTAACTCTCTCATTTCAAGTCAAAAATTGGTGAAATTTCTACCAATCGGGGATATTCAAATTCTATTTCGTGGGGAATCCATAAAAATACGGTATTTCATTTTATCCGAGTCCATACAACTATGGTCCCTTATTCTCTTTGAGCATCATACAAATATGATGTCTCATTTTCTTGAACTCCGTGTAAATATGATATTTCATTCTCTCTGAGTCCATTAAAAAATGGTCTCCTAATTCTCTTTGAGCATCATACAAATACGATGTCTCATTTCCTTGGAATCCGTATAAATAAAATATTTCATTTTCTCTGAGTCCATTCGAAAATGGTCTCTTATTCTCTTTGAGCACCATACAAATATGATGTCTCATTTCTGGAATCCGTATAAATACGATATTTCATCTTCTCTGAGTCCATTCGAAAATGGTCTCTTATTCTCTTTGAGCATCATACAAATATGATGTCTCATTTCCTTGAGTCCATATAAATACGGTATTTCAATCTCTCTCAGTCCATTCGAAAATGGTCTCTTATTCTCTTGAGTTCATATGACTATGGTCTCTCATCCCTTTTGAACCTCCATGAATACAGTATCTCATTCTTTTCAAGCCCTTTTGAAAATGATCTCTGAGCATCATATCAATATGATGTCTCGTTTCATTAGAACCGTACAAATACGGTATCTCATCCTTTCTGAGTCCATTAAAAAATGGTCTCTTATTCCTTTTGGGATCCATACAAATATGGTATCTCATTTTCTTTGGGAACTGTACAAATACGGTATCTAATCATTTCTCGGTCCATTCAAAAGTGATCTCTTTTTCTCTCAATGCCATTCAAAAACGGCGTTGCTCCCTTCCAGACTGGCGAAATTTTGGCAGTCAGATTGAATCCATTTTTTCCATTATTCTGAACCACCAAACTCAGGGTGTTCAAACTAAATGATTCTTTAAACCTTTTAATTCTAGGACTTTATCTAGGGTCTTGCATTAGGAAGCATTTAGGTTGCATTGCGAGTTGTGAATATTTTGTAGGTTAAAGCTATGCAAAATGGTTCTGTCACTTTTGCTTTGGTATTCGATGACTACGTCATCTCTACCAAAGATGGGAATTTGTAGACACCTCCATTTTACTACACTTTTAAAAAGAAAAAGATTTGGTAGTTTGTCAAGTTTCGAGTCCGTATTCCACCTATGATTAGGCATCTGTGCATTTTAGGGTAGATTTTGCCTCGTTGAAGAAATTCTGAAGTTGATTCACGATCCTAAAGATTTCTAGGGTGTTCCAATGGTATTTAGAAGATAAAAATTCAAGTTTCCAACCAACTGAAAAAACCTGTTATTTTTAGAATTTTTGGGGTTTCCCTCATTTTTGCCCATTTTTACACTACATGGGTATTTTGGTCATTCCCGATGTGTCTCGTCTGACCCCCCGAGTTATATTTGAGAAATCTTGAGTGATTTTACATATTTTGAAAAAGCTGCTATTTTTAGAAATTCATGGGGCTTCGACATTTTCATCATCTTATGGATATTTCGATCATTTCTCATATATCCAAAACTATCTTGAGGGTACGGCTGATGGAGTCGGAGTAATTTCGTAACATTTGGGAAACCTGCTAAATTTAGATCTCTCAAGATTTTCTCTTAGTCTTGCACTTCAGGGGTATTTTAGATATTTCCAACATATCATATTTGGTCCCTAAGTTGTGTCTAAGAAATCTTGAGTCTGTTCATAAATTTTCAGAAATCTGCTATTTTTGGAATTTCTTAGGATTTTCCCTCGTCTCGCCAAATTCTAGCACCTCGGGGTAATTTGGCCTTTTCCTGTGTAATTCTTTTGATCCCTGAAATATGTCTGAGAGATTATAAATGATTTCCTGAATTTTGGAAAACCTTCTAAATTTAGAATTTTTCAGGAGTTTCGCATAACTTGGAAATTCAGAGTGTTGAGGACATTTTGGGTATTTTCAGGGGATACCAAATGATCCTGTTTAATATTGCTCACTGAAAGGACTCAATTTTAAAAGTTTCTATTTTTGAAGTTTGACCACAAAGACTTTCCATTTTTAATTTTCCCCTTTATAGGTAAACCAATCTGAGGGTATTTTTGTCGCATTTAGATGTCTAATAGTCAAATAGGAGCATTTTGGTCCGAAAAGTTGTTTTCCAAAAAAGATGGTCCGATCATATGTGAGGGATGCACCATAAATGTCAAATGGGTTGGGTCCAAATATAGAATGTTGAATTTAAGAAGATTTTATTGAATTTTTATGGAAAAACCCGAAACTCGCAAAGATGGAGCTCATGTGGGTTCACCCATATGGGTCGACCACCATGGTGGGCGTCACACATGGCTGACCCACATGAGTTGAGCACCCAACCTTGATGATGTCAAAATGGTGACATCATATTTGTTAAAAGAAAAATAAAAAGAATAAAAAAAGAAAAGAAGGAAAAGAGGAATGATTGTTTAAAAAATATTTTCTTCCAAAGAAGTAATGTGGAATGAAGAATAGCATGTCTTGATTGACAAGAAATTAAGATTGGAATCAAATCCAATTTGGAAACAAGAAAGAAATAAAGCAAGAGGGGAAAATTGGAAACAAGCCAAAAAGGGAGCACTCACTTTGGAAACTACTATTTCTCTCTTAACCCTAGCTTTTTTGTATAAAAATCAAAGCAAACAATCCTAGGAAGGATCCAAAAAAAAAAATCCAAATTCTTTCCTTTTTCTCTCTCCCAAAAAAAAAAGGAGAAAAAAACCTCTTCTCTCTTGAAGTGTGTTCATCTCTCTCAAGGGTTCTTCACAAAAGGGATTCTTGAATTCCCTTTTCTTCTTCAACAAATCACACGTGGCATTTCTTGAGGTGTTGGCTCTCTTTCATCAAATGTCACATGCATGGATTCTTCTACCACTAGGGTTCTCCTATTAAATACTCTATATGCCTTGCTATGAGAAGAATACCCTAAAAATATTCCATCATTCGACTTCCTATCAAATTTGTGTAGATTATCTTTGATGTTTAAAATGAAGCATTTACATCCAAACACTCTAAAATAGCTTATATTTGGTTTCAAGTTTTTCCAAAGCTCATATGGTGTTTTCTTAGAAATTAGCCTTAAATATACCCTGTTTATGATATAGCAAGCGGTGCTAACCGCTTCCGCCCAAAAATATCTAGGGAGATCATTTTCATGCAACATTGTTCTAGCCATTTCTTGGAGAGTTCGATTATTTCTTTCTACTACTCCATTTTGTTGAGGTGTTCTAGGTGCAGAAAAATTATGTTTTATGCCATGTTCATTACAATAAGTGTCAAAATGTACATTTTCAAATTCCGTTCCATGATCACTTCTAATGTAAGAGATAGCAATACCTCTTTCATTTTGTATTTGATTGCACAATATAAGGAAGTTTTCATAAGTTTCATCTTTGTGTGCTAGAAATATGACCCAAGTAAATCGTGAGTAGTCATCCACAACTACAAACACGTACCTCTTTCCACCTAGGCTACTAGTCTTCATTGGTCCAAAAAGATCCATATAAAGTAGCTCCAAGGGGTAGGAAGTTGAAATCATATTTTTAGGTGCAAATGAGCTCTTTAATTGTTTTTCTAATTGACAAGTTCTACAAATGTGATCTTTGGTGTATTTGAACTTAAGCAATCCTCTAACAATTTCTTTTGAGGAGAGGGTCGAAATGAGATCCATTCCGGCATGACCCAACCTCCTATGTCATAGCCAAGAATCCTCACTAATGGCATTAAGACAAGTCACATTTTGGAGTCTAAGATCATCTAGTCCAATTGTGTAAATGTTATTGTCTCTAGAACCTATGAATTTTACTTCTCCATCTATCTTATTTTTAACAATGCATTTATCGGGATTGAAGACAACTTCAAAACCATTATCACATAATTGACTAATGCTAATAAGATTATGGGACAAGCCATCAACAAAGAGTACATCATGTATGGGAGAGGTAGAGTTACCTATGGTGCCTTCACCTTTGACTTTTCCTTTCTTATCATCTCCAAAGGTAACTTCTCCACCATCCTTGAGTGATAGCGATGCGAATTGAGTAAGGTCTCTAGTCATGTGTCTAGAGCATCCACTATCAAGGTACCATGTGTTCCTCTTGTTGTGGCTTTTAAGGCATACCTCGTTATTATCGTTTGTTGAGGCCATGAAGCACACATTCCTTGCCATCAAGCAATCTTCGCCATCATTTTGTTCACCTTCGCTTTCAATTTTCTCATCCCACGTGGCGGTCATTCCTTTCTTGCCTTCTCTTCTCTTGAAGCGGTTATTAGAAGTAGGTTCATTGTTGAGTGGACAATCCGGGCGAATGTGTCCAAGCTTCTTGCAACCGTAGCATCGGGGTTGAGAAGATCCATCACCAAGTTCTTCTTTCTTCTTGAATGGGGGATTTGTCCTTCTATTTCTCATGCCTCCCATATTCCTTTGCAAGAATTTGATCCTTCTTGTTAGGAGGGCAACTTCATCTTCCATGTCTTCCTTTGCATCTTCATTTTCACCTACATTACATGCAAAAGCAATTCCTTTTCCTTTTTCAATTTTAGTTTCAATTTCGGGTGCTTTTGTTTTGAAAATCATTTCATGGGTGATCAAGGACCCTATTAGTTCATCTAGGTTCAATGTGTTCATAACCTTGGCTTCGGTGATTGCGGAGGTTTTGGATTCCCAAGACAAAGGTAGGGACCTAAGGATTTTAGTCACTAAATCTCTATTGGAAAATTGTTTTCCAAGACCCCTTAGTCCATTTACAAGATTGGTGAATCTAGTGTACATGTCGGCAATTGTTTCATCGGGTGTCATTTGAAAGAGTTCATATTGCCGAAAAAGATGGTTCATTTTAGATTCTTTGACTTGATTGGTTCCTTCATGGGTGACTTCTAAGGTATCCCAAATTTCCTTAGCCGAATTTAAATTTTATACTCTATTGAATTCTCCGGGAGATAGAGCACAAATAAGGGAATTCATAGCTTTGGCATTATAATTTGAAGCTTGTTGTTCGGCTTCGGTCCAATCATTTAGGTTTCTTGTGGGTAATATGTATTCATTATTAATGGCTCTCCACATTTGATAATCTTGGGTTAAAAAGATTTTCATTTTAGTTTTCCAAAAACCATAGTTTGTTCCATCAAAATAGGGTGGCCTAGTGTTTGAATAACCTTCATGGTGTTGAGGGTAGTTTGCCATTTTAGAATCTTTACTCTAGACCGGTTAGGGCTTTCTAAAAATTAGAGACGAGGCTTTGATACCAATTGAAATATTCAAGAGGGGGGGTGAATTGATTTTAACACTAAATTAGTCCTTTTGAAAATTACCTATGAACCCTAATTGGAATTTTTCTTCACTTAATTAAATATTTGGTTAGTGCAAATATAATTGAAAGCAAAATGAAATGCCAAACCAAAAACAATAATGAAAGTGCAAGACAAGAAAGAACACACCGATGTATAGTGGTTCGGGCAAAGCCCTACTCCACTCTTCTTAAGATCGTCCTTAAGGATTTCCACTATTGGAGACCTCCACGATGCCCGGCTCCGAGGCGGTTACACTTCCAAGGGATATTAAATGAGGATGCACTTACACCTTTACAAAGACTCTCCTTCTCCGCCGAGTTCTAAGCGGTTGCTCTCTAGGGAATTAAAAAAGGAATGCCCTAGCCACCTATACAATGAGTGAAGATTGAATAGCTTGGCTTCTTCTTGAAAGCTTGATGCTCTTTGTAGATCCTTGATTGCTCTTCAATGATGGTAGTTGCAAGTGAAAGCTCTAAGTATCCCAACTCAAGAAATTTGCAAGTGCAAGGCAAGTTTGGGAAGAAAACAAAATATCAAGCACAAATAGATTGCAAGTTTTCTTTGATGCTCAAGTATGTTTTCAAAATGATCAAGAGAGAGGAAAAAATCCTCTAGATGTTGTATTTATAATTTCTCAAGAGAATATGACCGTTTGGGGGTGGAAATATCAAATTTCACAAATTAATTCAAATCCCAACGGCTATATTCTTACTTGTCGCGAGGTTCTCGGAGCTCCGAGAAATATTCTCGGAGCTCCGAGAAAACGGCCAGAAGAACAAAATATTCTACTTGACCATTTCTCGGAGTTCCGAGAAAATTTCTCGGAGTTCCGAGAAAATTTCTCGGAGTTCCGAGAAAATTTCTCGGAGTTCCGAGAAAATGGCCAGAAGCTACTGGACCATTTCTCGGAGTTCCGAGAGAACTCTCGAAGTTCCGAACTCGGAGCTCCGAGAAAAATCTCGGAGTTCCGAGAGAACTCTCGGAGTTCCGAGAAGCCTAAAAATCTGTATATTTTGAGATTTTATTTCTTGTTTGATTTTTGGCTTTTGGAACTCAACTTCTATGATAATTATGGAATGTTTATGAGGGTCCCAACATGCTGGTCCACCACATAATCATTCACTAAACCGTTGAAGTTCTTTAAGTGTTGTGTGAAAACAATTTTGAAAAACACTTTGAAAACGTTTTGCCTTGACTTGAAAATCTAAAGAGAATGGATGTACAATGATACCTATGCAACCTTCAATTCCTCTTTAGCTTTGGTCTTCAATTGATCTTCCATCTTTGTATGCTTGCTTGAGTGATGATGTGAGCTCCACTTAGCTCCTTTGACTCTTATTGGGTACATCTTCAAGCATGACCATGTTGTGTGTTGGTTTCTTCAATGATCAATCCTATCTTAAACACAACACTTCAAAGCAAATTGATTAGTATTCAAAAACACAATCAATTATGCTTAGAATCATCAAAACAAGATTGGAGAGTAGACCCTTGGGCATACAGTTATCAGTGTGCGAACGTCACAAAAAATTAAAACCTCCGTAACTCTATCATTTTAAGTCAAAAGCTTGTGAAATTTCTTCCAACCGTAGGTCTTCAAATTCTCTTTTAAGGGAAAGAAATCTCGTTTCAAAACTTGATGGGATGAGGGAGTTCTGGTCCGTTTAATAAAGAATGTGTGAAACGTCACCCAAAATTAAAAGCTCAGTAACTCTCTCATTTTAAGTCCAAAAGTGGTGAAATTTTAACCAATTGGAGGGATTCAAATTCTATTTCGTGGGAAAGAAATCTCGTTTCAAAATTCGGTGGGATGAGAGTTCTGGTCCATTTCATAAATAGTGTGTGAAACGTCACCCAAAATTAAAACCTTCGTTAACTCTCCCATTTTAAGTCCAAAAGTGGTGAAATTTCTACCAATTGGAGGTCTTCAAATTCTCTTTCCGGGGAATAAAATCTTGTTTAAATATTCGTTGGGATGAGAGAGTTCTAGTCCGTTTTATAAAGAGTGAGCGAAACGTCAGCCAAAATTTAAACCTCCATAACTCTCTCATTTTAAGTCCAAAAGTGGTGAAATTCAATCATTCGGAGTTCTTCAAATTCTCTTTCAGGGGAAAGAAATCACGTTTCAAAATTCGGTGGGATGAGAGAGTTCTGGTCCATTTTATTAAGAGTGACCGAAACGTAACCCAAAATTAAAACTTCCATACCTCTCTCAATTTAAGTCCAAAATTAGTGAAATTTCTTCCAATCATATATCTTCAAATTATCTTTCAGAGGAACGAAATCTCGTTTCAAAATTTGGTGGGATGAGAGAATTTTGGTTAGTTTTATAAAGAGTGTGCGTAACGTCACCCAAAATTAAAACCTCTGTTACTCTCTCATTTTAAATCCAAAAGTGGTGAAATTTCTACCAATTGGAGGTCTTCAAATTCTCTTTCAGGGGAATGAAATCTTGTTTAAATATTCGATGGGATGAGAGAGTTCTGGTCAGTTTTGTAAACAGGGAGTGAAATGTCAGCCAAAATTTAAACCTCCATAACTCTCTCATTTTAAGTCCAAAAGTACTGAAATTTCTACCAATTGTAGGTCTTCAAATTATCTTTCAGGGAAAAGAAATCTCGTTTCAAAAATTCGATGGGATGAGAGAGTTCTGGTCCGTTTTTTAAGACTGTTTGAAGCGTCACGCAAAATTAGAACCTCCATAACTCTCTCATTTTAAGTCCAAAACGGGTGAAATTTCTACCTACCGTAGGTCTTCAAACTCTCTTTTAAGGGAAAGAAATCTCGTTTCAAAATTCGGTGGGATGAGTCATTTCTTGTCCGTTTATTAAAGACTGTCTGAAATGTCACCCAAAATTAAAACCTCAGTAACTCTCTCATTTCAAGTCCAAAAGTGGTGAAATTCCTAGCAATCGGAGAAATTCAGATTCTATGTCATGGGAAAGAAATCTCGTTTTGAAATTCGGCGGGATGACAGAGTTCCGGTCCATTTCATAAAGATTGTGCGAAACATCTCCCAAAATTAAAACCTTCGTAACTCTCTCATTTTAAGTCCAAAGGTGGTGAAATTTCTACCACTCAGAGGTCTTCAAATTCTCTTTCAGGGGAAAAAAATCTCGTTTCAAAATTCGGTGGGATGGGAGAGTTCTGGTCCGTTTCATAAAGAGCGAACGAAACGTCACCCAAAATTAAAACCTCCATAACTCTATCATTTTAAGTCCAAAAGTAGTGAAATTTCTACCAATCGTAGGTCTTCCAATTATCTTTCAGTGGAAAGAAATCTCGTTTCAAAATTCGGTGGGATGAGAGAGTTGTGGTCTGTTTCATAAAGAGTGTACGTAACGTCACCCAAAATTAAAACCTCCGTAACTCTCTCATTTTAAATCCAAAAGTGGTGAAATTTCTACTAATCATAGATCTTCAAATTCTCATTAAGGGGAAAGAAATCTCATTTCAAAATTCGGTGGGATGAGAGAGTTCTGGTCCGTTTTATAAAGAGAGTTCGAAACTTCACCCAAAATTAAAACCTCCGTAACTCCCTCATTTTAAATCCGAAAGTGGTGAAATTTCTACCAATCGGAGTCTTCAAATTATCTTTAAGGGGAAAGAAATCTAGTTTCAAAATTCGGTGGGATGAGAGTTCTGGTTCGTTTTATAAAGAGTTTGTGCAACGTCACCCAAAATTTAAACCTCCGTAACTCTCTCACTTTAAATCCAAAAGTGGTGAAATTTCTACCCGCCGTAGGTCTTCAAATTCTCTTTGAGGGGAAACAAATCTTGTTTCAAAATTTAGTGACATGAGAGAGTTCTGATCCGTTTTATAAAGAGTGTGCGAAACGTCACCCAAAATTAAAACCTCCGAAACTCTCTCATTTTAAGTCCGGAAGTGGTGAAATTTCTACCAATCGGAGGTATTCAAATTTTATTTCGTGGAAAAGAAATCTCGTTTCGACATCCGGTGGGATGAGAGTTCTGGTCTGTTTGATAAAGAGTGTGGGAAACGTCACCCAAAATTAAAACCTTCGTAACTCTCTCATTTTAAGTCCAAAAGTGGGAAATTTTCAACCACTAGGAGGTCTTCAAATTCTCTTTCAGGGAAAAGAAATCTCGTTTAAAAATTCGGTGGGATGAGAGAGTTCTGGTCTGTTTTGTAAAGAGTGAGCGAAACGTTACCCAAATTTTAAACCCCCATAACTCCCTCATTTAATGTCCAAATGTAGTAAAATTTCTACCAATCATAGGTCTTCAAATTATCTTTCAGGAGAAAGAAATCTCGTTTCAAAATTCGGTGGGATGAGAGAGTTTTGGTCCGTTTTATAAAGAGTGTGCTTAACGTCACCCAAAATTAACACCTCTGTTACTCTCTCTTTTTAAATCCAAATGTGCTGAAATTTCTACCAATTGGAGGTCTTCAAATTCTCTTTAAGGGAAAACAAATATCGTTTCAAAAATTCGGTGGGATGAGAGAGTTCTGGTCTGTTTTTTAAGATTGTTCGAAGTGTCACCCAAAATTAACGCCTCTGTAACTCTCCCATTTTAAATCCAAAAGTGGTGAAATTTCTACCAATTGGAGGTCTTCAAATTCTCTTTGAGGGAAAAAAATCTCATTTCAAAATTCGGTGGGTTGAGAGAGTTCTGGTCCGTTTTATAAAGTGTGTGTGAAATGTCACCAAAAATTAAAACCTCTGCAACTCTCTCATTTTAAGTCCAAAAGTGGTGAAATTTCTGCCAATCGGACATATTCAAATTCTATTTCGTGGGAAAGAAATCGTGTTTCGAAATTGAGTTCTGGTCCGTATCATAAAGAGTGTGAAACGTCACCCAAAATTAAAACCTTCGTAACTCTCTCATTTTAAGTCCAAAAGTGGTGAAATTTTTACCACTCGGGGGTCTTCAAATTCTCTTTCAGGGAGAAAGAAATCTTGTTTCAAAATTCGATGGGATGAGAGTTTGGGTCCTTTTTATGAAGAGTGAGCAAAACATCATCCAAAATTACAACCTCCATAATTCTCTCATTTCAAGTGCAAAAGTAGTTAAATTTCTACCAAGCGTAGGTCTTCAAATTAACTTTTAGGGGAAAGAAATCTCGTTTCAAAATTCAGTGGGATGAGAGAGTTTTGGTCCATTTTATACAGAGTGTGCGTAACGTCACCAAAATTAAAACCTTTGTTACTCTCTCATTTTAAATCCGAACGTGGTGAATTTCTACAAATCAGAGGTCATCAAATTCTCTTCAAGGGGAAAGAAATCTCGTTTCAAAATTCAGTAGCTTGAGAGAGTTCTAGTCCGTTTTTTAAAGAGAGTTTGAAGCCTCACCCCAAATTAAAATCTTCGTAACTCTCCCATTTTAAATCCTAAAGTGGCGAAATTTCTACCAATCGGAGGTCTTCAAATTCTCTTTGTCGGGAAAGAAATCTCATTTCAAAATTCGGTGGGATGAGAGAGTTCTGGTCCGCTTCATAAAGTGTGTGTGAAACCTTACCCAATATTAAACCTCCATAACTTTCTCATTTTAAATCCAAAAGTGGTGAAATCTCTACCAATCGGAGGTCTTCAAATTCTCTTTAAGGGGAAAGAAATCTCGTTCCAAAATTTGGTGGGATGAGAGAGTTATGTTCTCTTTTATAAAGAGGGTGCAAAATGTCACCCAAAATTAAAACCTCCGTAACTCTCTAATTTTAAGTCCGAAAGTGGAGAAATTTCTACCAATTGGAGGTCTTCAAATTCACTTTCAAGGGAAAGAAATCTCGCTTAAAAATTCGATGGGATGAGAGAGTTATGGTCCGTTTTATAAAGAGTGAGCGAAACATCAGCCAAAATTTAAACCTCCATGACTCTCTCGTTTTAAGTCCAAAAGTATTGAAATTTCTACCAATCGTAGGTCTTCAAATTCTCTTTTAGGAGAAAGAAATGTCATTTCAAAATTCGGTGGCATGAGAGAGTTCTGGTCCTTTATATAAAGGGTGTGCGAAACATCATCCAAAATTAGAACCTCCGAAACTCTCTCATTTTAAGTCCGGAAGTGGTGAAATTTCTACCAATTGAGGGTCATCAAATTCTCTTTCAGAGGAAATAAATTTCGTTTCAAAATTCGATGGGATGAGAGAGTTCCGGTCCGTTTTATTAAGAGTGTACGTAACGTCACCCAAAATTAAAACCTCCGTAACTCTCATTTTAAATCAAAAAATGGTGAAATTACTACCAATCGGAGGTCTTCAAATTCTCTTTAAGGAGAAACAAATCACTTTTCAAAATTTGGGGGGATGAGTGGTCCGTTTTATAAACAGTGTGCGAAACGTCACTAAAAATTAAAACCTCCTTAACTCTGTCATTTTACGTCAAAAGCTGGTGAAATTTCTACCAACCCTATGTCTTCTAATTCTCTTTTAAGGGAAGAAATCTCGTTTCAAAATTCGGTGGGATGAGTGAGTTCTGGTCCGTTAAATAAAGAGTGTGCGTAACGTCACCCAAAATTAAAACCTCTATAACTCTCTCTTTTTACGTCCAAAAGTAGTGAAATTTCTACCAATCGTAGGTCTTCAAATTCCCTATAAGGGGAAAGAAATCTCGTTTCAAAATTCAGTAGGATGAGAGACTTCTGGCCCGTTTTATAAAGAGTGAGCGAAACGTCACCCAAACTTAAAACCTCCATAACTCTTTCATTTTAAGTCCAAAAGTACTAAATTTTCTACCAATCGTAGGTATACAAATTCACTTTCAGGGAAAAGAAATCACATTTCAAAATTTGGTGGGATGAGTGAGTTGTGGTCCGTTTTATAAAGAGTGTGTGTAACGTAACCCAAAATTAAAACCTCCGTAACCCTCTCATTTTAAATCCAAAAGTGGTGAAATTTCTACCAATAGGAGGTCATCTAATTCTCTTTCAAGGGAAAGAAAACTCGTTTAAAAATTCGATGGGATGAGAGTGTTCTGGACCGTTTTATAAAGAGTGAGCTAAACGTCAGCCAAAATTTAAACCTCCATAACTCGCTCACTTTAAGTCCAAAAGTACTGAAATTTCTACAAATCGTAGGTATTCAAATTCTCTTTCAGGAGAAGGAAATCTCGTTTCAAAATTCGGTGAGTTGAGAGAGTTCTGGTCCATTTTATAAAGAGTATGTGAAACGTCACCCAAAATTAAAACCTCCGAAACTCTCTCATTTTAGGTCCGGAAGTGGTGAAATTCTACCAATTGGGGGCCTTCAAATTCTCTTTTAGAGGAAAGAAATCTCGTTTCAAAATTCGATGGGATGAGAGAGTTCTGGTCCGTTTTATAAAGAGTGTACGTAACGTCTCCCAAAATTAAAACCACGTAACTCTCTCATTTTAAATCCGAAAGTGGTGAAATTCCAACCAATCGGAGGTCTTCAAACTATCTTTAAGGGGAAAGAAATCTCATTTCAAAATTTGGTGGGATGAGAGGTCTGTTTTACAAACAGTGTGCGAAACGTCAGTACAAATTAAAACCTCCGTAACTCTCTCATTTTAAGTCAAAAGCTTGTGAAATTTCATCCAACCGTAGGTCTTCAAACTCTCTTTTAAGGGAAAGAAATCTTGTTTCAAAATTCGGTGGGATGAGTGAGTGCAGGTTCGTTTAATAAAGAGTGTGCGTAACGTCACCCAAAATTAAAACCTCTGTAACTCTCTCATTTTAATACCAAAAGTGGTGAAATTTCTACCAATCGGAGGTATTCAAATTCTATTTCGTGGGAAAGAAATCCCGTTTCAAAATTCAGTGGGATGAGAGAGTTCTGGTCCGTTTCATAAAGAGTGTGTGAAACATCACCCAAAATTAAAACCTTCGTAGCTCTCTCATTTTAAATCCAAAAGTGGTGATATCTCTTCCAATCGGAGGTCTTCAAATTCTCTTTATGGGGAAAGAAATCTCATTTCAAAATTGGTGGGATGAGAGACTTGTGGTCAGTTTTTATAAAGAGTGTGCGAAATATCACCCAAAATTAAAACCTCCGTAACTCCCTCATTTTAAATCCAAAAGTACTGAAATTTCTACCAATTGTAGGTATACAAATTCTCTTTCAGGAAAAAGAAATCACGTTTCAAAATTTGGTGGGATGAGTTGAGGTCCGTTTTATAAAGAGTGTGCGTAACGTCACCCAAAATTAAAACCTCAGTAACTCTCTCATTTTAAATCCAAAAGTGGTGAAATTTCTACCAATAGGAGGTCATCAAATTCTCTTTCAGGGGAAAGAAAACTCGTTTAAATTCGATGGGATGAGAGTGTTCTGGTCCGTTTTATAAAGAGTGAGTGAAACATCCGCCAAAATTTAAACCTCCATAACTCGCTCATTTTAAGTCCAAAAGTACTGAAATTTCTACGAATCGTAGGTATTCAAATTCTCTTTCAGGAGAAGGAAATCTCGTTTCAAAATTTGGTGAGTTGAGAGAGTTCTGGTCCATTTTATAAAGAGTTTGTGAAACGTCACCCAAATTTAAAACCTCCGAAACTCTCTCATTTTAAGTCCGGAAGTGGTGAAATTCTACCAATTGGGGTTCTTTAAATTCTCTATTAGAGGAAAGAAATCTCGTTTCAAAATTCGTTGGGATGAGAGAGTTCTGGTCCGTTTTATAAAGGGTGTATCAAACGTCTCCCAAAATTAAAACAACGTAACTCTCTCATTTTAAATCCGAAAGTGGTGAAATTCCTACCAATCGGAGGTCTTCAAACTATCTTTAAGGGGAAAGAAATCTCATTTCAAAATTGGTGGGATGAGAGGTCCGTTTTACAAACAGTGTGCGAAACGTCACTACAAATTAAACCCTCCATAACTCTCTCATTTTAAGTCAAAAGCTAGTGAAATTTCTTCCGACCATACGTCTTCATACTCTCTTTTAAGGGAAAGAAATCTTGTTTCAAAATTCGGTGGGATGAGTGAGTTCAGGTTCGTTTAATAACGAGTGTGCGTAACGTCACCCAAAATTCAAACCTCTGTAACTCTCTCATTTTAAGTCCAAAAGTGAGGAAATTTCTACTAATCGGAGGTATTCAAATTCTATTTCGTGGGAAAGAAATCCCGTTTCAAAATTCGGTGCGATGAGAGAAATCTGGTCCGTTTCATAAAGAGTGTGTGAAACGTCACCCAAAATTAAAACCTTCGTAACTCTCTCATTTTAAATCCAAAAGTGGTGAAATTTCTTCCAATCGGAGGTCTTCAAATTCTCTTTAAGGGGAAAGAAATCTCGTTTCAAAATTGGTGAGATGAGAGAGTTGTGGTCCGTTTTATAAAGAGTGTGCGAAACGTCACCCAAAATTAAAACCTCCGTAACTCCCTCATTTTAAATCCAAAAGTACTGAATTTTCTACCAATCGTAGGTATACAAATTCTCTTTCTAGAAAAAGAAATCACGTTTCAAAATTTGGTGGGATCGGTGAGTTGTGGTCCGTTTTATAAAGAGTGTGCGTAACGTCACCCAAAATTAAAACCTCCGTAACTCTCTCATTTTAAATCCAAAAGTGGTGAAATTTCTACCAATAGGAGGTCATCAAATTCTCTTTCAGAGGAAAGAAAACTCATTTAAAAATTCGATGGGATGAGAGTGTTCTGGTCCATTTTATAAAGAGTGAGCGAAATGTCAGCCAAAATTTAAACCTCCATAACTCGCTCATTTTAAGTCCAAAAGTACTGAAATTTCTACGAATCGTAGGTATTCAAATTCTCTTTCAGGAGAAGGAAATCTCGTTTCAAAATTCGGTGAGTTGAGAGAGTTCTGGTCCATTTTATAAAGAGTTTGTGAAACGTCACCCAAATTTAAAACCTCCGAAACTCTCTCATTTTAAGTTCGGAAGTGGTAAAATTCTACCAATTGGGGGTCTTCAAATTCTCTTTTAGAGGAAGAAATCTCGTTTCAAAATTCGATGGGATGAGAGAGTTCTGGTCCATTTTATAAAGGGTGAACATAACGTCTCCCAAAATTAAAACCACGTAACTCTCTCATTTTAAATCCGAAAGTGGTGAAATTCCTACCAATCGGAGGTCTTCAAACTATCTTTAAGGGGAAAGAAATCTCATTTCAAAATTTGGTGGGATGAGAGGTCCGTTTTACAAACAGTGTGCGAAATGTCACTACAAATTAAAACCTCCGTAACTCTCTCATTTTAAGTCAAAAGCTGGTGAAATTTCTTCCAACCGTAGGTCGTGAAACTCTCTTTTAAGGGAAAGAAATCTTGTTTCAAAATACGGTGGGACGAGTGAGTTCAGGTTCGTTTCATAAAGAGTGTGCTTAACGTCACCCAAAATTAAAACCTCTGTAACTCTCTCATTTTAAGTCCAAAAGTGGTGAAATTTCTACCAATCAGAGGTATTCAAATTCTATTTCGTGGGAAAGAAATCCCATTTCAAAATTTGGTGGGATGAGAGAGTTCTGGTCCGTTTCATAAAGAGTGTGTGAAACGTCACCCAAAATTAAAACCTTCGTAACTCTCACATTTTTAATCCAAAAGTGGTGAAATTTCTTCCAATTGGAGGTCTTCAAATTCTCTTTAAGGGAAAAGAAATTTCGTTTCAAAATTGGTGGGATGAGAGAGTTGTCGTCCGTTTTATAAAGAGTGTGCGAAACGTCACCCAAAATTAAAACATCCGTAACTCCCTCATTTTAAATCTAAAAGTGGTGAAATTTCTACCAATCGGAGCTCTTAAAATTTTCTTTAAGGGGAAAGAAATCTCGTTTCAAAATTTGGCGGGATGAGAGAGTTCTTGTCTGTTTTATAAAGAGTGAGCCAAATGTTTCCCAAAATTAATACCTCCGTAACGCTCTCATTTTAAATCCAAAAGTGGTGAAATTTCTACCAATCGAAGGTCTTCAAATACTTTTAAGGGGAAAGAAATCTCGTTTCAAAATTCGGTGGGATGAGAGAGTTTTGGTCCGTTTTATAAAGAGTGTTCGTAACGTCACCCTAAGTTGAAACCTCTGTAACTCTCTTATTTTAAATCCAAAAGTGGTGAAATTTCTACCAATCGAAGGTCTTCAAATTCTCTTTAAGGGGAAAGAAGTCTCGTTCCAAAATTCGGTGGGATGAGAGAGTTCTGGTCATTTTTATAAAGGGTGTTCGTAGCATCACCCAAAATTAAAACCTCCGTAACTCTCTAATTTTAAATCCAAAAGTGGTGAAATTTCTACCAATCGGAGGTCTTCAAATTCTCTTTAAGGGGAAAGAAATCTCGATTCAAAATTTGGTGGGATGAGAGAGTTCTGGTCTGTTTTATAAAGAGTGCGAAACGTCACTCAAAATTAAAACCTCCATAACTCACTCATTTTATGTCCAAAAGTAGTGAAATTTTTACCAATCGTTGGTCTTCAAATTATCTTTCAGGGGAAAGAAATCTCGTTTCAAAATTCGGTGGGATGAGAGTGTTTTGGTCCGTTTTATAAAGAGTGTTCGTAACGTGACCCAAAATTAAAACCTCCGTGACTCTCTTATTTTAAATCCAAAAGTGGTGAGATTTCTACCAATTGGGGGTCTTCAAATTCTCTTTTATGGGATGGAAATCGCGTTTCAAAATTTAGTGGGATGAGTGAGTTCTTGTCCGTTTAATAAAGAGTGTGCGAAATGTCACCCAAAAATAAAACCTCTGTAACTCTCATTTTTTCTCCAAAAGTGGGGAAACTTCTACCAATCGGTGGTATTCAAATTCTATTTCATGGGAAAGAAATCTCATTTCAAAATTCGGTGGGATGAGTGAGTTCTGGTCTGTTTAGTAAAGAGTGTGTGAAACGTCACCCAAAATTAAAACCTCTGTAACTCTCTCATTTTTAGTCCAAAAGTGGTGAAACTTCTACCAATCGGTGGTATTCAAATTCTATTTCATGGGAAAGAAATCTCGTTTCAAAATTCAGTGGGATGAGAGTTCTGGTCCGTTTCATAAAGAGTGCGAAACGTCACCCAAAATTAAAATATTCTAACTCTTTCATTTTAAGTGCAAAAGAGTTGAAATTTCAACCACTTGGAGGTCATCCAATTCTCTTTTAGGGGAAAGAAATCTCGTTTCAAAATTCGCTGGGATGAGAGTGTTCTGGTTCATTTTATAAAGAGTGAGCGAAACGTCACCTAATTAAAACCTCCATAACTCTCTCATTTTAAGTCCAAAAGTAGTGAAATTTCTACCAATCATTGGTCTTCAAATTATCTTTCAGGGGGAAGAAATCTCGTTTTAAAATTCGGTGAGATGAGAGAGTTTTGGTTCATTTTATAAAGAGTGTGTGTAACGTCATCCAAAATTAAAACCGATGTTACTCTCTCATTTTAAATCCAAAAGTGGTGAAATTTCTACCAATCGGAGGTATTCAAATTATCTTTAAGGGGAAAGAAATCTCGTTTCAACTAAGGCTATATAGTTCTCTTAAATTGAAGCTTTCTTCAAGGAAGATTAGATCATTTTTAGTTCAGATTTGTTTTTTTTCCCTTTCTTCTTCTCAATTTCTATTTGTCAAGTCACGAGAAGAAGATTGTTATTCTCAGAGTGAAAATATAATAGAAGAGCAAGGATCAGAGTTTGAAAAAAAGCAGGGCAAAGAGTGTCATTTGGATCCAAAGGGGAAGGTAAAAAGAAAAAAAATAAAGAAGGCCGAAAATAGGTAAATGTTTTTTTCAATTTCAAAATTTTCATTTCTTTTATATCCTGTAGTTATTTTCATGAAAAATTAGGTTGTAGCACTGATTTATGGCACTGGCTGAAAGGGTGAAAACATTCAAAACAACAAAAACACTTGAAAGACATGAAAATCCAACAACATCAGAAAAGTTATGAGTCATTAGGAGAGTAATAGGAAAGTTGTTTCGAACTACATTGGCTTGATCCTCTCCCACGAGGTACGTAGGCAGCTGGGATCCTTATCCCGGGTCCAATCAAACCTTCAAAAACAAATCATTTAAATCCTTTCAAAAATATAAAAATTCCTCAAACAAATCTTTTACACGATTTTTGAAAAGATCTTCCCCTAGAGTTAGGATTCACTCCTACTTGTGTTGAGTGTTCTAAAGTTAGAAGTCTGTCCTGGGTAAGAGTTGTCCGGTTAGTTTGCGATCCACATTGCCGACTGATGACTAGATCAGGATGCGGTAGATAACCCATTTTTTTCCTTAGGACACAACCCAGTGAACATAGGATATATGAACCACCTGCATTAGTTTAAGGCCAAAAACTTACATTTAGTTAGGGCATATAGGGTATCTTAAAATTCACAACCCACTTGAACTTAAGTAATCGTATAAGAAGCTTTAAAAACTAGTCGAGTCTAGTTGATCGAGTCTAAGATAGCAGTCCTAGAGGTGTTAGGCATCGCAGTTTAGAATAGGCACAAGAACTACGTGGCCTTGATTCTCGTACAGGCGGGGATACATAGGCGGCTTCGGATGAACATCAGACCATCCAAAGATTTGGGCCCGAAAAACAATTAGAGTCTTAGGGTTTGTTGTCTTAGAATCCTAGGGGTTTGTGGTCTGGTAATTGTTTATATGTTTGATTGTTTTTCTCTCTTTAGATACATCTCTTATGTGATTTTGATTGTGTGGCTTGTCGTTTGTTATGATGTCATCTATATGGATATGCTAGTATGCTTTTCTCTGACATGTTGAGTGATTACTTTCTTTACGTGATTCACATGCTTACCTGTAGTATTTGCATGCTTATCTTATCTGGTGACTGCTTATTCACATGCTTAGTTGTAGCTCTTACATGCTTAGATGTAGCTCTTTGCTATTATTGATTATTACTTTTACTATCATCTACTGACATTTGTTCACTGTGCAGGTTTGTATCTTTAGCTGTAGATGTGCATGTGTATGTTTACTGTTTACTTAGATGTGTTGAGTTAGGACTAGATGAGATGTGTACAGACTGGTAACAGGGTTATCTGTTATCAGATCAATATTAGTTTTCTACGCCTCTTTATGAGACGACAGATTCTAGTACTCATTCTAATGACAGATGATAGTGGTACCAACTCTCTTTAGGCATGGATGTTAGACATGATGTATGGAGATAGGTAGTAGGGTTATCTTATATTGGATAAACATTAGTCTTCTACGCCTCTCTAAGAGACGCTAGATTCTAGTGTTCATTTCAATGACAAATTACACTGATATCAACTCTTCTTAGGACTTGGATGTTTATTTTTCTTTTGCTCATCCCCGGGACATGCATGCTTAGGTAGACGTCTTCTCAGGGATATTTGTTCCCATTTCATATGATTTTCGCCTAAAACTCTTCTAAATTAATAAATAAATGGCATAAGTGCTTGCACTCGGGCGGATGGGGGTGCTCTTCGGACCTTCCTCATTCGTCACCAAGCACGAACCCTATATATATATATCTCTGGATTTATCCATTGCACAGAGTACTTATTTTTTTGGTTATGTGGCCTATCCATAGATGACGACTCTTTCTTATTTTAGGTACGTCTTGGTTCTGGGCTAGTCCCCGAATCAAGAAGTAACTCACATACATCGCCACTCATGCTGTGAGAGGCACTCTTTCGAGAGTTCCTTGGTAGAGCTCTTCTTCACATGTGGAGATCTTAGAGGCCGCTGGGGGCTCATCCCTCTCCAATCTCGTGATCGGGGTCCACATAACCACATGTTAATATTTTCGCTAACCCATCTTGTCTTTTAGTGTTTAAAGTACTATCAAATGTCATTGCATTTACGAAGAAACTCTTACGAGCCCGTTAGAACCGAAAAGACAATTGGAATTAGTGTAATTATCATAGTACAAGTAGCACCAATTTCATTCTCTCTTTAAACTAAGAAGGGGGGGTGTATTATCAAAAAGGGGTATCAATATCAACTGTGGACCAGTTAATGAAGAAAAGATAAACTAGTTAGTGTTATCATCAAAATATGGATGTACTGATATCATTTTTTGTATCATTACCTGTGGACCCCGGTCCGAGAGAGGCGGGGGGACGGGCCACCCCCAGAAAATCTCTAGATCATCCACGTGAAGGAGAGCTCCACCAAGGAACTCTCGAAAGAGTGCCCCTCACAGCATGAGTGGCGATGTAAAGTGGGATACCTCTCGATTCGGGGACTAGCCCGGATTCGAGGCGTACCTTAAACAAAGAAAGAGTCGCCATCCAAGGAAGTAGGCCCTGGATCCCATGCTGTGCTCTGTCGCAACAGATAACCAGAGATACAAAAGGTCCGCACCTGATGACGAATGGGGAAGGAGTTAGGCGCCCCCAATTCGCCCAAGTGCAAGCACCTGGTCTCTTATGCCATTTATTATTAACTTTGAAGAGTTTTGGGCGAAAATCATGCGAAATGGGAACGAATATCCCCGAGATAACGTCTAGCTAATCATGCATGTCTCGGAGATGAATAAGAAGCACACACAAAAGAAATGAAAGACATGGGACCTAAGAATAGCTAGGTTATGAGTGTCATGCCTAATTGGTGTTTAAGTTCTGATGGGCAAACACATGCATGCTAAAGCTAAAGGTATAGGGTCTGTACATGAAAGTAAGAAAACACATAACACAACACGACTCCACACACGACTCGATGCGACAAACCCTAGACTCTAATGCGATACTTAACTCGGACCAAAATGGCCATCCATTCTGGCTGCACTACGTATCCCGGCCTCGGGAAGAATCAGAGTCAACGTAGTTCGGCGACCTATGCTAAACTACAATGCCTAACCCTCTAGGACCGCTGTCCTAGACTCGTTCAACTAGACCTGACTAGTTTTTAAAGCTTCTTGTGCCATTACTTAAGTTCAAGTGAATGGTAATTTTTAGGACTCCTTATATACCCTAACTAATGCAAGTGGACCCTATACCCTATGTGTGACTAGGCTGTGCATCTTAAGGAAAACCATGGGCTATCTAAGCGCATTCTAGTCTAGCCATCGGCTCGACTAAATGTCTAACCGACCACGACTCGAGGCCTCCTAACTCTGAGGACACTCACACGACAAGACTCAGCATATCAACACAAACAGGATAGACTCCTAACTCTAAGACACCCCAAACGCCTAGGACAAACTCCTAACTCTATGGGAAGATCTTTTAAAAATTGTTGGTAAGGTTATTTTGAAGAATTTTTGTAGTTTTGGAAGGTTTGAAAGGTTTGAAGCTTATAGAAGTTTTTGAAGTTATGACTGAACTCAGGATGACAGCTGCAAGCCTGAGCTGCCTACGTACCCCTCAGCTAGGGATCAAGCCATCCGTAGTTCGGACTGGATTTTCCTAACTACACTCTTAATGACTCAAAAGTTTTGAGATTTTTGATGTTTTGAAGCATTTTTGTTATTTTTGACACAAGAGGACAGAATCTTATCATCATAAGGGTAGGACAGACTCCTGATATCCCGCAAAGGTTGGACAGCATCCTATGCTTTGCGGGGGAATTGGACAGAATCACGACTCTGCAAGGGTTGGACAGCATCCTATACCTTGCAAGAGCGGATAAAAATCACATGACTTGATGAGAGGATGGACAGAATCCTAACCCCTATAATGATAGGACAGACTCCTAAAAGATTGACTCTCAAAGATGGAAGGACGGAATCCTAAACTCTATGAAGGTTAGACAGAATCCTATATTCTATAGAGGTAGGTCAGACTGATGAATTTTAAAAGGGTAGGACAGACTCCTAAACTTTAAAATGGTAGGACAGACTCCTAAACTCTAGGGTGGTAAGACAGACTCCTAAACTCTCTATGACAGACTCTAAAGAGGAAGAAATCCCTTAACCTGCGAAAACTCTAAGGCAGGAAGGGAAGGGGTTGCTCAAGAAGCATTCCGTCATAGCCTCGACCCGACGAGGCGTTCCCAAAATCGACAAGATGTCGAGATGCAAAGAGTATCCCAAGGAAGTACCCCAAGTCTGCATCGTTCGAATATTCGCATTGAGGAACACAAATCAAGATGAAAAGCTACAACAAGGGACTACATCCAAAATCCCTATATGCCCTACGCTTCGATACTGGAAACTTGCAGTAGAATGAATAGCCAGCAATGGAATAACTAATGGATTGTCTGAGGGAAGATAACTCAGATCTAATGAGTGCAGAGTTTAAGCAAAGTCATACGCTACATGCTGTAAATCAATATAGAATTTCCATCAAATAAGAGAAGTGCACATTCAATCAAAACACTTGACATACACATAGGGCCTTCACGCACGTCTCAACAACACTTGGCATGCATACATTATAATACCCTTCGCTAAAGTGAAATCCTCCTGAATTCCGCTAACCCAAATGAGCCCAAACAGTGAATTTTCGAATTGGCAAATCCAAACAGGGCACCTTCCGATTCCAACCACAATACAAGTAAAAGCCTTGTTATAAGGAAATGGAGGCCAACAAATCATCCCTTGCAATAATACCTTGAATTAATAGCTCGTGTATTTTGCTTCCAAAGTCCACAGGCAATACAATTGGTCATAAGATGCATAGTATATCTTCTAAGACTATTGAACTCAAGCAGTATAAGAAATCAAGAATGTAAGGAGGGCATTAGCATTTTGCTGCCTGTCTATGAAATAGGCCAATGACATCAATATTATTAGCATTTCCCTTAAAGAATATCACAGTCTCTATAAATGTCTAGATAGGAAATCATTTGGAATAGAGGAAACAGGCTGAGTTTGCCATTTAAACAGAAATCAAAGCATTTTACCAAGAAAATTAAAAGACAAGGAAAAGGTTACCGGGTTGACACGGCCTCGGATCGCCTTTGCCGGAGCTCTTTGACAGAGAACCAATTCCCACAATGTCAAAGGCAATATTTGTGAAGCGAAAATCAGGTTGGCGGCCGACGAAGATGAGCCGCCGACCCCTATCTCTCTTCCTCCTCTGCTCAAATTTGGCTCAAGTACAATAGAAGCTATGTGGATCGAAGCCACACGGAAATTTTTTGGAATATGATGACCAAATCCTTGCTCCTCTCTTCTTATTCAGGAACAGGGAAATCGATCTTTGATTGAGATAGAGATGGGAATTGAGGTGGAGTGGCTGGACGGTGGTGGATGGCCGGGTGGGGGTTTTAAAAGAAAAAAAAGAAAAAAAGAAATGGGTTAGAGATGGCAGAGGAGTGAAGAGGGAAGTAGAGATGGGAAATGGTGGTCGAGCTCGCTTCCTCTCCCTCTCTGCTCTGTAAATTGTAGCCTCTTCTCCCTTTGCTCCTTATTCCCTTCTCTGCTTGCAGCTAGGGTTTTCAAACAAAAACCGAAGGGAAAATGGTGGTGGTGGAGATGGACAGAGGAGATGGTGGTGTGGCCGGAGGTGGAAGAAGGTTGAGATGGGAATGAGGTGGGTTTGGATGTGGGTTTGGATGGGAGATGGGTTTGAGATAATGGGTTTTGGGGAGATGAAGTGGGTTTGGATGTGGAGGGATGGAGATGAAGGTGGAGGATGGTAGATGGAGGTGGGATAGGCTTGCCGGAGAAGATGGAGAGGTGTGGATGGGGGTTTCAAAATTGCAGATGATGGGAATCAATGGTGGAAATGAAGAAATGGTGGAGATAATAGCTTGGGAGGCCGGAGATGGTGGTATGTGCGGCAGCTTGGGAGGCCGGAGCTCCGGCAAGACACCGGAGAAGACAAGGTCGGGCCGAGCTCTCCTCTCTCTGTTCTCTCTCTCTCTCTCTCTCTCTCTCTCTCTCTCTCTCTCTCTCTCTCTGTCCCTCTCTCTGATAAATGAAGAAACGAAAATGGGTTTAATGGAAGTGATGAAGGGTTAGAAAAGGGTAAGATGGTGGAGATCGAGGCTGGGAGAGATGATGGTGGCCGGAGATGGTGGTTTTTTGCCGGATTCCGGTGGTTTGGCCGGAGAAAATGGTGGAAGGATATGGATGAAATGGAAGGGTGGAGATGAAGAAACGAGGCCGAGATGGAGGGAATGGGTGCCGGATTCCGGCACAACTTGCCGGAGAATAAAGGTTTTCTCCTCTCTCTCAGCTCCTCTCTTGCTACGAAAAAATGAAAACCCTCCCCCTAATTCCCTTTGTCTTTTGTTCTTTTATAACCAGGGTTAGGGACCTAGTTCTAATCCTAACCCTCCATCTCCTTTGATGGCCTAGATCACTTCTCCTTGTGCTAAAGTCTAGAACCCTAAACATGTGCTTTCCATCATGGCCCTACACTTGTCCTTCTTTTGATCTTAGGGTCCTTGCTCATTGCTTATAGAGGAAGTAATGAGAACATCCAAGAATACGCTTAAAGATGGGTTGATTTCCTTCTTGCCCAACACCTCTATTTTGATTTTTTATTAAAGAAGAATGATATACCCAACCCCCCTTTTTGCTCTAGACTGCCCCATCTAGTGTATTTTAACTACTCTTCTCTTTACAGGGGGTGGCTCGGGTAGGAAAGGGGTAATAATAATAAAAAGAAATGATAAAGTTGACCTCCCATGCACTTGCCTTGGACAGCCACTTTCTAGTGTATTTCACTCTCTTTTTACTCTATTCAGGGGGTGGCTCGGGTAGGGACATCGATCAAAGGGCTTGGCAACAACAGTATTTTTCAGGTTTTTCGGGTTTATTTCGCACTTCGAGACCTTATTCAACCTCGGGATTTTATTTGATTTTTTGGGATTTTTAGGGTCTGGTCAAAATGGGGTGTCTACAAGTAGCACCAATTTAGGGTCTGAAATTAGTGTAATTATCAAAGTACAAGTAGCACCAATTTCATTCTTTCTTTAAACTAAGAAGGGGGGTGTATTATCGAAAAGGGGTATCAATATCAACTGTGGACCAGTTAATGAAGAAAAGATAAACTAGTTAGTGTTATCATCAAAATATGGATGTACTGATATCATTTTTTGTATCATTACCCAGTACAAAAAGGAGGGTGAATAAATTACATAGGGGTTGTCCCGAGGAGAAAAGGGGGTCGAATGTATCATTTTTAAGGTTGTTTCACCTGGACCACCCCTTCTAGAGTGAAAGGCGTAGTCATAATACACAAAATGGGCTGTCCAAAGAGAGGGGAGTGGTTTAGCAAAGCATGGTTGTGCCAAGACCAATGTGTGTGTAAAATAACCAAAGAGAAGATGCTACATGGCGAGGGTGTATTTAGCAAAGCAAAGGGGCGTCGAAATCAACGCACCCCTTAGCTATCTATACTCTCTCGATCAGGGCTTCAAGGGGGATCTGGATTACTCATTAAAAATATAAAAAAACTGAGAGGGGCGAGAGCATAGAAAGGAGGAGGGAAAGAGCTTGAGCTCTTCACCCCCATGGTCACCATCTTCTTCTCCATCTCCTCCATTGATTCCACTTCAGCCCCAATTCAAACCCCCTTCTTCAATGATCCCTAAACCCTATATCTAATCCAAACCCCATTGATTCCGGCAATCTTGTCGAAATCCGGTCATCTTCTCCGGCAATCTTTTCCGATCTCCTACCAATTCTTCACCTCTACCTCGCCCTTGCAACTAACCATCATCATTACCATTTTTCCTTTAAACCTTGAACCATTTTTCCTCCCAAACCCTAACCCTTTCTATCATCTTCTCCGGCAGATTTTGCCGGATTCCGACCAAGGTCCGAAAGGAGTTCTTCTCATCTCCTCGGTTACTTTGTTCTCCATAACTTCCTTTCTTCCTTCGTTCTCCTTTAAGCCTTGATTTTTTTTAAGATCCAAACCTCAAAACTTCTTCTTTCATTTCTAACTTGTAGATCCAAACTGTTTCTCTTCACAAACTCTAGCTCTGATACCTTTCCCCTC
Organism: Tasmannia lanceolata; assembly: GCF_043159265.1. NCBI lineage: Eukaryota > Viridiplantae > Streptophyta > Magnoliopsida > Canellales > Winteraceae > Tasmannia > Tasmannia lanceolata. The sequence continues at coordinate 3,495,572 of NW_027518713.1, read as the reverse complement.
AAAACTCCTAAAAACCCTAAATCCAAGCTATGAAACCCTTATTTCTACCCCATTTTCTGTAACACCGAAGAGAGGAGGGTCTTGCTGATTTTGATTAGAGGAATTAGGGTTTCTGATGTAAAAGGGGATGTAAGCGCAAAGAAAATCAAAAATAAATCGCAGAGAGTAGAGTGAGTTGATAAAAAGAGAGATCAAGAGAGAGAGAGAGAGCTACAAGGAGAAAGTTCGGAACTTGCAGCCACCATCTTCAAACTTCGGCAATTCCAAAATTTCAGCTAGATCTTTGTTCTCTCTGTCTCATCAGCGGAAGAGCATCTAGAGGTCTTGCCGACGCAAGAAAATCCGAAAGATATTTTGCCATTGCTGTTGGTCGTTCATTACACAGGTAGCATTTCTTTTTCTTTTTTACTTATCTTGATTCAACACTAGTATCTTTATTTTGTCTAGTCTTTCTCTTGATTGAATGACTGTTTGGTGTGTGGATTTGGTTATTGACTTGATTTATCTTAGATTCCTGTTGATTTTGCTTGGGGTAATGATCTAATCTCATGTACTGATTTAAGTCTTAGTGTCCTCTGCTTACAAACTCAATTCAGTTGTAAGTGTTTTTATGACTCATTGATGAAGGAAATTCAGGGGGTTAGCAATTGACTTGTTATATTTTCATAGCTCAATTGGTTTAATATAAGTAATACTTTCCCAAAAGCCCTAGTTATCATTGGTATGTCGAGTTAGAGCATTGATAATATTCGATTATTTCTACTTGATTTGTTGGTTGTATGGCAACTTACCAAGGCCCATTTTCTTTTCGTCCTCAAATGCAATTTGCCATTTGTTTGCATATATTGAAAGTCAATTCTATCCATGGGTGAGTTGTTAAAGGTTAGACAACAAGTTGTTTTTATCATTCACTATTGAAGGCACTCTTCTTTATTTTCCTTCCTTTTTCCGAAAATAATATGAATACAACTATGTTTAGCATGTTTACAAGCCCGGATGGTTTTCTTTATCTCGTTTTTCATATTTTGGGGCTCGTAGGTCTGTAATCTTTTCTATGTTTTGGTTAGAAACATCAACATGTGGATTTCTTTTGTTTGAAGAGTTACAATAATTTTTTCGTAGGTATATGTTTGACAGGTAAGTTAAGAGGTGTATGGGTTTATGCTTGAAATCATTTTGGGTGTTGTCTGTGATTCCTTATATTTGGAAATGGGAGCCGTGCTAAGTTCTACATGTTCATTACTAAGTAGAAGCCATATTTCTTTTTGGGGCTTTGGTATATATATTGGAAAACGTTTTGACCAAGGTTTCTATTCTGATTTCAATCATTTGTTACCCTCATATTTCCCAGATTTAAATTCCCTGATAATTGTGTAATTTGTGTTTGATGCATCTTAAAAAGTCTAAGCCATGTATCACCTGTGAATTTGTCTGCCACTTTGGTGTAGGTGTCAACAACTATTGCAAGTATGGTAAATGTCCTAAATGTTATTACCCAGCTATAATTTCAGTGCCTGCACCTGTTGTTAGTTGTTGGATACCCTGCATGTTTGATCAAGCTCACTTTTCCTTTTAGTGTCTGGGGCATATTATTTTTGGTCATGGAGAATTGTAATAATAGATGTTTTGGGGTTAGAACGGAAGCTTTCTTCTGATTGTTTTTTTATATATTGGATTCCAAATTCCAGGATACCTCTTGATGAATTTAATAAACCATCAGTAGTGGTCTTTTTAGGTTGGAAATTATTGAAAGGAAGCCTTGGATGAGCTAGAAAGAGAGAGTTTCATTCTTTTCTTGGGTTCATTGCATGTATTTGAATGACACAGTGGAAACTTTAGGTCTATCATTTCGTTCAAATTTTATGGTCCTTGGAATTCACTTGAATGATGAAAGCAGATAGTTTGATTTAGTTCTTATCAGGACTTGTATATCTTGGTGTGAGCTGGTGATGGAATTCTGATAGGGTATCATTCTTTGTATCAATTTTGGTGTGAACTCTATGCTTTTTAATAGGGGCATTTAGGTAATGCAAGTGATATGTTCGGTTTTGGTGCTGTTTTTACGTAGTTGCTTGAAATGAGAGCAAAAAGAAGCCAAGAGAGCAATGCATAGATTTTCATTTGTTCATCGTGGGTTTTGAATTTTTGTTATAGGAAGACTAGAGAGGTCTATGTTAATCTTCAGGTTAGGGATACTTGTAGATTTTTATGGTTGTTTAAGAGAGGGGGTAGCGGACAATGAAAGAGTCATCTAGAGCCCCCATTAAGAGACGTGTTTTGTCTCATTAGGTATTTCTCCTTTGGAGACAAGCATTGTTATTAGCAAAGCACTTTTAGGAGACCATTTTGGTCTCATTAAAGAGTCATCTAGCCTTATCTATAGAACACCCCTATTATTAGAAGACTAACCTAGTCTTTATAGTTACCCTAAACCCTATTTATCATTGCAAGGGCAATAATAGGGATACTTGGAGCCCACCTCTGTGTCTAGGAGACTTTCTTTAGTCTAGTTAGCACTCCTTTTAGAGCTTGTATACTAGGAGTCGGTCCTTCAGTTTAGGAGTCAGTCCTCTAGGTAGGAGTCAGTCCTTCAGTTTAGGAGTTTGTTCTGCTGTCATAAAGATTAGGATTCTGTCCTACTTTCATAGAGTCATAGAATTCTATCATACCATCTTAGAGTAATAGGATTCTGTCCTACCTCCATAGTGATATAGGATGATGTTCTATCTTCACAGAGCCATAGGATTATGTCCTATCGTCAAAGGGTTATTGGAATTTGTCCTACCTTCACAAGGTCATTAGTTTAGGAATTTGTCCTACCTTCTTTAATAGAGACTAGCTCAGTCTTGTTAGAGCATTGCTTATCTTAAGATCATATCATTCACCTTAGGACATTAGTGTACCTGTTAGGGATACCCTTAGGCCATAGGGATTCTATCATTTAGTATTGACACTCCACCAGGCTGTGGATCACGGAGTGTTGTTTTATATATTTTCTTTAGCTGAAAGGGTGAAAGCATTCTGAAAATTGCAAAAACATTTGAAATATGAAAATTAAAAACCACTGGAAATATTTTAAAAATTCAAAAACATCAAAAACAATCCAAAAATATAAAAAAGTTAAAAAAACACTAAAAATGTATTTTGGAAAGTCTGTTTCCGAACTACGTTGGCTTGATCCGTTTCCACGAAGTACGTAGGCAGCTTGGGATTTTTATCCCAAGTCCAGTCAAACCTTCAAAAAGAAATCAACCTTCAAAATAAAAAACTCTTTCAAACAAAGATTTTTCAATAAACCTTTTTAAAAAAGATCTTCCTTTATACTAGGAGTCTGTCCTAAATGTATAGGAGTTTGTCCTAGATGTATAGAAGTCTGTCCTAGATAGAGTTAGGAGTCTGTCCTAGAGTTAGGAGCCTCTTTGCGGTCAGTTTGACATGGCGTCAACTGATGGCTAGATTAGGATTCACTTAGTTAGTCAATCTTCTCCCTAGGATACAGCCTAGTTGCACATAGGATATAGGGACCACCTGCATTAGTTTAGGAATAAACTTGCATTTAGTTAGGGTATATAGGGTATCCTAAAATCTACAATCCACTTCAACTTAAATAAACATTTTCAACAAAATTTAATTACAACTCAAGTCAAATAGGTCGAGTCTAGTTTAGTGATCTAGGCACAAATAGGCATTGTAGCTAAGAATATGCCACCGAACTACGTTGATCTTTATTCCAAAAATAGGCTTGGATACATAGGCAGCTTGGAGGACGGCCATCTAGGTCCAGATCACCCTATGCACATTTTTATAGGATTCTTAGAGTTTTAGGGTCTGTTGTCCACTGTTTATCATTATTTCTTATATAGGTACATGACTATTTATTTCTTATATGCTTATATGATTAGTTGTAGCATGTCTCTCTTCTTATTGCTTTGCTTATTTGTTTACTCACATGCTTAGTTGTAGCGTTTACTTGCTCATCTTTTGATTATCTGTTTAGCCATAACATTTGCTTACTTATCATATACTTATTTAACTGTAGTTTCACATGCTTAGCTATAGCATTTACTTGCTTATCATATTTGGTTTACCTGTTTCATGCTTAGATGTAGCTCTTTACTGTTTATTTGCTTATCTTATCTCCTGATATTTGCTCATTATATCTGTCATTATTTGTTTAGCCGTAGCTATGCATGCGTACGTTTATTGTTTTCCTAGATGTGATGAGTTAGGACTTGGTTGTTTTTTTTCTCTTATCTATCTCTGGGTCATGCATGCTTAAGTAAACATTTTCTCAGTGATGTTTGTTCCCGTTTTACATGATTTTCGCTCAAAATTCTTTGAAGTTAACAAAAATGGCATAAGAGACCGAGTGCGCTCGGGCGAGTGGGGTGCCTAACACCTTCCCCAACTCGTAACCAGGCACGAACCTTTGTTATCTTTGGTTATCCGTTGCGACAGAGTATATTTTTTGGGTTCCAGGGCCTACTTCCCTGGATGGCTACTATTCTTCGTTTTCAGGTACGTCTTGGTTTAGGGCTTTGTCCTTGAATCAAGAGGTATCTCATATATCGCCATACTCATGCTGTGAGGGCGCTATTTTCAAGAGAGCCTTAGCAGAGCTCTCCATCGTGTGGAGATCGAGATGCCCCCTCAGGCAACTTCGAGATCGCGGGTCCATAACTGTCTATTTGAGCGTCACTCCATTTGCCTTGCCTACATCATCTTTCGATTCATGCATGAGGCAGCTTGTCAATCGCGTTCCTATGTACCCTATGGCATGCTTGTCACTCGATTCTTCCGCCACTATGGTGTCTCTCTGACCGGGGAAGCGACGATCACACCCAAAGGCCCATTCAATGATCGTTCCTTTATAAGGATGGGACTTAATCGGGAAGAGGACTCAGATGATGATGAGTCGTCTGACGCAGAGAGAGATGAGCAGCAGGATGACCAGGCACCAGAGGGCATGGAGACTACACAGGACCTTACTCAGGCGTGTACCCTCCAGGATTTATTGGGCATGCAGAAGGCTCTCGAGGATTTCTTCATTGCACAATTTGATCAGCTTTGTACTCACATGGACACTCAATCCATCTCTTTGCGAGTACTTTGCAGCAGGTAGGGGGAGTCAGTATCCTTGCAGTTCCTTTCACCAGCCTCCTCTAGAGCACTATACTTATATGGACTCTATTATCTAGTTCTTAGCTTTGCTATCTCATTTTGGGCTTGTTTATGGTTTGATGTGTGTATGACATTGTCTGTGGTTTTATATGTTCTATCTAGTTTGTATGTGATCAGACATTATAATCTATGTATTTGTTTTGTGAGCATGTGGCTCATTTGTTGATTGTAGGAGTGAATGGCCAAGCACTTCATTTTGTAATGATCTCTTATATGGCCTTTCTTTATGGAATATATTGTGATTTGCTTGTCTTTGAGATTTTATGACATGATATTATCTTTCATGGATGGAATATATTGTGGTTTGCATATGCCTTAGTTTATTTTCATCATGTGTACTCTCCCCTTTTTTGTGATGCCAAAAGGGGGAGAATATTTGAGATCCTAAATTATGATTACATGCATAAATTAAGTGGAAGCAAAGCTTAAATTCTTTCAATTATGTATCATTGTACTTAATGCTCAAATTGTCAATTAAATCATATTCTTAGGAGGGGCATTATTTGTTTTAATCAACCCATAAGGGGAGCTCCTACCCTAAGGCAAATTGTCTTTGCCATCATAAAAAACGGGGAGATTGTTAGACCAAGGGTTCAACAAGTACTCATAATCTTATGTTTTGATGATTAACAAACTCAATTTGTCGAATAAAGATTATTTGGACTAATGCTCTTTGATGGTTAAGTGAATGTTAGTCAAGTCCAAGTAATCTCAAGGTTGCACCTCAAAGGATAAATAATTCAAGAACAAAACAATTCAAAGGCATGAAGAAAGCAAGAACTAAGCAAGATCGAGACATGATCAAGAACCCCCAAAGGCAAGAACAAAATGCAAGCTCAAAAGATGGTGATCACTCCAAAGATCAAAGCCATACACATGCTAATCAAGGGAGTTGATTGAAGCCAAGACAAAGCATCATTGAAGTGCCATCAAGTTGAAGAACAACTTATACTTAGATTGTATTTGGTTCATCATTTGTATTTCATTTTAAAGGCATAAAAAGATAACTAAAATCAACATAAAATGAACCTAATTGGACAAGTGAATGACCATGGTGGTGTCCACTCATATTTGGACGCATATGGCATTCCATTGAAGGCATCAGAAGTGAATTCCGAAGGCCAAAGATGCAATCAAATAAAAATTTTGCAGTCTAGAAGCCTTCACGGAATTCCATGGGACTCCACGGAATTCCGTGCTCAGAATTCTGTGGGGATCCACAGAATTTCGTGATAGGTTCTAATCAAAAAATAAAAAGACTCAACGGTCACTACGGAATTTCGAGCGATGCTTCTGTAATGACCGTTAGAGACCCTATAATGGCCATATTTCACTTTATGCTATAAATATGGGTCGGTCTCTAGGCTTTCAAATGACTTCTTCAAGGACTCATTTAACACACCTTGAGTACATACAAAGCTGAGAATCACATTAAGACTCACAATCATACTCTCATCCTCTCTCTTGTGCCTTTAATCTTGGAATACCTTTGAGAGACTTTATGATCTACTTGTTCTTTTCTTTCTAGAGTGAGAGTGAGTGCTTTATACATGTAATCAGCCTACAAAGAGGCAAAGTAAGCTACATTCTTCTCTTCATCATTATATTTGGTGAATGGGGCACCGTATTTAAGTCCCTTGGAGCATTTGTGCTCATATTGTATTTGGCGAAAGGGGCGCTGTTTTTAAGTCCCTTGGAGAGATGGTGCTCGCTGAAATCGACTGGTGTGGCGAAGATTACTAGTGGATTCCTTAAAAGATCAACTCGGGAAGAGTGGAGTAGGTCTTGGGTTTAAGATCGAACCACTTAAAAATCTTGTGTCCAAGCTTCCTCTTTCTATTGTGGTAATTCATCTTTTTAATCAATCTAAAACAAGTAGAAGAAAGTTTTTCAAAGTTCCTTAAAATTTTAAAAGACACCCAATTGAACCCCGTCTTGGGTTGTTAAGTGGAATTTCAAAACTCAAAACTGTCAGCGAGAGGTTTCCACTCAAGGAACCTAACAGCAGGATTCCTCCATAAAGGCTACAGGCCTAAGGATCCGATGTGAGTCTTACAACCCTATCATTAGTTCTCAGTGACAAAATTTTGTTATCTTCTTACTTTGGCATTCATGTGCCTTGCACCCTCTACCAAAGAGGGGCATCTGTAGACACCCAATTTTGTCTAGGTGGTACAAATGATAGGTTGTGGCAAGGAAGAGTCTGATGATGAACCGGAGTCTCTGTTATTTTTCTCTCGGTCTCTCTCTCAGGTTCATGAAACAGGAAATACTTCTCCAAAACAAATTTGTCCCAAAGTTAAAACCCAAAAGCCCGTTTCCACATGGCACCTGCCTTTTACGGCAAAACTAAAAAGCCCGTTTTCACATGGAACTCGTTTGAATTTAACTTTGAGTAAAAAAATGTGGGAAGTTACGCACACATTTTCAAAGTGTGTAGCTAGGTATTGGATGCCCTCGCCGCAAATAGCCCAACGGATCTGACCGCGTACGATTTGGAGTCCAAACGAAGGAATTACGGCCCACAGAAACTTCCGGGAAACACCCAAAACACCCCCAACATATAGGTGGCACCAAATCGCTGGGTGTGATCACCAAATCGTAAATTGCGATTTGGGAATCGCACCTTATGATTTCCATCCAAACCTATATATAGGTGAGGAGGTGGTAAGCCTAAAATAAGGTTTTCATTGTTTCAGAAATTGATTTTTGGATAAAAAAACCTGTCTCTGGTTTTCAACTATTTTCAAAGTAGACTTTGTTTATAAACCCTAGTTTCTTTATCCAAGAGAGAGAAAGTAGAGAAATTCTTACGGAGCTCGCACTAGGCGTCGGCATTCTGTCGAATTTCTGAAGATTCGGAGCGACACCCTTTAACTAGCACTGTTGCTCTACCAAATTTAGGAGAACTCAGGGCATCTTATCCAAATAGCACCATTGTTCTACCGAATTTTCAGGGAACCTGAAGCTCGTCATCAGAATTTCTAGAGAACTCGGAGATCCACCATCCAACTAGCGTCGTTGTTCTGCCGAATTTCTAGAGAACTCGGAGATCCGCCATCCAACTAGCGTCGTTACGCCGCCGACTTTCTAGGAGGCATCCCTGCTCCTTTGATAAAATTACATTTATTTCATTGTTTTCTGCACTTCTGTTATAAAACACCGTACAGGGTAGTTATAGGATCCATGGCTTCAAGCCTTGGGTCCTGTAACGTAAATTCCGTACCTCTCTTTGTAAATAGGGCTACGTTCCCTCTCCTTATCCGCCACTCTGTCTCCGGTCCTACCATAGACAAAAGAGACAAAAACGAGAGCCCTCGTGCTCCAACGGCGTCTGACAAACGGAGGGAATCAGAAACCCACCTTTTTCTTTCCTTTATGTCTTGTCGCTTCCGTTTATTTTAGTTATCCTGATTGTGGTCACACTGCGAGATCCTCTAGGGACTCGAAACATTCCGTAAATATACCTTCAATACGGATAACGCCAGAACTGATTCTTCTTTTTTCCTCTTCAAATCCTTTTTCATTTACGCAAAGGAATTAAGCCTAATCGTAATAAAGGGTAAAAATTAAGATTTCTGATAAAATTATTTGAAACTGTCAAACAAAGTCAAGAGACCGGGTTTACCTGGGCATGAGGGGTGCCTAACACCTTCGTCGAATGTAACCATAACCCTTACTCTAATTTCTGTAAAGACCACGCCTTAACAAACAGAGTAAAATTACAGGTTCTAGGCCCCAATCCTAGAGTACAACTTTGGTTACCGCTCTTGCAAAGAAACTCAGATCATTATCCTTGTTTCATTTGAAAAGCAGACACGGGTTCTAAGCCCTAACCAAGGTGGTGACTCTGAGACTCTTTCTTATGAAATTCAGACCCCGATCCCGAGTTCACAGGAAATGCAGACAAACAAGCACTCCCCAAAACTCGATGTGGTGATCCCATGCTACCGAGAGGGAAGCGGGAAAGAACCGGCCCCCACAAACAGCAGACCACTTTTTAAGAGGTTGTTGTTGGATCAAATATCAACGGTGGTACCTCTGACGTCCACCTTGACGGGACTTAACGGTCGGCCACCATATAATTTCTTTGCATAAATAATTCAAATGTTTAACACTTACTCTCACTCTCCCCAATAACCGCTAATAAATAAAATAACATAATCTCAATAGTGCCTAAACAATACTCATTGTCTAATAAAACTAGAAGAAACAACGAAAAAGGGAAATCGAAAAGTCACACCTCCACTCTCATCCGCAACACGAGGGTCAAAATCTGAAAATGATAAACCACAGTCAGTTGAAGAGCTCAGTACATAATGACTCACTACAAAACTAGGGTCAAAGAATGCTACAAAGAGGGAATCAATATGTAAATGAAGATGGTACAAACTACACATGAAGTGGTTAATACAAGTACAATAGTTGAGAAGCAAAGTCCACAAAGCCATATCTCAAAGTGTCACGTCAAAGAGGGTCCCAATAAGGGGAGCCACAAAGTCCCGAGAGATCCCTGAAAGTAATAAAAAAGGTACAAAACCACCAAATGGTCATCGGCTTAGCCCAAAATGTAAATTATTTTACCTGACCGGCCGCAGTTTGAAACTAGTTCCTAAGTTCACATACATGTCAAAAGGGTAAGCGAATAGCACCCACTGACAGGACCCAAAAGCCAACGTACTACCCCCATTGGTACGGGCCCTTATAGTTAGCATATATACCTAAGCCTCCACAAAAGATGTCCACATATGCACAAAGTCCAAAAGATTTTTGAAGGTCTAAAGATCACTGATTCACATTGGTTCCAAAAAGGTTTTCTAAAATAGTTGGCTATACAGTGACCAAAAGGTTCTTATATCAGAAAGGGTCACGTATTCAATACAAAAGTCATATGCTACCAACGAGTATGAGATTCAATAGATTTCATTCAATGAAAGAACAAGCATGGAAGACCCAAATTGAAGTCTAAGGTTACCGAGGATCGCACATATTCAAAGGGTGAGGAAGCTATGATCGAAGGCACTTATCGAATGGTAAATCCTCACACTAAAGTAGTACGGAATTGCGTACCTCAAATTTTCCTCTCTGAATCTTCCGGACTCGTAATCAATCAGCTAATATCACAATTATCCCATTATTATCAATGCGAGATCTAAGGAGATGAATCATAATACAAAAATCCCAACCCCGGAATAAAATGAGGTCAACGGGAGAGGAATGGGAAATCAAACTAGGATCTTTCTAAGTACTTCAGAATTAACATCATTATAGAATTTTCAAATATTTTTGGAATCATTTTTAACAAAAAGAACGCGTTTCCTCCATGTCCGTAGAGTACAAGAACGTAAAAAACGGACAAGAAATGAAGAAGTTATGAGTTTTTGAAGTTTGACCTGCCAGGGGAAAAACTGCAGCGCCGGACGTCCGATCCACATATAGTTTTGCAATGTTTTCGAAGTCTGATCCACATATAGTTTAGCAATGTTTTCAGTTGTCAGGCCCGTCTTGATTGGTGTGAAATGGGCTGATTTCATTAATCTATCCATTATTATCCACACAATATCATTGCTTGAGGGTGTACGAGGTAGAGCTGTCACGAAGTCCATAGTGATCTTCTCCCACTTCCACACAAGAATGGGAAGTGGTTGCAATGTTCCCGCAAGTCTCTGATGTTCTGCCTTAACCACCTGACAGGTTAAGCACTGTGATACAAAATGGGCTATCTCCCTCTTCATATTATTCCACCAAAAGTTGTCTTTCAAATCCTTGTACATCTTTGTGCTTCCAGGATGCACCGAATAACTTATAATGTGAGCTTCTTTCATAATTTTCCTTTTTAATTACCATTATTAGGAACACGAATGCGGTTGCTGAATCTCAAGGTGCCGTCCTAGTGAACATGAAATTCTGATTCCTTTCCTTCACCTAGCTTACTTCTGATCTTGCACAACTCGGGGTTGGAGTCTTAGGCAATTCTGATTCTCTCTTGCAGGTGGGTTGAAGTTGAAGTGCGGCAATCTGAGCCCCAAAACTTTGCCCACGAATCTCAATTCTACTCTGTGTAGATCTTCCAAAATGTTTTTCTAGGATGTGATTAAAACTGCCAAATTAACTGACGACTTTCGGCTTAGAGCATCAGCTATCACGTTGGCTTTACTAAGGTGATAGCTTATGGTCAAGTCGTAGTCCTTCAAAATTTCTAACCAATGCCTCTATCTCATGTTCAATTCTTTTTGGGTAAAGATATACTTTATACTCATGTGACCAGTAAATATCTCACATGGTTCTTCATATAGGTCATGCTTCCAAATCTTTAAGGCAAAGACCATCGCTACCAACTCCAAATCATAGGTTGGGTAATTTTCCTCATACAGTCTCAACTGACGGGAGGCGTAGGCTATAACCTTCTCGTTTTGCATCAATACACAACCGAGTCCTTTCTTTGAAGCATCACTGTAAATAGTGAATCCTACTCCGTTAACAAGCAGAGTTAGGATGGGAGATGTAACTAGTCCTTGCTTCAAATCTAGAAAACTCTATTCACATTCTTCTGACCAAACAAATCTTACTGCCTTGCGTGTCAAGCGGATAAAAGGGGCTGCGATACGTGAAAAGTCTTCCATGAATCTACAATGAGTCTTCCATGAATCTACAATAGTAGCCCACTAAACCCAGGAAACTTGAATTTCCGCCACACAGTTCGGCCTGTTCCAATCTACCACTGTTTCAATTTTCTTAGGGTCCACAGAAGCTCATTCCTTGGAGATCACATGTCTAAGGAAAGATATCGATTCAAGCCAAAACACACACTTCTTAAATTTTCCAAAAAGCTTCTCTTTTCTCAAAATTTCTAAGATAATCCTTAAATGCTTCTCATGGTCTGACCGACTTTTAGAGTACACCAAAATATTATCGATGAACACAACCACAAACCTTCTAATAAAGGTCTAAACACCCTGTTCATCAGGTCCATAAGAGCTATCAGGGCATTAGTTAATCCAAAGGGCATGACTAGGAACTCGTAATGCCCATACCGAGTACGAAATGTCGTCTTTGGGACGTCTTCCGGTGTAATTCTTAACTGATGATAACCTGATCGAAGATCGATCTTAGAGTACACACACGCCCTTGCAACTGGTCAAACAAATCATTTATCCGTGGGAGCGGATACTTGTTCTTTACTGTAACTTTGTTTAATTCTCTATAGTCTATGCATAATCTCATACTCCCATCTTTCTTCTTTACAAACAGAACTGGTGCTCCCCATGGTGAAACCCTAAGTCGTACAAAATCCTTCTCTAACAGTTCCTTTAACTGAGTCTTCAGTTCTTTCATTTCCACTAGTGCCATGCGATACGAGACCCTAGAGTTAGGCAGCGTACCAGGAGCTAAATCAACTCTACCTCTCGATCTGGGGGTAGACCTGGAAGCTCTTCAGGAAAAACATCAACAAAATATCTAACCACTGAAATATCTTCAATTTTCACATCATTGTGATTTACTTCAATTATCGATGCTAAGAAGGCTTCAAAGCCTTGTATAAGCAACCGACATGCTTGCATAACAGATAGAATCATAGGGATAGAGTGTGCTCCGCTCCCTTCAAAACAAAATTTTTCCTCTCCTGGAATCTCAAAATTCACTGTTTTCTTATTACAATCAACCAAGTCATAATGAGCTGACAGCCAATCCATGCCGAGGATCACATCGAAATCATAGATTTCTAAAAGTATTAGGTCTGCCACCAATTCTGAGAGGCCAAGACTTAATAATCCTATCGGTTATGAGATCATTTCCTACTGGTGTACTGACACAGATTTCATGGTCCATAGGCGCAAAAGGTAATAAATGCAATGTAGCATATGAAGAAGAAACAAATGAATGTGTAGCTCTAGAGTCAAATAATGCATATGCATAAGAAGATACAACAAGTAAGGTACCTGAAACCATAGTGCCGATAGTCTGAGCATCCTGGTGAGTAAGAGCATGTAGACGACCAGGAATATGGGGCTGGTCAATCTTCGGCTATCCCGCAGGAAGAGCTGGAACAGTTCGACTATGAATAGTTTGTCTGAATAGGTTGGGTTCGAACTGCAGGTGTTCTCTGAATTGATTGAGAGTCGCCTGCCAAAAGAGGGCACCCTGCGATCTGGTGGCCCATCTTGCCACATCTGAAGCATGCACCCGACGTCCACTGACATGACTCGAAAGGGTGATTTTTCCCACAATTTCCACACTTAGGAGCTGTGGTCTTGACATGTTCTGACTTAGTTTGACGATTCGCCTGATTCCTTTGATTTCTGACATTTCCTGACTTGCCACGAGACTCTTGAAATGATTGTTGCCTTCTAGAGGGTTGATACGGGGCTAATCCTCTGGAAGACTGTCCTCCTCTAAAATCACAGTCTTTGTTTCTTTTCTTATGATTTTTCTGTGAAATCCAACGAGCTTCAAAATGAACTGGTTCTAACTTTTTAGCTCGGTCAACTAGTTCAGCAAATGTTTCTGGGGCATTTGATCTAGCTATCCTCTTTTATTGCTAATCCATGCTCGAACTTTTCCTTTTTAGTAATCTCATCAGGCACCATTGTCGGAACATAACACGCAAGCTGTCAAATTTAGCCTCGTACTCCTCCACTATCATATCTCCTTGCACTAGCTTAGCAAATTCTCTCTGCATCCTATACAGAGTACTTCGAGGAAAATACTTAGCCAGGAATTCAATACAAAACATTGCCCAAGTGAAAGGGCCTTCATGATGTTCATATTTGCGCTCAATTCCCTTCCACCAATGAAGGGCTCTTCTTTCTAGCATATTAGTTGCATAGTTAACTTTGTCTTCATTCTAGTTACAACCCATTGCCTTAAAGGCCTTTTTAGCACTTTTTAACAAGGATTCGGCGTCATATGCCGACGTGGATTCCTGGAAGTATTTTGGTGCCAATCTCATAAATTCAGAAATACCAAACACTTGGTGAGGTTGCCCTCTAACCTGAGGCTGCTGAACTGGTTGAGGCTATTGTCGTTGCTGATTTGCTAAACCGATGACTATTCTCATAAAATCCTTCATTTCTACTCGTTCTTGTTTAATGTCATTTTGGGGCGCCACAGGTTGAGCCACACCCAGGTTTAGATTTTCTCTGAGTTTCACATTCGGTTCTTGATTCACATTCTGAGCTTGTTCACCTAAATTCTAAGGTTCCAAGTTTACTGGCTCATTTGGGGCCTCATTCTAATTTCCACCAACAGTGTCATCTAGGGCCTGATGTGGTGCCGATTTTTTTCCTTCCAATTTTTCCCTCTTTCGGGATCACCACTTCAAATGGGGGGGGGTGTTATTGAATGTCTGCATTTTTCTGTGAACTTGGGACCAAAATTTGAATTCCCTAGAAAAGAGAGTTTCAGAGTGACCACCTAGGTTGGGGCCTATGACCCGTGTCTACTTTTCTAATGAAACAAGGATAGAGATCCAAATTTCATAGGAAGAGCAGTAACCAAAGTTGTCCTCTAGGTCGGGACCGAAAACCCGTAATTTTACTCTGTTTTTAGGCATGGTCTTTACAGAAATCTGAGTAAGGGATATGGTTACATTCGGGGAAGGTGTTAGGCGCCCCTCATGCCCAGAGAAAACCCGGTCTCTTGGCTTGACTTGGCATTTTTTAGAGAAATTTATCAGAAAATCGTGATTTTTATTCTTTATATAGATTTAGCTTAATTCCTATTTTTATTTTGAAAGAATGGAGTAGAGAAAATAAAGAAAAAAAGGGGTTTAGTTTCCTCCATTTGTCCTACACCTTTTGAGGCGCAGGGCTCTCATCTCTGTCTCTTTTGTCCATGATAGGGCCGGAGAGAGAGTAGTGGGATAAGGAGAGGGAACGCGACCCTCTTTACAAAGAAAAAGGTACAGCATTTACATTATAGAATTCAGGGAAAGAGGAATCATGGACCCTATAACTACCCTATGCCGGGTTTTATAATAGAGATGTAGAAAGTGGGAAATAAATGTAAATATACCGATGGGGCGTGAACGTCTTTCGAAAATTCGACGGCGCAGCGGCGCTATTCGGATGGTGTAGCTCCAAGCTCGCCAAAAATTTAGCAGAAAAATGGCGCCAGTTGAAGGGTGTAGCTCCCAAGTTCTCGGAAATTCGACAGAACAACGGTCCTAGGAAGGTGGTATCCCTCCGAGTCCTTGGAAATTCGGTAGAATGCCAACGCCTAGTGTAAGCTCCCTAAGTATTTCTCTACATTCTCTCTTAATGGAAAAGAAACTAGGGTTTTGCGGAAAGTATTCCCTCGGAAAGATGAAAAACTTAGAAAAATTGGAAAATGGACGGAATTTTGCTGAAAACGGGTTCTGATTCGATCAGAATCTGATTATTTACAAGTTTTTGAAAAAATCTGAAACAAATTGCAATTTGTGATTTTTAAATAACAAATTGCGATTGCGATTTATTTAAAAAGTATATATATTTTTAGGGTTTTTTCGGGGTTTTTCGAGAGTTTCGGGGGCCGTATCTCCTTCGTTTGCACTCTAAATCGTGCGCGGTCAGATCCGTTGGTCTCCTTGCAGCAAAGAGAACCTAATGAACCTAAATTTACGCTCTGAATTGGTGTGATCAATTTCGGTGCGGTCGAAATCAGGTTTTCGGGAGTTTTCGGTAGACCATGACTCCTTCATTTGGACTCTAAATCGCACGCGGTCATACCATTCATAAATGTCCACACTTGCATAAATAATCCAAATAATCAAATGTTTAACACTTACTCTCACTCACCTCAATAGCTAGTAATAAATAAAATAACATAATCTCAATAATGCTTAAACAATACTCAATGTCTAATAAAACTATAAGAAACAGCTAAAAAGGGAAATCGAAAAGTCACGCCTCCTCTCCCTCGTCCGCAACACGAGGCTCAAAATCTGAAAATGATAAACCACAATCAGTTGAAAACTCAGTACATAATGGCGCACTACAAAACTGGGGTCAAAGCATGCTACAAAGAGGGAATCAATAGGTAAACAAAGATGGTATAAACTACACATGAAGTGGCTAATACAAGTACAATAACTGACAAGCAAAGTCCACAAAGCCATATCTCAAAGTGTCACATCAAAGAGGGTCCCGATAAGGGGAGCCACAAAGTCCCGAGATATCACTGAAAGCATTTAAAAAGGTATCAAATCACAAAGGTCATCAGCTTAGACCAAAAAGCAAGTTATTTTATCCAATTACCGGCGGTTCGAAACTAGTTTCTAAGTTCACATACCAGTTGACAGGGTCAGCGAATAGCGCCCACTGACGGGACCCAAAAGCCAATGTACTACCCCCATTGATGTGGTCCCTTATAGTTTAAATATATGCCTAAGACTCTACAAAAGGTGTCCACATATGCACAAAGTCCAAAAGATGTTCAAAGGTCCAAAGATAGTGATTCACGTTGGTTCAACAAAGGTTTTCTGGAATAGTTGGGTATACAATGATCCAAAGATTCTTATACAAGAGGGTCACATATTCAATACGAAAGTCATATGTTGTCAATGAGTATGAGATTCAATAGATTTCATTCAATGAAAGAACAAGCATGCGACGCCCAAATTAAAGTCTAAGGTTACCGAGTATCGCACATATTCAAAGGGTGAGGAAGCTATGATCAAAGGCACTTTATCAAATAGTAAATCACCACACTAAAGTAGTACAGAATTACGTACCTCAAATGTTTCTCTCCGACTCTTCTGGACTCGAAATCAGTCATCTAATATCACAATTATCCCATTATTATCAATGCGGGATGTAAGGAGATGAATCACGATACAAAAATTTCCCATTCCTCAATGGGAGAGGAATGGGAAATCAAACTAGGATCTTTCTAAGTATTTCAACATTAACATCATTATATAGTTTTCAAATATTCTTTGAATCATTGTTAACAGAAAGAACGTGTTTCCTGCATTACCATGGAGTGAACATAAAAAACGGATGAGAAACGAAGAAGTTATGGTTTTTTGAAGTTTGAGCTGCCGGGGGGAAAACTGTCAAGGCGGACTTCTCGGACTTTTTGCCGGATGTACTGGAATATTGCTGAGATGCCGTCTTAGATTCACACCCGCCCTGGAGCCTGTTGTTTGCTGTTTTTTTTTTCGGACGTCCGCCCCTGCGCAGACCCAGTTTTCCTGAAACACGATTTCCACCCTTTTGGTACAAAAAACGACCATAACTCATTTGTTTCTCATCGGAATTGGGCGCGGACGGGGTCGTTGAAAAGCTTAGAGCGAGGAGCTTGGAAAGAGTCCAAAAACCTCACCGGAATCCCGTCTGGAAGCGATTAGGAAAGAAACTTAGATCTAGGTCAAAATCACAATTTTCACTTTTAATAATCAAAGCATGATGATCTGGAGTTCAATGGGGATCCAAAGACACGATCAAACCCAAGGAACTCTAGATCCATCGAATGAATTCTTCCAAGCACTTACAAATCCCAAAATAAATTCTCACAACTTAAGATACAGATCTTTAGGATTTCTAAAAGACGATATTATCAAGGGATGGAGTTCATACCTTGTTTCGCGATCTAGGGCTTGCGAACTAGGTTCTCCTAGATCTCCTGTACGAAATTCTTCTCCTTTCTCACGAAAATTCTCTCTTGGGGTTATAGAAAACGTGTTTAGGGTTTTTATTAAACTCCCAAAAGATGTATTTATAGGCTCTCTCTTAAGAAGCCCTGATCAAAGCCGAATTCTCTAAGACAAAAACGCCCCTCACATAAAGGAAAAAATGAATTTAATAAGAAGGGGGGGGGGGGGTATTTACATTTTGAAACAATAGCATACTAATTATTAGATTAAAGTCAGTGATTACAGTCCTTGGATTCAAAAGATGAGCCATTTCTTGTCTCCATCTCAAACAAACCGACATTGGATTGCTATTTCCCAAGAATGCGGATTTAACTGGTTTATCATCGGAAAAATTCAATTCAGCGAGAACTAATCAAACCAAATGAGGATTACAGTACAGGCATGGGTGATCAGTGGTCCTGGCAGAAAAAAATACCCATGAACCATCGTTATTACAAGATGGGCAAAGTTTCCACCTGAGCCCTTGCAAAAATCTTCGTTATTGCAGATGGGCACATTTGGTTACCTCATGTATTTGGATTTGGATTTGAGTTTTGGATACAAAATACATCAATCATCCTCATGCTCATGTTGTACGAGAGAGAGAGAGAGAGAGAGAGAGAGAGAGAGGGAACAAGGGACGTCTGGCTGCTGCAACAGCAAGGTCGAGGAGCAGCCAAGGTGAAGGCAATTGCCACAAATATTGATTTGCAAATAATGTCTTGCAGAACAGATTTGGAAATCGGATTTTTTTTCACTATTGTAGCTTATTTGGAAATCAAAGGATCTGATTGAGTTACAAATCTCAACTGAAAATGTGAGAAATCCAAATCTAAATCTTGTGGGTATCCAAATGTGGCCTAAGGGCCCGTTTGGATATCACATATTTTGTATTTGGATTTGGAATTGACTTTTGAGTACAAAATGAATAGATCTGCCAGCTCATGTTGAGGGAGAGAGAGAGAGATGGAAGAGGGTACTTCCTACTAGAAGGGAGAGGTTGAGGAGCAAAGAGAGTGAAGGAAACTGCCAGATCTGTGGATTTCCAATTACTTATTACGACAGCATATTTGGGAATCGGTTTTTTTCACTGTCAGTCGCTGATTTGGAAATCAAAGAATTTGATCCGGATCCAAACATCAACAAAAAAAGGGCTGCAAATGTGAGAAATCCAAATCAAAATCTTCACGGCATCCAAACGGGCCCTTGCGCGGATTTTAGAATCTTGGATTTCCTCAAAATTGTAGATGGGAGACAAGAGAAGAAAGCGACGAACCGTAGTTTTCTGATTTCTTGCCCTTCTTTCTGACAGCAAGAGAGTAGGAGATCGTCCCATGTTTCCAGGTTTTAGAAATCATAGGATGCGGGAGAGATTTCTAAAATCTGGATTTTTTACGTAAAATCCAAGAAACGCTGTTAGTAAATCATACAGCAACTTGATCATGAACCCTCTTTTCAATCTAAAACCTGGATTCTAAAATCCGTGTATCCAAACAGCCCTGAGGCTGTCTCTCAATTCGCAAAAATGTACATATGTATACATATAAAAAAAAAAATGATTGCACACAGAGAGAAAGACAAGCAACTGAATACATTATTATTGTTACATAACAACCGCTTGGGCCATTTTGAGCCCCCAGCCTCAAAATTTAGTCACTAGTACTTAACAAGCCAACATTGCAAAGAGCCATCTTATTGGGAAGGAGTGGTATTCATCAGACCACCGACTATTTTGACATACTCTGCTAAGTCCATTACTGCGACCTCTTCTCCATCCTGGATGGCAACCAAAACGGATGTTGCGATACCACAAACAATGCCTACAAGGAAAGATGATTACATGTCAAAACAATTGCAAGACTTTGTGGGGTCAAATATCATACATTATACCTTGCAAAAATCCAGGCCCAAGAGTGCCCCCATTGGATACACCTCGCCATCGTGCATTTATAATTACTTTATTTTTGCATTTTCAGTGCTATTATAATGCACATTGATGACTTGGGTCCAATGGGGGCGTCCTTGCGGTTGGTTTTTGCAAGGGTGTCCTTCAGTGCAGCCAACCACAAGGGCGCCCTTCAGTACAAGCACATACATGTCAGTAAAAGGGCAGCCACTCTTGAAATTTACATGCAGGTAAAATGTACAAGGGTATGCATGGAGTTAAATATAACATGTGAGAGTGACCCAGATTGGGAAATGCAAACTTTAGTTTTACCATTTTCGATTACACCAGGTATCATGTTGATGCTCTTCTCAAGCTCAGCTGGGTTCTGAATACCACTTGGGAAGCTGGACAAGGATAAAAATTGATTCAGTGTATGAAGTACATAAGAGGGGAATAGATGAACATATATCCAATCTTTCAAGAAACCAGTATCACATTACTATTTCAATCTAGTTTGGAAGGCATATGAAACATGCAATAGGCACCTCAGAACAGATTAATACGACCATAATGTAAATTACCAAACAATTCATTTTTTGACAATAGAAAATGCTAACTTCATTAATTTGGAAAACCACTAATATCATTAGCACGCAAGGAAAAATGGAGAAACAAATGGAGAAGTATTTCCACGAAAGGCAATTTAAAATTGCAAAAGGAGAAAAAGAACTCTACAAAAGTATTTATAAGCAAACTTTAATGGGACAATGTCCAAAACTTTTACCAGGACATGTATAATACTTGTGATTGTCTCAAAGGGAGTGCAGTTTGCAGAGGCAACTCTTCTCTGTGGTTATTCAGTGAGCATCGATCTTTCCTAACTTTAGAGGTATATCGATGACTTCTTGGGACGATATTTGGCTGAGTAGGTATTTTAAGGAGGTTCTGCACCCAAGGTGGGAACCAGCCTCTCGTAAGATGTTGAAGCTAGACTTTGATGACTCGAGCCTTGGAAACTGGCATTGGAGGTCTATTGAGGACTGCAGATAGAGAGATGTTATGTTCTTTTTGGGGGTCTGATCGGAGTACATGATTCTAACAAGACAGAGGTTCAGGTGCTTCTACATAGTATTAAGTTGTCGGATCAATTACAGTTACAACCGTATTAGATTATTATTGAGGGTGATTCCCTCAAAGTGGTTAAATAAGAGTTGATGTCAGACACTCATTGGGATCTGTGAATGCTATTGAGGAGATCCATGATCCACTGGAGGGACATGACATTGAGCTCAGACATGTATGACGGTCAACCAATTATGATGCAAACTAACGCGCCTGTTCTGGGATCACCAGAGAGTCGTCACTATTGCTTGATCAGCTCATTAAGTGAGGATGCCTCGAAATTTTGTTCCGTTCGGGGCTGATGATTTTGCCCTGATTGTTTTCTCTTGTTACTCTCCTTTTTTTGCTTTGTCTTGTATGACCACGTTGGTAATTGGGCCATATTTTCTTTAAAAAAAATTTCATCATTCAAAAAAAGTATAATACTAGTGATATTGAACTTGCTAGACTCAAAACATTTGAATCATTTCTGTTTGTTCGAGTATAAAAAAAAGGGTGGCCGAGTGCACGAGGCTCCCCCCATTGTGAGGTATGGGGAGGGCTAGATGTACGCAGCCTTACCTCTGCTTTGCAGAGAGGCTGTTTCTGTGACTTGAACCCGTGACCACCATGTCACACTGGTGAAACCTTACCACTGCGCCAAGGCTTGCCCTCTGTTTGTTCGAGTATGAATTCCAAAATTCGGTTCGGTTTCATAAAAAAGAAGGCCAATCAAGCCCCCCTTGGTAATGGTAGACTGGGATCTAGAGAGGTCAACAAAGCCCTATTGGGTAAATGGTTATGCATAAATGGGGAAGACAGAAGTCAGCGATGGACGAAAGTAATTGATAGTAAATACGGCACGGCACAAGAAAAGTGGATATCTGATGACAAGTACGGATCCACTGGGATGCCATTGTGGCGAGATATATTGAGGAAAAAGGTTAAATTTAGTGAAGGAAAACAGTTTTAGAGTTTACAAGGATGATAGAATAAGCTTCTGGCACGATAAATGGTGTGGGCTATATAGAGTAGTTATCAATAAAAATGTGGTTGCATTTGATTGCTACGAGCGGATAGAAGGCAAAATAGAGAGGAAAATACAAGTTCATTGTCATTTCTTTAAAAAGGAGATTGAAAGAGTATCCTGATTATTGGTAAAATTGGACGTCTGCTATAAAAAGAATGGAAATGACAAGAGTTTGGATATGGAGCTCATCTAGTTCTCACTGACAAATCATTCTACGACCACTTGGCGCCTTTCCCTCAAACCTCTCATATAGCCAAAGTGTGGAGTATACTCGCCCCTCCAACCTTTGTGAATTTTAGCTGTATTGCCATTCTTGATAAGATCCTCACAGTAGATCATCTCAGAAACTGTGATATAATAATTATTGACCATTGTGCATAGGGGTGAGCATTATTAAGTTAAAACCGAATTAACCGACCGAACCGAAATAGTTCGGTCATTTCGGTTCGGTCATCAGGTTAATTGGTTCGGTTTCGGTTGTAAATTTTATAAAACCCGGTTTCTGGTTTCGGTTTCGGTTTTCCCAAAAATTATTTCGGTTTTACAGAAAACCGAAGTTCTACAATCCTAGGGAGAGAAAAATGTATCCACCTGCCAACTCAAGAGTGGAGAATGAACTCAAATATTAGCAAAGAAAATTAAAATAAAGGAAAATTTGACCACTAAAATTCGAAAAGATCCTGCAATTACCTATCTATGGTGCAAATTTGACCACTAAAATTCAAAAAGATCCTGCAATTACCTATCTATGGTGCTGAATATTAAGGCCAATGTGACAGCTGGATAGTGCGAAGTGACGTCTGTAAAGGAGGCTGCGCCAAGTAAAAGTAAAAGGGGTGCAAGTACCGTTGGTTCACATCACGAAGACTTTTTGTTTGAAATGGATTCACATCACGAAGACTCAGAGGAAAAATGATATCTCCACCCATTTTCTTTTTGTTTGCAAAAAAGGGTGAAAATTCTGAAGAGTGAAGAAGACTCCATGGTAGATGGCTCAACCTCCACGCGCCTCTGCCTCATGGCCCTCGTCTCCAAGAGATCAAGAAGAAGAAGTGGATGAATCAAGTTAGTGGTTTAGTAACTTTAGTTTGCTCTTCTTTCTTCATATTCCATTATTTTTTTCGTTTTCCCCCTCCATTTAACACTCATTAGGGTTTTTTGCGTGAATCTTCGTCGTTATTCAGTTCTGACCGAGCTAACTGAACAACCGAATTCTTTTTTCGGTTTTGGTTCGGTTCGGTTTCAACTAAATTCGGTTTCTGTTTCGGTTCCAATTTTGGATAACTGAAATAATTTTGGTTTCCAGATTTCAGTTTTTTCGGTTCGGTTTTAACCAAATACACACCCCTAATTGTGCATTACGCAAAGAAGCAAGGGAGACAGTGGACCAGACTTTTATACATTGCAGGATTGCAAGGGAGATATGAAGTCAGATTCTAAGGAGATTTGGGGTATCATGAGTATTCTCACTACACCTACCAGAACTTCCAGAGTCTTGAATCTTTGTCACATCACTGGAGAAATGAAAGATTCTTTGGCTAGTGGTTCTCTTGGCTATGATATGGGTCATATGGAAGGGAAAAAATGCTAGGGTTTTCAGGGGACTGGCCAAGACTACACTTTTCTTGTACACAAAAGTGAAAGCATTAACCATATCTTGGGTTAAGACACTTCCCAATTTCACATTTTTCCTCTTTCTATGACCTGTGAAGGGAATGGAGGGAGGTATGCGGTATGCACTAGCAGAGAGCAGAGAGCAGTCACACATCCCCACTCCTAGTTGGGAAACCATGGCCAAACCATCTTAAAGCTCAATTTTGACGGATCTAGCATTGGTAACCCTGGGCTAGCTGGGGTGGGCTGAGTATTGCGGGATGAGAGGGGTGTCACCAAATGGGCTTTCTCGGGTCCAATTGGAATATCAGATTCAAATCGAGTAGAGGTTAGAGTTCTACTACAAGGGGTAAGGATGGGAGTGCTCAGATCTTAACGGATTGATACTGGACGGGGACTCCCTCAATATAATTAGGTGGGTGAGCGGGAGCCAACTGCTTTCTTCGAGATTTGCACATTTCTTTGAAGAGACCTTTGATCGAGTGGGGGCGCTGCAGTGTTGTATCAGCATGTTCAGAGATAGGCCAATTCGGATGCCGATCACTTAGCAAGGTAGGGTGTAGAAAGGGATAGTTTAGCAGCTTTTGACATATTGTCCCCTTATTAGATGCCCCTTTGCTCCCTTTTGATTATTTTCTTATTTCTTCCTCTCTTTGTGCATGCGTATTTTTGTATTTGACAATCACGGTCATTGTTCCTTATTAATAATACTATTAGCCATTCAAAAGAAAGGAAGAAGATCATCAACTTATATGAACATCTACACAATCAGATGAATTTGCATGCAAGTTAAGTCAAATTTGAAACCAAAAGAGCAAAATTTCAAGTTGAGTCAAAGCTTTTGGGCAATTAAATTTTAAACTATCTTCTTTTTTTCCTTGATCGTTGATACTACAAGCATGGATAGGAAGAAAATATATGCAATGTAACAGAACAAGCATTCTTCAAAATGAGATGACTAACATGGAGCAAAAATTATGATATTGTTAATATGTATAGCAAGCAGAGAAGCAAAAGGCCCAAACATTGTTTAGAAGCTTGCTTAGTCAATTATTGACTTGACCAATTTGACCTTGTTTAGACCCAAATCAGTCAATGAAAATCGCAAATAACTAACCCAAGTCAATGAAAAGCTAAACATTGTTTGATAATGAAAAATATGTCTTTCTCAACTGAGTCAATTTGACTTGGCCGAGATGACTCACCCACTCCATTGAGCAGTCCACATCCAAGTATGACTTTTTAAACACTGCATTGATGCATCATTACTCAAGGAAGCACAAAAAATTCCAAGATAATTTATATCCAACAAAAATAGAACTACATCCCATGGCTACAAAATCCAACTCTTACAAACTGATACAACAAAAATAGAAAAAGGTAATACCTCATGTAATTCAAGAAGTGGAACAAATAAAAGAGATCATACCTCACATCAACAATCATATTCCCTAGGTCAGTGATCACGGGACCATCTTTCCTCAAGGCCGATCGAATTTCAGGAACTGACAATTAATAACTGCATTAATTAGCATCATCTTCCTGTTGAAATTGCTAAAATTCATAATATTGTTCAAGGATCTTATATGCAATCCAAAGGCAGGCTTATAGATTTTGTACTGTCAATTCTAACCTCCTCCAAGAGTAACAAGCCGCCTCAAAACAGGTGAAATGGCTGGGGGGAGAACTTCCACCTACAAATACGTACTAAATTAGTAACCTTGAAATGCAATATTCAATAATGGAAAACTGGTGAAAGAAATTGGCTGAAGGCATTACGAGTCAACACCGCCAAAGCAAATGAATTGATAGAAAAACCTAACTTTCTACACTAAGTTTAAAATGAGGTAAAGGTATGTATCTTATTTATAATACACTATCTTTATATAGGCAAGCAACATTTTTCTTTGATACAGAAAATAGTAACTTTTTAATATTAAGTGAGAATGGGCCAACCTTCTTACGTAAATAAAAGGAATAGGGCATCTGTCATGTATGAGAGATTATTGATGCAATCTTGATGGGCTTATCAAGTCAGTCCTTAGTTATAAATTTAGTTTTGTTTCGGCCTAAACGTTTCTTTCCGTCCGGAAAACCAGAACGGAATACCTATATATTCCGTTTTGCACCATGTTTCGTCCAGTTACAATCCATTTCGGCCGAAACAGGG
Organism: Tasmannia lanceolata; assembly: GCF_043159265.1. Lineage (NCBI taxonomy): Eukaryota > Viridiplantae > Streptophyta > Magnoliopsida > Canellales > Winteraceae > Tasmannia > Tasmannia lanceolata. Next base: position 3,469,972 of record NW_027518713.1, on the reverse strand, counting down.
TGTTTCGTCCGGTTTAATTTGAAACAAAATTGGCGAAATTCCCTGTTTCGGCTGAAATACCCCTTTTACTTTTTTCTCCTCTTCTTCTTACCTCTTCTTCTTTACTATTTTAATGTCCATTTACTTAAGATTTACATGTAAATAAGAGAATATACCCCATTTGGAATTATTAAAAGTAGTTTCAAGACCCAATTCTAAAAGGATAAAAAGGCAACTTTCCGGTTCTAGTACAAAATTCAACCTTTTTCGGTCATTGCAGGCCTAGTCAAAATCTTAACTTCCAAACGATGGAGTATTTTTCAATTTTAAAAATTCATAAATTCTAGGGAAAATTATTAAAAAAATGCTAAGTTTTGTCTAAATTGTGACTAAAGGGTAGTGATTTGGAATTTATAAAAAATGTGCTGTCAGGTGAGAGAAGATGGCTTTTAGGACAAATATATACCCCTCCTACCTCTTTTTTCCCTCCACCTTTTTGCACCTATCCCTATGCACTTATTACCTTCTCACCTACCACCTTCTTCCTCAAGGCTTTTCTAACGTGGAAAACTCCATAAAAGGGTTTTGAAGGTTGCCATTTACAACAGGGTTCATATTCACGAGGGTTTATTCATGATAAACTTATCGAAGCAGTGTTATAAAATGCAAAGAAAATGGATTTTGAGCTTAAAACTGAATTTTGTTCTTTCCCCCATTTTCAAGATAAATCCATTTTCTTTGCATTTTTTTATTCTAAAACATCAAAACCAAGCTTCAATTTATGGTTGCCTGCATGACACTAAGATCACAACGTATATCCCTATTATCCTTGGAATTATTACTCAATTTGAAGATAAAAATCCTTGGAATTATCCCTATTCTACTGGCTTCCGTCGGAAGTCCGAACAAAACTTCGGACTTCCGAATGGAAGCCAGTATACGTAACCAAATTACTGGTTCCATTCGGAAGTCCAAAGTTTTGTTCGGACTTCCGAACAAACGTTCGGACTTCCGACGGAAGGCAGTCGGACTTTGTAGTTTTTTCAGTAATTGTCATATGTTAGAACATCCTTTCGGTTATTTTTTTCGTAATTTTACTACTTTGCTTCCATTTTTCCGTAATTTTTCATTTAAAATTAGAACTTCTGCCACAAATCCGTAATGATTACTATTTTTTGCTATTATGTTTTTTCTAGCCACCTTTGCACCCATGTTACTTCTGCCAATCTTTGCATCAAAGGATAGGCCACAAGCCGACAAGTAGGCTCGGTGAAGGTGGCTAGCAAATTCCTATACAAAAAAAAAATCTTAAAAAAAAAGCAAAAATCTGGGTGACCCGTGGGTTGACCCAGCCCGTACGGGCCAGGCGCGGGTCCAGGCTAAAATTTCTCCCATTTTTTCTTCATTTTGGAGAAATGTGTTGAGGGAGTTTAGAGGGTTCCACGTCAGCAGACAAGGGCCCGACAACCCCAGTGGTCAAACTCCCCATTTTTGCTAAATTCCAAACCAAACAGGTTTAAGCAAATCAGTAGAATAACATTCCCTGGTATTTTTCTCAGAAAAAGGTAACCAAACAGAGCATAGTGGTTTCAGGGTATAAGATGTGGTTCCCAGTGGTTCCGGGGTATAAAATGTGATTCCCTAGTTGTTCCGGGGTATAAGATGCCGTTCCCTAGTGGTTCCGGGGTATAAGATGTCGTTCCCTAGTGGTTCCGGGGTATAAGATGTGATTCCCTAGTGGTTCCGAGGTATAAAATGTGGTTCCCTAGTGGTTCCGAGATATAATGTGGTTCCCTAGTGGTTCCTGGGTATAAGTTGTGGTTCCCTAATGGTTCCGAGGTATAAAATGTGGTTCCCTAGTGGTTCTGAGGTATAAGTTGTGGTTCCCTAGTGGTTCCGGGGTATAAGTTGTGGTTCCCTAGTGGTTCCGAGGTATAAGATGTGGTTCCCTAGTGGTTCCGGGGTATAAGCTGTGGTTCCCTAGTGGTTCCGGGGTATAAGATGTGGTTCCCTAGTGGTTCCGAGGTATAAAATGTGGTTCCCTAGTGGTTCCGGGGTATAAGTTGTGGTTCCCTAGTGGTTTCTGGGTAGAAGATGTGATTCCCTAGTGGTTCCCGGGTATAAGCTGTGGTTCCCAAGTGGTTCCGGTATATAAGATGTGGTTCCCTAGTGGTTCCGAGGTATAAAATGTGGTTCCCTAGTGGTTTCGGGGTATAAGATGTGGTTCCCTAGTGGTTCCGGGGTATAAGATGTGGTACCCATAAATGTGGTTCCGGGGTATAACACCTCAGAACCACTATATTATATTTCCAATAAGTTCAAGATAGTATTTCAGTGGTTTTAAAAGTCATCATGGCTCTATCATTGGTGTTTAAACCTATTGGAACCATTAGTGGTTCCGAGAGGTTACATAGAGGTTTCAACACTCTAAATTGTGGTTCCAAGAGTCCAACTTGTGTTTGGTACATTATAATAGTATTTTAGTGGTTTTAAAAGTCATCATGGATGTATCATTAGTGTTTTAAACCTATTGGAACCATTAGGTAGGCCTCGGAACCACAATTTAGTGGTTCCGAGGAGGTTAAATAGTGGTTCCAAGAATCCATATCAAATCTTGTTGTACGACATTCGAAATGATGATGACTTAGCAATGGCTATGATGCTTTTTGAGAATAGCCTCTTCAATTGTATGAGACTGTTCACGCGAAAGTCCCTACCAAATCCCATATTATAGTTAGACATATGGTGGAGGATCTGAGGGAAAAAATATAGTGGGGCCTGCTTATTTGAGTGATCTAAACCATTTACTTGTTGGGCCTTTTCATGTAGTGCCATAAAATGTTCTCTACAGGATGATCATAACCCTCTGATTTGTTAAGGCTGTTTTTCTGAGATCCATTCATTCTAACCCTCAATAAGCCTAATAGTTCAGATCATCCTAATGGTTCAGATCATCCTACGGGATCCATTCATTCTAACCACATTTTTACCCCGGAACCACAAGAGAACCACATTTTCTACCCCGGAACCACTAGCAAACCACATTTTCTAACCTTGAACCACTAGGGAACCACATTTTCTACCCCGGCACCACTAGGGAACCATATTTTCTAGTCCGGAACCACTAGGGAACCACATTTTATACCCCGGAACGACTACGGAACCACATTTTATACCCCGGAACGACTACGGAACCACATTTTATACCCCGGAACCACAACGGAACCACATTTTCTACCCCGGAACCACTAGGGAACCACATTTTCTACCACGGAACCACTAGGGAACCACATTTTATACCCCGGAACCACTAGGGAACCACATTTTATTCCCCGGAACCACTAGGGAACCACATTTTCTACCCCGGAACCACTAGGGAACCACATTTTCAACCCCGGAACCACTAGGGAACCACATTTTCTACCCCAGAACCACTAGGGAACCACATTTTCTACCCCAGAACCACTAAGGAAACACATTTTATACCCCTGAACCACTAGGGAACCACGTTTTCAACCCCAGAACCACTACAGAACCACATTTTATACCCCGGAACCACTAGAGAACCACATTTTATACCTTGGAACCACTAGGGAACCACATTTTATTCCCCGGAACCACTAGGGAACCACATTTTCTACCCCGGAACCACTAGAGAACCACATTTTATACCCTGAAACCACTAGGGAACCACATTTTCTACCCCGGAACCACTAGGGAACCACATTTTATACTCCGGAACCACTAGGGCACCACATTTTATACTCCGAAACCACTAGGGAACCACAATTTATACCCCGGAACCACTAGGGAACCACATTTAATACCCCGGAACCACTAGGGAACCCCATTTTATACCCCGGAACCACTAGGGAACCACATTTTATACCCCGGAACCACTAGGGAACCACATTTTACACCCCGGAACAACTACGGAACCACATTTTATACCCCGGAACCACTACGGAACCACATGTTATACCCCGAAACCACTAGGGAACCACATCTTATACCCCGGAACCACTAGGGAACCACTTCTTATACCCCGGAACCACAAGGGAACCACATTTTATACCTCGGAACCACCACGGAACCACATATTATACCCCGGAACCACTAGGGAACCACAGTTTATACCCCGGAACCACTAGGGAACCACATCTTATACCCCGGAACCACTAGGGAACCACATCTTATACCCCGAAACCACTAGGGAACCAAATCTACGGACTTCCGAATGGACCCAGTAATTTGGTTACGTATATTGGCTTCCATTCGGAAGTCCGAAGTTTTGTTCGGACTTCTGACGTAAGCGAGTAGAATAGGTATAATTCCAAGGATATTTATCTTCAAATTGAGTAATAATTCATATGGATATACGTTGTGATCTTAGTTTCATGCAGGCAACCATAAATTGAAGATTGATTTTAATGTTTTAGAATCCAAAAATGCAAAGAAAATGGATTTATCTTGAAAATAGGGAAAACAACAAAATTCAGTTTTAAGCTCAAAATCCATTTTCTTTGCATTTTGTAACACTGCTTCTATAAGTTTATCATAAATAAACCCTCGTAAATACGAAACCCTGTTGTAAATGGCAACCTTCAAAACCCTTCCATGGAGTTTTCCACGTTAGAAAAGCTTTGAGGAAGAAGGTGGTAGGTGAGAAGGTAATAAATGCATAGGGATGGGTGCAAAAAGGTGGAGGGAAAAAAGAGGTAGGAGGGGTATATTTGTCCTAAAAGCCATCTTCTCTCACCTGACAACACCTTTTTTATAAATTTCAAATCACTACCCTTTATTCACAATTTAGACAAAACTTTGCATTTTTTTAATAATTTTCCCTAAATTCTATCACATCCAAACATTATTAAATCCCAAAAGTACTGTAAAAAATTTCATAATTTGGTCTCTAAATTTTTTTCATCTAGTCAGGCACTGGTCAACACATGCATTTTAGCCGATTTTTCCTTTAAGTAAATGTTGGATCTTTGCAAGTTTGATGTTATGATAGATTGGGTTGTAGAGTATGACCCCATTGTTCTATTTTTTTTAGCAATTTTTTATATTTTAGATCTTTTTAATAAAATTAACTATTAAAAAAGAATTCTCCGGTCGTAGCATATTTTCTAAAATAAAACGGCCGAAATGCCGAAACGTTCCGTTCCACTGACCAAAACGAAACGGCGAACGAAATGGAATTCATAACTAAGATTCACTCTGTTTGTATGCGTCTGTGCATGGCCTCGTGCATGTGTGTGGACACATTGTAACCAATGCGAGTTGAAGAGACAATCTCAAGTTCTCAAGCAACAACAACAATATTGCATAACACAATCCACAATGACAAAAGAGAGTACTATGAGATTGCGACACATATCTCATTCCCTTTAATTAGTAAGGTTTCGCCCCTAAAAAACTAAGACTCTTAAAGAAAAAAGAAAAGTAGGGAACAAAGAAGAGAAAGAAAAGAGGAGATAAGAAGAAAACCTGATGCAACAAAGAATGACGGGAAACTGAAATCCCAAAGGGCAACCCAAGAGAGGAGTGGATTGGGTAATTAAAAAATCTAAGGCTAATATCAAGGGAGTGTGATTATAAGTTATATTATCTAATCCTTGTTCAAATTAATCCAAAACAAAGAAAGGAATAGATGTTACCAATCACCAATAGAGAAATGAAGAAGAAGAGTGAAGAGAATAAGAGACCACATAGCGATTTATAGTGGTTCGGTCCCTTAACCTCAAGATCGTACTCCACTCCCCAAGTTTCGTCTTCCTTGGGAATTTCTCTACTAAAACTGGATCCCAAGCCATTACAATCTTCATCTCAAAACTTCAAGGGAACAAACCCTTTTCACGATTCCGGATTCACCTTTCTTAATAGGTCAAATCGTAGACCCTCTTTACAATGAAGAACAAAGAATAAAGAACTCTCTTAGCCTCTTTATTAGGCTTGATATAATGATGAAGCTCACAAATCTCTCCAAAGAAACGTACAAAGATAAAGCCTACGGAGATCTTCTTCAAAAGATAAACAAGTTCAAGCTCTTTGAAGAAATCAATGGATTTTGAAAGTTTTAGCTCAAAGAGGATTTTCAATCTTTCCAAAAGTTCTTAAATCCATGAGAAAACATTATATTTATACGCACATTGATTCATGACCATTTAGGGGTAATTTTGGAAGAAAACAATGTAAAACGGTCAAAAAAGAAACTAGCCATTTAAGACCAAACGGCTGCTTTTACAGACAGGGCAAGTCGCCCGCCGTTGGTCGGTCGCCTGCTTGTAGGCTGCTGGAATTTCAAAAAAAAAAAAAAAAAATTTCAGTTGGACGGTCGACCGGGCCGATCACCCGCGGCTGCAGTATTTTTAGGCCGGTTTGTAAAATTCTCTCTCTCTCTCTCTCTCTCTCTCTCTCTCTCTCTCTCTCTCTCTCTCTCGGATTTCAATGTTCTTGTACTCTACGGACATTAGAAGAATGAGAGCTATCTGTTAAAAATATTCTCAAAAATATTTGAAAATCATTCAGACAATTTAAAGTGGAAATAAGGTCTGTGGTCTACTATGCAAGTGCCAATTTGATGTCTTTTCACTTTTAGCTCAACTTGGCACTTGGGCTTTGGTTCTTGGGCTATGACATTATTAAAACATTACTATGTTTTAATAATGTTTAAGACCTTCGAAAATGAATTTCCATGAAATACAAATAGGTCTCAAGGGTGGTTTTCAAAAAGGTTTGAAAAACACTTTGAAAATGCAAAACCATCCGAAAAAGATCTCCAATACAATCTAGAAAATGTAAAACACTATAACTAACCGATTGTATTGTCCTCAAAAGGTCTTCCAGGGCTCTTGGGCTTGTAAGTGAACACTTGAGATATCTTTGGTCCATATGACTTATCTTCTTTGATGATCTTCACTTTGAATGCTTGAGAGGGTCACCAACACTTGTTCAACTCCAATCTCCTCTTAGCATTGTGCAAGGCATGCTTGTGGGATCTTCAACTTGAGCTCTTGACTTGGACAACTTCCAAGGATGATGTCTCCATGTATGTGCAAGCTCACTTGGTTCATCTGTGCATATTGATCATCAAGCAATGTGTAGTGTTGAATTGTGCTAAGTTGGATTGAACAATCAAATTTTTGTCAAAGGCACAACACTACAAGGCAACTCATTAGTCCATAAAGACTAATCAATTTGGGTTTGCCAGGATCAAAACAACAAGGAAAAGGCAATTAATTGAACCCATGGGAACTCTTGGGCTAACAAGAACTCCCTCTCTCAACAATGAAATGAAGAAGAGAAATGCTCTCTCTCCCTCTCTCAACAATGAAATGAAGAAGAGAAATGCTCTCTCTCTCTCTCTCTCTCTCTCTCTCTCTCTCTCTCTCTCTCTCTCGCAAATAACACCTTGACTCGCAAGTCTTTATAAACTTTGATTCCGTATCCTCCTCCATTATCAATAGCCGAAAAATTGATTAAAACAAAGTTGAAAAGAATCATGAACAATAAAAAGAAGTTGGTGGGTCTTTTGAAAATCAAATCTCTACATCACCATTGGGCTACAGATGGCGGTGTCTGCGCGGCATGGTAAACACGTATTCTGATGTGGTGGGTCCCACCACCGTCATTAATAGCTATTAAGATATTTTGGACGCGTTATCCCCTAGCAATATCGGTATCGTCGAGACTTTCCATACCAATGGGCCCATTGAATCTAATCTGGACCTAGTGGAACATGCCACTCCAGATGATCCTCATGGGCCAAATCCTAATCTTTTGGCCCATTTGTCTTATTATAGTGCTGGGCCGCGACATATTGAATTCGAGGACTTATTTTGGGCCCAAACCTCTTGTGTGACTCTCCTTCGAGGTCGCCCCTCAGATGTTCTGTATTTAGGAATGAGAGCCTTAATTCCATTTCAGTAAGGGGACATTCAACTGTAGAAAGGGCAATTTGTGAGTCTGTTGTCAATGTTGAGGATAATCTGGGGAATCGAAGGATTTGGAGATTCGGCCAGGAGCTTCTAGAGGAAGTTGCTATTACCATTAACTAATCTACCGCTGAGAATATTGCAGTAGAGGTGTACGAACAGGATGAGCGTCATACACCGATCAGTGATGTGGATCCCTTGGAGAAGAAGTTAGACTATTGGGTGTCGGATGAGGTCTCAGATGAAGATTTGCAAAGTATTGTAAAGTTAAATGGCTCATATGAGCCCCACAAGCATGCGTCCCTCATGAATAACAGGTTGGTGGTTTGGAAGGGAGCATCTCACCCGGGTGTAGAGAACTCGATATTGGTAGGTGAGGAGAATTATAATTGTTATCCGAGATCTAGTACGGATGGCGCGGATTCTATCCATATCCAAAAGTGCTACCTTCAGGCAAGCAACTACAGACAGAACTTATCTTCGGGTGGGGCAGTTCCTGTGATGGTCGAAGACAGCCATCCTCGCATGGAGGTAGGGTTAATTGACCCTAGCGAGCCGCCTAATAAAGGTATAACCCTGGTCAATTTAAATTTGGATATTGGTTTTCAATAGTCTTGTGCTAATTTACAGGGTACCCCACCGGGCACAATTTCATATCCTAACTCTTGCCTTGCTCAATTTCCTCGGAACCTTGGTCCATATTCTCTTGTAGTCTGGGATCCGAATGTAGATTTGAGTTCTAGAAGGTCATTGGATGGGGCAGTGAGTGCGGAACCCCCCAAATGTGGTCTTCAAAGTTTGGAGGAATCTATTAAGAATCCGGTGTGGGAAGGACCCAGAGACTCAGCAATTGAGTTCTTCGTCAATCATACTTTGGACACTAGTATTTTCTCAAAAAAAAAAAAAAAAACTTTGGACACTAGTAAAAAACTTGGGTTGGTTCATGGACGGCCAGAAGAGGATCTGAGAAATATGATTGAATTGGTGGAAACTAGGGATTTCATACCTCATAGAAATGGTGCGCACAAACCGTTGGAGTCGCCTAGGAGAAAATGTAGGGAGTTGGATGGATTGAAAACAGCAATTAACTATGATGGTAGAGTGGACATTGAAGTTAGTATTAAGATACCAGTAGAAGGTAAGAATAGCATGCGGAGGAGGAGGAACAGTTCCAAAATAGTTTTCTCATGAAGATAATATCTTGGAACATTAACGGTTTGGGATCTCTAGATAAGATGGCCCAAGTGAAGGAGGTGGTGAGAAATTACAGACTGGACCTCATTTGTATACAAGAAACTAAATTGGAAGTTGTTGATAGGAATGTTATTAGGAGCTTGGGAACTAGCTCGAATTGGGATTTTTCGTTTGTAGCTGTTGTCGGTGCCTCTGGGGCATCCTGATAGCTTGGGATGAGTCACAAATTGGGTTAAACAAGAGTGGAGGGGGAAATATTCATTGTCCATTGCTTTTAGTAGGCTTGATGACTCCTCGGAGTGGTTGTTTTCTGGTGTTTATGGCCCTATTAAAAGAGCAGAGAAAGGTGGGATGAATTATGTCGAGTGGGGGATACCTGCCTTATTCCATGGTGTATTGGGGGAGACTTTAATGAAATCAGGGAAGCCCACGAGAGATTGGGGTGTCTGAGAACCACTCTGAACATGGTTGCCTTTGCCGATTTCATTGCTAAGTTTGAATTAGTGGATATCCCGTTGTCTGACGCTAGTTTCACTTGGTCTTGAGGAAATAGCCGCATTCGCATTGACCGTTTCCTCATTTTCCCCAATTGGCTTGACATGGTCCCTGATGTATGCCAGAAAGCTATTGCTCATTCTGTTTCCGATCATTGCCCTTTGCTTCTTGATCCTAGACTGGAGTCTTGGGGGCCACCACCTTTTAGATTTAAATTGGTGTCTAATATGGAGGAAAAAATGGGAGAGTGGTGGGTTTCCCATAGAGTTGAGTGGCCCGCGGATGTGGTAATTAGACAAAAATTAAGGCATGTAAAGAAAAATTAAAGGAGTGGGCTACAGATATGAGAATGAATGATTCGGGAAGGAAAAAGGGTTTGGAGAATCGCATAAAGGAGCTAATTATTATTGAAGAATTGGGGCATGACTCAATTGCGTCTAAGGAGGAATTGGGTAAGGTTAAAGAAAATAAAAGGTTATTGCTTCAGGAGGAAATTACATGGAGGCAAAAATCTAGAGTGAGATGGTTAAAAGAAGGGGACAAAAATACGTCATATTTCCATGCTATGGCTAGTGCCCGCAGGAGGAGAAATAGGATTGATTCATTAGATGTTAACGGTCAGGGAGTAACTGAAAAGGAGATCATTAAAGTAATATCAGATTTTTACATCTCTTTGCATACATCAGAGGACTTTGTTCGCCCTATCCCGGAATTCTTGGAGTTCAAGAGCCTTTGTATGAGAGAGAGAGAGAGGGATACACTAGAAAGACCTTTTGAAGAGGATGAAATCGAGAAAAGTGTATTCTCAATGTGTAGAGATAAGGCACCAGGCCCTGATGGTTTCTGCCTGGCCTTCTTCCAGTCGTGTAGGTCATATGTTAAAGGGGATATTCTGAATTTCTTTGATGAGTTTTATGAAGGCATGAATCTGGATAGAGGCACAGGAGCAACGTTTATTGCTCTTATTCCAAAGGTGAAAGGAGCATCAAGGATTTCTGATTTTCGACCTATTAGTCTGGTGGGTTGCCTATATAAGGTTTTAGCAAAAGTCTTACCAGACTGTCTTAAGATCATTTTACCATCTATCATTTCTGAACTGTCAGAGTGCGTTTGTGTGCAACAGACAGATTCTGGATTGTTCCTTAATTGCTAATGAGGCCATTGACTATTATGTAAGAAATGGAGAGGGTGGAGTATTGTGTAAATTGGATATGGAAAAGGCATATAACAGGGTTGAGTGGGACTATCTGCATTATATCCTTGGGAGAATGGGTTTCGGTAACCGATGGAGAGCATGGATTAGAAGATGTGTTTCTTCCACCTGGTTCTCAACTCTTATCAATGGGTCGCCTAAAGTTTCTTTAAGTCTTCTAGAGGATTGAGGCAAGGTGATCCTCTATCTCCTTTCCTCTTTGTCATGGTAGCTGAGGTTCTTAGTAGTTTAATGGAGAAAAGGAGTCTGGACGGGTTCTTCCAAGGTTTCAAAATTGGTCGATAACATATAGAAGTATCACATTTATAGTTTGCTGATGATACACTTCTATTTTGCTTACCAAATGTTCATCAGGTTTTGAATTTGAAGGCATCTATTAGATGTTATGAGTTGATAACTGGTCAGAGGTCTAATTTCCATAAATCTAGAATGTATTTCCTGAATATACCTTATGATAGTGCCCATGGACTTGCTTTAATCTTGGGATGCTAGCTTGACTCATTACCTTCCATATACTAGGGGCTCCCGCTGCGGGTAGGTCGTCCTAAAATACCTTTGTGGGACCCATTTGTTGAGCGGATTGCAAGAAGGCTAGATACAGGAAAAGAAACCTTGTTTCCAGAGGGGGCAGGCTTACTCTGGTTAAGGCGGTCTTGGCCAATATCCCCATCTACTTCCTTTCTCTGTTCAAATGTCCAATGAGTGTTGTTTTGAGAATTGAACAGATTCAGCGGAGGTTTCTTTGGGGAGGATCTGATGATAAGAAAGGGATCGCACTGGTTAAGTGGAACAAGGTTTGTCTCCCGATTAAGAGCGGTGGTTTGGTGTTACCTTCTTGTTTTGATGATTAGCAAACTCAAATTGATTAGCATTTATAGTCTAATGTGTTGCCTTGAGGTGTTGTATTGTATACAGGAATTTCATGTCATAATCGTCATTACACAATTCAAGTCAACACATGGCTTGTGGATACACACACATGATCAAAGAGCTTGCACCTACATTGGAGTCATCACCATTCGGAGATGATCAAGTCAAGAAGCTCAACATGAAGATCCCACAAGTTCCCTAAGCAAGTGTCAAGAAGGAGCTTGGAGTTGAACATGCCATTGGTGACACCTCTTCTACCATGCAACATGCATTGAAGTTGGAGGACAAGTCACAAGAGCCAAACCAGGTCAAGAAGTTCACTCACAAGCCGAAGAAGTCCAAGAAAGTGCAAAGGAGCCGAATACATTCCAAGAAGACTCAACGGTATCATTTTTAGAATGTATTTAGAGTCTTCTTGATATTATGTTTAAATGCACTTCCAAATGGTTTTCATACTTAACTTCTTACATCTTTGAAAACCATACACACCCAAAAATGTGTTTTGAAAACCTAAGACTAAAGCCCAAAGACCATGGCCTAAAAGCCCCTGGATTTTAAAGTTAAAAAAGGAATTTCACACAGGGCCGGTCCACCGTGGGATGGAACCTGGAATTCCAAGGCGTCCCAAAAATTATCGGGTCGGTCGACCGAGTCAAGCCGGGCGACCGCGGATATGTGTCTGTTTCAAACAGAACAATCCGTCATGGGTTTCGGCGGTCGACCGCCCCTCGGCGGGCGACCGCCGTGGGTCGGTCGACCGCGGATAGGTTTTTGAGCCGAATTTTTGAGCGAACAGGTTAGCCTCGTCGGGCGACCGCCATGGGGTCGGTCGACCGTGACGGTAAGAAATTTGAAAATATAAAAGGGCGCCCGATAGGGGCGAGCGACCGCGATGGCTCGGTCGACCGCCGCGGTCGAGCAAACTAGCCGTTGGGGCGTTTTCAGCTTGACTTTTTCAAGCCAGTTATTTACAGTTTTACCCCAAACGGTCATATTTTCAAATACATTATATATACATCATTAAAACCTATCTCTACAGGCTTTTGAACATTTTACAAAGATCAAATCTCATTTTACTTGAGCAAAAACTTTCTTATCAAAAGCTAAACCTCTTTGAACTTGATTTTTACATTTTATCAAGAGGAACTCTATAGGCTTTACATTTTATCTTCCTTGGAGTGTTTGTGAGCTATCAAGTTTGTAATCTGCCTATCTAAAGAGGCATTGAGACTTTTTCATTTATTTTCTTCATTGTATTTGAGGGTCTTCTCTTCGGCCCGGTAACAAAGGTGAAGACACTCTTCGACCCGTTAAGAAAGGTGAAGACATTGTAAGAGGGTGTGATCCTTCCTCAAGGCTTCATGCGAAAAAGGGTTTGTTCCCTTTGGAGTTGGAGGAGTTGGGTGTACGGCTTCGAGATTCGCCCTTTGAAGAATCTCATAGTTTTAGTGGGGCGCCCCAAGGAGGTAAACTTGGAAGAGTGGAGTAGGTCTTGTGATAGACCGAACCACTATAAATCTTGTGCCTTGTGGATGCTTTCTCTCTTCCTCTTCTTCGCACTTTGTGGTGATTGGTAAACTCTACCGCTTCTTGTATTTATATTTTATTAAAACAAGGGTTAGGGCAAATAGGCTTAAAGTAATATCTAAACCCTAAATTTCATTATCTTAAATATTTGAACAAGGGTTAGATTAATAAGTGCTTAATTAGTAAATTAATTTTGATAACCCATTTAATTAAGCCCCAAATTTTTAATTGACTAATTCACCCCCCCCCCCACTTGGGTTGTCACACCCGTATTTCATTTGGGTATTAAACGAGTTAGAGAATTTAACCATGCTTTATTGGGTAAGTGGTTGTGGAGATTCGATGTGGTGCAATCCCAACTTTGGGTTAAGGAGATTACGAGTAAGTATGGTTTTAGATTTGGGAAGTGGAAAGCGGACAACCTTTATAATAAGACAGAGCTGTGTGGAGAGATATTTGGAGGTTGAGTTATCGAGTACACTCGATAAGAGCCACCACGTAGCCGATAAGTAGTCTGAAGACTGCCTACGAATTTAACAAATCTATTCGGTTCAAGGTATATTCAAGGGATCGTATCAAATTTTGAAGCGATGCTTGGTGTTATGAGCAACCTTTGATGGTTCTTTTTCCGAATCTGTATGTTGTTGCTTCCAATAAAGAGGCTTTAGTTTCCGAGTGTTTTGAGCATGACAGAGATCGTTTGGTCTGGAATCTGGGTTTTAGGAGTTTTTTCTATAGAGAATTGGAATCGATTCCTCACTTCTTAGAACTCAGAGAAGGGTGCTACATTAAACAGATCGGGACCGATAAAAGAGTATGGACCGGGGATTCCACCGGAGTCTTTTCTATAAAATCTTTTTATTCCCTTTTGGTGCCTTATGGGGTACCTTTCGTCACTGCAAAGGTATAGTTCATTGTCCTCCCAGGGTTTGCTTCTTTGCTTGGGCAACGAGTCGCGATCGTATTCAAACGATCCATTTCCTCCAGAAGCGTGGTATGTGGCTTTTGGACCATTGCCCAATGTGCCTTGAAGATGGTGAATCTGTAAGTCACTTGTTCATACATTGCAAAGTAGCTAAAGAGATTTGGGGTTACATATTGACGGAGTTTGGCATTTCTTGGGTTTTCCCATTTACTCTGTGTTGCATGGATTTGGATTCGTTTGTCAGGATCCGACACGGATTCGACAAACCCCAAAAAGTAGAATTCGGATTAGGTAATTTCTAAATAAAAAAAATTTAAAATTTAAAATAATATATATATAGAGAGTAAAGGGTTCCTGCGCTGTGCTCGAGTGCAAAAAACAAGGGTGGGGCCACATTGTTGGGGTGATCCTAAGCATTCATTTGAAAGGCCCCATCATGGATGAGGTGTGTACCAAAAATCAGCTTCATTGGATCATCACAGGGTGTCCATTTGTGGGGGTGAAAATGGACAGATATTGTTTGTCCACTAATATGCTCATTTTTTTACCCCACAAATAGACACCCTAAGATGATCCAATGGAGCTGATTTTTTGTACACACCTCATCCATGAAAGGGCCTTCCAAATGAATGCTTTGGATGCCCCCAACAATGTGGGCCCACCCTTGTTTCTACACTCGAGTGCAAATAAGCTTATCTGCGCTCAAGCGCAGGAACCCTTTATATATATATATATATATATATATATATATATATATATATATATATATATATATATATATATATATGTGAGAAAGCGGTTCCTACACATATGTGTAGAGAGTTCTCTACACACTAGCTTAAAATACAGTGGGGGCCCACATTGTTTGGGTGATCCAAGCCATTCATTTTAAAGGCCCTCACATAGATAGGGTGTCTACAAAAAATCAGATCCATAGGATCATCCCAACCCTACGATTTGTGGAGGTAAAATGGATGTCTTTAAACCTTCATAAATTAGTCCATTTTTTGCCTCCACAGTTCGAATGGTTAGGATGATCCTATGGATCTGATTTTTTGTGGACACCCTATCTATGTGAGGGCCTTAAAAATGAATGGTTTGGATCACCCAAATAATGTGGCCCCCATTGTATTTTAAGCTAGTGTGTAGATAACTTATCTACACATATGTGTAGGAACCGTTCTCTCTCTCTCTCTCTCTCTCTCTCTCTCTCTCTCTCTATATATATATATATATATATATATATATATATATATTCGTGAAAAAATTCAGGGTGGAGGGTTGAGGCGAGTTTTTATTAAGAGAGTCGAAGAAGGAGAAAGGGGTCAAGGCACTAGGATTTTTATTAAGGGAGTATGGCTTGTGCTTTCAAATAAAAAAGTTAAGAAGAAAACAAACTTAAAGGTAAAATATATAGGATTTGCATTTTAAAAGAAGCAACAAAAGTCGGATTCGCCTGAAAAAAAAAAAGAGGATTTGTGTGAGACAAGGCTACGACAAGAATCTTGGTGTGTCCTACGTGAATCCAAGTTTGATTTGGTTGCGGAGACGCGTCGACACAAATTAAGCATAGGGGAGCAAAGAAACATGCAACACGGCGTTTACTATTCCCAAGTTGATATTAAGCTGGGAATTGGTGCCACGGAAAAGAAAAGGCAAAATGTTGTGGAGAATTTGTCATCTGGCCACATGGTGGGTCATATGGAAGGAGAGAAACTCTAGAGTCTAAATCACCTTATTGACTTTATATTAAAGTCATTGCTTTAGCTATTTCGTGGGCGAAGAGTTTACCGTCATTCCACTTTACATCGGCTTATGATTTGTGAGAAGGATGGTGTGAGGTGTGTGCTAGCAGGGAGATTGAAATACAAGGTGACAACCCAAGGAGGGGGCTGAATTGGCTAAATTAAAATTTTGGGGCTTAATTAATTGGATTACTAAAATCAATTTACCAAGTAAGCCTTAACAGGTTTAACCCTTGATCAATCAATAAAGATATTAAGAGCTACGGTTTGGATGTTACTTTAAACATGCATTCACTAACCCTTGTTTGATTAAAACATAGATACAAGTTGGGTTAGAGATTACCAATCACCACAATGTGCAAATGTGAAGGAGAAGAAGAAAGCATCAACAAGGCACAAGTTTTATAGTGGTTCGGTCACAACTTGACCTACTCCACTCTTCCAAGTTTTCCTCCTTGGGATTCTTCACTAACCAATAAGATTCTTCAACGGGCGAATCTTAAAGCCGTACACCAACTCCTTCAACTTGTAAGGGATCACACCCTTTCGCACGAAGCCTTTCCGATGACACCTTCCTCTTACAAATGATTTACCTTCCTTTTCGGGCCAAATTGAAGACCCTCAAATATAGAATGAAGAAATAAAAAGAAAGAACTCTCAATGCCAAGGAGGGGGCTGAATTGGCTAAATTAAAATTTTGGGGCTTAATTAATTGGATTACTAAAATCAATTTACCAAGTAAGCCTTAACAGGTTTAACCCTTGATCAATCAATAAAGATATTAAGAGCTACGGTTTGGATGTTACTTTAAACATGCATTCACTAACCCTTGTTTGATTAAAACATAGATACAAGTTGGGTTAGAGATTACCAATCACCACAATGTGCAAATGTGAAGGAGAAGAAGAAAGCATCAACAAGGCACAAGTTTTATAGTGGTTCGGTCACAACTTGACCTACTCCACTCTTCCAAGTTTTCCTCCTTGGGATTCTTCACTAACCAATAAGATTCTTCAACGGGCGAATCTTAAAGCCGTACACCAACTCCTTCAACTTGTAAGGGATCACACCCTTTCGCACGAAGCCTTTCCGATGACACCTTCCTCTTACAAATGATTTACCTTCCTTTTCGGGCCAAATTGAAGACCCTCAAATATAGAATGAAGAAATAAAAAGAAAGAACTCTCAATGCCTCTTGATAGGCTGATTACAACTTTCAAAGCTCACAAACTCTCCAAGGAATAGATGCAAATGTAAAGCCTATGGAGATCCTCTTGATAGAATGTAAAAATACAAGTTCAAAGAGGTTTAACCTTTCATATAAAAGTTTAGGTTCAAGAAGATAGGATTTGATCTTGCAAAAAGGTTATGTAGAAAGGTTTAGATAGTGTATATATAGCCCACAAGGAAATATGACCGTTTGGGGGTAAAACTATAATTTACAGGGTTGAAAAATCAACCTACGAAAGCCCCAATAGATCTATTTCCCAGTCGCCCGAGGCACGGCGGTCGCCCGCCCTTATCGGGCTCTTCTTTTGAAATTCAAAATTCATACCGGCGCGATCGACCGGCCCAAGGGTGGTCGCCCGGCGAGGGCTTACTGTTTGAATTAAATTTTCGCTCAAAAACAATATCGCGGTCAACCGAACCCATGGAGGTCGACCGCCCACACCATAGTGGATTGTTTCTGTCTAAAACAGAAACGTATCCGCGGTCGTCCGGCTTACCCCGGTCGTCCGGCCCGATAAAATTCGAGGTGGCCTGGATTTTCAGGTTCCATCCCGCGGTCTCCCGGCCTAGCCCGGTTAACCGGCCCTGAATGAAATTCCATTTTAACTTTAAAATCCAGGGGCTTTTGAGCTATGGTCTTTGCGCTTAAGTCCAAGGTTTTCAAACACATTTTTGGTTATGTTGATGGTTTTCAAAGATGTAAAATGTTAAGTATAAAAATCATTTTGAAAACCTTTTGAAAGTGCATTTTACATAAAATCAAGAGGACTCTAAATACACTCTAAAAATAATAACCTTGAGTATTCTTGGAATGTCTTGGCTCCTTTGCACTTCTTTGGACTTCTTCATCTTGAGAGTGAACTTCTTGAGCGTTCGTTTGACTCTTGTGGCTCCTCCAATCTTCAATGCATGTTGGAAGGTGCATGAGGTGTCACCAATGACTTGTTCAACTCCAAGCTTCTTCTTGACACTTGTTGGGAACTTGTAGGATCTTCATGATGAGCTTCATGACTTGAACATCTTCAAATGAGGATGTCTCAACTGTAGGTGCAAGCTCTTAATCAATGTGAGTGTGGATCCACAAGCCATGTGTTGTGTTGAGTTGTGTAATGGCGATATAACATATCAAATTCCTATGTAGAGCATAACATCTCAAAGCAACACATTAGTCTGACAATGCTAATCAATTTGTGTTTGCTAGCATCAAAACAAGAAGGTAAGGTGAATGATTGAACCCATGGGAACCCTTAGGCTTACATTCTTCTCCCTTTTTATGATGGCAAACAAATTGATTAGGGAGGAAGGAGATATCAACCAATAGATGAATAAGCATGATATGATATACACAATAGAGCATAGCCCCCCCTCACTATATGCACAAATATAATTGATAACTGTAAAACATAAGGTGCATATACAATTGGACTACATAATCAATTCTCAATTTTCTCCCCCTTTTCGCAACAGCAAAAAGGTAGGTATCAATAAGTGAAAGTGCAAGTGGGGTGTCAAGATGAATAATAGCGTGTCTAAGCTATGTGCCTTGTATATGATATATTATTCAAGCTCGAATAATGCTTATCAGAGAGAAAACAAAATTGAAATGCATGATAAGTCATTTTTTTTTTATCAAATGATTTGCGAGTTAAGCACAACAATAGGGGTAATAAACCATGTGAGAACATCACATTGGTCTATATAATCATGAATATATAACTATTGAGCTCTCCTCCTAGGAATTTATCATAGGCCCTAGGTGAAACCTGTGTTGGAGGGCATTACAAGGTACAATGATGAAAGGTAAATGATTTGAACACTTGGGCTTTATTTACAACTTTTGAAGGCAGATAAGTATCTACCTGAGCAAAGATATGCTCAGATCTATGACTTAATCATTTAAGTTCACAAGTTGCATTTTGTTGGGGATTTCTTGTCATGGGGCAGACAAGTCTCTTCCTGAGCATGAACATGCTCAGAACTATAACATAACTTTTGAGTTCAAGTTATTTGACCCTAGATGATTATACATTTGTAAGTGAAAGGCTCCACCTAATTATGTGCGATTAATCTAAATGTAATTGACTCTAGCACATAAGCCCATGATTTTTTAATCACCTTACCCATTTCAATTCTTGCTCCATTCAAATGGGAAGTGCACTTTGAATTAGAATTGATGATTATTAGACATAGGATTATAAAGTTGAAACAACTACAGTCTAATAAACACATGGATACCAGAATAATAAACAATCAAAGGAATACATATCCATGGCAACCAAAAGATTATGTATATATGAAGATGAGACAAGAAGAGATCCCATATACATGAATAAATGATGGAAGAGACACACCCTCTTCACATCATGTCAAAACATAATCAGAGATACACAAATGATGGTTGTGAGGAACAAGAACTCATCACCGCAACAATAGATAGGGTCATACAATCTCTGAGTCATGAACCAAAATAAAAGCATAAAGAGCCCCTTACTGGGCAGATATCCTATACATCCATAATCATGCCACATAAGGCATATTCATCCACATATTATAAAGCCCATAATGGGCATGTACAGACGAAAATAAAAGCCCACATTGGGTATAAGCAACATCCATGGAGAGAATGAAACTACAATGTCTAAAAGCCCAAACTGGGCGAGAAGATGAAATCAAAAAGATGATCAAGCAGCTAAAAGATGTAATCAACTGCAACTGCTGCCGAGAAGGTACTGGTCATCTGTCAATCCTGAGGAGAATGATGATGCTCACGGGATGGAGACCGGGAGGTGTAGCTTCTGGTGGACTGACTCATCTGATAAGCCTGCATCATCTCCCTATGCTGCCTCGCCATAAGCTGAACAAGTCTCTCATGATCAAAGGCTCTCTGGCTCTCTGCAGTCGTAAAGGCAGTGGATAGGGTATCAAACCTGGTCGTGAGAGTCTCCAGTCTAGTCGTGACGGTATCTAATCCAGACCTCAAGGATGTGATATCTCTGGCGAAATCCTCATATGAGCCAGCGGCAGGAGCCTGATGCTGTGATCTCTCATGTGCTCTCCTCTGCTGTTGCAACTGGGCCACTCGTTCGGCTTCATCTGCAGCTTCATTAATCTCATCTGGTGTAACTGCACTAGGACCTTCTTAACCAGGTATAGGGATCTTTATAAGCGTAATGGTGGTTTGGTTGAGCATGGGATCAGGGTTTTTGTAGGGCTCATTTGATATATTAATTTTCCAATATCTTACAAGCTTAGTAATGAGCATCCCAAAGGGTAGTCCTCCCTGTCCTCTCTTAACCGCCTCATCCATGTATCCAAAAATAATATATCCGAGATTCAGTTTAATCTTCTGCATAATGCAGTGGATTACTAAGCTTCAAAGGGCTTCACGGCATTAAAATTTCCAGCCCTTGGTGTGATATTGTAGGCTACTATTTTGTGAATCAATCTAGCAATATCCTTCATGGAGCTGGCAACTACATTTAACTTTTGACCCTGAGGGGGTACAGTTCCTAAGGTTCTATAAACATCTGTCATGTTGAAGTGATTGTCAATCTCATTCTTATTCCAGAAGAAAATTCTTTCACCATCATTGGGCACCTCAATGATTCTACAGAAATCAGCTATACTTAGCCCAACCGCCTTTTTGAGATATGTGTTCATCACAACATCGTTTTGAGAAATCTCAAGATTAGCATAGAAGTATTTAATCAATTCGGGATAGATTATAGCATTATATTCAAGAAAGAACTCTCAACCTTGATGAGCGAAGAGCGGCCTAAGTTAGAATTTTTTAAAGTCTTTAAACATCACCCTTTTTCCAGAAATGAGAACACGCTTTGAAAATTCTTCATAGCAGTCCATTGCTCTTTTATTGAAGAATCGCTCGGTGGGAAACACTTCTTCGGGTTCGGTTCTGACTCGCTTGCCCTTACTTGCGATGGTTTTCCTTGAAGTCGACATTTTAGAGTTAGGATTTTTAAGAGAAAATGAGAGAACCAAGGAGGTTTTGAGAAGGATGATGAAGAATAGATGAAGAATAGATGAAGTATCAGTGGATTAGAGAGGTACGATGAGAGAAAACAAAGAGGAGAAGGAATGGAGTGGAAAAATAAAAAGAAATACAAAACGGAAAAGGGGAAACGAGAGAATGAGAGGGGGAAATGGAAGATAACTCACTAGAGCCCTTTACTCTTGAAGCTTTGGCACTTAAAATTGATTTAGAGGCAAAGAGGAGCAAAAACCCTAGGAGAAAAGCAAACGGCGGAAGTGAAAAATGAAACGGCGGAAGCCCTTTAAAAGCAGTTTTCGATCGTCGCGGTTGACCGGGATATCGCGGTCGCCCGCCGTGACGCTACTATCCATTTTTATTTTTCACTCACGACCGTCAGCGATCGTCCGGGTTCACATGGTCGTCCGCCGCAACAAACCTGTTTCCTTTTTATTTTTGTCCAAATTGCCTTCTGCGATCGCCTTCCGAGGCTCGGTCGACCGCCACACCCCTGTTTTCAATTTCTTGATATTTTTCAAGGAATTTTGTAGACAAATCAATTTTCTCCTAATTTGCTCGCATTTATGGGATTCTAATGAACGTGTAAACTCGATCCCAAGACAATGTGAGGACTCCTAAAAATTCATTTCTATTTTCCTATCATTTAAACTCAAATGGATGAATGGACATACGTTTTCAATGAAGTTCTTTGTGGATGTGTATTTGATGAAATTTGCTAGATATCAAAATATATATGTTTGATCAATGTCTAGCAATATTTGACATGTTAGCTCTTCTAATTGTGGATTCTAGTGCATATGTGTGTTTTTTGCACTTAGATGGATTTTTCTAAAAGATTTTCAATAAAGAACAAGCATAGTCTAGAAAAGTAGTTTCTTGTTTTCTACATAGACTATGAGATAAATATGATGTGATCATGAAGCTCAATAAGCAATGATATATTCTATTAACAACATGACTGATGATATGTATCTATGCTTAATTATGAAATGATATATCATTAAAGCACAAGTGATCTAGATACAATGAATGCACTATTGAAATAGTAACTAGATAGAATTCATATGATATAGCAATTGAAGCACAACCCCATATATCAATAATTTTAAATAATGAGTTGAGTGGGGGATTTTGGAACCCAAATCCATTTGGTTCCAATCAAGTTTGTGTATGGGAGTGTATATTTTCTTATACACACAAACTTGCTTGATTTCACAAATCTAAGCCTACACCTAGATTTGTGATGCCCTAATCTACCATAATATGAACATGAATAACTGTGGGTAAATAAAGAGCAACTACAACCACAAGAATACATATGATGACAAACATATTTGTCATTTTCTTGTATTCTTTGGTTCTTCAAAGAGAGTTCTTTATTAACAAATTTAATCTCAATTAATTGACTTTCAAAGCAATTTGTTTGTTGAGATAAATTAGCTTTTAGTTTTTCTTCATTCTCACAAACAAGTTTATATTTTTCATTTAAATCATTGTTTGTGTTATCAAGGCTTTCCTTTTCTTTTCCAAGGATATTGTACTTTTTAATTGAGTCATCATTCTTGTTTATCAAGATTTTGCTCAAATGACTTAAATTTTCATTTCTTTTCAAACAATCATTAACTTCCGATTTCAAATTTTCAATTTGTTTTCCAAATCGGAAATTGAATGTTTGAAAGAATTTTCTTTTGCAAAAGATTTTTGTAGAGTCTCTTTTTGTTCAAAAACAATGTTTTTATCATTTGAAGAGAGATTACTATTTTTCTCATAAGAATTTTCAAGATTAATCCAAATATCTTTTGCATTGGTACATGATGAAATTTTCTCAAAAGCATTGGGACATAGCTCACAACATATTATAATAATAGCTTTTGAGTTTATTGAAAATAATTTTGCATCATTTTTAGTGCATTTCCTTATAATAGAAAATTCCCTTTCAATGACATCTAAGATGTCAAAGTCTATGGATTTGAGATAGGCAAGCATTTTTATTCTCCAACCTCTAAAATTCGTTCCATAAAAAAATAGAGGAATTATAACGGATTGACCTAGCTCAAAATCCATTGGATTGTCACGGATCTTAATCGCTTGTAGATTTTGAATTTAAAAATCTCTTTAAGAGCCTATGCTTTGATACCAAATGAAATACAAGGTGACAACCCAAGAGGGGGGTAAATTGGCTAATTTAAAATTTTGGGGCTTAATTAATTGGATTACTAAAATCAATTTACCAATTAAACCTTAACAGGTTTAACCCTTGATCAATCAATAAATATATTACGACCTAGGGTTTGGATGTTACTTTAAACATGCATTCACTAACCCTTATTTGATTAAAACACAGATACAAGTTGGGTTAGAGATTACCAATCACCACAATGTGCAAATGAGAAGGAGAAGAAGAAAGCATCCACAAGGCACAAGTTTTATAGTGGTTCGGTCACAATTTGACCTACTCCACTCTTCCAAGTTTTCCTCCTTGGGATTCTTCACTAACCAATAAGATTCTTCAACGGGCGAATCTTAAAGCCGTACACCAACTCCTTCAACTTGTAAGGGATCACACCCTTTCGCACGAAGCCTTTCCGATGACACCTTCCTCTTACAAATGATTTACCTTCCTTTTCGGGCCAAATTGAAGACCCTCAAATATAGAATAAAGAAATAAAAAGAACTCTCAATGCCTCTTGATAGGCTGATTACAACTTTCAAAGCTCACAAACTCTCCAAGGAATAGATGCAAATGTAAAGCCTATGGAGATCCTCTTGATAGAATGTAAAAATACAAGTTCAAAGAGGTTTAACCTTTCATATAAAAGTTTAGGTTCAAGAAGATAGGATTTGATCTTGCAAAAAGGTTATGTAGAAAGGTTTAGATAGTATATATATAGCACATAAGGAAATATGACCGTTTGGGGGTAAAACTGTTATTTACAGGGTTGAAAAAGTCACCCTACGAAAGCCCCAACGGATCTATTTCCCAGTCGCGGCGGTCGACTGAGGCACGGCGGTCACCCGCCCTTATCGGGCTCTTCTTTTGAAATTCAAAATTCATACCGGCGCGGTCGACCGGTCCAAGGGCGGTCGCCCGGCGAGGGCTTACTGTTTGAATTAACTTTTCGCTCAAAAACACTATCGCGGTCGACTTGACCCATGGAGGTCTACCGCCCACACCATACTAGATTGTTTATGTTTAAAACAGAAACGTATCCGTGGTCATCCGGCTTACCCCGGTCGACCGGCCCGATAAAATTCGAGATGGCCTAGATTTCCAGGTTCCATCCCGCAGTCGCCCGGCCCAGCCCGGTCGACCGGCCCTGAGTGAAATTCCATTTTAACTTTAAAATTAAGGGGCTTTTGAGCCATGGTCTTTGAACTTAAGTCCAAGGTTTTCAAACACATTTTTGGGTGTGTTGATGGTTTTCAAAGATGTAAAATGTTAAGTATAAAAACCATTTTGAAAACCTTTTGAAAGTGTATTTTACATAAAATCAAGATGACTCCAAATACATTCTAAAAATAAGAACCTTGAGTCTTCTTGGAATGTCTTGGCTCCTTTGCACTTCTTTGGACTTCTTCATCTTGAGAGTGAACTTCTTGAGTGTTCATTTAACTCTTGTGCCTCCTCTAATCTTCAATGCATGTTGGAAGGTGCATGAGGTGTCACCAATGACTTGTTCAACTCCAAGCTTCTTCTTGACACTTGTTGGTAACTTGTAGGATCTTCATGATGAGCTTCATGACTTGAACATCTTCAAATGAGGATGTCTTAATTGTAGGTACAAGCTCTTGATCAATGTGAGTGTGGATCCACAAGCCATGTGTTGTGTTGAATTGTGTAATGGCGATATAACATATCAAATTCCTGTGTAGAGCATAACATCTCAAAGCAACACATTAGTCTGACAATGCTAATCAATTTGTGTTTGCTGGCATCAAAACAAGAAGGTAAGGTGAATGATTGAACCCATGAGAACCCTTGGGCTTACAGAGATTATACTGCGAATAGTGAAAAAGTAGGAGAATCCGCCTTCGGGTTTTCTCAAACTTAACTTTGATGGATCGAGCTTGGGGACCCCGGGGCCGGCAGGCATAAGGGGTCTTTGTCGTGATTCGGATGATGCCGTGTTACGGGCCTATTCAGGTCCAATTGGAGTGTGTGATGCTACCGAGTCGGAGTTAGAGCAGTGTATCAAGGTATTATTAAACACCTCAATAGAGATATTCTTGATGGTATTATTGTGGAAGGAAATTCTCAAAATGTGGTTAGATGACTGAGAGGTTTAGCGGTTCCTCCTTGGAGATTTTCCTCTTTCTTTGATGAAATTTCATATTTGAATTTTGGGTCTTCCATTGTATACAATCATGTGAGGAGATCTGCTAATAGTGATGCAAACTCCTTAGCCAGATGTGGGGTTCATCGGGCAGGTCTTGAGTGGTTTGATTACTTGCCTCCTTGATGTATCTGTTCTTGCTTTTCATTTTTTCTTTTCTTTTGTATTTCGGTTGGTCCATCTCAGCCCATTCCTTTATTAATGATACTTTTCACCATTTCAAAAAAAAAAAAGAAGTTGCATTCTCGCTTCAAGAAGGCTTGGTTGAAGGAAAAACATTACGAGGGATATGGCAGCTATAGAAAATATTATGGTAGAGAGCTTCTTGAAAAAAAAAAAAAAAAACCACTTGTGTTCATACACAAAATGCCCCATATGAAGTACTTCTCGGAAAGAGCCTAAGATGCATAATTTTGGCTATTTTGTTGATTTGGACAAGAATATATCACAAAGGAAAGAATGGCGCTAGGATACCACATTCAAAATGTTATCATTAAAAGACAGATAATCTTGTGAATACGAAAAAAACTATTTTACACATGTATGCTTGTAGTAACATGTCAACAAAATGAACTAATTACATGCATGTATGCATGTAGTAACATGTTAACAAAATGAAAAGTTAGTCACTAACCGGAACAGGAGATGTGGTACCAAGTTGGAGAACAACTTTTGATTGGTCCGCCAAAATTACACATTTGTTTGCCACAGAATCAACTACCTGATGCAAAGCAGAGAATTTTTTATCAATATGATAACTAAAAAGATCTTCTAACGAACATCAGATGCTTGGAAAAGATGACTTGCACAAAAACACTAAGAAAATTCACAGCTTATACCAAAATCAATTTCATTTTGTGAGAACAAAAGTTGACAGGTTCTTTGAGCAAGTTAGAAAGGTAAGCAGAAGAGGGATAACATTTGGTGATCTAGAGCAGTTCTGAGAGAGAAAAACACGAGTTCTCTTGGCAAGAGCTTCACATCTAAAACACAACACTTGATATAGAAGAACCGTAAGATAAAAATAGCTAGATCAGAGGAAGTTAACTGAAAACACACACACACACACACACACACACACACACATACAAAGTAGCTAGTGTAATGAATTTCTCTTCTCACACACACACACACACACATAGCTAGTGTAAGGAATCTCTCTCTCTCTCTCTCTCTCTCTCTCTCTCTCTCTCTCTCTCTCTCTCTATATATATATATATATATATATATATATATATATATATATCTCGCACACACACACACACACACGACCAAAATCAACTAGTTAACTTCTCTTCAGATACATATCAAGTTACCTTTTGCATTGTATGAGCAGCACCCCCACCCTGGTAAGGTAAAACGAGGAATCAATGTACAAGAAAAAGAAGGAATAACACCAAATTTAGGACAACATGATTTCCAAATCTAGAAGTTGTCAATAAGAATACAAATAGATGCAGGAAAAATTCAAAGAGTTCAGTATAAAGACAGTGACCTTTAATAGGTTTTTATGGATGTCCACTTCATCTACCCCATCAAACGCAATGTCAATCCGATTAATATCGTTCAAATCAACCTGCAGGCAAGGGCATCTGGTTACACAGTGGTTCAGAACAAAATATACATGCCAGAAAAGTTTTAGATAAAAAGTAAATGGTGCTCCCCATAGAGGGCCAATTATCACAAAAACGTAGCTTTCTCTTGGGTGTGGGACATCATTGAGCTGTACTGGTGGCATAGAATGCTTTGTGAGCAAGGTTTGAAATTTCAGTTTCAGTTTCGGCCTCAACCGAAAACGAAATTTCGGTAATTTCAGAGTAAATCTTAAAATTTCGGTATAAATTTCGGTTTCTGTCCCGGCCAAAATCCGAAATTTCGGTGGAAATTTCGGTATTTCGGCCGAAACTTAAAACCATGTTTGTGAGCAATGAAGTAAAGAAGAGCAGCGCCATGACACATAGTAATGTCGCAACAGTTTTTGCTAAGCTCGGTGACCAACCGGTCATTGACTTATCTCTAACTTAACGATTACGAGGCAGAGGGTCAATTTGATGGGGTAGATTTCCACTTCATCTACCCAATCAGATAAAAGAAAATGAAGGTCCATTGATATATGCATGCTAGATTCGAACTTACAGTCTTTACACCAAACTGTCTAGCAAGAACTCGTGACTGGTAATTTGCTCCCACTGCCACAACATCTTTCAACTGCAAAGGGATGGGAAACACACAAAAATTCACAAAACAAAAAACAGCACAAATGACAAACGACAAAAATAAATTAAAAGTTCAGACTGAGATTACTACCTAACACATATTGAGGCATACTGTAAAATACAAGTAGCAAAGAAAAGTTAATGATAGTTAGAAAATGAGATCCCTTCAAAGTGATGAAGAAACTTCTAGGACGTATATTTTATTTTTTTATCAAGTATCCATTCTAAGTACAAAATTCACAAATCAATCCCTAGCTTGTTTCAAAGATACTTTTTTTACACATAATTGTTTCAGAATATTAAAAAAAACATGATTGTTTCAAAGATCTTTTCAAGATCAACGGAGACTCTTTATATGTATTTTGCAATAATTATATGCTTCAGGCCTCAATAAGTGTCCCAAAGTTTGCTAATAAAAATTATGAAGAATTCAAAATCGTAAAGTCAGCAGAGGGCCCGTGATGCTCCAATTCTTTTGGAAAGTTGGAGTTCAGGTCTTCTGAACTATCATTTTTCTGGGTTTCTGAGAGTCCAAGTTTGGACCAGTTTCTTGCTATTCTGTTCATGTAAGACTCACTAGATTACCAAAATGCTTATTGGCTTTGGAAACATGTGTCATGCTGAAAAAGATGACTAGAGTTAGTTTGAAGCTACATTTAGAATCCTTATATCATGATCACATTATTTGTATGCAAACATTGTGTAGTATGGTGAGGCTACATTCCACTATGATCGGAAGTTTTCGAAAGTCTGAATTTTCATTTGTTTTCTTCTAGAGGTTGCACGAACAGCTCTGGTGGTACTTTTATCAAATGTCATCTATTTCCCTTTCAATTTGCAGACATTATTATGTTCTTATATTGCAACATGTGCTACATTTAGTTGGCATAGGAGCCACTGAAATCTAATTTTCTGGATTCCTCATGTTGGTTCTTGGAAGAAGCTTCGATCTAATCAAGGCAATGCACCAAAGAACGTTGAAGGAGCAGATCAACAGGTGTTTGTAGGGATAAGATTTTTTTCATATTCATCTTGAATTTGAATAAGGAACTTGAGTATCAAACATGTCTACAAGATTTTGGCGAATTATGGTTTTAATGGCCAAAATATTTCGGTTTCGGCCGCGACCGAAACGAAATTTACATTAAGTCGTTTCTTTACAAGATTTCGGCGAAATTTCACCAAAATTCTGAAATTTCGCCGAAATGTCACCAACCGAAATTTTGTTTTTAGCCATTTTTACATGATTTCGGCAGAAAATTTCGGCCCGAAACTGACACCGAAACCGAAATTTAAAACCTTGCTCCAACCTTGGGCCACATCAACACACAAGGCAATTGTGCGAAAAGAAACTAATGGA
Organism: Tasmannia lanceolata; assembly: GCF_043159265.1. Classification (NCBI taxonomy): domain Eukaryota; kingdom Viridiplantae; phylum Streptophyta; class Magnoliopsida; order Canellales; family Winteraceae; genus Tasmannia; species Tasmannia lanceolata. The sequence continues at coordinate 3,440,938 of NW_027518713.1, read as the reverse complement.
AAAACCCGAGTATACAGGGAACGCCACTGGTTAGAGATAAGAATAAGTAGTTGTGCTTCATTAATAGGCATAGGTGTGTGAGTTAACTATACTGGCATGGGAGAGTATAGGCTTATATATTTGTATCAGTATGTGAGTTCATTGAACTGGTAAGGGACAGTATAGTGAATCTGTGCGCATTAGATAAATTAACTACATTATATATTAGAATGAAATGATACATATATATTATTATGTGTTAGAATGTCAATTAACCGTACTGCTATGGGACAGTATAGTTAGCTTATATCTTTATATCAGTAACTATGTGAGTCCACTAAACTGGTATGGGCAGTATATTGAGCCAATGTGTATAAATAGATTAGCTATATTATGTATAACTATTTAATATCTTTCAGTTTGTTTACTACTTTATTAGTTAAAAGTAATAAGTTGTTTTGAAATTTCGATGACGAACTTGTTATAAGGAGGGGAGAATGAAATACCTTAATTTAGAGTTTTCATTAACAAAAGTAATTAAGAACTTAGTGTAATCAAAGTGCAGCTTAGTAACTAAATAAGTATTTAAGGATATATTGGTAAATTTCCAAAAGGATTTGGATGTCATTGACCTAAATAACTAAGTGTAAATGGGTAAAAAGGATGCAAAGGATAAAAATGTAATATACATATAAATGCCCAAAGGGCAAAAATGAAATTTTGTGTCTAAACATTTTAAATACAAAATGTCTGTAACTTCATGAGTAAGAGAGAGACTGAGAGTGAGTGACACTTGGAATGCTGGTAGTCATTAGCAGCTTAAGATTAAGAAATATAAAACTTAAAAAATTGAAAAGAAAATCAAGAAAAAATTGAGAAAAAAAGGTGGAGAAGAAAAGCTATGGGATTTGATCAAACTTCTGAGTTAATGCTAAAGCTTTTGCAAGTTTAAGATTAAAAAAAATCAAGGAGGAGAAGAAACAGTGGAAGAAAATCCAAAGGTAAACAAGAAATTTGTGTAAAAAATGATATTTTTGTGCTTTTAACTGAACTTTCTTGTTTTCGAACTTTTCCGGTCAGATTTGGCCGGAAAGTTCAACATGAAAGTTGTAGAATTTTTTCTGTAGATCAAAATTCATAGAAGTTTTGCAAAATTAGGTTAAGATTTGAGTAAATTATGTTAATTTTAAGAATCTGCTAAAAAAGAGTTTAAAATTGTGGCTTTCATGTTTTCTGGCCATCTCCGTCGAGAGTTGAGTTCTAAACATAAATGTTTTAGAGAATAATAAATTGAACATCTTTCATGTTTATGACATGTTCCAAATCTGTGTGTAGAAAGAGTTACACTAAATCTAAAATTTCAGCAGAACTTGAAACCCTCTTTCATTAATCCGAATAAAAATGTGATTTTTCCGGCCATCTCCGGCGGGAATTCGCCGGAGTGACCAATATGAAAGTTGTAGGTACTGATGAAAGGACCAACTTTCATGTTGGGTACTTTTTGAAAATCTCTGCGTGTCAAGAGATATAGCATGTGAAAATTTTCAGCAAGCCTTGAAACCCTCTTTAAAAATCAGCGGAATGTAATTTTATTTTTCAGGTCGTCTCCAGCGAGAATTCGCCGAAGTGACCAACATGAAAGTTGTAGGTATTAGTAAATGGGCCAACTTTTATGTTGGGAAGATTTTGAGATTCCCTGTGTAGAAAAAGATATGGAAGATTGATTTTTCTTGACTAAGGCAAATGGTTTGGAACTTAGTGGACAAGTTTTGTGATAATCATTTTGTATTGGGTGATTCAGAACCAGGAAGGAAGAAGAATAAGGGAAAAGCGAAAGTGTTTATAGGTGAGTAATTCAGCACAGTTATAGGATTCTCTTTGCATGTGCATGAAAAGTGTTAAAGTATAAAAGATAAATAACGCCTTTCTCCAATAGCTTAGGATTTTGCCGAAGTTGGTAAGTTAACATGGTATCAGAGCCAAAGGTCTTGAGTTCAAACCTCCCGGATAGCAAAAATCCACATGTGATGGTCGGCCTAAAGTGGGACCACATGTGCCACGTGTTTGCCAAGTGGGCCACACATGCGGGGGAGTGTTAAAGTATAAAAGATAAATAATGCCTTTCTCCAATAGCTTAGGCTTTTGGAGAAGTTAGTAAGTTAACAAAAAGATTATTTATGTAAAAACTTGCATTGTTTCCCATGCTTTTGGTTATATATATTATGCACTGAGATGTGCTTTGAAACTCCTAGGTATGTAAGAATTTTAGTTACGAAGTCAACACTTCGGTGTTGCTCGTATCTGGCTCATTAAGAGTTGGACAATATCAGTAAGCCCGCCAATGGCACAAAAATACGTTAGTCCTCTTGTCAATGGAGGTAGGAAAAAAATAAGGGAAAATTACATTTACACCCCCTCTAGTTTCTGACACATTCAACTCTAACCCTGACTTTCAAAATGTGACAAGTACACCCCCTAAGGTTTCAAAAGGTGACAAGTACACCCCCTCCGTCAATTGTCCGTCAGTTTAACCTGATGGAAAAACTGAAACTAACCGTGGTTAATATTTTGAGGACAGAAATACCCTCATTTGTAGAGGGATTAGGGTTACGCCATTTCCCGCCGCCGCCGTCGCACCTCAGTCCACCGCCCCCGTCACCACCATAAACAATGAAACCCCACCCCATGGCTACATAAAACCCACATTTCAAGGAAAAAACATTGATAAAAACAAAAAAAAAGCCCTAAAATATTAGGGTTTATGTGCAAATCATGATAATGGTGTGAATGATGACAATAAAACTCCTAAATCGAGGGTTGATGTGGATAAATAAATTAGGTTTTGAATCAAACCCTAATTTTCAGCTTTCAATTCTGAAAACCCTAATTTTCAGTTAGGGAAGACGAGGGCATTTTGGTCATTTCCGCCTCGCCATCTACTCTGTCACGTTAAAAAAACTTTGGGGGTGTACTTGTCACATTTTGAAAGTCAAGGTTAGAGTTGAATGTGTCAGAAACTAGAGGGGGTGTATCTGTATTTTTCCCAAAAAATAATCGACCATGTATAAATGTATCTGCTTTGTACATGCCTGATCTGCAGCGATAGTTTATTGCCTTCTATTTTATGAGCATCTGTGCGGGAGCTATGGCTACACATTATGATTTTGATAGTATGTTTCGTATATCTTTTAGTCATGCCCATCAATAGATGTGCTTTAAAATGCTTTGATAATTGTTATTTCGCTCTGGATATTGATTTATATTTCTATACAATCAATATCTGATATGATGTGATTCAGTTTCCGATTTAGCCTTGCACGCGTGCGAGGTTCGCCCTAGCGTGCTTGCAGCACCTGCCACATGTCCCGAGGTTCTCAAGGCGTGACACGTGGCCCACTTTAAAGTGCTGCAGATGTAGAAGTTAGGCAGTCCAGAATTTGAAAGCGAGACACGTGTCAAAGGAGTCTTGGATTGGCTCAAACAGTTGTTCAAGTACTCGGATGTATTGAAAGATCAAGAAGAGGCAATGAAGAGTATTATGATGAGGAGGACATGAACAATTAAAACGATGAGGAATACAGGTTTCCCGAGGGTCTTCTGACTATCTCATTCTTAGTAGACATCCTAATAGAATTGACAGGGAACATATTGGTGACGAAGATGACTAGTTGCAGTTCCTAAAAGTACTTTTCAGCAAAAACCAAGATTAAATATGCAGAGACTTCCAAAATTCTGTTGCTAGATTTCCTACGAACTTCTAGTATAGAGAAGACAACTCTGTTTTCTAGGAATCATGAGAGAAGTTCTGACTACGGGGTCACAATTAACGTGTGAAAGTTTATGTAGCCCTTACTCCAATTATTTAATTTGTTGAAAAGGATTTCACCAATAACTGTCAGTGAATTTTTCAAAACAAAAGTTACTCTTACATTACACCATGCACAGAGACAACGTAGCTTGAGGACGGTTTCTCACCAACTGGGACAAAATTGATGCAGTTAGAAAATGATAGGCCCTCAAATTGATGCAGAAACTTCCAGAATGCATAACCTTTTCCAATGAAATTGTTTTAGGTGCTGCATAGCTTATTTGATTATGTTTTCAAGATCTACAATGACTATTTCTAACGATTTTGCAAGATCTCAGTTTTGAGGGGCAAAAAAGTAGCCCAAAATTCGCAGGTAAAATTTGTGAGAAATTTTAAATGGTAATCCTAGCAAAGGTGGCCTAAGTACTCCAATGGTTTGAAATGTTGTGCTCTACTCCTTTTGCATTATCATGAAATTTATTAATTTTTAGTGGATTTGAAGAAAGGTCTAGATAAGCTTCTTGAAGAGTACAACTTCAGACTAGTTTCTTGCTATTTTTTAAATTGGATTCACATTAGGCTAGATTAGCTTCCTCGAAGAGTCAAAGGTTTTCTCATGAAATCTCAGAGACTATGTTTAATTGTAACCCATGAAAATTCTGGACGGCATGAACCATTATTTGCAATGTCCAATGATTACACCAGATTAACAAAATTCTAAGTAACAAAAATAAAATTTTGTATCAAGGAAGCTAAAAATGGGGCTGAATATCCGAGTTTATGACTCATTGGAACTTATATGTCAAAGTATATATTCCTGATAATCGTTTTAATCCTCAGCTTCTCACTGGATAATGTGATAAGAAAAAAAGCATTGAGATCCATGCAGCAACTACTGACCATCTTGACATTTTTTTCCCATGGCAAAATTTATTGAGATTATAACGATACACCAGTTTGTTTTATTGTTCATTTTGATAATAATGGAAGTAGCTCAACTGATATTAATTTGGACAGAGATGAGTATTTTCTAGTTGTTTTTTTTTTTTTTTGGTCTTTTTTAGTTTTCATGTTGCATATTTTTTCTCATGATATATTGTAGTTCTTAATTAACCAAATATGAATAAATAAAGATGGAAAATTGTTGAGAAGAGGTCTCCACCAAAAAGTAAGTTTTTAAATAGAGAAATTTGTATCGTAATATCAAATCAACTAATCGCTGTAAATAATAAGACAGAATGCAGAAAATAGAACAGTCGAATCTGTTGGGCAAGGCACTTCCAGGAAGCTATTTTTAAGATAGTAATTATTCCGATATGAATTCTACAATTGTCAAAACGCAAGTTCAGAATGTGGAAAGGCTTGAGCAATTCAATGGTCCAAATTACAAACGCTAGAGTTTGAAGATCTTCTATCAACTCACGATTGCAAAGGATGCCTATGTGCTGAGCACGCCATATCCACACAATCAGTCAGGAGAAAGTACCAGCGAACTTAATGATGGGCAAAAGAAATGGCTGGAAGATAACTATATCTGTCGCTTCACCATTCTGCAGGCTATGACGAATTCGCTCTTCAACGTGTTTCACAAGTACTCCACTGCTTTTGAATTGTGGGCAGCAATTCAGCGAAGGTATGTTCATGAAGATGCCGGAAATAAATCTTTCCTTGTTAACAAATATGTTGAGTTCAGAATGGTTGATTTCAAGCCTATTATTGATCAAGTTAATGAACTCAATGATATTACAACTGAATATGCTGATGCCCGGGAACCAATTTCAGAAACTTTTCAAGTCTCTACTATTATTGGTAAATTACCTTCTTCTTGGAAGGATTACCAAAAACGTTTAAAACACAAGAGAAAATCTCTTAATTTGGATCAATTGGTTCAACACATTCAAATTGAATATGAGGCTCGCAATAGAGAAAAATCTGTTGATTAAGGAAAGAATGATAAAGTTCATAATGTTGAAGTTCCTGTATCTTCTTCCTTTAAACCCCAACCCAGGTTCAAAAAAATGGAGGCTCTTCAAATAAGAGAGAGAGGAGACAACAAGAAAAATGAGAAAAATAAGAAGATAGGTCCCTGTTTTGTATGAAGTTTGTCGCCATCGCAAAGGACAGAAATCTGTTGACACAAATGTGGTGATTGAAAACGACATGGTTGCAATGCTTACTGAGGTTCTCATGGTCAACATGGAAGAAAACTGGTGGGTTGATTCTGGTGCAACGTGCCATGTGACTCTATTCAAATCTGCTTTTAAGAAGTATGATGAAATCAATGAAGACATGACTGTTTTCATGGGAAATTCCTCCACAAGTGTTGTTGTTGGCAAAGGGATTGTGCAACTCCCTCTTACATCTGGGAAAGTGTTAACTTCAAGATGTTTATCACATTCCTAGTCTTAAGAAGAGTCTTGTATCTGTTAAGAAACTTGATGATCATGGGTCTAAGGTTGTGTTTAACTCCCAAAAAGTGATCATAAGTAAGAAAGGATCATTTGTTGGGAAAGGCTATGCTAAGGACAATATGTACTTGCTAAGTATCAATAAGAATGCTTCTATTTCTGCTTATATGATTGATGCAAATGATATGACATATATCTGGCATTATAGGTTAGGACACATTGGTAGTAATGCTTTAAATCGTATGGCTTCACATGATTTGATTCCTAAATCTAGTTCTGTTATAACTACTAAAACCTGTGAATGTTGTGCACAAGCTAAAATTGCTAAAGTACATTTTAAATCTTACACTAGATCTACATCTTTGTTAGAACTTATTCATACAGATTTATGTGATAATCAAGACATATTAACTAGAGGAGGCAAACGTTATTTTATAACTTTTATAGACGACTTTTCTAAATATACATGTGTATTTACTAAGGACTAAAGATGAAGCATTTGATAAATTTAAAATCTCTAAAGAGGAGATTGAAAATAAAACTGGAAAGAAAATTAAAAGGATTAGAATAGATCAGATAGAGGTGGTGAATTTCACCCTAATAAATTTATATCTTTTTGTGAGCAAAATGGTATTGTTAGAGAAGTTTTTGCTCCTAATTCTCCTCAACATGGAGTAGCAGAAAGGAAGAATAGAACCTTACTAGAGATGGTAAGTACTATGCTTTTACATTCTAATCTTCCATTTAGTTTTTTGGGTGAAGCTTTATATACATCTTGTTATATTTATAACAGAATTTTGCATAAGAATAATGATAAATCACCTTATGGGTTATTATATTGTAGAAAACTAAATATTGATTATTTCAAAATTTGGGGATGCATTGCATATGTGCTAGATGCTACTGTTAAAAGACCTAAATTAGGAAGTAAAGCTGTTAAATCTGTTTTCTTGGCGTACACTATGCATAGTAAAGCATCTAGATTTCTTAATCTTAAAACCAATAGTGTTATTGAATATGTTCATGCTATTTACTTTGAACATTTAACTATTAAAGATGCTGATAAGTTAGAATTAGAAAAGGAATTATCAAGTGAATTAGAAATTGATTCTGATGTTGTTTACAATGGTTATTCAATAGTACAAAATGCTATTCATGATCCTATTTCTGATAATTTACTTGATTCGACTCATGAAAGTGGTTCATCTCATATGCATGATACTGTTAATGGAGAAAATGATTCTGAGCGTGTATTGAGAAGAAGTAAGAGACGTAGGATTGAAAAAGATCTAGGACCTGGAATGTTTACATTCTTATTAGAAGAGGATCATAAATCATTTCAAGAAGCTATGTCCTTACCTGATTCCAAATTATGGAAAATAACTACGGATGATGAGATCAAATCCATACATGATAATAATACATGGACTCTTGCGGATCTTCCTCCTAATACTAAACCCATTGGTTGTAAGTGGGTTTTGAAAAAGAAATTCAAACCTGATGGTAGTATTGAAAAATACAAAGCAAGATTAGTAGCCAAAGGTTATAGTCAAAAGGAAGGATTAGATTATTTTGAAACATTTCCTCCTGTTACTAAATTTACTTCTATTAGAACTATGTTTGCTATAGCTTCCATCTACAATCTTAAAGTACATCAAATGGATGTCAAGACTGCGTTTCTCAATGGAGATCTTGATGAGGAAATTTACATTCATCAGCCTGAAGGGTATGTTTTCAAAGGTTAAGAAAACAAGGTATGCAAACTAAACAAATCCCTTTATGGTCTTAAACAAGCACCTAGACAGTGGTATAAAAAATTCAGAAAAGAGATTAAAAATTTTGGTTTTAAAAGAAGTAAAGTTGAAAGTTGTGTTTTTTCTAAGAGCACAAAAGATTTTAATGTGTTAATTACTCTTTATGTTGATGATTTATTGATTTTTGGTTCCAACATAGATTGCATTAATGAGACTAAGAGATATTTGACTCAAATATTTGACATTGAAGACTTAGGTCCTGCTGATGTTATTTTAGGAGTTAAAATTATCAAAAGAGATGGTAAATATATTTTAACTCAATCTCATTATATTGAAAAATTAGGAAGTTTAATCATTTTCATTGCAAACCTATTAAGACTCATTTTGATCCTCACTACCCAACACTGGGTCTCATGTAAATCAAAAGGAATATGCTAAAATCATTAGTAGCTTAATGTATGCCATGAATTATACTAGACCAGACATTACATGTTCAGTTGGTATGTTAAGTAGATTTACTAGTAATCAAAGTGTTGAACATTGGAATGAAATTAGTAGAGTTTTGAGATATCTAAAACATACCATGAATTATGGCTTGCATTATAATTGTACAACTTCTGTTTTAGAATGTTATAGTGATGCTAATTGGGCTTCTGATAGACATACTTCGAAGTCAACTAGCGGCTGGCATTTTACTATGGTTGGTTGCATATTTGCTTGGTCCTCTAAGAAACAAACATGTATAGCATTATCTTCAATGGAATCTGAATTAATTGCTATGTCTCTTACAAACAAAGAGATACTTTGGATTAAAAGATTTTTAAGATGTATTCCATTTATAAATTTTACTAAAGGACCAATCACTTTATACAATGATAATCAAGCAGCAATTTACAACACCATAAACAAAAGAATATCAAATAATAGCAAGCATATTGCTATAAGATATAATCACATACGAAGAGTTGTGGAAAAGGGTAAGGTCACACTTCAATACTTACCTACTGATCAAATGTTGGCAGATCCCCTTACTAAACCTTTATCAGGTGATAAGATCAGTAAAATAATGGGAGGTATGGGACTATTACCGGTGTAAAGAGATAATATTGGTTAAAACCCACTCTATCACATTGATGTCAATTAAAGTTTAATACTTTAAATTCGAAAATCATGTGCATAAAAGTTCAATGGTAATTCAATCAAGAATTATCCATGAAATGTCAACGTGAGGTTGCAATTCCAGTGCATTATATATTCTGAGAAATAGTTGGGGGGTAAAACTTTTTCTCTTAAAGTCTCATATCTGGTTAGATGCACTGTGACTCCACAACAAGATAGTTTGAACTTTGTTCTTAACATAACTCATAGCTTTGAAAGTGGAACGATAGAGCGGTTGTGGACATTCCTTATGAGTATTCCTTTACAAGTAAGAAAGTGAGAGGCCGCTTTCTATGGATTTCTCCGGAAAGGCCCATTAACTCGCTTCCATTTGACAGAACCAAGAACCCATGTATAGTGCAAATATGTTTCCTTGTGTCTCATATTCAATCCTAAGGTTCAAGCCTAGGCCACTAAGTACACTATACTTATACTCAGTTTACTTTTAGTTTTGCATTTCATGCATTCTACATTCATCATTAGTAATACTGGGGGATTGTTATATATTATAAATTATGTTATATTACTAATAATGCATTTTACATTATAAATTATATTATATTACAATAATGTATTTTGAAGGGAAAAGTCAAAGTTTTGAGATTTGTGCAAGTTCCCTCCATTAATTTGAAGGGAAAAATCAAAGTCTTGAGAGTTTTGCAAGTTCCCCCCCACTTTTTCATTTTGGAATCTTTTCAAATGCTTTGGTGGGAATTATTTGAAATTTGTTGAATCCCACATGAAGATATAAGATTCACTCCTTCACTCCTTCACCTATAAATAGGTGATGGATTCACTCATCTCATTCAAGTTATTTGGAGCTCTTTCTCTTTGAGAGAGCACCATGAATGAACTTCAAGTAATATTAATTATTAATATATATATAAATATATACTAGTAAAAAACCATTAGCGATGCACGGGCCGACAAAGAACTATACGGACCACATCATAGGTTGATCCAAACCGTCCATGTGATGGAACACAACATCAATAGGTTGTGCCCGTAAAATCATTTCCATAGGCTAATCCTAGCCCTCCAATCTATAGAGGTTTACATAATTAAAAAAGCATAAAGGAGGGGGTAGGATTGAAATTATGTGGCTTTAATGGGTGCCTTTGTTAAAAAGCATAAAGGAGGGGGTAGGAATGAAAATATGTGGGTTGAATGGGTGCCTTTGTTAAAAAAGTCAAAAAAAGTGATGTGTAATTCTCATAGAATTTTGCAGTGTTTTAAAACTCGGCGACTCGGATTGGAACTCGGCCGAGTCGACGCGGATTTGCGGTGGCCGTGTTTTGGAGTCCCGAACTCGCCGAGTTTGTGGCCATTTTGAACTCATATTCCATCCTAACTTCAACCATTCAAAAAAAAAAAAGATAAGATTTACAGGAGAGAAACGTACCTAAAGCCGCAGAGAAAACCCTCTATAATACCCTAACTCATGAAGAAGAAGAAGTAGTTCGTTTTTTTACTCGATCTGATAATATGATTTTGTGAAATGATAAATACACCCCCTTTCATTACCTGAGACAGCCCCTCCAATGTAAAATAGTAGTCATAAATAATTAAATACACTAGAGAGGGCTGTCCCGAGTAAAACCAAGGGGTGATCCGAGTAAAACAAAGGGGCAAATACATTATTATTATTATTTTGGGCAGTGCAATGCACAGTGAAGTTGTCAATTCCAGCCTGACTTTTGCAGCTTTGCTTGTCTTATTCTCTACCTCATTTTGGGTGCCTGGACAGTCATTTAAGAAGACAAGAATATAATTCTTTTATATGGTGTAAGCCCTTATAGTCCCTTACTTTTCTAGAAGTACTGTACGGACCACACTAAAGGATGATCCAAACCGTTCATGTGATGGGCCATGGACTGTTTGGATCACATGGACGGTTTGGATCATCCTCTAGTGTGGTCCGTACAGTACTTCTAGAAAAATAAGGGACTATAAGGGCTTACACCATATAAAATCTCCTTTTTGATATATACACCCTCTTTCTTTTGGTTATTAAAAAATATTTCTAAATTTTCTTACATTTTTAACACCTGAAAAACAAAAAGATAACTTAAACTAAACCTATTCAACATTTACTTAGATGGACCTTCAATTTATGAGAATATGCCTCCAATTAAATCATAATCATATCATTATACTCAAATTTTTTCCAAGAAAAATTTCCCATCAAAAATGTTTTTCTTGCATGTATTTTTCAAAAAATTAGCGGGCTTCCACTTGGTTAGATGATCTTAAACTATTCATTTGTTGGGCCCTACATAAATGGGTTTGGATTTTTGTATTTTTTCATTTATTTTTTAATAAAAATAACGACTCATCTAATTTGGCCACGTCAACCGCATTCTTAGCAGCGTCAACCGTGTCCGCGCCGAGTCGACAAGGATTTTCTTCGACCGTGTTCCGCGTCGAATCCACATTTTTTAACACTGGAATTTTGGGAGAAATTCAAATAATTCTCTCCTTTTCTCTTCTGCTATATAGTATATAGATATATAGAAGAAGAAGAAGAAGAAAGAAAGGAAGGAAGAAGAGGAAGAAAAAAAAACGGTTAAGCCTAACGGCTATAACTGTCATTTAAACAAAACAGTTTAAATTTTAATTGCCGAAACAATTTTCTGTTAAACGGCTATATTTGAAGAGTTGCGCATCTTCTTTAGAAGGGTGCGAGTCTCTTCGTAAGAGGGTGTCTTTTGCACCGATTCGAAGTCTTTAAAAAGACTCGATCCGAGTTGTTAGACATCTTCTTCTTCTGACATTCTCTTCTTTCTTTCATACTAATTTAAAAGTTTTTCTGAGTGGGTTCTGTTCGTGAGAATACAAGAAGTGCAGTCTTGTTAAAATTCTCAGTGTTGGGCATTGTATCCTGGAGATAGAATTTCAAGAGTTCATCTGCAACTATACGTGGGAAATTACTATCTTAAAGATAGCTTCCTGGAAGTGCCTTGCCCAACAGATTCGACTGTTCTATTTTTTGCATTCTGTCTTATTATTTACAACACTATTGACTCCTGCATTTGCCAACGGCATCGTTAGAAGTAATACCAAGCTAGCATCACAAAATGTGTTGTGATGAACAACAAGAAATGCAGCAACTAAATGAGTCTTATGCACAGATATCCAGTACCAGATTATTATTCTATAGGATTTAAAAAGAAAGACAACCTCATCAGTCATATATTGTAGGCACGAACCAAATATAGTTAAACGGTAGTTAGGATAGTACTTGTAACCTTTCTTTCTCTAATCAGTTTCCCTAACTCTTCAATGGCAAGGGATGCTGTGCTCCCCGTGCCCAGACCAATCACCATCCCAGATTTCACTAGGGCCACAGCCTTTTTAGCAAGGGCACGCTTCAACGCATCCTGTGCTTCAGGAGCTGTCACTAAGGCATCAAAAAGACGTTAAGTCAGTATTCAGTAAAAAGTCTAAGACCCTGTTCATTTGAGATTATCCCAACCGCTTGTGAGTCCAAAACCAATCATTGGACTCAAAATTAAATGCAAATTTGAGTCCAATAATTGGTTTTCTTGGACTCGCAATCAGTTGGCATAATCTTAAACAAACAAGGCCTAAACAGCACATTTGAAAAGATAAACTAATCCATAGGGTATCTATCACACAATACATCTATGTATGTACATGTGCAGATAACTTAACCTGTACCAAGAGTGATGCAACATTGGGGCAGATTTAACTTACATTTTTAAAAAGGGCGATCCAATTACTGATCTCTACTCTCAGTTCCTTTAATCTAACATCATTACATTAACCCATGAAGTTGAACTCAAAATCCACAATATGAATTGAATCCCAACACAGTTTCTAAATAAAATGAAAAGATTGTCCATGGAATCCAATTATTCAAAAAACTCAAAATACGATAAAATTGCATATCTGAATCGATTGAGTCGCTAAATCAGAAACCCAAATCAATCTAGATCCAGAATTCAAAAAATAAATACGAGAGCAAGCGTTTCCCCAAACAAGTAATATTTTCATCAGCCACAGCTGTAGGACCCAAAGTCTAAAATTCACATATTTGTGAGGAAAAAAAATAACCATGATTCCAAATTCAAGGCATTCATCATGCTAAATATGAAAAAAAATGGAGAAATTTAGGGTTTTTGAGGCTTACAACTTTGAGAGATTGCAGATATGGATAAGCTTAAACCCCTCTTATTGAAATTACTGAATTTTCTTTCTTTCTTGGTAGGAACGACTTTAGGGAAGAACAGAGACTTGTCCCCTGCTGCTAGATGTTTAAAGGAAATAGCTCCTTGCATTGCAGGATTTACTGAGACTAGAGCTTAGAT